>NC_060140.1:450182483-451499358 GCF_021461385.2 Schistocerca piceifrons | reverse complement strand
ACAGTGCCTTTATACAACTGCACAAGGTACCCTATCACGTTTTCCTCCTCAATCCAATTCCCATTCATGCCTCATTGCACTTGGTATTTCCACTAAACTTAAACGCCACTGCCGAGGTTCTCCAACTCTATTAGAATAACACGAGAATGTTGAATGAATTCCATGCCTTTCTGCAAAGCCACTACGCCTTGGGGGTGTAGTGATGCCGACATGATAGCTCAGCGTGTTCGGTCAGAGGGTTAGCCGACCTCTGCAACAAAAGAACTGAATGAAAGGATCAACAAAGGGTGTCATCGGACGGCCGCCCCAAACGAATTCAGTGAACAATACAGAACAAAACGAGATCAACTAAAAAAAAGAAAACAAAAAACGAAGTGGTTAACCCATCTCCCTAGTAAGTAGGAGACCCAGGTTTAAATCCTGATCATGGGAGAAATTTTCATTTCTCGCTTCAGTCTGCATATACGCATCACAGGCGTTTGAGACTGAGAAGAGTTCCAGGATCTATGTAATTTCATTTCATTTAAGCACCAATGCCTAGATTTCAGGCAGGACCCCCATTCCATTTGATGCTGAGGTGCTACTCCAATACAGTTGGAGACCCTCTGCAATGCTGTTTGAGTTTAGGAGGAATATCAGGTGGGCTGAGGTGTGAATGGGAATTTATACTCAGAAGGGATGTGCGCTAAGGTGGTGCAGGCAGTTGTTCACCGCCACTGTGCCAGGGTGGCGTACTGGTTAGTGCATCTGCCTGGTAAGCAGGAGACCTGCCATCCAATTTCAGCCTCGGTTTAAAATTTCATTCATTGCATCAGTTATTACACGTGACTGAAACGATTTCATAAATTTACTGTAGCTACATCAATGAAATATTGTCACAAAGCTCAACACTCATATAGAAAAACTCAAAAAGTTTGTAATTGTTGCAGCTGAACTTCAGATTTCTGCAACGAGAGCGCAGCAGTGAACAGCTAGGCAAGATGGCGACACGCACCGAGAAAGCGTACGTTGCTTTTGAAATGCATTAGCTCCAGTTTGCCGTAAGAGTACAACGACACTTCAGAAAGAACAGCAACAAAGATCCACCAATTACCATTTGGCGTTGTCAATGCACAATTTAAGGCTTCAGGAGGCTCCTGCCAGGGGAAATTAATTGGTCTGCCTGCGTCGAGTCAAGAAACTGGTGACGTCGTGAGGGTGAGTTTCTCATTTAGCTCACAGAAGTCGACTAACAGAAGAAACAGAGAGCTGAATGTATCGCAATCGATCGTCTGGGAAACCTTAAGGAAACGACTGGATCAGAAGCCTTACCGCTTTCAACTCCTACAAGCCCTGACTTCCGACGACAAAGTCGGACGATTTGAATTTTTGGCTCAGTTGTAACAGCTTATGGGAGGGAATGGGTTTTGTAAGAAACTCGTCTTCTGTGACGAAGCAAACTTTTTTGTAAATGGCACATGGAACAGCCACACTGTCCGAATCTGTGGGATAAAGAATCTCCACACTATAGTGCAGCACATTCGATATTCACCAAAAGTTCAGTTGTTCTGTGCAGTCTCATGGTTTAAAGTTTTTGTGTGGGGTAGCGTGCAACATTCAATGTTTACGCCTCATCTACCAACAAACTTATCACAACTACGAGCTTGCATCAACAGTGGTTTTGAACAGACCGACAGTAACATACTGCGCTGAACATGGGAACAAGTTGATTATCGACTTAATATCTGCAGAATCAGTAGTGCGACACCTGTGAAACATTTCCAATACCTCAAAAGAAAAACTTTCTGAGTTTTTCTCTCGGTGTGTGCAAAGCACGGTGACAGTATGTCAAATAATATAACTACAGCAAATCCTGTGTGATCGCTCCTGTCGTTTATAATAACCTTGTATTTATTCAGACCAGTTTACTAATTCGAATGTAATTCAAAAGAATTGAAATGTAAACACATTTCAGTTAACTCATATGTAATAATTTCGCTGTAATAGCCAACAGATTTATATCTATTACCGTGACACAGCTGACATGATCAAAAGGGTTTGTAATCGAACTACGAAAATATGCTTGATACAAAGTAACGCAAGTATCGTCTCTGGTAGTCCCCAAAGAAGGAGCATTGCACAAAACATTTTATACCTGTTCAAAGGACAGAGCCATAGCATGATTACTGCGTCTATTCATCGAGTATAATCTGTTTACCACTATAATTACATTCGCATAACAAATTGGAGTCAGAAGAAAAAAATGGTTCAAATGGCTCTGATCACTATGGGACATAACATCTGAGGTCATCAGTCCCCTAAAACTTAGAACTACTTAACCCTAACTAACCTAAGGACATCACACATATCCATGCCCGAGGAAGGATTCGAAACTGCGACCGTAGCGGGAGCGCGGTTTCAGACTGAAGCGCATAGAATCGCTCGGCCACACCGGCCGGCGGAGTCAGAAGAGTTATCACTCATTTTGTAATGATGAATCATTTTATTCGCCTAGATATGATGCAGAGAAGGATAAACTCCCACATACAGTATGACATAGAGGAAATTTATTAATACGAATACTTTGTCATTATTTTCCAAAATCTTTCTCAGGTCAACGAAGTACCTGTGGAAGAAACTTTCGATTACTACCCCATTCATTCAAATGTAACTCTGAGTCACTTTATGGTGTTTGACACAAAGGACAAATGTAAATATTTGTTGAACACTATTTAACAATGTTCTTTTGTACACAAAGTATTACTTATAGAGCATAGCACTGGCGACATGTGACAAATTTCTTTAAGGTTTCATTCCCAAAGAAGGGAAAATTCTAACGAACGTCTCCAAGTGACACAGAACGTGCAACACCTACTTAGCTAGAGGTCTAGTTATTTTCGGAACAGGCACATCACATTAAAGTTAAAGGCGGAAGCTCTCTTTGCAGAAGGTAAGATATTGGCCCTGAGAGCTAAGGAACCATGTATGGTCACGGTATGGCAATACGGAAGGCAAGTGAAAACTGTTGATTTAGGATCGATAGGGATATTACTATCGTCACGCGATATGTAGGAGCCGGCCGTGGTGGCCGAGCGGTTCTAGGAGCTTCAGTCTGGAACCGCGCGACCGCTACGGTCGCAGGTTCGAATCCTGCCTCGGGCATGGATGTGTGTGATGTCCTTAGTTTAGATACGTTTAAGTAATCTAAGTTCTAGGGGACTGATTACCTCAGATGTTAAGTCCCATAGTGCTCAGAGCCATTTTAACTATTTGATATGTAGGAAAACAGTGTTGAAATATCGACGGATGAAATATCGACGTACTTGCCTCTAAAAATATCGGCTTCACACTGTAAATACACTGCTGGTTTTATAGCTGTATATTTAAGTATTGATTTATTATCAGATATTCTGTACACGAAGAAGTTAGCAGAATTCACAAACCCCTTATAGCAAGAATTGAAAGGAAAACGCTGCAAGTTCACGCTTGGCGATAACCACTTTGCTAAGAATGGTAACTGCCTGTAAGTAGCACATCAAAATGTGTCTGTGGGTCTGTCATTCGGTTTCGTCACATATCGTATTTACCAGGAACAGTTCATATCGACTTCCCTGTTTCTTCATTGCTGCCAAAGCCAGGGGCTTAGCAGCTGCAGTGTCAAAATTGCGTGGTGAAGCTACACGTTGCAGTTTCTGCAGGCAATGCCGAGCGCCGATTACGTCAGCACTTCCCCTCACATGTCTCCGCCCAGTGCAAAGACCAGTCTTCTCATTTAGATTTTAGTTCATCATTTTCAATAATTGTTTTTGACGAATTCCAGTGTGAAGAAATAACACACTGGTATGCTAAATCTTGTTATTCTATTCAAACCGCCACGCACCGTTACAGTCGGATTACTTCGTTTGTGAGACCTGAGTTTCTCCTGGCGTATACAACTTTCAAGTAACTTCTGGGAATTCAGCCAGGTAACACTTTCAGCGACCGCCGATATTTCGGCGGGAGAACACCCCGCCATTTTCAAGGCAAACTGCAACGGACAGGCGGCGTACATGCAAATTTAAAACTTCGGTTCTGACTGATGCAGGCAAGATAACACACACACTGAACACTAGTGCCACCAAAGATGACCAAAGACAGAGCTACCGATAGTGAGACTGCAAACTCGCAGGTGAGGTAGCATTGACTCTGGTCTACTAATTTTTGACAAGGGAGAGAGGAGATTTTCCTTCTCCAAGAACGTCATAATTCTTGAGCGTGAAGCACGTTCCATAATTATACAACAGACTGACGTCAGCGATATAGGTCTACCATTGTGTGCATCTGTACTGCGGCCCTTCTTAAAAACGGGAATGACCTGCTCTTTCTTCCAATCGCTAGGTACCCTTCGTTGCTCAAGTGATCTACGATAAATTACTACTAAAAGGGGAGCAAGTTCTTAGACACTATCTTTGGCAAATCTTATAGGCATCTAATTTGATGCTGACGCCTTTCCACTACTAAGTGACTGTAGTTGTTTTTCTATCCCGGGATCGGTTACCTCAATATCTGCCATTTTCCCGTTCATACGACGATTGAAAGGAGGGACCGTGTTACGATCTTCCGCTGTGAAACAATTTTGGAAGACTGAATGCAGTATTTCGGCCTTCTCCCATCTTCCGTTTCGGTGCCAATTTGGTCACTGGATGAATGGATAGATGATTTTGACCCGCTTACTGATTTTACATACGACCAAAACCTGTTAGGGTTTTTACTCAGATCGGTTGACAATGTTTCACTTTCAAAGCCATTGAACGCTTCTCTTATTGCTCTCCTTACTCTCATTTTCCCTTCGTTCGGCTTTTGTTTGTCTGAATTTGAGGTGAAGTACACTTTGTTTACGTAGCGGTTTTCCAACCGCTTTTATACTACGGTGGCTCTTTCCCATGCCTTAAGACCTTACTGGGAACATATTTGCCTAGGGCATATTGCGCGATATTTTTGAATTTTTTTTTCCATTTCTTTTCCACATCTTTGTCCTCATCGTCGAATATTTGATTTGACTTCTCAGATACTCTGAAATTTGTATCTTGTTACTCTTGCTAAGTAAGAATATCATTCTATCTTTCTTAGCATTCTTTGTCAGACACGTTGTCATAGATGCCATTACAGCCTTATGATCACCGACACCCTCCTCTACGTCAACTGATTCGATAAGTTTAGATACGTTTGTTGCCAGGAGATCTAAGACGTTACCCTCACGAGTAGGTTCTCTAACAATCTGCTCAAAGCAATTTTCGGACAAGACATCCAGAACTACGTCACACGAATCCCTGTCTCTGGCACCAATTTAGATAGCATGACACTCTCTGTCTATACCTCGCAAGTTGAAATAACCCCTTATTACAACGGCATGATCAGGAAAATTACTAACGATATTCTGCATGTTCCGCCTGAAGCGTTCTGCCACTACAGCTCCTAAACCAGGAAGTCTATAAAAGCTTTCGATTACAGTTTTGACTGATCTTTGATACTTAACTTCACCAATATTAATTCATAATGTAATCCGTGATAACCTCACTATATTTTATTAAATTCCTTACTGCAATAAACACGCCGCCGCCACTGGCCACTAACCTTTCCTTACGATAAATATTCCAATCTGAACTTAGGATTTCGTTGTCATCAACGTCTGGCTTCAACAAACTTTCTGTTCCTAATAATATCTGTGTTTTGTAACCTTCAGAAAGCACTACTAATTCTGGTACCTTTCCTTGGATGCTCCTGCAGTTTACTAAAATTATATTAACCTTCTCTATCTCTGATCTGCAACAACTAACGTTCTCTGAGGACATTGTGGAAAATTTATCAGGCAAATCGTCTTTGATCCCGAAGGACGGTTTCTCTAACCTAAGAAATACACATGTGCACGCTACACATACTCCGCTACCCTAGTATCCACTTTCTGCGTATAGTGCACGTCTCGTCTATTAAGGGGAACCCTGCAATTCTGTACCCGATAGTGGAGGTCGAGAAATTCGCATTCGATTTTCTTAATGTCATCAGAAACTATACAGCAATGACAAGAATTATTCCTGAGACTACAAATGCCTAACGCTGAATCGCACCGACGTTATATAATAACAATTATCTCCTGAGTAACTATAGTGATACTGCATAAGAACAAAACTTTACAGTCACAGAACAATTGTAAGATATGTTAGCCAGGGTGCAATTCCAAACGATTTAATTTCAACAGGTTACGAGTCCAAGGGGGATGATTTTCAACTAACGCTGACTGAATCAAGTCGAAATGTCAAAACTTTTGAACAATAAATACAAGTTTTATGCTGTAATCTAATGAAATAATTCATTGCTGTAAGTCTCATAAGGAGACCGCGCTTACTCGTTATCACAGATTTCGTCCAAATTTATATTATGTGTAGCGCCTGGCTAGAAATGAAAGTGACAAAGGTGGCAGCTTCAGATAGCTAAGAATTAAAAAAAAATTAACTTTTTTGCGCGGGTCGGACCAGGCATGGCCCTTTATGTTAGCGCGTTTCCACACAGCGGATGACACAGCGGGAAAAGTACAGACGGGTAACCAAAGAGTCGTGGGATCGAATCCCTAGGGGAAACAATCTTTTTCAATTTATTATTTTCTGTTTTTACGTCGCTTACAGTGCAAATGAACCAAAATGACAGTCAGTACATTGTATTTATTAATACTTTTGTAAAAGTCATGCAAAGGAATGGAAAAGTAGGATTTCGGATTGCAAATAAAACCGTACGTGCAATAGAAGAAATTTCTTCTGTTAATAGATTCGTTGGGGAGAGAAAAAGAATCCACAATTACGCGGCCAAATTTTTCAAGATGGAGAAGGATTCCCATCGTGCAGTTTTAAAATGATTCTCCCTAAAGTGCACTACGCTAGTGCAATCCTGTGGTGTCTTTTCTGCAGTCAGGTAAAGAATATGATCCAAAACCCACAAAACTGCTTTTATCTTGTCGAGAGAGAAAAAGAAATCGCATCCCGGTAAGGCTATTTCAAAATACATCTCACTGTACAATACCAGCTACTTCGCCAATATTTGGTGAGACTATGGTTACGTGTGATTTGCTGCCAAACTCTGTGATAAGAGAGAACCTCTTATGACTGTAAACCAAGTCTGTTTTTTTTATAGTTTTGAAACTATCATTTAACTGTAAAACTGTGATATTTATGGTATTTATATTGTCCGCAAGATACCGGGATATTTGTTCAAAATGTTGAAACGTGTGTGAAATCTTATGGGTCTTAACTGCTATGGTCATCAATCCCTGATCTTACACACTACTTAACCTAAATTATCCTAAGGACAAACACACACCCCCATGCCCGAGGGAGGAATCGAACCTCCGCCGAGACCAGCCACACAGTCCATGACTGCAGCGCCCTAGACCGCTCGGCTAATCCCGCGAGGCGAGATATTTGTGTGTAAAATGAATATCAACCCAAAAATCATCAACTGTAAAATAATAAAAGTATCTAATTTTTATATATGAAGTTCTCGTGTGTGGCCTACCTAACAATTCCTTCCTGGAAACCTATTTGCAATTCCAAATCGTCCGTTGCCTTCCCTTTTCACGGCTTTTATGAAAATATTAAAAAATATGTTGAGCATTGTTTCGGCTTACTTACAGTGCAAGTAACGTAAAAACCGATGATGAAAAAAGAAAAAAAAAATGATCCGCCCAGTGACTCGACGACCTTTGGTTTACTGGTTTGAAGTCTTTCGTTTGCGACAGTCGCTGTCTGAAAAGTAAGGTAACATAAATCGCTCAAGCCTCGCAGTGACCGACCCCGAAAACGCCTTTTTGTGTAAAGGCATAGCCATAGGGAACTTCCATGTTTGTCACTTTCACTTCTGGTCAAGTACTGTATAAGTACGAATTTAGGTGAAATCGGTGATGAAGAGTAGGCACAGCCCCCTTGTCAGAATGCACCTCTAACCGAAATGTGGTCAACTATTAGCTCGTTTGCCAACTGAGGTTTGTATGGACGATCATCGTAGTTCTTAAAAAAGAAACGGTCCCCAAAGAGTCCTTTATAGGACACGAAAATCGTAGAAAACGTCTTTTTCCTCGTGTAAGGTCTGCAAGCCTTCAATACCACATCAAGATATTTTATGTGCATTTGTCGGGTATATTGCATTTCACGTTCACAACAGTCAGTGTTCAGAAACGAAGCCAAAGCTACATTCGGTGAACTCCCATCCACGACTTTCAAGCGTCTGACGTATTACACACATTTATGTGTTTACCGCTAAAGATGTGTAATTTTTCCGCTTTAGCGCAGCGTGTGGTAATCCAGTGTTGCAACGGAAAGCTGTCACAGCAGTTTGGTTACTGCACATCAGAGGTGACACTGTCGTAGGTAGTTAATGCGTGTCTGATGTGCCAGTGAAGCCACCACTGTTATCGTTTGGCGTGGAGTGTGATTACGCCACGTCAGCGAGTTTATGTTGTCGCGTCGCTGCGTTATACAGAGAGAAATAAACATCCCCACGCCAAACAGAAAACTTTCGTCCGCAGCTCGTGGTCGTACGGTAGCGTTCTCGCTTCCCGCGCCCGGGTTCGATTCCCGGCGGGGTCAGAGATTTTCTCTGCTTCGTGATGACTGGGTGTTGTGTAATGTCCTTAGGTTAGTTAGGTTTAACTAGTTCTAAGTTCTAGGGGACTGATGACCATAGATGTTAAGTACCATAGTGCTCAGAGCCATTTTTGAACAGAAAACTTTCACAGCTCAGTTCGCAAAACACAAGCATTTTGAACAACAGTTAATGGACTTCTGTGAGATACATTTCCTAAGCGGACGATATTCTGAGCTATTAAAATGATCAAAAACTCCTCTCCCACCTGACCTCACTGCCGTCTCTCCCATTTTTTATCTACTGTACGATACGTTTCTAGTTATGTTTTAACGAAGGTCGTGGGTACAACTCTCGGTCACTCGTAGGATTTTTGTCTGCCACTTATTTCTTCCACCTTGGGATATGGAGGTGACTGTGAAAAATAGTACGTTACACCGCCGTTCAGAATCCCCCTATTGTTGATTGGTAAGTCAGTACAGAGATCAGAGGGAGGGGCGGAAATACCATCTCCAGTAGGACCTCGCCTAGCAGAACTGTGTATTGTGCAGACCAGCCTGTGGATAGATACTAGGTTTACCTTTACGACAACTCCACAGCAATAAACAGGGTGAGGCAGAGTCACGGCTTCTGGAATGCCCTATAAAAATTATGCTACACCTATACCAGACGTATAAATGTGAAGTGTACAGAAAGTGCAAAACTGAGCGTTTCTGGCGATAAAGACAGTAGCTAATACGACAGATAACTATAAAACCTACAACTCGTTAATATGACATTTGCTAAAAATATTAATAAAATATGTATTTTAGTAGCAAAGAGTAACTAAACAACGTAAAGATATTCTCTGTAACCATGGACATCTTACCTCATTAAGATTAAAAAAGACTTGGTTCAAAGATCTAATACTACTTCTGTTTTTGCCGTCGAAGAATATGTATTATAGTAGCAAAGAGTAACTAAACAACGTAAATATATTCTTTGTAACCATGGACATCTTACCTCATTAAGGTTAAAAAAGACTTGGTTCAAAGATCTAATACTACTTTTGTTTTTGCCATCGAAGAATTAAGTCGCTTAGCTGTTCTGATGCACTAAGTATTTGATGTACGTATTTTCTGTTACAATATGTGGTAAAAAGTGGATGTCTCCTGCCCTTATTCAAAACCTCTTCCTCCCTGTCACCTTAAGTGAAAATAGTTATTTAAAGTGAGCTGTGTAGAAGATTACCCATCTGGCATTCTTTTCTCGTAATGGCGCACAGGCGGTTATTAAGTGGAATTTAATTAAAATATTGAATATTGGGCTTCGCCCTCAATCTAGTATAATAAATACTTTGAATATGGATAACAATTTTCAAGCATTTTATTCCTCTTATGTAGTAAACAGTTACATGGATTTTACAAGTTACTTTCACGTGTCTGCAAGTAATTAATTATTCAGATTTGTAATGACGGCATCCAATTTAATTAATGTTTGTTGGTGTGAAATTGATCACAGTGCCACATAACATTTCCAAACGACATATATTTTAAACTGCGGTTAAAAAAGTGGTCAAACTAAAGTACATCATTTTCTTTAACGATGATGTTCTGATGTTCTGTCAATCCGCAGTTGCTATTAATATTAGGCTATTGATTTTTAGGTTAGTACAGTCTTTACACAACTGAATAAAGGCAATATTTGTTTTGCCAAACGCGTTTGCCATCAGTGGCTGTGTTTGTAATTATCGTTCTGCATACGTATATGCTATTGCTGTACTGCTGGCGAAACTGTTGTTCTGCCTGTAGCACTAAAAACAGTTTGCATCTCTAACAGAAACTACACCCGCTCTCTTCTACTGTGTTAATCTATTTCGAGTGCGTCTTGTGGCCTTTGTTGTATACTGTTTTTAATACTACAGGCGGAACTACAGTTTCAGTTTTTCCGTCATTCGTGGAGGCCTCGTAAACATAATGCAAAAAAGCATAGCAGTCCGCACAAGGGCAGTAATTTGGAAAAGTTTGCTGCCTAATACATGCAGCGATGGGTCAGTCATCGCAACCACACGCTTCCGGCTAGTCACTGTGGCACAGGCAGCGAGGCACCATTGGACTCCCGTGGCTCGTTTCGGTATTACAACGTGTTTCTGTGAAAATAGGTTCACAACAAGGAAAAAGCCTGTAACATGGAATCACAATTACACGGAAGGTGACCCTTAGCGTCTACGTACCGATGCGCACGAACTGATATATGGTTCCTTTCATTGTGGGAACAGCTGAGAATAGCATCGTGGTGCCGCTCTTCAACTGCAGTTAGAGAAATCACGCACTAGGTGCATATCATCCAACTCTTCATCTGTGAGCCCTTCTATACCGCTGTGTATCACTATTAATGTTCAACAGACATTGTCAGAAGAACAAATGCGAAGCAGAACGCAGTAGTACTGAATCTAAGACCGAGAGCGAAGAGTAGAGCGGGCGTAACTGCTATCAACAGCAGAAGAAGTTTGTTTCATGACAACAGACACGCACATACAGCCGATATTTGCGCTGTTGTGCAGATATTTTGACTGCAATAGGAATACAAAGATAAATGGGGCTAAAAGATCAGACGATGTGCATTTTAAAATGGTTCAAATGGCTCTGAGCACTAAGGGACTTAACGTCTGTGTTAATTAGTCCCCTAGAACTTAGAACTACTTAAACCTAACTAACCTAAGGACATCGCACACATCCATGTCCGAGGCAGGATTCGAACCTGCGACCGTAGCGGTCACGCGGTTCCAGACTGAAGCGCCTAGAACCACACGGCCACACCGCCTGGCGACGTGCATTTTACTTGTGGTTATAATTTAAGTGTAGCTACTCGCGAAAATTCAGTGTAGGCTGTAAATAACGAATGGGGCAAAAACTGGTAGATGTACTAATGCGCTAATGTGGAACCGATTTACGCAGGGAAAAAAAATTAGTTCAAATTGTGGCCATCAGGCATAAATCTAGCGCTGTACACGGTTTGTATGACGGTGTTAAGTCCATGCTGTAATTCGACTACCCACAACGTGAGCGAACAGTATGGCTGTCAAGAAGAGACACAGTGCGCCGTTTGTGAAACTGTTTTATGTGAACGGTCGCAATTACAGTGCGGCAGAGAGAGAGTATCGGTGACTGAAAGTTCTGAGCAGAGGCTCCACGTTATTAGTTTAAAGAGGGTGATGATGAAATTCGAAAGCACGGGTGACCTTGGTGTGGCGTCCTATACGGGTGGCAGTTATTGACGACACTGTTGTTGCTGTAACAGATCGTATAGCACATGCCCTGCGTAGAGCGTCACGAGAATTGTCCATCCCATGGTCAACACTACGGCAAGTTTTAAAGTCAGTCTTACGCTGGTATATTTTACGCTGGTACCTGTGCGAGATGCAGACGGTGTAGCAACTGAAACCTCATGATCCTCAGCAACGTTCTGAATTTGCTCTTCGTTTTTGGGCACGGATCGAAGTTGATAACATGTGGCTGGAACGAAATTTTCCCTCTGCAGCGGAGTGTGCGCTGATATGAAACTTTCTGGCAGATTAAAACTGTATGTCGGACCAAGACTCGAACTCGGGACCTGTTGGCTTTCGCGGGTAAGTGCTCTACCGGCCGAGCTACCCGAGCTCGACTCACGGCCCGTCCTCACAGCTTCAGCTTAAGAAGGTAGGAGACGACGTACTGGCAGAATTGAAGCTGTGAGGACGGGTAGAACACTTGCCCGCGAAAGGCAATGGTACCTAGTTCGAGTCCGGTCCGACACACAGTTTTAATCTGCCAGGATGCTTCAACGTTTTGCTAGTTGTTTGATTCGGGGGAGTCCCCATGTAGCTGGGTTACATTTTTTGGATTAACGAGGCAATTCCACATCACAGGATGCAGTGATTACACAGAACTCCAGAAACTGGGGTACTGTTAAACCGTATGTTGTGTACGAAGAGCCACTGCACTAGCCGTATGTGACTGTGTGGTGTGGATTCGCTAGCACTTTTACTCTCGGTCCGTTCTTCTTTGAAGAGGGTATGTACAGAGGACCCATCAGGTGTAACGTGACGTGTGAACGTTATCGAGACCTTCTTGTCCAGTAGGTGACTCCTGGTTTGAAAGAGCGCGAGCGTGTGGAAAGCACTGTTTTCATGCAAGATGGGGGAACGCTTCTTGTCGCCCGGCCAGTGAAAAATCTATTTAGAGCAACCTTCCACGAACATGCTGTCGCTAGATGTTTCCAGGTACATGGCATGCAAGATCACCTGATCTGAATTTATGTGACTTTTGGCTCTAGGTTTATTTAAAAGAACGCGTTTTTCAAGGACAGTTCCAGTCTCTACCTGATCTTAAGGTTAATATACAGGAACATGTGGCTCGCATTCCTATGGAGCTGCTGCTAGCAACTGACGATAACGTCGTTTTACGGATGCTGCATCTCGTCTCCGGTGCCTTCACTGAACAAACTGCGTAAGCATCGGTAAATAACAAAATCAACAATTTGCCCTTCTCATTTTTTTGCCCTTTCTTTCCCACGTCCTGTTGCTAATCCATTACAGATGGAAACATTTCTTTAGATCTCTCTTGCATTCACAAGCCAGATTTGCACCTGGTGGCATAAATTGGAGCTAATTTGTTTCCAGCGTGAATCGGTTCCGCATTAATGTAGTATAATATCTAGCGAGCTTCGTTGTCATGCAATAATTACAACCCATACTGGAGCTCTGTTAGTAGCTGCACTTTAATTACAGCCATCTGATACTTTGCAAAGAGCGGTCGGAGAACATGAGCCCTGACACCAAAATATTCGGGTAATATCGCTGAACAACTTGAGATACTTTGACGGTCTAATTAGGGTTCACCCCGTTTTTCAGTACTCCTTCCCTAATAACAATGCCTGTCTAGATCTTAACATCGCACTCCAAGATAGGTGCGCTGACTAAGCATTCCCTCTTTGCGTAATTGAGCGAAACTGAACTGATACTCGTTTTTAGCACCTGGAGTGGCGCAAAGGAAGTCTGGTGCCGTATTTATTTGCTGCCTGGGTTGCTTCCAAGTGCGCAGACGTAATATATAGACGCGGGGCTTCCTGATTTATACTCTGGACACAGGCTCGTGACAGATATACTTACCAGAGAACTACTTCCAGCCTATTAGTGTGACGTCTCGGCGCCACTTGCGCTTTTGCACGTTTTCCGCGTATTAATTCAAACTCGCTCTCTCAGCCATAGTTCGGTTTCGTTTGCCGTGGAATGTGAACCACTCTCATTTGCCAGGCTGTTTCCTTGGCGGAGCTCATCTTGGCGAATTAGCTCTAACGCGTATATTTTTAATAACTTCCGGTGATAAACTGTTTTCTTTCACATTACAGTTCCTACAATAAACGGGTAGTTCTCATAATCTTGACACTGTCTTCACTATACAGGGTGTAACAAAACAGCACGGCCAATGTTTCAGGAAATATCGCTCACACATATGGGAATAAAATGTATTGGTCAGGAAACACGTTGTTTCTATATTGGAGCTCATTTTCTTCTTCTCTTCATTATCACATTAGTTATGGGGAACGCATACAAACAAAACGTACCAGGATAACATGAGACATTTTCTTGGTTTCACTGGACACTAAGCTGTAATTCTTAGAGTCACCTCCATGTTTTTTGTTCCACGAGAAAGAAGGTAATGTTGACATGTGACTCACTCCACTGCTTGTGTTAACATGCGACTAACCTCACTGCTCTGCCAACACGAAGCAGTAGCATAAACTGCTTGGTGTTCATCATTGTGCAAGCACGTAGCATCAACTGTTTAGTGTTCATCTCGGACTTGATTTCCGGTGCCGTGCAATGGAAGTGTACTCAAATGCGGTGTTAGCAGACGCCGATTTGCTGTACGGATCAGCAGATAGTAATGACCATGGCTGCCAACGATTGTATCGGGAGGGATTTCCAAAACAACGGCGCCCGAACAGGAGGACGTCTGAAGCAACTGTTCGTTGTCCTAGGGAGTGTGGAACGTTTAAGCTTAGTACTCACGAAAGGGGGAGGCCTAGAAAGACGATGGGGCCTCAGCCGGAGGAGGGATTTCTTCGTGCAGCTGACGATAACCCTAATGTCAAAGTAAGATAATTAGCTGCAACAAGTAATGTTAAGCACGTGACTGACTGGTGACAGTTATGCGAGAACGTGCTATATCCGTACCACGTACAGTTGATTTTCCTGCACGGGTACACTTCTACGAATAATTCATCACCAATGTGTCATCCTTCACGTTAGTGAAAATGTTCTGCTCATGGATAGGGCTTCGTTTCAGCATGATTAGACAGAAAATTTTAACAGCCAACACTTATGAACTGTCTAGAATCTTCACGAAATTGTGTAGACACGTCATCAACAAAGACTATCTGTGAACTTTTGGGACAGCATTGTTGGTGATTGTTTGTTAGGGCCTCGTGCTCCAGAGGAATTGACCATATGTTCTTAGAGAATATTCGACCTGTTCTGCTAGAACACGTGCACTTCACGCAAGGTGGAACTCCTCATTTTAGTGTTAATTTTCGTAGGTTTCTAAAATGAAGACTCCATGACAAATGGGTAGGTAGAGATGGACAACTCCCTTGGTCTCCACGCTGTCCACTAGACTTTTATTTGTAAGTGTACGTGGAAGATGTTGTGTACGGAATCTGGCTTCAAGATGTTCAGAGACTTCGTGGCCGTATAGTGGAAGGTTGTGAAGCAATATACAGTGCTCCAGGGATGCACCCGCGCATCCGGGATTCAATGCGACGGAGGGTTGATGCTTCTGTCCTTGCTAACGGAGGACTTCTTGAACATTTCATGCAGAAAATGTTTCATACTGTCCTGATGTGTTGTTTCCTGTGTGTTTCCAATGATTAAAGTATCGAACATCTGTACAAACTGATCTCTAACAGCCGGCCGGTGTGGCCGTGCGGTTAAAGGCGATTCAGTCTGGAACCGCGAGACCGCTACGGTCGCAGGTTCGAATCCTGCCTCGGGCATGGATGTGTGTGTTGTCCTTAGGTTAGTTAGGTTTAATTAGTTCTACGTTCTAGGCGACTGTTGACCTCAGAAGTTAAGTCGCATAGTCCTCAGAGCCATTTGAACCATTTTTTGATCTCTAACATGGAAATAAAACGTTTCCGGATCCATTTATACTTAACATATTTTCTTCCTCTACGTGCGTGGAATGTTTGCTGAAAGTTTAGCCATACGTTTTTGTTGATCCTGTAGCACTCTGTTTTACTTTCTATTACAATTCCTGTTTGTTCAGATGAGTATTCAGAGCATATTTACCTCCTGTACGCAGTGAACATTGTCAAGTAGGGCTGAAATCGGCTGTACTGACAGAATGTCTCACGTTTAGCGCATTTCACGGCAAGCCTTATGCTAATAGGCTTCTCTTCCTGAAAGGTACGTCAGTTACGTTTAAAAAAAATCGTTACTTTAGCGTCTTTGTGCGTAATGATTCTGCAACCCCCGAATTATAGTGCAGCGCGCTGTGCGTCATCCGCCATTACAGTCACCAAATGTTTGCTTAACATCAGTTTGAAATTTGTCACTGCTCCAAGGCTTTGTTTAATTGCTCCCAAACGCTTATTCAACCGTGCCATCCAAGTAAATGAAGGTGTTTGGATGCCATGTAATGACATCCTAGATGTTATGTTTGTCGACACGGTCGGATCCCATTCGCCGGCCCCTGTCCAGGATCTGCGGCGAAGACTGTAGCATACTTGAAATGCTCCTGACTCACCGATACTTTTGTATCCATTGGCAATATGAAAACTGGAAGAGGTAGCGGATTGTACTCGGGAGCCTGCCCGTGGAGGCGGTGGCTCTTGCGAAACTTTACTGAAACCAAGGCGACGTCGCTGGCTTAGATACCCACTGACACCCTCAAACGCGGCGTTACGTCCAGCTCCTGTAGCATGATAATAATTATAAACACAGCACGTGGCATTGCCATTCTTGCTTTTTTACGTTCTCACTGGTTGATAGTATCATTCCAGTATCTTGTCGATTTTGCAAATATTAGAGGTACTCATGTTACGCGTATATAGAAGGTGTTTTAGAATAATTCGGAAAAATTGTTCGAGATAACCTCTGATAGATTAAGAAACGAATCAGATCTGACAAACATATTTTGGGAAATGATATAGATACCTTTGCGCTGCCTGACAAAGAAAATGCGGTACCCAGAACACACGGTCGGGTGTCAATGTAACTTCGTATTACACGAGTTCGGCTGGTATATTAAGTTAGTTAGTTACATGTCTCTTGTATCATTTGAACGATTCTTTTATCGAAATGATATGGAACGAATCTGTTTACAGGATATGTATACATGATTAGTGTTAACAGTAATGAACACTTTAGCGGTTTATTACTACTCATGCTGCTACACTTAAAACAAACTTTTTTTCTTTTATTGGCTACCAGTTTTAAGTAGTAATTTGTCAAGAAGGAGCTGTCCATGAGAAATGATTTTAAATTAGATTTGAAACTTGCTTTACTATCACTCAGAAATTTAATGTTATTGCGCAAATGATTAGAAATTTTTATTGCCGCATATTAACTCCTCTCTGAGCCACTGACAGCTTTAACAACGGATAATAAAGATCATTTTTCCCTCTAGTGTT
This sequence comes from Schistocerca piceifrons, assembly GCF_021461385.2. Lineage (NCBI taxonomy): Eukaryota > Metazoa > Arthropoda > Insecta > Orthoptera > Acrididae > Schistocerca > Schistocerca piceifrons. The sequence goes on along the minus strand of NC_060140.1, from coordinate 451,482,120 downwards.
GTTGGTAGGTACATCGCTGTTCTTCTCAAATTGTGATGGATTATTTCCAACGAATTTCTTCAGCGAAAATAAGTATTGTTACGGCGCAGTTAAAATGCCTAGCTCATCGAAGACGTACCTACATCACGTCTGCCGGTGAATAGCACATATTATATTAGTGCTTGCTTTTGTGCACTCAGTACTTTCTTTCTAGTGATGAGTTATCACAGAAAATTTTTCCGCGAGACACTATTTAGTAGAAATACGCAACACATGTCAGAAGCTTGATACGTTGGTTTCCAAGATTAGCAGTTACACGAAGAAAAAAGTAGCTGCACTTAATTGTTTGAGAAGCTCAATAAAATGAATAGAGTCACAGTTCTCTGTGAAAGGTAGAACTGCCACCAGAGTGTGGTGTTACCAAGCCTAGGGGGGTACATAAGGGGCGTTAACAAGTCATATGTTCAGTGAGCGCTACGAAGGACGTAGAAATGCTGCGTACTGCTGTGAGACAGCGTTATCCAAGCCCAACACAGTTTGAAAGTGGCCTCGTTGTCAGCTTCTGTTTGGATGGGTGGTCGAATCATGCAGTGTGTAGATTTGGGGGTCATTCGGATGTTGCAGTGGCGCAATGTTGGACTACATGGATATTTCTTTGAGTCATCATTCTTCTGACTGGTTTGATGCTGTCCACCACGAACTGCTCTCTTGCGCCATCCTCTTCATCTCAGAATAGCACTCACATCACACTTCCTCAATTATTTGCTGAAAGTATTCCAATCTTCTGTCTTTCCCTACAGATGTGGCCTCCAGAGGTCCCTCTAGTCCCATTATGGTTATTCCCTGATGTCTTATCATCCTGTCCGTTATTCTTGTCAGTGTTTTCCATTGGTTACTTTCCTCACCAATTCTGCAGAGAACTCCATCATTCTTCTGTAGCGGCCACCTGGGGAGAAGTCCTACTCTTATAATATTTTGGAGAGGAACAGTGGTGTTTCTCCTTACGTCGTGGTGTGGGGAGCCACCGATTATTATCTCAGGTCTTGGCTGACAGCGATTGAGGAAATGACGCATAACGGTGCGTTACGGACATCGTGCGTCCTCACGGGTTACCTCTCGTTTTACAGTATCATAGTGCAACTTTTACATGTCTATGAAATGGCTGCTTCATCTTGCGGTACTCCCCTGGCTGGCAGGATCCTCATATTTGTCCCCAACAGAGTATGTATGGAGCCATCTCGGTCGTCAACTCCGTGCCACTGCCAATATCTAGGAAAGGCATAATTCCCGACCGAATCAGTGCCTGCGTATAGGCCAAAGGGAGTTCAATATCATGCTGATAAACGGACTTATACTGCTAATTTCTTTGTACATTTGACTCGATTTTGTAATCATTCCACTACTATCACATGCCTTGTCACCTAATGAAATTTTGTTCTTTTTTCTCTTCTGGGTGTTTAATTTTGATTGTCGGGCATTGTAGTTACACCATACACCACCTTGTTCATTGAACCTGAGTGGACATAAAATTGAACATCAGCTATCTGTAGGCTACGCAGAATCACCGGGGTACAGTAGCTACGAACCGTCAGAGACGGTTAAGCCTCATGAACGGCAGGAGATCATCGTCGGCCGTCTGACAGACATGTTGTGCTTTCACGAAGCCTTGCTAGAACGACACGTGTGCCATTTCTGCGGCGCACTTTCACTCCCCAACGCAAACGACAGGCGTATGAAGACTCTTAGAGAAAGGAAGAAGTCGAAAATTTCTGAAAGGAAATGTTGCAAGTAATAAGATGCTGGTCACAGACAATTAAATCGGAAGAAGAAGATGAAAAAGAAGTTGACAGTAAGGAGAAAAAGAGCAAAAGGGGAAATGATGAATCTTGTAAATTCGATGAAAGATAACCTTAGGCAACGACGCAGCAGAAGTGAAAAATGGAGACAGAATTAAGAGGTACGTAGCGAACGGGGAAAATAAGAGAGGATAGTGACTCTTGAACTACTGCGACAGTGCAGCGAACGTGTTCCAAATTCATAAGGGAAAGCCGTGAGTTGAGATTAAGTCATCGCTAGACTATTTAAAACCGAAGGAGAGCGCACACAGGAACCGGTATAGGTTCAGATGCTTGGTGGTGACAGACAACAAATTTAAATGCAAAATAATATACAGAACGAAGTGTGTGATACAATGAATACTATTAATCAAGAATCATTTATCTCAGGAAGCTATCAATGGAATACGAAAAGCGTCAAGAATAGTTCATTGAATAGTACACTTTATTTTAAAACAACTGAAGCAGGTGCGAAAAACATGAGAAAATACTAAAAAGTATTGTGAGAAGAAGTAAGTATAAGGATGTTACGGACACCACAGGCAGCAATCAGTATATATGGCTTGGAAATGAAATTAACTGGAAGTGCAAAGAAGCTAAATAGAATTCCGACATTCGAATAAGGTAGACAATTATGTTATAATATGTTTTTAATTAGCGATAAATTATGTAGGAAGGAACGAACCACTAACAAAAGAAAATATTACTGACCATTCCCCCCGGTTACTCACTTTTCTTACCAAGTGTAGTTTCACGAATCTGCCTAACCGGCAGTACGTGTCAATATACACGACGCTAACAGTATCTCATACAGCAAAGTTTTAACTGTGTGTAACATCACATAAAAACACTAGCTTTCAAGGAGTTGCAAAGTGCTCCACCGAGCACAAGCCGAAAATTATTTACTGGTAGAGAGCGCTCTCCTGGAAGAACCCCCATCCCCCTCACCTAAAACTTTTACGATTGGATAAGGTGCCTCGCAGCACCATAAAGACATCTCGAGCCGACTTGATCGCGCCCGACATTTACGCGGGAGGTCGCTAATACAGAGGCATGCTCCCCACCACATACTTAGTGGGTCGTAAACACGTTAACTCACTCCGCCGTCAAGCCTCCTAGACACACGATCCCTCGGGTGCTTCGGGATTACAGGGAACCGTAACTCAGTAACGACTGAAGCGTTCTGCAAACTACTGTATCACAACCTTGAACTATCCCCCTGCAGTCTCCCCTCTCACTCGCTCCTTGCCAGCGTTCATATCCTCAGATTAGCACACAACGGTATGGTACACCATCGGCGAACCTGTGGCTGGAAGAAAGCCAGACGCAGATTTCTGATACAACTTCACGCAGCAAAGGGATGCATGGGACTTGGTACTTGACATGATTACGTAGGCTTCTTCCGCGGCTGCTGCCAGTCTTTTTTAAATGCTTCAACACTGAAGCGCCAAGGAAACTGGTATAGGCAGGCGTATTCAAATAGAGAGATAAGTAAACAGGCAGAATACGGCGCTGTGGTCGTAACACCTATGTACGACAACAAGTGTCTGGCGCAGTTGTTAGATCGCTTACTGCTGCTACGATGGCAGGTTATCAAGACCTGAATGAGTTTGAACGTGTCGTTACAGTTGGCCCACGAGCGATGGGACACACCATTTCTAGGTAGCGATGAAATGGGGATTTTTCCCGTACTACCATTTCACGAGTGTACCGTGAATATCAGGAATCCTGTAAAGCGCTAAATCTCCGACATCGCTGCGGCCGGAAAGAATATCCTGTAAGAACGGGACCAATGACGACTAAAGAGACTCGTTCAATGTGACAGAAGTGCAACCATTCCGCAAATTGCTCCAGATTTCAATGCTGGGCCATCAACAAGTGTCAGCGTGCGAACCATTCAACGACTCTGACAGGGGGCATTTACGTAAGCATACAGTCTGATCACCTGCATCCATTCATGTCCATTGTGCATTCCGATGGACTTCGGCAATTCCGCAGGACAATGCGACACTACACACTTCCAGAATTACTACAGAGTGGCTCCAGGAATACTCTTCTGAGTTTAAATACTTCCCCTGGCTACTAAACTCCCCAGGCATGAACATTATTGAGCAAATTTGGGATGCCTTGCAACGTGCTGTTCAGAGGAGATCTTCACTAAATCGTACTCATACGGATTTATGTACAGCCTTGCAGGATTCATTGTGTCAGTTCCTTACAAAACTACTTCAGACACCAGTGAAATCCATGGCACGTCGTGTTGCGGCACTTCTGCGTGGTCGCGGGAGCCCTACACTGTATCAGGCAGGTGCACCAGTCTCTTTGGCTCTTCGGTGTAAGTGTACTGCCACGTCATTTTATAAAACAGCGATCCTCCACAGCCGCGAGTCAGGATTTCGGTTCTGGGGGCAGGGGGCACATACTCCGTCCTCTCCGCCAATGTTTTTTAGTTCAACCATAATTTTTAATCTATCACAGGTACATTTTAATAATAATAGACTCAGTTCGATTAGAAGACCCAACGCTAATGACCGACCGTCGTGTCATCTTCAGCCGATAGGCGTCACTGGGTATGGATATGGGGTGGCATGTGCATGTCGATATGGAGCGACATGAAACGCACCGCTCTCCTGGCCGTTGCCAGTTTTCAATTCTCGATCAAGTAGCTCCTCAATTGGTCTCACAAAGGCTGAGTCCATGCCGCATGCTAACAAAGCTCAGCAGTCCCAGATGGTCACTGATCCAAGTCCTAGCCAAGCCCGGAAGCTCTTAACTTCGGTGATCTGACGGGAACCGGTCTTACCATTGCGGCAGGGCCGTTGGCTATAGTGATATAATAATAATTATATTAATAAAATAAGTCAAATATTTTCATATTATAATAATTCTTCTGCCTCTTCTTTTCGTTAGCGTTTATCCCGCTTAGGACTTGGCAATTATAGTTAATTTAACTTTTCAGCCAGATACCACTCGTACAGTCGCAATATTCAGCTACTTAAGGGAGGAAAGTCGTATACGGCACCTTTCTCTGAAACGCGTAAACTTCGTTCTGTGTGGCATCGTATTTTGTTTATGTATTGTATTTTCTGAGGCACATGTAAGTGTGAGTTCCTTTTCAGTACGGGGGCTAATGTGCTGAGAAAAAAAAATCGTTTATTTCGTATGCTGAGACTTGAAAAATAATTTATGATTTCTTCTTTCAAGTTTGTTGATACTGCCAACCCGGATATACGTAATCTATTGTAAACGTTTTTATTTATATTAATGATATAAAACCCATGAACTCAAGATCGCACATGAAATCTTCTTTATTTGTATGGTTTAATAGTTTCAGCTATCAGTCTAGCCATCTTCATATTATAAAACATTCTTGATTGGTGTTGGTGCGATTATGGCTTCAATCAACGTTAAAATCTTTGTTAAAATGACAACATCCGTACATGAGATAATTCGAAACAGCCTTCCATGGCTTGTGACCAGCTAACTTAACGATGGTCATGAAAGAAAAGTTACAACTTTGTAACTGACACTATTAGTATTTACATCGTTTCACTGATTGTGTCAGTTACTAAGTTGTAACGATATAACGCCTTTATTTTATGACCATTGTTTAATTACACTGGCCACAAACAACAAATAATTGTTTTTCATTATGTCCTATTTGGATGTTGGCATTTTAACAAAGATTGTAACGTTCTGTGAAGTCGTAATGGCGTCGACACTACTCAAAAACGTTTTATGATCTGAAGATCGCTAGACTGTTAGTAGAAACTAGTAATCAACCAAAATAAAGGAGGTTTCATGTGCGATTTTGATTTCATGTGTGTTCAATCCTGAACATAAATAAAAGAATTTCTTGCTCCTTACACAAAAATTATTTCATTCTTCCAGCTTAATTACAATACTCTCATCATTGTACATGATTATCAAAAAATGTTTCAAATGGCTATGAGCACTATGGGACTTAACATCTGAAGTCATCAGTCCCCTAGACTTAGAACTACTTAAACCTAACTAACCTGACGACCCTAGAACCGCTCGGCCACAGCGGCCGGCGCGCATGATTTTCTCGGGCTCAAGTTTGACTGGTAATGTCTGTGAGCAACATTACTGTTATTCAGCTTTTGACGCAATTCAGTTGTCAGCCTGGGAGCAGGAGTTTTTCTTATTCAGTATTGTACTAGGACGTATAGGAGCATGTTTGTCGTAGAGCGCCATGTTAACCAGTATTGCCATCAAATGCGAGTTCATTGATTCTTCAGTGTCATTTCGGAGCAGTCGGCTGTTAACAGCGTGATGATCTTTATGTTAGATATTCCTACAAAGCTATGTGATGCGTTTTGAGCACTGAAGACCATGAGTATCAGATCGCGAATACTACATCTTGTGCTGAGAGGACAGGAGATTAAGTCTGACCGACATTTCTTGCTTTGTTAATCTTTGTGTTACTATTGCATCAATAAGAGCATGACTGCGAGCTGTTTCGTGTGTGTGTTGTAATCGGACATTGGGCATGTTGTAACAATTTTCTTGGGTTTATTGTGGATAGAGTCTCTCTCAGCAGTTCTATGTTAATGTCTCCCGCTACGATGATACCCTAATATTCCACTGAACGTAATTCCGGCTGGAAGGACGTTAGTGCGCTGAATTTTGGTACATTGTCGCGGAAGGAATGGCCACTAAGTAGATATATCATTCGAAGCAAAGCAGTCTAAAATGCACGCTGTAAGATCTATGAACACCTCGATATTGTGAAATATACCTCTTCTACTGCAAGCTCTTTGCTTTCAATATTTAGGGAGGCCAGAGCAAGTAGTACGGACCAAACACGGCCATTAAAATGCATACCTAAAGAGCAATGAACAGTTTTTCAGTAGAGGAGACGTGTTTCACAGTAACGAAGACGAACAAGTGCTCATAGCTCTTAAGGTAAGCACTTTAGAGCCCAAGTTTACTAGACATTTATTTCTTGATTTGGTACCTACTGAATTCACTCAAAATAAGGGAAAGCAATGAGCTTATAGTAGAAGATATTTGTTTCACAGTATCGACTTCTTTACTAGACTTTTCTAATTCGAATGTTCGTTCCTATCACGTCCCTGAGTATTGTCCATTCCTCCGGGGACGCAACGGAGATCTCAATAAAGAAGGGATAGATCTATAGAGTTGTATCGATAACTACAAATTCCACTACATTTGTTGTTGAGGTTCGACATGCTTAGGACTTTTTCTTGAGATCGGATAGTCATATATGTAAAAGTTTAGTGTTACGATAGCTGTTAGTACGTCCATATTCCGCGAGAAGCGAGTTGCGCTACGAAGGGCCACTTATAATTTTTCATTTAAATAAAAATGTTTCAGGAAATTTCATGTGCCAATGATAAGTAATGCGTAAAATAATTACTAAAGATGAACGATAAATCTTTCTTTGTTTTAATGATATACTACGAGAGATTCCAATCAATTTCCGTTACTGTAAATGCAGAACAGAAGTTTCCTGTGTGTGGTTTCTTCCAGTTTGCAATATCTGGCACTCTGCACCGAGATGACAGATATTTATTCGCTGAATTTCGTGTTGAGCGGTGACTAATCGACGTTTCGTTAAGGAGCCTAGCTTTGCCCGGCAGATAGATGTTGGAGAAATAGCCCACTGAGAGGAAGATACGACGAATAAAGCGGACTCTAATAACACTTTCCGCCCATTCTTGGCGCCTACATTGGCGTAACGAGGCGCTGCTAACCTGGGCCATCGATCACGAGAGGAGGAGGCCCAGTTCCCTCAACTCCTGGGATGACCCTCGCTGTCGTCTCCTCTCCCCTCGTACTCCGACGGGAACTGGCAGCTGGCAGAGGTAATAGAGTGGCAACTTTCGCTCTGAATTACCCCACGTGGGCCGTGTCTCCTCAGCCGTGCCCTACGAGCTTCTTCCCACTGGCCGCCTTAATGATACCACCCTACTCTGCTCTCGTCGCTTTATCAAGACATCAACCTGCAGTCTGACTTGTCTATGATGAACTTCAGCAACATGCAATTTTGCTTCCGAAACACTGTTTCCATTTCTATCCATGGAGATGGGATTTTTAAAAAGTTTATTGTTTGTACAGTCACAGAAAAATCGGTGATACACACAGATTTCAAATGCGCATATCACATGCAACCAATCACACTCAACGATTACGTTATGACTCTATGTGGTATGGATGACTGTCGTAATTTCGTGTTTTAGACTGTGGGTTCCATATGTATTGATGTATCGAATCTACACGGTAAGCCGGCCGCTGTGGCCGAGCGGTTCTAGGCGCTTCAGTCTGGAACCGCGCCACCGCCACGGTCGCAGGTTCGAATCCTGCCTCGGGTATGGATGTGCGTGATGTCCTTAGGTTAGTTAGGTTTAAGTAGTTCTAAGTTCTAGGGGACTGATGACCTCAGGTGTTAAGTCCCATAGTGCTCAGAGCCATTTGAACCATTTCTACACGGTAAAACAAACTCATGGGTCACCAGTCAAAACGTAGGGAACAAAATTATTTTTACCCATACTCCACATAACTTGTAAACCTTTCCATAACTGTCACCTTCTTACTTTGTCGCGGATAAGTAACTTCTAACCTCGAGGGAATTACCGGGCATAATTAGTAGAGGTGATGCAGAAGAGCGAATTACGATTTACTACTTTCCACACGACATTGTTTAGTAAGGCGTAGAACGTACGTAGTGACAGTTATACTGGTATGCGCAATTTAAAGGCGAAGTATATACCGTGGTCTATGGAAGCCGGCACGGTAGCTCGGCGTGTTCGGTCAGAGGGATAGCTGTCCTCTGTAATAAAGAATTGAGTGAATGGTTCAACGATGAACTTGAACAAGCGTTGTTTATGACATCCCGAGCAAATATAACGACCAATAACGAACAAAATGTGATTTTTTTTAAAAAAAAAGGTGGGGAATTGCGTATTTGATTAGTAATCAAAACGTCCGCGGTCCTGAGTTCGAAAACCGCTACTGCTTAAATTTCGATTAATAATCATCATTGGCGGTCGAAGACTTCCGCCATAAGAAGTCACCCTCATTCTGCCAATAGCCTTGTCAAAGAGGGAGGAGGGGTGGACACCGGTTCAAGACACTCTATTGCCCTTGCGGTGAGAAACTGCCCTAAGGGCGGAAGAACCAGCGATGATCAACGGCATGAGGATGCAGAAGGCAATGGAAATCACTGCATTAAAGACACATAATGTGTATCAACAGGACATGTGGCCTGTAATTGAAAAAGTGTCGTGATGATCACTCCATTGGCAAAAAATACCGGAATAGTCCACTATTCGAATCTCCGGGAGAGGACTGCCAAGAGGTACGTGACCATGATAAAAAGATTGAATAATCAACGGAAGGATAGTAGTCTACGAGTCGGGGCGTGGAATGTCAGAAGCTTGAATGTGATAGGGAATGGAAATACAAAGGCTCAATATAGATATAGCAGGGGTCAGTGAAGTTAAATGGAAGGAAGACAATGATTTCTGGTCAGAAGAGTATAGGGTAACATCAACAGCAGCAGAAAATGGTATAAGGTGAGTAGGATTCGTTATGAATAGGAAGGTAGGGCAGAATGTGTGTTACTGTGAATAGTTCAGTGACAGGATTATTCGTATCAGAATCGACAGCAAACCAATAACGACAACGATACTTCAGGTAAATACGTTGACGTCGCAAGCTGAAGATGGAGAGGTAGAGAAAGTATATGAGGATAATGAAAGGTAAGACAATATTCAAAGAGAGATGAAAATATAATACTCAAGGGGGACTGGAATGCAGTTGTAGGGTAAGGAGTAGAAGGAAAGGTTGAAGGAGAATATGGGCTTAGAAATGAGAGAGGACTAACTGAGTTTTGTAATAAATTTCCGCTAGTAATAGTGAATAGTCTGTTCAAGAATCACGAGAGGAGGAGGTATAAATTGAAATGGCCGGGTGATACGGGAAGACATCAGTTACATCACATCATGGGCGGGCAGAGATTCCGAAATCAGAATCCGTATTGTAAGGCGTACCAAGAGCAAATACAGACTCAGATCACAATGTAATAGTGATGGAGAGTGGGCTGAAGTTTAAGAGATTAGTCAGGAAGAACCAATACGCAAAGAAGTGGGAAACAGAAGTACTAAGGAATGACGAGACACGCTTGAAGTTCTCTAAGGCTGTAGATATAGCAGTAAAGAATAGTCCAATTGGAAGTAGAGTTGAATGGACGTCACCAAAAACAGCAATCACAGAAGCTGGAAAGAAAAACATAGGTACAAAGAAGATATCTGCAAAGAATCCATTAGTAACAGATGAAATACTTCAGCTGATCGATGGAATAAGGAAGTGCAAAAACGTTCAGGGAAATTCAGGAATATAGAAACAAAAAATGCTGAGGAATAAAATAAACAGGAAGTGCAGGGAAGCTAAGACGAAATGATTCCATGTAGGCTTTCACGGCCGGCGTCTTTATCAGTAAACACTTCCGGGCAAAGTTCAAAGTTGCCGTGGTCGATCTGTAGAACTTCTTCTCCCTGACGTTTCGTTCTCAACTACGGAGAACAGCTTCCGAGGTGAGTCGACTCACCTCGGAAGATGTTCTCCGTAGTTGAGAACGAAACGTCAGGGAGAAGAAGTTCTACAGATCGACCACGGCAACTTAGCCCAGAAGTGTTTACTGATTAATACGAAATGGATAAATGAGAAAAGTGAAGAAGCAAAAAGAAGGATTGTCGGAGGAACTGACTCAGCATATAGGAAAGCAAAAAAAAAAAAAAAAAAAAAAAAAAACTCCGGTGAAATTAAAAGCAAGGGTTGTAACATTAAGAGTGCAACCGGAATACCACTATTAAAAGCAGAGGACAGAGCGGATAGATGGAAAGAGTACATGGAAGACCTCTATGAGGGGGAAAATTTGTCTTATGTGATAGAAGAAGAAACTAGAGTCGATTTAGAAGAGATACGTGATCCTGTATTAGAATCAAAATTTAAGGGAGCTTTGGAGGACTTAAGATCAAATAAGGCAGAAGGGATCGATAACATTCCATCAGAATTTCCAAAATCATTAGCGGAACTGGCAACAAAACGACTATTCACGTTGACGTGAAGAATGTATGAGTCTGGCAGTATACCGTCTCACTTTCGGAGAGATATCATCCACAGAGTTCCGTAGACTGCAAGAGCTGGCGAGTGAGAGAACTATCGCTCAATCAGTTTAACAGGTGATGCATCCAAGTTGCTGACAAGAATAATACACAAAAGAACGGAAAAGAAATTTGAGGAAGTGTTAGATGACGATCAGTTTGGCTTTAGGAAAGTTAAAGGCACAAGAGAGACGATTCTGACGTTGCGGTTTATAAAGGAAGCAAGACTAAAAAAAAGTCAAGACACATAGATGTTCGAAATTCTGAGAAAAGTTGGGGTATGGTTTAGGGAGAGACGGGCCATATGCAATATATACAAGTACCGAAAGGTGACAATAAGAGCGGTCGACCAAGAACGAAATGCTGGGATTAAGAAGGGTGCAAGTCTTTCGCCCCTACTGCTCAATCTGTACATCGAAGGAGCAATGACGGAAATAAAAGAAACCTTCAGCACTGGAATTAAAATTCAAGATTAAAGGCTATCAATGATACGGTTCGGTGATAACATTGCTATCCTGAGTGAAAGTGAGGAAGAATTACATCACCTGATGAATGGGAGGGACTGTCTAATGAGTGCTGAATATGGACTGTGAGTAAATCGAAGAAAGACCAAAGTATTGAGAAGTAGCAGAAATATGAACAGCGCGAAACTTAACGTCAGGATTGATGGTCACGAAGTAGATGAAGTTAAGGAATGCTGCTACCCAGACACCAAAAAACCAATGACCAACGGAGTAAAGAGGACATCAAAAGCAGACTAGCACTGGCAGAAAAGGCATTCCTGGCCAAGAGAAGTCTACTGACATCAAACAGACGTCTTAATTTAAGGAAAAAATTTCTGAGAATATACGTTTGGAGGACAGCATTGCATGTTAGTGAAACATGGACTCTGGGGAAACCGGAACAGAAGAGAATCACAGCGTTTGAGATGTTTTGCTACAGGCGAATGTTGAAAATTAGCTGGAATGATAAGGTAAGGGATGAGGAGGTTCTACACAGAATCGGAGAGGTAAGGAATATGTGAAAAACACTGACAAGCAGATATCTGTTAAGACATTAGGGACTGACTTCCATGTTACTAGAGGGAACTGTAGAGGGCAAAATCTGTAGAGGAAGACAGAGATTGGAACTGAGGACGTAGGTTGCAAGTGCTACTCTGAGATGAAGACGTTAGCACAGGAGAGAAACTATTGGCGGGCCGCATCAAACCAGTCAGAAGACTGATGACATAAAAAAAAAAAAATACTTGACGTCTCTTCATGTGCTGAGAGGGGAGAACACGTAACGCACCCAGGAGCATTGTCTAACGTGATTGTTTTGCTGATCACCGTTTTATGGTTTGACATTATGTTGCATGCGTGTTCTGCCCTCCAAAGCTTTGAAGATGGCACACTCAACAGTCAACGGTGGTTGACACTGGCTGCTTCCCCACTATCTAATCAGGGGTGCATTCGGCTCTCGTATCACTTTCATGGATGACTGTGCGACCGCAGCGAACAGCGTAGGTGGAGGAATTCTTAGTCAGAGATAATATTAGCAAATGGATTGGCCAACCAGTTTCCACAACTTAAATTCCATTCAGCACTTGTGGGATGCGTTGGGGATACGTGTTGCAGCATATGCTCATACATTAGCAGTTGTCAACCGCACTAGGGAGCAAATGAACGCCCTACCACAGTTCTTCTTACCAGCTTGACGCCCGTGGTGACCACTCACCCTATTAAGAACTATGTCCCGGCTTTTGCAATGTCCGGAAGATCGTTCCGAATCGCGGTGCCTACAGTGTAGTTACTGTCATTGACCGAACGTTTTATTTCTATACGTGTCATTGCGTATTTCATTCGGTTACCTCGTGTTATATATGGTGGCATTCTTCCTACGTACGGTTCCAGATTCATCGAGCTACTCATACTTGACAATGTCACATCGTGCGAAAGTTTCTTTCGACCTTACGTTTTGCCCACTGTTGTATTATTAACAGGCGTTTTGCATCACGCAGGACGTTATTATTAGAACTCCGACACTGTCCGTTCCGAGAAGAGTTAGGCAAAAAAAAAAAAAAAAAAATGGTTCAAATGGCTCTGAGCACTATGGGACTTAACTTCTGAGGTCATCAGTCCCCTAGAACTTACAACGACTTAAACCTAACTAACCAAAGGATATCACACACATCCATGCGCGAGGCAGGATTCGAACCTGCGACCGTAGCGGTCGCACAGTTCCAGACTGAAGCGCCTAGAACGGCTCGGCCACATCGGCGGGAAGAGTTAGGCAAATACTACTTTCCCTCACACACATATAGTGAAATAACCACACTAAGGGATTTTCTCTGCCTCGTGATGACTGGGTGTTGTGTGATCTCCTTAGGTTAGTTAGGTTTAAATAGTTCTAAGTTCTAGGGGACTGATGACCATAGATGTTAAGTCCCATAGTGCTCAAAGCCAAGCCACACTAAGGAACGGTACTTTTATGTTACATCACATTATACAGTTCATACATACTTCAAGGATATATGGATTACGTGTTTGTTACTTATAAGGGGCACCCACAAAATTTCTGTTCGAAGGGCTTCAAGTCCAGAATCGGTATGCCAATCAGGCAAAATCGCCGTGAGCATAGGGACAATCATACCACCAAAGCACGAGGCTGAAGATACACGTTTGTTAAGACACCGTGTCCTGCTCATGAAGAAGTCTGCCTGCGGCACATCCGCATCCAGCATGAATCGTCGATCCATCAAGGCCTTTATTAAGGGACCGAAGGAGTGATAACTGCATGGGGAGCGATCTGGACTATATGGAGGGTGCTCGACGCTCTCCCACTTGTCGTAACTTCTGCGTTACGACGCTAGCGATATGGGGATATGCGTTATCACGTTGCAGCAGCAACCCTTGTCACACGTTTTCCGGACGTTTCGCCTTAACTGAAAGCAGTAATTTCTGCAGCACTGCGCCGCACCGTTCCTCAGTGACGGGAACACCAGGTTTCTAGAATGGGTGAGGGTGGTCTCCCAGATCGACCGGCATCTCGTGTCGAATCGCGACCAGCACGGCATCTGGCGCACCACTGCTCAACGGGGGTTTTCTGCAGACGTGCTGCCCTACACACACTCTCCATTGTCCGATTGACGTCTACCGGTGTTTGTACTTCGACAGCTGAGAAAATATAATGTAGGTCCTCTTTGGACGCATTTGATAATATGTGGCCATATTTGAAATTTACGCATTTACCGAACGCACGCCGAAAAGACAAGAATGCAGCACTAAACACTTGCCTTCATATCGGGGCTTGTATACCCGCATCTGAGTCATGCTACGTTGCATACACGCTACAGCAACATCCTCAAACTTTTTGATCATCCCTTGTGCTTTCGATCTTGATAGTAATACTTGGGCACTACGTTTAGTAGCTACAGGCTTCCATTATCAGCTTTCCTGTGCGTAACACGATTAAAAAAACATGGCGAGTGAATATCGGAAATATAATCATCCGGATCAGAGCCAGTTTGTAAACATTAATCTGATCTATTCTGTAAAGCTTTAACGGCAGCTTTTGTTTCCATTCTGATGTATTTTTGAGATAACTCTGCATTAGTAGATCCGCGATAGTGCAGTTATTAATTTTTTTTCATTCCCTTATTATACTTCATATTAGCAGTTTAATGGAATGTGCAACTTTGTTTTTATGCGCCTTCCGTTCCGCTATTGTGCAAATAAAAAGCATTCAGGCACTTATGATGACGTGAAATCTGCACACCGACAGACTCCCACACACGTGGCAAAGAAATTTCGGGGTTAATTCACGGAGGATTGTCTCTTGCCTATCGCTTATCAGTTTATTGTTGATCATATCTGAAACATACGGGGTGGTCAGAAATAGTCTGAAAAACATGTGAGGGTGTTGTAGGGTAGGTTGTACAGAGGAATAATTTTTCAGAAAATAGTCCGATACGTTGCGCCGTTTCCGAGTTATTTAGGAATGAAGTTAGCCAATAAGGAATTCGCGCACGCAGATTCATGCATCTTCCCAGAAGCAGTGTTGCCAACGTGATCTTCACTTGGTTTCCTCAAACCGAACAAGCGTAACTTTTGTTCACCTGGCTCATATTTATCACTTGTGAAAAAAGCAAATTTCAAATGCTAATGGGCATTTTAACAAGTGGTAAAATGTACAAATGTGTGTGAAATCTTGTGGGACTTAACTGCTAAGGTCATCAGTCCCTAAGCTTACACACTACTTAACCTAAATTATCCTAAGGACAAACACACACACCCATGCCCGAGGGAGGACTCGAACCTCCGCCGGGGCCAGCCGCACAGGCCAAGACTGCAGCGCAAAGACCGCTCGGCTAATCCCGCGCGGCGGACATGTGGTAACTCACGGACCCACGGATGCCAGTGCATTACCACATTTCAGCGTGCGAAAGTGATTCTATTTGCACGGACAATGACCTGATTGGCTAACTTCCATGCTGAATAATTCGAAAACTGTACAACGGTTCGAATTTTTTTCTTTAGTTATTTCTCAGCAGAATCTTCCGTGCAACAGTCTTACAAGCTTTTCAGACTGTTTGTGACCACCCCGTGTCCATATAACTTCTGGAAATGTAAAATTTATTTTAGTTATTTAGTTACGACTTAACCACTATATCCTACATATATTACGATGAAATGATCTGTTTTCACGGTTCCTCAAAATCCGCGGAGAATGTTAACTACGACGCCGGCAATTTCCATCTGTGGAAAACATGAAAAAAAAAGATCTCATAAATGAGAGTAAATGCTGACTCATGATGATAAATTTACTTTATAGTGTGTGTTTGTAACAAACTGTATCCTGTGGACATGGCCTTTTCAAATATGAACTAGTAACGTGCAACGTACAAAGAAGTATCACTGTCTTCCCAGCCTCTTACTTCTTAGTCTCAGCTGCTGGACACGGCGGTGTAGATACTCGCAGGCCGAATGGTTTAGTGTATGCGTAATTGGAGTCTCTCAGGGCACAAAATTAACGATTACCTTGTGAAATATACGACAGAACATCAAAAAGACAGGTACTCACTATTTTGGCTAGCCAAGTGTCTTTGATTCAGTGCTGGGCTACACTCCAAAGAGTCACAGGTAGTTGACAGTATTCTTCAGGATAGTCACCAAGTTTCTGTAAATAGCCGTCGGAAAGTTCTACCAACCATTCAGTTTCCAGACGATACAAATCCGATCTTCAGTGGCGAAATGAATCGAGGTGACAATGTTTAGCGCACTGGACTAGCATTCGGGAGGACGACGGCTCAAACCCGTGTCCGGCCATCCTGATTTAGATTTGTTTCCCTAAATAGCTTCAGGCAAATGCTGGGATGTTTCCTTTGAAAGGGCGTGGCCGATTACCTTTCCCGTCCTTCCCCTGTCCGAGCTTGTGCTCTGTCTCTGATGACCTCGTTGTCGACGGGACGTTACGTACTGATCTCCTCCTCCTCCTTGGTGACGAAGCCATTCGAGAACAGCTGGGTGAACGTCCTCATTGTCGGGAAACCTGCGACTGTCACGAATGAGTTCCGCGATTGCCTGGACATTGTAGTCTATGTTCTATGTCGACGCCTGTCCTGGTCAGCATCATCCATGTCCGTCTGACCATGGTCAAACTGTTGGCACTGCTGCTAGACGCGACATTGCGTTTAGTCCATATAACGTCACAATCTCACGGTGAATCTTTGTGCAGTTCAGACGTTTATGCCCCAAAAGGATTAGCCACATGGGGTAGCCGCGCGTTTTGAGGCGTCATGTCACGGCCCGCGCGGCTCCGCCCGTCGAAGGTTCGAGTCCTCACTCGGTCATGGCCGTGTGTGTTGTCCATAATCTCAGTGACGACTTCACAAAAGACGAATTCGACAAAGACGTGAAAATCAGATTCCGCACAGGGCCCAAAGCGAAGGGATACAACCATCAAGTGTTGGAAGTCACACCCAGAATTTATTGCTACCTCACCAAAAAAGGAAGGGTGTACAGAGACTTCCAATCCCTATCCGTCAAAGACTTTACGTCAGTGAGCCAGTGTTACAACTGTTGTGACCTTGGCCATACAACTAAAGCCTGCGGAGACACAAGTACGACCTGTTAAAGGTGTGGTAAAAAGGGCCTCAAACGCGCGGACTGTCGAGCATCAGAGCCCATCGATTGCATTCCGTGCAGGAACAGGAACCGAATTTGCAATAAGAGCAAGGGTGGCGTCTGCCAGACCTACAAACAGCTGCTTGATAGACTAATTGACAATACTGACTATGGCAACTGAACACCCCCCTGAGTCAACCAACATGCTCCACAAATGAACCCCTGAAAAAACAAGATCATACAAGTCACCATCCACCAGGCACAGAAACCATCTACGTGCAATACTCCGGCGTAAGAGGCAAAAACTATTACCTGACGGCTACCCCAACAATGGTCACATTCCAGGCTTGATACACAATACAAGCCTGGAGGACAGCCATCATGCAATCACAGACTACCTAACACTCACCGGACAAATATCGCCAGAAGCCGCCAAACTAACCTAAGACAAATAATGTACTGGATGACATTCCAGACGACCCTTATGAACAGGATAGACGAACTCGAAGACGAACTACTGAGAATAGACATGATAACCCCAAACCCTGATACCGACAGACCAGAAAACCATACCACACATGACCAACCAAAGCAACTGCACAAAACAGCGTTGCTAACGACTCAAGATCACCCATCCACTCCAGCACAACGACGCACATACGACACTACAAAATGCGAAGGACGCATCAAACCAATGAAATTCATACAAGGTGAGACCTTGAACCCAACGGTGCTAAACACAACCGTAATGCAACCCAGCACAACTGGAGCCGAAACGGAAAACATGGACAAATCAGACACCTCAGACTGTAATCAAATCAAACGCAAAATAACTCACTCTGACTCACTGACAGAGGAAGAAGACGACGTCTATTATTGCCCTTACGCCAGAGATTGTAGTGTTGATAACAATGATATTCGAAACCGTAATACCGACCTTGAACAGGCCACAGCGCCGGCAGACACCACGAATGCCACACAAAAAGCCGCAGCAACAACCGCAACAAAAGTCTGCGAAGGGTCTGGCAATAGAGGCGACAGTGCGCATAACATACCAAAAGCTGCTATGTCTGTCAGAGATAGCGTAGACGAGCAGTCAGGTGGGAACCAAATCACGTCAAATCAATGCAGAATGGAGGCACAAACAACCAACACATCTGATACACATCAAGAATGCACAAACGAAACACACAAAAAACAAACGAATCATCACAGCCTTCAGGAAACTAAAACCACATAGAAAACCCAAACAGCCTAAGAGAGTCAAGAAAGTGAAAGCGTGTGACGACCAATCTACATCTACATCTATACTCCGCGAGCCACCTTACGGTGTGCGGCGGAGGGTACTTATTGTACCACTATCTGATCCCCCCTTCCCTGTTCCATTCACGAATTGTGCGTGGGAAGAACGACTGCTTGTAAGTCTCCGTATTTGCTCTAATTTCTCGGATCTTTTCGTTGTGATCATTACGCGAGATATATGTGGGCGGTAGTAATATGTTGCCCATCTCTTCCCGGAATGTGCTCTCTCGTAATTTCGATAATAAACCTCTCCGTATTGCGTAACGCCTTTCTTGAAGTGTCCGCCACTGGAGCTTGTTCAGCATCTCCGTAACGCTCTCGCGCTGACTAAATGTCCCCATGACGAATCGCGCTGCTTTTCGCTGGATCATGTCTATCTATTCTATTAATCCAACCTGGTAAGGGTCCCATACTGATGAGCAATACTCAAGAATCGGACGAACAAGCGTTTTGTAAGCTACTTCTTTCGTCGATGAGTCACATTTTCTTAGAATTCTTCCTATGAATCTCAACCTGGCGCCTGCTTTTCCCACTATTTGTTTTATGTGATCATTCCACTTCAGATCGCTCCGGATAGTAACTCCTAAGTATTTTACGGTCGTTACCGCTTCCAATGATTTACCACCTATGGCATAATCGTACTGGAATGGATTTCTGCCCCTATGTATGCGCATTATATTACATTTATCTACGTTTAGGGAAAGCTGCCAGCTGTCGCACCATGCATTAATCCTCTGCAGGTCTTCCTGGAGTACGTACGAGTCTTCTGATGTTGCTACTTTCTTGTAGACAACCGTGTCATCTGCAAATATCCTCACGGAGCTACCGATGTTGTCAACTAAGTCATTTATGTATATTGTAAACAATAAAGGTCCTATCACGCTTCCTTGCGGTACTCCCGAAATTACCTCTACATCTGCAGATTTTGAACCGTTAAGAATGACATGTTGTGTTCTTTCTTCTAGGAAATCCTGAATCCAATCACAAACCTGGTCCGATATTCCGTAAGCTCGTATTTTTTCACTAAACGTAAGTGCGGAACCGTATCAAATGCCTTCCTGAAGTCCAGGAATACGGCATCAATCTGCTCGCCAGTGTCTACGGCACTGTGAATTTCTTGGGCAAATAGGGCGAGCTGAGTTTCACATGATCTCTGTTTGCGGAATCCATGTTGGTTATGATGAAGGAGATTTGTATTATTTAAGAACGTCATAATACGAGAACACAAAATATGTTCCATTATTCTACAACAGATTGACGTAAGCGAAATAGGCCTATAATTATTCGCATCTGATTTATGACCCTTCTTGAAAATGGGAACGACCTGCGCTTTCTTCCAGTCGCTAGGTACTTTACGTTCTTCCAGGGATCTACGATAAATTGCTGATAGAAAGGGGGCAAGTTCTTTAGCATAATCACTGTAGAATCTTAAGGGTATCTCGTCTGGTCCGGATGCTTTTCCGCTACTAAGTGATAGCAGTTGTTTTTCAATTCCGATATCGTTTATTTCAATATTTTCCATTTTGGCGTCCGTGCGACGGCTGAAGTCAGGGACCGTGTTACGATTTTCCGCAGTGAAACAGTTTCGGAACACTGAATTCAGTATCGCGGCAATCGCAGGCTGCCTCAAAACCTAGTGATACGAAAGTGCATACCGCTGATGATACCAACACCTTCGCAGCCCCCCAAGCAACAACCTCAATGCCGACGCCCAAGGAAACCCCCACAACAACCAACGAGGAAGCTAATCCAGCGCCCCCCGCAAAGGTGCACAGCAACGCCACTACACCATCACGACACTTCACGGCTACAGAGACGCCAACACACGCCATCGACACCGATAGTTTTAGTTACGACAAGCTAGATATAAATGTAAAATTAAGTAGGCTAGAAAAAAGAGACATCTTAGAGACGGCACAGCGGATGCTCATCCGCACCCTACACCCGTACGGCCAATCTGTTTGTTTCCGTACATGAGAGCAAACCGATAGACTGATTCTCAAAACGGAGAATATTCCAACAGATCCAGACAGCCTACTAGACCTGCTCATGCAGGTGTGCACCCGCAGGGAGGAACCATTCGATATGGACAAGCTTTACAAGGATCACGTAAGGGCTCAAGGGAGAACATACTTCGATTACAGTCAAACTGGCAGCAAGTGCTACGCCACCGTTAAACACCCAAACTGCTAATAGCACAGCTTAATGCTATGCGGAGTATACTTGTAAATTCGGAGCTACCACGGGTCCTACGTGAACTAAAAAGTGACATTATGTGCATACAGGAGCCCTGCACTAGACACGGGCATATCCCCAACTTTCCTCCAAGTGCGGTGACAGTTGCGGAGGGGACAGGCTGCATAGCATCTGTCATAATGCTAAACAAAGAAATACATCCAGTCAAAATTACAGAACTCTGTCCCGAGCACCTAGTTACAGTTGAAGTCACACACAAGGGGGATACTTGGATCATCGCGTCGCTGTACGCCCAATTCTGTCATTGCATCAAACCATACGCAGATCTCATCAGAGATGTTGCGCAATCGCTGGCAACAAAAAATTTCTCATCTGTGCAGACATAAATGCCAGATCAACCCTGTGGCATTCAGACAGAACTGACGACAAAGGTAGAATAATAAATGACATCATCCAAGAAAAAAGACTTCACGTACTCAACAAGGAAGGACATCACCCGACTCACATCGGACACAACGGTCATTCATCAAACATAGACATCACCCTCGTCAATAATGCCGCCATCAAACACATTCGAGACTGGACCGTACATGACCAGATCACTGCTAGCGACCACAACATCACCACACTAACCTTAAGTGGTACACCAAAAGTCAACACAGAAACACTACCAAAAAGACTATTATTTGACAAAACAGACTGGGACAGGGTCAGACAAAAAGTACATGAGCACACACCGCAAGACATCACCTGCAGTGTTGATTACAGAGCACACATGTTGACAGATATCATCACACACACACACACACACAGAACACCTGCATACCCACACAAAGAATGACAAAACACCAAAATATTCCATGGACTACACAACACGACTCAAACAAGACACAAAACGTAAACGTAAGCTTTACCAACGAGGAATTTCAGATAGAGAAAGACAATTACGGCTACACGACTACCGGATTGCCAAGGACAAATATAAACTTGAGCTGAATAAGACCAGGAAAGACCATTGGAACAGTCATGTAGCAGCACAAACACAACTAAACATTTGGAGGGAACCATACAAAATCGTGACAGAGAAAATTAAGAGCCCACTGGTTCTGGGAACGCTGCGACAGGAGGATGGTGAGATGACTAAGGGCTGGAGACGCACAGCGGACTTCCTGCTGAGCAAACTCCTACCTGACGACATCGCAGACACAGACACACCACAGCATGCAGCACTGAGACGCGGAGTAGACACAGTATGCACCACACCAACCGTCACCTGTCCATTTGCGCAGGAAGAAGTGGCGACAGCGATCTCAGAACTCTGAGGTACTGAAACAAATTGCACCGCAGATCACCCCGTTTCTCACAACGTTGTTAAACGATGCATTAAGGCTGGGCCGTGTGCCTGCAGTGTGGAAGACCTCGAAGGCGGTTATCATCAAAAAGGCTTCAGACAAAGACCCATCAGACCCCAAGTCATATAGACCAATTTGCCTTATCAATACACTCGGTAAAGTACAAGAAAAACTACTCTACAAAAGACTACAAGCACACCGAACACTACGGGGACTGACACCACACCGCCCGCATCTCGTGGTCGAGCGGTAGCGTTCTCGCTTCCCACGCCCGGGTTCCCGGGTTCGATTCCCGGCGGGGTCAGGGATTTTCTCTGCCTCGTGATGGCTGGGTGTTGTGTGATGTCCTTAGGTTAGTTAGGTTTAAGTAGTTCTAAGTTCTAGGGGACTGATGACCATAGATGTTAAGCCCCATAGTGCTCAGAGCCATTCGAACCATCTTGAACTGACACCACACCAATACGGCTTCAGGCTCTGAGCACTATGGGACATGACTACTGAGGTCATCAGTCCCCTAGAACTTAGAACTACTTAAACCTAACTAACCTAAGGACATCACACACATCCATGCCCGAGGCAGGATTCGAACCTGCGACCGTAGCGGTCACGCGGTTCCAAACGCGCTTAGAACCGCATGGCCACACCGGCCGGCACGGCTTCAGGGAAGGGAAATCTATAGACGACGCAATTAACAGAGCACTCTAAATAGTACACGATACACCCTCCAAACACACACTTACAGTTATGATAGACATCTCAGGTGCCTTCGACAACCACTGGTGGCAGGCCTTGTTCAAGAGGCTCAGACACCTGCAGGTACCGGAGTCTCTGTATAATAACTTCATGGACTACTGCAGAGACAGAACGGTCGTTTGGCAAATGGACAACCAGAAAGTGATTAAACGAATTACAAAAGGCTGTCCACAAGGGTCGATCTGCTGCCCCATCTTCTGGGACATAGTTATAGAACCGCTCCTACAGTTACTAGAGGAGCACATCTTGACAGATGGAGTTGTCGCTTATGTTGATGATCTACTCGTCGTAGTTTCAGCAAACAACCGTGCCCAGCTAGAAGAAAGAGCCAATGGAACACTTAGGACAACAACCCAATGGTGCACAGATAATAAATTAAAGATAGCAGGAAACAAAACAACTTATACATTGCTAAAGGGTATCCTGCGCAGGAACCCAATAGTCAAAATCGGGGACACAAACATAAAAAGACTAGCAGTGACGCGCTATCTAGGAGTATACATTGATGAACGATTGAACTTCCACGAACACATGCGAATATGCACAAAAAAAGCAGAAAAGATACTACACTAACTGGTTAGGCTAAATTCGGAACAATTCAGACTACCCCTGTCAGTGACACGAACATACCACTGCGCTCTCTTCGAGTCAGTACTATGATTTGCTGCCAGTACGTGGGCCCACAGGTTAAATCTCTCCACCAACAGAACCATTGTACGTCGAGGCCAAAGAAGTGTACTACTTCGACTAACAGGGGCATTCAACACAACATCAAATGACGCACTATGTGTCGTCATGGGAATCTTCCCCATAGATATCACCATCAGGTACCGCGCAGCAATGTGCTGGCTTGGGATGGGGAGAATAGACCAGGTTCGGCAGATCACTGGTGTACCGATTGAGACAACACGCCAACTCAGAGCATGGCGAGTGGATACCTGGCAGAGCGAGTGGGCCAACAGCGATAAGGGCGGCCATGTATACAACTTCTTCCCTGACATCCTGGAAAGACTAAAACTACAACATATTGATCCCAGCCGCGGTATGGTACATTTCATCACAGGACATGGCCCTTATCCCACGCACCTGTACCGCGTGAGTCTGCAGCAGACTAATAGATGCACATGCGGGGAAGAAGGTTCCCCTGAACGTACTGTCTTCTTCTGCGGACAACGCACGAACATAAGGCACACAGTACACATAAATCGCCTGAACACACAGAACGAACTACATGCCATAATACGCGACCCGGAAAGGTGGACTGAACTCAACAAAATAACGGACGAAATATCGAAGATCCAACAAATAGAATACTTGCGCAACAGACCCTACCGAAGGCAAGTCGGTCCAAACAGACGCCACAATGCCCAGGCGGACACAGATATGATTAGCACCACGAGTGATGAAGAAGAAACAGATACAGACCAGGGCACCAACACAGATATTGAAGCGTCCAGCGCGGATGATCCATAGTGTCAACAAAGTCAGATTCAAAGAACAGAGTGGAACAACCGACAAGAGGTGCACAAGTCACACACAATCCTAAAAACAGATTGCACCTTATATGTAAGTAGTTAACAGCATCTCCGTGTCTAATAAGAGCTTAAAGCTAGGTACCTCTTCAAGGGACCTACGCCTTCCGTTAAGAGGCAGCGCACAGTCTGGATGGAATGATCTTAATTGTGGTCCCTCTCTTTTGAGCCCAACCCGACGGATACCTATGGTAGATCGGGGAAAACCACCGTTCAGGCTGTGTTGCTGGCGGGGCCGGAAGGTGGTAACTGCCACACCACGTATCATTGTAAGTCTCATTGGCAGCGTGAATTGTTTGTACAACCAACCTACACAGCCTATACCTCAACCTCCACTACACTAATAACTTCTGATCTGAAGCTTAAAGTTAGGCACCTCTTCAAGGGACCTACGCCCCCTGGTAAGAGGCGGCGCGCGTCCTGTATGGAAGGATCTTAATTGTGGTTCCTCTCTTTTGAGCCCAACCCGCTGGATACCTATGGTAGATAGGGGAAAACCACCGTTCTGGTCGTGTTGTTGGCGGGGCCGGGAGGTGCTTGCGCCTGATGTACTCTACTAGGAGCCTTGTAAGCTCAACACAAACCGTTAGCGTCATTACCTTATTACTTTTACCACAAGTACCCTTTCATTAGCAACTTTGAGCCAAGCACAAAATCAGTTACCTCTCTATTGTATATCGTAAATAGTTCAGCAGGCTGGACATGGAGGTCTTAGTCTTAGTTTCTAGCTTTAACGTATCCTAATATCTTCTAGTTAAGTTAGTTTTTAGAATGGTAGATGTTAAAGGCATGGTGAGCGACGGACGGCGACTTGAGGGTCATTCTAAGACCAGGGCCGCCGCCCACAATCAGGTGACGGTCAATGTTATACCTATCCCTTCTCTATTCAGTTCTCTTCCTTCCTTCTTTCTAAATATTTAATTTCGTTTTGTTTATTAATATCTTACTTGATTTTGTATTAGTTATAAGTATTTCTAATGGTGCACAAAAAAAAGATATCAAATGGATCTAAACAGAGCCCGCCTCCACGTGGCGGGACACGGGCAACGGTGTGAGTGGGGACGGGAGCCGCTGTGGTGTTATATTCAGTCACTCCGGACCCCAGACCCAGTCACAGCCGCTAAGTGGCAACATACGACCCACCATAAGAAATTAGACGGTGGGTCATAAAATATAAGCAGCTAGTGAAAAAAGAAGTGTCCATAACGTAAGTTAGTTTAAGTTAGATTAAGTAGTGTGTAAGCTTAGGGACCAATGACCTATGCAGTTTGATCCCATGAGATCTTACCACATTTTTTTTACCCCAAAGAATTGTACTGCCCTGCGCACTTCAGCTTTGGAGTACGTTTCCAGTTACCACGCCATCTAACACAGGCACCCTGATGCATTTGTCACGTCTGGAGCAGGAGAACTTAGTCTGCAGGAAGCACAGAACATGTACTCTATTCTGATAATGTGCCACTCTTTTTGAGCGATGGTCTTAGTGTGATGTGACACTTGTAACTTGGTTGTTGAGGTACCCTCGTATTAAGAAGAAGAGTTTCGTTGGCGTGGGAGGGTTACACTATTTATTTAACTTGCAGAAAACTGTTTCCACTCGACAACTTTAAAACAGAAATAAGACGCCTGCAACAGTTTTGCAGTATATGAAAAAACGACATAGGCTTTTTCTTTTTATAGAATAATAAGTAAATAGAGTTTGTATACCCGTGTACAAAAATATAATAATTTAGTCACTGACTACTGTGTGTTTTTATTTGTATTTGAAGTATGCGGTCCCGGGTAGATCCTGAATACGAGGTGTGATTTTTAAATTTGCCGGCTTTATGCATCCAACTTTCAAAACTTTTTTACCTTGTTGGTACACGTGTTCCTTACAGAGTAAGACAAGAGTTTACGAGTGGTATAAACATTTCAAATATGGTCGAGAAGATATCGAATGCGACGACAGCTCTGGATGCCGTAACACATCAATTACTGACGGCAGTGTGGAAGACGTAATGAGTATGGTTCTGGAAAACCGTCGAATCGCAATCAGAGACACTGCTGATAATGTCAGAATATCCTTTGGCTCACGACAAGCTATTTTTTTCAGATGTTTTGGGCGTGAAACGTGTAGCAGCAAAGTTTGTACCGAAATTGTTGCATTTCGTCCAAAAACGACGTCGCATATACATCGCTCAGGAATTGCTGAATGAAATCTATAACTAGCCAGAACTTCTAAAGAACATTACAGCAGGGTACTGTAACAACAACAACGCTGTACTATTGTACATATAATATTTTTTTCTTCTGATTTTCGATAAATTAGTGTAATCGATGTTCTGATTTCATTTCTTTTTTGTTTCATGTCATTGTGTTAAGAAAACTGTAAACAAATTTCAATATGAATATTAATGTTTATGTCAAATGTCAAACAATATTGTAACAGAATTGAATTGTAAGAAACGTTGAAACTATTGTAAGATGTTAAAATTGTAATTGTGCGTCTGGTCCATACATAGGCAATGTATTAGGATATGTAGAATGCAAAACCTCGGGTGAATACCCTGTCTGTAGGGGAGCGGTAAAAGGTGGATGGCAGGCGAGCGCGGAAAAATGCACGCGGGCGCTGTACGGTATAACGGGCTCAGCAGTAGTAGCTGGAGTTGGGCATTGGTCTGAGAAACACGCTCTGGATCGAGGAGGCTCTCCTGGAAGACGTAGTTTCATTGAGCCTCGGATATGCCGTTCAGACGCCTATACAGCATGGCAAAATTCCATAGGCACTAAATGGAAAAGTATTGCGACGATATGAAGAAGTAAAGTGCCGATACATCAAGAGCCATTGCTGTGGTTGTATGTGTGCTCTGTGCCTCGCCATCTCGCCGCCCGCCAACCGCCGCATCGATACGAACAGGTAGAAACTTTTAGTACTGTACTGTATTCGTATGGACCAGTGTTACTTTTGTTCCATACTGTTCAATAACAACTTAAATTTTACCAGAACTGTCCTATCATTTAATTATCCTCACAACTAACCTAGCCAGGGTCCTTTCCAAATGTTGTGCAATCCGAGTGTCCCGAAATGAAGAATTAAAGTTTATGTTAATAATAATTACCTGCAGACCTAGCTATGTTAGAATAATGTT
The DNA here is from genome assembly GCF_021461385.2 of Schistocerca piceifrons. Taxonomy (NCBI): domain Eukaryota; kingdom Metazoa; phylum Arthropoda; class Insecta; order Orthoptera; family Acrididae; genus Schistocerca; species Schistocerca piceifrons. Next base: position 451,454,784 of record NC_060140.1, on the reverse strand, counting down.
TAAAGAACTTTTTTTGTTAATGAACTAACAGACGAATAACAAAGGTCTGACAAAGTTGGAAGATAATTTTGATATCGATTTAGAAATGAAGTTTAATTATTTTGAGGCTGATATAATGGTATTTAAATGAGCAGGAAATAAGACAAAAAGAGTAGTAAATCATATATTGGAAATCTTGAGGGCATAATGATTTCAGTAATTAATTGTTTTAATACAGTGATCATAACAGTTTCAGGGTCCCCCCCCCCTCTTTTTTATTCATTTGAATTCTGAAGTGTTCTAGACTGATTTGATCAGCAAAGTTAAAGTCAATATAAAAAACCAAAATTTATCAGTGTTTTACCTTTATCAAAATTGACGTTGTGTGTGTGATTCGAAAGTGCTATTTCTAGGGTAACCTATGACCGATTTTAATCAGATCAATAGACAGTACGAAGTTTTGTAGTAAACATTATAGTGTAGTTTTATGTATTTATGGTTTATCCATATTAGTACAAAAAGTGAAATTATCAGTTCAGTAGATTTTCTGGTTCTAAAATTTACCATATTATGCTGTGTTACTAATGTGTTGTTTTGCTTGAACGTAAATCAACTTGTACAGGGAAGAAACGCAGTTAATGCCTAATTAGGCTGGAGACCATATTATTAACAAATTGGTAGCATCTTCTGTGTTGTTTCTTGTCCGTCCTGACGTGTAGTTTCATTTCGGACTTGCTTGACGTATCATTGTTATTACAGAGTGAATGTAAGTCTGATTTGCCTCCATTCAGGTACACGCGGTCAATATCTATACAAAAATCCTTTCTCACAAGGTGAAGCCCGTCAACTTACCATAGTACAGGCGTAAAAGAGTATCGTGTGTGCACAAAGCGCAGCGTTACAGTACGAATCAAGGGTATACAGGAATGACGTGGAAACCAAGGCCCATTCGTCAAAAATGGAAAATGCCTTTACAGCTAAGACCGAAAAAGTTCGACAAGTTCAATCACAAGTAAAGGCTGTTCTCACTTTCTTCTTGGACTACAATGGGATAGCCGATCATGACTTCCTGGGTTATGGTAGTGTGGTCAATAAGGAATACCACCTGGAAGTTATGCGCCGTTTGCAAAAACGACTGGAATTGTGGCCAAACCACTAGTGGAAATTGCATCACGATAACTCTCCCGCATACTCCTCAACCCTTGTTCGTGATATTTTGGCAAAAAACAAAACCGTTATGCGTCCTCAGCCACCGTATTCGCTGGATATAGCCCCCTGCGACTTCTTTCTGTTCCTGAGGCTGAGACAACCATGAAAGAACGTCGTTTTGCCACCACTTATGAGATAAAACGAATCGCAGAGGGAGCTGAACACCGTAACGAAATTGAGTTCCAGAAGTGCTTCCAAGATTGAAAAAGGCGCTGACATAAATGTATTATATCATAGGGGGATTACTTTGAAGGGGACAAAGTTGATGTTGATGAATAAATAAAGATTCGTGAAGAAAAAACAGAGGTTCCCCTTACTTTCTCATCGCACGTCGTACATACGTATAAAGTAAACTGGACTTTTGGCCTCGGCTATGACTCCGGAGAAAGACAAAAGTATCTATTGGTTTACCTGCAGCCGTCGAATGACTTAGAGGACATAAACAGTTGGAACACTAGTTTTTCGGACTCTCTTCGTGGTCCTGAGGTGCCTTTTCTCTTGTGGCACTGTTACTTAAACAACTTCACAAATAATGTCATCCACAAACTTTATCCAGTCTCAGCTAGAGCTTCGCTAGAAATGTAAACGCCGCACATCAGTTTTCCTGCAGCCAAGCATTGCAGCAATGGCGAATCTGGAGACTGTGCTATTACACCGATAGCTTACGTGTGTCTGCATTACAAGTCCAGAACAGAAGTGGGTTAATGCAGGCGTTAGGTCAGGGAAGCTCAGCCAAAATAGAAGTGGGTCACTGATCTGCCGCGGGACGCACTCTCGGCGGGAGAGTTGGGACGTAACAACGGCGCGAGATGTTGCGAAAATAATGTCTCTGTCGTTGCCAGCACTGCACTCGCGGGAACGAAAAACAACGGAGCGAGAGGCGAGCGAACGCTCGAGGGGGCTGGCCCGGCCGCGAGATGATGGAGCGGCGCCCACTGCTCCTCGTCTCATTCTCCGTCTCCCGTTCTCTGTCTCCCTCTCTCCCTCTCTCTCTCTGTCTCGTTGGTGGGTCAATCGATTGGCGGCGTGGGATCGACTCGTCCGTCGCGGCGGTCGGCCCGCGACGGCAACGTCGGTAAATAACGCGGCCCGTTACCAGCCGGCCGGGCCATCGCCACTGGCAGCAGTTCGTTTCCGAGAAAAACGGCCCCGTTCTTCAGAGCGCCTCATTGCCGCCTGTAACTAGAGGACTCGCCGCGAATCCCCGGCGCTCTCCAGAGACGATGGATGAGCGCCGACGCGGGACGGCAAACGAATAAGGCCGCGTCGCCGTTATAACTCGGTGCAGCTGGCAGTCGCGATGTTGTAACTTCCAGCGCTTCACAGGAAACCAAAGGGAGGTCTTCCTGAAGTTGTGATTTCTGTCTCTATCCTTTTTTATACACTAATGGTAATATTTTAACATTTCATAAACGAGCCAATTTATCGCAAGATTTGTCGACACATGACATTTGAAAGAGAACCAAAAAGAGTTTGTGCGCCACATTTCAAATGTGAAGTATCTTTACCTACCGATATTATTATTAGTACACAGAATGTCGTACCTAACTTTGCCACCTCATTCATTTCCAAAATGAAACAAGGAGTGAAAAGTACGATTGGCCATGGGTGCATCTATGTCAGGGGCTCTCACAATACGCAGAAATACACAGTCCCTACAAGTAAACAAACATCGCTTTCAAGGCAAAACTAAGATTTTTAATTTTTTACTTTTTTTGCTTTTATTTCTATTTTTTAGTGATCCAAATCATATACATTCTGGAACACTTAGACTTTAAGTAATGGAAATGGTGCTCTAGTTTCTACCGTAATGCGTTGCCTGCACTGTCCTGATACCTGTCATAGGCAAACCGTGCTATGTGCATTATGGCAGAAACTGTGGCGCCGTTGCCATCCTTTTAAATCGACGTATTTCCGAAGATACTACCTTCAGAAAAGTGAAAACAAGTCTACCGACGCTGACTGTCATTTGGGTAGAAAAAACGTACATGTGTCATTTAAAAAACCGTAACTTTGTGTTGAAAGTGATGTCTGTTTCATTTACGAATGGTGCATTCCTGCTCACATGTGAGCCTCTGGCCAACTGCATTTTTCACATTTTGTTTCGTTTCGGAAATATACGAGGTGCCAGAGTTAGATGGAACACCCCGTAGATCTGTGTTAGAACACCTTCCAGCGTTGTTCGACAGCCAATTTTCGTAAACGTCTAGCGTTCCATTCATCTTCTCTTAACTCTCTTGATCCCATTGCTTTTACAGTTCCCTCTACTTGGGATTTCTCCTGCCTTCAGCGTTTCCTGCGGTTCGGTTGCATACACAGAATGACCTTCGTAGATAACCTGGACTCATCCATCTGTCAGACATAAACATAACATGTGTAGGGTGTTCCATATAATTCTGTCACATCAAATACCTCCGAATCGAAACAAAATGTGCAAAATGCAGTTCGGGACAGGGATGCACCATGATAGGGACCCAAAAGTGAGCAGGAATGCTCTATTCATAAATGTGAACGAACATTATTTGTTCCTATTCCATGACGGTTGTTAATGACCCTTCTACACCCCTTCGTAATTGAACCTCTTCGTCATGTACTTTTCGTCTTCCGCACAGTCCCATGATCGTCTGAACACATCTATTTCTGTGGCCCCCAACTTCACCTTATTCTCTACATGGCTCTGCCCCATAAAACAAGGAACTTTTGATCATAGTTTCATGGATAATCTTAATCAATTTCTTTCCTATTTCGCTACTCCAAAGGATTCCGTTTAAACAAGCGAGCCTCACACATTCGTTTCGAAATTTTGTGAACATCCTTACCCGTCGTATCAAATTCTAGATGTGTATAACATGAATAAGTTGCGGTTTCTTCTCTATAGACGTAGATGCTGGATAGTTCAGTCCTCACAGGAAGACACTTTGTTTTCTGTCAGTTAATCTCTAACCTCCATCGCTTATACCTTTTCCGTTGTTTTCGCGTCATATATACTACATCGTCTTTATCGTTGACAATCATGGACTGATCATCCTCAAATTGTAGTGTATATAGACATATATCCCACATTTATATACTAATTTCTCTGCATTTCCTTTTCCACCGATTTAGACCTCATATTACACATCTTTAAACAGGATAATGGGTGCGTGAGAAACACCTCTCTAAAAAAAAATAAAAATAAAAAGGAACTTTAGTCCGGTTGGCTCGGCTTATAGTGCCTTATAACAATCCTTTCCCAGCGTTACAGTTGAACTTAAAATGCAGGATGTATATTCCAGAAATGGCCAACAAAGTTCAGGAAGTCACCTGAGCAGCAGAAGGGGTAATATTGGTCTCCTAAGTCCAGAGAGACAGGTAGTGTAGAGGAAGACAATCTTGAGCCAAAATCGTATCATCCTCTACGTTGTGGGTTGAGGGCTTGACAGGTTCCCTGACACCTGTATAAAAGACTTTTATTACCAGGAAGTCCAATGAAACTTCCTGGCAGATTACAACTGTGTGCCGGACCGAGACTCGAACTCAGGACCTTTGCCTTTCGCGGCCAAGTGCTCTACCAACTGAGCCACCCAAGCATGACTCACGTCCCGTCCTCACAGCTTTACTTCTGCCAGTACCTCGTCTCCTACCTTCCAAACTTTACAGAAGCTCTCCTGCGAACCTTGCAGAACTAGCACTCCTGAAAGAAAGGATATTGCGAAGACAATGCTTAGCCACAGCCTGGGGGATTTTTCCAGAATGAGATTTTCACTCTGCAGCGGAGTGTGCGCTGATATGAAACTTCCTGGCAGATTGAAACTGAGTGGCGGACCGAGACTCGAACTCGGGACCTTTGCCTCTCGCGGGCAAGTGCTCTACCAACTGAGCTACCCAAACACGACTCACGCCCCGTCCTCACAGCTTTACTTCTGCCAGTACCTCGTCTCCTACCTTCCAAACATTACAGAAGCTCTCCTGCGAACCTTGCAGAACTAGCACTCCTGAAAGAAAGGATATTGCGGAGACATGGCTTAGCCACAGCCTGGGGGATGTTTCCAGATGAGATTTTCACTCTGCAGAGGAGAGGCAAAGGTCCCGAGTTCAAGTCTCGATTCGGCACACAGTTTTAATCTGCCAGGAAGTTTCATATCAGCGCACACTCCGCTGCACAGTGAAAATCTCATTCAGGAAGTCCAATATTTGCCTCGAAGGATTGGTTCAAATGGTTCATATGGCTCAAAGCACTATGGGACTTAACATCAGAGGTCACCAGTCCCCTAGACTTAGAACTACGTAAATCTAACTAACCTAAGGACATCACACACATCCATGCCCGAGGCAGGATTCGAAACTGCGACCGTAGCAGCAGCGCGGTCCCAGACTGAAGCGTCTAGAACCGCTCGGCCACAGCGGCCGGCTTATTTAAAGGAGATTCATCTGGTTTCACAAGGCTATATCCCCTGCATGAATAAGGGCAGATATTTGGGGTGAATTTTAAGTTACACATAAGACTACGAACACTGTACTTTATGGCCGAGCTGTTCTAGGCGCTACAGTCTGGAACCGCGCGACCGCTACGGTCACAGGTTCGAATCCTGCCTCGGGCATGTATGTGTATGATGTCCTTAGGTTAGTTAGGTTTAAGTAGTTCTAAGTTCTAGGGGATTGATGACCTCAGATGTTGAGTCCCATATGATCAGAGCCATTTTTGATCACTGTACTTTCAAAAGAAGTTTTACATTTAACACGTGTGCTCGTACAAACTTGTAATGCTCTTTAGTTATGTTTGAAATCAAGGTTTAAATTTATCATTTATAAAACTTCAATGTGCTGCACCCCCCCTCCCACACCTCCTCGCACAATGCACCCCACCACCCAACTACATCTCGCGTTCTGATGACGATAGTCAAACTCCTGTCAGCATGTCTGGAATTACTACATTCACTGATGTTACTATCGGCTGCACAAGCCACCCAATGCTTCTGCAGGTCTTTCATAAATGCGCACCAAAAACTTCTTTTTCAGTCATCAGTCTTCTGGTGGTTTGGTGCAGCCCACCACAAATCCCTCTCCAGTGTCAACCTTTTCATCTCAGAGTAGCAGTTGCAACATACTTCCTCAATTATTCGTTGGGTGTATTCCAATCTCTGTCTTCCTCTACAGTTCCTATCCTCTACAGCTCCGTCTAGTACCATAGAAGTTATTCCCTATGTCGTAACACAGATCCTATCGTCCTGTCAATTGTTCTTGTCAGTGTTTCCACATGTTTCCTTCTTCCACATTCTGAGGGAAAACCTCTTCATTCCATACCTAATCATTCCATCTACTTTTTGACATCACGTCTCAATCGCCACATTTAACACGCTTCGATTCCCTCCCATTCAAAAAACATTACCTACCATCGGCTCAAGCGACTTCAGAGGCCAATAGTGCAATGCGACTTCCGATCGTCCGTTATGGTTTTCACACTTCTCACCGTTAAGAAAAGGTGCAACATGCACAAGACTGTGCAGTAGTAGTTCATCCTGCTGTACACTGAAATTTTTGTATTTTTCTCGCAATCACAGAAAAGGAATATCCGACATATTTGGGAACTTGATACCTGTAGCCGTCTCTTTTAACCACCTCTTCCATAAAAGAAGGATGGTCTGTGAATGTTCTCTCGTTTAACGGCACAAAATACGTGAAGCGTATAAAAGTCTCTACTGCACTCGAATAGGGTTTATGGCTGCTGTGAATCCATGTTTTTACTTGTTCACTTTTCCACGTATGGAACGCAACATCATCACTTACACTAAAAGTGGAAGGATAGTGTTATCCTTATCTCCATGCTCAGAGTGATTTCGTTAAAAAAACCATTAGTTGTTGCACCTCACCAACATGAATTACTTGTAACAACTGAGTCCTGTACCGCCTGAAATTGAAAACTCACCTCAAAACATGCTAGACAGCCACATGAATAACAATTAGCGGCAGGCATGACGAGAATCGTTTGTCGACTACGCGAAAAACGCGATTGAATGTGATTTCTTGATTGGGTCTATGACAGTAACCTGTTGATCGCCTCTTTCACAAACAACGACTGTCTTGCTTTGAGCTGTAGGAAGAGAGGTGCCGCACTCTCGTCAGAATCACACCGCACAGTTATAGAAGAATTGCACCTCCTTAAACGGCGAATTCTAAACGCCTTTGGATTCCGTGTCATTAAGGTATCGACGCTCACTGGGTGATGAACCAGGGAGCGAGCGAGGTAGCTGTGTAAGGGAGACCCTACCAGCAGCCATATGAAACCACAACTTACAACCGCAGCCAAAGAAAACTTCTAGATTCGATTAAGTTTGTACAAAATAGTAAAATCATTTTTTGAGACATAATTCTTGGACACCATGTGTAAAATGTAAACAGTATTCCCTCCTAAATTTAAAAAAAGAAACAAAGAACGAAATGTATGTAATAATAATGAATGTAGGAATAACGTAGCGCAGAGTTTTAGCAAGTTATACTTACAGGTACGTGTACATTGTCTCGTAGGCTGCTTTAAGGCCTCCGCTTAGTCTGATGTATTGCCTGCAAACAACAGAGATACAGATTTAGAAAGATCCAGTTTCGCTAATTGGCGACTAGGTAATTAAACATAAATAAATTTGAAGTCAAAGGTAACATGGAAACTAATAAAATGTTGTAATCGGGAAGTCATACTAGGGAAAGGGACGAGGTTTTTGAAACGTGCTTATTCTATTAACAATTTCACCTTTAGAATCATTGAAAAACTAATTAGATGTCTTGAAACTGAACAATTCATTTTTATAAGGATATAATAGGCCACCCAAAAACTGAAGTATAGTCATGTAACAGTTTTAACTCTCGCATTGAAGCTTTCAGAAAATAGAATAGGACGTGCTTAAATATTGAGGGCAAAATACAGTTTCTTCAACTTTTTTCCGCGACGTGTCAGCAGAAGCTGAGCTTCACAGGAAGCTTAATCAGTTATACCGTAATTCACACAAACGCCATTCCAGGTTAATAAGAAGCGTCTCGCCGACGAACTATGGACCTTGCGGCAGTGGGATGGCAGACTGAGTAATGGTTTCTAAGGAGGGGCACCACCCTCTGCAGTAGTAGCAGGAGCAAAAATCCGAAAAACTGCCTGAAAAATTAACCAATATAGGCATTCCATATGGCTGAAAGCAAGGGAAAACTATAGCTGTTATATTTTCCGGGAACATTCGGCTCTTCTGTATGGGCTTTATGGCATTCTCTTGGAGGAAAGATCTCCAGAGGGGGACTAGCCAGAAGGGTGTACTTCAAAAAACTGAAAAAAATATCGGCCCTCTGCTGGGCAACCTGTGAAATTACACCCATTAATCGAGCTAGTAGGTTACAGGATTTATAAACGGATAGGAGGAAGTTAGATATAGTGAGAATTAATCAACGTGCGCTCGCAGGGGAACAGGACATCCATCAGCTGAGTACAGGATTATCAACACAAAATTGAAGCGGTAATGCAAGAGCAGATTTAATAATGAACAAGAAGATAGTTATATGGATAAGCTACTATAACACCTTAACGAACACAATACCGTTTTTTCGTTATTTTTTGTGTCATCATTCTTCTGACTGGTTCGATGCGGCTCATAGTGAATTTCTCTCCAGTGCAAAACTTATCATCTCAGAGTAAGCACTTACAAACTACGTCCACCTGCAACCTGCGACCTCAGTTGCTGGATATATACCAATCTCTGTCTTCCTATACAGTTTTTGCCCTCTACAGATCCTTCTAGTTAAAAAAATGGCTCTGAGCACTATGGGACTTAACATCTGTGGTCATCAGTCCCCTAGAACTTAGAACTAATGAAACCTAACTAACCTAAGGACATCACACACATCCATGCCCGAGGCAAGATTCGAACCTGCGACCGTAGCAGTCGCGCGGTTCCGGACTGAGCACCTAGAACCGGTAGACCACCGCGGCCGGCTCCTTCTAGTTCGATGGAAGTCAGTCCCTAATGTCTTAACAGATATCCTACCACACTGCCCTTCTTCTTTGTCAGTATTTTTCACATACTGTGTTCTTCGCCGATTCTGCGATGGACCTTCTCATTTCTTACCTTGTCAGTCCGACTATTTCTCAACATTCTTGCGTCGAATCTCTGCTGTTCTGGTTTTCCCACAGTCCACTTTTCACTACCATACAATGCTGTGGTTCAAACGCACGTTCCCAGAGAGACTAATGGAATCCTGCAACAAATCTGAGATGGTAATAGCCAAGACTCTGTTCAAGAATCAGAAGACGGGGAGGTATACTTCGAAAAGGCCAGGAGATAAAGAAAGATTTCGGTTATATTACACCTTGATCAGGCAGAAGTTCTGGAAACAGCTATTTGATTGTATGGCGTACCCAGGAGCAGATGTAGGCTCAGGACACAATTTGGTAACGATGAAGAGTAAGCTGAAGTTTAAAAGACAAGTCAGAAAGAATCAATGCACAAAGACGTGATATACGGAAGTACTAAGTAGTGAAGAGATACGCTTGAGTTCTCTGTAGGTATGGGTGCTACGATAAGGAATAGCTTAGTAGGCAGTTCAGTTGAAGAGGAACAGACATCTCTAAAAAAAGGGAGTCACAGAAGTTGGAGAGAAAATCAAAGTAGCTAACTGCGAAAAACCATGGCTATCAGAAGAAATACTTAAATTTATCGATGAAGAAAGGAAGTCCAAAATGTTCAGAGAAATTCAGGAATACGTAAATACAAGTCACTTATGAATGAAATAAATAAGAAGCTCAGGGAAGCAAAGGCGAAATGGCTGCATGAAAAATTTGAAGCAAAGGAAAAAATAATTATTATCGGACAGACTGACTCAGCATATAAAAAAGTCAAAACAACCTTCGGTGGAATTAAAAGCGAAGTTGGTAACATTAAGAGTACGATGGGGATTCCACTGTTGAAAGTAGAAGAGAGAGGGGATATGTGGAAACAGTACGTTCAGCGCCTCTATGACGGGAAGGAATTATATGACGATGTGATAAAAGAAAAAACCGGAGTCGACAGGTAAGACATAGGGGATCCAGTACTTGCATCAGAATTTAGAAGAGTTGAAATCAAACATTGTAGAAGGGATATATAACATTCCATCAGAATTCCTAAAATCATTGGAGGAAGCTCCAAGAAAATTATTATTCGTGATGGTGTGTAGAATGTATGAGACTACCTATATACCATCAGACTTTCGGAAAAATATCATCCACATAATTCGCAAGATTACAAGAGCCGACAAGTGCGAGAATCATCGCATAATCAGCTTAACAGTTCGTGCATCCAAGTTGCAGACAAGAAAAATAGCAGAAGAATGGAAAAGGAAACTGAGTGTCTGTTATATGACGATCAGTTTGGCTCTAGGAAAGGTAAAGGGACCAGAGAGACACTTCTGATTTGCAGTCGATATATGAAGCACGACTGAAGAAAAATCATGCCTCTTTCATAGGATTTGTCGTTCTGGAGAAAGCGATCGATAATGTTCAAATGGTGCAAAACATGTGAAATCCCGAGAAACATAGAAGTAAGCTATAAGGAAAGAAGGTACAAAAACCACTGGGGAAGAGTAAGAGCTTATAACCAAGAACGAAGTGTATGGATTAAAAAGGGTGTATGACAAGAGATGTAGTCTTTCTCTCGTGCTATTCATCTATATGTCGAAGAAGAAACTACAGAAATAAAAGGAACGTTCAAGAGTGGGATTAACATTCATGGTGGAAGAATATCAACGTTAAGATTCGCTGATGACATTGCTATCATCGGTGAAAGTGAAGAAGAATTAAAGGATCTGTGAAACGGAATGAAAAGTGTAATGAGTATAGAATATAGATTGAGAGTAATTCGAGGAAAGACAAAAGTAATGAGAAGTATCAGAAGCGAGAACAGCAAGAAACTTAAGATGAGAATTGGGGATCACGAAGTAGAAAAAGAAACTCTAACAAGGCAGCAAACACTAATGACAGACGGAGCAAGGAGGACAGAAAAAGCAGACTACCACTGCAAAAAGGACATTCCTGGCCAAATGCAGTCTACTAGTATCAAAAATAGGTCTTAATTTGAGGAAGAAATTTCTTAGAATATACGTTCGGAGCGCAGCATTGTATGGCAGTGAGACATGTGAGACATGGACAATGAGAAACCCAGAACAGAAAAGAATAGAAGCATTTGAGGCCACAGAAGAATGATGAAAGTTAGGTGGACTCATAACGTAAGGAATGAGGAGGTTCTCTACAGAATCGGCGAAGAAAGGAATGTATGAAAAACACTGACAAGAAGAAGACCCAGAACGGTAGGACATACATTGACACATCAGGGAATAACTTCCTTAATACTAGATGGAGCTGTGGAGGGTAAAACCGTGGAGGAAGACAGAGGTTGGAATACATCCAGGAAACATTTAAAGACTCAAGTTCCCATTGCCACTCTGAGATGATAAGGCCGGAACAGGAGACGAATTCGTGGCGGGCCTCATCAGACCAGTCGAATGACAGATGGCCACAAAAAAATTAAAGTGTGAAGATACGTGTAACTAATGCAATGCTAATTTTTATCTATGGAGGACTTTATAGGATTCATGTTAAGAAAAAATTAAATATTGTGACAATTGTTGAGCGGCTGCAAGTAATAGAAGTGAAGAGAGCTGCAGAATTTGCTAAAGAGGAGGCTAGTGCACTTAAAGGAACGAAGATAAAGGGTATGGAGGATCAAGAAATAGATGACCAAAAGGAATATGCAGCTTTTATGTTCTAAAACTGCATAGTGGTAAGCTAGTAAGTTCACGAACTTTGATTTGCGATTTACGGGAAACCTGAATTTTTATCTTTCTGTCACACTTTTCTCCTAAATGGCTCAAGTGAAATTTACTAAAATCGGCACATATAATTAGAACGACATTCTCTACCCCACTTGCCTACTATTTTCAGAAAACTCTGAAATAAGATGATGAATTTGATCTAAATTTTTAAATATATTTCAAACAGAAAAACAAATTTTGTAGATTTTTCGCAGATAAACGACAGAGGAAGAAATTTAAGGCATAATGTTGTCTGTAGTCTGACTGCTTGTCTAAGCTGTGCAGCCAGTGCTTCCAAAGAGCATGGTACCACCGTTTAACAGTATTTTATAAATATTGTTGTCAACATTCAATTCAAGAAGTACCTATCTGATTTTTCCAGAAACACTTCGACTAATAAACCTTATTTCCAGCACATTTTTTGAGCTACTTCTGCTTTACAGGCCAGTGACGCTGTGTGGGGAAGAGAATGCTAAAAACACAACCTTTTATGGGACAGGTCCCCTGAAAAGACGACGTGGTGTCACTGTTGTGTTCAGTTTGTCGTTGCGTTCATCATTGTCGGCACCTCACTATCTGCTGCCACGTCAAGAGAAGCCGAAACAATACTTGCCGTGCAGAGAAGCCGTGGTGCTCTAGATATTGTTGTTCTGTTCAAGGGGATGCTTGTCTTACTGCACATGACGTGGCTGAACGGTTCTGTATTGCCAAGCGAACAATAGTTAGTTAATGAGTTACATGTTCCATAGATCATATGAGAGATTCTTTTCTCGAAATGATGCGAACGAGACTGTTTACGAGCAGGACGTGTATACATGATTTGTGTTAACATTAATGAACACATTATGTCATGCAACCACACATGAAAGAAAGCTTTTTTTCATATCCTGATTACGAGATTGTAAACAGAAATTTGTCTATGGAACAGATGGAGGTGTACAAGAGAAATTACTTTAGGTTAGATTTAAAATTCGCTTTGCTATTTGTCATACATTTTATGCTATAGGGAAAATTACCAAAGATTTTTTGTTGCTGCATGTTGTACTCATATCTTACGCGCTACCAGCTTTCATAATGGGCCATAATGGTCGTTTCTTCCCTATACTGTTGTGGGTGATTACCTCACTGTTTTCTCAAATTGTGATTAATTATTTATGACGAATTTCATGAGCGAATAAATGTACTGTGATCGCGCAGTTAAAATGCGTACGTGCTTGAAGAGGTACCTAGCTCCTTCAAGACTTAGTACCCACATGACGCTCGTGGGAGAACACCACATATTATTCTAATTGCTCGCTTTTGTGCAGTCAATACTTTCTTTCAAAGTGGTGGGTTATGGCATAAAATTATTCCCTAAGACATTCTTTAGTGGAAATGTGCAAAACATGTCAGGAGGTTAATTCGTTTGTTTCAAAATTAGCAATTGTACGAAGAGAAAAAGTAGATGTACGCTTTTCATCAGTAAGTACACCCAAAAATTTGCGGTACTATACTCTGTTTACCGATTCCTGTCCATCTGCTACAGCAATTGTTGGTCTCAGTATTTGTTGTATAGAGTTGAATATAGTGTATTTTATCAAAATTTAAAGAGAGTCTATTTTCTGAGAATCACTTTATAATTATTTGGAAAATATCATTTACAGGTTTCTCTAGTATTTCTTTTAAAGCCAACTAACGACTACTCAGCGTTATTTAGAAACAGGTGTACGTGCAACTGACAAGATACAGTGTATCGATATTTTAAAATATACCATGTCATCATTTCGGTTTCATACAGTGGTTTATTTTAATTATTTTAGAAATAGTAATTTTCATTTCTTATGTTTATCTAACAGATTTTAACGATGGCTGCGGCTGAAGTGCGCTAAGGTGTATTTCAAAAAAGTAAAGATTTTAGAGCGATCAAGACGGGCAACTACACTAACAATGGTACTGATTCTGGCCTCATACAATGATTTTAGGTCACTTATAGAACTGCTAGTTAATACAAGCAATTTAGGAGTGGGAAAAGAAAATGTGACTGTACTTACATTGGCCAGCAAAGGAGGCCGGAGTAAAACATACACATTTTTTAAGACCCAAGAGTATCAAGTTTTTTGACTGGTTAACATACTAAAATCCGAATAAGGAGGGGAGGCGAGCGTCTTGCATGACAACACCTTACTGATCAGTACTTACAAGAAACAGTATTCCTCCAATCAAAATTACCATAACACAGATCTGAATATTTTCTGCGTCGAAAGAACTTCTATCCTAGACTTCGCTTCTAGACCACACTTCGACGTCCCACGTCTTGAGGAGAGGGTCTCATCTGGTTGAGGTTAACTTAGGTAGACATCAGCTATTCGTATCGAGCCAATGACTGATCTTGCAACCACTGTAGCCATCACTGCCAGATTCTAAATATTGTGAGACATAGGTGTAACAGAAAAACGAACTGTGAGGAAAGCCAAAGTTTAGGTAAACATATTTAGTATCTCCAATTTTCATTTCGAAAACTGAATTGCAGTTAGAAGTTAAAAATGCTTTCAACTCCAGCAGTAGATGCACATACAAATACCTATATAGTATTTTTTATGGCAATCATCTGCGCACGGAAATATTGTGTTCAGACATGCACGAACTTTGTATTACCTGCCGAGATCCTTCATCTCAGTGTATAAATATAAAAGTTATTGATTTTCACAATCATTAAATATGTTTTATTGTGAGAAGTCATGACATTCAAGCAGAGAGGTAACTATTGTAATAAGGTGAGTGTATAGTGCTCATTATTTGATTTCATAGTCTGATGCTTTCCTTGATCATTGGTTTGATAAGTGAAAATTGAAATGTCTCAGATATTGCAGGGACAAATTCATCTTTTTAATTAATGCATCCAGTTCAATAATATCACCTGTTCAGTAGTCGAGAAATCAAACTACGTACTCTTAAAATACCTTTATTTTATCAACTTATGTTTTGTAGAGTGGGTATTTTTGTGCAGAGATTTGTTAATTTAATATCTGAATGATATTTCCGCCATTTAACTGAAATATTTCTTTATTTTACATTACTATCATGATTTTGTCCTTAAGCCAATATAAAGTACAACAATGTTGAGTGTAATTAGACTTTGTTACAGGAATTTATAACAAGATAATAAATAATTTTAGATACTACAAAGTATCTGAACTCACACTAACTAAAGATGAAACAAGATTAATTAGAGATAAAGTTGATTGAATACCATGCAAGAGCACCATTTCTGATAAAATATCCAGAGTCCTTGGTAAAACCCATATACTCATAACAATCCTTACAAACAATAACTTAGGGCAGAATATCAAGCCTCATACATGACAGGAGGATCTAATAAATAGATTAGGAATATATAGGATACATTGTGCCATTTGTGAAAAATGTTACATGGAGCACACTCGATGGGCTTTTCCAGACATGTTTAAAGAACATAGAAGGAAAACAGGATGTAACACCTTCACATTCAGCAAACACTTAAGGGAAAATGACCAAAATGCTGAAGGTATTAAGAAGGCTATAGATATAGATATTTTACATAGTCTGCCAAAAGGCAAAAAGATGAACATACTTGAGGAAATAGAAATTTACAGTGAACTAATTATTACTCTAGACAGATCATTAAATGACCAATTGGAATTACAGAACAAGAAATTTTTGGATAATTTTAGTTTTGTATTATCACATTTTGTTACACCCTAGCTGTAAATCACAGTTACATTAACGTCCATTCTTTTTTATAACATTACATAAATACTGTAGTAAAAATATCATGAGGACATCCGTCCCTGGTAGCTGAGTGGTCAGCGCGACGGGCTGTCAATCCTAAGGGCCCGGGTTCGATTCCCGGCTGGGTCTAAAATTTTCTCCGCTCGGGGACTGGGTGAGGTGGTGTCCTAATCATCACCATTTCATCCCCATCGACGCACAAGTCGCCGAAGTGGCGTCATATCGAAAGACATCACAGTCCGCCTTTAGCCGCGGAGCAGCTCGGACTTGTTTACGTCCCGGCTGCGACCGTTCGCGGAAGAAGCGGTGTTTACACCGTCGTCACTCGCGTGTGTTATTGTTTGAATCGAACGCAATGGCACACAATTTCCGAAAAACCACGATACAGTTTACGTTCTGTAACGAGTATGCACGACCGAAGGCATTCGAAATCGAACGTTTCTTGAGGGACGAAGTGCAACTTAATTACACTGAGGTTATTGGAATTCATTTATCGATCGTGAGCAGCACTCTTTACGTAAAGATGATTGACGACGCAGCATGCGATAAGATCATTGAAGCTGCCAAACGAGGATTCCAGTTCCGACACTCCGATGGTCATATTGGCGAAGTGTTAGTCGCTCATTCGGGCCTGGGCGTGCGTACGATTCGAGTCTTTGAGCTGCCATTCGAGTTACCAGAATCCTTGGTCACTGAATCGCTCCAGCCATATGGCAGAGTTATCAGTCATACGGCCGAACGTTGGACAAGTTTTAGCACGTATCCAGTGCTCAATGGTGTCCGACAAGTGCGAATTGCACTTACGAAACATGTGCCATCGTACATCAACATCGGCGGCTGTCGAGCTATTGTCATCTATGATGGACAGCCCCGGACATGCTCCGGGTGTGGTGGTGAAGGACATCTTCGATCTGCGTGTATGCAGAGGAGACTCGTGCAACTCCCCAGCGGAGACCTCCAGAATCCGACTACACCAACGTCACTGCCGATGACTTACGTGGCGGCGCTTCGCGGGGAGGCGACGCCGAGGTCGGAGCGCACTATTGAACCGACGCCGCAGTTGATTGAGGCGCCTTCGGACCCCACTGAAGAAGGAACAGCTCCCACCAACCCTCAGTGCCAGACATTACAGGTGGTGCAGAAAGAGGATGAGAGCATCACAACAGGCATGGAAGCTGAAGTGGAACGGCCCCAGGGCGTTGTAGCGGCGGCGAGAGCGCAGGTGATGCAAGATTTGCCAACACCAGAGGCCGAGGTTAGGGCCCGCAAACAACGCTCGCCAAAGCGCCGCAAGAAGCGCCGACTAAACTCTGCGGAGACGCTCCCTTCTCTTCTTGGAAGCCCAGATGAGTCTAACACTATGGAACTGTCTGACTTGGAACCACAAGCTTCGGATGTCGCAGACCATATGAATTCGGACAGTGAAAAGATGTCATGTCGCTCGGAAGACGCATCCGCTCCGGGGCCTGCTACCCCTTCTGCGGTGGAGTCTAATGCTGCGAAAGAACAACAGATGTCACACATCAATGCCGCACAGGAAAATTTGGAGCACCCCAATAGTATCAGCTGGTATGAACAGGACGACGAAATCACCGATGTGGACCATTCTACTGGTGGGGACTCGCATCCGTCCGCATCTCAAGAAACCTAATGCCGCAGGGACACGTCCGTCGGGCGACCCTCTGCGGATGTGCAAAGGGACTATCGATACGGTGAAACTTTGTCATTTTAACATCATGTGGAGATGACAGCTACTCGACCCCAGGCATACAGAATAGGGACAGTGAATGTAAATACCATTAGATCGCCCGTGAAACAGCAGTTGTTTAGGGACATGATATACGCGTCGGATGTGGATATACTTATGGTGCAGGAAATTTACATTCCTGAGTTCCAGGAAGTCCATGGATACATCTCCTACACCTCGCCGCACTCGAACAACGACAGTGGAACGGCGATATTGGTCCGGGACGGGATTCCGGTCCGAGACCTGGCTTATCTACCTTCGGCACGAGGACTGGCGATAACTGTTAATGGAATTCGCATTCTCAATGTTTATGCCCCTTCCGGCACAGACAACAGACGGGCGCGTTCTAGATATTATTCGGAAGAGATTGTGCCCTTATTTACCGGCAGATTCGATCATTTCATTATAGGTGGTGACTTCAATTGTGTTTTAGCGCAAAAAGACCAGACTCCACATTACAATACCTGTCGTGAATTGCATGTGCTATGCCGGGATCTGGAGTTAAGCGACACCTGGGACATGATTCATAGGAACCGTGAGGGATATACTTTTTATACCAGTCACTCGGCGAGCAGACTCGATCGAATATATGTTTCGGTTGGCCTACAGGATAAGGTGGTCGACGCGGAACGATGGCCTGCGGCATTTACTGATCATCTGGCCTACATTTGTACCATATCACTCCCTAGGCAAAGTGTGTGGAGAAGCCGCGGGACATGGAAGCTCAATTCGTCACTTTTGGCGGACCCCGAATGTCGTCGGAGAGTCGAGGAGGTATGGGTCACATGTCAACGCCGTCTACCAACATATACCTCCGTGCTTCAATGGTGGCTCGAGTGTACTAAGCCGGCATTAAGAAGAGCTCTCATACAGTATGGTCGGGATAAGACGAGATGGCAACGAGACACTCTTGATTATTATTACACCATGCTTCGTGAGCTGTCCTTCCAGGTGCCGTCTGCAGAACATCATGCGGAAGTTCATCGTGTCAAGGCACGAATCCTATCGATCACGCGACGACGACTGGGTGGCATCCCAATACGGGCAAGATGTCTCGATACCATCACTGGGGAACGTACCTCGATGCACCATGTGTCGCGGGAACATAAACGTTACCGCCGGGCATTGGTAACAGAGCTCCACGGTTTAGATGGCCGTCAACTGACAACACAACAGGACATTGCAAATGAATTTTTAGAGCATTTCCGCCACCTCTATGCCGGTACACCGACGGACCGTCTGGTGGGGGAAGAGATACTGCAACATCTGCAAACGACACTGACAGAGACGGATAAGGCAGCGCTTATGGAGCCACTCACAGAAGACGATATAAAGGTGGCACTCACAAAAGGAGCGGCCCATAAATCACCAGGACCAGATGGGATTACGCTAGAGTTTTATCGAGAATTCGTGGACATGATGATGCCACAGTTGGTGTCGATGTACAATGAGGCGATGCGTCCGGACATGCGCCTACCGTCGGATTTTATGACGGGCTTTCTTCTTCCTATCCCGAAGATGGCGGAGAGTCGTAGTGTTAATCAATATCGGCCTCTCACTATGCTAAACACCGACTATAAAATCTTTGCACGACTACTAGCGTCTCGTCTCAAGCTGGTGATTTCCAGGACAATATCCCCTGATTAGGCTTGCCTAGGGGTGCGAAGCAACATCTCCTCGGCGTTAAGTGAATACCGTGACGTTATCGCCCTTGCGGAAACGTGTAAAATGCGAGCAGCGATGATATCTGTGGACTTCGATCGTGCGTTCGACAGGATAAACCATGACTTCTTGGTGTCAGTCATGAGTCGAATGGCGATTCCTCCGGTTTTCATCTCCATCGTTATGAGGCTAATACGAGGGGCTACATCGAAGGTGATTGTAAACGGTCGGGAAGCGGGCTCGATTCCTATTAACAGCTCAGTCCGACAAGGGTGCCCACTCTCCATGATGCTGTTTGCGATAGCGCTTGAGCCGCTGATGTGTGTTATGAGGCGCTCACTTACTGGGATAGCCCTTAATGAGAACTCTTTCATTTGTCGCGCATATGCGGACGACCTGATCCTTCTTGTCAGATCAGGACATGAAGTTCGTCAGGCTGTTGAACATCTAGACTCTCACGGGACGGCGGCAGGCAGTGTCGTTAACATGACGAAATCCAAAATTATGCACATTGGACGGGGTCTGGTAGACGTACCGGGACCGTTCCAGACGGTGGAATCGCTGAGATGTCTGGGGATTACATTTACCCGTTCACTACGGCGGTCAGCGGCGGCGAGTTCTCGGCGGCTTCTGCAGAATGTTCGTCTGACGATACGCAACAACTCACTGAGAGCCTTTGACATGATCCAACGTGTGGCATACACCAACGTTCACATAGCGTCACGAATGCCCCATTTAGCGCAGATCCTACCAATACCGAAGGGTATCGCCGACCGCCTCATGGCTGCCTTTGGTTACTATGTTAGTACTGGGATGTTATTTAAGATCAAATATGATACGTTAACGCTACAGTTCCGGAACGGTGGCCTCAACCTCACAAACGTGCGAAACAAAGCTCTGGCGCTTTACATGCGAGCAATGATACGAAATTGGCAACAAAGAAAGCATACCATAACGTCAGCTCTGATCGAAGCACTTGTTCCGCCTTCGTACGAACCCCCTATTGCGGTGGGCAATATTTCGCCTTCTCTTGCACACATTGCCTCATTTCTTGTTGATTACAGTTATGTTCGTCTGAAAGTCCCTTCAACGAGAATACCCACGACTCGGGAGATCTATAGATGCTTGATGGATCACCATGGCCGCAACATAATGGAATTCAAATACCCGTCGAGAACGTGGAACCACATTTGGTGTGCAGTGCATACTCCATTACTGTCAACAGCAGCGAGATCGATGTGGTATATTCTTATAAACCGTAAACTTGTGACCAGAGTCGATTACATACAATTCATATGGTCGATTCTCCTCTTTGCACCAACTGTGGACTGTTAGCCACGGAAGAACATGGTTTAGTGTGTGGCGCAGCGAGGGACGTCTGGATGCTGACGCGTCGAATATTGGCCTTCCTTCGGCGCACTAACTACACAGAAATCACATCGGATGTACTTTTTCTACCGGACAAGACCTTTTTTCCGAATCAAAAGACGTATGCGGTCAATTGGATCGCTGGACATGCGGCGAAATATTTGTATTCGTACGATATTAAGTCCGTGATGGATTATTGGTTGTATTTACAAGAACAACACGAGCTCATACGGAGTCATACGAAATACAGGACTTACTTTTCCAATTTTTTAGGAAGTGTTTTTCACAATCCGCCCGACAGCTGGGGTGTCCCAGAACTGGGAAGACTCCTGCAGCAGAACGACTAGAGACACTGGCAGAAATGGTCAAGATTATATGGCTTTCTGCCAGGTTTATGATGCGACACCGCGTGCTGCAGGGATTTTGATGCAGATGATAACTTCATTTTCACTCCCGCCCGTGACTAGGATTGTCATTTACTTTATTCCTGTTACAACAAAAAAAAAAAAAAAAAAAAAAAAGGGGGTAGCGTCTTTGATTCAAAACGTCTTCGGTCCCGGGTTCGATCCCCGGCACTGCCTAAATTTTGATAAAAAAAAAAAGTGGTCAGCGCGACGGGCTGTCAATCCTAAGGGCCCGGGTTCGATTCCCGGCTGGGTCTAAAATTTTCTCCGCTCAGGGACTGGGTGAGGTGGTGTCCTAATCATCACCATTTCATCCCCATCGACGCACAAGTCGCCGAAGTGGCGTCATATCGAAAGACTTGCACCAGGCGAGCGGTCTACCCGACGGGAGGCCCTCGTCAAACGCCATTATTATTATCATGAGAGTTAACGGCAATAAATGTTTAACGGGTGAGATGTAAAAGCAAACAGAGTTGGCTCGTCAGGGTATAGGTCGTAGGGCAGACAACAGACTCTTATGGCCAACAAAGTCTATTAATAGCCAACGTTGTTGCACTTGATGACGGCTAAATCATGGTAGTAATATAATATAAAGAAGTTCCACAGTCGTATGGCGGACATATCATTCAAACGCTGTTACTTTATTGTGGCCCAAAAATAAGAAAAAAATTTTAATTTAATATTTGTGTGGCACTTGTAGTTTTCTGTAACCCTTTTCCAGGTGGATAAACTTCATGTGAAATCACTCCCAGACAGTCGCGTGTGTTTGTCGAATCGTAGAACCTGTGGAATTTACACCGAAGTAATAGCCGGCGAGGATTTTAAAACGGCACGTAGACCTACCCGGAGGTGTCTTCGCAGTCGGAGTCTGCCGCCAAGAGTTGGCACGTGCAGCTCGTTGCTCACGTTCCCCGAGTGCGGCGCAGCCAGCGCCGTTCCCCCCCCCCCCCCCCCCCCCCTCCCGTCCCGCAGCTCCAACCGTGTGTGTGTGTGTGTGTGTGTGTGTGAGACAGGTAAGATTCCGTGCAGTGCGGGCAGGTATTCAGCTGCGGAGGGGATCCGCCCCTGCGGCCACACTGGCGCTGTCAGCCCGCGGGGACAAATTTCAAGACTAATAACGTCTCTCACTGCTAACAAGGGCGTCACTGCACGGTAAAAACGTGAGCGTTCAGTTGTAAGCGTACTAGACGAGCAACTAAACACCCACGGCAGTGGAAGTGGTCAAAAACGAAGATTAGGATTAATGTCCCGTCGACAGCGCGGTTATTAGCGATTGAGCACAAGCTGGGATTACGGAAGGACGAGGAAAGGAAATTAGCCTTGCCCTTTTCAAAGAAACCGTCCCGTCATTTGTCTGATGCGATTTAGGGAAATCACGGAACTCTAAATCTGGCTAGGCGGACGCGGATTTGAAGCTTAGTTCTCCAAATGCGAGTCCAGTATGATACCAACTGCGCCACCTCACTCGGTGGAAATGGGTCACGGGATAAAAAAGACAGCAGTAATCCTCTTATCCTACTGCATCTTGCAGAATAGAAACAGAAAGTAGACACGAAATCTCGGCGGATGTTTACCCCTTATAAGTTCAAATGGCTCTGAGCACTATGGAACTTAATTTCTAAGGTCATCAGTTCCCTGGAACTTAGAACTATTTAAACCTAACTAACCTAAGGACATCACATACATCCATGCCCGACGCAGGATTGGAACCTGCGACCGTAGCGGTCGTGCAGTTCCAGACTTTAGCACCTAGAACCGCTCGGCCACTCCGGCCTGCCCATATAAGTAATTATGGTGGAATCTTTATAGTACCGTATCCTACTTGGTATCAACTTACGGTTTTCAGTTCGTTTACAATCATTAGACTATTCTGTAGATCTTAATCTTAAGTCTTGGCCCACGGAAGAGCAACACTGAGTGAAAAGCCTTAACTGGCAGACGCTGAAGATGGATAACCATCTCGTGAAAGCCTGCTTACGAAGTTTCGACAAGTAGAGTGAGGTCGGGAATCTTTGAGTATGCAATAATTCCCTGTAATTATAATCGAAACTTCTATTGCAGTTATACAAAAATTTTATAGCTGAAGTGTTACAAACCCGGTATCCAAGTCTCGGTTGCATCTACAGGTACAACTGTATAATAATGTAACCACATTTCTGAACAGTAAAAGAGAGTGGTGTGGTGAGCGTTGTTGTAGGAAAGCTGAACAGGAGCAGAAATGATTAGCGAACAAGTTACACAGTAAACAGAAGATTTACTTAACCAGTATTTCTCCAAGCGTACGAAAACTCATTATAAATAAGACACTGCATCAAGAAGAGGGGGCGCCGCCACGGGCGTCTCGACGACATGCGTCCGCCAGGCATCCTCCCTGTGGGAGGGAGAGTGGGCGTATCCATATCCAACGTTGGTGAAGGGGCCTCCCGCGCTTGAGCGGGGGCGGGACTAGGTCCATCTGAGTAGAGGCGTCCATCCCCACCGGCTGCAGACGACTTCCGTAGAGCCCACAGCCCGTCGCGCAGCGGGGCTGTGGCTGCCACCAGCCTTCCTATATCGTTGTGGCAGAGGGCGCTCATGGTATGGGGTCACTGCAGGCGTGGCTTAGCGGACGTGCTTTACTGTGTCCACCGAATCCCACACAACAGCTGTTCGCGTGTGATGGAAACTTGAAATTCCGTTGCTAACATAAGTGATACTAAATGTTCATTGTTGTCTATGTGTTTTTGACCTTATTTGTTTTTGTACTACTGGTAGCTTTTTCATTGGTCTTAATGTACAGATATATGGTTTCCTTCGTAATTTACATTTGAACCTGAGGATGCGGCTGAGACCCGGAAACCAGGTTCTGTAAGACTTCAGGAATAATAATTTTGTATAGCCGTAGGGGAAGTTTCACCTATGAACAATTTACATAACAGTTGTAGACCTCCCTCTAACAGACATTTATGTTAAATCCCCACGAATCGCCAAGACAGAACTAATTGCAGCGTGCAAAAAGGGATTTAAGTAGTCATTCCTCTGGCGCCCCATACGCAAATGGAATGAGACATACACTTCACTATGGTTTACAAAGTACAAATGTAGACGTAGTAAGAAAAATAGACAAATGACCCCAAAACATCTGAATCAAATGCAGACGCTGTGTCGGTGAGGATTCTCCCGTCGCCACGCCAAATGGAGTAATTAGGTGAGTCAAGTAGCAGATGTCGTCTTACCTTTTACTGATATTGGCATAATAATGATCCGTAGGAAGGGTAGGCTATGTGATATCAACGCATGTGGTAGCGGTTAGGTAATAGTAGCCCACGGCATGATACATTCCTCCTCCAAGTTGGCACAGATTCCGGGCGTTTCGCTAACATATCACGGGTGTATAATTCAATTTGGGGAAAACCGCCGCTGTTAGAGTCAAATGCAATTGGTAATAGCGCTAAAGTGATTGTCCTCCAAATAAACCGCCGAAAGTT
Source organism: Schistocerca piceifrons (assembly GCF_021461385.2). Taxonomy (NCBI): domain Eukaryota; kingdom Metazoa; phylum Arthropoda; class Insecta; order Orthoptera; family Acrididae; genus Schistocerca; species Schistocerca piceifrons. Next base: position 451,430,401 of record NC_060140.1, on the reverse strand, counting down.
GTAAGGCAGTGGAACGAGTCACTCTCCGATCCAAAGCCGGACGGCAACAGTTATCACGTAGTTCATCAGCGTCAGTGAGGCAAAAGTTACATAGAACAACCAACAAGAACGGTGCACTGTACGCCAGCGATACTCACTCTGTAAGGTGTCCACATTTACGGGCCTTAAGTAAGCTGCATAACGACTATACCGAATAAAATTCCCAGCAAATAACGATATTATTGACAACAGGAAACAATTAGAGCCATTTCATGTACGGAATAACAAACAATTTACCGACAAGGGCATGAGTAATATAACAAAGTGAACGCAGCTTGGAAACGGAAAGGACAGGAGGCCAACGACATTGGATCGACTCAATTAGCTTTAACAAAAGAAAGCCCAGGTGCACTGCAGAGAGAAATAAGGGAAAAATCAATATAATACCTATCAGAATAAACACGGCGGAGACGCAAGTAAGTAACCAGAATACATGAACAAGTGGAGACCCGGCCAAGAAAAATAAGAATTTGCCTTTAACGTGGGAGCGGTCGGCTGAAGCCAGACGTGTGACGTAGTAGAATGAAGGTGGGGATGATAACGTCATATAGAAGCACTTTGAGAACTCAATTCAGACACAGAGAGAGCGGGCCCACACATCTAGCGGCGGGCCACACACCTGCGTGTGGTAAAGGCGAGACTCTGACTCTACGTTTGCGAAGTGAGGGCGATACGCTTCACGTATCGTGGCGACAAACGTATTTTATGGCTGAATTTTACGCACGTCGCTTCAACCCAGAGAGAGTGTGCAATTGGCATAAATTTAGACTAGGGAAATTTGAACGTTCCACGGAACGCATGGCGTTTGAGACTGATTACTTTCGGTCAACGCCAGAGTAGGGAATTAGTGATTTCAAATCCAGCAAAGAGATAACGCCGCAGCAGTTGCCGTTTGGTAATGTACGAAGCGCTTTTTGCGAGAGTTTCATACTCCAACATGCATATGCTTCGAATAGAGAAGTTCACGAGCTAATTACTAACCTATCCTCCAATGAGTTTATGAGAATGGATTAGATAAAGTCATCCTCCCTAAACGTAGTTCATTGTACAGCTACGATGTAAGTGTAATTTTCACTGCTAAAGATTTGTTTCAGTTGATAACATTTTTCATATATAGTGATATAGATTGATTAATTACATATTCAATGTTTAAAAATTAATCGATTTATTGAGAGAAGACGTAACTAAACTTACTTATTGATTATAACTTGATTCTTGAGAGCTTTGGTAAATGAAATGTAATATGGGAAAGGGAGAGATGGTGTTATCATTTTAGGTTAAATCCCAAAGTTGTCATTAATATCAATTTATGTATTCTTAGAATGTCACAGTAGCATTTCTGATTACTTTGAGATGGGGCCAGAATTGAAAGCTATGTGGAATGTCTGTTTACCACCCTGGGCTTGGGAAGACAGTCAGAACGTTATCCTATGCCTCATTCAAAATTAACAAATCCAACGACACATTACAACTCCTTTTGCAGTGACTGAATATTGTATTTCCTTTAGTCATGCCGTGGATTACAGTAATGTGAAGATTCCGGTGGGCCATCCTGTTCGGATTCAGTGGTCAAGGAGGCTGTGAAATATAATTAGCAGACAACCTGTTGAACTGAGGCGCGAGTTTCCAGCTCGACCACTCATTTCACATCTGCTTTCTCAGAGGAATCAACATTCTGAGCCTTCTTTTCTTGGAATTCCACCAGAAACCCTCCATTTTATTTATTAACCACACAATTCCTAAGAACTGTGTGTTTTCTGACTCGGAGCCAGTAACGCTGCAGTCCTCGAAGTATAAAGTTTCACATATGACTGACGCTCTTGTGACGATTATGTTATTCTTCACCAAAACGCATTTACTCGACGTTACAAATGCATCAAGTGATTTTAGCTCAGTCATCGAATCACCTTGAAGACGTTTACCGGTCATCAGCTTAAATATCGAAAGAAAGAATAATTTTGCCCGGGGTGCACGCCTGAAAGACAGTGAAATATTCCATTAGCTGGGAAAATTTCGATGGATAGTGGCAACACCATGAGGACCATATCCAGCTGTCGATCGTAAAGCCAATGATGTAAAGGTGATAGGCTCACCAAAGGTCTTAAGGTTCAGAGTTTATCACCGACATAGGTTAACTACAATTCTAAAATCGGAGTTTAGAAAAGTAACTTCCGAATCAAATCTAATCATTGGAAGAACTTATGTGACATACGTTAAACTAAAAGAGAAACGTATCGAAAAAAGTAATTTTTTGTTTCCTCATTTATATAGACAATGAGAAATGTTTCCTCGTCTTCATAATTATTTTATTGCTATGACAGATGAACTAGCGGTAGATTTAACTATTCAGAATTTATATGCAAGGTGAAGATGAAGCAATGGAGACGGTTAATATTGATGCAGCACGAAGTGCTGGTAACAGGAAAAAAAAAAAAAAAAACGTTGTAGTACGTGTCGAACGTTGCAAAGTATGAGCTAATGGGAAAACTATAATCACTACGATTTGTCATCAGTGGAATAGATGGAGGAAGTAGTCTTCTTAAGTGAGAGGCGGAGTGGACAAAAGATATCAGAAACGGCGTTCAAGTTATAAAAACGTTTATTACTTCATGGAGAAATAACAGAAACTAGTGCAATGATTTGTTCCAGCAAATCTGTAAATCAACTGGACGAGTCAGTGACTTGCTACGAATATGTGATGAACAAGTTGTTTACATGTGTGAAGTTGTACCTGTTTGGTTGGGCCCTGGAAACATATACCGACATTTACTCAGACGATGGTCTTATGCTCAAATGTGTGTGAAATCTTAAGGGACTTAACTGCTAAGCTCATCAGTCCCTAAGCTTACACACTGTTGTTGTTGTGGTCTTCAGTCCTGAGACTGGTTTGATGCAGCTCTCCATGCTACTCTATCCTGTGCAAGCTTCTTCATCTCCCAGTACCTACTGCAACCTACATCCTTCTGAATATGCTTAGTGTATTCATCTCTTGGTCTCCCTCTACGATTTTTACCCTCCACGCTGCCCTCCAATGCTAAATTTGTGATCCCTTGATGCCTCAAAACATGTCCTACCAACCGATCCCTTCTTCTAGTCAAGTTGTGCCACAAACTTCTCTTCTCCCCAATCCTATTCAATACCTCCTCATTAGTTACGTGATCTACCCACCTTATCTTCAGCATTCTTCTGTAGCACCACATTTCGAAAGCTTCTATTCTCTTCTTGTCCAAACTGGTTATCGTCCATGTTTCACTTCCATACATGGCTACACTCCATACAAATACTTTCAGAAACGACTTCCTCACAGTTAAATCTATACTCGATGTTAACAAATTTCTCTTCTTCAGAAACGATTTCCTTGCCATTGCCAGTCTACATTTTATATCCTCTCTACTTCGACCATCATCAGTTATTTTACTCTCTAAATAGCAAAACTCCTTTACTACTTTAAGTGTCTCAATTCCTAATCTAATTCCCTCAGCATCACCCGATTTAATTTGACTACATTCCATTATCCTCGTTTTGCTTTTGTTGATGTTCATCTTATATCCTCCTTTCAAGACACTGTCCATTCCGTTCAACTGCTCTTCCAAGTCCTTTGCTGTCTCTGACAGAATTACAATGTCATCGGCGAACCTCAAAGTTTTTACTTCTTCTCCATGAATTTTAATACCTACTCCAAATTTTTCTTTTGTTTCCTTTACTGCTTGCTCAATATACAGATTGAATAACATCGGGGAGAGGCTACAACCCTGTCTCACTCCTTTCCCAACCACTGCTTCCCTTTCATGCCCCTCGACTCTTATAACTGCCATCTGGTTCCTATACAAATTGTAAATAGCCTTTCGCTCCCTGTATTTCACCCCTGCCACCTTCAGAATTTGAAAGAGAGTATTCCAGTTAACGTTGTCAAAAGCTTTCTCTAAGTCTACGAATGCTTACACACTACTTAACCTAAATTATCCTAAGGACAAACACACACACCCATGCCCGAGGGAGGACTCGAACCTCCGCCGGGACCAACCGCACAGTCCATGACTGCAGCGCCTCAAACCGCTCGGCTAATCCCGCGCGGCGATGATCTTATCCAGTGAGCATTCACTACACATGACTTCTCTTCCTAGGACTACTTGCGTCGAGTTTTTACAATATTGTAACTTTCCTAGTCACTATAAATATCAATCGCCCACTGCGATATGTTCCTACCATGCAGCATAATATGACAATGACAACAGCCATCTGCAGGTAAGACACAAATCATACATGAATCACGAATGTAAACAGGTGACGGTCGTTGATACGATTCTGATGTGTCTTAATGAGCATCATTGAACTGAAAGGGGTGGTAATGAGAGACTCTCATTTATGTTGGACAATCATCACCGCGAATCGCTCGTCATCGGTGTCACTTGGTGTTTCGGGAACCTCGAGAGCGCACGTATTATTGCTTCGCAGAGGTGCTGGAACTGCTTTTACTCGCGACTTTGAAGGTGAGATATATTCGCGTGTTTGCAGTAGAAGCCTTTTCTTCTTTATTTGTGCTCCTGCGCTAATACAACTAGTTCTGAACTAGATTCTTTTACAATAATAAAACATCTATGGAATCTGTGTCGGGAGCTGCAGAATATTCCCAGAATCTCAGATCACTCATTGCTGTATTTGAGACAGTAAGAATAGTGGAACATGAATAGTGAAAAAAAAAACCAGACTGTGGTAATAAAACATTCTTGTGTTTCAAGCCGTATCAAGTTGTTAACTGTCCACGAACTAGTGGAAAAGAAATACGAGGATCACTCCTAAAGAAATGCACACTACTTTTGTAAAATATAGTTTTCATTATGCATGTGTGAAAGTTTTACAGTGTGTAGATACATCTTTCCAGCTTGTTTTCAAACTTAGTTCATCCTGTTCCCGTGAGTCTTCAAGATGGCTGCTACACTTGACGTTCGTCAGAAGCCACGTGCTTTCACAGAATTCCTGTGCTGTGAAAACAAGACAGTGGGAAACATCCACAAGAGGTTGAAAAAGGTGTATGGAGATGCTGCTGTCCATCGCAGTACAGTTAGTCGGTGGGCAAGCAGGTTACGTGATGAAAGCGTGCACGGCAATATTGAGGATTGTCCTCGCAGCGGCAGGCCTCGTACTGCACACACTCCAGACAATGTGCAGAGAGTTAACGAATTGGTGACTGCTGACAGACGCATCACAGAGAACGAATTGCCATGCTACAATGAGAAGGGGGAAGGAAGTGTTTGCAGAATACTGAAAGTGTTGGCGTTAAAAAAGGTTTGTGCCAAGTGGGTTCCCAGGATGTTGACAGTGGCTCACAAAGAAACAAGAAAAACGGTATGAAAGGTATCCAGCGAACTTTTTGAAGAGTACGAGAATGGTGGATATGAATTTCTTGGAAGAATTGTGACAGGTGATAAAACATGGCTCCATCATTTTTCACCAGAGTCGAAGAGACAATCAATGGAGCGGCAACATGCAAATTCACCCACGGAAAAAAAAAAATTCAAAACCACACCTTCTGCTGGAAAAGTTATGGCTACGGTGTTTTTCAATTCCGAAGGACTCTTGCTTGTGGACATCATGCCAAGTGGCACCACCATAAATTCTGATGCATATGTGACGACACTGAAAAAACTTCAAGCACGACTGAGTCGTGTTCGACGACTTCGGCAAAAGCAGGACGTTTTGCTGTTTCACGACAATACACGGCCACATGTCAGTCAAAACGTCATGGAAGCTATCACAAAACTCAGATGGACAACACTGAAACACCCGCCTTACAGTCCAGACCTGGCTCCATGTGACTATCATCTCTTTGGGAAACTGAAAGACTCTCTTCGTGGAACAAGGTTTGAAGATGATGACTCCCTTGTGCACGCTGCCGAATAGTGGCTCCAACAGGTTCGTCCAGAATTTTACCGTGCGGGTATACAGGCACTGGTTCGAAGATGGTGCAAGGCAGTTAAGAGGGATGGAAATTATGTGGAGAAATGAAAATATTGTTCCTAGAGGATGTATCTACACACTATAAAACTTTCAAACATGTAAAAAAAAAAAAAAAAAAAAGAGCTGACTGTGGTAATAAAATATTCTCGGGTTTCAAGCCTCATCAGATTGTTAACTGCCCACGAGCTTTCGGCAAAGATTCCCTCTGCCAGTGTCAAGTTGTTGCCTGTCGTGTGGATGCCGCTGCCGTACTTTCATAGCTGCACCGTCGCTAGTGACGTCACTGATGCTCAGTCCCGCACTACATATGGTAACGTTTTGGTGCCGCGACCGCCGCGCCAGCTTTAACTCCCCATTCACAGGAACCCAAGCCGTACTCACCTGCATTGCACCGTCTTTCTTGAGGTTGTTATCCGATATTTCGATCTCTATTACTTCGTTTATTACGATATTCGAGAAGCCACTGGTTTGTTTAACAACAGAAGTCTGGTCGAATGCAATTCGGTGTCTCTTTTCCTGTGGATGTTCCGCTACAACAGATTTTTCGGGGTAGCGTAGGAGGAAACACCTTTCATTTTCCATACGACGCTGTTTAATAGTGACGACTATTTGGCCGATATAAAACTGCTCCCATCCACACAGTAATTTGTATATTCCACGTATTTTGAGGCCTACATCATCTTTCACAGGCTTTATTAGTTGCCGGATCTTTGCTGGAGGCCTGAATATTGTAGATTTTATATATCTCGAGGAACCGGCTAATCTTCCCTGTGATTGAGCCACAAAATGGTAAAAACGCAATGTTGTTCGTGTCTTCTTCGGAGGCCTTCTGCTTTCAGGACTTATGTGTAACTGCCTTCGAATTTTTGTAACTGTTTCCCTTTAAAACTTTATTTGTAAGTGGATTAGTTCCTTCGGCAAGTTTTCGGCGTCTGAGACGGTTTCAAGTCGATGTACCAATGTTCTTAGAACAGACTGTTACTGTGCTAGGTGGTGGCAGCTGGTGGCGAGCAGATACAGAACCGTGTAGTTGGGTTTGCGGTAACACTGTGAGCTAGACACCCACTGGCCGTATGGCGGACGAGGACATACAGAAACGGCAAGGAACAGTCCTTCTCTACCTACATAATGAAGTTTATCTGATTGTGGATGTTGTTGATGTGGTCCAGGAACTATTCTAGCACGGAAGCGGCATCCAAACGACAGTCACTTACTTGACAATGGCAGAGGAGATCCCTGAGGAAAGCTTGTGTGAAGTTAACAACTAGACGTGGCTTGAAATTCGAGCATATTTCATTAATGGATATCGCCGTGAGAGCATGCATTCCTACAGACTGTGGTGTTTTTGATACATCGCATTTCTCTACAGAGTTACATTCACTGCTATGGATGCGCGTGTCATAAGAGAGAGGCAGGTTACACACTCTTCTACGACAGATGATCAAGACACCTGGACATCGACTATCAGAAAGCGTTATTCCGTTGGGTAATAGAAATTAGCGTTCAAAACTGGCGGCAATAATTACATCTAGTGATAATAATTCATAAACAACTTATTAAAACATCAGGCTTACCATAATGGGATACTTGCTCATCTTGAAGATTCATATTTGCGATACTGCTCATTAAAAAGAACTTTCGGTAGATAATGAAGTGAAACAAATCTACTTGAAGAATGCCGGAGAAGGGCAAGCAAGTGGGAAACTGTTGACGGTGGTCATTAAGCAGTCTCAGTGAAATTAAGAAGTTATCTTGCTATCGGAAGCACAAGTTAAATTTTTGAAGTTACATGTGAAATAAATGTTAAAAATGCTCCGAGAAACTCTAGATGTGACTTTAAATGACTCTCACGAAAAGGTAGTAATACTAAGTATTAGAGTTGGATCACTCGATACTGTGCTCAGTGGAGTCGTAACATTGGCTTATGGACTATTCTGGCTCTCAAGTAACATTGATTTTTACAGTATCGCAAGATACGTTACCTTATTTCACATAAATGGGCCAGTCAGTAGGGGGCAACCAATTTTCTTAAACAACATTTTTGAATATTATTATATCTACAATAATAGCAATCCCAAAGAACACATTTACTCTCATCTTTGAAAAGAAGCAGTGATCTACAGAGAAGATTTCCAATGGGGCAATGAGACTTCTTTAGAAGTCAAGAGGTTAGCAGGCCTCTCTTCCAACAAAGAGCGAGCCACGCAGTTCGGTTTACTCTCGCAGTTTTTAACCAACGTATTCAGATTCAGCCATATAGCACGTCGTTAACATTCCGTCAATTTTTCAAGGTTCAAGTGACCCATATCGCACCCTATTCTTAGGTAAATCGAGCCTGCAAAGGAGTTTCATTGATGTAGCGCGGCGCTAATATTCCATCAGTTTTTCCAGGTTCAAGTGACCTATATCGTACCGTATTCTCACGTAATGCAAGACTGAAAAGCAGCTTTGGTGGGGCTATGCTGCTGTGAATGTTTCAGAACAAAATTTGTACAGTACGTTACCTGTGAAAATAGCTACACAACTCCACAGTGGCGTCGCGAGTTAGTTCAAATGGCTCTGAGCACTATGGGACTTAACAGCTGTGGTCATCAGTCCCCTAGAACTTAGAATCACTTAAACCTAACTAACCTAAGGACATCACACACATCCATGCCCGAGGCAGTATTCGAACCTGCGACCGTAGCAGTCGCATGGTTCCGGACTGCGCGCCTAGAACCGCGAGACCACCGCGGCCGGCTCGCGAGTTAGTAACTTCAGCAGTACAGCTGTTCACTGGTCTATCGTTTTGGTGGAGGTCACGTGAGCGCATACGACGGTTTACATTGCAATAAGCGAAGAGCTTTCTAAGGAAATAGTAATTCCATCAATGTTAGTTACAGAATTCGGCTAAATGATGTACAGAAGACAAACATTTCTAAAAATGTGCAGAAAATTGATAAACGAGGCTGGAACACTCATCTCCAAAGACTTTTCACCACGCACATCCCACATGTTATAACAGAAATGGTACCGTTCAGACGTAAATGAGTCATACCTGAGTAATCCTTGAAATTCACGCATCCTGTTCGTGGACGTCATTTTATTTCCAGTTCAGAGTTTCCGCCACCATTACCAGTGTACTAATAGAGACATATAGATGTTGTCTTCGATGAAATTCCCAGATGTTATGATTCTTTTATTGAGAAGTAGTGATACCATAATGAAGCAATATAAGAAGAAATAACAGAATAAAAATCATGTAAGTAAATATTACTTCTGAAGTGACTATTGTAGTTCGGTATTCGGGATCCCGTAAAAAGTAGCTCAGTGAATATACATAACACGTCGTCACAAAATGCTATAGTCCCTTATGGGAATGACGCGTAATTTGTTTCGGTTACCAGGTTATTTTATACGATGAGTGCTTAGCGACAAGAACTAAAATAATATAACTATTCTAAGTTTATCTCAACTCGTAATGTAGCCATTCGATTTTTCTTGACACTTTGTTCTCTTCACTCTGTTCATAACAGCACAAAGTTCATTCGCAATCGGAATAGAGACAACTAGATCCTTACACGATTGGAAAATAGCAGTTAACCAGTAGCAGATGTAAAGTTTCATTAACCCTTTGCCATGGTTTCGACAAATATAAATTTGTCTTCTTCAGGAGGAAAATGGTCTGGTAAAATCACATATTGACATGAACGAATGTCGAAGCCATAAGGAACTTATCTAAAGCGATGTGCGTGTCACCAACAAATATTAACAATGTGGGTGACACGCATATTCTACTAAACAAGAGCCTTATGTATTCATCATCCGTTCATTTCAATATGTGAATTTACAAGTCCATGTTCCTTCTGAAGAAGATAAATTTAATTTGTCGAAACCATGGCAAATGGTTAATAAACCTTTAATTCTGCAACAGGTTGGTTGTTATTTTCAAGTCCTATCAAATTTATACGTGCACCGTTGCTGAAGCGTAGCCACGTTTAAAATTTTAACTTCCAGTTTCAGTTATCATGTAAAGATAGGTTCTTCTAATGAATAACTACCTCAGCTCATTTCTTGTTACATAAAGTTGCTGGGCTAGTTTTATTTTAGTCAAAGTGCACACATTTCGTGAAAGTTTGTATATTATTCGAAGTAACCTCTCATTGACTTCTCGCACTTATTACCTTCATTATATCGTAAGTTATTTTATATTTGCAACTATATATATTTCGGCAACCAAACGGGAAGAGTCACTTTATTGACTCCTCTTCAGTCTCTTTCTCCGATGCTTCGTGCAAATCATGTGCCTCCCACAGTGGTCAGCTGTTGTAACTAGTTTAAGCTCAACACGACACTTATCCATTTCTATCGATTCTGATCCTTCGTCTTCCTTCAGGGATTCGTATCTGTTTTCATCCGTGTCTTTTGATATGCAGATGTAATGTGCAGTGTAATGTGTTGATATCGTAACTATTATCATGGAAAAAGGAGCCCGCGAGTTAAAGACTGCTGTGCACTCCAGTGAGACACCACGAGGGACGTGCGTGGTCACACAGTACAGTACAGCTTGCCTATGTTTCGGCAGTACTTAACTTGAAAGTATACAAGTCGAGGCCACATCTCATATTTCAGTTATTAATAAAGATTCCGGAGAAGATATTGGACATAATTAGTCTTTGGTCTCGAACATAGTCGACTATATTCCAAAAGCAAATTTTCTACTACTCATTACGAAGAGAAAAACAATGTGTAAGCAGTAACGGTTAGAGGACAAATGCAAGACTGTGCAGGCATGCACGGGTAGTGGAAAGACAGATATCGCCTGTAGAAAAATTAACCGAACTCGAAAGGGTTCTTAAGTCATTTTTTGTCTTTGAGGAAAGTTAATGTTCAGTTAAGATTCTTTGTTGTGGGTTAAATTTGCTGAAAAAACTTACAGAAATTAACTATTCTATAATTACTTTCGTTTTCAATGTCCAATTCCGACTAACGTATACAAAATGACTTACGCTTGCATCTCTGCTACGAAATGTCCACTTCTCTTCAGTGTAACTCATACTCAAGTACAAAGTACAGCATACAGTAGAATAATTTCACGAAACAAAGTATATATCAACCACTCATTGTGAATTGCGTTGTGCACCACTAGAGCATGTAGAGCGAGGTCTGGGTGAATAATATGCGGAATGACAATTTCAAACAATTATTAATTAAAACTTACATCTGATAAAAGAAAATATTTTAATATGAATTTTATCTGGCCCTATACAAGCACAAAATCTGTACAATTGCATAACAATACAAATAGAAATAATGGAATGAAATTGATTTTAAAAATCAGCCACTGTTTGTCAGTCTAAGAAAATACAGTTAGTAAAACAATCTTTAGCAACCAGGTTCAGTGACCCAACGAAAGTAGAATAGTCTATCGCATACTATCATGGTGAAACAAATTGTGCTGGGAAATGGACGGAGTGAGTACACCGGAAACCAGATTCAATGCATTATTTCCTCACTGCCATAATAGCAGATACGTACGACAATAGCTTTGATCGTCAAAAAAGTATCAATTGTTAGCCTTCATGAAACAACCATTACATGCGATATTGCACCACTCTGCACATGTGATATCATTCCTCCAGAGTGTGGCACAAGACTAGCTGTAATAAAACAGTGACACGCAAAACTACTCTCCAAATTGCAATAAGCTATTTTAAATAAATTCTTCAATATTGTTATCACGCAGTAGACGATGTGTACTACTAGACAGGTTAATTTTTATTTTAATCAATGGAACAAACAATTTAAAACTGTACCCCATAAAACTACTGCACGAACGGAACTGCGTTGATCTTCCAAAAGAACTGGGCACCCCTTACAAGGAAATCACAATATTCAAACAGTAACGACTGCAGGCCACCTTTTAACATAAATTGTCACTGGGTGCACTAAACGTGAGTTAAAATTACGAAGGTTAATACCTTATTAGACTTTACGACTTGTAAATTTATGCCATCTACACATAGTGACAAAACGTTCGTAAATATAAGCCCCAATAACTGCCAATGACAGCTGCTGCTTCTGTGCACCGTATTAAAACTGTTCACCCGAACGGTAGTTAAAAAAATGGTTCAAATGGCTCTGAGCACTATGGGACTTAACATCTTAGGTCATGAGTCCCCCAAAACTTAGAACTACTTAAACCTAACTAACCTAAGGACATCACACACATCCATGCCCGAGGCAGGATTCGAACCTGCGACCGTAGCGGTCGCGCGGTTCCAGACTGAAGCGCCTAGAACCTCTCGGCCACTTCGGCCGGCTCCGAACGGTAGTATTTGTCAAGAAGGTTCATGTGCAGTTACTGAAATCAGGCCAGCCAGCAGTCAAATACAATTTTGCTGGGGAGAGCACTTTAAGTATCAGAGGAGTCGTACAGGTATATTTAACGTTCCTTGTACTGGCAAGACTCAATAAGGAACCAACTTCCCTCTTGTCAGTTTAGCTCTGCCGATGTGATCCACCACGGAATCGTAGTCAAACCCACTGCAGTCAGTACTGACCGATAATGTCAACTCTGATACCAATGCTACTCTACTACTAAGTTGCGATACCGCAGGCATGGCCCAGCTCAACCATAACACTTCTCATGTAGCTGCCTCGGCTAACCACGCACTCCACTGCCAGTGGTTAGTGGAACATGCTGCTTTAGGGCTCATCACACACACACACACACACACACACACACACACACCGGTTTCTGAGATAGCCGATTTTCGGTTTCCATTCCTAATATTTCCTGTAATAAACGCGTAAATCGAACAAAGATTGAAAAATTTTGACTCTCCCAGTTTCAAGATACGCAGAATTAAAATGTTATATAACTTAGTCAGCCCACTGTTCGTTGATTTTTTTGAAAAGTAATAAGACGCTGAACACTACAAAAAAATCACGAGTATTTTCCTGTTACAGAGATCATATCACTATTTGGGCGTAGCGAATAGTCAGTGCTAAAGGATGGAAAATTAGGCTGAAGAATGGCGTTTTTCGTGTTAATTTGTCTATTTTCAATGGCTAATAGCTGATAAAGGCATATTATGTAGACACAGGCAGCAGATCAGCTACTTTCTGTTTTTATTTATACTATGAATTAACTATTCTTAAATTTTTAGTTTATACTGTTACCATAATTTCCTTCCTCTTTTGTTATTTCATAGAGATGGCAGCCAAACCTGTAATTTTTAAAGCATATGAAGCATTGAACTTGACTGCTACGTTGCCTCGTAAGTAAGATTCCAAATTAAGGTTGGAGCCATTCTGCAATACAACGGGTGTCCGGCGACGACTGCGGAAAGCTACCGTATTGACCAGGGGGGGGGGGGGCAATTCAAAAATGGTTCAAATGACTCTGAGCACTATGGGACTCAACTGCTGTGCTCATTAGTCCCCTAGAACTTAGAACTACTTAAACCTAACTAACCTAAGGATATCACACACACCCATGCCCGAGGCAGGATTCGAACCTGCGACCGTAGCAGCAGCGCGGCTACGGACTGGAGCGCCTAGAACCGCACGGCCACCGTGGGGGCCAATTCTTGTACACAGCAGTTACACCCCTATACGCGTACAAGGCTAAGCGCAAATTGATACGCTTGTAGCACGTGTGACGTGACACGACACTAGAGCGTGAGGCGCGCGTTCTGCACATGCTGCGCGGGTCCAGCGCATATTGAGACGCTTACTCATACGCACCGATTGGCGATGCTCAGCGCTGACAGAAGCGAAGCGCGCGCATGCTGTGATTTTTCTCTAACGATTTTACACAAACTACTAGTAAAAATATTTGATTTTTACCTTACTTGTAGCATTATATGTCAGCTTCGTGGCGAAGTGCTCATCATCTTGCCAACGGTCATACTTAATGTGATATACACATTTTATTAAGACACTCCGCAAAATTCGAAAAGTTTCCAATGAAAAATAGGGGTCGCCCAGATTTTGCGTTTGATGCGTATTACACGATATGTTGCTGCGTATGAAATTTAGCTAACATACTGAATTTTTCTTTAGGCTTCTGAGGAGGTCTCCATTTGCCTCTGATCTCGAGAAAATGGATCCTATGTAGCGCGTTCACTCCCGATCTCACACTCTCAAGAATGAAATATTCACAACATCTCTCTTATCTCCTAAACCTCTCGATATATCAAATCGAGATTTTGGCGAATGATGGAGGAGAGTATTCTGCGAGTTCGTAAACACACTGAACTTTTTTATGTGTGACCATATATCAGAAGTTACGCTTTGTAAGTAAGCTGTTTAGGTTTTTTTGTTGGTAACGTCACGTAGCGCTTTGTATGAAAATCACTGACTGTGCTGTGTGCAGTCTGTGGCTGGTTTGCATTGCTGGAATTTGCTATTGTAGTGTTGGGTAGTTGGCTGTTAACAGCGCGTAGCGTTGCGCAGTTGGAGGTGAGCCGCCAGCAGTGGTGGATGTTGGGAGAGAAATGGCAGAGTTTTGAGAGCGAATGATCTTGGACGTGTGTCCATTAGAGACAGTAAATTTTTAAGACTAGATGTCATGAACTCATATATATATTATGACTTTTGAACACTATTAAGGTAAATACATTGTTTGTTCTTTATCAAAATCTTTCATTTGCTAACCATGCCTATCAGTAATTAGTCCCTTCAGTAGTTAGAATCGTTTATTTAGCTGGCAATACTGGCGCTCGCTGTACTGCAGTAGTTTCGGTAACGAAGATTTTTGTGAGGTAAGTGATTCATGAAAGGTATAGATTAATGTTAGTCAGGGCCATTCTTATGTAGGGATTATTGAAAGGCAGATTGCGTTGCGCAAAAAATATTGTGTGTCAGTTTAGTGTTGATCAAAATAGATAAAGAGCGAAATGTCCGAGTACGTTCAGTTCTACTCAGCTGTTTGAAAATCAAATTATGTAAGAGGTTTATCAGCACAGTAATTCATTAATTTTTCTATGGGGACGTTTCAACTTTCTGTTCAATTTTTTTCACTCCAGTGACTGCAGCCTTTTATGAGTTATGGACAGCTAGTGAAACAAGAGTTTCCTTGTATGAAAATAAACATGATAGTTCTTGTCTTATGTTACCGCAAACCGACACACCGAGGTTTTTCGTAAGCTATTGAGCTCTCTAGTAGCCAATTGCTTGTTTCATGGGACACTATATTTGAGAACCCTGTCACAATAGCTGCTGCATAAATGAGCTTGTGCAAACTATACTGTGGTTTGGCAAAAGAAGTGCAATTAATTTGTCAACAAGAGAAACTTCGCCGTTTCTCGTAAATGGTGATGCTTCTTCGACTGAAAAACTGTTAACAGTTCACACAAAAATAAATCGCCAGTTCTGTTGGAAATTTGGTTGAATCCACATAATCCATCCTATTTTAACACTGAACTACTGGAATGAAAACTTACCAAAGGATTTTATTCCTTTGTATTCCTTTGTATCGTCTGAGCAGAATGAAAGTAATGACGAACGTACTCTTCAGGCGGAGTGACACGCTCATACCAGATGCTGGTTACTCACCTACGGCTTGCCAATGTGTAATTCGCGTATAAAATAGCTGTTATTGAGAAAAGTAAACAACAGATACGTCGGACAACACAGAGGCCAGTATATCAGCAGCTGGGAATAATGCGCGCGACAGGAATTCGGAAGCTAGCCAAGCGTGCTTTGTGAGAAGAAGAGTTCACATCGTTCTAAGACATTGTAATGAAAGTAGATCTGCCTCTGTCAGCAGTACATTTCAATAAATTAAATATGTCATATCGCCATACTCTTTCGGGTTACTCATACACAACTGGCCATTAAAACTGCTACACCAAGAAGAAATGCAGGTGAAAAACGAGTATTCATTGGACAAATATATTATACTAGAACTGACATGTGATTACATTTTCACGCAATTTGGGTGCATAGATCCCGAGGAATCAGTACCCAGAACAACCACCTCTGGCCGTAATAACGGCCTTGATACACCTGGGCATTGAGTCGAAGCTTGGATGGCGTGTACAGGTACAGCTGCCCATGCAGCTTCAACACGATACCACAGTTCATCAAGAGTAGTGATTGGCATATTGTGACGAGCCAGTTGCTCGGCCACCATTGACCAGACGTTTTCAGTTGGTGAGAGATCTGGAGAACGTGCTGGCCACGGCAGCAGTCGAGCATTTTCTGTATCCAGATAGGCCCGCACAGGACCTGCAATATGTGTTCGTGCATTATCCTGCTGAAATGTAGGGTTTCGCAGGGATCGAATGAAGGATAGAGCCACGGGTCGTAACACATCTGAAATGTAACGTCCACTGTTCAAAGCGCCGTCAATGCGAAGAAGAGGTGACCGAGACGTGTAATCAATGGCACCCCATACCACGCCAGTATGACGATGACGAATACACGCTTCCAATGTGCGATTCTTATTTGTCACTTCTTCTTCCGTGTGTTTTTGCATTTAGGAAGCTTTAATTGTCGATTGCTAGTGGTAGTGTTCCATAGATTTTGTGTTTGTTTTGAATACAGTCAGAGAGAGTCCCTTAAGTCAACCGTAGTGCCAGTAGTGCTAGTGTTTGTTTTCAGTACAGTCCAGAGACAGGTAGTGCTATTTTCATTGTTTTCTACAAGAAGTGTCTAGTAGCCACAGTTTAGTCAACAATCAGCCGGCATTAGTGAATTAGCAGTCTAGTTACAAGTTGATTAACTCTCTACAGTAAATTGATTTCTTAGGATGTGTGACTGCTGTGTACGGACGCAGGTACAGCTGCCCATGCAGCTTCAACACGATACCACAGTTCATCAAGAGTAGTGATTGGCATATTGTGACGAGCCAGTTGCTCGGCCACCATTGACCAGACGTTTTCAGTTGGTGAGAGATCTGGAGAACGTGCTGGCCACGGCAGCAGTCGAGCATTTTCTGTATCCAGATAGGCCCGCACAGGACCTGCAACATGTGGTCGTGCATTATCCTGCTGAAATGTAGGGTTTCACAGGGATCGAACTGCTCGCGAACAGCTGAACGTGTTGATGGCCGCGGTCAGCCATCTTCAAGCTGCTGCCTTGGAGTGTAGCGGCAGTGGGGAGCCTGGTGCGTCGCATGGTACACCCCAGGTGTTACATGCTTCACCCACTGTCCCTGCTGTTGAGACATCTTCGCGGGTACCGGGCGCGGTTGGGCAACCCTCTCCCCAAGGGGAGTGGCGGGTTCAGCGCCGTTCGCGGCGCACGAGGCGGAGGGTCAATGTGGAGGCTGGCCGTGTGGCATCGCCCGCTCTGCCTGTGAGTGGACGTGTGGCCGCTCCTTCAGCAAGGTCCGAGTAGGCATACGAGGGGAGGGGTTTATTAGTTATTGGGAGCTCCAACGTTAGGCGGGTGATGGAGCCCCTTAGGGAAATAGCGGAAAGGTCGGGGAAGACGGCCAGTGTTCACTCTGTCTGCTTGGCGGGGCGTCTCATCCGAGATGTGGAGGAGGCCCTGCCGGCACCAATCATTCCTGCCGTCTGGGTTCAGAGGTCATCCTCAGTTCGTACAAGCTGTTGGCCGAATTGGTGAAGGCGGAAAGCCTCGCTCGCGGGGTGGAATCTGAGCTAACTATTTGTAGTATCGTTCCCAGAACAGATCGCGGTCCTCTGGTTCGGAGCCGAGTAGAAGGCTTAAACCAGAGGCTCAGACGATTCTGCGGTGATCTGGGGTGCAAATTTCTCGACCTCCGGTATCGGGTGGAGAAATGTAGGGTCCCCCTGAATAGGTCAGGCGTGCACTACACGCCGGAAGCGGCTACAAGGGTAGCGGAGTACGTGTGGAGTGCACATAGGGGTTTTTTAGGTTAGAGAATTCCCTTCCTAGGACCGACAAGACGCCTCCTGAGACGCGGCAAGGTAGGAGTAGGCAAAATGACACAGGGAATAACAATATTAATGTGCTGATAGTAAACTGCAGGAGCGTCTATAAAAGGTCCCAGATCTGCTCTCATTAATAAACGGTCACAATGCCCATATAGTACTAGGGACAGAAAGTTGGCTGAAACCAGACGTATACAGTAATGATATCCTAAACTCAGATTGGAATGTATAACGCAGAGACAGGCTGGACAGTGAAGGGGGAGGCGTGTTTATAGCGATAAGAAGTGCAATAGTATCGAAGGAAATTGACGGAGATCCGAAATGTGAAATAATTTGGGTGAAGGTCACGGTTAAAGCAGGCCCAGACATGGTTATTGGACGTCTCTATAGGCCCCCTGGCTCAGCAGCTGTTGTGGCTGAGCACCTGAAGGATAATTTGGAAAATATTTCGAGTAGATTTCCCCACCATGTTATAGTTGTGGGTGCAGATTTTAATTTGCCGGATACGGACTGGGAGACTCAAACGCTCATAACGGGTGGCAAGGACCAAGAATCCAGTGTAATTTTCTTAAGTGCTTTATCTGAAAACTACATGGAGCGGTTAAACAGAGAACCGACTCGTGGTGACCTTCTTGTGACAAAGAGACCCGAACTATTTGAAATAGTTGACGCAGAACAGGGAATCAGCGATCATAAAGCGGTTACTGCATCGATGATTTCAGCCGTAAATAGAAATATTAAAAAAGGTAGGAAGATTTTTCTGTTTAGTAAAAGTGACAAAAAGCAGATTACAGAGTACCTGACGGCTCAACACAAAAGCTTTCTCTCAAGTACAGATAGTGTTGAGGATCAGTGGACAAAGTTTAAAACCATCGTACAATATGCATTAGATGAGTATGTGCCAAGCAAGATCGTAAGAGATGGAAAAGGACAACCGTGGTACAACAACCGAGTTAGAAAACTGCTGCTGAAGCAAAGGGAACTTCACAGCAAACATAAACATAGCCAAAGCCTTGCAGACAAACAAAAATTACGCGAAGCGAAATGTAGTGTGAGGAGGGCTATGCGAGAGGTGTTCAATGAATTCGAAAGTAAAGTTCTATGTACTGACTTGGCAGAAAGTCCCAAGAAATTTTGGTCTGATGTCAAAGCGGTAGGTGGATCAAAACAAAATGTCCAGACACTCTGTGACCAAAATGGTACTGAAACAGAGGATGACAGACTAAAGGCCGAAATACTAAATGTCTTTTTCCAAAGCTGTTTCACAGAGGAAGACTGCCCTGTAGTTCCTTCTCTAGATTGTCGCACAGATGACAAAGTGGAATGTCTTTTTCCAAAGCTGTTTCACAGAGGAAGACTGCACTGTAGTTCCTTCTCTAGATTGTCGCACAGATGACAAAGTGGTAGATATCGGAATCTACGACAGAGGGATAGAGAAACAATAAAAATCGCTCAAAAGAGGAAAGGCCGCTGGACCTGATGGGATACCAATTCGATTTTACACAGAGTACGTAGGTCTCTGGAAGGGCGTAGCGTTCCAAAGGATTGGAAAACGGCACAGGTCATCCCCGTTTTCAAGAAGGGACGTCGACAGATGTGCAGAACTATAGACCTATATCTCTAACGTCCATCAGCTGTAGAATTTTGGAACACCTATTATGTTCGAGTGTAATGACTTTTCTGGGGACTAGAAATCTACTCTGTAGGAATCAGCATGGGTTTCGAAAAACGAGACTCAGAGGCTCATAGACACGGGTTCACAGGTAGATGCCGTGTTTCTTGACTTCCGCAAGGCGTTCGATACAGTTACCCACAGTCGTTTAATTAACAAAGTAAGAGCATATGGACTATCAGACCAATTGTGTGATTGCAACTGAAGAATTCCTAGATAACAGAACGCAGCATGTCATTCTCAATGGAGAGAACTCTTCCGAAGTAAGATTGATTTCAGTTGTGCCGCAGGGGAGTGTCATAGGACCATTGCTATTCACAATTTACATAAATGACCTTGTGGATGACATCGGAAGTTCACTGAGGCTTTTTGCAGATGATGCTGTGGTGTATCGAGAGGTTGTAACAATGGAAAATTGTACTGAAATGCAGGAGGATCTGCAGCGAATTGACGCATGGTGCAGGGAATGGCAATTGAATCTCAATGTAGACAAGTGTAATGTGCTGCGAATACATAGAAAGATAGATCCCTTATCATTTAGCTACAAAATAGCAGGTCAGCAACTGGAAGCAGTTAATTCCATAAATTATCTGGGAGTACGCATTTGGAGTGATTTAAAATGGAATGATCATATAAAGTTGATCGTCGGTAAAGCAGATGCCAGACTGAGATTCATTGGAAGAATCCTAAGGAAATGCAATCCGAAAACAAAGGAATTAGGTTACAGTACACTTGGTTGTCCACTGCTTGAATACTGCTCAGCAGTGGGGGATCCGTACCAGATAGGGTTAATAGAAGAGATAGAGAAGATTCAACGGAGAGCAGCGCGCTTCGTTACAGGTTCATCTAGTAATCGCGAAAGCGTTACGGAGATGATAGATAAACTCCAGTGGAAGACTCTGCAGGAGAGACGATCAGTAGCTCGGTACGTGCTTTTGTTAAAGTATCGAGAACATACCTTCACCGAAGAGTCAAGCAGTATATTGCTCCCTACTGCGTATATCTCGCGAAGAGACCATGAGGATAAAATCAGAGAGATTAGAGCGCACAGAGAAGCATACCGACAATCCTTCTTTCCACGAACAATACGAGACTGGAATAGAAGGGAGAACCGATAGAGGTACTCAAGGTACCCTCCGCCACATACCGTCAGGTGGCTTGCGGAGTATGGATGTAGATGTAGATGTCGCCAAACACGGATGCGACCATCATGAAGCTGTAAACAGAACCTGGATTCATCCGAAAAAATGACGTTTGGCCATTCGTGCAGCCAGGTTCGTCGTTGAGTAGACCATCGCAGGCGCTCCTGTCTGTGATGCAGCGTCAAGGGTAACCGCAGCCATGGTCTCCGAGCTGGTAGTCCATGCTGCTGCAAACGTCGTCGTGCAGATGGTTATTGTCTTGCAAACGTCCTCATCTGTTGACTCAGGGATCGAGACGTGGCTGCACGATCCGTTACAGCCATGCCATGCCATAATATGCCTGTCATCTCGACTGCTGGTGATACGAGGCCATTGGGATCCAGCACGGCGTTCCGTATTACCCTCCTGAACCTATCGATTCCATATTCCATATGGGAAATACTTCCACTGCCCATATGCGCCATGCCGAAGTGATTATATGGCAGGAGTGCCCTCTCGCTTCCCATCTCACCCCCTACCTTCTCTACGAACGCAAACATATCTTATTTTTTGAAAGCTAGAAGTGTGAATAACGAAACAGTTGTATATTTTCAACTTAATTCTTTCCTCGACAGATGAACTGATGTCTGTTTCTACGAAAAATGTAAGTAGGCTACCTCAAACGACGCAAACTTCTCACCCGCAAGCGGAGTAAAAGTGTAATGGACCGTACAGTGGCAGAATCCAGCAGAATAACAACGCCGCTGTCCTGTCTGAGTCTGCTAGATTTGTCGTCGTGGTGCGTTGTGAATGTGTACAACAGAGCCGAAGCGGTATTTGAATGCAGTGGTGCCTTCCGTGACTCACGGAAATCGCATTAATCCACCAAAATTACGGGTTTATTGGCTGGCACCGCACCGGGCGCTCCGGCGCCACATAAAATCAACCGATGGCCGCGCTACGGCGGTAACAGCACCGTGACCAGCGTAACGCTGCCCGCCTAATTTTATGTCGGCGAGCACTGCACGCGAGGCCGCCGAAAGCTCTTAATGGCTTTCTCGTTCAGTGCTACACAGTACGCGATGTTTTCTGTGATATAGCGTGATCGCAAATCGCGTTGTGTTCTGATATAGATTGGAAAAATCAATTAGGCCTTACATTGTGTGTAACACGGAACGTTAAACATATAGCTTCCATATTTTTTACCCTACTCGCTGAGTTAATAAATGTAAGGAAAGTCATTTCTGCTTTATATCCTTAGGGTTATACCTAAAAATGCACAACCATATTGTGCACTTGAAGCATAAAAATACGAAAGACAAACCAAAGTCTAACATGGACCTTCCAAACACTGCCATTCGCAGAAAACCCTATAGGAAGGTCTAGCTGGCCGAACATCTCGATTGATTCCCACAGTCATACTGC
Source organism: Schistocerca piceifrons (assembly GCF_021461385.2). NCBI lineage: Eukaryota > Metazoa > Arthropoda > Insecta > Orthoptera > Acrididae > Schistocerca > Schistocerca piceifrons. The sequence continues at coordinate 451,408,334 of NC_060140.1, read as the reverse complement.
ATGTCGGACTCAAATATGTAATTGGCATAACTGCGTGGGCTACTAGTGTCATAATAATTAAAATTCTTCTTGATGTTTTATCAAGTCATTCTAAAGAATGCTTTAAAACCAACGTTTTGACCGTGTTACATTTGGCCTTCCTCAGCGCATGACTGGTCTTGGTGGAGGAAGGGTGGCTGAATTCATGGGTGCCAATACGTCGTATTTTTAAAACTTTATTCGCCCTAGAATATAAAAGGTTAGTCATTACCGAGCAGGAGGGTAGGAAAGAAACTATTCGTGGTGTGTTTGTAGTCGTCCTTTGTATTGATGTTGTCAGGTTGCTTAATAACTTCAGTCACATCTCGAATCTTTCGTTGGCGCGTCCACGATTCATTCGCAAGCACGCGTGCTTCCTGGAACAAGATAGGCTGTCCGCAGCACGACGGTGTTTCGCTATCGCCATTTTATTAAGCTATGCTAACCGCTGACGCTATGGCGTGCATGGTCTGCCATTCGTGTGCTAACCAGTCTCCCTATCTCCACTATGTAGGCAGCTCCGCTCTTACAACGTAGTTCTTATACTACTGTAGTATCTAGTATGTTGACTGCATCCAGGAAGAAAACGCGCCCACCAGAAGCCAAACGATGATTTGCAGGCTGTTGACACTAACTGACAAGCCTGCTAGCCTACGAATAGCTTCCTTCCTACCCTCCCCATTTCTTTATGACTATAATATTATGTTCTAGAGCCAAAAAGCTTCAAAAATTTAACGTATTGGCACCAATCATCTGTAATAAATAGAGCAACCTTTCCTCCACGAAAACGAGACTTACTCTGAGAAAGGCCGTTGTAATATGGTCGAAACGTTGGTTTTACAGTTTATAATGGCAGCGTTTCATACAATCAAACGATAAAACACCCAAGAGATTTTTAACCATCGTAATTATGTAATTGTTGTACTGACTATGGTACCTCCCAACTTTCACTATTCACTCCAAGTCTCAGAATGGCACCCACTCCACCTCGTACTTCGTACTTGATTATTGTTTCGCATTAGCAGCTGTTATTAGTTCAAAAATATACATCAACAATTCACGCACATAGAACATTTTTCCTGCAAACATCTCCCGTACCGTTGATTATAGGTGCAGAATAGTTGCTGCCATGCTTCTGTCAACATATCACTCTTCCATTGCACCTTCAAATGCTTTGATTCCACCCCAGGGCAATTGTAATCGCCTGTTACCCACAGACAAAGGTATTTCGATATTATTAACCTTGAGAATCAACGTAAACCAATTTTGTCATGAAACGAAGACGATGTGTCCACATCTGTTACTATAAGCGCACTTTAGAATGGCCAGTGCCCGAAACTAGTAATTCGAATAAAATAATTTCAAACACAGCCTGGTAGAATAACGGCGTTCTTTAAAGTTATTGAGATTGTGGTGCACACCCAGAAGAAACTGATCTATTTAACGTAAACTACGCTAACTAATCTATAACGCGAGCTACAACTTCGAATTACTTAAGTAGGTGGGAACCGTACCATTATACAAGAATTTACATCCATCAGAATACGCACATACACACAAAACCCACAATTTTTTTTACAGTTTCCTTCGCAATATTCACTCGAAAACCGGTTCAGAGGGACCTGCGTTCACAGCACCAATACTGATCAGGTTTGAAGCTCATCGCCATTGACTATGTGTGATAACCGCGTCCTGTTCATGTCGATTAGGCATTTATACTATCATTGTTCAATTCACGCGAATTCATCCAGAATGTGGTCATAAACACGTCCAAACACGATATCTCATTTTGCCAATCTATCAGTGCTGGCCGTCGAACCATGTTACTGCGATGATTCTGTTCAACTGATTGGCACAAACACACCACTTCGCTACCATGGTTTCCGTCAGTGGTGGAAGGTCCCGGGAGCGAAAGTGTCAATTCTGTACCACAGGAGACAGCCAAAAATAAGGAGACCCGCGAGAAATGCAATCTTGAACATAAATACTGATACAAGCTAGGTCTGTAGCTTGCACTGTCCTATTTGACTTCGGACGGCACCTGTGTAATGTCTTCAACATTTTGGAAGTGTCAGTCGAGATCAGAATAGTGTACCGTGTAACTGTTATAGCGTTACATCGGAGGTAAGTGAATACGAATGTGAACAAGTTGTTGATGCTCGTGTTGCGGGCGCTTCACTATCGAGTTAACCGAAGTGTTTGGAGCTTCAAGAGTCACCGCACTGACGATTTATACGGCGCACGTGGAAAGCGGAAAAGTAAATCCATGCTCTGTGTCACAGCGTGGTCGAAAATGTGTGTTGAGTGATCGTGACAGACGATCACTGAAGAGCATTGTTACGAAAAATAGAGGGCGACAGCTGCAACAGTCACTGCAGAACTGAATGTCGCACTCGCAGATCCTGTCTGAGCCAAAATAACGAGAACGAAGCTCCAGAAGTGGGTAAGCCAGGGCGAGCTGGAAATTCAAAGCCATTCATCAGTGATGCAAGTGCCCGTAAAACTTGGTGCCGAAGCCATTAAATATGGACAGTGCACCAATGCAAGTCTGGTCGGTTGAGTCTTGTTTCACACGATTTACAAGTTCTGGTCCAGTTTACGTTCCAAGAGTGAAGCTCGTCGGGGTTCATCTGCTATTCGAGAGCCATCTCGGGGTATTCCATGGGCCTCATGGGTCGCGTTACTGCCAGGGGTAAAGTGACCATTTTGGCTGTTCAGGTCCATCCGTTGGTTAAAAAAATGGTCAAATGGCTCTGAGCACAATGGGACTTAACATCTGAGGTCAACAGTCCACTAGAACTTAGAACTACTTAAACTAACTAACCTAAGGACATCACACACATCCACGCCCGAGGTAGGATTCGAACCTGCGACCGTAGCAGTCGTGCGGTTCCGGACTGAAGCGCCTAGATTCGCTCTGCCACCGCGGGAGGCCCATCCGTTGGAAGGTTGTTTGTTCCGTAATAGTGACGCTGTGTTCCAAGACGAGAGGGCCCTCTTCACACAGCTCGCATCATCCAGGACATGTTTCTTGAGCGCGAGGATGAACAGTCTGCATCTTCCCTGGTGACCACAGTCACCAGACCCCAATATCATAGAACGTTTGTGATCTACTTTGGAGAGAATGGTGCGTGATCGCTTTAGTCCTCCATCACAGTCACCTGAACTAGTCACTATTCTGCTGGAAGAATGGCGTAAGATTGCCTTGAAAACCATACAGGCCTTGTATTTATTCATTCCGATACGACTGCAAGCTGTTTTTAATGTCAATCGTTTTCCTACTTCGTATTAGTCATGGCAATGTGTTGTATTTTTGTGTTTTCTTATTTTGTCCACCACTGTATCTAAGACGTTCCAAGGAGGGCAGCGTGCTATGGGGGTGATTAGTATTTCGGCCCGTCAGCTTAGTTTAGGGTTTTTCTTGTTACTTTATGTGTCCACAGGAGTCTCAGGTCGAGTGCCTCGTGCTGCTTGGCCGCACGTGCGATAATTCTCGTTTTTTTTCGCTTAACCGTGGCGCAGCAGGATTCTGCTCAACGGATAATCGTGGCTGCAGTCGAGCCTTTTATCCCAGCTGCCCTCCTGCGGGGTATGCGCTGTCGAGAGCCTTCCAATTACAATGGACGTCGGCGCTCTAATTTCCGGTTGCCAGCACGGGGCGCGCCGGGGCTGGGGGCGGACTTCGACTGCCGGCTCTCCTGCACGTGACATCGCTCTGCTCTCCCACGTGGCGGCTCTGGGATGGGTGCGCTGCACTCTCTGTACCGACGCCACCGTCAGACCTAACAGAGCTGGCCGTTTCCTTTTTCGTAAGCAGTGTAGCGCTGACGGAAGAAAATCGCAAAGCCAAAGAATAATTAATATACAGTAATGAAATTTTCGGAATACATTCGTTGATGTAACATATTTAAGTGATTAATACTGCAAAACCACAAGTTAATGTTCGCGCGAGATAAGCTACTGCAAATGTGAAATACTGGCACTGTTGCACTTGACTGGTCAGCACAGCTGAACCGTTGAGCGATCGATAGCTCGCACGTCTCTTCACACAATGTTTGGTGTGAAGGGAGGAGGTGAGGTTGGCACGTTTGCCGCGAGTGGCGTTGAGGGCGTGATTCCGGAGACGCAGTCGGTGAAGCAGCACGAACAGCGCAGGTCTCTAAGGCAATGGGCCAACCGTTCAGTTCTACCGCACGTCTGACTTCTAAGTAGGTCTGACTGAGCATTTTACGGGCACGAGGTACGTGCGCCGAAAACGGGAGAGGACACATTAATCCTTTGGCCTAACAGTTGGGTCGTCACCCACACATCTCCTGGCGCCTCCAATTTTCCCTCGGTTCGTCATCATATAGCGGCTTTGTATGCTGGGTGAGGTACTTTCGTTGCTTCGGTAACTAGTTCAAAATGGTTCAAATGGCTCTAAGCACTATGGGACTTAACATTTGAGGTCATCAGTCCCCTAGAACTTAGAACTACTTAAACCTAACTAACCTAAGGACATCACATACATCCATGCCCAAGGCAGGATTAGAACCTGCGACCGTAGAGGTCGCGCAGTTCCAGACTGAAGCGTCTAGAACCGCTCGGCCACTTCGGCCGGCCGGTAACTAGTCCACGCGGATTCGCGAAAACTGATGTGAAGGCGATAATTGTGACCGGTTCGCATCTTGCGCGTGTTTTTGCCCTGCTACCTCTAATCGGACTCGGTTCAGCCTCCTGCAGTTATTGTTCCCTGTTCCTGTGACTGGCCAGGTGATCTGAGGAGCTTGTCACTCGTATCAAAACATAGTAGCTTCCATTTCGTAGTTGTCATAGAGTTGTGATTTGATTGACCCGCCACGCCAGGTTAGCCGACAGCGCTAATGCGCTGCTTCCTGGTCTCGGGTAGGCCCACCGGCCCCGGATCGAATCCACCCGGCGGTTTACCGTCGTCGGTCGGTGTGCCGGCCAGCCTGAATGTGGTTTTTAGGCGGTTTTCCACATCCCGCTAGGTGAATACCGGGCTGGTTCCCACGTTCTGACTCAGTTACACGACTCGCAGACATCTGAACACGCTCGCACTATTCCATTAATTACACACGACGCAGACTGCAGGGGTACACTAATTCCGTCCCGGTTGGTACGGGGTGGCGCAGGAAGGGCAGCCGGCCATCCCTTTCCACTAATCTTATCAAACTCGTTCCTAACAATGCCGACCCTGCGTCAGCACGGGACATGGCACCAGTGACAGAAAGAAAGATAGAGATGTCATTTGATTGTGTGCTTTGTACGTTGTGCAGTAAATCGCCAAGTCACTTTCTTTAGTTATAAGGATCCCAGAAGCTTATGCGCCTTACCAGGGCAAATATTACTGTAAGCATTTTGGTAGGTTATACTTCCAAGCCAAGCCCTTGTTAATGTCATCAGCCATCCGTTCGCGCCTTCCTTCCACCTATGTTTTCGGTCCCACAAGATGGTTAAGGATTCATCGTTTCCGCCTCGTGGCGTGATTTGAAGCTGAATCTCGGGTTTGTTCTGAACTTCTTTAATGTCATGTGTAAGTGGAGGTGGTTGCCTTGGCCATTTACCTTATCACCTTTTAGCGATTTTTCTCAACTGTTTTCCTGCGCTGCTAGCGTGTAATCTGCTCAAATTTTCACTCATTTTACTTAAAAATTACACTGAAGCGCCAGAGAAACTGGTATAGTCACGCGTATTCAAATACAGAGATATGTAAACAGGCATAATACGGCGCTGCTAACGGCAACGCCTATTTATGGCAACAAGTGTCTGGCGCAGTTGTTAGATCGGCTACTGCTGCTAAAATGGCAGGTTATCAAAATTTAAGTGAGTTTGAACGTGGAGTTGTAGACGGCGCACGAGCGATGGGACACAGGATCTCCGAGGTAGCGATGAAGAGGGGGATTTTCTCCATAAGACCATCATGTATATCAGGAATCCGACAAACATCAAAAGTCCGACATTGCTGCGGCCAGAAAAAATCGTGGAGGAACAGGACGACTGAAGAGAATCGTTCATCGCGACAGAAATGGAACCCTTCGGCAGATTGCTGCAGATTTCAATGCTGGGCCCTCAACAAGTGTCAGCGGGCAAATCATTCTACGAAACATCATCGGTATGGGCTTTCGGAACCGAAGGCCCACTCGTGTACCCTTGGTGACTGCACGACACAAAGCTTTACCCCTCGCCTGGGTCCGTTAACAGTGACAATGGACTGTTGATGAATGGAAACTTGTTGTCTGGTTGGACGAGTCTCGATTCAAATTGTATCGATCGGATGGACGCGAACGGATATGGAGACAACCTCATGAATCCATGAACCCTACATGTCTGCAGGGGAGTGTTAAAGCTGGTGGAGCTTTGTAATGCTGTGGGGCGTGCGCAGTTGCAGTGACATGGATCCCCTGATATGTCTAGATACGACTGTGACTGGCGACACGTACGTAAGCATCCTGTCTGATTACCTGCATCCATTCATGTCCATTGTGCGTTCCGACGCAGCAGGACAATGCGACACCACAAACGTCCAGAATTGCTACAGAGTGGCTCCAGGAACACTCTTATGACTTTAAACACTTCCGCTGCCAGCAGATTACCCAGATACGAAAATTATTGAGCATGTTTGGGATGCCTTGCAACGTGCTGTTCAGAGGAGATCTCCAACCCCTCGTTCTCTTACGGATTTATGGACAGCCCTGTAGGATTCATGGCGTCAGTTCCCTCCAGCAGTACTTCAGTCATTAGTCGAGTCCCTGTCACGTCGTGTTGTGGCACTTCTGCGTACTCACGCGGGCCCAACTCGATATTAGGTAGATGTAGCAATTTCTTTGTCTCTTCAGTGCACATCTCTGTGCATCAGGCTATCATTGTATGTTTGTGCCTTGGGGTGTGTTTCCACCGTTTGCATAGATATGGAGGTGTGTGGTGAGCAAAGTATCTGGCCAGTCCTAAGTAATTTGGGGACCATTCGTCCGGACCGCATTGCCCGAGGCTTAATGGTTTCATATCCCCTAAAGGCGGAAGAATCGGCAATGATCAACGACATGATGATGCAGAAGGTAATGGAAACCACTGCATTAAAGACACGTAACGCGTATCCACAGGACATGTGGCCTGTAGTTGAAGAAGTGTCATGATGAACTCTCCACTGGCAAAACATTCCGGAATAGTCCCCCATTCGCATCTCCGGGAGGGGACTGCCAAGGGGGAGGCTACCATGAGAAAAAGATTGAATAATCTACGAAAGGATAAAGTTCTACGAGTCGGTGCGGAATGTCAGAAGCTTGAACGTGGTAGGGAAACTAGAAAATCCGAAAAGGGAAATGCAAAGGCTCAATCTAGATATAGTAGGGGTTAGTGAAGCGAAGTGGAAGGAAGACAAGGATTTCTGGTCAGATGAGTATCGGGTAATATCAACAGCAGCAGAAAATGGTATAACGGGTGTAGGATTCGTTATGAATAGGAAGGTAGGGCAGAGGGTGTGTTACTGTGAACAGTTCAGTGACCGGGTTATTCTAATCAGAATCGACAGCAGACCAACACCGACAGCGAAAGTTCAGGTATACATGCCGACGTTGCAAGCTGACGATGAACAGATAGAAAAAGTGTATGAGGATATTGAAAGGGTAATGCAGTATGTAAAGGGGGAAGAAAATCTAATAGTCATGGGCGACTGGAATGCAGTTGTAGGGGAAGGAGTAGAAGAAAAGGTTACAGGAGAATATGGGCTTGGGACAAGGGATGAAAGAGGAGAAAGACTAATTGAGTTCTGTAACAAGTTTCAGCTAGTAATAGCGAATACCCTGTTCAAGAATCACAAGAGGAGGAGGTATACTTGGAAAAGGCCGGGAGATACGGGAAGATTTCAATTAGATTACATCATGGTCAGACAGAGATTCCGAAATTAGATACTGGATTGTAAGGCGTACCCAGGAGCAGATATAGACTCAGATCACAATATAGTAGTGATGAAGAGTAGGCTGAAGTTCACGACATTAGTCAGGAAGAATCAATACGCAAAGAAGTGGGATACGGAAGTACTAAGGAATGACGAGATACGTTTGAAGTTCTCTTACGCAATAGATACAGCAATAAGGAATAGCGCAGTAGGCAGTACAGTTGAAGAGGAATGGACATCTCTAAAAGGACCATCACATAAGTTGGGAAGGAAAACATAGGTACAAAGAAGGTAGCCGCGAAGAAACCATGGGTAACAGAAGAAATACTTCAGTTGATTGATGAAAGGAGGAAAAACAAACATGTTCCAGGAAAATCAGGAATACAGAAATGCAAGTCGCTGAGGAATGAAATAAACAGGAAGTGCAGGGAAGCTAAGACGAAATGGCTGCAGGAAAAATGTGAAGACATCGAAAAAGATATGATTGTCAGAAGGACAGACTCAGCATACAGGAAAGTCAAAACAACCTTTGGTGACATTAAAAGCAACGGTGGTAACATTAAGAGTGCAACGGGAATTCCACTGTTAAATGCAGAGGAGAGAGCAGATAGGTGGAATGAATACATTGAAAGCCTCTATGAGGGTGAGGATTTGTCTGATGTGATAGAAGAAGAAACAGGAGTCGATTTAGAAGAGATAGGGGATCCAGTATTAGAATCGGAATTTAAAAGAGCTTTGGAGGTCAGCCGGCCGGTGTGGCCGTGGGGATAAAGGCGCTTCAGTCTGGAACCGCGTGACCGCTGCGGTAGCAGGTTCGAATCCTGCCTCGGGCATGGATGTGTGTGATGTCCTTAGGTTAGTCAGGTTTAATTAGTTCTAAGTTGTAGGCGACTGATGACCTCACAAGTTAAGTCCCATAGTGCTCAGAGCCATTTGAATCATTTGAACTTACGGTCAAATAAGGCAGAAGGGATAGATAACATTCCATCAGAATTTCTAAAATCATTGGGGGAAGTGGCAACAAAACGACTATTCACGTTGGTGTGTAGAATATATGAGTCTGGCGACATACCATCTGAATTTCGGAAAAACATCATGCACACAATTTCGAAGACGGCAAGAGCTGACAAGTGCGAAAATTATCTCACAATCAGCTTTACAGCTCATGCATCGAAGCTGCTTACAAGAATAATATACAGAAGAATGGAAAAGAAAATTGAGAATGCGCTAGGTGACGATCAGTTTGGCTTCAGGAAAAGTAAAGGGACGAGAGAGGCAATTCTGACGTTACGGCTAATAATGGAAGCAAGGCTAAAGAAAAATCAAGACACTTTCATAGGATTTGTCGACCTGGAAAAAGCGTTCGACAATATAAAATGGTGCAAGCTGTTCGAGATTCTGAAAAAAGTAGGGGTAAGCTATAGGGAGAGACGGGTCATATAAAATATGTACAACAATCAAGAGGGAATAATAAGAGTGGACGATCAAGAACGAAGTGCTCGTATTAAGAAGGGTGTAAGACAAGGCTGTAGCCTTTCGCCCCTACTCTTCAATCTGTACATCGAGGAAGCAATGATGGAAATAAAAGAAAGGTTCAGGAGTGGAATTAAAATACAAGGTGAAAGGATATCAATGATACGATTCGCTGATGACTTTGCTATTCTGAGTGAAACTGAAGAAGAATTAAATGATCTGCTGAACGGAATGAACAGTCTAATGAGTACACAGTATGGTTTGAGAGTAAATCGGAGAAAGACGAAGGTAATGAGAAGTAGTAGAAATGAGAACAGCGAGAAACTTAACATCAGGAATGATGGTCACGAAGTCAATGAAGTTAAGGAATTCTGCTACCTAGGCAGTAAAATAACCAATGACGGACGGAGCAAGGAGGACATCAAAAGCAGACTCGCTATGGCAAAAAAGGTATTTCTGACCAAGAGAAGTCTACTAATATCAAATACCAGCCTTAATTTGAGGAAGAAATTTCTGAGGGTGTACGTCTGGAGTACAGCATTGTATGGTAGTGAAACATGGACTGTGTGAAAACCGTAACAGAAGAGAATCGAAGTATTTGAGATGTGGTGCTATAGACGAATGTTGAAAATTAGGTGGACTGATAAGGTAAGGAATGAGGAGGTTCTACGCAGAATCGGAGAGGAAAGGAATATGTGGAAAACACTGATAAGGAGAAGGGACAGGATGATAGGACATCTGCTAAGACATGAGGGAATGACTTCCATGGTACTAGAGAGAGCTGTAGAGGGCAAAAACTGTAGAGGAAGACAGAGATTGGAATACGTCAAGCAAATAATTGAGGACGTAGGTTGCAAGTGCTACTCTGAGATGAAGAGGTTAGCACAGGAAAAGAATTCGTGGCGGGCCGCATCAAACTAGTCAGTAGACTGATGGCCAAAAAAAAAGAAAAGAAGGTATCTAAAAAGCGGGATCGTTGATGAGTGATAGTAAAATGGGAACAATCGGGGATGTACCTTTTATTACTCTGAGGGACCAGACATGTTTGATATCAATGGCGGACAAAGAACGTCTGAGCCATCACCCAGAATCGCACACCGGAGGACTAAATATCGAGAAGGGTGATGCGCATGCGCCGGAGAAGAGGCACAGTAAACGATGAGACAAACTCCACAACCAGCAGTTATATTTCCTGAAAGGATACTAATAAAGTCTGTCGTTGTTTTATACTCTAACCGGTCTGATGGCTTTTGGTTTCGCCAGGCAACAACTATACTGATTTACTGCTTTACATTATGAAGGTTCTGACATAAAATGTGGTCAGGGGCAGTCTGGAAGGGTTGTAAACGTGTCGCCGGGCAGGTTGTGCTGTGAAACAATTGTTAAGAACAAAGTTGATATGTTACCCTGTTTCCGAGTCAACAAGCATTGGAGTTCGCTCATCACGCTGCTTCGTGCCAAATTGAAACGGAACGCGAGGTACAATTAGTGTCAGTTGTTCTCATAGTGTAGAGGACAGCACACCAGACTGCTTAGCGTCTGTCTCGCGTTCGATCCTTACTACCGTCCCACGTCTATTTTTCTTTTCATCTCTCTCTTGTTCGGTTTTAGACAAAGAAACAGAGGACGCGTTTACCAACACCGTCTCTCGCGAGCCGCCTGAATTTGCTCTCGAAATGGTCTGATTGGCTAACCTGAACGATAATCAACTGGAAAACGGCGCAGCTTATCGAATGTTTTTGCTAACAATCATTTCTCACCACAACCTACCCTGCATCACCTTCACAAGGATTTCGGTCTGTTTCTGACCATCCTGTACATCAACGCTCAGAGTAATGTTTATCTTCAAACTATCCTTGTATTTTAAGGAGTGTGAGTTAACTGATTAAAAATGTGTGCTTTCTGCATTCATAAGTAGTTTTACAAATTTCCTAACTATATGAAATTTATGATACAGGATGTGTGTAACTGAAGACTTCTGCACTCCTAATTTCGTCCTTATCTCAAAAGGTTAAGACCTCTTAGCTTGGCACGACCAAGACTGCATAGCCTTACTAAAATTCATGAAGGAGCTCCTTGTACATGGCTAATATTAAGCAACATTGGTGCCCCTACATATGACTTAGGGCAAGTTCCCAAACCATTTGTGTTCTCAGCTGATTTTATCAACGGACTGAGGGCTCTCCCTCTAAGTAGTTGATACTGTTTATGTTAGCTTTGATGTAGTATCTCTTTCGTCAAGGCCTGTCAAGCAAATTCATTTGGTAATAAGTTTCAAGTGGACATTACTGTGGTAGATCTATTGTCTTCAGTTATTTTAAATCAATTTTTGCGGATGTTGGACTCGAGTGCGGGGGCTTTGCATAGCGAACACGCTTCGCTACGAAATAAACCTACCACGTCCTAAAGCGAACATGTGCCTCTCACACTTCTCAAACATTGAAGTTATTCAGTTGAAAAATGGAGAATGTCACATTGAAATAATAGTAATATAAGACACATTAGTTTGATTAATTGTCTCTGTTAGCACATAAGCTGGGTTGGGTTGGGTTGTTTGGGGAAGGAGACCAGACAGCGAGGTCATCGGTGTCATCGGATTAGGGAAGGATGGGGAAGGAAGTAGGCCGTGCGCTTTGAAAGAAACCATCTCAGCATTTGCTTAGCACATAAGTCACTTCCCTCATAATGCCTAAAGTTATCCTGTCTTGTGTTAATTGTTAAGCTTGTTTCACGTCTGGGCTGAAATAGCCACTGCTGCGATGCATTCCAACATTAATTTATTAAGTGGTTACCGATCACGGAAGCCTTTTGGTTGGTTGGTTGATTGAGGTTGAAGGGAACAAACAGCAAGGTCATCAATCCCTTGTTTCAAATGTGGTCCATTCAGACAGTTTGAAATCTCAGAAAACTCAGAACGATAAAAGGTAAAAGGCTAAAAATACGTAAAAGTCCAGTCGTGTTGTCAATGGTAAAAACACAATGAGGGAAGCAACCCCCAAGGCTATGCTAGAGGCAGGAAAATCCCATCTCTGATGCGGTAGAGGCAAGACCACCTGCTATTTAAAAGCGTTCAACCGCTAGAATGTAGAAGTTCGTATTGTAAAAGGAGACTAACCAAGGCTAAAAAGTGATAAAAATAGAGTAAAAAGAGAGAGAAAAGACGATGTTGGCCAGGGAGGGCAGTCAGGAATCTCCAAACACAGCTGACAGTGGAAGACACCACGCCCCTCACCGCCCTGCCCCTACTCCAGAGTGAGATTAAAAACCTTAAAACTGAGAATAAAAACCACTTTCACGGAGGAAACTGAGAACCAGTTCGACCATCCGGGAATAGTCTGCCAATATTAAAGATAAAGTGCAGGGAAGTCAGTACTTAGGACGCACAGCCAAAAGAAGGGGACATTCCACCAAAATGTGGGTTAGTGACTGGAAGGCTCCACAACGACAAAGTGGTGGTGGCGGCTCATTACGCAGAAAAAAACAATGGGTCAGCCTGGTATGGCCGATGCGGAGACGACACAGGGTGGTCGAAGCCTTTCGGGAGAGGTGGAAGAAAGAACACCGCTGGACAGGTGTCACCTTAATCTCACGAAGTTTATTAGAATGAGAGGTATCCTCCAAAGAGTTGTCCCATGATTGTTCGAATTGGGATTTGATGTGAAGCCGTAAATCAGCTGCAGGAGGGGTTACAGGGAAGGGGGCGTAAGTGACTGCTCCCCTAGCCAAACGATGAGCAAGCTCATTACCTGGGATACCAAAATGGCCAGGGGCCCAAAGGAAGTCAACGGAACAAGCGGCAGGGTGAAAATCAGCAAGATGGTCATGGATGGTCAAGAGATGGCGGGAGAAACACCAGTCAATAGCCTGAAGGCCCCTCATTGAGTCCGTACATAGAAAAAAAACACTGGGGATTTGGGACTTGTTTAATAAACGTAAGGGCCTGGGAAATTGCCATCAATTCCGCAGTAAACACCCCACATGTAATTGTAAGGAGATGATTTTCCGTGCCAACAGAGAACGTGAAGGCATATCCGACACGATCAGCAGATTTAGAGCCACCAGTGTCAAAAACAATAGCATCCCGAAACTCCCATAAAATTCGGCTAAAAAAACAACATAATCGGGGGAACGGAATCTTTCGGACCTCGACGGAGATCCATCCGAATTCAGGGCCGAGGAACTAACCAAGGGAGGGGGGTGCTGGGGAGGGAACATGGGAGACAGGACGAAGAAGGAAGCTGAAAATCACGGCGAAGAGACGCAAAGTGGAGCCCAACCGGTAAACCCGCCAGAGGGCGGGAATCAGTTGGGTGACGTCCTTGGTCTGGGAACAGGGTAGAATAGGTAGGATGAGTGGTAGAGGAACGGACAGCAGTTGCATAAGAAACCAGAAGCTGGGACCGCCGAACAGAAAAAAAAGGGGGGGGGGTGGTGTCCCAGCTTCAACCAGGACACTATAAACAGGGCTAGTAGGGAAGGCACCAGTGGCCAAACAGATACTACGATGGTGGACCGGATGCAGGAAGTGCAGTATGGAAGGAACAGCCAAACCATAACCTTGACAACCATAGTGCAAGCAAGACAGCACTAAAGCCCGATAAAGGCAGAGAAGGATGGAGTGGTCCGCACCCCAGGAGGTTTGGGCAAGGAAGCGAAGGACATTGAGTTAACAGAAACATCCTACCTTCAGAAGTCTGATATGAGGCAGCCAAGTTAGCTTGTTGTCAAAAAGAAGACCCAGGACACGAAACTGTCTGACCAGAGGTAATTGTTGTGCATCGAGGTAGAGCTCTGGATCAGGGTGAACCATAGTACGGCGACAGAAGTGGACCATCTGCGATTTTAAAGGAGAGAATTGAAACAGTGTGAGAGGGTCCATGCAGAGGCACGCCGTATAGCTCCCTGGAGCTGCTGTTCTGCAATCGATGAGGAACTAACCCAAATGCAGAAATCATCCACATACATAGCACGGGTGACCAAAGGACCGACAAAGGCCACAAGTCTATCTACAGCAATGAGGAAGTACACTCAATACGGAACCCTGTGGGGTGCCATTCTCCTGGGTCTGTGAAGAACTAAAAATAGTATCAACCCAAACCTTGAACGACCGATGGAACAGGAACTGGCGGATAAAAATCGGGAAAGGGCCCTGAAGACCACACTCATGAGGTGTAAGTAAGATGTGATGGCGGCAAGCCATGTCATAGGCGTTGCGAAGGCCGAAAAATACTGCCACCAAATGGTGGAGCTGGGAAAAAGCCTGCCGAACTGCGGATTCCTAGTGAAGTAAATGATCGGTCGGTGACCGTCCCTATCGGAAATCACACTGGTAAGGGGACAATATACCCCGATATTTGAGGACCCAACTGAGCCGACAGGCTACCATCTATTCAAGTAACTTGCAAACAAAGTTGGTAAGACTAATTGCCCGATAACATTCGACAAACAGGGGGCTCTCACCACGCTTAAGGACAGGAACCACGACGCTATCCCTCCACTAAGAAGGGAAGTCACCCTGGACCCAAATACGGTTCAACACCTGGAGAAGATGTTGCCATTGAGGAGCACTGAGATGTAGAAGCAGTTATGAATGGAGTCTGGGCCAGGGTCCGTATCATGAGAAGAAGAAAGTGCGTAAAGAAGTTCCCATTCAGTAAAGGGTTCGCTGTAACATTCTGACCAGGGCTAAAACATAAGGCGGAAGCTCGGATCACTGTTTCTACTGAAAGAAAGCCAGATAGGAGGCTGATGCTGATGCTGTTGCAAAATGGGTCGCTACATGTTCCAGCAGAATGAACGGGTCTGTGCAAAGGCCATCTAGGAGGTGATGGCCCAGGAGGATAGACTGCCAATAGCAACCTTGGAAAGAGAGAAATGAAGCCCATACCCGTGTCATAGGACAGTAGAACCGAGGGAAGAACCAAAGCTTCTCCAAAACATCCATTAGCTCTGTTTGATTAAGTAACAAGCTTTAGCGCGAAGGCGTTTAAATGTAATAAGTTTGGCAACAGATGGGTGACGCTAAGCTGTTGCAAAGCTCGACGGCGATCACGGATGGCAATGGCAATGCCCATACTCCACCACGGGACTTGCCAGCGGCGAAATGGTCCAGAGAATCTCGGGAAAGCAAGGCTAGCAGCGTGAACAATCGCGTCAGACACTTCACGTAGGACCTCATCAATACAACCGGACAAGGATCGAGAAAAAACGATCTATGCAGTACATAGAGGCCAATCGGCGCGTTGGAAAGACCAACAAGGTAACCTGTCCATCGGGGAGCGGGAAGGGAGCGAGAGAATCAACGGGAAGTGGTCACTATCACAAAGGTCGTCGTGTGGCGACCAGTGTAATGAAGGGAGGAGGGAGGGAGAAGAAAAAGGAAGATCAATGGCAGAAAAGGTACCATGACTGGCATTGAAATGAGTAGGGGAGCCATCATTAAGAAGGCACAAGTCGTGGTCTGCAAGAAACTGGTATATGAGAAGATCCTGACTAGATGGAAATGCACTGCCCCACAAGGGATGATGAGCATTAAAATCCCCAAGAAGGAGGAAGGGAGGAGGAAGATGCTGAAGAAGGACAGTTAAGGCATCAGGTGTAAGAGTCCGGTGATGAGGGAGATAAAGATGGCAAACCGTGACCTCAGAGTCCAAGTGGACCCTAACAGCAACCGCTTCCAGTTTAGTTTGAAGAGGAATCCACGTGCTAGCAACGTCCATATGGAACAACGTACAAACGCCACCAGAGGCCCACAGGGGGCCCACCCGATTTCGGTAGAAAACATGGAACCCACAGAGGGTCGGTGAGTGATCATCAGTAAAATGAGAATCCTGTAGAACCACACAAGCTGCAGAGTAAGAGGAAATAAGAGATTTCAACTCTGGAAGGTGACAGTAATATCCATTACAATTCCATTGAATAACCACAGAACGATGATTCAAATGGGGTTGAACAGGCAAAAGCCAGTCATGCTGCCAGGTCACCACCAATCACCAACAAGGAGGGGGCGACATCTGTGAACAACAGGTCAGAATCAGGTTGTATAGGTGGGTGACACCAGAGGCTTCTTGTCCCGCGACTTTTCTTCTTCTTTTCTGTTTAAGATCAAGGAGGGCTGTGCGGCATAAAGGAGCCAACTGCAGCCAGATCTGGAACAGAAAGAGATCGGGCAACCTGGGGGCCCACAGACCATGGTTCTCATGGTCGACATGTGGCAGCAGACCTTTGGCCTGGAAGGTGCTAGGAAGGGGTATCCCGGGAGGGGCGCCCTTGACCGGCAGACGCTGAAGAAGTGGGACACTTCTCTGGCTGGGGAGGGGAGCAGCGCCCAGAGGGGAGGGTGTGGGAGCCGCAGGGGAGGGGAGGAGGAGAGTGGTTTGGAACTGGGATAAGGGAGGGGAAGGAAGGGCTGAAAATGTAACTAAAGCATAGCTAGACGTCATGGACACAGGATGAAGGCGTGCATGCTTCTTACGAGCCTCAGTGTAGATTAGATGATCAAGGGACTTATACCCCCATATCTTCTATTCCTTCTTATAAACTGGGCAATCTAGTGAACGTGGAGAATGGTTGCCATGACAATTAACACACATGGGAGAGGAACACAGGAACTACCCTAATAGAGTGGACATCCACAGTCACCACAGAGAGGGGCCTGCTAACAGTGGGAAGACGTGTCCAAAATGCAAACACTTAAAACATCTCATAGGTGGTGGGAGATACGGCTTCACGTCACATCGGTAGACCATAATCTCTACCTTCTCAGGGAGGGTATCCCTTTCAAAGGCCAGGCTAAAGGCACCAGTATCAATGCGATTGTCCTTCGGAC
The DNA here is from genome assembly GCF_021461385.2 of Schistocerca piceifrons. Taxonomy (NCBI): domain Eukaryota; kingdom Metazoa; phylum Arthropoda; class Insecta; order Orthoptera; family Acrididae; genus Schistocerca; species Schistocerca piceifrons. The sequence goes on along the minus strand of NC_060140.1, from coordinate 451,391,118 downwards.
CCTTCTGAACATGCCGAACGAAGCAAACACCCCGCAGTCCAAGATTGTCACGAAGTTCCTCATCAGTTTGAAGGATGAGGTCCCTGTGAAAAATCACGCCTTGAACCATATTCAGAGACTGGCGGGGGTAATGGGCACAGGAATTGTGCCAAGATAGTTACAGGCACAAAGGGCTGCAGACCGGGCAGCTGAAGTACTTTTGATCAACAACGAACCCGACCGGATCTTGCTCAGTCTTGTCTTCAATGTGTTCCACAAAAAATAAAGCTTTGGTATTGGTGAAAGTATCCCCATGAGTCCTGGTGCAAACCAGACAGCGGGAGAAAGGTTTTGACCCTAGCCGACGAGCCTGATATTCCCCCCCCCCCCCCCCCCCCGCCCCCAGTGGGTAGCCATAAGAGGGAAGGCCGAAGGGGCAGATGAAGTAGCACTAAAAGAATCATTTAAATACAGAGAGACGGCCGCAGAAGAACGGCCAGAGTTCTGGATATGTATGCGTTTCATTTGCATAGCGTCCTCCCTGATACCACCCACTACGATCAGGGGCTCTCCCCACAGGTGCCACCCAGCCACAGCAAGGGCCATGTGGCACGGCAGCCATTTCCGGGAGTTCTGATGCTCCATGACGACAACCAACCACTCCTAGGCCTACATGAGGAGGTTACTGCTCAGATATCAGAAGTGTGATCCCCGTGTTTTCAGGGGGCTCAACCAAAAGGGTACATAGCGACCCCACCACACAGGCTGGCTACTGTGTTGGCTATGCACCCTAGCATCAGACAATGACGTGAAGGTAAAGGTGGAATGAAGAACTAGAACGGTACACGTCGGAGACACAAGGTAAGGTGCTCTTCCCAAAATGGCTCACACTATGGAATAGAAATTTAGTAATCCAGGTCAGATCCCAGAGGGGGACCAAAGAATGCCAAAAGGATGAGGGAAATACTCAACAAAACCAAATTGCAAAGCCAACATAACCGGGAGGATAGTGGGGCCAACTTAAACAAGGACATCAAGAGAGGGAGAGATGAGGGTGAAGGGGAAGGGGAAGGAACACGGAGAGGAAAGGAAGGTAAGGGCAAGGAAGTGCAGCCTGGAAAGAAGGAAGGCTGTAATAGCTCGGGGCCCTGTGCTCGCCACGCACGCACTCACGAAAGGACCGAGAACTTCTGGGGGAACGGAAGCCTTTTAATTTACGTTGTCCTATCAAAAGTTATTAACAAAAGGTGTAAATAAAAACGATGCTGTTTCAACCACGAATCTCACAACTAAATCCGCACTCCTCTTCGCGAAGTGACTGAGTTACTCAAACACTTTTCTGCTAAGATGCGACGAATCACTTTCAAATCTTAATTATACTTTGTACCATTTTCTTCATGCTACGTATCCGCGATGCGGCTTCGTGGGTAAGCTCTGTGCAGCTGCCCAACAACGACACTCCTTGCACTAACTCGGTGGCCGAGCAGTTCTAGGCGCTACAGTCTGAAACCCAGCGACGTCTATGGTCGCAGATTCGAATTCTGCATCGGGCATGGATGTGTGTGATTTCCTTAAGTTGGTTAGGTTTAAGTAGTTCTAAGTTCTAGGGGACTGATGACCTCAGCAGTTAAGTCAAATAGTGCTCAGAGCCATTTGAACCATTTTGCACTAACCCGGCACGCGAGACAATAGTGCTCCTTCCAGAGAAAAGGGGCGCTCAGCTCCGAAAATTCCAGAAGCTAGCACTACATAAGGGGTACAATATCGTTTCGTCATGACATTAGTGCTAATAGTACTGCTTACACGGCTTTGTTTCAGGACGGTCTTTGCCAACCTGTTTTATGATCAACCATGAATATGCTGAAGAAACTGTCAGCGTCGCTATGGGTAGCCCTTTGTCTCCTCTGATGACCAACAATTTTCTGAAAGACTTCGAGGAGAAAGCGCTTAAATCAGCGGCCTTTATACCACTTACACTTTGGAATTATTTGGACGATATCTTCATAGTGTGGCGTCATGGGGAAGATAAATTAATGTTTTTTCTTCATCACCTCAACTACATTCATAATTTTTTGTGATTCACTATGGGCTTATAGAAAGATGGTTGTCTGCTGCGATTGTGCTTAAAACAATTGTACAAAGGGCTCATACCGTCTCCAACGCAAATAGTTTGCCTTAAGATATCGCTTACCTAAAAACAGTTTTGAGGGGAATTCATATTCTACTTGGCATATCGACAAGGCATTATCAGTTAAACTCAGAACCAGAAAGTGGATAACGAAGAGAGCACGCTTTCAAAACCTATAGTTTGTCTTTCCTTTGTCGGTGATATTTCGTTTAAAATATGGAAACCACAAAATGTTCTCCAATACGTGGCCATGGTTGCAGAAGTTTCGCTGACTCACATCGAGCGGTGGCAAACAGAATCTGTTCTCCATGTTAGGAGAAGCTGATATCTTAAACAGCTTCAATGCTAACAACTTCGGCGGTTAGAAACTTGTTATCCTCAGACAGCCAAATATACAAGCCTGTGTGAGAAATTTTGTACTACATGAAGCACATACCTAATACTGACAGATCCCCAAGTAGCAACCAATGTATCGCTGCTCACGAGAGAGCATGTACGTCTTAGGGTTATGGAGGACCTACACCTTCATGTGACCCAGACAGAACTAAGAGTAACCATAAAAGGAACAAATTGATTGAATGTTCTCATGTTGAGAATTACTTGGTAAAAACTTTCTGTAGCCAAAACCGCAAAAAATCTTCTTTATTTTCGACAATCTATTTCGACGCACTTTGCTCTCATGTTCCGGTCTTCATTTTTGTTACAAAACGTGTTCGTTTTGCGTTAGACCCTCATGCTATGTTGCCATATGAGTGGATAAAATATAACACATTATACAAAAGTTTGTCAGAAATAAAACATTTACATTTAAAAAGACCTTGTGCACATCTCTAAGCCCGCTTATGTAGCAATCACAGAGGATGGTTAAGTCTTAAAAATCAATTTATACAGTAAAATGAACATTTGCACGTCTTTATACGTTTGCTTGACATGTTCTGTTCATTGATGATTCACCTTAGACGAGGTATATGGTATGTTTTATTTCTGACCAACTTTTGTATAATGCGCTACATTTTATACGCTAATATGGCAACATGGCATGAAGTCCTAACTTATAACGAGCACGTCTTGTAACAGAAATTTTTGAATTCCACAAGATGACAGTAAAGTTTGTCGAAACCGGTTGCAGAAAAAGAAGAATTTATGCGATCTTGGTTATAGTAAGTTTTTTACCTTTTAAAAAAGAAACAACACTTACCTTGTTACAGATAATATAAATTCCCTGAACGAAAATGGCAAACATAAACATACACTGGAAGTTCTGAACAACAAAATCCTTAGTGTAACAGAGTCCGCCAAGTGACCAGATTTCCAGATGAAAATGCCCTGGCATCTCAAGGACATATAATACATAAAAGAGAGTTATGAAGAATGTATCCTTCCTAAGGATTGGGTTTGCAGTACATCACAAATGGGTTACAAGCATATTTGACTTCTCAGCTAGTGACGGAACCACAGCGCTATCCTTCAGGTCCTAGAGGAGGGGAGGACTGTGGTTAATCTCCATGCTTCTACCAACGGGCTAACATAAAAAGAACCAGAGACGGCAAAGTAATACCGGGATACCCTTAAGGAGAACCTGAATAAGGCTATGCACCATCATGTGACTATACTGCTATAAGCTTTGAACTTCGTGATCGGGAGAACAGAAATAATGGTAGGTTTCTGGAAGATATCCTGTCCATAAGAGAACCGAAAGTATAGCAAATGCTTAATGAGCCTATGGACAAAGTATGAACTAGTCCTGCTGACCACAACCTTCAAACGTCTACCGAAGAAGGCCAAACCATGTTGTACCCCAAACTACATGCTCGGTGGGATCTAGATCAACCACGTAGCAAAGGTCAGGTAGAACACAGCGACCTTATGATTGTCAAGGTCATTAGTGGATTTAACATCGATGACTATAACTACCTAAATCTAAATCCACTAAAAGGGACCAATAATATGCCATTGATGAATAAGAATATCCCTGGACTTGATAGCACGAAATTTAAACTAACAGTACTAGCTATCAAGGGAGACTGAACCAGAATCCCAGAAGGATCAACACCTCAACGAATTGGGGCCAACTCAGGGATGCCATGGTAGCAACAGAAGGCCAGCCGACCAGCAGGGGTCAAACGAAAACAGGATAAGAATGAAAGCTACCAACTACTCTATTACACAAAAGAAGCCAGCATCGTAAGAGGGGCAAAAAGAAAGTACAAGAAACTGATTCAGCAGGTAGAGGAGAACTTTCAAAGGAACAGCTCTAAAGGCCCGAAACAACAGACGACCCAAATTCGAACTCCTACTTTAGATCTCCTCCTAGCAGCTGGATCACTATGCCTCAATGATAGACAATGCATTAAAACTCCGGTTAACTGCTTCCAGAAACTTGTAAATGGCAAATAACCTTCTCGACTTGCAGGGAGAGACCCATTAACCCCAATACAGAACGCATCGCTCCTCCTACATACGAGGAAATAAAGGAGGCCGTAAATCTTCCCAAAAACAATAAGGGACCTGTGGAAGATGGGATGGTGGCAGAAATGCAGAAACTCGCCGGAGAAAACACACACGTGCTTATACGTCTACATACAGTAATCCTACACATATCTGCTAGCGAAAAATTGCCAGTCTACTGGACCACAGCCGTTGCTCATCCAGTTCACGAAAAAGGCAGTAAAACAAAGACCTGTAACTACAGAGGAATATTGCTCCTTTCAGTCACATTGAATACTTTTTCTGGAATATCGTAGAACACACGTAACGAGACAGTTACGGCATATCAAGTAGGATTCAGAGTTTCGAGATCCAGGATTGAACAAATGTAAGACCTCAAGACTATCCTCTAATACATCGAGAAACGTGCCAGACAGTGTATATCTTTGTAATCGTTCAACAGACGTACGATATAGTGGATAGAAATACTCTCTTTGGAATACTTAGAGAACTAGCGCTCAACGAAAATCTCATGTTGGTGCAGGCCACCCTACACACTAAATCCAAAGTAAAGTTCAAAGGACAGTCAGAGAATTTCCCAGTCATTACAGGGGTCCGACAATGTTAATTACGTATTATTATATAATATTACAAATTATTTTTTAACTGTCCTGGAAAGAATCGTCTGTGAATGGATAACATCACTGCCTACGAAAATAGGATTCAGGACGGGGATCAAAGCAGATGAGACAAGGACCCCACGCCTTCTTCTACTGATGACCAGACCTTGCTGCAAACGACGTGCAAGTGGCTTCTGCTCAGTTCCAAGCACTGCATGTAAAAGCAATGAAAATGTGTTTATTGATGAACTTCGGTAAAAACGCCACTACAACAATGAGAGTCAGCATTACCAAGCATATGAAGAAAGCCAAAAACGCAAAGTGCCTAGGGTATGAGATCTCTGATGATGTCAGTGAAACGGTAGCTGTCGAACAAAGTAGAACCGAACTAGATGGGGCATACTATGCTTACAGCAATATGTACGCGCAAAACATCTATCGATTAGTATTGAATATCAAACTAAGACACCATAACACAAGACCTTCCTTTACGCAGGAGATTTCCTATCCCTAATGAATGTTATCTCAATAAGAGTCGTTGAATTACGAGGAAGGAAATTCCTGCTAAATATTGTCGGACCAAGGATGCTACAAGATAGGAGACGATGGCAAAAGCCTTAATGTAAACCCTACCAACACCAAGGAAACGTCGCCGATGCCATGAGGAGAAGAAGGCTACGTTTATATGGCCATTGCACAGAAAAAACCAATAGGATGTCCTGTAAGATCTTCAAACTAGCCGACGACGGTAAAACCACTTGATTCGTGTATATCAAGCAAGTAGAGAGAAACCTTGCACAACTCATATTAGGTAAGGCATGGTAATTAACAGGGGTGACTACCACACAGCTGCTGCACCCAGACCCTTCGTACCATCCCTTCTAGTAGTTAACTACAATCAGGCCAGGAAATGGTATGAGGAACGCAAGATAGAGTTCAGCAGGAAAATAAAGGAATACAGAAAAGCTCAAGGTAGTAACAAGAAAGCAACTACTGAACCTGACCAAGAACCCAAGGACTAGCAAACAACGACACATCTAAAACACAAGCACTGTGGTCCGCATTTGACCCAATCGAGTTTTAAGAAAAGCAGTGAATATGTTCTAGGACTAGGTTTTCAGTTTTCTTTCCTGACTGTGATCGCAGATGAACCTGTTAAAACCTGTCTTCAGTTTCAGTTTTCTATTTTTTTCGATTAATGTATTGGATGAAATTTTTATGTCGTTTACTTAAAATGTGGAAGCCAATTTTGCCATTAATTTCTTTGATCGAGCTGGGTATTTTTCCAGAAACAAATCCTACATATAGTAGACCCGTAAGCGACTGTGCTGTGACGTAAGTGGAAAAATGTGTGGTTGCAAGAGTGCCTTCAAATACTTCGATCGCGTGCTCGAGTGCCTGTATGACTAGTTATTATATTTTCTACATCGTCGTCCATATTCCACAAAAGACTTCATGGTATGTGACCAAGGGTACTACCTAACTTGCCTTTTTCTGTTCAGTCTACAAGTGTTCCTCGGGAAGAACAATTTTTGGTAACCGCCTGTGTCAGCTCGAATTCCACTAGTTTTACCTTCAAGGTCTTTCAATGAGATACATACGCAGGACGAAGAAATACACTCTAAGGGGGAAAGAACGCACCATGGAGGAATTATCTGCAAGGGACGGAGATCGGCAGATGTGATGTGTATGTACAAACAAATGACTACACTTTCAGAAAAATTGGATGGTTTATTCAAGAGAAAGAGCTTCACAAATTGAGCACGCCATTTACATGTTGGTCCACATGTGGCCTTTATGAAAGCAGTTATTCGGCTTGGTATCCACCGACATATTTATTAGATGTCCTCCTGAGGTATATCGTGTCAAATTCTTAACAAATGGTGCTGTAGATCTTCAAAATACCGATGTGTTTGGAGAACCTGCACATAACGCTCCAAAAGTTCTCAATTGGGAAGACATTTGACGACGTTTCTCGTCGAAGTAGGTCTGCCAAGGACGAAGACAAACAGTAGAAACACTCGCCGTGTGGCGTGCGGGCATTATCTTGCTGAAATGTAAGCCCAAGATAACTTGCCGTGAAAAGCAACAAAATGGGACTTAGAATATCGTCGGTGTACCGCTGTGCTGTAACGGTGCGGCAGATGACAGCCAAGAGGTGCTACTATAAAAAAAGGCATACCAGACCAGCACTCCTGGTTGTCTGGCCGCATGGCAGCTGACAGTTAGGTTGCTTCCCCATCACTGTCCGGGTATTCTCCATGCACGTCTTCGCTGGCCATCAGTTCATATTTCGAAGCGGCACTCGTTACTGAAAATAATTCTACTCCATTTTTTAAAGGACATCATGCCCGTAGTTGACAGTACAAATGATTTCTTTCACAACTGCAGTTTCGGTCTTTGGGGCATTTTCAAATGGTACTGCAGAATATTTTGTTTCAGCACGTGTCAGATTTCAAAATCCTCCAACATGTGTCGTATACATGTCATAATGCGAAAGATCTTGCTTCAGCACATGTCAGATTTTAAAATCCTCCAACATCGCCGAAAATTAACCTTTTCACTGTAAGAGTAACATAAATCCAGTCAATCAGATTCCAGGCTGAAGATGTGTCTGGAGACTTCCGATAGCGATGGGACACCACCCTGACCGTCACCACACAACTCGACAGTCAAGAGTGATGGTCTAGCGCTTTATTTATTTTCATAACAGGACTCCTTTGGCTATCATCCGCGGCACTCTTACAGCACAGCGTTTCGACGATATTCTACGCACCATTTTGTTACCCTTCATGGCTGGCCATCCTGGGCTTACATTTCAGCAAGGTAATGCCCGGCTGCACATGGCTGATGTTTCTGCTGATTATCTTCGTGATTGCCAAACCCTACCTTGGCCAGCAAGGTCGCCAGATCTCTCCCTAGTTGAGAAAGTTTGGAGCATTATGGGCAAAGCCGTTCAACCAGCTCCGGATTTTGAAGACATAAAACACCAGTTGGAGAAAATTCAGTATGATATCCTTCAGAAGAACATCCAACAACTCTGTCAATCAAAGCCAAGCTGAATAACTGTTTGCATAAGGGGCAGAGGGGAACCGAGGCGTTATTAAGTTACACGATTTGTGAAGCTCTTTCTCTTGTAAAAATAATGCATTTTTTCTGAAATTGTTATCAGTTGTTCATATATGTACATCAAACGTACCGTAGCCGTCTCATTTGGGTAATTCCTTCGGTTGCATCGTTTTTTTTATTTTTTTGCTTTTATTTTTATTTACTTCGTACGCTCTCAGAATGTTCATAGTAAACCACACCATGATACACTATTCCTGTCTTACAACGTCTGCCACTAGAGCTGGATGAGTACCTAAGTGAAGCTTTCGCCACTGCTTAGATTACGAATAAAAATTCTATGAAGCTTTGGCCACCACTTAGGTTAGGAAGAAAAAATTCATCAGCTGTGGCGGCCGAAGACTTCCGGCACAGGAAGTCACCCATCTTTCAGGCCACGGCCTTGTCGAAAAGGGCGGAGGAGCGGACAGAGGTTCAGGACACTTTCTTGCCTTTTCGAGTGGTAAACTGCCCTAAAGGCGAAAGAACCAGCAATGGTCAACTCCATGAGGATGCAGAAGGCAATGGAAATCACTCCGTTCAAGACCGATAATACGTATCCACAGAAAATTTGGCCTTTAATTGAGAAAGTTTCATTTTATCTTTCCATTGGCAAAAGATTGAATAGTCCCCATTAGGATCTCCGGGAGGGGATTGCCAAGGGAGAGCTGACCATAAGAAAAAGACTGAGTAACCAACGAAACCATAACTTCATACTAGTCGGGGCGTGGAATGTCAGACGTTTGAACGTGCTAGGAAAGCTAGAAATGGAAAGAAGAGAAGGTTCTTGGGTCAAATGAGTATAGGCTAATATCAGCCGCAGCAGAAAATGGTGTGCCGGGAGTAGGATTCGTTATGAATAGGAAGACAGGGCAGAGAGTGAGTTACTGTCAATAGTTCAGTGATAAGGTTGTTCTTACGAGATTCGACAGCAAACCGTCACCGACAACGATAGCTCAGGTACAGATGTCGACGTCGCAAGCCGAAGATGAGGAGACAGAGAAAGTATATAAAGATACCGAACGGGTAATTCACTACATAAAGAGAGTTGAAAATCTAATAGTCATGGGGGATATGAATGTGTTTGTAGGGGAAGGAGTACAATGAAGATTTAAGGGAGAATATATGCTTGGTACTAAGAATGAAAGAGGAGAAAGACTAACTGAGTACAGAAATAAATTTCAGACAGTAACAGCAAATATTGTGCTCAAGAATCACAAGAGGAGGAGATACATGGGACTTCGGAATGTCCGGGAGATAGCGGTGGATTTCAGTTAGATTGCTATCATGGGCAGGAAGAGATTCCGAAATCAGATACTGGATTGTAAGGCGTACCCAGGAGCATAGACATAGATAACAATTTATTCCTGATGAAGAATAGGCTGAAGGTTAATCTGGAAAAATGAGCGCGCAAAGAGGTTCGATACGGAGGTACTAAAGAAGGAAGAGGGACGTTCCAAGTTCTCTGAGGCTATAGACACTGCAGTATGGAACAGCTCAGTAGGCAGTACGATTGAAGAGGAGTGGACGTCTCTCAAAAATTTTTTATGTCCATCCTTTTGATTAAAGGCCTTGGGGACCAAGCCCGTTTACTATTGTAAGAAAATGAAACGCCTAAAGCCGTCCTTACGGTTTTATTTATTTGGTAGCGACCAGTTTCGGAGCTTCAGTGCGCCACCTTCGAGCCGTAGTTGATGCTAAAGGGGTTGACACGATCCCTATATATCCCGCATAAGTGCCAATATAACTGGTTACGCAGACTATGTGTAAACTTTGGTGTCAGCCACTTAGGAATGAAATAAATAGGAAGTGCATGGAAGCTAAGGCGAAATGACTACATGAAAAATGTGAAGGAATCGAAAACGGAATGATTGTCGGAGCAACTAATTCAGAATACACCAAAGTCAAAACAGCCTTGTCTGAAACTAAAAGCAAGGATTCTAGCATTCAGAGTGCAATGAGAATTCCACTGCTAAATGCAGAGGAGAGGGCAGGTAGTGGAAAGAATAAACTGAAGGCATCTATGAGGGGTAGACTTGTCTGATGACGTGATAGAAGAAGAAACAGGAGTCGATGTAGAGGAGATAGGTGATCAAGTATTAGAATCAGAATTTAAAAACGTTCTGGCAGACTTAAGATCAAATAAGACAGAAGGGATAGATAAAACTCCATCGGAATTTCTAAAATCATTGGGGACAAGTGATAACAAAACGATTATTCACGTTGGTGCGTAGAATGTACGAGCCTGTCGATACATCATTTGACTTTTGGAAAAACATCATCCACACAAATCCGAATATCACAAGAGGTGCGAAATTAGCGCACAATGAGCTTAATAGCTCATGCATCCAAGCTGCTGACGACAATATGGGAAAGAAAACTAAGGATGTGTTAGATGGTGTCAGTTTGGGTTAAGGAAAGGTAAAGGCACCAGAGAGGCAATTCTGACGTTGTGGTTGATAATGGAAGCAGGACTAAAGAAAAATCAAGGCACTTTCAAGGGATTTGCCGAGCTGGAAACAGCGTTCGACAATGTAAAATGGTGCAAGACGTTCAAAATTCTGAGAAAAATTGGAGTAAGCTACAGGGAAACTGGGTAATATACAACATGTACAAGAACCAAGAGGGAAGAATAAGAGTGAAAGATGAAGTACGAAGTGCTCGGATTTTTCGCCCCTACTTTCAATTATTGCATAAAAGAAGCAATGACGGAAATAAAAGGAAGGTTTACGAGAGTAATTGAAATTCAAGGCGAAAGAATATCAATGGTACGGTCGAAGGAAGACGAAAGTAATGAGAACTGTAAGAAACTAATCGGCAGTATTGGTGATCACGAAGCATATGAAATTAAGGAATTCTGCTACCTAGGCAGCAAAATATCCCAAGACGGACGGAGCAAGGACGACATAAAAAAAAAAAAAAACAACTAGCGCTGGAAAGATGGGCATTCCTAACAAAGAGAAGTATGCTAGTTTCAAACAATGACCTTAATTAGAAACGAAATTTCTGAGAATGTACGTTTGGATGCATCACTCTATGTTAGTGAAATATGAACCTGTAACAAAACGCCTTAATTTCATGTGGATCTTCTCTAACTCCTCTATCAGTCATATCTGTTACGGATCCTGGATCGGGGAGTAATATTGACGTATTCGTCGAACGATGGTTTCGATAAGCTACCTGCTCTGTGAGTGTCCGCCGCCTTATCTCAGTGGTCAACATATCTAGCTGCTTTTCAGAGGAGCTGGGATCGATTTCCGGTGCAGGCAGGAAGGCAGGAATATTTCCGTGGTGGGACAACTGGAAGGGGATACTCTCAGCCTTGTGATGCCAGCTGATGTTTCCAGGTAAGCCAGCGTTTGGCACTGATGTTTTAGATGAAATATTTGATATTTTTTGGCGTGAACTAACGATTATTTACGTTCTCCTGACTAAACGTATGCCTGTAGAAATCAACAGATTCCAGTCTTTGAAAGCTGTCAACAGATTCCAGTCTTTGAAAGCTGGCCCCTATTTTGTCCGGAACCGAGTTTGGAATTTTCCTACGCTTCGGTCAGGGAGCCTAAAGATAGCGCAATATATCGCTGAAACTAGTAGCCCAATAACATAACAATTTAGAAACTTAGACGGCTGAAAAGTGTTTGATATTCTTTCTAGAAGGAATCAGTGTTGAGAAGAAACTGACTGTTCAGAGGAATAGCGAGAAGTAATAGGGTAGTACTAGCAGATGTGATGAAAAGAAGGAAAGAAAACAGAAAAGGATGTAAAGTATAGAAAGTTTTCAAAATGATAGAGGTTTTAATGCTATTAGTCGAGAGTGAAGCTACGCCGATGATAAAAGAGGAAACATTCATCCCCTATTAAATGCAGAGCAGTTCTGGATAAGACGCAGGTTTTCCGGTAATTTGTGCCACGATCGTATCTCAGAAATCGAGAATGGCATGGAGAAAGATTTAGTGTTATGGAAAAATATAGCTAAGGTGCTGGAAGTTTGCGAACTGGAACTGCAGTTATGGAATGAAGACAGGTATTTCATACGTGGGGAGAGGCGTTGAGGACATCAAGAACTAATAAATCAAAGGAGTTAACAGAGCCTGTGAATAATACGCCACATATTCGTATGCATCATACCTAACTGAGTCTAGGAAGGACTGATATGATCAAACAACCGAATGTTACACGCATACTTTACGCAGGTGTTCATCCCTAGCTCAAGTCGTCTTGAGCCTTCATTGTGCCGTGTGGAACATCGGCAGTGCAAAGTACTGGACTAATTTTAATTTAATTTGAGGAGGAAATAGTTTTCTAAGCTATTGGGTTGCATGTAGGCAGGAGAGAGATTTCTTGCGCGCTGCAGCAGTATGTCCTTCCCAGTTAAGATGCTCATCCAAGATTGCGACAAGTGCTTTTACTGTTTTCTGAAACCATAATTGGATGCTAATGAGAAAATGTTCGTTGGTCCACTTTCGGCATGATACTGGGATGACCTGTGACTTCTTACAGTTAACGTAAAGACAAAGATTTTATGTCCATAGTTACACTTATCGTGATAAACTGCCGTATGGTACAGAAAACATACTGTAACTTAAAAATACTGTTCCCTAGGCAGTAGATTGCAAAAGTAACTTGATAATTGTTACAATTAAACTGTTAAGTTCGTCAGTTAAAAATGTGACCCTTACAATGAATATCTGTAGCTGAACAAAGTATGTTAAGAGATACTACGCTCATGTAATTACAGACGACTTCATTCACTCTCACTACGCCGGCGATATTCAATCGTTTTAATCTCAGCAATTAATAAATCCACTTAATATTGAAAAATTATAAAGATAAACAATGTAAGTAGCCTTATCCTATGATGTGATTTCGGTTCGGGCTGGTTTTAATATACTAATTGCCCGCTATTAGCTATGCGTTTCTGTTGCGCATTTTCATCCCGGAAGCAAACGATTTACGTGATTCCTCTCCCCCCTCCTCCGCCCCCCCTTTCTCACCGCCACTCTTCCCATCCTTTTCTCACTCGAATCTACAAAGCGCTGAAAGTCTGCAACTGTTTTGCTCACTGACTTGCACGCTTGGGAAAATCTGTCTCCTGTGTATCGTGTCACCCTGAAAGAGCATTGGCTAAGATGTTAGATTTACAGTTGAAACTCACGCTCTAAAATTTGTAATAAATAATATAATCTACGATAAGAACTGCCATACATCGTTTGTTGAAAGGTATTTAGCTACACATCTATTTAGTGTCTATTGGAGACTGTCAGTTTTTCAACTGTTTCATCGTGCGTACTGTGTGTCGATTACTCACGACGTAGTGAAACTGTGCTGAATCAAGCTTCGAAGTAGCCCTTTTGCTTTTTGCAGCTAACAGTCTTACCAGATCAAAGCTTTTTGGCAGTACGCATAAAAATTCGGTTCCACGTAGCTCAGCTCTGAGCTCTAATATTTACACCACACTTTCTGAGGTAACATAGAAGAGCGTTCCTCTTACGATTTTGGACAATTACACTGTAACAACGGTCTACAGGAGGATAATCCATGAAAATGTATATTTTAGCATAACCAGGAAGGTTTATAGTAGTTTCTCGAAAGCTGTTTCTAATATTAAACCTGACATGGAAGTACTTCATATATCCTAACTTCCTGAAAAACAGTTTAATTAAGGTAAGCGTATGCAGCCAACTCGTACTACTCGTACCTTTTTATGTAATATGATTACAGCTTGTTTTTTGCAGCTCTCCACGCTGGTCTATCCTATGCATAACTACTGAAACTTACATCCATTTGAAGCCGCTTACAGTTTTTATACACGATTTTATAACAAAGTTCATTTAGCTCCAAACAGTTAGTTTTTTTGAGTGCCAGCTTTTAATTTTTCGTGTGTATATCTCTGACCTGAAGAAATGGATACTCGTTACGATTCAGAGCTGTGCACTGTTGTATGTTAGTAGTGTCTCCTTTCGGTATTAAACTTTAATTATCCTCTACACATTTACATGTTCTTTCCATGCTTCAAAGAGGCATAGACAGCTCATGTTACACGTAAACTTCGCTTTTTTAATTGTTCTAACAGATGCCCGCTTCGTACTTATGTACCACTTCACTTAAAATCGGCAGTTCTAATATATTTTCTTCAGATCACCAAATGTTTCAAGTGTAATCATCAGGTATCAGCTTTGAGTAATTTGTAGGCATAGTGAAATTGTTTCGAAAGTACTCTTTTCAGTTGGGACAAGACCTCTGACACAGAATTAATTTGCTTCAAAATTCCCAATCTATGCATTTCATTTGACCAGTTTACAAAATACAGCTGCAGGACAAATCTTTATATAACGCAGACAAAATTAAAACACGAGTAACTTCTCAGCAGAAGACCCTTCGAGACTTTCTTATGCTTCAAGCAAAATTAGCGTCAACCTAATTTCCTTCGGCTTTCATTAAATTCCAAAGAAACAGCTCATCCTTCAGATTTATCTACTTTACAATTAATTGTATGAGTAACTAAGAAATTTACACCAAAATTTCCGATTTTCCCGTTTACTTTTCTACTGTAGCTCGAATGGCTTCAAATGGGTTAATGTTGCGCTCACTAGCTTTTATACTGTAAGATATGGTATAGGAGATGTCTTTACGTTTTAGATGAAGGGTAGAAACATTACAGAGACACAGAAAATTATGGCTTCTATACTTATTAATAAACGACATTGTTTCTTAATATACATCTGTTTCACATGAACCGTTTGCCTCTGAAGCTGAGTGGTTAGTACGGCTGACTGCGATGAGGGGACCCAAGTTCGATTCCCGATATTGCCTGGGATTTTTCCTTGGTGGGAGGACTGGTACGTGGTGCACTCAGTCTCGTGAGGCCAACTGGGGAGCTACTCGACCGATTAGTAGCCGTTCAAAGGTCTAGATACAAGCTGGCCTTTGGTGGTGGCAGTTCGGCCAAATGACTAAAAAGTCGTAGTAATGAAAGATTGCAGTGCCTTCCAGGTGGGCCACTGCCATGGTAGCACCTGTCAGGTACTTCCTCTTTCATTTTGTTTCAGTGATTATCATACAATTTGATTTGCCTTTAGCGTATCTTAATTTTCCCTGACTGATATTAATCTGATGGACTATTTGGGTTAGGGTAAACCCCTGATTGATCTCACAGTACCTGCATTACTTGAGTAGCAGTAGTAGAATTAAACTCGGCTATAGAGACAGATTTTTGGACGGTGCATGTGACCATTGCATTAGGGGCAGCTTTAGAACTTTCCCCAAGCTGCAGGCAAGGTCTTGGTACCTTCTCATTACTAGCCATCCTTAGTAGTCACCGAAATGGTCCGTGGACCCTGCAGGCAGTGGTTTATGAGTCGCCATTCAGGCGGTCAGCCTCGTTTCGCTAGCGGCCGAATCAAGAGTTCGGGGACGCCGTGGATGAATGTGAAGTGAGACTTCGTTAGGAACTGGCGGCGCCAGGCATCCTGGCGCCCGCCTAACCGCTTTATTAGTGATTGGACGCGGTGTGGGGGTTTGGTCTCCTTGTGACGTGAACGGATCCAAGTAAAGAGGAGACGGATTGGCGCTCGGCTAATGTGTTTATTACGAGAACAGCGTACCTCTTGAAACGGGACGACGAATTTCTCGGGAAATTGCGGTTCTCAGATGTCGCTGCGCCTCACTAAAACGGCGTCCACTAAGTCGTCTTACGGACGAGACGGAGCTTGTTTTCACTAGGAAGCTTCCCTCATCTTGTGAAATATGCCAGGTATTTGGTTGCAGGACCTCCAGGGATCGCATGTTGATTTTCGGAGAACAGAATGTGTACTGCACTGCAGCGGTTGGTTGAGGAAGATAGGGTCTCCTTGGTAGAAATCATTGTTGGCACAGTAACTATTGCTGGGCTATGACAGGCTTATTGAAGAACATCTGGATGAACGGTTGTTTTTGGAAAGGTGTAGAGCAATGTTAGAGGCGAGGATTTGCTTCTCGGTCGTCGTGGAGTACAGACGCTAGAGCTCTTCCGTTTCTATGGAGAGAGCAGTTAGTTGTTGTTGTGTACGTAGTTCTGCGTAGTCAGTGCGTACACAACTTTCCCAATAGAGCGCGCCCCGCTAAGCACAACAGCGCAGGCGCAGCGCTCGTCCGTCTCCGCACTACGAGATGGCGCTGTCTTAGAGACGGACCAAAATGTGCTCCCGCCGATCCGCGTATTACTATGTAACGCAGCCAATGAGATTGCTGATAACGTAGAACCTTTTCTCCTTGCGGATCACACTCGCGCAGTGATACCTGAACGCTCGAGGTATTATAACGAGTGTACAGACCTCCGATTAGTCAGTCTGCATTAGTCTGCATTAGTCAGCATTTGTCTGTACCAGTCTATAGTCAAGTTTCGGTCTGTGCCTAATAAGATTACCATATTCCTGTACATAGCCATGAAGATAAATGTCTAGACACTTTGTCAAGTATCAGAGATACGTGAGAATAAGATTAACGTACCAAGACCAAAGGAACTTCAGATTGTCAATTGTAAACAACATCCAGAATCAAGTTAAGTAAGGTTTATGATTTTTTATTATTTTAATAAATGTGTGTGAAAATTAATCAAGTTCTGTTTAAAGTTGGTCACCGTCCATCTGCTACTCTAAACGTGCAAGTGGCATTTCTATCGTCTCACCTAATGGCAGAAGATAAACACGCCACGATAAGACCACGAGACATATTGCTGTCACTCGCCTACTTCGTTAGAGCGACAAGTCAAATAATCTGATGGTTTGTGTACCGAAGGTCTTACAGTAACCACACCACAGTTGTAAACTCGTCTAGACACCCAGGCGAAACTCTAACATTTTTGCGGATGTGAGACATTCACCGACGGACCTGAGGTTTCCTCCTGCAGTACGACGCGCCACTGAACCTTGCGGCTTCGGCAGTGTCCGCATGCAGACGACGGCATTTCATCTTTCACTGGCTACATCAGTAACATTGTACAGTATCGGTAAATTCAGAAGCTCATCAATCGTTTTCACGGCTATCTTCTTTATAGCAGCCTTGTACTCGCAGTAGTCACTCCCAGTGTCCATTGTTTGCTTATTGATAATTTGACGCGAGTGACCAATCAGTGGAACAATACAGCACAGTGTGGTTGCCTAGATTGGCGTTCTTACTCACAGTAGCCAGTTTTGTCTACATGTACATTCCAGTTAAGTTCCCCAAGTCTATTGCCAACCAACCTGAGTTCATGTTAATGAAATGTTATACAGCTGAAGTTCCTGTTTATATATTTGTTCTCTCTTGACCTTGATATTAGTTAATAAATCTCTTCGTGATAACGTAGGTCCTTGTCATTATTTTTTCAGTGACACTCATTCAATTTCTCTATGATATCATTTACTTTGTTGTGGGTTTGAAGGAATTAAATCAATTTTATCTGACGTTAGTCAATTCGTTAGGTGATGCACACAGGGGCCACTTTCTAATGAATATCATATTTGCTTGCGCTATTGAAAAACGCGGCACCTCTTGGGTGTGGTGGTTACGACTTTTTATTGTATGACAGACAGAAAACTCCCGTCACAATAGGCCAGTTTGCAAAGAAACCTGAGAAACACGACAGCGACAGCAAGAGTGGTGTGCTGACCACATGCCCCCCATACCACATCTGATGACACCATTGACAGAGAATGACATGGCGCTCGGTCGGGTCCAATTGGTTCGTCTAGAACCAGAACGCGAAACTAATTATTACTATTGCATCCCAAGCACTGGCAGCAGATGGGGTAAAAAGATTTTGAAGTGTCAGCATCATTTCTACCATACTGCAAAGCTCACTAACAGTATTTTAGTGCTTCGGTGGATAGACTGTCATACTGCGTCTCTCGTATACATATTCGAGGAATTACTTTCACCTAAATAAAAATCAATTGTCAGCTGCACAATATTTCTAATTTCACTTTGCCGGTTTCATCACATTACTCTGTCACCTTCAAAAGTTTGCTAAAGGCTTAAATCATAAGTAAGCAGATGTCAAGTAAAGATTGGATGATAAAGAACAATAACCAGCGTCATACTGCACAAAGTACATAATACAGAGTAGCAATCAACAGGCTGACGTATGATGTTATTCTCCATTAATGAAGGACGTCTTTATCTTCCAGTTCTTACTTGACATCGGTTTCCCTATGATTTAAGCCCATATCAAAGTTCTGAAAGCGTCAGATTAATCTGTGAGACGGGTAAAGGGAACTTTTCAAAAAAAAAAAAAAAATATTGTAGAGCTGATGACTGGTGTTCATTTTCATGAGAAGACTTCACATTGCAGCCACTGAACAGCAAGTGTGAAGAAAACATTCGGGGAAACAAAACTTGTGAACTCTACCAAAATTTCGTAGGTTATTTTTCTATCAATACTGTGTACATACGAGTTTTATAGGAGACAGGAAAAAAAATTGTAAAGAAATTATGCTACTGAATTGAGTCTCACTACTTATATAAACCCAAATAACACTGAAAACTTCTTTCATGACGATATATGTTTTGTAAAGACGGACGATACACATTTGTTAAATAGTGAATTTGTTAGTATTATATACATATCTGACACTTATTACAAGGAAAATGTTCTATTTTTCACTGCTGTGTAAAGAATTCAAGGCGTCTCAGACTGCAGTTTTTTGTCTGTAAGGGTCCTCTGATGTTACTGATCATTCACCAGATAGCTAATGTCCGCTTTCAGAAAATGTGCTTGCGTGAGCTGTCACCAGCATACTGGTTGGCTAAGACGTAGCAAGAAGGTCGGTAGTAGCCGCTGGATCAAGCGCGATTATCATGAGAGAGACCAACGACATACTTGCAAGCAACATGCCACGAACGTCATCTCGATCGAAAGTATTTAGATTGCTGCAGCTGGCCGAAAGCTCCAGTCTCAGTCTCAGTCACTAGTGCAGTCGCTCAGTCACTAGCTCAGACACGGATGTACTAATTCGCGTTGCAGGTTGGCGTCTGTCAGTGCACTGCGACCAGATTAGTGTACACAGTGGGACTTGTACTTCACCAGCACTGAGGCTAACGAGGACTATTATGGAAGAGCTTGTACCACAACACATGGACTCCCTTATAGATCAGTAGCTTCCCGTTCAAGTAAATAAAGAACGTGTTAACCTACCTTTGCAGGTGTGTTGTAGAAAGAGGATACTGACCACCCACAACCACCTCCTCACCCTTGTATCCATGGTACAGAATTCAACAGAAAATATGTACCTTACCCGCAACGTTTCGTTGCGACGCTTCCTCTAATATCGCTACATACGTCATTACTGCTAAGAACGTGAAAGTGCGACAGGTAGTAACAGTTCTACTGTTCACGGTGTGTGCAGCAAGTGAACAAATGCACTTCAGGCACACGTGGCAAATTTCTGTAACGGTCGATCAGAAAGATTCCGCTTGAGAGTGTTGCTGCAGCGAATATGCAACGTAGTGCGGTAAATGCAAAAATATGAGCAATGCCGATGTTTTTACCAAATGCGTCCAAACATGACCAACGTCTTCTTATTCTTTTCTTGGTTGCCGAAGGACAAACACCGGTAGACACCCACTGGAGAGTAATGAATGTTTGTGGAGCAGCATGTATTGTCGAATACTACCGTTGTGCAATGGTCTGCGACAAAGGGTGTTTCTGTATCATTATAACGCACGTCCTCAATCGCAAATATCGTAACGCAGAAGTTATGTCAACTCAAGGGGAGACGCTCGAGTGCACGGCCTATTGTCCCAATCTGTCCCAACGTGATTATCACGCCTTCGGTTCCTGAAAAATGGTCTTGAAGGGTCGATGATTCCTGTCGTATGAGGACGCGCATCTTGCAGTTACGGACTGGTTCCGGAGCGGAACACGATGTTTCATCGTACGGTGATCTTCAGCCCGGTGCGTCGATGCGCCGGCCGGTGTGGCCGAGCGGTTCTAGGCGCTTCAGTCTGGAACCGCGTGACCGCTACGGTCGCAGGTTCGAATCCTGCCTCGGGCATGTATCTGTGTGATGTCCTTAGGTTAGTTAGGTTTAACTAAGTTCTAGGGGACTGATGACCTCAGATGTTAAGTCCCATGGTGCTCAGAGCCATTTGAACCATTTGCCTCAATGCCCACTGCGATTTTGCTTGATTGACGTATCTATTCCGGACCGTACGGCCATCGAACGGAAACTTTTTAATCGCCCCTCATAATTTGCTCTCAACTCGAATCTCGGGAGATATCTCGTGTCGCAGAGGACAAGCGTGGTCGCCGTTTCGTTGGTCCCCCTGACACGACGTTGATCACTACGAAGAAATGTGTTACACGGCAGTTTGCTGTTTTTTTAATAAACGACTTGGGACACTGAGGCATTTTTAATTGAGCGCAACAATGGCTGATGCATTTCGTAAAATGAAAAGTACCGTTTCCAGTAACTGTGACGTCCTATTGCACACGAGTAATTGACAAGTTCGTAAAAAATTACGCAGTATTTTTACACATAATATGAATACTCTCATTTAAATAATCTGCATTGTCGCAGATGCGCGGCCATAATCTGGGATCGCCAAACCACCCGAGCGTTTATGTGTGTGTGTGTGTGGTGTGTGTGTGTGTGTGTGTGTGAATCTGAGTGTCCGCGCACTCTGTTTCTTCAGCTTAGCACGAATTTCTCTTCTCTTTGATCATTCGAAAGCAAGGAAAACCTCGTGTTTCCTTACAAGATGATGTGACACATTTGTTGCTGTGGAATTAACACCGTCAGTGGGAGAAGAGGAAATCCGACGTTACCTTATAAAGCAATATGAAGTGTTTCTTTATGCTGTAAGCACATGACTTATTGCAAACCATGCCTCACGGTATTGCGTTTTACTGAAGTCTACCCCTGAAACAGTTTCAATGGTCTGGATAACGTATAGAATTAGCCGTAAACATTATAGCGTCCTACACAAACCTGCCTTCAGGACGGAAGTGTTATGCTGTGTTTCAGGAATTCTGTGTGAGGATATACTGCGTGTTTGTAGTCTGGGGCTGAAAATATGACATAGGAAGCTAACATTGTTTGAGATTAATTATGAAGAAGTATGTGTCTCAGACTTCAAGAGATGATGCTTATGAAGAATATGATTGCCAACTGTTTTAGTTGTCATACCAAACAGCTACCTGTCGCACTGACGTTGTAGGCGCTTGTTTGCACAATAATTTTCTGCGATGTCTCCACGGAGGAGTATGACACAGTTCCCACTTTTATCTTTGTTACAGAGTAATTAATTTAGAGACTAAAAAGTCCCTGCATGTCAAAAGCAAATAATAAATTCTCTATTTATGTCGCGTTTGCCCTTTCGCAGAATATCTAATTAATGTAAAATACGTTGCTCTAACAACAAAATTAGTGGTGATGGCGTTGCATTTCCTGAGAGAAGAACGGTCAAAACGCAACCGTCAACTTGCTCGGGAAACGCACTGATATAAGGTTACTAGTGGAACAGTAATTAGTCTCGTGCTATTTACATCAAGTGCAAGCACGGCGGTCAAATATTTTTTAATTTACAGTAAAGATATGCCAATGGATTAAACCGTCAGTGCTGAACATAACAACACATTTTAATCTCTCCATTTTTGTTAACGACGGCATCGCGGAGGCGAGCTGGCGAGTATTATGTGGAAGACTGCACTTTCTTGACGTTTATTATTCATGCAACATACATGATCTCTTTCGAAATGCAGAGTCCATCATGAAGACGAATTTTTGGAACGAATCACATCTATGTCCATTGAGGTATCCTGCCATATCACTTTACCACATAAGTAACTTCACGGAATGTCATGCTAAAACATTTTTGTTTTGCTTTAATACGCGTGTGAAGCCTAAACTGACAGTTAAGCGTACCGACCTAAGGTGAACTGTTTCAGCTGTTACAATCCTACATTCCACGGTGAGTTCGAGTTTCGTACGTGCTCTTAAAAAAAGATAGTCAATTTGTAAATGGAGAAATTGTGTATCGAAAAGGAGTGTGGTGGATGGAGGGGGGAGGAGGGTGGAGGGTAAGGCCATAATTATAGAGGCAGAACAAAACTTGATACAGCAAGCAGGTTCAAATGAATGTAGGTTGCGGTAGTTGCGTAGACGTGAAGACGCTTGCACAGAAAGACTGGCGTTGACAGCTGCATCAAACCACAACGACCTATCGCTCACAAAAGAGGTCTAGTTTCAGCTCGGACTGTGTTTCTGTGTAAATAGAATAATGTAATTCATTTTTTAATACCTAATGCAAGGTGCTGCACAACAATTTTGAATCTAAGGATTTGAGAAGAGTCCTGTACCTCTGTCAGATCAATAACTATTTTCTAGACCAAGAATTACTATCAGTGTAGAGCAGAAATTACTACGATCTACCAGTAAGTGAAAATAAGATTCTCAAATTTTAATTCACTGCAAATCAGAAATTAATTGCATCACTTGCCCCATGACAATGATTAATGTCAATGGGTCAAATCTCCCAGGCTCGACCCAGAACAAAAACGACTTTGAAAAGTCGGTGGCCTCAATGGGTAAGATATATAAGCAGATCCCGATGTAATTGTATAGATGCAAATAGAAGAAGGTGCAGCCGATACGTCAGCTAATAATTTTTCTTGTGAGTGTAGTAAAATTTACAAAGCTGTCGCTTCTCGGTGTAAAAGTTGCACAAACTTCCCTGTACTTACAATTTATCATCAGAGATGAAGTACCCATCATATCATCACAGCTGCAACATTAGGACTCACTTACCTAGCATCCTATGTGTGCCCATCTATAAAACAAAAGCATCCGCGCTCTCTTCCTGTGTTGGTAGAATAAGTTACCCTCTTAGCCAGATTCAATGTACTGTGTTAGGCGACCATTCCTTCCAAAACTATCCTATATGTAATATAAACCAAGAATATGACAACCCATCTGCTCGGAATAATTAATCAACACTGCGAAATTAAATGCATGTTAGTTCCAAAAAAATGGTTCAAATGGCTCTGAGCACTATGCGACTCAACTGCTGCGGTCATTAGTCCCCTAGAACTTAGAACTAGTTAAACCTAACTAACCTAAGAACATCACAAACATCCATGCCCGAGGCAGGATTCGAACCTGCGACCGTAGCGGTCTTGCGGTTCCAGACTGCAGCGCCTTTAACCGCACGGCCACTTCGGCCGGCCCGTTAGTTCCAGTGAGTATCAGTAGTTATCTATATTATTTTACATTTTATTAGGATCTGCACAGTGTATGTAAGTGTGAATCCATTTGGAAGCTGCCAGCGCTCGGGCAAGCAGCATGGCTCCGTAGCTGGATACGGGGAGCACCCTAAGCAGATTTCTCAGAAGGGCATGCCGGATGGGCGGTAGGCCAATGCCACTTGGTTGACCAGACTTTCATTTGAATTGCCACAGCTGGACGTTTGGGATCCCACATGCGGCATAGATACGATGTCCCAAAGTGTAAGGACCCTGGCAGCAACTGTATTTACCATTTGAAGGTGGAAAAATGAGAAACGATATTTCCAGTATGGTCCAGGTAATGCACTATTGTGAACAAAACGTACAAATCTGTGTTCTTCTGGAACGCACAGGATGCGACAGAGAGAGATAAGCTTTTTTAGCGCTAAATGGTAGGTAGCTTGTTACTGGTTGACCGCTGAAGGAAATCTCAGGGAAAGCGACCAGCATCTTGGAAGGAATTTTTTAGTGGTCGGCGCTCGGAATATCTGTAGCCTAGCCAATCCGAGAAAAAGCAAAATGCTGAAATAAGAGTTTTCATTTTAAAAATCAGTCAGTACAAAATCACTTCTAGTCCGACCTCCTTCGATTCACTACTAGGAGCCATCTCTTCTGCCAGCCTCCGTCCCACCATGGTCCATCTTCGAGTAGATGAGCTGAGGGACTTAGAACGATTTCGGGCTGATTTGAACTTAGCTGCAGGTGTGGGTCTGTGCGCCGCCAATTACTGATTCTGCAGCCGCTTCAGCCTCTACTATCTACAGACTGATGTAATGAGATGGAGCCACAACAGCGAGATAATTCATACAGACAGTAAAGTCATTTTAATAGATTATCAGTAACCTCAAGATTCACTCTGCAGTCTTGCTTCCAGATTCACATGACCAATTTGCTTCGATCTTTGACCACAGGTGGAACAAATTCCCTTCTCTAATACTGTGTTTTATACTAACATCACGACAATAATGATACCACTTCGCAACTGCAATTGTTTCATTTTTGTACACGATTATTATAATTTTACCCCAGACCCTTTAGTCAGGTGTTCCAAGGTTTTACTTTAGGAGCATTGTTACATATTAGATGATTTATGAGTTTCTTGAACGCAAAAAACCATCTTAGTTGTGATTCTTATATCGTATTGTAGTAAATGGATTCTACTTCATTGCTTTGGAAGATGTCTAATTAATTTAGGTCAGACAACACAGCCATTAAGCATACATTTGTAATGAACAATGCGACCATCCCCCCACACATGTTCATTTCAGAAAAAGCTGAAGAACTTCCTTCTCTCAACCTCATATTTCTTCCCTAACTCGAAATGCTTATCGTGTATGAACAGTTTCCCTCCGTCGAAAGTAAAATAAATGTTCCCATATTTTTCCAGTTAGCTTCCTTTTCATTTCTCAATCAGTCACACAACATTCTGTTCCCTTATCTTCATTGCTTGTGTTCTATCACGTTCCTCTTACATCCTTATCCTCACATCCGTTGCTGCTACAGCTCCTTATTTGAATCTACTGGCCTGTATTTTGTCTTTTTATTCTCCTTTCCTTGAACGAATACAAACTTATTCTTGTGTTGTTGCTACTACTTTTAATGTCATAATAATTTCTAAGTACTGTATTACAGAGCATCTATAACATTTTTTTAAACTGCTTGTCTTAATGAATGTAACGTAAGTTATGTAGAATGCCTGATTAAGTGTAAGGGAATCCGTATGACTTTATTCTTGCCGGGGAAAGTGCATAAATAAAGTAAATAATAAGTTTACTGTAAACTTATCAAGATTAATTTTGCGACAAATGTCTGACAATAAATGAGTGTTCTCGTTAAACACGTCATATTCATCTGTATAAAGTAGCTGCAAGTAAGTAAATAGTTGTAAGAGATAATAAATTACGAATAACAAAAAATGTGTGTGTATTGGATTATTCGGTACCACCAATATGTTGGTACCTCAGTTTGTGTAGCAACTAACGAAATAGTGCAGTACTCACAGGATGGACCAAACAAAACTGTCCCGGAAGATATTTACAAGAAGACCGATCCAGGAATGACCCTCGTTAATGAACAGAACGGTTCTTATTCGCTGTAGAGCCCTTTTCACTGCCATTTCGCATTAAATTCGCGTTGCAGACTTCGTTGGAGGTTTCTCCAAAACATTTCCAGTTTTAGACACTTGGGTAAGCAGCTGCGAAGACGTTTCCCACGAACTGTGCTTCGCGTAACACTTGTCAGTAAAAACACGTGTTTTTTATCGTGAGCAACATTTTGCGTTCAGGGCGTGCGGGAGATGCGTATGCGCAGATCTGTGACAGCAGTTGACTGGTGCATCGAAATCACGGTTTCCAGCATTTTCTGTTATGGACGATACTGCTGTTCATTAACAAGGATCAGTTCCGAGCTATTACTATCCGGATCAATTTTATTTCGCCCACCTTGTGTATACATGAATGGTCTGAAGATAGGCTGGGCAGCAGCCTGCGGCTGTTTGCGTGAAGGACATTTGTCGTTGCTGAATGAAAGTCGTAGACAGAATTTATATTCGATGTGTTGAATGACATCTTGTTCCAAATGCGAGAAATGTAAATTAATGCAGATAAGTGGAGAAAACAATCCTGTAGTGATGGAATACAGTATTAGTGGTGTGCTGTTCACATAGTTACGTCGATTAAATACCTAGGCGTAACCTTGCAATGCGACATGAAATGGAGAGATCATGTAAGGGAGGAGAATGATCGACTTCGGTCCCTTGGGGAAATTGTAGGCAAGTATAGCTCACCTATGAAAGAGGCACTTGTGCGACCGTGCTTGAGTACTACTCGAGTGTTTTGTGATCCCCACGTAATTCAGAGGTACTCGTATGTTTCTAGATTTGTCGCTAGTGGTTTCGAACAGCACGCAAGTAATACGGAAACGCTTTGTGAACTCAAAGGGAAATCGCTGGAGAGAAGACGTTGATTTCGCAAAACATTACTGAGAAAGTTTAGAGAATCGGAAATTGCGGCAGACTGTAGAACGATTCTGCTGCCACCAACAATGAAAGGTGTCTGCATCAATTAGTCATCTTTTATATGTTCCTTATATTAACGTCTGGATTACTGCCACACATTTTTGCTTTGTATCACTAACACAGTTATCGATTTCCTCATTTTCTCTGCTACATCGGCTACAATAAGGTCTTTGTCTGTGATCTTTCCTGCGGATTTGTCTCTGCCAATGAATAGCGAGGCGTGGTCGCCCCACTCGGGCAGGCTAGTTTTCGAAACGAGGAGGTGGCAGTTGGAATGTAGTATTCAGTTGACGAGTGTTTGTTGTTGTGATTGCGAGCAGACAGACAGTGTTAGCCAGGAAGTGTCTCTGTGACATTGGTATGAAGTAACGAGCATCGTTAGAAAAGGACGCGCTAATGAGAGAGAGCTATACACGACTGTAGTAATAAGTTCATACTGAAGACCTGAGAACAAGAAGCATATACCGCTCCTCTACATTTGTCTGCTCAGCAACACAAAGTATCCTCTACTTTTTTTTCACGACCTGGAGAGTTACATTGGAGCAGTGAGGTTGCTTAGGTTTTCTTGTCGAATGTGTAGCATTCACGCACTAACGGCTACGATCAATGTGTGGCTGATCTTACCCAACTTATGAACTGAATTTTAATCGTGACTGGGTATAGTAAGTCCGTACTTTATTCACCAGATAGATATTGTACTTATCATATCATTTTCAAGCATGTATTAAGGCACTGATCTTTGCATGATTATATTTGTACATTAATCAGTTGAGCTATGTAAGGATTTTGAAAATTTAGAAGTACAATAACAATTATAAAGTTAATTAAAAGCTCATATCTTTACTTCAAATTCACTCCTTTCGTAAATTTAAGTAACTGTAGCATAATGTTGTATAAGCAAGTGCGACATGTAACCCAGTTCCTACATGGCTGTACTGAAACAAAATATTCTCGTACCCAGTCCGTCAAATTTTTTCAATCAAACACCTATTTTTACTTGTAGTTAGTGCTTTCAAGAAACAATTTTTTGGATTAGTGAATTATTTTCGGTTCAGATAAGGTAATTGACTTCGAGGCAACTTGAACTGTTGGAAAGTGTAATTTCTCTCTAACTTTATGAAGTGGAAAATTATCACCTGAAGATGCATCTATAATGGTATGAAACCCTTTGTGTTGCCTAGTGGAGGAACCTCTATACGACTAATGTCGCCTTGAAGAAATTTAGTTCACTTTCAAAACAATAGTTTTGGAGTATTTTTGTAAATTTGTGTGCAGTAACAGTAGACAGTGGCGACTCGACATTTTATTCTGCTCTTTTGAGGTGTTATGGCACTGCGAGATTGTTCCAACGAAATGTAACATCTTTATCGATGAAAACAAAAGTGTCTTGTTATTCTAGGAGACATTAAATAAACAAAATTTTCTGTTATGGCATGTGCTACCTTAATATGTACACAAATGAGTGGGTTGGTAGTTTTTTCTCTGTACCGAACAGTCTTCCCATTAACCTTGCACGTAATTTACTGCCTGATGTTTTCTGCATGGTCGTAGTTGCACTAGTAAGTGGATATGCCTATTAGTAAAGGTAAGCCGTTTTGTGTCCACGCTTCCACACTTCAGCTCCTGATATTCTGCCCAGGGGACAATAATCGCTAATGGCTCGCTGTTGCCACATGCACTTGGAGGTACTACCAAACCTAAAAACATACAACTTGTAAATCTATAAAAATTAGTCTGCAAATGACGTACATACAGATGTAGTACTTTACAGTACACCGTTGTCAGTCACCAATAGAAATATCTGCACGTAATACTGTTACACACTGTATGTATATACAGGATGGATCACCTAAAACTTGCATTTTTTTTAAATTGAGTAGTTCCTATTGACATTAACAAACTGCAAATAGGTGAATTAGAATGTCAGTGGTGCTACTTGCAGGACTGTAGCGCGAGCTGTTTACCAGATATCTTATTTTGAAAAGTTCCCACATCGACAACACCTGTGGTTGTTGTTGTTGTTGTGGTCTTCAGTCCTGAGACTGGTTTGATGCAGTTCTCCATGCTACTCTATCCTGTGCAAGCTTCTTCATCTCCCAGTACCTACTGCAACCTACATCCTTCTGAATATGCTTAGTGTATTCATCTCTTGGTCTCCCTCTATGATTTTTACCCTCCAAGCTGCCCTCCAATACTAAATTAGTGATCCCTTGATGCCTCAGAACACGTCCTACCAACCGATCCCTTCTTCTGGTCAAGTTGTGCCACAAATTTCTCTTCTCCCCAATCCTATTCAATACTTCCTCATTAGTTATGTGATCTAACCATCTAATCTTTAGCATTCTTCTGTAGCTTCTATTCTCTTCTTGTCCAAACTATTTATCGTCCATGTTTCACTTCCATACATGGCTATACTCCATACAAATACTTTCAGAAATGACTTCCTGACACTTAAATCTATACTCGATGTTAACAAATTTCTCTTCTTCAGAAACGCTTTCCTTCCCATTGACGGTCTACATTTTACTGTATATCTTCTCTACTTCGAACATCATCAGTTATTTTGCTCCCCAAATAGCAAAACTCCTTTGCTACCATAAGTGTCTCATTTCCTAATCTAATTGCCTCAGCATCACCCGACTTAATTCGACTACATCCCATTATCCTTGTTTTTCTTTTGAATATGTTCATCTTATATCCTCCTTTCAAGACACTATCCATTCTGTTCAACTGCTCTTCAAAGTCCTGTGCTGTCTCTGACAGAATTACAATGTCATCGGCGAACCTCAAAGTTTTTATTTGTTCTCCACGGATTTTAATACCTACTCCTAATTTTTCTTTTGTTTCCTTCACTGCTTGCACAATATACAGATTGAATAACATCAGAGAGAGACTACAACCCTGTCTCACTCCCTTCCCAACCACTGCTTCCCTTTCATGTCCCTCACCTCTTATTACTGCCATCTGCTTTCTGTAAAAATTGTAAATAACCTTTCGCTCCGTGTATTTTACCCCAGCCACCTTCAGAATTTGAAAGAGAGTATTCCAGTCAACATTGTCAAAAGCTTTCTAAATGATAGAAACGTAGGTTTGCCCTTCCTTAATCTAGCTTCTAAGATAAGTCGTAGGGTCAGTATTGCCTCACATGTTGCAACATTTCTACGGAATCCAAACTGATCGTCCCCAAAGTCGGCTTCTACTAGTTTTTCCATTCGTCTGTAAAGAATTCGCGTAAGTATTTTGCAGCTGTGGCTTATTAAACTGATAATTCGGTAAATTTCACATCTGTCAACACTTGATTTCTTTGGGATTGGAATTATTATATTCTTCTTGAAGTCTGAGTGTATTTCGCCTGTTTCATACATCTTGCTCACCAGACGGTAGAGTTTTGTCACGACTGGCTCTCCCAAGGCCGTCAGTAGTGCCAATGGAATGTTGTCTACTCCGGAGGCCTTGTTTCGACTCAGGTCTTTCAGTGCTCTGTCAAACACTTCACACAGTATCGTATCTCCCATTTCATCTTCATCTACATCCTCTTCCATTTCCATAATATTGTCCTCAAGTACATCGCCCTTGTATAGACAATCTATATTCTCCTTCCACCTTTCTGCTTTCCCTTCTTTGCTTAGAGCTGGGTCTCCATCTAAGCTCTTGATGTTCATACAAGTGATTCTCTTATCTCCAAATGTCTCTTTAATTTTCCTGTAGGCAGTAGTGAGATAAGCCTCTTCATCCTTACATTTGACCTCTAGCCTTCCCTGCTTAACCATTTTGCACTTCCTGTCGATCTCATTTTTGAGATGTTTGTATTCCTTTTTGCTTGCTTCATTTACTGCATTTTTATATTTTCTCCTTTCATCAACTAAATTCAATATTTCTTCTGTTACCCAAGCTTTCCTAGTAGCCCTCATCTTTTTACCTACTTGATCCTCTGCTGCCTTCATTACTTCATCCCTCAAAGCTACCCATTCTTCTCCTACTGTATTTCTTTCCCCCATTCCTGTCACTTGTTCCCTTGTGCTCTCCCTGAAACTCTGTGCAACCTCTGGTTCTTTCAGTTTATCCAGGTCCCTTTTCCTTAACTTCCCACATTTTTGCAGTTTCTTCAGTTTTAATCCACAGGTCATAACCAATAGATTGTGGTCAGAGTCTACATCTGCCCCTGGAAATGTCTTACAATTTAAAATCTGGTTCCTAAATCTCTGTCTTACCATTATATAATCTATCTGAAACCTGTCAGTATCTCCAGGCTTCCATCACGTATACAGCCTTCTTTCATGATTCTTGAACCAAGTGTTAGCTATGATTAAGTTGTACTCTGTGCAAAATTCTACCAGGCGGCTTCCTCTTTCATTTCTTAGCCGCAATCCATATTCACCTACTGTGTTTCCTTCTCTCCCTTTTCCTACTACCGAATTCCAGTCACCCATGGTTATTAAATTTTCGTTACCCTTCACTATCTGAATAATTTCTTTTATTTCATCATACATTTCTTCAATTTCTTCGTCATCTGCAGAGCTAGTTGGGATATAAACTTGTACTTCTGTAGTAGGTGTGGGATTCGCATCTATCTTGGTCACAATAATACGTTCACTATGCTGTTTGTAGTAGCTTACCCGCATTGCTGTTTTCCTATTCATTATTAAACCTACTCCTGCATTACCCCTATTTGATTTTGTGTTTATATCCCTGTAGCCACCTGACCAGAAGTCCTGCCAGTGTTCACTAATTCTCACTATATCTAACTTTAACCTATCCATTTCCCTTTTTAAATTTTCTAACCTACCTGCCCGATTAAGGGATCTGACATTCCATGCTCCGATCCGTAGAATGCGTTTTCTTTCTCCTGATAACGACATCCTCTTGAGTAGTCCCCGGAATATTTTACCCAAGAGGACGCCATCATCATTTAATCACACAGTAAAGCTGTATGACCTCATGAAAAATTACTGCTGTAGTTTCCTATTGCTTTCAGCTGTTCGCAGTACCAGCACAGCAAGGCCGTTTTGGTTATTGTTACAAGTCCAGATCAGTCAATCATCCTGACTGTTGCCCTTCCAACTACTGAATAGGCTCTTCAGGAACCACACGTTTGTCTGGCCTCTCAACAGATACCCCTCCGTTGTGGTTGCACCTACGGTACGGCTATCTGTATCGTTGAGGCACGCAAGCCTCCCCACCAACGGCAAGCTCCATGGTTAATGGGGGGGGGGACACCTCTGGTAGCACACACTAAAGAACAACAAAAGTGCGTACACTAGGTATTCTTACAAGTTATGAGATAATCAACCACCACAGGTAGTGTTCAAAATGACCGCAGACAGCGGCAATGCACGCTTCCAGTCTGGTATGAAATGACTGCTGCACACGTCCTAACATTTCAGCGGAGATGTCCGAGCAGGCTGCAACAATGCGTTGTTTTATATCATCGAGTTTGTTTGGTATGTTCTTGCAGACAGCATCTTTTAGCTCTTCCCACAGAAGAAAGCCTACTCGCGTCAAATCCGGGGAATGGACCGACCACGGTACAGGCCCTCTGCATCGAGGCCAGCGATATGGAAACTTCTTGAAGACTTGCTGTAGTACTGGAAAGCCATCTTCTTGGTACCAACAGTTCCTACTGGTCTGCAGAGGAAGATGGTTGTTCGGAGGCTGCGATACTTGTGGGCATTCAGTGTTCCCTTTATGAAAGATGGAGCTGGGAACTGATGGGCTCTATCACACACCACTTGTTTACACTCCGTAGACATTGACATTCCACCTGAAGAAGCCAACAGGGATTGTTAACAGGTAAATAGTGCATGTTTCGGTAGTTTATCTGGCAATGACTCATAAACGTGACTTCGTACCTAAACAAGATACGTGATACATCTGGAGTGTACTGTATTAATGGCCATGTACAGAAGTTAACACGAGTCGCATAACCGTTCCCATGAAGCTCTTGGTGGAGAGAGGTGTGATAAGGATGGAATCTATGTCGATGTAGAACGCGTAACACACCTGCTTGGCTCATGCCGCTTTCTCGTGCGATTACGCGGGAGGTTACATGTGGATTGACTGCAACAGCAGCAAGAACATTAATTTCCCCCTCTTCTGTCGACTTGTTTCCTTCTGTTCCGTTGTCTACATGTTACAGCACCAGTTTCACGTAAGTGGATGATAAGGGTAATGAATAATTGACGAGATGGTTGATGTCGATTGGGATATCTTACTGCTTTTTTTTGGTGGGGTTTAAGGGCGCTCAACTACTGAGGTCATTAGCGCCCAGTCACAGTTGTTAGAGTACATGGAATCTAGTAAAGCTCAAGGGGAGGGGGGGACACCAGAAAGTCCTGACAAAGATGCAGATAAAATAAGTAAAAAAGTTAGATGTCTTTGGACAAGCCAGTCAAAGTTATAAAACGGAGAACACGAGCAGCTGCTCGAGCGTCACCAGCTAAAATATCCGGTAAAGTAGATGGCAGGGACAGGACAACACGAGATTGACTGAAGCGGCGACACAACAATAAAACATGGCGCACTGTTAATGCTTGACCACAAGGGCACTGCGGGGCTGGGTCACCGGAGAGCAGGTAGCGGTGGCTAAACCGGCAATGCCCAATCCGCAACCTGGTCAGAAAGACCTCATCTCGCCGAGATGGTCGGGAGGAGGTTGTCCAAGCAGTTGGGAGCGGTTTTACTGCCCGGAGCTTGTTTCCTTGGAGGGATGACCAAGCATCCTACCACAACGACACAAGCCTCTTACAAACAACCCCACGAACGTCAGAAGACGGGACACAATGGGAGGCTGGCCGAGGCAGGAGGACTGCAGCCTTGGCTGCAGCATCTGCAGCCTCATTCCCAGGCACTCCTAAATGTCCGGGAACCCACAGAAAGCTGACAGGAGAACCATTATCAGCGAAAGAATGGAGGGACTGCTGGATCTGTTAAACCAAGGGATGGACCGGATAGGGAGCTCCAAGGCTCTGAAGAGCACTGAGTGAATCAGAGCAGAGTACATACGATGAATGGCGGTGGCGGCGGGCGTACTGAACGGCTTGATGGAGAGCAAAAAGCTCGGCCGTAAAGCTGGAACATAGGTCGAGGAGCCGGTAAGTAAAGGTGACGGCCCCGACGACAAAGGCACAGCCGACACAATCGTCAGTTTTGGAGCCATCGGTGTAAATAAAGGTGTGACCGGCAAGTCGAGCATGAAGTTCGACAAACCGTGAGCAATACACTGCAGCCGGAGTACCCTCCTTCGGGAGTGAGCTGAGGTCGAGATAAATATGAACCAGAGCCTGGAGCCAAGGTGGTGTCGGGCTCTCACCCTCTCTGAAGGTGGTAGGGAGGGCAAAATCCAATTGTCGAAGCAGGCAACGGAAGCGGCCTCCGGGGGGGCAGCAGGGCAGACACATACAACCCGTACTGACGGCGAAGAGGGAGTGATAAGAGGGGTGGTCGGGCATTGACAACAGCCGGCAGGCATACCGACACAGCAGTACATCGCGCCGGTACGTCAATGGTAATTCGGCAGCTTCAGCTTAAAGACTCTCGACAGGACTAGTGTAGAAGGCTCCGGTCGCAAGACGTAACCCCCGATGGTGGATGGAGTTGAGATGGCGTAAGAGGGATGGCCGAGCAGACGAGTAGATGAAGCTCCCATAATCCAGCTTCGATCGGACTATGGACCGATACAAGCGAAGCAGGACAGTGCGATCCGCTCCCCAAGATGAACCACTAAGAACTCTGAGGACATTAAGGGAAGGTGTACAACGGGCCGCCAAATAAGAGACATGCGGAGACCAACAAAGTTTCCTGTCCAATGTGAGCCCTAGAAACTTAGTTTTTTCCACGAATGGGAGAACAACGGGACCGAGATGTAAGGATGGCGGAAGGAACGCTTTATATCGCCAAAAGTTGATACAAACCGTCTTCTCTTCAGAGAACCGGAAGCCATTTGCCACGCTCCATGAGTATAGACTGTCTAGACAACGCTGAAGGCAGCGCTCCAGGAGGCATGTTCTCTGGGCACTGCAGTAGATCGCGAAGTCATCGACAAAGAGAGAACCTGAGACATTAGGTGGAATGCAATCCATAATTGGATTGATCGCGATGGCAAAAAGGGCTATGCTCAAGACGGAGCCCTGAGGCACTCCGTTCTCCTGGAGGAAGACGTCGGACAATACAGAACCCACACGTACCCTAAACTTTCGATCCGTTAAAAAGGAATCAATAAAAAGCGTAGGCCCCACCTGTGCATAGTGCGGAGGATACCTCCTCTCCAACAGGTATCATAAGCCTTCTCCAAATCGAAGAACACGGCTACCGTTTGGCGCCTTCGCAAAAAGTTGTTCATGATGAATGTCGACAAGGTCACAAGGTGGTCAACAGCGGAGCGGCGGCGACGAAAGCCGCATTGGACATTGGTAAGTAGCTGTCGAGATTCAAGAATCCAGATTAACCGAGCATTAACCATGCACTCCATCACCTTACAGACACATCTTGTAAGAGAAATGGGATGGTAACTAGAAGGAAGGTGTCTATCCTTCCCGGGTTTGGGTATAGGAACAACGACGGCGTCACGCCAACGCATGGGGACCTGACCTTCGGTCCAGACGCAATTGTAGGTACGAAGAAGGAAGCTTTTGCCCGCCGGAGAAAGGTGTGCCAGCATCTGAACGTGAATGGCATCTGGCCCCGGAGCAGAGGACCGGGACAGTGCAAGCGCACTTTCGAGTTCCCGCATAGTAAAGGGGGCATTATAAGTTTCCAGATTCAGCGAGTGGAAGGGAGGTCGCCGAGCGTCTTCTGCCTCTTTCCTGGGAAGGAAGGCAGGTTGGTAATGGGCGGAGCTTGAAACCTCCGCGAAGAACCGGCCGAAGGCGTTGGAGACAGCCACAGGATCAACAAGGACCTCATTACCTGAGGTCAGGCCAGGTACCGAGGAATGGGCCTTAATGCCCGACAGCCGGCGCAGGCTACGCCAAACGACAGAAGAGGGAGTAAAACTGTTAAAGGAGCTGGTGAAAGAGGCCCAACAAGCTTTTTTGCTGTCTTTGATGACTCTACGGCAATGCGCTCGGAGTCGTTTGTATCCAATACAATTCGCCAACGTAGGATGGCGGCGAAAGGTGCGTAAAGCACGTCGTCGAGCACACAAGCCTCATTCCACCAGGGGACGGAAACGCGACGTGAAGAAGAGGTAGTATGAGGAATGGAACGTTCGGCAGCATTGATGATAAGTGAGGTATTCGACCTGTCACAACTGAGAAAATCGTGGTCCGGAAAGGTCGCCAGTGAGGAGTAAAGTCCCCAGTTAGCTTTCGGTATGTTCCAGCTCGAAGGACGTGTGGATGGGGTGTGATGCAGGAGACGAACGACACAGGGGAAGTGGTCGCTCGAATAGGTGTCAGAAAGGACATACCACTCGAACCGACAGGCAAGAGTGGTAAAACAGATCGAGAGGTCCAAGTGGGAGTAGGTATGTCCGAGAGGAAAGTCGGGGCGCCAGTATTGAGACAGATAAGATTGAGATGGTTGAAGACATCCGCCAAGGGTGAGCCTCTTTGACAGGATGCAGGAGAGCCCCCGGGGATGATGGGCATTGAAGTCGCGAAACAATAAAAACGGCGGAGGAAGCTGAACAATCAGGTGCATCATGTCAGCCCGACTAACTGCGGATGACGATGGAGTATAGATGGTACAAACTGAAAAAGTAAAAGCAGAAACAGTAATACGGACAGCTATTGCTTGGAGTGGGGTGGTCAATGGGATGGGATGGTAATAGACATCGTCCCGAACGAGCAACATGACCCCACCATGAGGTGGGATACCGTCCACAGGGGTGAGGTCATACCGCTCCGAGGTATAGTGGGTAAAGGCAATACGGTCAGTCGGGCGCAACTTGGTTTCCTGGAGACCAAGGACGAGCGGACAGTGCAGGTGGAGGAGCAGTTGTAATTCCTCCCAATTAGATCGAATACCTCTTATGTTCCAATGTAACAAGGCCATCGCTAGTC
Organism: Schistocerca piceifrons; assembly: GCF_021461385.2. Classification (NCBI taxonomy): domain Eukaryota; kingdom Metazoa; phylum Arthropoda; class Insecta; order Orthoptera; family Acrididae; genus Schistocerca; species Schistocerca piceifrons. The sequence goes on along the minus strand of NC_060140.1, from coordinate 451,354,598 downwards.
AAAAAAGAGGGGGAACGAGACGGGGGAAGAGCTGGTCACCTCGATGGCCGCGGAGGGCCAGGTTTCGAGGGAACAACGCTACAACCGGCGAGAGGCGGATCCTGTTCCATCGAGTTGTTGCCAGCTGTGGCCGCTGTCTTGGGTTGTGTAGGAGGGGCAGCATCATTTGCCGACGAGAGGCCAGCTGAGCGCCTGGCAGCAAAGCGTCCTGGCGAAACTGAGGACGGCCGGGAGCAGCGACTCACAGATGGAGCGTCAGACGAAACGCGTTGGGGTGGAGAGGGGGATAGAGACTTCTTCTTGGGGGCCTTCTTGGAAGTCCGAGGAGGCACAGGGATGGTGGGCTGGACCCGAAGAAGGTCCTCACGCGCGGGGTCCGTTTTGGAACGCCGGACCTCGGAAGCTGGGGTCCGGAACGTTTCCCCGATGGATGCCTGAGGAGAGGATCGCTTCTCAGGCGGCGTGGGGGGAGGAGGAGGAAGGGTGGCCCCTGGGGCAGAGGGGGTGGGGGCCGCAGGGGAGGAGGATTTGGAAGGGAGGGATTTGGGAGGTGGAGGCAGAGACCCTGGATGGGGGGAGGAGGTGGAGGGGGGACAGGATAGGAGTGAGGATACCGTGGAAGGAGTGGACATGACTGAGGCAAACGAAGTGGTCAACGTCATGGGATGGAGGCGGTCATACTTCTTCCTGGCCTCAGAATACGAGAGACAATCCAAAGTTTTGAGTTCTTGAATCTTCTTCTCCTTCTGATATGCAGGGCAGTCTAAGGATCTAGGCGAGTGGATGCCAGGACAATTAATGCACCGAGGTGGTGGGGTGCATGTATGTTCCCCACGAAGAGGACGTCTACAATCGCCACAAAGGGGCTCAGCCTCACACCGTGACGACATGTGCCCAAAGCGCAAACACCGAAAACAGCTCATAGGAGGCGGGACGTAAGGTCGCACGTCGCACCGGTAGCACATCACCTTTACCTTCTCTGGGAGAACGTCCCCCTCGAAGGCGAGGATAAAGGCCCCAGTGTCGATGCGACGGTCTTTGGGGCCGCGCTGGACTCGCCGGACGAAATGCACGCCTCGGCGCTCCAGGTTGGCCCTGAGCTCCTCATCAGATTGCAGCAGGAGGTCCCGATGAAAAATAACCCCCTGCCTCCTATTCAGTGTCAGATGCGGGGCAATGGACACTGGGATGTCCCCTAGTCGGTCGCACGCCTGGAGCGCCGCCGACTGTGTGGCGGAGGTGGTCTTTATAAGATCGGACCCCGAACGCATCTTACTGAGAGCCTCGATTTCCCCAAAGATGTCCTCGATGTGCTGAACAAAGAACATGGGCTTGGAGGTTGCGAATGTCCCCCCATCTGTTCGAGAACAGACCAAATAGCGGGGGAAGTACTTCGCCCCAAACCGGCGGGCCTGTCCCTCCTCCCAAGGAGTGGCCAAGGGGGAAAGGGCAGGAGAACCAGAACCAGAGACAGTACCTTTCGTTTTGAAAGACTCGGCTGCAGAGCGACCTGATACGTGTTGATGTTTCATCTGCGAAACGTCCGCCCCGATACCACCCACTCCGACCAGGGGTTCTCCCCACGGGCGCCACCCAGCCTCAGCAGGGGCCACCTGGCAGGATGACTGTTGCCGGGAGTCCTGATGCCACAAGGAAACGGGCATCTACTCCTTGGCCGACATGGGGAGGGTGCAGCTCAGGTATCGGCAGTACGATCCCTGTGTTGTCAGGGGGCTACAACCTAGAGGGTACATGACGACCCCACCACAACGGACTGGCTACCGTGCTGGATTTCTGGTGCCATGGAAAGTCCATCATGATCGTAGCTGCAGATGGGGACGCACTATGGGCGTAACTTGTACAACCCATCAGGCGTTTAGGCCCAATTTGAGGAATAGTGGGTATGGTGACAACGCCGTTACAATGCTGAGTGCCAAGGTCCTAGTGCACTGAGGACCAGTGGTACACCACGTAAGGCGTCATTCCCCAAAAGGCTCGTACTTCTGTAGAATTTTGAAAAATGGAGGTCAAACCCCAAGGGGGACCATCACATGGAAGGCCGAAACGGTTGAAACTCCTTTTAGCCGCCTCTTACGACAGGCAGGAATACCTCGGGCCTATTCTTACCCCGGACCCGCAGGGGGGATCTTACTGCTTACTGTATACGCCGTACAAAGTGAACAGCAGTCTTCCTATACTCTTCATACAACACAAGCATGTCCGCCCTCGGTAGCTGAGTGGTCAGCGCGACAGACTGTCAATCCTAGGTTCGATTCCCGGCTGGGTAGGAGATTTTCTCCGCTCAGGGCCTGGGTGGGTGTTGTGTTGTCCTAATCATCATCATTTCTTCCCCATCGACGCGCAAGTCGCCGAAGTGGCGTATAATCGAAAGACTTGCACTAGGCGACGGGAGGCCCTCGACACACGACATTTCATTTCACCAAAGCATGTCGGCTTTTCCTGCACTGCTAAGTCCCATCGTCAACTCACGATCAACTGGTTGGACTGACACACACTGACTGACTAGCAAGTGACAGTGCACTGAAGGAACACTCAAACGCATCGTAAACAAACGTAGGAACGTCGTGCCTAGCAGATCAAACGGCAAAAACAAGTGTCAATGTGGAAATTTTTCAAAGTACGGTATCTCGTAAACGACTAACGCTAGAATCCAGCAACAACCACCACTAATTTATTTTACTTTCAGTGTGTTTACGGAAGTAGGCATTTTTTCATTTAAAAAAGTGTGTGAATGCACAAAAAATAAACTTTCTGAGTATTATTAAAATCTGGCGACAACTAACAGTACGAGCCCCTGGCTACGAATCCATTGTATGAAAACCACACCTACATTTGTGGTGCAATATGTATTTAACACACGCTCTATAAAGTACATCATGTGTAAGGACCGCGAAGACGAGATAGGCACATATAAGCAGTCGTTTTCCCCTCGCTGTATTTGCGAGCGGAACAGGAAGGAGAACACCTAGCAGTGGTACAAGGTACCCTCCGTCATAGACCGACCATATGGTAGCTTGCAGAATATTTTTGTAGCTCTACGTTATCTTTAGATGATAATAGCTGAACAACGCACTGATTCGTAAGTGGTTGCGTCACTCTGAGTGTATGGTAGCCTGAACTCACGTCCCCAGACTACATTTCTATCCGCATTGTGCTCTCATCCTGTTAACGGAGGTAAGCCGCTGCGTAGCCAGCGACGGCCCGGGCGCTCCCTTACGACTTTTTAATGGTGGCTTACAGACCTTTAAGGGCACTTAAATTCCTGTTACAATCCTCTCTTATGTGATGAAGCTGCCATATTCTCCGAGCATGGCCGGAGTGGGAAACTGCAGATCTCCTCTTGGTAACGTATAAATATGTAACGCAAACCTACGAAGGACACTGAATGAGAGCGAACGAAGCGTTTATGCCTCAATGAACTGATAATCTGTGCGCTTTAGAAGAACGTTCAGTGAAACCTTTACGGGCTCATAAACACTACATGAAGAGTTATCTTACTAGCTGCAAGACATACAAAATGCCTATCTCCGACATTAAATAACATGAATTTTGGAGATATTGTCGAGTAATGAATGTGTGTGGAGAGACAGTCATCAGTGCAGATGTACGGACGTCTTGCTTTATGTTGAGCGTTGAATTATGCTTACGAACGTGTAAATGGCTTCCAAATAACAATGCACCGTCTGAATTTACTGTGTAGAAAAATATCAGCATCATCTACAGTCATAGATTAGATTTGAAGAACCTGTTCTAGGCTTCAGTTTCTTAGTTCTATTTCTTTACAAGGCCAGCCCACATTCCCTTCACCTGTGGACATATGTTGCAAATCTGTATTAAGATATCTGCCTTGATACATTCTGTTTGTATTTTCCTCTCAGTTCTGCTTATGTGTGCCGATTTTTCTGTTATTTCAATTACTTCAAGCTCATACCTAAAATCTTTATTTATTAATCTATCTTATGATTTACATCCTTCAACTAATCTAAGGAATTTCATTTCTTACGTCGCTATTCGGTTTGTGTCATCCTTGTTTGCTGTCCAAGTCTCAAATCCGAAAAGCAGCAACAAAATAAACAGTGCTTTATAGAATTTCAGTTGCGTTTCATATTTGTCTTTTTGTTTAATGTTCTTTTTGTTACACATACACGCTGGAATTAGTTCTTCTGTTGTTTATATCTTTATCGTAGTCAAAAGAAGTTTCACACTCCAGATGGCTAAAATGACTTACTTGCACAGTTCTTATGTTTTCTATTACTATTTTTGATCTGACCTTTTCTTTTCCTCGGACCGCCATTACAAGTGTCTTTTCTTTAGATATTTTGAAATTATAATTTTGACCAATTTGGTTTAATTTAAAAATGTTTCTTTACAAATCTTCTTCTGATATGGCTATTATACTTTGCTCGGCAACATAGATTCCTGTTTTCATTACAAATACATTCTCATTGTGCAAGCTTTTTACACCCCACATCAAGTGTCACTGGATTATATTTCTTGTAACACTGACCAGAGTTTTGTTGTGTTTAATTTGACAAATGTCTTGATATATTAGACAAAAACTGTGTGTATTTCGTTATTAAATTCTCTTGTTTGATTTATCAGTATCTTTAAACTGAATTTACCATCCACTTTTGTTCCTACTTTTGTTAATCTAAATCAACTTTGCTCATCAGTTAAGAATGTTTTGGCTATTGGCAGTAAATTCAAATGGTTCAAATGGCTGTGAGCACTATGGGACTTAACTGCTGTGATCATCAGTCCCCTAGAACTTAGAACTACTTAAACCTAATTAACCTAAGGACATCACTCACATCCATGCCCGAGGCAGGATTCGAACCTGCGACCGTAGCGGTCGTGCGGCTCCAGACTGCAGCGCCCAGAACCGCTCGGTCACTCCGGCCGGCCAGTAAATTCAGACCTAAACCTTTTGTATATACTTTACACCCTATGTTAAAACACTTATTAAAATTATTAAAGCCTTTTTTATCTCATTTAATTAAAAACAAATACACAACAGTTTTTTCCAGCATAAATGTAGCAAATTTAAAATATAAGTTTAAGGATAATTCCACGATATTTTAAAACTCGCTGTTTATGCGATCATTACCAGCTTTCTTTCTATTTTTCATTTTTTTTAAAGCTTCACGAAATTCTGATAATGTTAATACATGTGCCTCTTTCGCACATTCACTCATTTCAGTTTGCTTCATTAACTTTTGGTCATACCACAACTTTTGTATTGTTCTTCCATTGCTTTTCGTTGATTGTTTTAATTTTTAAAGTTTCTTTTTCTTGTCTGTTTAAACGTTTAATTGATTTATAGGCAACTGTTTATTGCTCATGAAAGTCACTTTCTAAATCACTTATATACATTTGCATCTTTCTCTCTATGTTTTCTCTTGTACTTGTTTAGCTCTTTTTCGATTATATTCTGTCCTTTTCTGTGTATTGTATGTATTTCGTTTTTCTCTCTTATCACTTTTTCTGACTCTTAATCCCTTCTTATTATTTCTTTTAAATCTTTTTCCAGTGCTATAAAGAAACCAAAAATACTGGGACACTTTTGCAAGCGATCACAGCTAGCGATCCACAAAGACTGGGACACTTTTGCAAGCGATCACAGCTAGCGATCCACGTTAAATCATTAGATGCTTCATTTCTAAGCAGCTATACTATTCCGAAAATGTGTACTAAAGTAATAAATAACTGTTCTGGTTACTAAACCTTCTTTATTTTACTCCACGAGCGGCTTCGGCTTTTACATTGAATCAATTTTCTAATGGAATAAAATTTTATAGTAGAATGTGAAGCTGAATTTGTAAATATATAATACGTGAACATCCTATTGTTAGAATTCCAACAATGTTACAAAAGCGACTGTGGGACCGTAATCTATAGGCTTTGTACCCCATATTATCATATTGTAACGTCACTAGTGTCTATGAGGTGACGAAAAAGCCTACATCAATACAATAATTATTCATTTTAGTGTACACCTGTAACTGTTAAAAGAGTCTCGTCCTCACATGTTGACGCAATGACTCTGTAGTGAGTTACGAACAACACCCTCTGGTCTACTCGTAAATCTTAGCAAGGTTGTACAGTTGACTGCCCAGGTGTTCGACCGTATCAGTGGGAGTGCTCCACACTTTACATTTCAGAACACTCCATGGAGAAAAATTCTGAGGATTGAGGTACTCCCGACGCAGTGGTCCAGTCTCTACTTGACCTACATATCTTGGACAGTACTGGGAATTCAGATGTTGTCTTAAGTCAGCTGCAGAATGTTCCAGTGCTACACTACGCAGCTACTGCATTCCCCCAACTTGGTCCGTTGGTGAAATTTGATACGAATTATATTAGACATATTCTGAAAAACTGTATCCACCCACCCCCCTCCACTCCACAACTTCCGTTAGAGTAGAGCCATAACTATGATTCAATCAAATGAAACCTGGTCAGTTCGTCTACATTTGCCTCACAAGTAAGGTAGCACCACGTAACTGCGGGCTTGATGGCGCCATCTGTTGGTACAGAGACTGACTTGTGCGGACCGTTTAATGTTGCATAACGCCAGTGTGGTTTCACGCCGAAGAGAAGGTAGTTACACGAGTTATCGTCCACTACCGAATATGCAGGTAGGTAAGCAGGAACAACGAGAAGTGATTCGATTTTTGGTGGCAGAGGGAGTTGGAGGCCGTGAAATGAATCGACGGATGAAGGCTGTGTACAGTGAGTACGGTCTGGGTCGTTCAAGGGTTGGCCGGCCAGTGTGGCCGAGCGGTTCTATGCGCTTCAGTCTGGAACCGCGCGACCGCTACAGTCGCAGGTTTGAATCCTGCCTCGGGCATGGATGTGTGTGATGTCCTTAGGTTAGTTATGTTGAAGTAGTTCTAAGTACTAGGGGACTGATGACCTCGTATGTTAAGTCTCATGGTGCTCAGAGCCATTTGAAACATTTTTGTTCAAGTGTTGTGGAATGGCGCAAACGATTCTTTGAGCGGCGCGAGTCACTAGAAGACGATGCTCCTCCTGGACAGGTTCGTAGTGTCATCACACCGATAATGGTTGCGGAAGTGAATACTTTAGTCTTGGTCAACCGCAGAATTACCGTGGGCGAGATCGATCGCTTACTGGGTATTAGCGTGGGCACCAACCACACCATGATGCATCAACACTTGAACTTTCGAAAAATCTGTGCGCAATGGGTTCCCCACAAACTGACAGCAGAGCAGTGCAGTACTCGGATGGCGCTGTTTTTGAGTCATCTGCAACGTCATCATGAGGAGGAATACGGCTTCCTGTGGCGTATTGTCACAGTTGACGAAACATGGTGTCACCATTTTGAACCGGAAAGCAAGCGTCAGAGTAAGCAGTGGAAACATGCGACTTCACCACTTCCAAAGAAATCGAAGGCCGTGCACACCAGTTCTGGTACGGTCATGATGTCCTCCTTTTTGACCTCAAGGGCCTACTGCTTGTCGAGTTCCTGGAACTGGGAACCACCATAAATGAGCAGCGTAATCAAACCACTTTACAGAAACTTAGACGAGCCATCAAGTCGAAACGCCGGGCATGTTGTCCAATGACGTTATCGTCCTTCATGATAACGCCCGCCCAAACACGGCCAATGTGGTGAAGACGACACTGCAGCAATTTCGATGGGAAACGCTGGAACATCCACCGTTGGGTCCCGACCTGTTCGTGTGGCTTTCATGTGTCTGGACCTCTAAAACAAGCTATTCGCGGACATCGATTGGCCAACGACGACGAAGTGTGTGACTGGGTGCAGGCGTGGATCCGACAGCAGGCTACTAGCTTCTTCAAGTATGGAATCGAACGGTTAGTATCGCAGTGGGATAAATGTGCCAACAGCTTTGGCGACAATTTTTCAGAACGTGTACTGTGTCTAACTACATTTTTTAGTTAATAAAGTCGTTACCGTTACTTTACGCTGGTGACTGGGTTTCATTAGAATGCGTCTTGCATATTTCTGTTATTATTTCTACGCAGATTTATCATGTGTTTTCATTAAACTAAAGCTCCGATTTCTTCGTGGTATCTGCAGGGCTAGGCCAGTAAAGAAAGTGGGAGAATTGGGAGCTCTAGATGGCCAAACGTTTAAAAAGAATAGCAGTTTTGGCACGGGTCGGTTGAGGCATGAGCCACTTATGATAACGTAGTTTCCAGTCAACGACTGGGGCAGCGGAAAAAGTAAAGAACGGTAATCTGACGATTGTGGGATCGAGACCATATGCGGAAAATAACGACTGCAGGATCATAATCTACAGACCCTGTACGGCATATTAGCCTTTTGCGGTGATTAGCGTCTGTCAGGTGACCAAAATTGCCTGTATCAAAGTTTCGTTTCGACAGATTACTGAGTTCCTTGTTAAAGAGGAAAACTTTGCTGCTGGAATTCACCTCAGTCTTGGCCAGCAGTGTGAGTAGGTGGGTTAAACATTTCAAACATGGTGATACGAGTATCCAAGAAGAGCCCCGTAGTGGTCGCCATTGGACTGGGATTCAATAGGTTACATTCTCACCGATTTCGTGGACAAAATATAAACGCTGCCCACGGTCTCCAGACGTACTTTACGCTCCGTCGTGCAATTGCTCCATAAACACCACGGGAAGATCATTCTGCAACAGGATAACGCGCGTCCGTTCGACGCTCTTGTCACTGTGGGACAGATCGGGACCATTTTGTGACAAATTCTTCCACATCCTCTCTACAGTGCCGACCTGGTAAGCTCCGAATATCATTATTTCGGTTTCCTTACATATGAATCCACAGCTATGAAAGAGTGGAGGATTTTCAAGGAGTAGTGCGTCATTTCCCTCAGAGAGCTTGAATGGAGTCCTAAGGGTATTTTCCAACTTGCTAGGCGATGGGAAAAACTTTTACAAGTATTTTTATGTAAAAAGTGACGGAAAGTATGTAGATTAAGATTATGTACTTAAACAGTCTAAAAAATAAAGATAAGAATTTTAAAACCTGTTGCTTATTTCTTTCGGGCATGGTCCCCTCTTTACATTACAGGAAAGTAGAGTTTCGTTATGAGACGCTTTTGTTTTTATTATGTACAGTACAAGTATAGAAAAGATAAAAAGAAAAATGAAGCTTTGTTTATGTTGTGGTGAAACTACGTCAAATAATTAAGAAAGATTAATTTGAACATACTTAAAAGTGATGTGCTACTAATTTCGTAGAAGCAAAAGGGGTGTCATGATCATAAAAACCGTACATTATGATACATTAAAAGTACTGACAAGATTTAGCATCAAAAGGAATTATGTTCTGACGTGTTCTAAGAAAGGGAAGGCGTTTTAAAGTACGATATTATGAATGCACACAATTGAAAAGGTAAACCATAGGAAGCAAATCCACCTTCGCAGCTCAAATCACACAACATATTCACACGGTGCGCAGAACTGAAAATAGCCTTTTATTTCTTAGAACAAGGAAGAGGAGATACCTTATCGACGTATAGAAAAAACATAAATTTAAACTCGGCTGAAAAAACCCTAGGATAAGACGTTCAATGACCGGAACACAAGCAGAAACACCAGTTTCCTGGTTTCGTATGCCGTCTCATTACTATAGTCTCCCTTAAAGGCACTCTGTGACTTCGTAGTTGCTTTCAGATACTTGTAAGCATATACGTATAGTGTAAGTAGTCCACGTCGCGTCTGTGACAGACTAGGAGCCTTTACGGTTTGCTGTGTTCTAACTTCTGTGCGCTGACGTTAGAGAATGTTACTTTAGGCATGACCTAGTAAATGGACCGTTCTTTGCTACTGTTTCAGCCTAAACAACTGCCTTAGGCCTTTCAGTGGTAAGGCCAGCAGTTTAAAACTTAACATGTCAAAATATATTTCCTTTTAATACTAAAGTCTCCAGATGTTTTTCAGCACCATGGCGTACAGGCTTTGTTATCGTGACACGACAATTTTTCGTACGGTGTTGCTGGAAATATAACATTTAAATCTATCCAACTTAAACTTCTGTAATCATTTGACACTGCTCCCTCACAGCGCAATGTAAATTCTATTTTTCTCTGTTCTTTTTGTTTTCCTGTTCTTGTATTGTACATGCGCAAATTAAAAGTTTTCATGTCGAAACTTCGCACCCATGTTATGTAAAGTGTTTAAACATTCATTTTAAAATTCATTTAAAATATCAGTTTCAGATCCACTACAAAATGATTTCAACGTACAACGATAAAAAGCTCTTAGATTATAGTGCAGAACTAAGCATAACTTTTGGCATCGAGTCTTTGGATGTCGCGGCTAGCTTGTGTAACTGGGTTAGCGCAGCTCGAGGCGGTTCGCCAGCATATCCGTTCGGAATGGCGCCAGTCGCGACTTATGACTACGCGTTGGGTGGTTGGAACAGACGCACATGTACATCAGTTGCTGCTGCTGCTGCTCTGTGACGTCAAATGAATTACGTCTGTTGGTGATGCCCGTCCATCTGTAAGCTGCAGCGCAACACGAAACAGGTGATGAAGCAATATGTACCTGTAACCGAGTTGGCGCAAACTGAGACAGTTCTCCCCGCTGATTGATTACGCTTGCGGTATCTAACATCGACCGACATTTATCCAATTTATGGCTTAGAAAATACGATTCGAAAATACAAAAAAAGTCCTGTATTTCAAAGAAGTCTATTAATTTGGCTGCATAAATAATTGACCATTTGGAAAAACGCTTTCCTCAGTATGTAGGTCTGAAAGTCATACTATAATACGTGTAGGAACAAACAATGGATGCAGCTATTGTTAAAAAGTCTTTTTTGTTGGGTTTGGTTACTTTATACATTTAAAATCCACATAATAGCAAAGAAACGCTTCCTTCCACGCAGCCACTTTTCAGCCATTACGAAGGATGGGTGGACGGTCAGAATTCAGTAGAAATAACACCTTCAGGTACAAAAAGATATTTTTATTACTGTACGCCATCCGTCGGGTGCTGTAAGAGACAGATGCTGAAAACATAAGTAAACGGTTTATTATTTCAAAAGCAGTCGCCGTAACTGTTAATACATGTATCCCAATGTGAGACAGGACGGTCAAAGTCCTCATGGAAAAATGTTTGCTGTTGCCTACAGAACCACGATTGTACGAGGGTGAATCAAATAAAAACTTAATTTTTTAATAACAAATAGAAATTTCGCGCCGTTATTCTGTAAGTTGGTAAGCGTGCTACAAACAGCATGCAGAATGGCCTGTAGGTGGCAGCATAGCGCAGATGCACGCACACCGTCGCAGTATCAGCATGAAGATAGCCGCCTCACTTGCGACTTGCACCAGGGAAGAACAGCATCCTGTTATTCGGTTTTTGCGTAGTGAAGGTGTTAAAGCTATTGAAATTCATCAACGAATGACGGTTCAGTACGGTGATGCATGTTTGTCACAGCAGCACGTCTACGAATGGAGAAGGAAGTTTGCAAATGGTGTGACTTCAGTGGAAGATGCTCATCGTCCAGGTCAGGCACAACGAGTTGTGACTCCACAGAACATTGCAGCAGTTGCCGGCATAGTGAAGGAAAACCGCCGAGTGACACTGAATGACACTGCAGCATGTTTACAGATTAGTCATAGGTCAGCACACCACATTGTGCAAGATGTGCTCCAGTTTCACAAAATGTCTGCAAGATGGCTGCCACGGCAGCTGACTCCTGAAATGTGAGAACGACGTGTTGATGCTTGTGAAGAACTTCTTCGGTGCTTTGAACGAGAAGTTGATTGCTTCCTTGCAAGAAATGTTACTGGGGACGAAACCTGGGTTCACTTCCACCAACCGGTAACGAAGAAAGCGAGCACGGAATGGCGCCATTCCTCATCACCAAAACCAAATAAGTTTCGAACAGAACCATTAGCAGGGAACCTTATGCTGACCCTCTTTTGGGACGGAAAATTCGTCATTTTGGAGCATCACATGCCTAGAGCGACCACAGTCACCAGTGCACTAGTATACAGAGATCTAAAAAACCATCTGCGGCCTGGAATGAAATCAAAGCGTCTTGGATTGCTGTCAGCAGGTGTCCTTTTGCAACATGGCAATGCAAGGCACCACACTGCCCGTACAATAGTTGCAACAATCACAGACCTGCATTTTGAGTGTCTTCCTCATCCACCATACCCACCAGACCTTGCTCCAAGCGATTTACATATGTTTGGAGCACTCAAAGACGCAATGGTAGGAAAGAAGTTCCGTTCTGATGAAGAGGTACGCCACACCGTGCATGAGTGGTTGCGCTGACTACCAAAAGAATTTTTTTCTAAAGGAATTTATGCACTTTCAAAGCGCTGGAGGACTTGCATTGAGCGTGGGGGAGATTATGTTGAAAACTGATACAATTTTGTACCACTTCTGCACAATAAATAATATTTAAAAAATATATTTTAGGTTTTCATTTGACTCACGCTCGTACTCTGGCATGCATGGCAAGGTCCGAAGCAAATCCGCCTGTTGCCAAGAAAGTTTCGGTGGGAGGTCCTAACACATCCTCGACATACTCCCAGTCCCTCTCCATCCGATTTGCATATTTTTGGAGTCCTGAAAGACATTCGTTGCCATCGATTTGCTTCGGACGAAGGGGTGCACGCTTGGTTACAATCACGGATCCGGAGGCAACAGACAACTATTTCCCATGATGATTCTGACCGTCCAATCGCACATTGGGATAAATGTATTAACAGTTACGACGATAATTTCTGAAATAATAAAATTTTATTTATTTTTTAGGGTTACGCACCTCAAGCGGAACAAACGGAATTCTTACAGGGTCACATCGTGTTTTATCTTTATAGCTGCTCGTCTGCTGTCTGTCCGACTATAAAAACCCTTTTTTCAGGAACGGGTAGACGTATTAGGTTGAAATTTATGACCCATATTAAGTTGTACGTTCCTTCGGTGGTGTAAAACATTTAGACTTCTGACTAAATGCAGTTAAAAGATAGGGTCACTTCTGTCATATATTTTGGTACTCGCAACTCATCAAAACCTACAGGGTACTTACCGCTGGGTACTTCCCGTTGAACCAGAACCATGAAATTTGGCAAGCAGCTACGTTTCACGGTATGTGTAAGGGAAAAAATTCGATAATTGTTAATCTGTTACTACTGTTTTGGCTCGTCGGCCTACTGACTGGTCTGATGCGGCCCGCCACGAATTCCTCTCCTATGCCAAACTCTTTACCTCAGAGTAGCACTTGCAAATTATATCCTCAATTATTTTCTACATGTATTCCAATCTCTGCCTTCCTATACAGATTTTGCCCTCTACACCTGCCTCTAGTAACATGGAAGTCATTCCCTGGTGTCTTAACAGACCCCTATCATCCTCTCCCTTATCCTTGTCAGTGTTTTCCACATATTCCTTTCCTCTCCGATTCCTTATGTTATCAGTCCACCTAATTTTCACCATTCGTCGGTAGCACCACATCTCCAGTGCCTCAATTCTCTTTTGTTCCGGTTTTTCCACAACCCATTTTCACTGCCATACAATGCTGTACTCCAGACGTACATTCTCAGAAATTTCTTCCTCGAATTAACACCTGTGTTTACAGTATCATACGAAAAAGGTAATTTTTTGTCTTTTTCCGACTTTCTGTTCGTCCGTCTTTTAAGATCATTTTTCTCAGAAATTACAATAGCCAATGCGAAATTACACAAAAAACTTAAACTTAAAACTTGATAATAAAACATTCTCGAAACACAGGCAAAATTTGAGAGATTCTCTATTACCAGGATAGATGAACTACCTATATACATAATTAACTTTCTACGGTACCCTCAAGGCCTGAGTCCTGTTCGCACTTGACCAGTTTCTTTCTATGTCTCGTTTTCATTTGACTGTCTTTTATATAAGCGCTACAGTCTGGAAGCGCGTGACCGCTACGGTCGCAGGTTCGAATCCTGCCTCGCGCATGGATGTGTGTGATGTCCTTAGGTTAGTTAGGTTTGAGTAGTTCTAAGTTCTAGGGGACTGATGACCATAGATGTTAAGTCCCATAGTGCTCAGAACCATTTGAACCATATAAGTGCACATCCTAAGGAGTACAATGTCATGCAATCATGCGACCATGTTCGTTGTACCTCTGCTTACAGATCTGACCCTAGCAGGGCAATCTGTAGAGAATCGCTTCGAGATAGCGGAGGTGCAGATGAGGCGGCCTTCGCCTCGTCTGAGAGGTGTAACTATTGTCGGGCTGAGGACTCGCAAAAATCACCTGGCATACCGTACAGCTCAGTGGAGACGGCGGTGAACTGATGTTACTGATGTTGATATGCCCCCATACGTCTCGGTGCGAAGCTAGCGTACATGGCTCGTACCGATGTACCGAGGGATAATCTGGATTTAGTGTAACTATGTGAGCGGTTCACCCCCCGCCGTGAACCATGGACCTTGCCGTTGGTGGGGAGGCTTGTGTGCCCCAGCGATACAGATAGCCGTACCGTAGGTGCAACCACAACGGAGGGGTATCTGTTGAGAGGTCAGACAAACGTGTGGTTCCTGAAGAGGGGCAGCAGACTTTTCAGTAGTTGCAGGGGCACCAGTCTAGATGATTCACTGATCTGACCTTGTAACACTAACCAAAACGGCCTTGCTGTGTTGGTACTGCGAACGGCTGAAAGCAAGGGGAAACAACAGCCGTAATTTTTCCCGAGGGCATGCAGCTTTATTGTAAGGTTAAATGATGATGGCGTTCTCTTGGGTAAAATATTCTGGAGGAAAATAGTCCCCCAGTCGGATCTCCTGGCGGGGACTACTCAGGAGGACGTCGTTATCAGGAGAAAGAAAACTGGCGTTCTACGGATCGGAGCGTGGAATGTCAGATCACTTAATCAGGCAAGTAGGTTAGAAAATTTGAAAAAGGGAATGGATAGGTTAAAGTTAGATATAGTGGGAATTAGTGAAGTTCGGTGGCAGGAGGAATAAGACTTTTGCTCAGGTGAATACAGAGTTGTAGATACAAAATCAAATAGAGGTAATCCAGGAGTAGGTTTAATAATGAATAAAAAATAGGAATGCGGGTAAGCTACTACAAACAGCATAGTGAACGCGTTATTGTGGCTAAGATAGACACGAAGCCCATGCCTACTGCAGTAGTACAAGTTTATATGCCAACTAGCTCTGCAGAGGATGAAGAAATTGATGAAATGTATGATGAGCTAAAATAAATTATTCAGGTAGTGAAGGGTGACGAAAATTTAATAGTCATGGGTGACTGGAATTCAAGAGTAGGAAAAGGGAGAGAAGGAAACATAGTAGGTGAATATGGATTGGGGTTAAGAAATGAAAGAGGAAGCCGCCTGGTAGAATTTTGCACAGAGTACAACTTAATCATAGCTAACACTTGGTTCAAGAATCATAAAAGAAGGCTGTATACGTGGAGGAAGCCTGGAGATACTGACAGGTTTCAGATAGATTATATAATGGTAAGACAGAGATTTAGGAACCAGGTTTTAAATTGTAAGACATTTCCAGAGGCAGATGTGGACTCTGAGCACAATCTATTGGTTATGACATGTAGATTAAAACTGAAGAAACTGCAAAAAGTGGGAATTTAAGGAGATGGGATCTGGATAAACTGAAAGAACCAGAGGTTGTACAGAGTTTCAGGGAGAGCATAATGGAACAAGTGACAGGAATGGGGGAAAGAAATACAGTAGAAGAAGAATGGGTAGCTTTGAGGGATGAGGTAGTGAAGGCAGCAGAGGATCAAGCAGGTAAAAAGATGAGGCCTAGTAGAAAACCTTGGGCAACAGAAGAAATATTGAATTTAATTGATGAAAGGAGAAAATATAAAAATGCAGTAAATGAAGCAGGCGAAAAGGAATACAAACATCTCAAAAATGAGATCGACAGGAAGTGCAAAACGGCTAAGCAGGGATGGCTAGAGGACAAACGTAAGGATGAAGAGGCTTATCTCACTAGGGGTAAGATAGATACTGCCTACAGGAGAATTAAAGAGACCTTTGGAGATAAGAAAATCACTTGTATGAACATCAAGAGCTCAGATGGAAACCCAGCTCTAAGCAAAGAAAGGAAAGCAGAAAGGTGGAAGGAGTATACAGAGGGTCTATACAAGGACGATGTACTTGAGGACAATATTATGGAAATGGAAGAGGGTGTAGATGAAGATGAAATGGGAGATACGATACTGTGTGAAGTGTTTGACAGAGCACTGAAAGACCTGAGTCGAAACAAGGCCTCCGGAGTAGCCAACATTCCATTAGAACTACTGATGGCCTTAGGAGAGCCAATCCCGACAAAACTCTACCATCTGGTGAGCAAGATATATGAGACAGGCGAAATACCCTCAGACTTCAAGAAGAATATAATAATTCCAATCCCAAAGAAAGCAGGTGTTGACAGATGTGAAAATTACCGAACTATCAGTTTAATAAGTCACAGCTGCAAAATAGTAACGTGAATTCTTTACAGACGAATGGAAAAACTGGTAGAGGCCGACCTCGGAGGAGATCAGTTTGGGTTCCGTAGAAATGTTGAAACACATGAGGCAATACTGACCTTACGACTTAGAAGAAAGATAAAGGAAAGGCAAACCTACGTTTCTAGCATTTGTAGACTTAGAGAAGGCTTTTGACAATGTTGACTGGAATACTCTCTTTCAAATTCTAAAGGTGGCAGGGGTAAAATACAGGTAGCGAAAGACTATATACAATTTGTACAGAAACCAGATGGCAATTATAAGAGTTGAGGGGGACGAAAGGGAAGCAGTGGTTGGGAAGGGAGTGAGACTAGGTTGTAGCCTCTCCCCGACGTCATTCAATCTGTACATTGAGCAAGCAGTAAAGGAAACAAAAGAAAAATTTGGTGTAGGTATTAAAATCCATGCAGAAGAAATAAAAACTTGAGGTTTGCCGATGACATTGTAATTCTGTCAGAGACAGCAAAGGATTTGGAAGAGCAGTTGAACGGAATGGACAGTGTCTTGAAAGGAGGATTTAAGATGAACATCAACAAAAGCAAAACGAGGGTAATGGAATGTAGTCGAATTAAGTCGGGTGATGCTGAGGGAATTAGATTAGGAAATGAGACACTTAAAGTAGTAAATGAGTTTTGTTATTTGTGGAGCAAAATAACTGATGATGGTCAAAGTAGAGAGCATATAAAATGTAGACTGGCAATGGCAAGGAAAGCGTTTCTGAAGATGAGAAATTTGTTAACATTGAGTATAGATTTAAGTGTCAGGAAGTCGTTTCTGAAAGTATTTGTATGGAGTGTAGGCATTTAAATTGTTTGGACAAGAAGAGAATAGAAGCTTTCGAAATGTGGTGCTACAGAAGATTGCTGAAGATTAGATGGGTAGATCACATAACTAATGAAGAGGTATTGAATAGAATTGGGGAGAAGAGGAGTTCGTGGCACAACTTGACAGGATGAGGGGACCGGTTGGTAGGACATGTGCTGAGGCATCAGGTGATCACAAATTCAGCATTTGAGGGCAGTGTGGAGGGTAAAAATCGTAGAGGGAGACCAAGAGATCAATACGCTAAGCATTGAGAAGGATGTAGGTTGCAGTAAATACTGGGAGATGAAACAGCTTGCACAGGATAGAGTAGCATGGAGAGCTGCATCAGACCGGTCTCAGGACTGAAGACCACAACCACAACAACATGTGAGCGGTACATATCTGTCTTAAAACCCGCAGAGGCTAAAGAAGTGAGGCAACCTGGAACAACATCGAGCGGGTGAGTCTGGGCAGCTCCCACCTAGAGTCCACATACGCTCTTCGGATGTGCCATGCCCTCAACGGAGAGTACTGATGTACCTGTGAGGTTAGATACTTAATGTTTAGTTTGCTTTCAGGCACATGTCTGCAGTCCAGTCCTGGTACACATTGAAATTCCAGCTCTGCACTACAATAGCACAGCCCACCATAGTCGTACTACAGTCCAGTATTTGTAACGTATCTTTTTACAAGAAGATGCTAATGTGTGTTACCATAACTTTTTCCGTAGTGCTGTCTCCCCTCTTAGGCCCTATGAAGAGGCTGTATACGTAATGTGTGTAAGCCAACTTCTATTTATGGTAGAAGGTTCTCATCTTGCCACATATTTTATACTTGACACTAAGAGTATTTGACAAATCAACAAAATGTTATCTCATAACCCTCCCCACCCCATTATTCTGCTGATGTGGTACCCAGCCAACAACCATCTTCCCTCTGATGAAGAAACCATTACGTGGCAGGCATTTCCGGAGTGACGACTACTTCATTATCGAGGTGGAACATTTCCTGAAACGCAGATATCTCCAAACAAGGTCTCCGCCAAGTCATCTGTCGCTGTCACTTTCTAGAGTGAAGGCGTAGAGGATCATCATCAGCAGTTGTCATGGCTGCAGCTTGATTTTCTTCCAGGATATAACTGAAACTTTACAAATACCCCTAGTAGTTGATGTCACGTGGCCACTGATCAGCTATTGTGGCTTGATTAAACAGAAGGGGATGCTTAAAGGGGTTGGTATTTTAAAGGGCAGTTATTACAGGACATATTATATCATCTCTGGTGCGGATGGTTTGTATGGAGTTCTTAGTGTGTAACCAGAAGGTACTTCACAAGCTAACCGACATTAGCACGTGTTTAACATGTGATGTTTCATTAGTGATGGTCCTACCGGTGGTACAATGTGTTCATCTTTTGAGGCTCTGACTTCTTTATAGGGGTAATTTTTCTCAGCTTGTTTCTGGGGGATGGACAGCTCGAGGATGGTGATCGCAGATTTGTGACCAGCTCTGTGTAGACGAAAGAAGGAATGAAATGAAACCAAAAGTAGCAATAACGGAACTTCTGATAGATGCGATAAAGTGACCTATAGGATTGGAGAAATTGAAGTTACATGTGTGGGTTGGCGTAATAGGACAGGATCTGGTTGTCCCTGTTAGGGGGATTTGGTCAAGTGGAATTGGAGATCTAGCAAGTGTTTAAGTAGGAGCAAGTAAAATGTGACTAGTTACAGGAGTATGTGGCGTTGGCATGTAGGTGAAATACAAAGGAGCCAGCTATTGTGGCTTGATTAAACGTAAGGGGATGCTCAAAGGGGTTGATATGTTACAGGGCAGTTACTACAAAACATATTACATCATCTTTGTTCGGAGCTCTCGGTGTATAACCGGCAGATACTTCACAATCTAACCGATATTACGATGTAGTTAATATATGACGTATAGGAATCTCTCGTAAATACCTTCACGGGACGACTAAAGTATTTTGTTAGAGAGTGAGGGGTATTACATACTAGAAACGTGACGTGTGTTTTAATATCCTTTATGCCAGCAGTGTTTATTTGCCTCAATGTGTACTTGATTTCTTCTTTTCATATCGCCAAGTGATTTATCAAATCTGATTTACGCAATCCATAAAAGTACAGTGCACACTAACCAGTCACATTACAGTGACCTTATGCGAAAAGCCTTAATACCCACCTACTGCGGCGCCGACCTTTGTGAGACGTGCAGGGAGAGATTCAATGAAGTTCTGGAAGGTACCGACAGGGATACGGAGCCATGGCTGCGCTACGTTTGCTCAGCTAAGTATGCATGTCGCGTACAGCCCGATTGATTATCGATTGCGTCTAACTGTGGGGCCCTGGGTGGCCAGGCCAGAATTGTAAACACACTATGAGCTGTATGATTCTTCGCATTGTCCTGCTGGTAGATGTCACAGTGCCGAGGAAAATGAAATTGAATGTAGATGTGGACATGGTGCCCAAGGACCCAATGTGCCTTCCAGGCAAGACCACACAAATGTTCTGAAGACCATAACGCTCCTTTTTCCGGTTTGTAAGCTTCCCACGATTGTTGCAGCAGGTTGCTTCCAGACATTTCATTCCCACAGAGCATGAAACGCGATTCATCTGAAAAGGACACCTGTCGCAACTCGGTGGACGACCAGTTGCGGTCCTGGCGTTCTGATTCCAGCTTTCGTCGCCGATAAACAACAGTCAGCATGGGGTGTGAACCAGAGGCCTGCTGCGGAGGCCTATATGCAGCAAAGCTCGTTGAACGGTAGTTGACGGACATTTTTGGTAGCTCCTTGGTTCATCTGGGCGGTCAATTGCCCAACAGTTGCACGTCGGTTCGCCGGTGCACATCGCCGCAGCAATTTTTTACTGTTGTCATCTATGGCCCGTGATGCACCACTGTTGCCTTGGCACCGGTTTTGGATAGCCCCATTTCATCAAGCACGGTACATTGAACAACGGAGGCACTGGAACAGTTTAAAACGTAACCCGTTTCGGAAATGCTTCCACCCTCGGCCAGAAAGCCATTGATCATGCCCTTCCGGATGTCAAATAAATCGCAGTGTTTGCACGTTACTGCACCGTTTCTCCGCGTCTCCTGCCGACACGATTTATATACCCTCCACAGCAATTGCAGCCAGCTGCTGTTTGTGGGTGGTTATTGCACGTTGACGTCGAACATCTAACATAAGCGACTGTCATATTAATGTGACTGGACGGTGTATAAACAGCAGACAAAAGTAGAGTACACGAAACTATAAGCAAAACCGTTCCAGGAATAATGGAGCTGCAAATGAGCCGTTCAAATGGTTCAAATCGTTCTGAGCACTATGCGACTTAACTTCTGAGGTCATCAGTCGCCTAGAACTCAGAACTAATTAAACCTAACTAACCTAAGGACATCACACACATCCATGCCCGAGGCAGGATTCGAACCTGCGACCGTAGCGGTCGCTCGGCTCCAGACTGCAGCAAATGAGCCGTTAGCAATATAACTGCAGACGTGTGGTTTCGAGCCGCCAGTAATTCAAGTATGAAATATTGTCCTACTTACTATAAATATGTTTCTGTTCTAAACTCTTCGATTAAGTCTTCAACTAATTGTGCTCGAATTTCACCCTAGGCCTACCATTAAAAAGTAATACAGTAATTGTTCATTACATTACGTGTTACATTTTAGCGCACACGTGCAACTGTTAAAGGTGCTCCCCGTCTCATCCTCGCATGTGGTTAAAATATTGTACTTGTCTCGGAAGTGAGTTACGAAAGGAACCGCGGAGTGGCCGAGCGGTTCTAGGCGCTTCAGTCTGGAACCGCGCGACCGCTACGGTCGCAGGTTCGAATCCTGCCTCGGGCATGGATGTGTGTGATCTCCTTAGGTTACTCAGGTTTAAGTAGTTCTAAGTTCTAGGGGACTGATGACCTCAGAAGTTAAGTCCCATAGTACTCAGAGGCATTTTGAGTTACGAATTGTTTCCAACACCCTTTGATCAGCTCGGAAAGCTTTGCAACGTTGTACAATTCGCTGCCCAGGTGCCCAACCGTATCAGCGGGAGTGCTCCACACTTCGCTTTAGGGAAGGCCCGACAGAGAAAAATCCAGAGGCTTGAGGTACTGGTGAGGCCTTGGTTCAGTCTCTGCTTTACCTACATATCTTGGACAGTTTTGGGAATTCAGATGTTGATTTACGTCAGCTGCAGAATGTTCCAGTACTAAATTGTGCATCTATTGCACTCCCGAATCTTGGTCCGTTGGCGAAATTTGATCCGTATTATTTGAGACTTAGTCGCAAATCTTCAACACATCTAAGTTTTTTAATAAAACTAAGGCACAGCGGAAACGACTGCGCAGTGGGATTTCATACAAGAACTACATAGGTAACGCATATACCACGGTGATTAACAGTAAACTTAAAACTTTGGATTTTTTAGCGTATGTTACAGTTTCATTTGCGCTAGAATAACAACGAAATACCTAATACCTAAGTATTATCTAGTTTTAGTGGTCTTGCGACACTAGATGCCTGAGGAATGCAGCCTATGCCTATTTTTACCAACGACAGAGCATATGTTTGTTGACGTGGGGTCAACTTACAAGGGGACCGCGCTTACTTGTCATCACCGATTTCGTCCATACTTGTAGTATATGCAGAGCATGTCCAGTAACGAAAGTGGCAGAACTGTAAGCTCTGGACGGCGAAGCGTTTAAAAAGAATACATTATTGCGCGGGTCGGTCGAGGAACGAGCCAATTATGGAAGTCTAGTTGCAAATCAGCGATTGGGGCAGCCGAAAAAGTACAGAACTGTAATCCAATGGTCGTGGAATCGAGGCCCTAAGCGAAAACTTTTTTTAAAAAATTTTCTGTTTTACATTAATTATTCTGCAAATAGACCGTGATAATGTTCAATGTATTTTATTTGATGTGAAGAAACCTACGATGAAGAGGACAAATTTCTTCTGTTAACTGATCCGCAGGGAGGACGGGTAAACAAATCCACAATCGTACGATGAGATTTTCCAAGATGAAGACGGGCTGTCATACTGCAGTATCAAAGTGATTCGCCTCAAATGTGCACCACTAGTACAACCCTGCAATGCCTGTTTTTATCGTCTAAAAGCTTCAAAACAGCTCTTGTCGAGAGAGAAAAGAAATCACATCCCGAGAAGGCTGCATCAAATTACATTCCACTGTGCTTCACCAAGTACCCTCGTCAGTATTTGGCGAAATGTCGCATTACGGCTGGTTTCATCCCAAACTGTGCTATAGAAAAGTTCCTTCCATAGTGTAAACTAACTTTGCTTCCGTACAGAAACTTTGAATCAACCATGCACCTGTAAAAATCTGTTGTTTATAACGCGTAAAAAATGCCGAGAAAATTACTGCTTCCCCTGTTTTTACTATGAATGTTATACCACCGTGTGTAAACCATCAACAGTTAAAGAATAAAAGTATCTAACGTTGTATTCGCAATTCTCATGTGTACCTTACAATTACTTCCCATAAATTTGCATGCAATCCAAAATTTAGCTTTGCCTTTCATTTTCATGCCTCCTTAAAAATACTAATAAATACAAAATATTGAACATTACTACGATTTGTTTGCGCTGCAAGTGAAGTAAAATTGAAAAGGAAGAAAGAAATTTCCCCATAGTGACTCGAACTCCTGACATTCGTTTTACCGTTCTGCACTCTTTCCGCTGCGCCAACTGCTACCTGCCGGCCGGAGTGGCCGTGCGGTTATAGGCGCTACAGTCTGGAACCGCGTGACCGCTACGGTCGCAGGTTCGAATCCTGCCTCGGGCATGGATGTGTGTGGTGTCCTTAGGTTAGTCAGGTTTAAGTAGTTCTAAGTTCTAGGGGACTGATGACCACAGTAGTTAAGTCCCATAGTGCTCAGAGCCATTTGAACTGCTACCTCGAAACAACACTCCCGTAAATGGATCATGTCTCACCCAGCCTGTTTCAGAAATGCTATTTTTTTATGCATGGTGCTACGGTCGCAGGTTCGAATCCTGCCTCGGGCATGGATGTGTGTGGTGTCCTTAGTTTAGTTAGGTTTAAGTAGTTCTAATTGTAGGGGACTGACGACCTCAGAAGTTAAGTCCCATAGTGCTCAGAGCCATTTGAACCATCTATGCATGGTAATCTGCAGCTCCCACGTCAGTCAATTTCATTTCTAGCCAGGACCTGCATATACCAAAAATGCGGACAAATACCATAAATACCACAAATGTGGGCAAAATCTGTTAAGTCAAGAGAGTAAAGCTGCTAGAGGCAAAACGATTGAAAGCTCTCGAAATGTTAACTGATGCTTCTGCTGCTTCTCGGTAGCATAACTTCACAATTAAAAAAAAGACAGTATTGTGGATATTCTATAATGTAGATAACTCCTGTAACATTATTAGTCACGGATGGCGAACCAAACAAAACTTTGGGAGCAGCAGAAGTACTATCTGGTCAGGCAACTGAGTTATGTATCCTCTCCCCCGTTTTTCTTAGTTTTCTTCACTGTCATGCATCGCTACAGACCTCAGTGGACAGAAATCGTCAACAATAGGAAGTCTTGGCTCAAACTTCTTAAGTAATAGAACCTAGTGCGTTGTTCTCGATGGTGAGTGTTCATCGGGGGTGAGGGTATCATCTGGAGTGCCCCAGGGAAGTGGGGTAGGTCTGCTGTTGTTTTCTATCTACATAAATGATCTTTTGGATAGGGTGGATAACAATGTGCGGCTATTTACATCTACATCTACATTTATACTCCGCAAGCCACCCAACGGTGTGTGGCGTAGGGCACTTTACGTGCCACTGTCATTACCTCCCTTTCCCGTTCCAGTCGCGTATGGTTCGCGGGAAGAACGACTGTCTGAAAGCCTCCGTCCGCACTCTAATCTCTCTAATTTTACATTCATGATCTCCTCGGGAGGTATAAGTACGGGAAGCAATATATTCGATACCTCATCCAGAAACGCACCCTCTCGAAACCTGGCGAGCAAGCTACACCGCGATGCAGAGCGCCTCTCTTGCAGAGTCTGCCACTTGAGTTTGTTAAGCATCTCCGTAACGCTATCACGGTTACCAAATAACCCTGTGACGAAACGCGCCGCTCTTCTTTGGATCTTCTCTATCTCCTCCGTCAACCAGATCTGGTACGGATCCCACACTGATGAGCAATACTCAAGTATAGGTCGAACGAGTGTTTTGTAAGCCACCTCCTTTGCTGATGGACTACATTTTCTAAGGACTCTCCGAATGAATCTCAATCTGGTACCCGCCTTACCAACAATTAATTTTATATGATCATTCCACTTCCAATCGTTCCGCACGCATACTCCCAGATATTTTACAGAAGTAACTGCTACCAGTGTTTGTTCCGCTATCATATAATCATACAATAATGGATCCTTCTTTCTACGTATTCGCAATACATTACATTTGTCTATGTTAGGGGTCAGTTGCCACTCCCTGCACCAAGTGCCTATCCGCTGCAGATCTTCCTGCATTTCGCATGCGCCGGGCTCGCGCCAGTGTATGCTGATCATGCTGTGGTGTACGGAAAGGTGTCGTCGTTGAGTGACTGTAGGAGGATACAAAATGACTTGGACAGGATTTGTGACTGGTGTAAAGAATGGCAGCTAACTCTAAATATAGATAAATGTAAATTAATGCAAATGAATAGGTAAAAGAATCGCGTAATGTTTGAATACTCCATTAGTAATGTAGTGCTTGACACAGTCTTCAGGAACTCGGGTGGGAGTCTCCAGAGGAAAGGAGGCTTTCTTTTCATGAATCGCTACTGAGGAAATTTAGAAAACCAGCATTTGTGGCTGACTGCAGTACTATTTTACTGCCGCCAACTTAAATTTCGCGGAAAGACCACAAAGATAAGATAAGAGAGATTAGGGCTCGTACAGAGGCATATAGGCAGTCATTTTTTCCCTCGTTTTGTTTGGGAGTGGAACAGGGAGAGAAGATGATAGTTGTGGTACGAGGTACCCTCCGCCACGCACCGTATGGTGGATCGCGGAGTATGTATGTAGAAACAATATATTTGCTACAGCACCCGCTCATCGACCTTTGAGATCCTACAATACCGTAGCGAAGTATCAACAAGGCTTCCTCTCGTAGTCGGAACATAGGAACGCGACCTCTCGCATTTAATTCTGAATCTTTTTTTTTTTTTTGTCTCTCTCTTTTTCCGATCAGCTTTTGTGTCTCCTCTGTGTTTGTGCCCTTGGCGGGGACCTACTTCGCAATACCATTGGCAAGGCCCTTACTAGGACAATGTTTCATAACAAAGCCAATGGCGGCTAATAGCTGGACATTAACTCGCTAACAGCTTGTCTGACTCATACTTACTGGAACGTTCCGGCTTCTATTATCGTATAAATTCACCCGTGTCAGTTTTCGCCACTAATTACGATGCCTCGTGTATATTATATCAAGATGGATTCACTCACAACCGTTTCACATGAGAGAACGCGAACTCTCCCTAGGACAGCGAGGCCAGAGCGATATGACGCCATCCGCTTGTGCAGTGTACCCGAGGAGTGCAATTTGTAAATTCTCAACAGCGACTGCAGTTAACTGCAGATTAGGGCATTAGCGCGGCAGCAGTTGCGTCGACTGCGCATGCGCCGAGCTCGCGCCAGCTGGCAGCGCGCGCGGCGCTGCGCCGGCGGGCCGACATTGTCTGCGCGCGCGGAGACGTGCATTACGGCACAAGTAGGCACCGTCCCATTGTAGCGGCGCACTCCCGCCTCGTAATCAGCAGGCACAATGCGGGCCTCGGTGGTAAGAGCTCAGCTCGTGGCAGCCCCTCTGATAAAAGGAGCTGCGAAATAATTACGGCCGGCCAAAGGCAGCAAGAGGGGAAAAAAAAGAGAGAGAAATAATAACACGTTTCTGTCTCTGGGCCGCAACAAAAGCGCAGCTGGTACTGTTACCGCTCGCAGACAAAGACCAACATTTATAGAAAAGTGCTGGCTGTTTTTTCAAAGCTGGAAACGTCTGCGAGGGGTGCGGTTAGGTGAGGCAGTGCCGACGGGGGCCTAGCAGGTGGCGTCTGCGGGGATACCCTCAGGTGACCCGATTGTGCAGAGGCCCGGGGTAGGCTGCAGCCCCACTGTGTGTCGCATTCACAGGGATGTGTCCTCTACTGTGCCTGCTGCAGCTATACCACACAGCAGCTGTAGTGCGGTCTGTGCCGTTCGGTGACAAAAGATTCGTCCGTGCTGTTCTGCAGCGCGTAACATTTTGTTCAAGCGCCAATATCCGTTACGTTTCTGTGTCCGCGAAACGAGACATTCACAAAGCGTTGTTGTTCTCCGCTTTATTGGCGCGAGCTTACATTGGCCCTCCCTATGGCGATGATTGGAACTTTTTCTCAACCCTGAATACGGCGTGTATGTGTGTCATAGGTTCAATTATTCATTTCAAGAATTTCGAGAAACGTTACTTTTTACCCTACGTATTTACAGAAATGCACTATTTGTAATTCTGAGGGTAGAAAGAATAAAATTTACAGAAGGCTTTTGATAATGTTCAGGGGAAGGCACTATTTGTAATTCTGAGAGTAGAAAGAATAAAATACAGGGGTCAAAATGTTTTCCGCAACTTGTACAGAAGCCACACTGCTGTGGCAAGAGTCAAAGGACATGAATGGGAAGCAGTATTTGAGAAGGGAATGAGACAGGGTATTAAACCCTCCCCCTATGTTAATCACTCTGTACTCTGCTCAAGCAGTATGGAGAAATTAATGAAGGAATTAGAGAGAGGAGAAATAAAGAACTTTTGAGACTTGATTATGACACTATAATCCTGCCGTAGTTAGGAAAGGACTTTAAAGAACAGATGAACGACATGGGTAATGTTTTGAAAGAATATGTAGGTTGCTTTTCTTAATCGAAGACGATGAGGCTTGTGGATGATACTGACAAAACAGTGCGGAGAACTGCACGAAACAACTGTGTGGATTAAAGACAACAACAACAACTGTTAATATAAAATATAAAAATATAGAGGCACCTTAATATTCACACTTAACCATGCAATACTGACAGCTTCAGCGGAAGACCTGCACAAAAATTTCATGATAGTTAACATTTTTTAAAGAATGATAGTACAATACTGCCTAAAAGGATGTATATTTGGGATATTGTACTCTAACGCTCAATTTAGGCTCAAATCTGTGTTTAAATGAGAATGCCCCTGCAAATTACAATGGCTCTGAGCACTATGGGACTCAACATCTTAGGTCATAAGTCCCCTAGAACGTAGAACTACTTAAACCTAACTAACCTAAGGACATCACACACACCCATGACCGAGGCAGGATTCGAACCTGCGACCGTAGCAGTCCCGCGGTTCCGGACTGCAGCGCCAGAACCGCACGGCCACCGCGGCCGGCTGCAAATTACACCCTTTAATTATCGTGCTGTTATAGAACTTGCAAACACGACTGACAAACTGAAAAACATGTAAGTTATTTTCTTACAATACACATCTGATAGCTAGGATACTGTGGAGATGCCATAGAAAAGAGACGTCATTTAAAATTATGAGTACGATGAAAGCTTTAGCTGTGTTGTGTGCTAGTGAAATGAGAGTTCTACGTACAATAAAGGGTACATACAGACGATTAAAACCGGAAACTGAATTAAACGACAGTTAGACGTATATATAACATGCGGTATCTATAACCAACGTATGTTCCTTTTCTTTTTATCCAACAGGACATTGTGGTTTTTCAGTCAAATATAGACCACTGCTAGTATTAAATCTCTCAAAGTGTTTGCCTGACGACCAAAATTTATCTGCTTCTTATCTAAGTTTGATTAATTAAATTTTGAAGTAGTGTACAGGAATATAATGTATAACCAATTTTGATCTATTTACTGTTTTCAGTTTCAATAATGGACTTCTATAACACTTCGTATCACAGTCACACAATTCATAATGATTAATTCGTAGATTTATTTCATAAATACGCTATTTGTTTACTACCGGTACTCTTAAAAATTCCAGCTGAAAATCAATTCATGGCCACTATTAATTAATTCGTTTGTGACTAATATACATGGAGAACACAATGATTATCGTTCGTTAACGCGATTCTCTGTAACTATACAACAAATTTTCTTAACCTTACCTAACATCAAGAATATTTCCTTGCTATTTCTTTTAAGGTCTCATATAACTGATAATGGTCGAAGTAGAGAGGATATAAAATGTAGACTGGCAATGGCAAGGAAAGCGTTTCTGAAGAAGAGAAATTTGTTAACATCCAGTATTGATTTAAGTGTCAGGAAGTCATTTCTGAAAGTATTCGTATGGAGTGTAGCCATGTATGGAAGTGAAACATGGACGATAAATAGTTTGGACAAGAAGAGAATAGAAGCTTTCGAAATGTGGTGCTACAGAAGAATGCTGAAGATTAGATGGGTAGATCACATAACTAATGAGGAAGTATTGAATAGGATTGGGGAGAAGAGAAGTTTGTGGCACAACTTGACCAGAAGAAGGGATCGGTTGGTAGGACATGTTCTGAGGCATCAAGGGATCACCAATTTAGTATTGGAGGGCAGCGTGGAGGGTAAAAATCGTAGAGGGAGACCAAGAGATGAATACACTAAGCAGATTCAGAAGGATGTAGGTTGAAGTAGGTACTGGGAGATGAAAAAGCTTGCACAGGATAGAGTAGCATGGAGAGCTGCATCAAACCAGTCTCAGGACTGAAGACCACAACAACAAACAACATAACACGATTAGCTCATATACGGTACCAATGCTTGATTCTAGTGCCACATGCAACACATCCACAGAATGGAACCTGAGTTTACCGTGCACACTTCAACGGCGTTCGAATGACAATACTATCCTCGACAACTCTCCGCATGAAAATAACGTGACCCTTAGCAATACATACAATATTGTGTAAATCAAACCATTAGATATTTAAAGGGACGTTCGACCACCGAATAGACCCTACTGGTCTCCAAAATACGGTATCCTTACAATGAAGATATGCAGTTAGATGGTACTAAAACAAAAGCGTCTATCACCATAAATAATGTATTGAAACTGCTAATAAAATCAGCTGTTAATGCAGAGTTGGTTTTGTGAGTGGTTTTAATCCGTTCATTATTGTGATTTACGCCTTGGTTAGCAGGATCTATTCTGCGTCTTAATGAATGACCTTGCCGCATGGGTGACATCGGTTCCAGTCATATTACCGACTTTCGGGCTTGGCTAGCACTTAGATGGGTAACAGTCCAGATCTGCCGAGTGCTGTTGGCAAGCGAGGTGCACTCAGCCCTTGAGAGGATCCACATGAATGAGAAATAGCAGCTCCGGTCACGTAAACTGACATCGACTGGGAGAGCTTTGTGCTGACTACATGCCTTTCCATATCCGCATCCAGTTGCGCCTAAGGTCTGAGGATGACACGGAGGCCGGTCGGTACGGTTGGACCTTCAAGGTCTCCTAGGATGGTGGTATTTTTTTTTATTTTATGTCTTCGGAAATACTTAGTACGGGAGAGCATCTGGAGAGAAGTGTAAGGACACCTACTGCTGGGCATTAATGTGAGGTGTACCGACACTTCGCCTTTATGAAGGCTTGAACGCTGTTGGGGAAACTTTCAATGAGGTACCGAAACGTGTGTGGAGGAATGGCAGCCCATTATTCTTCAAGAGTCGAAACAGGAGGCAGTAGTGATGCTGGGCGCTGGTGTCTGGAGCGAAGACTGTTCCGTTGAGGTCAGCTTGATACTGTGGGCAGGTCATCCAACACAGAGATGTTGTTGCCCATAAATCGTCGCCTCACAGAGATGATTTATGACAAGACGCGTTATCATGCTGATACAATGTTATCGTCTCCGAAACGTTCCTTAACTGTATGCAAAGCACGACGCTGCGAAATGCGTTTCTACCTTCTGCATTCTGCGTCTTTTAAGCGCGATATGGGACCACATGCTAACCACTAAAAACACCCCATACCGAAACACTGCCTCATCCGTACTTCACTGACGCGATAGCAGGTAATGTTCCTCAGATTTTCGCCAAACACAAACCCTTTCGTCGGACTACCACAGGTTAAGCGTCGTTCATCACTCCAAATCTCTTCTTTCCAGTCACTCAGTGTCCATTGCCGTTCCTCTTTATGCTGCCACAAGCGCCGCTTGTCATTGACAACAGAAATGTGTAGCTTACGAGGAACTCCTCGGCCACTATACCCCATTCTTTTTAAATCCCTACGCACAGTATTTTGCTAGGTGGACTACTAGAAGCACTTTGCAACTCACGAGTGAGTCCTTTATCCGATTTCATGAAATTTTTTACCACTACCCTTCGCAATGCTCGACCTTCCCTGTCCTCCAGTACTTGAGGTCTGGATGGTGATCGTTTGGACGTGGTTCTTCCTTCGCGCATTTTATTTCGCGCATCAACTTCTCAATCACAATGGTCTACTTGGACATATGATGGAGTTGCTATGTAGGTGACATCCAATAACTAATTCACGTTCTGAGTCACTTAGCTCTCATGACTGACCCAATCTGCTGTTACTGCTCTTCTACTGACAATAGTCCTTGATTCTCTTTACTAGGGTTCCTCAGTAAGTAATGCACTGCATTGTTTTCTTGAACAATTCTTTATTGAACATAATGAGAATTACATACAAGTAAGAATGGTGTTTTATCTACATACCTTATTTTTCCACGTAATCTCCATCCAGTTCTATGGCCTTCCTCCAGCGCGAAACAAGGGCGTGTATGCCCTGTCGGTACCAATCCTTGTCCTGGTGGCGGAGCCAGTGCCTCACTGTGCCAATTACCTCCTCGTCGTCGTCCTCAAAATCTCTACCACGAATAGCGTCGTTTAATGGCCCAAAGACGTGGAATTCCGAGAGGTCTAGGACATGTGTGTCAGGTGTGACAGCCGTAGTTGTTCTCACCGACCGCTGCAAATCGTGGAGCTCCGCCGAACCGCCTTCTGATGACCTCACTCACCCTCCGTGTCCAGCGACTAACTTTACTTCTGTCGACAGCTGATGCCCCATAGACTTTGCACAAGCGTTTGTGAATATTCCCCACGGTTTGTTTCCCTGCAGTGAAAATTTCAATGACGGCACATTGCTTGTATCCTACATCACCTATAGACGCCATTTTGAAACAGTCTTGCAGCTACACTATCTATTGGAAGTGACGGAAACTTGGCGCGTTCATTTCAAATAATACATACGTAACGTTTCTCATTCATAGCACTGTTTTCGGCTGAGAAAAAAAAATGCGGTGCGTTACTTTCTGGGCAACACTCGTCCGCTGGTGGTTCCCCGTCTAGTAGCATCTAGTGATGTACTCAAAATACATTTGATTTGACAGTGTGAGTGGGTTATTAAGACGCAACAGGTAGAAGACTCTTACCGAAACTCTGTACATAATGTCTGGTCTTCAGATGTGTAATCGTACGATGTTCGAATTGAAAAACATATTTAGGTTTCGCTACTGCAATATAATCATCTGGGTGTCTCCTCGCATCCTTAAAATATGTGACTGGTTAAAGTTTTGTGTCATTTGAGATTATGGAGCTCGTCAGCTGTACAATGCTCATGAACTGATCAACAGGAGGTAGAATTATCTATGACTGTCTCGAATTACACAGCCAAGAATATCAAATAGTTATTTACGTAAATTACGGATAATCCTAAACAACATTTACAAGGAAAACCTTGGTTGTGCCGAATTTACTATGCAGAAAGGAAAGGGCGAACATTCTTTGGAATGTCTATGTACTTACCAAAGCCATTAAAACTCAACTCTCAAAACAAAACAAAAAAGTTAGGGCGAAAAACCAAGCTAAGACTGAAGGAACTACAAGACTTAAATGTACTGTGTAAGGGAATAAAACATGAATGTAACCGCCGACATATAATCTCGTGCACAATCCTTTCACTGAATATAGTCAATTACTGAAAATTTTTTTTTGGTCATCAGTATACTGACTGGTTTGATGCGGCCCGCCACGAATTCCTTTCCTGTGCTAACCTCTTCATCTCAGAGTAGCACTTGCAACTTACGTCCTCAATTATTTGCTTGACGTATTGCAATCTCTGTCTTCCTCTACAGTTTTTGCCCTCTACAGCTCCCTCTAGTACCATGGAAGTCATTCCCTCATGTCTTAGCAGATGTCCTATCATCCTGTCCCTTCTCCTTATCAGTGTTTTCCACATATTCCTTTCCTCTCCGATTCTGCGTAGAACCTCCTCATTCCTTACCTTATCAGTCCACCTAATTTTCAACATTCGTCTATAGCACCACATCTCAAATGCTTCGATTCTCTTCTGTTCCGGTTTTCCCACAGTCCATGTTTCACTATCATTCAATGCTGTACTCCAGACGTACATCCTCAGAAATTTCTTCCTCAAATTAAGGCCGGTACTTGATATTAGTAGACTTCTCTTGGCCAGAAGTGTCTTTTTTGCCATAGCGAGTCTGCTTTTGATGTCCTCCTTGCTCCGTCCGTCATTGGTTATTTTACTGCCTAGGTAGCAGAATTCCTTAACTTCATTGACTTCGTGACCATCAATCCTGATGTTAAGTTTCTCGCTGTTCTCATTTCTACTACTTCTTATTACCTTCGTCTTTCTCCGATTTACTCTCAAACCATACTGTGTACTCATTAGACTGTTCATTCCGTTCAGCAGATCATTTAATTCTTCTTCACTTTCACGCAGGATAACAATGTCATCAGCGAATCGTATCATTGATATCCTTTCACCTTGTATTTTAATTCCACTCCTGAACCTTTCTTTTATTTCCATCATTGCTTCCTCGATGTACAGATTGAAGAGTAGGGGCGAAAGGCTACAGCCTTTTCTTACACCCTTCTTAATACGAGCACTTCGTTCTTGATCGTCCACTCTTATTAATCCCCCTTGGTTGTTGTACATATTGCATATGACCCGTCTCTCCCTATAGCTTACCCCTACTTTTTCCAGAATCTCGAACAGCTTGCACCATTTTATATTGTCGAACGTTCTTTCCAGGTCGACAAATCCAAAGAAAGTGTCTTGATTTTTCTTTAGCCTTGCTTCCATTATTAGCTGTAACGTCAGAATTGCCTCTCTCGTCCCTTTACTTTTCCTAAAGCCAAACTGATCGTCACCTAGCGCATTCTCAATTTTCTTTTCCATTCTTCTGTATATTATTCTTGTAAGCAGCTTCGATGCATGAGCTGTTAAGCTGATTGTGCGATAATTCTCGCACTTGTCAGTTCTTGCCATCTTCGGAATTGTGTGGATGATGCTTTTCCGAAAGTCAGATGGTATATCGCCAATCTCTTATATTCTACACACCAACGTGTATAGCCGTTTTGTTGCCACTTCCCCCAATGATTTTAGAAATTCTGATGGAATGTTATCTATCCCCTCTGCCTTATTTGACCGTAAGTCATCCAAAACTCTTTTAAATTCCGATTCTAATACTGGATCCCCTATCTCTTCTAAATCGACTCCTGTTTCTTCTTCCATCACCCTCATAGAGACTTCCAGTGTATTCTTTCCACCTATCTGCTCTCTCCTCTGCATTTAACAGTGGAATTCCCGTTGCACTCTTAATGTTACCACCGTTGCTTTTAATGTCACCAAAGGTTGTTTTGACTTTCCTGTATGCTGAGTCTGTCCTTCCGACAATCATATCTTTTTCGATGTCTTCACATTTTTCCTGCAGCCATTTCGTCTTAGCTTCCCTGCACTTCCTATTTATTTCATTCCTCAGCGACTTGTATTTTTGTATTCCTGATTTTCCCGGAACATGTTTGTACTTCCTCCTTTCATCAATCAACTGAAGTATTTCTTCTGTTACCCATGGTTTCTTCGCAGCTACCTTCTTTGTACCTATGTTTTCCTTCCCAACTTTTGTGATGGCCTTTTTTAGAGATGTCCATTCCTCTTCAACTGTACTGCCTATTGCGCTATTCCTTATTGCTGTATCTATAGCGTTAGAGAACTTCAAACGTATCTCGTCATTCCTTAGTACTTCCGTATCCTACTTCTTTGCGTATTGATTCTTCCTGACTAATGTGTTGACCTTCAGCCTACTCTTCATCACTACTATATTGTGATATGAGTCTATATCTGCTCCTGGGTACGCCTTACAATCCAGTATCTGATTTCAGAATCTCTGTCTGACCATGATTGTAATCTAATTGAAATCTTCCCGTATCTCCCGGCCTTTTCCAAGTATACCTCCTCCTCTTGTGATTCTTGAACAGGGTATTCGCTATTACTAGCTGAAACTTGTTACAGAACTCAATTAGTCTTTCTCCTCTTTCATGCCTTGTCCCAAACCCATATTCTCCTGTAACCTTTTCTTCTAATTAACAACAGAATATTTCAGACGAAAGAAAACCTTTCGCCGTTGGGGTTACAAATACACGAATTTTCGGATGTTTGTCTCTGAGCTGCCAAGTTGTTTTGTGTACACTTTTGGAAACTGATACTTATTACAGAACTCTGTGAAAACCTCGTTACAAGTGCTGTGTCCTGTGGAAAGCTAGGTGTTTCCTTTATCATAATCAACGTATTTCGAGAGCCACAGATGATTGGAGCTTAGGACTGTTGTCACGACCGTCTGTCTAAATGTCAAAGGCGCAGAGTGAAGAAAGTAGCCGTTACGTCTAAATTAAACAAATACTGAGACATGTAACAGAGGTCTACTTTGTTTTGTTTGCAACGTCAGTAATTTATAAATTTGTTTTGAAGGAAGAGTGCAGAAATCAGCAGAGAGAGAATTCTTCTGTGAACATGTCCTTATCTTTTCAGTACGATAAAATTAATTCCCTATCTAAAATTATCCTTCGTAACAGTTGTCGCGTGAAGTGGCCAAGCGGTTTGAGGCGCCAGGTCACTGATTTTGCGGCCCCTCCCGCCGGAGTTTCGAGTCCTCCCACGGGCATGGGTGTGTGTTGTTATTAGCATGAGTTAGTTTACGTTAGAGTAAGTAGTGTGAAAGTCTAGGGACTGATGACCTCAGCAGTTTGGTCCCTTAGGAATTCACACACATTTGAACACTTCGTAACATTTCTTGCTGGCTCAGTGTACAGGTTGAAAAAATTCGGGGATAGGCTACAACCTACTCTCCTTTCTCAACTACCGTCTTTCTTCCACGTTAGAGTTCTTTAACTGCAGTCTGGTTTACATAAAATATGTAGACCGCCCCACGTATTTTATCATTGCTACTTTCAGAATTTCAGAGAGTGTACGTTCGGCAAATACTTTCAGTGTTCTTTAAGTCTACAAATGCTATAAACGTAGGTCTGCCTTTCTTCAACCTATCCTTTAAGATATGCCTTCCTCGAAATCGACTCCTATCAGTATTCCTTTAATTCTGTACATAATTCATGCCAGTATTTTGTAACCCTGACTTATTAAACCGATGCTTCTGTAATATTCGGACTTATCTTCACGGAACTCGAATTACAACATTCTTCTTGGAGTATGAGGGTATGTCCCCTGCCTCATGTACCTCCATTCACAGGTGGAATATGTTTGCACTGATATGATC
Organism: Schistocerca piceifrons; assembly: GCF_021461385.2. Taxonomy (NCBI): domain Eukaryota; kingdom Metazoa; phylum Arthropoda; class Insecta; order Orthoptera; family Acrididae; genus Schistocerca; species Schistocerca piceifrons. The sequence goes on along the minus strand of NC_060140.1, from coordinate 451,318,733 downwards.
TCCCTAAGATCTGAAACGTCTTTCAGCGCTTTGTCACAATCGTATTTGTCAAACGTATGAGCAGAGCGAAAAGAAGACATGCAATGGATTTTTCTCCGAATATTACAGGAGCACAAAGTGTTCGAAACTGTAAAATGGGGTATAAAATTGACCATTGTGAGGTCTGGTGTTACAAAAAATATTTGATCAAGGTAATGTAGAAAAACTGAATTAGTTGTTTTAGGAAAAATTGAAATATTTCACCAGCAGTTGCTCCCAGCTATGAAAATGACGTGTCGGAAAGTTCGTTTCTTTAGCCTAGTTATTTTGAGCGTGAAAAGTTACGTTGGTGCGAGGGTTACTTGTCAATAAAGAATGTAGAACTAATAGTTTTGGAAAAAGAAACAACGAAAAGGGCGTTCAAATAATTTGTGAAATGAGTTGTCTAAAAGTAAAAGGTAATACTGGTCAGAGAAACATTTGACATACCCTTTACCTGATGCTTTAAGCCATGTACAGCACAGTGTTTAACCTAGAATTTAAGAAAAATACCAAAGTATATTTGTCTGGGTCATTATGTAGCCCGAGCAGTCATATTTGCATCACTTGATTTCTAGAATTATTCGAAGATTCGTCTAGTCTTTCTCTGTTTTATTTCTGACTTGTAGGCAAATTATTTCACGAATCTTTTCATCATCCTTTTATCAAAAAAGAATCACAGTATCATATCTCTTATCTCTTTTTCATCTAATTTCTCTTTCCTTTCCATAGCACTGCCTTAAGGTTTGAGTTTCATTGTGTGTGAAATGCTCTCTTCTTCCACCCCTCTCCCATTTTCAAGTGTCCTCGAGTGCACACACCTTACTGTTTAAATTGAGTGCGGACACTTTACTATATAAATCGAGTGCGGACACCTTACTGTATTAATTTCTTGACACCTTACTGCATAACTCGAGTGCGGACGCCTTACTGTATTAATTTCTATGTCGTAAGACTGAAATTAAGTCTCATTTGATGAGTAAACTTGTGGGACCGTTGCAATTGAATAAGATTTAATTCAAACGTCTTTACACTATTAATGTTATTATAAAATTTTCTGAGATGAGGGGATTGGCACAACAGAGAAAGTTGTGGCGGGCCTTATTAAACCAGACAACGCTTTGATAACATAAAATAAACGGTCACTTGTAACCAAAACCGAAATATGAGTGGTGAGAGACTTTGATTAAACACTGTTGACAAATACAATAGACTTAACCTGGTTGGATATAAAAAAACAGCTGACGGCTGAAGAGAAAGGGAAGTTCGTGGCAGAATGCTCGAGGTACACGTATCTTTCAAGAAGCTTCTTGTTTTCCAAAGGTATTAAATTTAACAACCTCTATACGTGAAGAACGACAATGTTTACACCGGCTATTATTTTAAATTACACCTTTATTAAGCGCTGCTAGCTAGTTTCTACCGTGTACACTTGAGAATAAGCATATACTATAAACTAGCTGCTTAATAAAGATATGATTTAAGATAATAGCTTGGTGAAAAAACAAATGTTTATGTGGAAAGACAACTAGCTTTCTTTCTTTCAGTCTCATTTAAAAAGTTTCCGGCTGCTTCGTTTATTTGTCACAGATATATGGAAATGAGTCTTAGAACTTAGGGTAACATTGTTAACATGGATTTATGCTTAGAAAGTAGTTCTCTTAAGTGTCAGAGGACACACTTTCAGAATGTCCAACAGTGGGGCTGTATTGGCATGTCAGCCGTGGACAATAGCCAAGCACGGCTTATTCTGGTCGGAGCGTGCGCACGGGCCGCCGCGTGTGTATCAGATGTTGCCACCGGCCCGTCTAAAATACGTCTCCAGCTCATCTCGGCGAATTTTATATCGCTTTCTGAGAAGTGGCTGTCCCACAAGGAGTATTTTGGTTCGGCCTGCCCCACGGCGCCGCCGGACCCCCGGGGTCCGCTTGCCAAGCTAATTAATAAAACGGCGCCGGCGGCGGTGGCGGCGCCTGGCGCCGGCCGCAATAACCACGGCCAATAGTCGCCAGCGAGACCGGGTCGCCATTCGCGTCAGCGGCTGCCAGCCGTAGCACGGCGGTTGCGCCTCATAACCACGGGTGTCTTGTAGCCGGCGATGCTTAAAGCTTCCCCTGCCGTTGGAATAGTCAATTAATTTTCATCACACTACTCCTAATACAAAACATGCGTGTTAAGAAAACATTAGTCTGATTTCACAAGAATACATCTTCTTCAAGATAAAGATAGAAAATTGGGAAGGATTTAGCTAAACACGTATGACTACAACGTTTTCGTTTTCAATAAAATCTGCTTTACAGAGGATACTTCATTTACATGTGTACCCATACCACCTTGGGGTGCTTTTTATTATAAAGTACATGATAAATTTTTGTTTCTCCAGCTTGCTGTGGTTCTAACGTAACCACTACTTCTTTGTGAAAACAATCTAAAGATGCACAAGAATAACGTTTACTAGCTGATGACTGGTTTCGGACTTCCTGTCCAGTATCAGAATTCTGATCTCGCTCTGACTGCGTTGAGCACATGTGGAGGCCGTTGTGTACGACTTCGTACACTACAGTAAGGAGAGGTGGGTTACAGAGTGATGTGGCAACTGTCGTCTACATCTACATATACGTGATTACTCTGCTATTCACAATAAAGTGCCTGGCAGAGGGTTCAATGAACCACCTTCAGGCTGTCTCTCTACCGTTCCACTCTCGAAGGGCATGCGTGAAAAACGGGCACTGCAATTTTTCTGTGCGAGCCCTGATTTCTCTTATTTTATCGCGATAATCATTTCTCCCTATGTAGGTGGGTGCCAAAAGAATGTTTTCGCAACCGGAGGAGAAAAATGGTGATTCAAATTTCATGAGAAGATCCCGCCACAACAAAAAACGCCTTTTTTTAAATGATTACCAATCCAATCCACGTATCATGTCTGTGACACTATCTCCCCTATTTCGCGATAATACAAAACGAGCTGCCCTTCTTTGTACATTTTCGATGTTATCCGTCAGTCCCACCTGATGCGGATCCCACACCGCACAGCAATACTCCAGAATAGGGTGGGAAAATGTGGTGTAAGCAGTCTATTTCGTAGACCTTTTGCACCTTCTAAGTGTTCTGCCAGTGAATGACAGTCTTTGGTTTGCTCTACCCGCAATATTATCTATGTGATCGTTCCAATTTAGGTTACTTTGTTACTTGTATTTGTAATCCCTAAGTATTTAGTTGATTTTACAGCCTTCAGATTTGTGTAATTTATCGCGTAATCGAAATTTAGCTGATTTCATTTAGTACTCATGTGAATAACCTCACACTTTTCCTTATTCAGGGTCAATTGCCACTTATCGCACCATACAGATATCTTATCTAAATCATTTTGCAAGTCGGTTTGATCATCTGATGACTTTACATGACGGTAAATGACAGCATCATCTGCAGACAATCTATTTGGGGCTACTCAGATTGTCTCCTATGTCATTAATATAGATCTGGAACAATAGAGGGCCTATAACACTTCCTTGGGGAACGCCGGATATTACTTATATTTTACGCGATGACTTTCCGTCTGTTACTACGAACTATGACCTTTCTGACAGGGAATCGCGAATCCAGTCGCACAACTGAGGCGATACTCCGTAGGCTAGCAATTTGGTTAGAAGACGCTTTTGAGGAACGGTGTCGAAAGCCTTATGGAAATCTAAAACTATGGAATCAATTTGACATCCCCTGTCGATAGCACTTATTACTTCATGAGTATAAAGAGCTGGTTGTGTTTCACAGTAACAATATTTCCTGAAACCGTGCTGACTAAGTGTCAGTAAATCGTTTTATCGTTTTCTTCGAGGTACTTCATAATGTTTGAATACAGTATATGTTCCGAAACTCTACTGCAAATCGACGTTAATGATATAGGCCTGTAATTCGGCGGATTACTCCTACTTCCCTTTTTGGGTATTGGTGTGTCTTGAGCAATTTTCCTGTCTTTCGGTACGGATCTTTCTGTGAGAGAGTGGTTGTATATAATTGCTAAATATGGAGCTATTTTATCAGCATACTCTGAGTGGAACCTGACTGGTATACAATCTGGACCGGAGGCCTTGCCTTTATTGATTTAGGTTGCTTCGTTACCCTGAGGATACCTACTTCTATGTTTCTCATCTTAGCAGTTGTTCTTGATTGGAATTCAGGAATATTTACTCCGTCTTCTTTAGTGAAGGAGTTTCGGGAAACCTTGTTTAATAACTCTGCTTCAGTGGCACTGTGTGGTGTGCGTACTGTAAGACCTTCGGTACACACACCATCATCAGATTATTTGACTTGTCGCTCTAACGAAGTAGGCGAGTGTCAGCAATATGTCTCGTGGTCTTATCGTGGCGTGTTTATCTTCTGCCGTTAGGTCAGACGATAGAAATGCCACTTGCACGCTTAGAGTAGCAGATTGACGGTGACCAACTTTAAACAGAACTTGATCAATTTTCACAGGCATTTATTATAATAATAATAACAATCATAAACCTTACTTAACTTGATTCTGGATGCTGTTTTCAATTGACAATCTGAAGTTCTTTTGGTCCTGGTAGGTTAATCTTATTCTCAGATATCTCTGATACTTGACAAAGTGTCTAGTCATTTATCTTCATGGCTATGTACAGCAATATGGTAATTTTATTAGGCGCAGACTGAAACTTGACTACAGACTAATGCAGACTAATGTAGACTAATGCAGACTGGTACAGACTGGTGCAGACAAATGCAGACTGACTAATCGGAGGTCTGTACACTCGTTATAATACCTCGAGCGATTAGGTATCACTGCGCCAGTGTGATCCGCGAGGAGAAAAGGTTCTACGTTAGCAGCAATCTCATTGGCTGCGTGACATATTAATACGCGGATCGGCAGAGATTGGTCCGTCTCTAAGATAGCGCCATCTCGTAGTGCGGAGACGGACGAGCACTGCGTCTGCGCTGTTGTGCTTAGCGGGGCGGGCTCTATTGGGAAAGTTGTGTACGCGCTGACTACGCCGAACTATGTACACAACACACTGTCATCAGTGACTTCACCTGCTGTTCTCGCGCAGTGAATGTATTGATTGCGTCTTGCCACTGGTGTGCTTTATGTATGACCAGAATCTCTTGAGGGTTTTGTGCCAGATTTCGAGACAGAATTTCGTTGTGGAAATTATTAAAAGCATCTCGCATTGAAGTACGCACCATATTTCGAACTTCTGTAAAACTTTGCCAATCTTGGGGATTTTGCGTCATAGGAAAGTAGGACAGGAGGTGAAATGACTGATGAACAAGTAAAAGAATACGTACTTAACTTGTATTTCTCCAAGCATTCGACAACTTATAACACATAATGCAACAAGGAAAAGAGCCCATCTCACACAGTAGCAACAAGGATTAGGCTCTCTGAACTAAAGTACAAAAGATGGCGTTAGAGTCGCGACAAGGCGGCCGCTAGGTAGCGTGACGTAGCGAAATTGGCTACAAGTGTGAGTGGCCTGTGTGGCTGCCGCCGGCCACAGTGTGTTGCGGCGGCAGAAAGCGCTTAAGGTACGGACCCGCTGGAGGTGTTGCTCAGCAGGTGTGCACCATTGGGTCTGCTGGATCACGCGCAACTGCTCTCCTCATCTGAAGGAAACTTGCAGTTCTGCTGACAGCTTCATGACAACTGCAGGGTGGTATCTAAACGTGACACCACAGAGGCCACATTATCGATTATCGTACTTATCGATTTCATGGCCAATTTTCGACTTCCGTTACTACCGAGCATGGTAGTGCAGTGGTTAGCACTCTGGAGTTGTATTCGGGAGGACGACGGTTCAAACCTGCGTTTAGGTTTTCCATGATTTTCCTTAATCGCATGCTGGGATGGTTCCTTCGAAAGGGCAAGGCTGCTTTCCTTCTCCATCCTAGCGTAATCGAAGCTTGTACTCCATCTCTAATGATCTCGTTGTCAATCGGACTTTAAACACTAATCTCCTGTCCACTTCTATCACTGGTGTGCCCCATGGCGTACATTTATGGCTGATTCGATAGTGGACAAGCATTCCGAAATTGATGACGACGATGTTTCGTTTGAAGGGCACTCAATTGCGCGGTCATCAGCGCCCCTTACAAAGTCGCAATTTTTTCACATTCGAATTTTTCACGCAATCCAATCTAGCCACTATCTCAAATAATGCTTATGATGATGAAGTGATGAGGACAACCAACCAGGCCGGGAATCGAACCCAGGACCCCGAGAACCAGACGCGGCAACGCCAGCCACTAGATCACGAGCTGGGGACCATTCCGAAACTGATCATCAATAAATAAAGGTGTTTCATGTGCAATTTAAGAAGATTTTAATATCGTTTACTCTAATAAAAGTTTTCGTTTACCGTTCGCGATTGTTCATTGCGCCTTCCACTGGCCGCACTACAGACATCTCTGCCGATAGTCAAACTCGTTTCATGCGTTTTAGAGCATGCCCGCATAACCGAGGTTGACTGCAAGCACATGCAAGATATCGATTGTACTCTGCATACAAATACGCGTATACACTTTCACGCAGAACAGGCCTTTCTGGATTGTATTGTCCTGGAACTGAATTATAACTATGTAAGTATTTCCCATCCCTTGGCTCCGTCCGAGGTTTTCTGGAGGTTTCATTGATGGAACGGCAAATGTCATAACTGGAAATCTCTTTCAGATGTCGTCCTACGTGAGCGAACAGTTACGAACGCGGCATGGCGCTGTGACCGCACGAAAATATCAAACAGTCGCCAGTGGTGGATCTGTCCTACGTGAAAGCACACACACGGGGCATCGTGCGACATACGATGCAACGAAGCAGACGCCATGTCAGTTTGATATTTTCACGTGATGTGGACCCGGTTTGTGTTTCAAGTTACAATCTCCGAAATTTTGGTCACTGTTGTCCAAGAAAATTATATATACCTGCGTCTACATTTAAATCCACAAAAGCATTGAAGTGCATGGCAGATGGTACGTTCCATTGTACAAGTTATTAACGCTCTTTGCCGTTTTTTCTGTAGGGGAGCTTTTTCTGGTAACTTCAAATATCAAGCAGCCATACGCAGGTCGACCAAAGATGACATTAATTTCATATGAATCGAGGTCTTCAGCATACACTGTTTGGACTCTGCAACTCACTCCAACTGTCATCTAGCGGCAGCTTCCAAACTGGGCAGGCCAGACTGTCCAGTATAGTCTGCTCCCTGTCGGGAGACCTTGCAAACTACGTGCAAAAGTGGATCTCCCAGGTCCTTTGAGTACGCAGGTTAGATTAGCGCCGTTGTAACGGCCGGGCAGGTAGCTTCGAGACCCCGTAGTGGACGTGCGTGTATGTCTCTCAGTTAGACCAGGAGCCGCAGTTGGCGGCCTGTCTGTGCACCTTGTAAAGTTGATTAGAATTAACACTTATACCATGTAATTTGTTCCGTCCAGTTATTGTGAATGGAAATAAGGGCAGGACAGTGAGTCCTCTCGCACTATACACTCAATCTCCAATGACCCACCACGGGAGTAAGAGCCCATGTTAATCGAAAGTGTATTTGAGATATTGACAATTAAGTGATGAATCACCCGTCGTATAATTACAATTGCAGTGGACACGTTAGTGCTAATTTTGTCCCCGTGTAACTACTAAACACTCTTTGATCAATGGGAACGCTGATATAGTATGCCGTATTGTATTACAGGACGTTTGAATTCAGGTAACTCGGCTTCACAAGACAGAAGAAACTAGATTATCAGACAAAGGCGATTTCATTAGCGTTCCAGGAGAGAGCAACTGGCAGGCTGATATCATTACACGTAGCTATAATGCATTGTGAAGGTTATTAATAAACAAAAGCTTTCGATGAAAACTGATATAATTAAAATTAGAAACAAACTGCTTAGCGACTGAATTCGGTTAAAGCTAAGTAGTTCACATAGGTTATAGAAAATATCGACAAAATACTAACCCTTTAAATGATACTGGCAAATATATATACTACTAAACCATGATGCTCTAATCGGAAACATGTAGAGCGTAGAATAAGAAACAGGCATCGCATTGTCATTGCTTTCTGGTCAGTCGTGTGTATACTATCAACCCCTTGTACGCATTGACTCTTAAGAAACCGATCGAAACTTCCTCACTCCTAGTTACAATAATATTGTGGTCGACTAATCCCACTGGTCTTAAGTGCCGTTTATTACTTTATTTACTACAAACAGTCGGATTTATTTGTATTCATACAATCATAGTAGCTGCTCTGATAAATATTTATATAATTTTCATGCTCCTCAGTCGGTAGGCTTGAGATGTCAGGGAACAGGTGTAATGGTATGGATGATGACCTCTGAGACACTCGCCTTCCGAGGAGCTTTCGTCAGCTTTGGATTGACTCTTTTGATACAATCGACGGTAAGTTCAATTCACAGTAACATTTCCTACATTTTAATGTACAAAATCAATACCAGAGTCATTTGTGAGCTTATTTTCAGCAAATTTTCTCTCGCGCTGTACGTGTAAGCAAACTGATACTCGTCAATACATTTCGTAATTACATCCAATTGGTATTTTTCTCCTAACGAAGAGTGAAAATTGCGTATAATATTGTTTCACAAAGTATCTGGAAAAAGTGGAAGCTGAGATACTAACTTCCACTGACAGTACCGAGTGAGGTGGCGCAGTTGTGGACTGGCATGCGGGAGGATGACTACTGAAACCCGCGTCCGGCCATCCAGATTTATGTTTTCCGTGAGTTCCCTCAATCGCTTCTGGCAAATCCCGGAATGGTTCCTTTGGAAGGGCACCGCCGATTTCCTTCCCTAATCCGATGAACCGAAGACCTCGTTGTTTGGTCCCTCCTCCCCAAATCAACCAACCAACCAACCACTGACAGCGTACATGTAGGATGATTATTGAAATATGCAACTTGACAAAAACAGTAAACCTAACAGATCATGCATGAAAGTTGCTGAAGAGAGTAGTATATCGAATAAGGAAAAAGAAAATCGAAGTGCTTTTAGATGGTGATTAGTTTGGCTACCGCAAAGGTAAGTCACCAGACAGATAGTTCGGTTGTTAGTACTGAAGCAAGACTTCAAAAAATTCGAGACACATACTTAGCATCTGCCGACATTGAAAAATCGTTAGACAACGTAAAATAATGCAAAATGTACGAAATTTTGAGAAAAATACGAGTAAGCTATAGGGAAAGACGGGTGATGTATAATCTGTAGAAGAATGAAGAGGGAACAGTAAGAATGGAAGAGTAAAAAAGAAGTGCTAGAATTAAAAAGGGTCGAAGACAGGGATTTCACCATTCGCTCCTATTGCTTAATCTATACATCGGAGATGCAATGACGGAAATGAAAGAAGGGTTCAAGAGTGGGATTAAAATTCAAGATGAAATGATATCAGTGATAAGATTCGCTGATGACATTGTTATCCTCAGTTAATGTGAAGAACTGCAGGACGTGTTGAGTGGAATGGACAGTCTGATGAGTACAGACTATGGATTAAGAGTAAACCGCAGGAAAACGAAAGTGATGAGGAATAGCAGAAATGAGATGCTGCACACTTACATTAAAATTTGTGACTGCGAAGTATATGAAGTAAAGAAATACTCTTTCCCTGGAAGTAAACAACACATAACGAAAGAAGCGAGGAACATATAAGAAGCAGACTAGCAAAAGCAAAGAGTGCCTTCCTATGAGGAGCCTGCTGGCATCAAACGTCGGTCGTAACCTAAAGAAGATATTTCTGAGACGTAGCATAGCATTTTACGGCAGTGGATCATGGCCTGTGGGGTAACTGGAAAAGAAAAGAATCGAAGCGTTTGAGACTGGCTGCTATAGAAGAATTCTGAAAACTAAGTGGACTGATAACATAAATAATGAGAAGGTTTTCTGCAGAATCGGTAAAGAATACAGTGACAAGAAGACAGCGCAGGTGGACAGGACATGTGTTACGATATATGGTATTAGAGGTAGCTAACCGTTGGTTTGGCGCAAGAGAGGAATTCGTGGCGGATCGCGTCAATCCCATGAGAAGACAGTTAACTGAAAAAAAAAGAAAAAAGAGGAAGCAACCACAGGAGGCAACCATGCGGTGGAGGTCGGAGGCTTCTCTGTTTTTTTCGATATGTGGCATATCTGACTATAGATTATGAAGCTGGTGTGTAGGCAGAACGTTTAGGACTTATCGATGAACATGGGGTCCGTAGCAGACCGAGCGAGGTTGCGCAGTGGTTAGCACACTGGACCACATTCGGGTGGACGACGGCTTAAACCCGCGTCCGGCCATCCACATTTAGGTTTTCCATGGTTTCCGTAAATCTCTCCAAGTAAATGCCGGGATGGTTCCTTTGAAAGCACACGGCCAGTTTCCTTCCCTATCGCTGACAAAATCCTAGCTTGTGCTACGCCTCTAACGACATCGACGTCGACGGGACGTTAAACCTAATCTTCCTTCGTTCCTTCCTCCGTAGCAGACGTGAATGGAAACGTTTCGCTTGATCGAATGAACTTCGTCATGTCGATGGCAGTGGCAGAAATCGCCGTCATTCAGATGAATAGCTGCTCGAAGCATGCACCACGCCAAGACACAGGCCGGGGGAGGCAGTATTGAGTTATAATGGGAAATCCATCTGTTCTTACACGGAACATATAGTAGAAATCGAAGGCACAGTATTAGCTGAGGATTACCTAAAAATTGCTGCCGATCAACAGCACCCCATCATGCTTCTTCCACCAGGATAACTGTCGGTGTCAGAATGTCAGAATCGTGCTACAGTAGTTTGCGGAGCATGAACTACTGTTAATTTCATAGCCACCATATTCGCCTGACCTGACCCCGAAGGAACACATATGGACCGCTATCAGGCGCCAACTTTGAAACCGCAAACTACTAACCTTAATTTACGGGAATTTCTTGACCTGTGCATATAAATATGGTGCCATATATCTCCGGAAACATTTTTGCATTGTGGTGCCATACACAATAGAGCAGCTGAGTGGTCAGCGCAGCTGATTCCCATAACCTGAGCCAAGTTAGATTCCCGCTACCACGAGCGATTTTTTTATTGGTGGGGGACCGGAACGGTGGTGAACTTAGCCTCAAGAGACTAACTGAGCAGCTATTTGACCGAGAAATAGCGGTTCCATGTCACGAAAACTGATAACGGCCGGAAGAGCAATGTGATGGCCCCAAGTGCCTCCATATCTTGTCCAATGACACAAACGTAAGAGGATGATATGGTCCGTCGGTCCGATGAACCCGCTGGGGCTTGCGAACAGAGTTCACGTTTAAGCAATTAAGCACATGCTAATATTGTTTTGGCTCATCAGCGTGGTTTACAAAGATTCGAATAAGCTGTTTTTCTAACACACACAAGAGTAGAAATAAGAACTGAAGAAGAATAGAAAACCGTCAGTTATCGTCTAAAATTTAAGTTCTTCGTAAGTAACGTCGAATTTACTTCTACTTTCACGAATAACTACTGTAAAGTTCCTTTGTAATAGATGGTGACCAAGATGAAATTTTCAGATGTGTGGAATGTGAAACATCTTTGATATTAAGTTTGTTTGCGTGGCCATCATCTGCAGCAAGAGCAGACATATTCCTTTAGTAAATAAAAACTGCCTTTTCTTGCTGCTGTGTATTTTATTTCCTCCAGACGCGTTTCGCTTTTTATCTTAAGGCATCTTCAATGGGATTCAGATTGATACAAATATTTTTATATGTGATGTTTGCAGCTTATAAAAATTTTACGTCTCGTTTTTGACGTAAATAAGTGATTACTTACAACACTTCGCTTTTCTGTTTGGCATCTGTGTTTCCTCCTATCAGGTCACATGCTGGAGGTCGTACTATCTAAGACTAGTGACAGGAGACTAATAGTGCTCCTCAGTAATAAGGGCAAACAATATGAGAACTGTGAAAAAAATTTTCGTAACATGAGTATGTGCTTGTGTTTCGTAAGTGAAGTTATAGTGCAACCTCCAGCATGTGACCAGATGACAGGAAACGCAGGTGCCAACCAAAAAGGCGAAGAACTGTAAACAACCGTTTATTTGCGTAAAAATCGATACGTGAACTGTTTTATAATCTACAAATACTACATAAAAAACAAAACTGTCATTCTAGATGATACTGAAGGTGCCTTAAAGCAAAAGGCGAAACGCGCCTGAAAGAAAAAAAAAAATACATTGGAGCAAGAGAAGGCGGATTTTATTTACGAAACGAATACATCTCTAACGTGTTTCACGGAATCAGTTGACGTATATTAAAAAATACAGAAGAAAGAAAGCAAAGAGGAACGTAATGTATGTCTAAGGACATGCAGAGTGATACAATTTTCGATTCTAGGAAATTACATGGCCACAACGAGATAGCATGTTGGTACATAGCAAACCTCCTGACATCAGACATTGACTGCTGTAACGCAGAGAAAAGTGGAAGCCGAAAAACCAGAAAGGTACAAAACGTATACCGTACTGAGATGCAATAGATGAACTCAAAACAATTAAGAATGAAGAAAGCCTCAACTACAGAAGTATAAAAGAGACAGTAAGAGACAGGTAAAAATTTCCCAGAAATATACTTACAAGTACGTGTGGAAAGGCTGCAAGTACTGATTAACTTGACGATATTACTAATGACGCTGCCTGTGGCTAGGATTCAGGAAATCACATGCAGAAACAGAAATGGACCAAGAGCAGAATGTCAAATTAAATCAACAGAAAACTTTCCTCACGACCTCCGTCCAATGGCACCCTTACGAGAGTAGCTTATAAGCTGATCTGTATAGCCAGATGTCAAGAAATAATGACCACTTTTTTCAGCTGGTTGTTCCTCCCTACGCATCTAAGACTCTTGAAAACGCTGCAGTTTGTCTTGCATGACTATCATTAGGGAAACTAAATGTATAAAAACACATAATAAGTGATGTGTTACCAACTGTATTAATTTTAACTATATTTTGTAATTAACTTTGTTTGTCTTTTCCTCAGAACCTTTCTCTCAGTTTAACAGGGTTTTCAGTGTTCTGCATAACACGTGGCCTTTGTACAGTCTTCATTCAACTACGCTGATGACCTTGACCGGACGGATTTCCTCTCATATTTTCTACCTAGATGGCGACCTACCCTCTCAGTGTGTGTATACAGTATATCACCTCAGCAATAAATGTCTAGACTGTAGCCGGTTAGAAGTTAATTAATTTTCTGCGGTTAACACTATTTGTTTTTCCACTGCAGTAAACCTGTTCCCCACAACGCGTCCTTTTGCAATCACGATTTGCTTCTCGGCTACGTAATAATGTGCGGTTGTATGAAAGATAAATTCTCGGGACGTATAAAATTAACTTTAGAATTTGTAGCTTTTTTCGCTTTAGTTACAACCAACCAGAAAGCCTCTCATACAAACGTAGATTAAAACATTTATATGTCGCTAGTATAACAGTTCCGCGCAAACTTTATATTTACGACAAAACTGAACAACTATGCAGCCATGAAATTTCAGGCCCTTTTTATCAGAAATAAAGATCTCTCACTGCTGTAAATTAAATGTTTTTAATTTATTTGTTTCTTCTGTTTTATTCTGGCGCAGTAACGATAAGTAAATGATGTAATGGAAATATGTGCGAAAATAATACTGTTCTTATAAATCGTCACGTATGGCTGAGGCATAAACAGGTCATAAAACCACATAAGTGTTCCTTATGGAGGAAACACTGAAATTAAAAAGAATACATGTTTCAAATAACTGTGTGATATTGAATGTAGGATCTAATGTTGCATTTGGCTTGGAATTTACTTTGTGAGGAAAACAGTTGTAGTTTGTTCATCAAGCAGCGTACTTTCTTCATCAAATAGCTTCGACATTTTTTAACATACAGTTTTTATCTTTCAGAGCGCTGAGATACGCATTACTTAACCCAGAAGAGAGACATGACGATTAATGATAAATGTATGTGTCCTGTAATGCGTGTGAATATTTCACGCTGTTATCGACAGAGAACTTCCCCCATCTCTCTCTTACTCTTCGATGTCTTTCTTCCACGTTTCAAAGCAATATTCTGTCAATTTCTGACGTTCACACCCTACCTCTTCCTTAAAGCTCTTTTGATTTTACTGTAAGCAGCAATACGTCTTCGTTCCATTATTTAATTTTTGATTTAATCATATGTGTTTCTTGGGTTTAAACCATTGCAATCCCTGTTGATTTCATTCGCTACCGGTAAGCAGTTCCTTATGGAGGAAACACTGAAATTAAAAAGAATACATGTTTCAAATAACTGTGTGATATTGAATGTAGGATCTGATGTTGCATTTGGCTTGGAATTTACTTTGTGAGGAAAACAGTTGTAGTTTGTTCATCAAGCAGCGTACTTTCTTCATCAAATAGCTTCGACATTTTTTAACATACAGTTTTTATCTTTCAGAGCGCTGAGATACGCGTTACTTAACCCAGAAGAGAGACATGACGATTAATGATAAATGTATGTGTCCTGTAATGCGTGTGAATATTTCACGCTGTTATCGACATAGAACTTCCCCCATCTCTCTCTTACTCTTCGATGTCTTTCTTCCACGTTTCAAAGCAATATTCTGTCAATTTCTGACGTTCACACCCTACCTCTTCCTTAAAGCTCTTTTGATTTTACTGTAAGCAGCAATATGTCTTCGTTCCATTATTTAATTTTTGATTTAATCATATGTGTTTCTTGGGTTTAAACCATTGCAATCCCTGTTGATTTCATTCGCTACCGGTAAGCAGTTTCATGTTTCACTGTTTTGTCTTCAGTTTTGTATACCAGTAACGTTTGATCCTTCTATAACTAGGATCATTTCGCTTCATTTGAAAAGTTTACATTGTATTATGTTGCATTGTATTAAACTGGGCACCTAGAAACAGCGGAGAGGCTTCGTCCCGCCGTAGCCCTCAGTGGTTCATAACCCCACAACAGGCCACAGCAGTCCACCCACCCCCAACGCCGCACCACACCGAACCCAGGATTATTATGCGGTTCGGCCTCCAATGGATTTCCCCCCCCCCCCCCCCCCCCCCCCGGGAATTTCTCATACCACAGACGAGTGTAACCCCAAATGTTCGCGTGGGAGAATAATTATGGAGTATGCTTACGTAGAAACGGTGTTTGTGCAGCAATCGCCGACACAGTGTAACTGAGATGGTGTAAGGGGAACCAGCCCGCATTCGCCGAGGTAGATGGAAAACCGCCTTAGAAACCATCCACAGGCTGGCCGGCACACCGGACCTTGACACTAATCCTCCTGGCGGATTAGTGCTGGGGACCGGCACGCCTTCCTACTCGGGAAACAGCGCGTTAGACCGCACGGCTAGCTGGGCGAGCGAAGTTTACATTGTCTCTACTTAAATATCTGCAGCCACCTGACGATGGTATTTTATAGGTAATGTACAGTTATTTTCAATTTAAAACTTCTTCTCATTACGTTCCTTTTGTTATTTGAAGTAATAATGCCAGAACTTCCTCTTCATTTACAGCCTGCATTTCTTTATTATCACCTAGCGATGAATATATGTATACAAAGATATTCATTCTATCACAATTTTTTCCATTCTTAATCAAAATGTCTACTATCTAGACGGCAGGGATGTTTACTAAAATGCCATAAATATGTCATAAATCTTTGTTTTACTTTCTTGTTCTCTGTTAATTTACATGGAAAAAATAAGCCGGTCCATATCTGTCCAAGTTTTCTCGCAGCCCGTAAAACGTTTAGCGTTATAGCGTTACATGTCGTTCCAATACGATCCCAATGTCCCCTTCCTTTACAGACAACACACGGAGACTCGAATAAGAAGCTCATCTTGGGAAAACTTGACCAAAAATAGCTAGGAACACGAAAATGCTTTTACTGAACTTTCTTAATTCCAATGCAGTTGAATCCTTTAGTACTTTGTAACATGTGGTATTGATCAGTTTTGATCCTGATGATACCTGGGTACAATCCCACAGACAGTGCGCACGAACTCTTCGTAACTGTACTCCTGTACTCGTTTCAGAGAATTCGTTGCCTGTATTGGAGGGGTCTGCAAAGGACGACAGAATACAAATATGAAAGACTTATTACGGAGTTTATCCGTAAGATCAATACACGATGATGCCATTCACTAGATAAGTTTCGCAGAACCGTCACCCAAATATTTGAATTGCTGTTTGCAGACTGATTGCTGTTTGCAGTTAAGCCACTGCGACAGAGTGATTACCGACTTCGACTAGTACTCAAATGTTCTGGATACTTGTCAACCACGGTTTCAGACGGTAGCCTAATCAACGCGCCGCCACCAGTAAAGTTCTGATGGGTCAGGTCTGATTCCAGGGGTGTATCCATCCAGATGGTGCCTCAACTGTTCCACAGATACCAGCGCACAGGCAGCTCCAAACGGTAATTACCCTCGTGATCAGCTGAAGAAAGAGTTAACATGAGACCAAAAGCAGCACGAAGCCATCCTTGTACCCGTGGATGTCTTAAAATGGCGACAACGCATTGACTGTCCTACGTTACTTCATTCTACTTAGTGCCGTGCTAGTGTGTGCCTCTGTTCATTCCTTGGATTTCGTGGCCTATCATTGTTCATACCTGCGTCTGCCAAGCCTAGTTCATATGTTATCCATTTTGGTTTTGTTTCCCTAATGTCTGCTCTTTCAGTTACTTGGCTTGTTAAGTGATGCTGGCCTCTCGACTATACACTCCGGTCTGAAAGTACATAGCGAGTTTTAGTAGCTGAAAATTTAGTGTACTACGCTTCAACATGGCTGCTGTCTTGCTGAATTTTTGGATTTACCGCCATTTTAACTTAGCACAACGTGGCTATTTCTACCATCTTGGATTTCTGTATTTCCTGTTATCGACGTCATCTTCGATTTATCAAGGTAGCACTCAGCAGCTATAGGATTGTGGCGTCAGAAGATGAAGTAAGGTGGAGATTTGATATGTTACATCAGTCTTAGTACTGGCGTAACCACACTACTCTTGATTTGCAGTGTTACACTCCCAATACACATGATGGAGAGAAACGACTTGATAGCATGGTCAGAGGATCTCAGGGGCTGTCTAAAGGTGCAAAATTATCCTAATAAATTGCGAAAACACAATCTGTGATCTATGGCCTCAAAACGAAGACCAGTCAGCGATGGGCGAGCAAGTATGTCCTGTAAATGCATATTTGTGGGTGTGTATTTCGGCTCTGCTGCTGTGTTACGCTGTGGTTGATACGCTACACTGCTCTTGAATAAAAGTTCACTAAAACATGCGGCCCGGCCGCTGTGGCCGAGCGGTTCTAGGCGCCTCAGTCCGGAACCGCGCAGCTGCTACGGTCGCAGGTTCGAATCCTGCCTCGGGCATGGATGTGTGTGATGTCCTTAGGTTACTTAGGTTTACGTAGTTCTAAGACCAGGGGACTGATGACCTCAGATGGTAAGTCCCATAGTGCTTAGAGCCATTTGAGCCAAAACATGCGGCCTTCAAATTTCGTTATTAAACGCGTTGTACCTTACAGCAATGATGCTTCTGCAGTACACGCAATTATATTAACAAAGTAATAGGCTGTGATACATCTGCCGGGGGCCATCTTCTCCGACTTATACCAGCAGCGGCCCAGGAGAAAGCCGGCCGGACTCCATGGGGCTAGCGACCGAGATGCGGACACTAGAGCCATTCTGTAACAAGGGGTAGGCGGGAGGACGCCCTCGCTTCGCTTAAGAAAGGACTCGTAGCAAAGAGCCATGGTGGACATAAGCGTGCCAAAAATTCATGGGTCTCTCCAGCAATTATGTTGGGACATCAAGATCGTACACGCGTAAGCAAATTAATTCGTCGTACACAAAGCGTCAGGAAGTGGCACAGGGAAGCGTGTGAAAGAAGTCAGACTTCTTAAAAAGATGCTTTCTGGACAATCAGGACGTTTCTTACAGATAATGGGTGCCAGCAGACTCTGAGATGAAGCACATAAATGAGTCTATCGAGGCCTAATGCGGAGATAACTGTTACAAGGAAGTGCTGCATGGCTGCTTTCACAACAACTTCGGAATGCAGAGAAATATCGGAAGAATATGCCAATACCGCATGTGAATTGGTAAGAAAGATGTCAATTTCCGAGTCATACACCAGCCCCTGCAAGGAGAGGCGTGGTCATTAAACAGTCATCAGTCGTTGAGCGGCACTGGAAAGTGAGTCCGCCAATGACAGCACCTAGCGGACAAAATTTCGAGGAACTGTTGAGCTGAGAGATGGATGAGGAGCGAGGGAAGGCAATTGGTGAGACAGCACTGAAGCAAGACATCCATCACCAACATCCGCCCTCCGACATCGTAATATCGCGGCCCTGGGCACGCAACCCACATATGACAGACAACGCGGAAATCGTACCTGGGCCTCTCAGCAAAGCCGCGATCGCTGATGGGGACTGTCGACTCGCACCCCACAAAAAAAATGGCTCTGAGCACTATGGGACTTAACATCTGAGGTCATCAGTCCCCTAGAACTTAGAACTACTTAAACCTAACTAACCTAAGGACATCACACACATCCATGCCCGAGGCAGGATTCGAACCTGCGACCGTTGCGGTCGCGCGATTCCAGACTGAAGCGCCTAGAACCGCTCGGCCACTCTGGGCGGCCGCGCCGCACAGTTCCAAGGCGGCGCCGTACAGACGCTGCACCTGCCGCCGGCTGCACTACACGACGAATGATCACCAATTATGGTAAGATGATTCGTCCAGCTCGATGCCTCCGCATAATAACTGAGTCGCGCCCACGGCCAGTCAATTCAGCCCTGGGATCTGTAATTTTGTTTTGGTTCGTATAAACAGTACTGAAACAAATACATTTCTTTCATGTTTTAATCATTTAAACAATATGTTCCACTAATACATCAAGCCTTTAATCTCATAACCTTTGCCGGCCGCGGTGGTCTCGCGGTTCTAGGCGCGCAGTCCGGAACCGCGCGACTGCTACGGTCGCAGGTTCGAATCCTGCCTCGGGGATGGATGTGTGTGATGTCCTTAGGTTAGTTAGGTTTAAGTAGTTCTAAGTTCTAGGGGACTGATGACCACAGCTGTTAAGTCCCATAGTGCTCAGAGCCATTTGAACCAGCCATCATAACCTTTTGTGTTTGATTTCATTTACTTATTGATGTCACTTAGTTATTGGCTCCCAGCGTGAGACGATCTCATTAGAATTTGCTTTCTATGTGATATCACAAACGAGGATTTCTCGATCCACTACAGGGCATTCGGTACTTTTCGCATATTTGTTTTAATGGTCAGCTTGCACTCAGTAAAAATCACATTGAAATCACGTTTACTGTGATAGGAATCCAAATTTTACCTAGCAAACACTGCTCAGCCAAAACCATGATCTTCAGTTAATTAGATTATTAACAGCATTCTTCGTCGTAATAGGTATTAGATGCTGCAAACTGGTTTAAATGCGAACACGTCTGCACGCTCGTCGCTGACTGACTGTCTTTTTATGGTCGTAGCTCCAGAACAGTGCCTTCCTCAGCTGTGTTTATCTGGAAAACTTTGTTCGAATCCATGTCCTGTACTGTGCTTAGATCTTATTATCACGCTGTTGTTTTCGACGCTGTATCAGGATTCGCACCTGGGGATGAAGGGGCAGTGGAAACAACTCCACTAAGTAATTGACAATTATATTCACAAGGTATGTAGTATTACAGTATTCTACCTTGGAGAACGTTAGTCTCATAAACATTACCAGAAAAATGCTGACCTTTATGCAGTGCTCTCGGGGATCGGTGGGAGTAGAGGAACACGAGACTGCGAAAAGTACTGCTACTGAGAAACATTGTAAAAGATGATCAAGTAACAAACACTGTATTAATTTCTTAAGTCTACCAGGACTTGAAATCTACCAGTCGTATGTCAAAATCTAATTACGAGCTTCAGCAGCTCAGTTCCAGCATACATTTAGAGTTCAAATAAATTCAGTGATAAATTTAGAAATAAAATACGGTTTATACAGGGTGTTACAAAAAGGTACGGCCAAACTTTCAGGAAACATTCCTCACACACAAAGAAAGAAAATATGTTATGTGGACATGTGTCCGGAAACGCTTACTTTCCATGTTAGAGCTCATTTTATTACTTCTCTTCAAACCACATTAATCATGGAATTGAAACACACAGCAACAGAACGTACCAGCATGACTTCAAACACTTTGTTAAAGGAAATGTTCAAAATGTCCTCCTTTAGCGAGGATACATGCATCAACCCTCCGTCGCATGGAACCTGATGTGCTGATGCAGCCCTGGAGAATGGCGTATTGTTCCACAGCCGTCCACAATACGAGCACGAAGAGTCTCTACATTTGGTACCGGGATTGCGTAGACAAGAGCTTTCAAATGCCCCCATAAATGAAAGTCAAGAGGGTTGAGGTCAGGAGAGCGTGGAGGCCATGTAATTGGTCCGCCCCTACCAATCCATCGGTCACCGAATCTGTTGTTGAGAAGCGTACGAACACTTCGACTGAAACGTGCAGGAGTTCCATCGTGCATGAACCACATGTTGTGTCGTACTTGTAAAGGCACATGTTCTAGCAGCACAGGTAGAGTACCCCGCATTAAGTCATGATAACGTGCTC
Organism: Schistocerca piceifrons; assembly: GCF_021461385.2. Taxonomy (NCBI): domain Eukaryota; kingdom Metazoa; phylum Arthropoda; class Insecta; order Orthoptera; family Acrididae; genus Schistocerca; species Schistocerca piceifrons. Next base: position 451,298,068 of record NC_060140.1, on the reverse strand, counting down.
CATTGAGCGTAGGTGGAAGAACATGGGGCCCAGTCAAGACATCACCAACAATGCCTCCCCAAACGTTCACAGAAAATCTGTGTTGATGACGTGATTGCACAATTGCGTACGGATTCTCGTCAGCCCACACATGTTGATTGTGAAAATTTACAATTTGATCACGTTGGAATCAAGCCTCATCCGTAAAGAGAACATTTGCACTGAAATGAGGATTGACAAATTGTTGGATGAACCATTCGCAGAAGTGTACCCGTGGAGGCCAATCAGCCGCTGATAGTGCCTGCACACGCTGTATATGGTACGGAAACAACTGGTTCTCCCGTAGCACTCTCCATACAGTGACATGGTCAACGTTACCTTGTACAGCAGCAACTTCTCTGACGCTGACATTACGGTTAACGTCAACTGCACGAAGAATTGCCCCGTCCATTGCAGGTGTCCTCGTCGTTCTAGGTCTTCCTCACTCATAGGCTGGAATGTTGCGTGCTCCCTAAGACGCCGATCAATTGCTTCGAACGTGTTCCTGTCGGGACACCTTCGTTGTAGAAATCTGTCTCGATACAAACGTACCGCGCCACGGCTATTGCCCCGTGCTAATCCATACATCAAATGGGCATCTGCCAACTCCGCATTTGTAAACATTGCACTGACTGCAAAACCACGTTCGAGATGAACACTAACCTGTTGATGCTACGTACTGATGTGCTTGATGCTAGTACTGTAGAGCAATGAGTCGCATGTCAACACAAGCACCGAAGTCAACATTACCTTCCTCCAATGGGGCCAACTGGCGGTGAATCGACGAAGTACAGTACATACTGACGAAACTAAAATGAGCTCTAACATGGAAATTAAGCGTTTCCGGACGCATGTCCACATAACATTTTTTCTTTATTTCTGTGTGAGGAATGTTTCCTGAAAGTTTGGCCGTACCTTTTTGTAACACCCTGTATGAAGTATTAGTAAATAGGGCCGGTTTCATATTGCTCTCGACAACTAAAGTATGAAATGAATACTAGAAAGAACAGGCAAGGATAGAAATCTGTGGAAATCCCTTACCAGTGAAAGGAGTAGTTCGGTGGGAAACAGGAACGACAGCCAATTGTTGACGACGCTGGAAAGGGAATATAAGAAACACATTATGGAGTATGTCTGATGTACAAAACAAATAGAAAACGTTAGTATGAGATAAAAATAGAGAAATAATTACATCAAACGAATAAATATATGGATGATAATAGAGACAGAATGGAATGAAGCTAATAAGAAGAACACTGACAAAAATTTGGAGAAATAACAAAAATACAATGTCGTATGTGATACCATAGTCATACAATGAATGAAAAAGCTCGCCTAAAAGACGTAAGGAGGGAAAACAAGCCATTTATTTGTTATGTGATGTTTTCTGAAATTTGTCTTAAGATAAATAAAAACAGAAAATCAGAATAACAATGCTCTTCCTGGGATTCACACGAAGGATGCGTTTGGAGGCTATTAGCACAAAAATTCTTCCTCATTTTTGTCTAGAAATGATTATCAAGACATGAAATACATCCCGAATCAGCACATTGAAGAAACATAGTACTTGAGCGAATAGTTGTTCATTGCTGGGTGATTCAAACGTTGGACACATGTGAAGAGGATGGTGTGACCATGCCACCGGCGTAAAAAGAATTTGTCACTGTACGTATCACGTTACGAATAACACTTGTAACGTTAACCATACGCATAGTCAATATACATTGCATATTCTGGAATCCGATCACTAAATTAATCGTGTTATCAGTACCCAAGGGACTAATCAGAAGTAAGTGCCAACAGCAGCATAAGGCACGATCGATCAAAAGGTGCCCTGCTGGTTAGACGCAGGCGATGGGATTTCCTCCCAGAAGCGATAATCCAGCTGCTCGTCCCCGTACTTACAAGGGAGCATGCCCAAGTGTCAGAAAACGACTTTGATCAAACTTGGCGGGTGTGTAGGGTAGTGGAAGGGGGGATAATGTGAAACATGTTTTTTTGGTTGTGCTTCATTTCACATTTAATGGGTAACACACACCTCGAAAGGTAATTTGGCATATCAGGTTTGGAGATAATATATTTTAAATGATAGTATACAAAAAAGTTTTTCTCATATAAAAATTTATGTGTAATTAACGTTCTTGAAATCTGTGTAACGGAATTTTGTAATAACTTGAAACTCTGCAAAATACCCCAGCATCATTAACTAATTCTGGAAAGTGAAAACTTTTGTTAGAACAGAAATTGAAGAAATTTTCATGCCAGATACATCCATGTGTAATAAAGCTGGTTTCTGAAATATCATGATTGGAAAATAAGATGTACACATTGTACTGTCAGAGAATTTCCAAAATACCTAATTAAAATATCCAAACATTAATTAGTAGGCTAGTTACTGATTTACTTATGTTTGTTTCATGATTCAAATTGTTATTTTATGTTTTACATTAGTTTTTATGTTTTTTAGTTTACCGTTTCACGTAAGTGTATTTTGTTAATTGTACCGTAAATAACAACTAATTCATTATTATGATACAAATTCATTACAATAATGACAATCTGTAAGTAAACGCTTAACGTAACGTTCTCATGCACATAAAATAAACGAAATTTCTTCACAAAATATACTTGATAGAGAACACAATATAAAACAAAATTCAGCAAGATTTCGAGTTGTTGTGGGTGATCCTCTAAACATCCTGATTTTTATCAGGCATATTTCAGTGCATTGGTAAGCCGTGGCAAAAATAATTGATTATGTAATAGTAACCGCAGCGTAATTTTATTGTTTCTCAAGTAGAGACAGACATCAAAATCGTTCAACAGAACTAGATCTGAAATACTTCTCACAAGGTTCTTCCAACATCGAAAACTGTTAACGTACTACGTCTGTACCTGTGGCGTCGAGTCCTTTGGGATCACCAGATGAAGAAGTTTCTTGTCCTCGGGTAGGAAAGTAAAAACTGCTCTTCGCACAGACCACTCGCTTTTTCATAGGTGTTTCATATGTGTGTGGACCGAGAATTCGAGAATCTCTTTTTGAAGCCTCAAATGTCCTTGTGAAGGTTTCTAAGTCTGGCAAACAAACGTCTGACCGTGTCGAAGAATATCTGAAAGATTTTGTTCTTACCTAGAGTCTTATAGCTGTCAATGTGAATGAACCGTATAGAGCAACACGCCTGACTACAAACAACTTGTTCATCTGGTGATCCGAAAGGGCTTGACAGCACAGGTATAGGTGTGAGATCTAAACGGCCTTCAGCGTTGGAAGAACTATATGTGAAGATTTTCAGATCTAGTTCTGCTGAATGATTTTGATGTCAATTTCCGCTTGAGAAACAATATATTTGAACTGTAGTGACTAGTACAAAATCAGTCGTTTTTTGCCGAGGCTTACAAATGTACTGAAATATGCCTGATACGAAGCAGAATATTCAGAGGGTCACCCACGATAGTTCCAAATCCTGCAGAACTTCGTTTTAAATTGTGTTCACCGTCCTATATATTATGTTAATAAAGTTCGTTCATTTCATGTGCATGGTGTTTATTTACTGATTATCATTACTGTAGTGATCTTGTATCACAATAATGAGTTGCTTGTTTTCTCAACCAACAAAATACACATATGTGAAATGGTAAACTAAAAATCAAACAAAAAATTAATGGAAAACGTAAAATATGAATTTAAGTAATGTAAGAAATATAAGTAAACCAAATTATGAATGCTTAGATATTTTAATTAGGTATTTTGAAAATACTCTGACAGCACACTGAATACTGCTTTCATTAATGTACACGTATCAAAAAAAGTTTTGCATCACCCCGGATCCCAGAAATCCTGAAGATAGACGTTGACTGTGGATATTGTATCACAGACACAGTCCCTTTGACTGTTCATAGATGTCATCAAACCCACCCAGAGATGTAAACAACCACGCATGAGCAGCGCCTATTAGACGGAGGGGGTCCGACAGCCGATCAGTTCCAGTTATTCCACCACGGGGAGATACACGGCTAGTGTTGTCAGCGGTTCAATGATACCTAGACGCTCAATACCACGGTTCGACGGCGTCCGCGTTGCTACTTTGTGCCAGTAAGAGCTCTCAACAAGGGAAGTGTCCAGGCGTCTTGGACTGAACCAAAGCGATGTTGTTCGGACTTGGAGGAGATACAGACAGACAGGAACTGTCGATGACATGCCTCGCTCAGGCTGCCCAAGGGGTACTACTGCAGTGGATGACCGGTACCTACGGATTATGGCTCGGAGGAACCCCGACAGCAACGCCACCATGTTAAATAATGCTTTTCGCGAGCCACAGGACGTCGTGTTACTACTCAAACTTTGCGCAATAGGCTGCATGATGCGCAACTTCACTCCCGACGTCCATGGCGAGGTCCATCTTTGCAACCACGACGTCATGTAACGCGGTACAGATGGGCCCAACAGCGTGTCGAGCGGACCACTCAGCACCACTCAGGAGCGCTCTTCACCGATGAGTGCCGCCCATGCTTCCGAACCAGACATCGTCGGCGACGTGTTTGAAGGCAACCCGATCAGGCTGAACGCCTCAGACACACTGTCCTGCGAGTGCAGCAAGGTGGAGGTTCCCTGCTGTTTTGGGGTGGCATTATGTGGGGCCAACGTATGCCGCTGGTGGTCATGGTTACGCTGTAACGGCTATACGACACGTAAATGCCATCCTCCGACCGATAGTGCAACCATTTCGGCAGTATATTGGCGAGGCATTGGTCTTCATGGATGACAATTCGCGCCCCCATGTGCACATCTTGTGAGTGACTCCCTTCCGAATAATAAAACCACTTGACTAGAGTGGCGATCATGTTCTCCAGACGAACCCTATCGAACATGCCTGGGATAGACTGAGAAGGGCTGTTTATGGACGACGTGATCCGCAAACGACTCTGAGGGATCTACGCCGAATCGCCGTTGAGGACTGGGTCGATCTGGACCAACAATGTCCTGATGAACTCGTGGATAGTATGCCTCGACGAATACAGGCATGCACCAACGCAAGAGGACGTGCTACTGGGTATTAGAGCTACCGGTGCGTACAGCAATCTGGATCACCACCTCTGAACGTCTCGCTGTATTGTGGTACAAAATGCAGTGTGCGGCTTCCACGAGGAATAAAATGGGTGGAAATTATGTTTATGTCGATTTCTATTCCAATTTTCTGTACAAGTTCCGGAGCTCTCGGAACCGAGGTGATGTAAAACCTTTTTGGATTTGTGTATATTGTAACAAAAGATTTCATTTTTTAAAATTAATTCTTGTTAGTGGTGTATTTTGTAAAATTTCAGATTATTACCGAACATGATTTTATAGTTTTCAAGAACGTTAATTACATACCAACTTTTATTTGAGAAAGATTTATATATATCTTCGTTTTGAAAGTATTCCCTCCAAACTTGATATGCCAAATTACCTTTTGGGGTCTGTTTTACCCCTTAAAAGTGAAACTGGGCACAAACAAAAATGCATGTTGCGTTATTTTACTCCCTCTACACACCCGTCAAATGTCATCAAGATCGTTTGTTGAAACTTGGGAATTTTCCCTTATTAGTGCCAGGGACTTGAAATTTGGCTCGAAAGTGCCTACAACGTTCCCCGTAATCCTTCACAAGATTGGCGCCCTGCGACGTCAGCCTTGGGCTCGGAGACAGCAAGGTGTCGACACAAAAAAAAAAGGCCACTGCCCTCAAGTTCATGTGAGGTGAAAGGTGAGTTAATGATGTCACCAAATTTCACCACAATTCTGCGCAACGCCACCGTGGACGTGTCACACGACGGGAGGTTGTGACACCCCCTCTTACCAACACGTTATGTGTGATCGAGAAAAAATTTTCAGGCACAAATGATTCAAATGGCTCCAAGCACTATGGGACGTAACATCTGAGGTCATCAGTCTCCTAGACTTAGAACTACTTAAACCTAACCTAAGGACATCATACACATCCATGCCCGAGGCAGGATTCGAACCTGCAACTGTAGCAGCAGCGCGGTTCCCAACTGAAGCGCACGGCTCGGTCACAGCGGCCGGCGTTTCAGGCACACGGCCTCTCAGTATCGAGAGGAAAAGACCTCAGCGGGTGCCATACAGGGCGTCGATTCCAAAACATTTACTGGTCGAAATCAACAGTTCACTGTAAAATGTCCAACAGGACGCCATTCGTTGACGCTGCTGACTTCTTCAGGACAATTCAACCTTTGTTTTGGAACGTCGTGAGCCTGCAACCGCACTGAAGGTGATCGAACGCCTTTGGCGTGTAGTGCGACCGCAATTTTTGTTCTGCTGTACAGAGTGGAGCTACCAGGGAGCGTTCAAAACCATTCGACGAAGTTTGACCGCGATCTGAGGCAACAAAGTGTGATTGCCCTCTTTCAGCTCTTTTATTTCGCACCCTCCTCTGGCAAGATCTCGGGGGTGGAACGGGGAGGCGGAGAGGCTGCTCTAAATTGACACATGCATGAATAAAATGGAAAGGTTCTCTCAGAGATACCTTTCTCTGGCAACACCCTCGAAGCCAATCGTGCACCTTTGTTGATCATTTTGAAAATGATCCTGTACAGAGACCGCTACTGATATGTAAGCACCGACGCGAGAGGCAACCATTTCGAGTCCCATGGGCTGAATGAGCCATGTCGCTGAACTAGCGCTCCTGGGCCACATATTAAATCTAAGGGGTATCGAAAGGGATGCCTGTCCGCTGATGCCTAGTAAACTGTGAAGGGGCATTCTCTGTACAGGCACGGTTTTAAAAGGTTCAATAAAGCTGAGCATGTGACACCGAGGGTGGCCTAACAGGAGCGTCTCAGAGGGATCCGTTGCCATTTTATTCACCAATGTACATACGCCCCACCTCAACCGCTCCGTGAACACGACAGAGAAGGCGCAAGGCAGAAGGGCTGAAAAAGCAGAAACACCCATTGTCGCTTCGGATCACACTTAGATTTCATTCAATAGTTTTGAATAGTCCCTAGTCGTTTCCACCCTATACAACAGATCAAAAATTGCGGTCACACTACAATGCAGAAGGGTGTCATCATGTTCAATGTTGGTGCAGGCCCACGATGGCGTTAGAGAAGGATTCAATCATCCAGTGTGCTAAAGATTGTCAAGAACGTCTTCTCGTTACTCACTGCACTGTGATCTTTCGTTTTCGACAGCAAAATGTGTGGTAATCAATGCCCCAAGGGAAGGGGCGGTTTCATTGACACCCTCCATGCCACCTCCAGAGGCATTTTCCTGTCAATACTGAACGACGATGTGTCCGAAATGTTTTCGTCGACCATCCGTTTTAACGCTGGGCTTCGCGAATCTGATCTCCGCCGGAGATGGACCGAAAGAAGAATATAAGTAAGAAGGACTGTGAGAGCTTCCCATCGAGTGCTGCAGGCGTTGGTCAGAAATATAATGAAATCTGATACCAATGTGACGTAATTAATCCGCCTTAGACCTTATATGAAATTCCGAGCTGTGGTCCTTTCGTCTCATGTGTCAACACCTTTCTATTTGAAGCGTTGCCGTGCCCGAGGATATCGGCGAGGGGCGCCACGCTTTTCCACCATAACACAGGAACCTTATAGCCACCTTGGAGCCACGTCACAAATCTCTGTGTCGCTATGGGAGAGAATTACGAAACACTGATCCTTCAATTGCTTCCTTTATTTGTGTTGCACATTGTAGCTTCCAAAAGACTTGTTCTACAGTTACATGAACGTCATGACAGGTGTGGGACCCTCATCCGACAAAATGGATACAGGAAATAGAAAATATCCGAACAGGAATAGTACGTAACCGACTCGTTGTGGGTCATGGTGTGGTCAGCTGCTGCGATTGCGCAAATTAAAGGTTGCGGGGGGGGGGGGGGGAGAACGGAAATGGGATTACCTATATTCATGCAACTGATTCGCTTAGATGACCGATGGATCCACTTTCTTCAGTGCGGATTCACAGGTACGTCCGACCTGCTGCGGCAATCTCAAGAGTAGTGAGCATGAGGAAATGAACAAGGACCGCAGACAGATGGCGCTCGGTGGGAATGTGGGTCGGCCGGGAGATGTGCCGAGATAGTCCTCGCAGTTGCGACAACACTGTGTCTCGGATGGCGCATTGGTCAAAGCACCAGCTAAAAAGCAGGAAATTCAGGGTTCGAATCCCCAACTGTCCTACGTTTTCGCTCGTCGGCGCTGATTCCGCGTAATGTCCCGATTCAACGAACACCAGTGATCTCTTCCCTTTACTTTCTCTTCTCTTTCCCCCCTCCACCTCAATGTACACACAATGCTTCACAGATGCGGGTTCAGCATGGTGTCTTTTCTTTCGGACATGTAGACACCAGCATTCATGTATTTTGTAGAAGAGACAAGCGTATTCTGTTTAACTTCACCATCCCAGAAAACTTTTTGGTTAGAGGCAGATTAAAACTGTATCAAGCAAATATTGTTTAACTTTCAAGGTTATCTCAATTAACACGATCGCCTTAATTGTAACTTCGTCCCTAACGGTCATACGAACTGCTGTGTCCGCCCGCTGCAGACATCGCAATACCTACTGTATCGGCATCCCACTTCATGTCCCACCATCACGGGATGCCTACATCACAGGGCGAATATTCACCAGGAAAACCTACGTCGCCTGTGTTGTCAACACAAGTATTTACCGCCGGCCACAACACAACGCAACAACAGATCTCCACCAACGGCTACCAGGGACCGCTACCCGTTCGCGGTGCCTGCACAACAGCTTCACCAGAGATCGAAGCTAGTGCAGGAACTACTTTGCTACGCCAGGCACGTGATCGCAAATAGATCCGGCAGATACATTCTCCAAACGGGCTTTACAGGGCGGCGCACTGCCGGCAAAGGGCTGTTCGACGCACCGCTTAGAAGTATACAGAGCTGCCACCCCGGCAGCCACGGCCAGACGCCTCTTCTAGCTACCCGATCTCTTGCAGATGGATTTGATATAGTCGACGAACATCTTAACATTGTAGACTTGTCTGTTAGTGATCACATCCCGTGAAGAGTCAGGTCTTTTCTATTACTATTTGTTATTGTATATTGGTGACGATCCGCAGCTGGGATCGAGTATGTCGTTCTTTTGGAGATTGTATTACTGTTTCTTTTTGATAAATCCAATAAATAGTTTCCGGAGCTGTGATTTCTGCATTTCTATTCTGCTAGCGCAGATACTTCATGAACAGTAGCATTTTTCTAATGGCACGCTATAGTGTTTATTGCACACTTTCACTCCTCACGAGTTGTTCAAGCACGGATCACCGTGTACCATTCCTATAGACATGCCGTTATCGAAAACATAACACAAAACTAATTTTGATATCCATGTATCAGTACAGAGTGGAAGTACACTACTGGCCATTAAAATTGCTACACCACGAAGATGACGCGAAATTTAACCGACAGGAAGATGACGCTGTGATATGCAAATGATTAGCTTTTCTGAGCATTCACACAAGGTTGGCGCCGGCGGCGACACCTACAACGTGCTGATATGACGAAAGTTTCCAACAGATTTCTCATACACAAACAGCAGTTGACCGACGTTGCCTGGTGAAACGTTGTTGTGATGCCTCGTGTAAGGAGGAGAAATGCGTACCATCACGTTTCCGACTTTGATAAAGATCGGATTGCGGCATATCGCGATTGCGGTTTATCGTATTGCGACATTGCTGCTCGCGTTGGTCAAGATCCAGTGACTGTTAGCAGAACATGGAATCGGTGGGACCAGGAGGGTGATACGGAACGCCGTGCTGAATCCCAACGACCTCGTATCACTAGCAGACGAGCTGACAGGCATTTTATCCGCATGGCTGTAACGGATCGTGCAGCCACGTCTCGATCCCTGGTTCAACAGATGGTGACGTTTGCAAGACAACAACCATCTGCAAGAACAGTTCGACGACGTTTACAGCAGCATGGACTATCAGCTCGGAGACCATGACTGTGGTTACCCTTGACGCTGCATCACAGACGGGAGCGACTGCGATGGTGTACTCAACGACGAACGTGAGTGCACGAATGGAAAACATCATTTTTTTCCGGATGAATCCAGTTTCTGTTTACAGCATCATGATGGTCGCATCCGTGTTTGGTGACATCATGGTGAACGCACATGGGAAGCGTGTATTCGTCATCGCCATACTGGCGTATCACCCGGCGTGATGATATGGCGTGCCATTGGTTACATGTCTCAGTCACCTGTTGTTCGCATTGACGGCATTTTGAACAGTGTACGTTACATTTCAGATGTGTTAACGACCCGTAGCTCTACCCTTCATTCGATCCCTGCGAAACCCTACATTTCAGCAGGATAATGCACGACCGCATGTTGCAGGTTCTGTACGAGCCTTTCTGGATACAGAAAATGTTCGACTGCTGCCCTGGCCAGCACATTCTCCAGATCTCTCACCCATTGAAAACGTCTGCTCAATGGTGGCCGAGCAACTGGCTCGTCACAATACGCCAGTCACTACTCTTGATGAACTGTGGTATCGTGCTGAAGCTGCATGGGCAGCTGTACCTGTTCACGCCATCCAAGCCCAGGCGTATCAAGGCCGTTATTACGGCCAGATGTGGTTGTTCTGGGTACTGATTTTTCAGGATCTATGCACCGAAATTGCGTGAAAACATAATCACATGTCATTTCTAGTATAGTCTATCTGTCCAATGAATACCCGTGTATCATCTGCATTTCTCCTTGGTGTAGCAATTTTAATGGCCAGTAGTGTACGTCTGGCTGACGTAGATCGTCAGTGAGGATTTTCCTTGTGTTTTCATCTGTTTACTGTCAACTCCAGCATGTGGACGAGTTACGTCACGGCGGATACGTGCACATTGTGGTAGTACACGAGAGTCAACGTGAAATTGGTATTACTTTTGCAATGACGTCACGTTTATATCACTGATGTCCTACGATACCATTTTGAACAGGTGTTGTGCAAAGGAGATGGATCACCGAATAAAAAATATACGTTTCTATTTAAAAAGGATTTGCTGCTGTCCATATCTTGTTACGAACAAAATTACAAGAAGGACAATCGTGTCGTTTGATGTCGTCATGGTACGTAAACATTTGATTGTTACGTTTTTTACTTTTCATCTTGGCGCTGAAAATAAATGAGACCCCACACACTGCCCTCTCCTGCGAAAAGATCGCTGGCCGCGGTGGTCTAGCGGTTCTAGGCGCTCAGTCCGGAGCCGCGCGACTGCTACGGTCAGGTTCGAATCCTGCTTCGGGCATGGATGTATGTGATGTCCTTAGGTTAGTTAGGTTTAAGTAGTTCTAAGTTCTAGGGGACTGATGACCATAGATGTTAAGTCCCATAGTGCTCAGAGCCATTTGAACCATTTTTTGCGAAAATATCGTGAAGGTAAAATCAGAATGCTCATTCAGAGGCTTACCTACAATTTTTTTTCCATCACAACGTTCGCGACTGCAGCAGGGTAGGCCGTAAGTAATGCGGCACTCAGTGTACAGTCCGCAACACACTACAAGGTGGCCTGTGGAATAAAGGTACAAATGCTGCAAAAGTACTGTAGCCAGATATGAAGACGACTACCGGAATTGTTAAAATGAGACACCCTGTACTGCTTTCTCGAGCGAAAATAATACGAAGGTAAAATCAGGAAGATTCGGGCTCACTCGGAGGCTTACCTACGATTGTTTCTCCACTACACCATTCGCGACTATAAAGGGAAGGCCGTTAGCGATTATGGAACACAATGTACAGTCAGCAACTCACTATATGGTGGCTAGGGGGACCAAGGGGTAGATGCTCCAAAAGTACGGTAACTATACACGAATTTGACTACCGGAACTGCCGAGATGGGACGGCAGCGCGGTTTACTCTCCGCGTCTCCATTTCTCTTCGCCAGACACTCGACGCGCGAGCGGGGTGCACTACGCGCTACGCGCTACGTAAGCGGCATGCGCTTCCTCAATGCTACGGCGTGCCGTATTGACCGAGGCCGGGCCCTCTGCGGTTGCGACGCCGGGCGTCAGACGGGACGGGACGGGGCGCGGCGGCGTGTCGGCGTCGCGCCGCTGCTCGCCAAGCCGCACCTGTCGCCGACGCATTTAGAACCTCCTGCTGGCGCCGCGCAAGCTGATATTAAGCTCTCCCACTCGGCTGGCACTCTCATATTTACTAGCACCTTGGCCAATGGAGGGAGAGCTGCCCTAGCACTGTCGCCGTTCCAGAGCGACAACGGTGCTAGAATTAAAGGGAGTCACTTCCAGACCAATCTGAGAACGAACACACAGTTATAATTGCAGCTACGCATTACATACACAACCTTGTGTATAAAAATACCTTATTGCTAGTAAAACCAACAACACCGGGAAGGATAACAAGTAACGAAATTTTACTAGCTGCGGGTAATCGCGAATAAAGTAAGTAGTCCTGGGAGCACAGAATTTGTTTTTTTAATTCCACTTGATGATAATAAAAAACTGTCGTCACACTATTGATTTCATAATGAGCACATACGTGCTTTGGGAATTTCGGCTTGACGGGAAGCGTGCTCGGATAGCCAAAGCGATTTAGGAGGACGCTCGCGTGAAGCGGGAAATCCGGGTTCGAGTCCTCGTCAGGCATAATTTTTTAGTTGTCACTATTAAATTCATTTCGCGCTTTACATACTACCAGTCCTGTTAAAAAATATGTTATTGGCCAGCACCAAAGTGAAGTATTACAAGTTTACAAGCTGCGACATAATCGCAAATAAAGACAATGGTCCAAGGAGCACAAAAATTGTTTCTTTAATACCAGTCAATGATAACAAAAAACTGTAGTGACTCTGTCGATTTACATGTTGAAAACATTCAAATCCGTCAACAAAAGGGAAACCAGAGCTGGTGCACAGTCTGCATGTTACAAACAACTAATTTTGAGTTATATATTCTTTTGGACATGTCTCAAAGAATAGACACCATTGTCGATCTCAAAGATGTATATTTACCTGAAGAAATGGAAACAGAAATTCTGACATCTTCCACAATCGGGCATTGAAATGAATTCAGCAGCAACAAGTGAATATTTGTGCTAGACCGTGATGCGAATACCGAGTTCCAGGCTTAACCAAGCGGCTGCCTTAACCACTTCGGCTATCCATGCATGCTTCCCATCCACCTCCAATTCCTAGCTTGTCTCACACAACTTACGTAGCGCCCCCTGTTCATGATACTTCCAGCACCATCGGGCTGATCCTGCGAGAGTTCGGCAGGAGAGGGAGTACATCTGCACGGGAATGTTCTTCATTGCAGTCAAGGCATGTATACATTGAAGCGCCAAAGAAACTTGTATAGGCAAGCGCATTCAAATACAGAGATATGTAAACAGGCAGAATATGGCGCTGCGGTCGGCAACCCCTGTGTCAGACAACAAGTATTTGGCGCACTTGTTAGATCAGTTACTGCTGCTACAATGGCAGATTATCAAGATTTCAGTGAGTTCGACATATTGTTACAGTCGGTCTCCGACGTAACGCAAAAGTGGGGATTTTCCCATACAACTATTTTCACGAGTGTACCGTGAATACCAGGAATCTTGAAAAACAACAAATCTCCGACATCGCTAGGGCCGGAAAATATCCCGCAAGACCGGAACCAACGACAATTGAAGATAATCGTTCAACGTAACAGAAATGCAACTCTTCCGTAAATTGCTGCAGATTTCAGTGCTCGGCCATCAACAAGTTTCAGCGTGCGAACCAATCAACGAACGTCATCGATATGGGCTTTCGGAGCCGATGGACCACTCCTATACCCTTAATGAATGCACAATACAAAGCTTTAAGCCTCGCCTGGGTCCATCAACACCGGCATTGGACTAATGACGATTGGAAACATGTCACCTGATCGAACGAGTCTCGTTTCAGATTGAATTGAGTAGATGGACGTGTATGGGTATGGAGACAACCTCATAAATCCATGGACCCTGCATGTCAGCAAGGGACTGTTGAAGCTGGTGGGGGCTCTGTGATGGTGTGGGGCATGTGCAGGTGGAGTGATACGGGACCCCTGATACGTCTAGATACGACTCTGACAGGTGACACGTACATAAGCATGCTGTCTGCTTATTTGCATCCATTCATGTCCATTGTGGACAATGTGCACAATGTGGCGAACTATGGTTGGGTGTGGGTATGTCGAATGCCCGGTGAACATCTGCAAGCGTGTATAGTGCCAGAGTAAAATTCGGCAGCAGTTGTGTTATGTTGTGGTCGTGTTTTACATGAAGGGGCCTTGCACTCCTTGTTGTTTTTGCGTGGCACTCTCAGCATACACCTACATTGATGTTTTAAGCACCTTCTTGTTTCCCACTGTTGAAGAGCAATTCGGGGATGGCGCTTGCATCTTTCAGTACGATCGAGCATCTGTTCATAATGCACGGGCTGTGGCGGAGTGGTTACACGACAGTAACTTCTCTGTGATGGACTGGCATGCACAGCGTCCAGACCTGAATCCTATAGAACACCTTTGGGATGTTTTAGACGCCGACTTTGTGCCAGGCCTCACCGACCGACATCGATACCTTCCCTCAGTGCAGCACTCCGTGAAGAATGGGCTGCCATTCCCCAAGAAACCTTCCAGCACCTTACTGAAAGTATGCCTGCGAGAGTGGAAGCTGTCATAAAGGCTAAGGGTGGGCCAATACCATACTGAATTCCAGCGTTACCGATGGAGGGCGCCACGAATTTTTCAGCCAGGTGTCCGAATACTTTTAATCAAATAGTGTACATACGTTACTGCTTGTAAAAATGATTTCCAGCTGAAATGGTCTTAACAACTCTAGAATCGAATGGTATGTGTATCAGTTGAACCTAAAAAGTGATTAAGATTGCAAAGAGTTAGTTTGCATTTGAGCCCAGAAGCGCCCTCATGTGTGTGTGTGTGTGACTGATCAGGTCGGAGTTACGGCGTGCTCAGTCGGTGCAGGGCCGTTGTGCACAGTGGAAATGTGCAGGCAAATACCAATATATTCAGCATGTGAGTGACGTCGAACGGGGCAGAATGACTGAATGCTGGGGAACGGGTTTGTCATACAATAGTGCAGGTTCCGCAGCTGCTACAATGATGCGTGTGCGGAAGCAGTGAATAGAAAAGTGTTCCAGACAGCAACGAGTGGGTTTTGGACCACATATTGTGACCACAGCGTGTGATGACATCCATCATGTCCGCGTAACCGTAAACAACAGATCAGCTTCGTCCACAGTGAAGGCTTGACGTTGATTACATGTGGTGAAATAGACTGTCTCTCAAAAGCGCCCATTTAAAATATCAAGTTTCCATCATCAGATCTAAATGGTTCAAGCTCATTCATTGTCACATAAGAAGAAACACTTGAGTCACAAATTCTTTCTGATTTTCAATGGACCTTACAGAATCCGACGTATACCACGTGATAATTGCGTTGAAGGTGAAACTGTGCATACTAGGAAGAGTAAAGGGTTACGCCACATTTCTCATGTAAAGCCGTTTATTGAGAGATAATCAGCTTTTTGACTTAGTCTTTGCCACAAAATTTTTCTCTTCACGTTACTAGCATGCTTTGTTACACTTAGAAACTGTTAACGTGCAACGATGTTTTGAAGTTAACTATCCAGTCAAGAAACTAGGGATCTATTTAGACAATAATTACGACTGCATTGTCATAGTGAACAGACGACACAGTGTTATTGTGTGTACATCTTGCTTGTTAGTTGCACTATAATGCTTACATACTTGTAACATATACTGCTAATGAGATTTCAGTGCAATATTTTGGTTCACTTGAAAATCCATTCAGGATTTAAAGTACTTTCTGAGAGATTACAGATGACTTAGTATTTGGTTTGTTTGACAGCTACACGATAATATCACGATGCCACTAATGAGTGACACAATTTACATTATTGCTTTTGTGCTGTATCTGTTTTGTGTCCGCACAGTTTTTCTACATTCTTTTGGAAAGTAAAACATATTCTAGTAGTAAGTTTTGTGGTACAGCTACAATGAGACAGCCTTTTCCGTAACACAACAATGCGTCACAGTACAGTACTTTCTTGGTCACAGTAATGAGCGTAATAACTACGACATTATACGCATAGAATTTCACTTTTGCTTATAATGAGGTAAGTACATTGACGTTTGCAGAACTTTGCTTATGGACGACGACAACTACGACACTTGGAACATTTTTACCGTTAAGTAATGACAGAAATTATCTTACAGCAAGACGCACAGTTTAGCGCTACAGAACACGCATTTGAGTGATTAATTTTTGTTCTTAAAACATTTTTTAAAAAAGATTCTTGGATTACAATGATACAAAGAAGGTTTTTGGTGACACATTTCATTCCATTGCTGTAAGCTGTAACACCTGAGGGTATAATTACATTAAACCTCAGGGGGCACACGCCTACTCCGTGTACTAAACGTGTGGCAAGCGCTAGGGCCCTAGCTAACATGGTATTTGCTTACTCAGTGTTACACATCGGTACCATATTTCTCTAACACAGAATTACACAGCTATCTGATTATTTAACAGAGAGACAAATGTTTACGCAGTCACATAGTTGGATAATTATTTTCATTATGGCAGCAGCACCAGCAACCGTTACAAAATTGTTTCGATTAAGAAACAGCCCACGGTTGTACTAATTATGTCTATACTAAAGCTTGACGATCGTTTCAACTATAATAATATAGCCTTCTTCAGAAGTCGTAAGCTTTTAAAAATGAAAAACGTCTTAGCCCAGTGGCTGCATCACGATCAATCAAATAAAATAACTTCAACAGACATAAGCCTGTTTCGATCGTAAGAAAACTACATATGTAGTTTTACTTATGATCGAAATATTTTTTTCATGACTCTCGCAATTCCTTCGTCCTATCTATAACCGTGGTTGGCGAATTAGACTATTCATCTACAGACATATTCTGCAAGCCGCCGAATGGTGAGTGGCGGAGGGTATCTTGTCCACTACTTGTCGTTGCCTTCCATGTTCCATTCGCAAATGGAATGAAGAAAGGACAGCTGTCTGTATGTCTCTGTACAAGCCCTAATTTTACTCATATTATCTTCATAGTTCTTAGGCAACTTGTACGTCGGCGGCAGTGGAATCATTCTACAGTCAGCTTCCACCACCAGTTCTCTGAATTTCTCGGTAGCGTTCCTCGAAAAGAATGTTGCCTTCCCTCCATTCCCATTCGAGTCTCGACCCATCTCCCTAACACTTGTGTACTGATCGAACCTACCGGTAACAGCCTAGCAGCCTATCTCTGAAATGCTCCGATGCCATGCCTTAATCCGACTTGCTGGGGATCCCAAACACCTGAGAATTACTCAAGGATGGGTGGCATTAGTGTTTTATACACCGTCTCCTAACATATGAACCACGTTTTCCTAAAAGTCTCACAATAAACCGAAGTCGAATATTTTCCTTCCGTACTACAACCTTACATACTCGTTCCATTTAATATCGCTTTGCAGTTTTGCGCTTAGATATTTAATCTATGTTACTGTCAAGCAACACCCTACTGTATTCGAACATTAAGAGGTGATTTTTTACTAAACTCACATTTCTCTGCATTTAAAGCTAACTACCATCATCATACCAACTAGAAATTTTGACGGAGTCATTGTGTATCCCCACATGCTGGGTGACAATTATTGAACTATGTGAAATAAAATCGTAGTAACTTCTGAACTGTTTGCGTTAGGACGTTGAAGCTGGACGATTGTCCTCGGGGCGTGATGGGAATTAGTGCGTACTGTATGGCGTGGTTTAGCGACGAAGACCTCTTTCTTTTGGATAGGTTCGTCAATAAGGAAAATTGGCGCATTTGGAGGACTGAGATTCCGTATTCCGCGATCGAGAGGTCTCTTCACCCTCAATGGGAGACTGAGTGGTGTAGAATATCCAGTCACGGAGTAATCGGTGCGATAGCCGTTGACGGCATAGTAACTACCGAACGGCACATCAAGGTTTTGGAAGATGATTTCATCCCTATTATTCAGAGTGACCCTTATTTCGACAAGATGTGGTTGATGCAAGACGTAGCTCGGCCCCATCGAAGCAGGAGAGTGTTTGATGTCCTGGAGGAGCACTTTGGGGACCTCAGTATGACTCTGGGGTACCGAGAGGCCACTGGCATGGGCCGCGATCGGCCGCTATATTCTCCGGATCTGAACATATGCGACTCCTTTTGGTGGGGCTATATTAAATGGGTGTACAGCAATAACCCCGAAACCATTGCTGAGCCCCCACGAAAGAGGAACTCACTGGTCATCTTATATGATGTTCCAGTCTCACTAACTAATGAGGACCTCTGTGATACTCTGTACCAACAGAATCTAGATGATATGGACATGGAGACTTTCATGAAAGATTTTAGATTAAGATTCAGGACAGGACCGAGGGACCGAGATGTAGTCCACCATGTGGCGGAGGTCTCAGGGGCTCTCTGGAAAAGACTAATAGCAATGGGCAAGGTATACATAGGTTTTCATGCCATAAATGTTAAAGATTTCTTGGTGGTACCTCGTTGCCACAACTGTGCAGACATTGACCACATACATAAATATTGTACCAGGAAGCCGGCATGCTCCAGGTGTGGTTCTGAAGATCATCTCAGAAAAAATTGCAGCAAAACAAGCATCTGTGTGCCATGTACACGCAGAGGAAAAAAGTCCTGTGGGGCATCTGGCAGAAATTGCCCAACCTACAAGATGTTAGAACAGCGACTAATAGCCAGAACTGATTATGGCTGACGCAGAAAACCAAATTAGGATAGCTAAGAAAAGGAAATCCCCCAGCAAACAAAAAAGAGACGCCGAAAGAGCACGCAAATTCAAAGATTTCTTAAATCGAGTCCACAACATTAAGAAACAAGAAATAACCTTGAGGAGTATAAGCACACAAACAGAACCAGAGGAAGAAGTAGATGAACAAAAAACCCCCATAAAAGATACAACCACACAGGCCGAACCCGTAAACAATGACCCTCCAGCTGTCACCTCCACACTTAACCCCAAAGCGGCAAACTTTGTCGCCCGATCGGCAACAACAATGCAACTCACGCCAACACCAAGCACCCACACGCTAACTCATGACCCAAGATCTCAAGACACAAACACCAAAATCCCCACACCAAACGATACCACCAAAGAAATCCTACAAGACAGCTCTGTCACAAGCACTACACAACTTGACACAACAACATCAAAACCCATAGGAGTAGACCCTAGGAGAATCTACCCAAACCTAGAATTTGCTATGCAGCTCTCCCACCTGGAGCAGCCGGCCATCCTCACCACAGCACTTCGGCACGTCGTACGTGTAGGGCATAAATATGGAAGAAGAGTCACCTTCTCAACAATGGAGGCTGTAGACAGAATACAGCTGAGGTCTATGAACCTCCCCACCGAATTCGGAGCCCTGTGTGACTTGCTCAAAAAGGTGTTTGAAAGGAGAGGGGAAAGTTTCGAGCTAAACGAAATATACGATGTGAGATTTATAGCTCCATTTTTCACCAATAATTACTCCTAGGTATCGCGCTTCGCGGCGCCGAAGAACTGGAGCTCCATCAATTCTTACGGTGGGATTCCTGACCAGACTGCCTTTTAGAAGAAGGTGTACGTGTACGTATGCACAGTCTGTCTTGGCCAATGGGCGAATAGCGTCAAACTGGAACAAACCATGGCCCGAATGTAATTTCCATACATACTTTCCATAATGTCACCAAAGGTTGTTATCGGACAAATCAACACTCACAATAGTCGCCTTGTCCTGCAGGAGCTACGAAGGATAGTGGAGGAGCTGAGACTGGACGTAATCTGTCTGCAGGAACCATATTCTCGAGCTGGGCAAATCCCCTTCATGTCAGCCTCCTGGCAAGTCATCTCCACCGGGGAAGAACCCCAGGCAGTCATGATCATTACAAATAAAGGGCTGAGAGCAACAACAATAACGCAGCTATCGAACAGCCACTGTAACGTCGTGGAGTTACAGACGCCCCTTGGTTTGGTTTTCATAGTAAATATGTATTTCCAGTATGGAGGGAACTTTGAGGACCACCCAGATCATCTTGCGGAAACGACCACGGCGTTACAAGGCAAGAAAGTAATCATCACGGCAGACATGAATGCGAAATCCCCCCTATGGTACAGCGGCACCAGAGATGCAAATGGTGGAGAGGCTGAGGAATTTATCATGGCCCAACAGCTTGTCGTGGCCAATAAACCAGGGAATCCCCCCACCTATACAGGTGGAGGTGGATTAGGGACTAACATTGATGTCACGCTGGCCACATCTAACATCAGTAGCAATATCCATAACTGGATAGTTAAAGATCAGGTCACCACAAGCGACCACAATCTGATTATCTTTCAACTTAGTCAGGAAGAGTGCCGCTGGGATGTGGGGTGGGAAACACAGTACAACTTCAATAAAACTAACTGGGAACGCCTGGCTCGAGAGTGTAGTATTCCTCCATTGCCCGAGGGTGACCTGGACGTGGATAGGTACGCCGAGGAACTGGTGGGATCAGTGGTTAGGGCGGTAAAAGCCGCTGTTCCGACTAGGAGAAGGGCTGTAGCGGCCTCCCCATCGCCATGGACTGCCGACCTCGAACGTCTGCGCCAGTCTGTCCGACGGGCGAGGAGGTACTACCAGCGAAGTGCCGTCTGGCCGGAAAAACAATACTGGTTGCAGCAATACAGAGAAGCAAAGGAAGCCTTTCAGGAAGAGTTAAAACAGGTGAGAATGAAAAGCTGGGAGGACTACGTATTAAGACAACTGGAAACTGACCCGTGGGGAGTTCCCTACAAGCTGGTCAGGGAGAAGATAAGGTCCCCAGCGGTCCTCTCTACTCTCAGAGAGGCTGGAAGAACAACAGAGTCCTGGCGGGAGACCGCCGAGGTCCTCCTGAGGACTCTACTTCCAGATGACGAGGAAAATGAAGAAACAGAGACCCAACAGCAAATCCGTAGGGCAGATCAGCAGGAGTACACCAACAACACCCGGGTGTACCCTTTCTCTGAGGAAGAAATTGCTGCACATATAAAATCGCTAAAAAAGGGAAAGCACCAGGGCCAGATGGTATAGTAGCGGAGGTGGTACAGTTCCTCGCCCCACAGCTAACAGCACCTCTCACAGGTTTATACAACGAATGTCTTAGGACTGGCAAATTCCCGAAGATCTGGAAGAGGGCAAACATGGTTATCATCAAGAAGGGCAAGGACAAAGATCCCATGGAGCCAAAGTCCTACAGACCAATATGTCTCCTAGACATCATGGGGAAACTGTTAGAGAAGCTGTTGGCTGACAGACTGACCGCACACAGAACTTTGGGCGGGATGAGCGACAGGCAGTTCGGCTTTCGGCCGGGGCGATCGGCGTCTGACGCAATCGCCCTGGCGGCTGAGGTCTGTGGCTCTGCCCCATACAAATACGTGATCGGCATCATGGTGGACATCAGTGGCGCCTTCGACAACCTGTGGTGGCCCTCGCTCTTCTCACGCTTGAGTGAGAAGGAGCGCCCAGGGCCCCTCTATGGCTGTCTCAGGAGCTATTGCATGCATGGACAGGGAGGTCTGGCTATCATCGCCTAGCGACAAAATAAGTAAGACCATTACGAAGGGGTGTCCCCAGGGCTCCGTACTGGGGCCACTCTTTTGGGACGTAAATATAGAACCGCTGTTAGAAAAACTACAACTCAGCGAGGACGTGCTAGACGTGATAGCCTACGCTGGCGACCTCCTCCTGTTGGTCGGCGGCCGTAGCCGCGAAGAACTCGAACCTAAAGTAGAAAGGGCAATCAGTATACTAGCTGAATGGTGTCAACAAGCTAAAATGAAAATTGCACCAAATAAATCAACATACCTTCTTCTAAAAGGCAGTCTGGTCAGGAATCCCACCGTAAGAATTGATGGAACACCAGTTCTTCGGCGCCGCGAAGCGCGATACCTAGGAGTAATTATTGATGAAAAATGGAGCTATACATCTCACATCGAAACCATTACATTACGCGCCATAGAAACCCTGAATAACCTCATCAATATTGGTCACAAAAGATTTCACCTGCCACCCGCTCTCATAAAATTATATCATAACAGCATCCTGTCATCAGTAGTAGGGTATGCGTGTGGGGTCTGGGCTCACAGGCTCACGAGGGTGATGCCTGCCATGGCCGTGAGAAGAGTGCAAAGAAATATGATAATGCGGTCTGTAGGGGGGGGCTCTATTGGTGCTAATGGGTTTATGCCCGTTAGACATAAAGATAAGGGAACAGGCCGCATGGTACTGGGTCACTAAGGGGAAAATAGATAAGACAAGGGACATTTTGGGGGTTCAGGTAGGAGATAAACCTGCCATTAAAAGAAGGGGGGAAGAGCTATGGCAAACATCATGGGAGAATGAAGAAGCTCGCAGAAGGGTCTTTCAGCTACTGCCAAACATCAAAGAGCGACTTGGGATGACCCACTTCGAGCCTAGCAGGGGACTATTGCACTTTCTCACGGGACATGGACCATACCCGACATATCTATGTCGGTTTGGGAAAAGGGCTACACCAGCGTGCGACTGTGGCGTTCTAGACGGAACACCTGAGCACATCATCTATGACTGCCCGTTATACGATGATGTGGCGCATGACCTGCGAGCGCAATTACCCGATCATGACACTTATGCCCTGCTGCGACGTGCCGATACCTTCAGTATTCTCAATACACTGGCAAACGAGGTATCACAGAAGATATTGCGAGAATTCTTAAGAACACGAGACAGATGAATTGAACCCGGAATAGACTGAGATGTACTCGCCATACCGCCGGGTGCGGAGCTGGCCAGTCTCCCCTAACTGGAATCCGCCGCGCTACTGGACCAGGCCAGCGAGTGCATCACCCCACAGGCTATGACAACTGCACTCTATTAGACATAGTACCAATTAAATTAATAGTAGTAGTAGATTAGAACACTAACAATACTAACAAGTAGGGACTGCAGCGACATCACAGATTTGGCCAGCCCAGTGCCAGGGGCACGCTCACATGGGTTTAGCTCAGTGAGCAGGCCTTAAACAGTAGGTTTGTAACACCAACTGGCATACTTGTAATCGCTGCAGAATAGATTTGATAAGTAGAATAGTCAATAGATCAACCTTGTCCATAAGTTAGCCAGTTGCAATAGTGAAATGTAGTATTTGCTGTATTCTAGTAGTATAACAAATAGACCCACTAAGCATTGAGGTGGTGGGTTACTGATGTATTTCATGTAGTTGTAATGTATTGTGTTAATAAACATGTTAAAAAAAACCATTGCTGAGCTGAAAACAGCCATTCAGGAGATCATCGACAGCATCGATGTTCCGATACTTCAGCGGGTCATGCAGAATTTCTTTATTTGTCAGGGCCACATCGCCAAGGATGGAAGGCGTATCTAAAATGGCACAACCTACATCCGAATATTGTAGTGACGTTTGTATGTTTTGTGCACGCCGCAGTTTGTAACTAATTTACTTTCTTTTTCATACAGTTCAATAACTGTAACCCTGTACCACAGTATCGACAGCAAACAGCCACAGGTTGCTGCACACCCTGTCCGTCTGATCACCTATGTACCTAGAAAGTAAGGGCGGTCCTATCGCACTTACCTGGAGCACTCTCTGCCGATGACCATGTCTGACGAACGCTTGTCGTCGAGGGCAACGTACTGCCTATTCCGTATGCTCCTACCTTCCCTAGCAGTTACACTGGGACATCCTGTCAAAAGCTTTTCTGAAATTTGGGAATATGGAATCTAACTGGCGCCCATCATCCATGGTTCTTTCGATATATGTGAGAAAAGGCCAAGCTGAGTTTCGCACGAGTGACGCTTGACGCTTTTTAAAAGCGTGATGACTTGACGACAGATTATACGTCTCAAGCAAATTTATTATATTAGAAATGAGATTATGTTCACGAAATGTAGAGACAATGTGTAGATATCTTACAGCACAATGAGTGCTTCAAACTTTATGTGTAAAAGACATAAATATTGTGTTTACAAAGCACTGTGTTAATATTTTGATAGCAAAGCACTTGAAGAGGCAGAAGCGATATGTTAGTGTTGATAACAAATACTGTATATTCTGTTTACAGAATAAACTAAATTTGCATCTTCTATGCATGAATCTCTATACACCCGGAACCAGTAAAATATAACTGAATATAATTTTTTACATACTGACAGGTTACAGTAAACGTGAGACCTTATTTTTATTGCTTACGTTAACTACTAGTTCATTTGTTTCGCAGCACATTAATGTGTTCTGGTTGATTTTTATTTTATTATCCTGGCGTTCATTAAAAGAGGAACGAACATTCTGCACATTGTATTTATTCACGGCTCATGAGTTTGTTTAGAACTAGAATAATAAAAGTTATGTTCGTGATGTCCTACTCTCGTATATAAACGTTGTGTGTGTGTTTTGTGTTTAATGACATGCAATGTACATCCGACAGCTGCTTGGTGGATGTAATCGTTAGCCCATATCCATGAGTCTTAAAATTAAATACGGTCTGTGAGCCGCTTTCTATTTATTTCACACGTATATGAGTATGCATCTGTCACATGAAAATAGTTTCTAGGGCCAAATCTTGCTAGAAGTGACGCAGCAGACCTTATATGTTATGCAGAAGGCATATAGCATGGACGGAAATACGGTATTATACAAAAACCAGTGTATCACAGTATAGCAAAAACATAGCGATAACCTCATATTTTTTGCAGAACGCTATTAGCTGTAAGCGATGATCAGGTTTTAATGTCTCGTAAACGAAGAGACATTACAGTAGTTGAATTGTACTGGACTCAGACGAGGATTCCATAGCTGATTCATTCTGAACCCTGCCTACCTACGGATACCAATGCGTCACCTCTCTCTCAGCTAAATTGCCTTAGGGGGCCTGAAGTAAGATGTTTTCAACCTACGGGCGCCGTGTCTGAAAAAAACTTACGTTATTTTTAGTGTTGGCTGGCTCACAGTACGAGTTTAAGATAAAGTGTTGACACTAAAAAGGCGTCTAATTGGTAACTAGAAGTATTCTGTATTGGCTGCCTGCTTTGAAACAGAAACTTTATAGCATAACTCAAGAGAGGAAAAAAATTCGTGATGTGATGCCCGCTCAGAAGTAAACATCGTTTTTTTACGGCGGTTTCTTAATAATACCCTGCGAAGTGAGAACCCGGAACCGACCTACGCGAGGATATTTTCACTGCTCGAGATTTTGAAAGCACGCCAGCAGGGACGACAGGATTAATTTGTGTGGCGTGTCCCCTACTTAACGTAATAGCTTGAGAATTCACTTGGCATGAATCGAGTAGGTCAGGGTTTGGTACAGTTTGCTACTACAAGACGCTGTACACATTTCATGGCGAGTCTAAGACATAAGTACGTGACAAATAAAGAAAGTAACGAAAACGTTCACATAGCAACCGCTAACTCAGACTGCTACTCGATATGGTCACTGAATGTTTGCTTTGGATTTTGCGCATAATGAATCTAACATCGTAAAATTAATGCCCAAAAAGAGAACAACATGAAATAGTATATCACTTTGTGTTATTTAAAGCTGTGCCGTCAGAAAGTCATTCCCTTAGGAGATGCTCAACAAAATCCAGTAGCAGAAGCTTCAAAAGTGGCCTTGGGCATCACGGCGAGCATTAGTATTGAAATTTAAAGAGAGCACTTTACGGGAAGAGTCGGATAACACATTACTTCCTTCCATACACATCTCGTGAAGTAACTGGGACAAGAAACATCGAGAAATTAGAGCTAATACAGTGGTACAGCGGCTTCCCGACAAACTGAAGCGAGTGGAACAGGGAAGGGGGAATAGGTAAGTGGTGCCAAAAGTACTCTCCGCCACACACCGGTGGATGGCTTGCGGATTGTGATGTAGGTTAGATCCATGGAAAATGAGAAAGCATATCGATTGGACAACACAAGATAACCGATGTACAGTCGTATAAGACATCTGTAAGTTTTGACGACAGGAATAGCACAATGACTAGCCAAAAGTCTGACCACAGCCCACTGCGAGAATGAACGCCGCCTAATGTACCTGTAGATGCGTGAGGCCGTTAGGGAAAGTGTATGAACGGAGCAGAGACGAATGGGGAATCACTTAACGACAATAAGGCCGCAAATGGCAAAATCCACGTGCTCAGACCGTGAGCAAATATGGAAAGTGGTTGAACGACAGCCAAATCGCGAGTAGGGGTCATGATGTTAGACGCCCCGGCCTCATCACTGAACGTGAAGTTCGAAGGCTTTCTCGCTCTGTAAAACAAATTCCCCACACATTATAAAAATTTATGCATTTATGTATGTTCCGCGACGGAATTCAATAGATTTGGTATACACATTACTTTCTGTCTGGAAGTCATCGCTGTGGAAACATTTCCAGATGGGTGAGTGGGAGGTGAAAAGCAATGTAGTCCACGACGCTCGAGTAGCCATAATTTAGTCACCCATTACTTCACAATAAGAGCACTTCTTTACTTCTAATTCTATTCACGACATATTTCGTAGACAGTAGCCACAAACAACCATGAATGCATCTGCAATATTATATCATTTTATAGCTCATAGTTCAGGAGGTACGGCTTCATAAACATTCAGTTGCGTGAAAATGAAACAGGATAAAATTCCCCAGAGATGCAGGTGAAACATGTGTACAAATATGTTTGAAATATGTCACATATACGCGAAATATATTTGACATGTAAGTTCACACGCAAAGCCGCAGGTAAAAAGTTTGTATTAAACCTCTGGGCCGATTTCAATCAGATTCGGTACACCTATTAGCTACAATCTGGAATGAAATAGTGAGAGGGTTATAATGTGGTGAGAAAAGGGGGTGGAGGAGATGGACATACAGCGAGGAGTAAGGGTGGGATGGTCGCAGAGTGAGGAGGAGATCGATAGACCGAGGGGAGGAGAAATGGACAGAGAGAGAAAAGAGGAGATGGACGGAGAAAGGAGGAAATTGACAGGATGGAGGATAGAAGAGATAGGAGAGAGAGGGGGAGGAGGAGATGAACAGACACAGGTGGGGGGGGGGGGACAAATGGACAGAAAGAGGGGAGAGAAGGAGAACGAAAGAGGAAGAAAAAGAGGAGAAGATGAACAGGTTGACGGGGGAGGAGGAGATGGAAAGAGAGAGGGGCTGGAGAGGAGATGGGCAAAGATAGGGGAAGAATTAGATGGAATTAGAGGGGGCAAGAGATGGACAGAGGGGAAAGGAGCAGATGGACAGACAGGAGGAAGAGCAGATTAACGGAGAGAGAGGGATGGAGGTGATAGAAAGGGGGTGACAGAGGAGATGGACTAATTGAAGATTGGAATAAATACATACCTGGGCAACGCCAGGTAGTCAGATAGTATTTTATAAGAGAAAACATGATCCGTTGTAAGCTATAATGTAAACACGTTCCTTCGTTGAATTGTACGAGTAGCTGATTTTGACCGTAAGTCATTGTCAGGACGTGTATGGTGTTGCGTATTACATTGCGTAACATTCGGATTCTTTCACGTCACACATACAAAACGTGACACTATATTTCATAATTTTGGTGGGACTGAATCCACTTCGAAAATGTTACATCCCGCGTGATGTAACGCGTTCGATGTGGATTCATTACTGATGTAACTATAGGTTATGACATCTGTTTTTGTATGATGTAAAAGAATCTGATAATTACACTATGGTCGGAATTAGCTAATCGAGCGATTTAAATAAAGAACATTTACATAAATGGCGCCAGAGGACCATATTTTCTTTTAAAGTATTTACAGGTTGTGGACCTTCATAGAAATAAAATTTTAAAGCAGAATAGGTTGCGATCTGGTGGCAGATCTGCCAAAGTACAATGCTGGTGTAGGCAAAAGTATCGGAGCACACTGTTCAGTGCACCGAGTTGAAGATGGAATTCTGCAGCAGACCACTCTGTATTTGTTCCCTTGTTGACCCAACGAAATCGCCAATTACTACTGCAGTGGGCACAGGCTCATCGATACTGAAACGAGGATCAACGGATACGTGTCGCCTGGGGCTCTACTCTATATCGTTCATACCGATCTGTGCAGTAGGTTAGTCTCGGTACTGACTTCATTTTCGGTTCTTTATTCGAATTTCCTACTCAGTAAACTTCTGAGACCTGTTATTGAACAGTCCTCCTGCCGATTTTTCGACAACTGTACCGAGAGGTTTTGTATTTCGGTGTGGCCCTGTCATTCGGTTATCTGTGGTTTATTTAAATCAATAATTTGTTATTTTAAACATATTGAGCGGTTTTAACGTTGTATTTAGTGATTGTGTTATTAAAGAATCACCACAGGACGCCTCCAGTTGGAAAGTGAGTTCATAATAGACAATTTTCCTTCGTTAGAAGTACGGTTAGGTTATATTGTTACCGTGAAAAATTGCAGCATCAAAGAAAAAAAAGGGTTTTGTTCTATATTCTCTCAAAATAACTGTTATTTTATGCAATTAAGAGTTTAAAGATCATTAAATATCTGGACATGGGTTATGCTTACGTATATTACATGAGTGTTAGCTGAAATTACTAGTGACTTCGCGTACTCTTTCCCGCAAATGGTTTACTTATTAACTATCGCAATGTTTTTAAGACTTTAAAGTAACAATGGAAAGTAATTTTGTAAAGTCTGATAGAGGAAACCGTCCAAAATTTCATCCATTTATGGCTTCCGCCCACATCATTCGGCAACGTCGTCAGCCTGCGTTCCCTCACACGGAATAACATAAAATAAGGGGCTAGCAGCTGCGAGTTGTAGTAGCGAAGTTGGTACGATGAGGAACTGCTGCGGCAAAGGTTCAGATATCGGTGGATGCGAAAATATTTGTTTCCTCTTCGTGTTTGCAACACAATCTGAGACTTCGTTAATCGTCAAAGTTCACCATTTTTCTGAAATATTCGTTTAAATTTACGCGTAAGAGTTCGTTTTCTCGGCAACGAGTATCACCGGTTCCGTGACTTCCATATGTTTAAGAAATGAAAGATGAAATTAATGTGCGTCAAACAACTGACAGTGACATTTATACTACTTCTTGTCACAAATAATTCACCATTGTTTTTCGGAATACATAGCGATTTTCGAGAGTGTGGTTTAAATGGTTCAAATAGCTCTGAGCACTATGGGACTTAACTTCTACGGTCATAAGTCGCCTTGAACTTAGAACTAATTAAACCTAAGTAACCTAAGGACATCACACACATCCATGCCCGAGGCATGATTCGAACCTGCGACCGTGGCGGTCACGCGGTTCCAGACTGTAGCGCCTAGAACCGCTCGGCCACACCTGCCGGCTCAGATAGTGTGGTCAGGTAGGAATCTAAGAGCACAACGTAAGTTACTGCGAATGAAACTAGCAGCAGTCGTCTTTATACTCCAGCTTGACCCAATTACTTATCTGCGATCGAATCGTAAACAGTAGACAGAGATAAAAGGTTCCCGCCACAATATTTTCATACTATACCACCATACACGAGTATGAAACATTTTGATTCAACATATTCATGTTATAAACCACAACGAACTTCTATTGCTGCCCTCGCCACACGCTCTCGAAAAGCCGATTTTTTAAATTTTGTTTTTATGTACCAAATCGTTGATGTATTATATAGGGAAATAGGCTACTTCATCATTTGGATCTCTAGGAGCGAACTACAATCACATTCTATGCATCTTCTTATTCTTTGACACTCTCATAAACAATTTTTCAGCTTCGTGGAGATGCATTCCGTCTACGCAACTAACTGAAGGCAGTTCATTCCCATACGTGTTTCGTTATTTTACCTGTGAAGCATCATCACGAATAAAGGAAGAGAAACGTGTATGGCAGTAAACAAACTGCCTTCAATTAGTTGTATAGACGAAACTTACCTCCTTGAATTTTGAAGCAACTAAAGAACGACGGAAAAAAGAAAAAAATGACGAAGTTTTCGGGTGTTTCTATAGATGTATTTGTTCAATGTGGTACTACACTCCATTCCTAATTCATATTCCGAAACGTAAAATCCAAAACAAGACGTTGATGTAAATGAGAATAAAATGACATAATGTGACATTTACGACAGTTTCCAGAACACAGTCAATATTCTATCGCTATCATGCATTCATGGATGCCCGTGGTCAGCGAAATCTGAACAGTCTTATGTACTCTAACCATACTTGTCGGTACTGTGAAGAATGGCATGCCTGTGTCGGCTGCTAGCCGCCTCGAGTTCGTACCGCTGTGGCGCTGCAGTGCGCATGCGCGGATCCGAGGCAGATTTTCATTGGTTGGCTCGAGAAGAACTGACAACAGCGTTTCGGTTCGTTAGGACTGTTTGGCATCGCTTTCGAAATGCTTTCTGAATAATGTTGGGGCTCTATTTCGAAAACAAGACCGTTTGGAGCGCTCGCGTACCGAACCGATCGGCAAAATGGTGGAAAGGTACAGAATAAGGCCCAGTCGGATGACTCACATTTCTAGTTATAATAGGTCAGTGGTGGTGTTCGTGTCGTCGTCCGGGCAAACAGCTGTTCGAAATAGGTACGACAGCACGGTCACAGACAGGTGGCACTTTAGTATGCTGTGGGGAACATCCACCTAGGCTATCAATATACTTGTGGTAGTAACTGACAGAAGTCACCATGACACCTGTGGACTAAGTGAACACTACTGCACACCACCTGCATCCCATTATGGTCGACGTCTTTCCAGATGACGATGGCATCTTACATGATGATAACTGTCTGTGACAGAAAAGCAAAATCGTCTTACAGTAGTTTGAGGAAATGACAGTGATCTCATGCTGTTTTCTCAGGTAACAAATTCGCTTGATCTGTACCTGATGGAGCAACTTTCGAGGGTTATCAGACGCCAACTCTATGCCCATAAACCACTAGTCTATAATTTACGGGAAATGCGTGACCCACTCTTACACACCTGCTGCCGTATACTTTCGTAGACCTAACGACTTATAGAATCTGTGCGTCGAAGATTCATTCCTGTATTGCGTTACGAATATGAACATTTTACTATACAGGTGGTCAAGGCATGACAGTGTATTTAATTAACTATAATGCCATCCGATGCGACTGTATGCGTGAGGAGTTTGGTGCTTGCTAGATCATTTGACACACATTTTCTGTTTTTCGATGGTATTTATCGGACCACGTTAGAGAGTGTTGTGGTTCAAATCGCTCTGAGCACTATGGGACTTAACATCTGAGATCATCAGTCCCCTAGAACTCAGAACTACTTAAACCTAACTAAGGACATCACACACATACATGCCCGAGGTAGAATTCGTAACTGCGACTGTAGCGGTCGCGCGGTTCCAGATTAAAGCGCCCAGATAACCTCGCCCACACCGGCCGGCGGACAGTGTTGTGTCTAACGGCCTGTTCTTTAGAAATATTTGAGTTAGAGAAATGTAATACCTCATCACTTAGTTCCTATTTCATCCTTCAGTTACAAATAATCCCTTTTTGCTATAACTCTCCAGACCTTCCTGGCCCACATTAAGATGAATTGTTTGGTCACCATGATCCCTTGCTATCGAGCGGAAGGAGATGGAAACTGCGCTCCGCTTATGGACCGATAACATGTTAATGTCTAGAAATACTCCAGATCCGCATAGATTAATAAAATAAAGGAATAAAGTAAAGTAATCAGTATCAGTGATAGAAAGTGGTGTTGTACATATCGGAAAAAAGGGAAACACGGACGGACGGACATCAGTTGTCATTGTAATATCACACACGTACACACCATCGGCGAGTATGTAAATTGTAGTTAGAACGGTCATCAGAGTGCATTAGTTTTCTTCGTGTTTAGTGATGTTACCAAGTTCGCTAGGGTCGTTATTAGCACTCGAAAGATATTGAAAGGGCTTCGTTGTTGTTCTCCGTTTGGCTGGGTGATCGTTCCGTCCAATATCCAGATTTTTGGGGCATTCTGATGCGATAGTAGCCCGATATTTGAATGCATGGGAACGTTATGGTAGGCATACTCGTTTTCAAGGTCCAGTTCGACCACAGGGACGGATCGTCGTATATTGCGTCAAGCATACCCTAACCCCTCCAGTATTGTGTCTGCCACCGAGAATAAGTAATGGACCCCCCGCCATATTCTCTCATCCTGCACCATCGGTCGGAGACTAGCGGCAGCTCGACCAGGGAATTCCAGTCCAATGCGTAGGCTGTCGATAACAAGACAGCATAAACGTCTGAGTTCGTAGCGGTGCCTTAATGGGAAAGAACGGACTGCTCGTTAACGGCATAGTATTGTGCCACCGATGAATCGCAGTTCCCCAGTGACCTTTCTGACCATGTCGAGTTTGGCGGCGACCTGGAGGGAGATCCCATGCTTCCATTGTTTTGGAGAGACCCGGCGATGTCACTCATGTTGTGGAGAAACACCGATTATGACTTCAGGTCACGGCTGATAGTAACTGAGGGGCCTTTGATGGCACAACAGTACATCACGGATATCCTGCATCATGTTTTACTCTCATGTGACAGTTTTGTGGTGCCAGTTTTCAGAAGCACAATGTTCGTCCACACGTGGCATGTGTCTCTATGAACTGTCTGAAAGATGTAGAAGTACTCCTTTACGTAACAAGGTACCTAGATGTGTCCCCTATAAATCATGTGTAAGACTGGCTTTAACGTCAAATCTGTCCCAGTGGCAGTATCTAGTTAGGATACTGTGAGCTATGGTATCTTGCCTCAGGACAGGATATAACGACTTTATGACGCCATTCGCAATCCTATGAGTGCATTCATCCAGGCTAGATGTTGGCTCATACTGCCATGTTATTAGTAACACTGATTTTATTTTTGTAATCATTGAAATAAAATCACTTACACCCACAGTGCCTGAAGGTTCATTACGTTTACTCTTCCCCTTGTAGGTGCTTCACCCTTCTTCCATCTGGCGGTGTATACAGGGTGAGTCTGTGATGATGACACAAATATTGGGGGATGATGGAGAAGGTTAAATGTATCACTAGCCTCGTCCGTAAGCGGCCAAGTTATAAGCGGAAATTTTTCTGATACCTGTGACAGTGGAATACATGTACCAGTGTACAAAGTGTTTACCAGAGACATAATACTCAGGTTCCTGCAACATAACCCACTTGTTATTCTTCAACTCATATAGAGACCCACATCACTTTGGACTGAGGGTTCTTGAATACCTGGATCAGACATTCCCCGAAAAGTGAACAGGCAGAGGAGGTCTTCTTTCGCGGCCAGCACGTTCACCTGATCTCATCAACTTGATTTCTTCTTGTTGGCCCATGTGAAAAGTCTCATGTCGGAGACGCCTGTCGACATTGAAGAGGGTCTCCTGGCAACAATTCTCGCTGCCTACTACACTGTATAATCGACACCAATCATCTTCGAACGGATACAACAGAACATTGTGGAACGATGTTCTACCTGCATTGACGCTGGGGGATGTCATTTTCAACAACTGTTGTAAATATAGCAGCTTGTGAAACTTCTTTAGGTAGGTGGAACTCTTTATTATTGTACCGGAGATTTAGAAATTTCGGTCTTTCCAATACCAAGTTACGTGCGCCGTTACTAGTTCATCAACAAGGATAATTATCTGGCGGTATTGGGGAGTATTCAGCGAGAATTATGTTTGTCATGATCAGGATTGGGAATTTGAGGCGTTTAGTTCGAGCGCTGCGCGAGGCTGAGGCGGAACTTAAGTAGATTTTCCCATATGCCTTTCGACTTGGTTGTTTCCGGACTAGGATCTCTTAGCTTAGATTGCTTCTCCGTCATCCCTAAGAATTTATAACATCATCACAGAATAACCCTGTATATGCAGTACATTACGTTTCTGATTCTTGGAGCCTTAGTTTTAAACCCACATGTCATATTTCAGTTGAGCGTAGATACAGAAGATGACGCATGACGTTATAAAGAGACATGAGGTAAGAACGACAGATGTTACTACCTAATTACAGCAGCCGTGGGAGACTGCACCAACTGAATTGACTTGTGTTATTACAGCCTGCTGCAATAAAATATGAAGGGATTACCTTCCGGCCAGCGCGCCTAATCTTCTACACTCCTGGAAATTGAAATAAGAACACCGTGAATTCATTGTCCCAGGAAGGGGAAACTTTATTGACACATTTCTTGGGTCAGATACATCACATGATCACACTGACAGGACCACAGGCACATAGGCACAGGCAACAGAGCATGCACAATGTCGGCACTAGTACAGTGTATATCCACCTTTCGCAGCAATGCAGGCTGCTATTCTCCCATGGAGACGATCGTAGAGATGCTGGATGTAGTCCTGTGGAACGGCTTGCCATGCCATTTCCACCTGGCGCCTCAGTTGGACCAGCGTTCGTGCTGGACGTGCAGACCGCGTGAGACGACGCTTCATCCAGTCCCAAACATGCTCAATGGCGGACAGATCCGGAGATCTTGCTGGCCAGGGTAGTTGACTTACACCTTCTAGAGCACGTTGGGTGGCACGGGATACATGCGGACGTGCATTGTCCTGTTGGAACAGCAAGTTCCCTTGCCGGTCTAGGAATGGTAGAACGATGGGTTCGATGACGGTTTGGATGTACCGTGCACTATTCAGTGCCCCCTCGACGATCAGCAGTGGTGTACGGCCAGTGTAGGAGATCGCTCCCCACACCATGATGCCGGGTGTTGGCCCTGTGTGCCTCGGTCGTATGCAGTCCTGATTGTGGCGCTCACCTGCACGGCGCCAAACACGCATACGACCATCATTGGCACCAAGGCAGAAGCGACTCTCATCGCTGAAGACGACACGTCTCCATTCGTCCCTCCATTCACGCCTGTCGCGACACCACTGGAGGCGGGCTGCACGATGTTGGGGCGTGAGCGGAAGACGGCCTAACGGTGTGCGGGACCGTAGCCCAGCTTCATGGAGACGGTTGCGAATGGTCCTCGCCGATACCCCAGGAGCAACATGTCCCTAATTTGCTGGGAAGTGGCGGTGCGGTCCCCTACGGCACAGCGTAGGATCCTACGGTCTTGGCGTGCATCCGTGCGTCGCTGCGGTCCGGTCCCAGGTCGACGGGCACGTGCACCTTCCGCCGACCACTGGCGACAACATCGATGTACTGTGGAGACCTCACGCCCCACGTGTTGAGCAATTCGGCGGTACGTCC
Organism: Schistocerca piceifrons; assembly: GCF_021461385.2. Taxonomy (NCBI): domain Eukaryota; kingdom Metazoa; phylum Arthropoda; class Insecta; order Orthoptera; family Acrididae; genus Schistocerca; species Schistocerca piceifrons. Next base: position 451,262,790 of record NC_060140.1, on the reverse strand, counting down.
ACCCGGCCTCCCGCATGCCCACTATACGCCCTCGCTCAAAGTCCGTCAACTGCACATACGGTTCACGTCCACGCTGTCGCGGCATGCTACCAGTGTTAAAGACTGCGATGGAGCTCCGTATGCCACGGCAAACTGGCTGACACTGACGGCGGCGGTGCACAAATGCTGCGCAGCTAGCGCCATTCGACGGCCAACACCGCGGTTCCTGGTGTGTCCGCTGTGCCGTGCGTGTGATCATTGCTTGTACAGCCCTCTCGCAGTGTCCGGAGCAAGTATGATGGGTCTGACACACCGGTGTCAATGTGTTCTTTTTTCCATTTCCAGGAGTGTATTTTCAATTACAAATCAATGCTAAATTAACATTTAGATATTTTTATTGAAATATAAGCGAACCTCTTAATGCAGCGCTCTCATTACGTAATCAAAGCATCATTTTATCATTGACTTGTAGCAGGCATTTGAATAAGTAGAAAGTGGAGGCTCACTTCCTTTGCCGTCACCGACTATACAGGTTGCTCGCTCCAAATGGTTCTATGTTAAGAAGGAGGAAGTTAAACGTTAATTGAATTGAGTTGGAAGGCTTGCATTGCGCTTCATAAATCTGCGAGCAACGCAGATTATTATTAAATTTATGGAAGTGTAATTTAGCATGTCGAATGTTAATTTGCTACTCATTTTGAAAGTGAGAACGAATAGTGTTTTGACCAGTAAGAATGATTAGTAAATGTGCGTGTGACTCTTGCAGGCGTTCGCATTACCACCCAAAATTATTTTATCACATCTATTTTACCTGAAGAAATGTGCATAGAAAAATCTAGCTGACATCTTTGCAAACCGCAGATATCATTATTTCAGTAAGAAAATGTCACCGTTTGTTGGTAGTTCCATTAAGGTCCCACAGCAAGATCTACGCGCTGCCTCTGTGGTGGGTCAAAAACATCATTTGAAGACGCCACTTTGGTGAACGTTTTAGAATTCCTGTGCTTTGCTTTGATGCTAAAAGATACAATTTACAAGTTGCAGTACTCCATAACAAATGGACGAGGTATGGCTGCCATCCGTGGTAACACAGAGAGGGGAACTGCGCTGACGTCTGACTCTTTACACACTCAATTGCGGCTAGAGGATCTACGTAACATACAACCAGAAATGAGCATCACCAGTAATGCCACTTACCAGGTATGGCCACCGAATATCATGCCATCGAAATCTAGAGTATGCCGATGAGGTCATAAGTATATCATCAGATTTTGTAACGTGCATAACTTCCTAAATGTAGATCACTAATTCACTTGTAATAAATCTCTTAAAAATCTAGAAAGCCAATAAGGATGGTACAATGTAACACCTTTCACAGGAAGAGATGACGATTGTCATTAACAAGAAGAGAGGATGAGGCTATTTCATATTTTCTGTCAACAGCTGAAATTTCATGCATCTTCAACCACTTGGTATCTGATCAGAATTCGTATTTAAAAAGTTTTATTTCGCCTTCAATTGTAGTTCACATATTATCATGATAAAACGTTCTCTGCTTCAAATACTGCACTGCAATCAATTGAAAAGCAAACAACAGATATAATGGAAAATAAAAAATAAACTGCGGGAAACAGTCATAGTTCCTATTTCTTTGGAAAATAAAAGGTGGGTAATCTTTCCTCAGATATTCAAAAGAGCGTTAAAAATTGTATTTTATCGTCATTTAGTTTGTTTCACTGGATCGGGTAAATCCGTGTGATTCGGTTCGGTCTTACAAGCAACTGAGCTCAGCAAAGTCACTTAACTAAGGGATGATCTGTAAGAGCCCCGGTTCCCTCCAGTCTTCGTATACAGCACATAAAAGAAAATGTCCTGACTGAGTCACTATCTCATCATCACCCAGCCGAAACGCTAAGGATACAAACTTACTTTAAATCTGGAGAGGGTTTTGATCCTATACAGTAGGCATTGGTTAAGAAGGGATTTTTCGAAATTCCACATCTAAGTGGGTGAAACAAGAGATGAAGATATTTTGAAAACATCTCGCTATGAAGGCAATTTTGAAGCTATAACTACGAAAATTGGTATTTGGTTTCTTGGTCAGAAAAAAATACGTGTTTTAGAATTTTTGGAAATTCAGCGTTAAGAGAGTGAAACAGTGGATGAAAGGTTCCTTTTTTTTTGATAAATCATCATTAAAGAAGTCCCAAAGCATATTTAAAGCCACAGCTATGAAACCGTCTCAGTAAGAAATAAAAAAAAATTCACTTTTTTGAGAAATTCAAACCCTGAGGGTGTGCAATTGGTAATGAAGATTTTTATGGAAATATCTCATTATGAAAGCAGAGCCGCTTTTTGGTCGAAAGTATAATCGGAGAAGACCGTGCTTCTATGACCGTAATTAAAATCCGGCGAAGGTTCGAGTCCTCCCTCGGGCATGGGTGCGTGTGTTTGTCCTTCGGATAATTTAGGTTAAGCAGTGTGTAAGCTTAGGGACTGATGACCTTAGCAGTTAAGTCCCATAAGATTTCACACACATATAAACATATGAACGTAATTAGAGTGAAAAGTTTAGGTGCTGCACTTTGTGAACTAAGCCAGAAAAAGCTATTTAACAGCCACCACGACAAGTCAGCTTTGTCAGAATTGCATAGAAAAAGAAACTGGTCTTAAACACATTAATCTTTCAGTAGGCGTAATGTATGTTAATAAAACTATGTTTGTTGTAATTATTACGCAAACTAATCATTACTGTTGACAGATAACACGTTCAAATGCGACATCGTGTACAGGAACATCCGTTCGAGATGAGTGGATTCAGTACCAGAATTAAGACGGGCGCTAATAGCTATACGACCACTTATCCAGTCTGCCTCTTCCTTTTTTTAACTCGCTGAGCGAAATCGAATTAATCGCGTTGGAGTTTTTTTGTTCAACTACTGGCAGCCATGTGAAGGGTCACAAATTATTTTATGGTGTGTAGATTGACAAATGAGCAATGGACGTAACAAAAAAATTCGAATAAAGAAAAAGAATCTATGTAGACCATGCAGAATCTATGCAGACCTTAACAACATTAATAGTGAGTTCAAATGATGTGGAGCAATGCTGACTTCTTGGACGTCTCCCAGGGGCGAAACTCGTAGAATAATCATCGATTTAGATCTCGTCTGAGTCCTAAAATGAAAAGATGACAGCCGCATATTCGTTGGAAAATCCATTTCGTTCTGTCTGGTGAGTAGCGATATCAATTAGCATTTTTGCTGTGAGACTGCAATTAATTTCGACTGTTGTACGCGCGTTGCATGTAGAGATTTGCAACTTCAAGATGACTTTTTTTACAACTGAGAAGGCTGGTCATTAGCTGTAAAAAAGGAGTACGCAGGTTGCAGATACGTACCCTTTGTGTCTCAGTCTTCAGGCGTGACGCGAGGGATGGATTTCCGCAGCCGACTGCAACAAAGACAAAAGAGGATACCATGTAAATGGATAGTGAAGAGACACGGCTCGCTCGCGCGGACACACACACACACACACACACACACACACACACACACACACACTCACACAGAAAAAGAGAGAGAAAGAGAGAGAGAGAGAGAGAGAGAGAGAGAGACAGAGACAGAGAGGAGAATACACACAGACCTACCCTGCTGCATGCGTGTCAGCTGGAAGACAAAGACAGAATCGAGCGCCAACAAGCAGAGTTATCAAAAGGCGAGTGCAAAAAGCCGGCTGCCGACGAGCTGAGGGACAGAAAAAGTGAGGCAGACACGAGCAGACAGGGCCCATGCTGTGCCGAGCCGTCCTTGAAAGCTCAGTCACGGATCTCCACACCCACCGCCGCCTTCCTGTAACGGAGCGGAACGGCTCGCGCCCGAATCTGATACACGACCGCCGCTCCGCTCCCAAAATATTTTGCCCTTTCCGAAAAGCACGAAAGTCACCACAGATCTAAGATTCTTCAGTTCCGACTTAAGTGCTTGATTTTAATACAGTAGCAGTGCTTTAACATTAAATCGTACAAGTTAATGGCCTTCTCCACGCGTAGTAAGTACTGCAAAGTGCCTGACCTAGTTATATCATAGTCTTGGCTAGTCAGTCCAGTGCCAGTTTCAAAGAGGGGTGTACCTGCCATTTTTGCTTTGTGTATCTGTCGTTCTGAATATTCATGCTTACTGCCTGACGGCGTACCATCTGGCCCATTTTACGAGGGTCGTTCAATAAGTAATGCCCACACTTTTTTCTCTGAACATATTTATTGTTAAGAGTCAGAACTGGGTGACAATATAAGTCTACATATCTTGTCCATGTCCTATTTTTCTACATAGTCTCCAACACCTTCTATGGCAGTATGCCAACGTTGTGAAAGAGCATGTATTCCGTGCTGATGAACGATCTTGTCCTGTAGGTGTAACAATGTTTTCACTGCTGAACTGACACTCTCGTCATCTTCAGAGTGTTTCCCCTTAGAGAATCTTTAAGCTCCAACAATTCTGATGAAATGACCATTCCTTGAATCTTGTAGTCCTCTGTGAGCATTCGTGGGACCCATCGTAAGCACGTCTTTGAATATCCGAGAGTTTCAATCATTGCAGACGCACCTCCAATGCTGACCGACAACTGTAGAGCCAATTATCGAGTTGTGATGCGGCGGTCGACACGAATAATGGCATCCACACGATTCAGTATGTCTGGGACAATGGCTGTGACAGGATTTCCCGAGCGTAGCTGATCATGAAGCTGTGTTTCTGCATTTCCTGAGTCTGTAACTTTCTTTACCCATCGCCCAACTGTTCTGCTATCAACTACAGCATCGCTATACACTGCACACAATCTTTTATGGATGTTCACCACGGTTTCTTTCTCTGCACACAATGATTCAATAACAGCACGCTGCTCGTAACGTGATTCATCATACTTATAGAACGACTGTCGTAGATCAACCGACAGCGAGCTCTTTAAGCGCTACGACGTGCGGCCTGTAATGCCATGTATGCACGGCTACGACCATAATATTAAAGCTCTCGTATCCCCTCTTCCGCCTGTCATATCGTCATTCAACATAAAATCTCGCTAACTTGTTTAACCTATTCGGCAGACTACGTTCTTCATTAAAATAAAGGATGTTTTGCGAGTAAAAGCGGGACCAGTCAATTTATAACGTAGTTGTTTTCATATTATACGAGGCGTGCTTTCAAGTAAGTACCGTTTTGAATTTAAAAGAAAGACGTGCTAGGATATGTCAATAATTTAATTTTTACGTAAAGGCCTGCTCCTTAATCTACACACTGACGCCATTACAGTCTGATTCTTCCTTGTTTACGTTGTGTACTGAGTGTTTAAGATGCTCCGATAATCGTCAGTCGCGCCGACTGTGAAGTACGGCCTGTTGTAAGATATCTTAGTGCTAAAGGCCTAAAAACGATCGATATTCATCGTGAGATCTATGCAGCTTACGGAGAAAACATTATGAGTGATGGAACGGTAAGAAAGTGGGTGAGAGCATTTAAAGATGACCGCGCAAATGTGCATGATGAACAACGGAGTGGGCGTCCTTCGGTCGTTAATGAAAGTTTGGTGCAGACTATAAGGAGAGAGAAAACAGACGCTTTACGATTTCCTCCTTGCGGGATGACTTTCCTAATGTTTCTCGTAGTGTTTTGTATGGCATTGTGACTGAGCACTTGAATTACCGAAAATTGTGCGCATGTTGGTTACCGAAAATGTTGGCGGATGTGCACAAAACCAAACGTTTAGACAGTGCATTGACTTTCCTTGAGCTGTACCACAACGACGGTGATGATTTCTTAAGCCAAATTGTTACGGGCGATGAAATATGTGTGGCCTACGTCACACCAGAATCAAAGCAACAGTCCATGGAAGTTGAGCAAGGGAATCGTTTTGCTGTAAGACAATGCCCGTCTGCATGTGGCGAATCAGACCAATGATCTCATCACATCTTTTCGATGGTAAACTCTATATCATCCTCCGCACAGCCCCGATCTTGCGCCCAGTGACTACCATCTGTTCCTGCATTTGAAGAAACACCTGGGCGGTCAGCGTCTTCAAAACGGTGACGAAGTCGAAACAGTGGTGGTGCAGTGGTTAACAATTCACGCGGCAGACTTCTATGAAGAGGTACACTGTTATGGCAACTACCTCAATATTGACGTAATTTATGTAGAAAAATAGATTAAGGTACAGACTTTCATGTAAAAATAAAATCATTGAGATATCTTAGCACGTCTTTTTTCATTTCAAAACAGTACTTACTTAAAAAACAGGTCTCGTATTTCCTCATAATCAGTCCGTCGCGCCACTTCAGGCTGCTATCCAGACAAACTTTAAATTTTGTATCATTTCTCAGCGGCTAGACAAAAGTAAGGATTCTACAAATATTAACCATCTGTTTGTTTAATTGAAATTATGAATGATTAATTTAATCCTTTCTACTTTCTCCCTGCCGCCACCAAGCCTCCCCCCCCCCCCCCAAGTCTCATCACTGTCTTCCACCTGGAGTCTCATTGACTAGAGTAGAATTGTGTTCACTGATGAGTTGCACTTCGAACTGAGCTCTGATGACCAGCAACGATGTGTCTGGAGACGTCCTGGACAGCTGTGGGATACCAACCTGATCGTCGACCGACAGAAGATCCGACAACAAGCACTGATCGCCTGGAGTGGCATTTCATTTCTTAGCACGACCCCTTTGATTGTTACACGCGGCGCCCTTAAAGCACAGCGTTTCGTCGACGATATTCTACGCCCCGTTGTGTTGCCATTCGTGGAAGCCATCCTGGGCTTACATTTTGCAGGATAATCCCCTCCCACAAACAACCCGCCAAACCCTGCCTTGGTCAGCAAGGTCTCCGGATCCCTCCACAACTTGGTTCAATTTGCTCTGAGCACTATGGGACTTAACATCTGTGGTCATCAGTCCCCTAGAACTTAGAACTACTTCAACCTAACTAACCTAAGGATATCATATACATCCATGCCCGAGGCAGGATTCGAACCTGCGACCGTAGCAGTCGCACGGTTCTGGAATGAGCGCCTAGAACCGCTCGGCCACCGCGGCCGGCCCTCCACAACTGACAACGTTTGGAACACTGTAGGCAGGGCTCTCCTACCAGCTGGGCACGTTGACGATCTAATGGGCCACATTTAGCTGAATCTGCCGCGATATCTGTCATGAGGACATCCAACAACTCTGTAAATCAGTGCCAAACCTAATAACCTCTTGAACAAGTGACAGAGGCAGGCCAACACGTTACTGACTTGTTCAGTTTCTGAACCACTTTCTCTTGAACGAATCATCTAATTTTTCTGAAATTCTTTCTCACTCCGTGCGTCCGTTAACATAATTGTTCACTCTATTACTTCATTCGTATTACGCGTGATAAATATTCACTTTCTATAAAGACTAGTCTCACAATCGTCTGAGTCTGCTGTAGTGATCCAATGGAATAAAAACCAAAGCAAACAGGGCAATCTGTTGTACCTGGAGGATAGTGTCCGTACGGACACATGATGTTTCCTGGTCGGTGATTCAATCTAGTGAGACTTTAGGATCAAGTGAAGGAACGGGCACTAAAGACCGCCAAAAGCAGTTTCCGGTTTTTTATACTGTTTTTGTTGTTGTGAGACAAAGGTTGTATTTTGTTCAGCGATTGTAAATATTGTGAGTTCTGCATATTGCTGTATACTGTATTCAAGTTATTTTGAGGAGGTTGTTAATTTCTCTGTTAAAGAGTTTTTTGGTGAGTAAAATTCTGTATACTTTTCAAATAAATTAGGTAACGTATGGACGGTTAATCGATTCTCGGCAGTCGTGCACCGTCTTACACCTTTAAATAGAATGTTTCTTTACCATGCAACTAGTGGCATTCGCAATTGTACTGAGCTTATTTAATGTCTTAACAATTTTCCTAGTCTTGAAAGCGGGAATTCCTATTACCTGCGAATAGCTTGTGCTTAGAACTAATATTAGTTTGTAATTAACTGTTAGTAATACTTCCTTCTAATTTTATTTCGCTCACTGATTTTTGGCGTGTAGATGAGTAATGTTAGACACAGACTGTTAAATATACTGAGGTAACAAAAGTCGTGGGATAGCGATATGCATGTATACAGATGGTGATAGTATCGCGTACAGAACGTATGAAAGGACCGCGCGTTGGCGGAGCTGTCAATTCAAAAGATTTCCGACGTGATTATTGCCGCACAACGGGAAATAACATACTTTGAACTCGGAATGTGTATAGACAGATGGGATATTCCATTTCAGAAATGGATATGGAATTTAATATTCCCGAAATCCACAGTGTCAATAGTGTGCCGAGAATACCAAATTTCAGACATTACATCTCCCCACCGACAATCCAGTGGCCGGTGACTGTCACTTAACGACCGAGAGCAGCGGCTTTTCCGCAGCTTTGTCAACGCTAACAAAAAAGCAACACTACCTGAAATAAAGGCAGATATCAATGTGGGACGTATGAGGAACATGTAAGTTTGGAAGGTGTTGCCAAATTTGGCGTTAATGGGCTACGGCGTTAGACAACCGACGCCAGTGCCTTTGATAACAGCACGACATCGCCTGCAGCGCCTTTCCCGGGCTCGTGAACGTGTTGGTTCGACCCTCGATGGCTGGAAAACCGTTGCTTTGTCAGACGAATCCTGATTTTAACTGGAAAGCGCTGATAGGAGGCTTCTATTGTGATGCAGGCCCCACGGAACCATGAACCCAAGTTGTCAACAAGTATCTCTGCAAAATGGTAGTGACTACCTCTAATGAGTAAATTTTAAATGTAGTAAATACAGAGAACTTTTAACGTTGCAGCGCGTCAGAAATCATGTTTAAGTTAATGATTATAAAGAATCCGCCTCTATTGCAAATAGAAAGCGGATGTTGACCTACGTTCCGGCGCGGATAACCGCGTCTTCTGCGGAACACACTAAAACTACAAACAGCCTAAAGAGGTATGGTCCAACATTAATACAGAACGCCCACAAGGGCAAAAGAATCGCATAAAATGTAAATTAAACGGTACGTGTGAACATGTCAATTGCTGTACTTCGCTCAAACGTCAGGAGCCGAAACCTAGGTCAACATGCGGTTTGTTATTTGCAGTCGAGACAGATTCTTTATAATTATTATAGTGAATACACACTCGTAGGGATAGAATCCGACCACTTGAAGTGTCACAGTGGCTTAGACACAGACACACGGCTCACATATGGGTGGAGGAAGGTTTCAATCACGATCTAGCCATTGTGCTTTCAGCCATCTACCTAGATGCTTTTAGGAGAAGATGGTTCCTATATCGGACCATGACAATTTCTTCTCGTCTCCCTGACCCATCAGTTTCCATCTTCCGCCGTATCCCCATTTTACAAATTTCACGTCACTGAGATAGGCACTATTCGATGTTGCCAAGTTCATTTTCAAACATATAGGCGAGAGGCAGGTCTCGTAAATGCAGGAACGCCAGCTACGTGCAAGGCACTTGCTGTCTCCTCGTTTGCTCGTCACAGGCGCGGCTGCATCGCTTTTCAGTGGAGTGCTGTTGCCACACGCGGCGTGCGGCAGGCGGCTACTACATCAAGGGTGGTGGATGCGGCAGCAGACGGCTGCGTATGCAAATTAGCTCCCCATCGATCGACCTAATTACCGGTCTGTGGCACACGGGCCATCACTCGCGTGCACAGGGACGCAGCCTGCGGTCCGCTCTGGATATGCAGGCGCACCGCCGCATGCCCGTCTGTGCCCTGGGCGGGCTCCCGCTCTGTGGCGCCCCCGCAGGCCGTCTTTCTTGCCCTGGGACTCGCCTTTATTCGCGAAATGGTCTTCTGCTGGGACGACAGATCAAAGGCGGCCAGAATTCCGATCTACGTAACTGGCCGGAGAGACCATTAACGTGACGTTGCAGCACAGAACCAATCTTTTCTCTCTCTCCTTCTTCCTCCTCCCTGCTCCCACTCTTCTCTTTCTACGTATTTTTCCTTCTCTTCGCACATCAATACACACTGACTTGGTTGTCTGTTGCTGTTGACCGTCGTCGGTTCTTGTGAACAAAGTTGTCGGTGAGAGCCTCTCTCAGCTAGAATGGAGCGAATTATCTGTATTATCAGCAATGAAATGAAATTTTTCAATGTCAGATTGGAGCACGATGAGCACTAGAGAATGCTTGACGTGTTGCACTCTGTGACAGATGATCACTTGACGTGTTACCTTCACAGGAAGATACTCGTTCTGATGATTACTGGTAAACTGTCATACCTGTGAATAAACGAATATTTATAGGGATTTAAAAAGGGACGAATTTTGTTTCTGGTGCGTTATCCCAAGGGATAAAATGTCTCATACTTCAGACTACCGAGAGCTGCGATGTTCTGCTCATATACAGCTGTCATAAAATTACACAAAACAGCCTACATGGCATCGTTTTTACGGTGGCGTCAGATAAAATAAACATCCTCCGTCACTTTACACAGTGTGAAAGGTTTATACATTAAATGAAATAGTAGTCACAGTTAGTTTGGTATTTTACAACTTGGTGCCTCTTTGAATGCAAATATATTGAAAATTACCTATTTATTCCGAATATTGTCACTTAAAATATCTTTACATGCCGTACACATGAGTGCTACACAGTCTCTTGTTTCTGCAGAGTGTATTAATAAGAAAAACGTGAAGAAGCTAGTAGGTACAGCAGAGTCGAGCCGTAGCTCTGCGCAGTAGTAGGGACGAAGTAATGGAGATAGTGTTGGTTTTTGGAGGAAGGAGCAGCCTGGATAGCGAAGGTGCCGCACAGATATTTCTGAGTGAGATGTTCCACAGTGTGCAACGTGAGGCTAAAGGATGATTTTTAAGATGATTGTATAGAGAAACCACACTTCAGAGAAAGATAACTTATTCTGAATTTGTTAGCGGCAAGCGTGAGTTTAGTAATTGTTGCGAAGCAAAGATTTCATTGTGTGTGGGGTAAATATAAATCATGTGTTCAGTACTGTTACATTAGTTAAATAATATTGCATTAGGAATTCATGAAAACAAATTTTTGGAATAGAAACATTTTGTAGAAGCATACTTTGGACGTGGAGTGAGAGAATGCTGACTGTTCGTATTAGCTGGAGTTCACTTTAGTGTCATTAAAAGAATTTCAAAACACTTCCTTTTGTCGTTTAAACATATTTCACAAAGCTTATCCCCACTGTTCAAAGAAATATGTTCGATAAATTTTGCATGGACAATAACTGAACACCAACTTAAACAAAAAAGAATAAGAACGCAAAGTGTCGCTCAGTCATTTATTTCAGGTCATCATTTTCAGGGCAGCTGCAGAAGAGTCACGTAGTCCGTTTACAAGTGAGAACTTGTTGTAGATCTAAATGAGCATTTTTGACGGAATATTAGGAATTTTTCAATCAGTGAGATTTCATGTTACCTCAAGAGATGTGTGTTTTGCAATACGGCACGAGTAAATTACGTAATAGTCATTCTGAATATTCTTGTCAATTTTTCTTTCATACAATCCGATTTACTGTCAGTCAGATGCATTTCAGATTAATTAAAACCACATTCCTAAAAGGGAATTAGCATAAATAAATTCTTGTTCAAAATTATGGTAGCTACGCCAATTCCAGATCTGAACCTGTACTCGGAATTTAGAAGTCTGACAGTTGGCAGATTGTTAGTGAGAAATTATGGCTTCTTAATTTTATTTTACACCAAAGAAAGAATGTCGCCATGTTGTAAATTTGCCTGAAGATGATTAGAAGATAGCAGCAAGTAGTAAACAAAGAACTATTATATCAGAGAACTTAGTGGTTTTGTACTAGTACTTCAAATACTTAACTGTTGTACGCCAAGTGCAGAAAACATTATGCTTAAAAAGGCCTTCTCATCGGCTGTGAAGGAATTAGCAGCATACGTATGACTAACTTACATGTGTGTGTGACGAGGGCGTCCACTTCCGTCTAGAGAAAATACGCAGTCGAGGCCACTCACCAGCTGCCCCGACCAGTAGCGAAGATAATGCATCATTTCATTGTATGTTATGAGTCACACTATCCAATGTAGAAGACCCTGAGAAGAGCAGGGAAAGTAAATAATGAATATTACAGTTTGAAACTTCCTGGCAGATTAAAACTATGTGCCGGACCGAGACTCGAACTGGGGACCTTTGCCTTTTGCGGGCAAGTGCTCTACCAACTGAGCTACCCAAGCACGACTCACGCCCCCTCCTCACAGCTTTACTTCTGCCAGTACATCCTCTCCTACCTCAATATTACAGTTTACTTGCTGTGTGACAGAATATCTTTAAAATGATAAAATATTTTAAGAAATAGTTTGAAATTATTCCGTAATAGAAGAGTAGATGCTGGACATATTAATTCACACTTCAACACTATTTTCGCATAATAATTTCCTGCGCTGTAAGTAAAAAGAATATATAAGTGCGAGAACTATCACAATAATCAGCTCATGCTTCTAAGTTCCTGACTAGAATAATGTACAGAAGAATGGAAATGAAACTGAGGATGTTTTAGCCCTGATCAGTTTGAGTTTAGGCAAGGTAAAGGCAACAGAGAGGTACGGCTGAAGTTGCGGTTGATTGTGGAAGGAAGACTGAAAAAAAAAACTGAAACACACTTACAGAATTTCTCGAACTGGAAAAAGCGTTCACCAGTGAAAACTGATGCAAGATGTCCCAAAGGCAGAGGAAAATAGGTAACCTACAGCAGTATGCGATATGTACAAGAATCAACAGGAGACGCGAGTAGACATCACAATGGTACATCTGTTCATAGTCGACCGCATGTGTGCGTCTGCAAGGTAGAGACCAAGATTCGAGTCTGTCACGCATGCTGCTATTTTCAGGAAGTATGTTGAAGGCCTTTTTAAAGCAATTGGTTTCTGACTTATAGGTAATTTAAAAGTACATAGAGCTTGAGCAAATGAAACATATGAAATATCTATTTCATCATCACACTGTTCGTAGCGTCATTGTCAGAGAGAATGATAGTGATACCGCATCTTGCTATTGTCAACCAAGACCGCTATGTCGGTTCCAATAGGTATTTCTGCATTTCATCTTTTATTAAAGCTGTCAACTCCCCTGGCACCAAACATATTTAATTCGTTCCCGTGAACTTTCAACTTTCCTACCGCCTCTTGATTTTCTGTTTGCATTGGCCCCCTTGGGCGGCTACCCACGCCGCGGATTCCGTCGCTACTAATTGAATTGTAGGAGCTCGCTGCACTTTATTATTTCTTTCCAGGTAAAAATCTCCATAACCCCGTTGCTAGGGTCAACCTGAGGCATCGTCTCCTGGGAGTCGGTATTTCGGCTGCTATTTCATTGCTGCCATTACTGCTTCCGGTTTATGTCTTTCTCTTTCAGTGCAAAATTTTCTCCTCAGACCTCGATGTGACTTTGTCCTTTATGTTGGGGTCATACGGTGTGAACAATGATTTCGCCCGAAATAGCCAAAAGGCATCTAAAATTTTTTCTTAAACAAACTGAATAACTTGTAATGATCATTAAATCTAATTCTAAAGCCAAAATTTGCGTTATATTGTCGATTTACGCAGATTCAGTACCCTTGGTTACTCTTTTCCTTTGGCCGTCCGCTACGATTTGTAAATATCGAAAATTGCTTAGCGTCTCCAGAGATGCATTCGAACATTATGTTATTTGAATTCAAGACTGAAATACTTTCAACTTTAACTACAAATCTGCATTGCTTACGCCACCCAATAAACATTTTGACAGAAAATATACTAGAAATCGTCTAAGTACAGTGGTTAGATTCCCATTTGCTATACCAACTGCAGAATATCAGACAATGTCCTAAGAAATATGTGAAGAACGGTTTTTGACCAATATTTGAGGCATTTTAGTGTTAATGTGTACAGTACTTCAGTATGAAATTCAAGACCTTAGGGCTCTTCTTTCAAGACACATAATGAAAAATCATGTACGTGGTTCCATTTATATTAGAAGCATTTAACTAATTCAAGGCGTCAGAATATTCTTGAAACATTTTACCAACTGATAAAAAGAAGTAGTTGTGATTGCACTGTGCGGACCACCATGGACCGTTAGCATTGCGGTCGCAAGGATTATTTAGTGTTGCTGTTGTACTAACGGGGGGCGCCACTGTCTGCACGTTTCTCTCTGCTGCTGCTTCAAGGACAGCTGCCGCAACGGTCGCCGTACTACATTCCATGATGATACAAATATCGTCGCTCTGCCACTGTGCATGTCTTGCTGCGATGAAGTTCATTTCCGGACTCCGAGTATGTGACGGTGTTGTACGGTCCTGCACGATGGTCGAACAGTATTGCCATCATTTCAGGCGCTAGCAGCGTGAGATCGTTGAGATCCCATACGGTGTTGAATACGGCTCTCGTGAAACCATCGATTCCCTATTCTCATGACAGTAATGACATACCGATCAACGCGAGCAGCAATGTTGCCACAGTTCTGCCACGATGGAATTCACGCTCTTGCTGCTGATGTTTTTTTTATCCGTCAAACACGATGAATAACTATAGCTTCTTAAAAATCAGCATCTCCCAAATGCCATTTGTAATCTCTTAAAAAAAAAAAAAAATACAGCAACCAGCAGACGTTGTTGCTTCTACCTACATTCTGCAGTTGTTATTGAATGTTGACGATTTTCTGACACAAGCATGTAATACAGTGGTTCCAATTTTATGTTTGTTGGATGTCGCCTGTATGGTATTGCAAGTTTATAGCTAGCAGATAGACAGTCAACGTGACGACGTGGTCCAGTACTCGCGGAAATGTTACTGAAGATGATAATGGCTACGGAACCCATATCTGCATGCTACTACTATCTGTGAAACGTTTTATTTACTTTGGCAATGTGTCAGAGAGTTCTGTAGTTGTAAAATTCAGTCGATGTTCTGACAGAGTTGCGATTTGGGAATTTATGGTAAGTTCCTATGGGACCAGATTGCAGAGGTCATCGGTCTATCCTAGTCGTACACACTACTTAATCTAACTTGAACTAACTTACACGAAGGACAACACACACACCCATGCCCGAAGGAGGACTCGGATCTCCGACGGGGGGGGGGGGGGGGTGGAGGGGGGGGGGTTGGGGGGAGGGGCGAACCGTGACACGGCGCCCAAGACCGAGCAGTTACCTAGCGTGGCTTGCGACTGAGTTAACAGCCACAAGAGTGGTAATTCAGATCATTTTTCCTTGTAGTTTGTTTTTCGAATGCAACTATCACTTCCAATATCAACTGGGTTGCTGGGATCCAATTAGATTTCTGAAACAATTGCTGTCACAGTGTAGTTAATGCAGCTGCTAAAGCAGTGGCATAAGAATGGACGGGAATGAATTCTAAACTTATTTCTAATTCCTTTCTTTAGTGTAATGTCCTATATTTTCTACTTTTGCCACGACCATTTTCAGGTGGTTTTGGCTCTAAAAGTGAATGAAACTGTGAATTTGATAAATGTATTCGACCTCTGTAGCATCGATAAGTCTCATTTTGAAAACACAGATGTTGGTCAGAGAGGTTACTTCTTTGAAGTAGTAGCTTGTCTTCTTGAGTCTGTCAATGCTCGTGGTTTGAAAAGGATGGAAGCTGACCTGCCGGGTACTGGAGGCAGCAATATTTAAAAAGAGATTTTTGAAGAATATGTTTTAAGGAAATTTATTGTTGGGACTATATTAGTGGAAGAATGATAAAACCATCTGTTAAAGTAAGGAAGGCAATTATACCCAAGAGTGTTATTAAGAAATATTTTGCTACTTTGTCTAGGTGCTGCAACTTTATGAAAAGGTGTATTGTTGTTATAGATTAAAGAAACATAGTTACACTTGACTCACTGAGTTGAAGCATTCGATGTTGTTTATTTACTATATGTCTCACGGTTCTAGTTTTTTAGTACATTTTGAAGTAAAGTAGATGCATTCGTTCGTTTACACATCTCACATGAAGCTACTGGACGATTATGCTAGTTACTCTAGGTCTACTACGCAATTTACAGCTTGTCATCTGGAAACAACAAAACGTTGTTTCATTTTTCTGTTTGTTAGGCATTTACAACCGAGGATTACTATGTATCGAGTTAAGTAGTGTGTTACTTGCAGTTTTTAATGTTGAGGTGTTTTTACTTTTGTTTGTGTCGAGGTAACACACTTATTTCTAGCGCCTTTGTCGACACATGTCTCAACTCTGCAATGTATGCAAACCAACGTAAAATATTTGACAATACTCGCTCATTTGACAAATGTAAATACTTATACCAAATTTTTAAAGGTTTACATGTAACAACAATTTTGCTGAAGAAAAATGAACAAATAAACCCACTGAATATAGCAAAAAAAGTGCTGAAACATGTCCACGTGAAAACAAAACTGCAATGTTGTCTTGCACAGGATGCGACTTCGTACACTTACGTTTCCCTTTCAACTGATAGTTGAGGGGAACACTGAAGGCAAGAGGGGAATTGGTAGGAGGAGATCATGACTCTGCAACGTCAGACACTGGACAGGAATAAGAAATGCGGCGGACCTTACCCATGGCTGGTTCAAATGGCGCTGAGCACTATGGGACTCAACTGCTGAGGTCATTAGTCCCCTAGAACTTAGAACTAGTTAAACCTAACTAACCTAAGGACATCACACACATCCATGCTCGAGGCAGGATTCGAACCTGCTACCGTAGCGGTCTCGCGGTTCCAGACTGCAGCGCCAGAACCGCGCGGCAACTTCGGCCGGCGGACCTTACCCATACTGGAAGAGACAGAGAAGACTGGGCAATGTGATAGTAAACATCCATTAGTCGACATGCAACAGAAGAATAAAAAGTAGAAGAATAACTTATCCCAACTACTCAAGTGGGTGGAAAGGAGCCTGCAGTTTAAGGTGGAATCCGAACAACGCGTTGTTCCAGTAGCTCCTCACAGTGTTGAGAAATGAAGGCAGAAAAAGCCGTGGCCCAACCGGGATTCGATCCTGCAATCTCTTGGTTTCCTAGCAAGCGCTTTAGCTTCTCTCTCTCTCTCTCTCTCTCTCTCTCTCTCTCTTTCTACATATTTCGGTATTGTTCACTTCATTTAGTCTTGGAGGACGTTACATGACATCCCTTCTAGTACATCATTGAATACTTCACTCAGTCTTTGATAATTTTTTTTTTTTGTATTTTAATTCAGAAGGCAGTTAGTCCTCTGACCCACCACGCTGAGCTACCGAGCCTCTATCGCTGGACTACCAAGCCATGTACGATACAAAGTTATATATGTGTCAGCGATTACCTGTATACATAGGACACGTATGGCCGTATCTTTTGATTTAATTGATTAGATTAAATATTTTTACACCTCCAACGGACCGTAGACCTTAGCATTAAGGGTAAGCTTCAATGTGATATCTCTACTCGTTCCTGAGGATAAGTAGTTTTAACAGTCGGACAACAATAAAGCTAACGTATAGGAGTTCCGTTTTTACCCAGTGAGTTACGAAATCTCTAAAAACTACTTATTCCATGTGCTGAATCGAGTCCATAGAGAGATCATTAATACAGAGGAGTAATTGAATTGAGAGCACTTGCAGATTATATCTCATGAAAACATGAACAGCTGTCCTTCTTCTGTACCTTTATTGTTTGTCTTCACACCAGTATACGCGAAACGTTTTGACACTGTGAAGGACATTCTGTACGGAAGGAACTAGGGCTGTCCGCTGAGTCCTGCAGGAACCGGCAGCGGCCAAACTTTGTCCATTGTGCGCGCCAGAGATAGCGGCGGGGCGGCGCGTGGCCTGCGGCCAGTGCTGGGGACGTCGCAGATAGCAGTCGGGCGGCGCGTCGCGGCGCCCGGACACCTGCCAAGTTATCTGGCGAGGCGGCAACGCGCCGGCCGACGCAGTTGCCGGACATCGCCCCCAGTGATTTCGGCAGATACACTGTAGATTCAATGCGTCGCACACGAAACTGAAATCAAAATACACCGGTGGACACAAAAACTGTGACACCATGAGATGGCATGAAAGAAATTTCAGATTGGTATCGATTGTGATTAGCTTTCCAGCGCAACCACACATACCGGGGTGGTTATACACTGAAGAGCCAAAGAAACTGGTACACACTTGCTAATATCGTGTAGCTCCCCCCCCCCCCCCCTCCTCCCCTCCCCGCGATCACGCAAACGTGACTCAACCTGTCAATGTCTGAAATAGTGCTGGAGGGAATTGACGCCATGAATGCTGCAGGGCTGTCCATTAATCCGTAAGAGAACGAGGAGGTGGAGATCTCTTCTCAACAGCGCGTTGCAAAGCATTCCAGATATGCTCAATAATGTTCATATCTGGGGAGTTTGGTGGGTGGTTAAACCCAGAAGAGTGTTTCGCAATTCTGGACGTGTGGGGTGTCACATTGTCCTGCTGGAACTGCCCAAGTCCTTCAGAATGTAGAATGGACATGAAGGGATGTAAGTGATGAGATGATCAGACAGGATTGTTACGTACGTGTCACCTGTCAGAGGTGTATCTAGACGTATCACTCCAACTGCACACGCCACACACTACTATGGGGGCTCCACCAGTTTGAACAGTCCTCTCCTGACATGCAGGGTCCATGGATTCATGAGGTTGTCTCCATATCCGTACATGTCCATCCGCTCGATACTATTTGAAATAAGACTCATCCGATCAGTCAATATGTCATCAACAGTCCAATTTCGGCGTTGACGTGCCAAGGCGAGGACTAAAGCTTTGTGTCGTGAAGCCATCAGGGGTACACATCGATGCTTCTTCGTTGAATGGTTCGCACGATGCCACTTGTTGATGGCCCAGTATCGAAATCAGCAGTAATTTGCTGAAGGGTTGCACTTCTGTCATGCTGAACGATTCTCTTCAGTCGTCGTTGGCCTAGTTCAGGCAAGAACTTTTTGTGGCCGGAGCGAAGTGGAAATTCGATGTTTTACCGGATCCCATACATTCGCGGTACACTCGTGAAATCGTCGTACGGGATAATCCCCACTTCATCACTAACTCGGAGGCGCTGTGTCCCATCTCTCGTGCGCCGACTGTAACACCACGTTCAGACTCAATTAAATCTTGATAACCTGACGTTGTAGTAGCAGTAACCAATCCAACAACTGCGCCAGATTCTTGTTGTCTTATATAAACGTTGCCAAGCGCAGCGTTATATTATCTGTTTACATGTCTCTGTATTTGAATATGCATGCCTATACTAGTTTCTCTGGCGCTTCAATGTAATTGAAGTGGAGCTACTCGCGGAGGTCCTGCGTGGGCTCAAGTTATCGTACAGCAGCGAAACTTGGTAGATATGCAAATGCGTAAAAAAACTACTTCCAATTTTGGCCACCAGGTGCAAATCTGGCGCTGTACACTTTTTGTATGACGGTATGACTCCCATGCTATCAATTGAGAAGCCTTATCGTGAGTGAACAGTATGAATATCGAGAAGACACCGTGCGCTGTTATTGAAACTGTTTCATGTGAACGGCGACAATTACAGCACTGCACTGTGAGAGTACCGCCGGCCGAAAGGTCTGAGGAGAAGGCCGATCTCATTAAGTGGATTGAAGAAGATGACAACGTAATTGGAAAACACGGGCGAGCTCGTTGTATCACCTGGAAAAAGATGGCATCCTATCCCTGTGGAAGTTATTGACAAGCCTGTTCTTGCTGTAAACGACCATGCAGCATGTGCCCTGGGTGGTGCTGTTGCCCGTAAAGTGTCACGAGAATTGTCCACCTTGGTTAACAGTGTCAAAAGGTTTGTCGTCTGTTTTACGCTGGTACCCATACAAGATACAGATGTTGTAGACACTGAAACCTCATGATCCTAAGCAACGTTCTGAATTTCCTCTTCGGTTTCTGGCAAGGATCGAAGTTGATTACTTTTGTCCGCGCCAAGGAGGGAAGGAGGCCAATGTGCGCTCCGTGTGCATACCGGAGGGAGTCATTCCGGATGGGCCGGCCGATGTGTCCGTGCGATTCTAGGCGCTACAGTCTGGAACCGCGCGACCACTACGGTCGCAGGTTCGAATCCTGCCTCGAGCATGGATGTGTGTAATGGCCTAGGTTAGTCAGGTTTAAGTAGTTCTACGTTCTAGGGGACTGATGACCTCAGATGTTAAGTCCAACAGCTCTCAGAGCCATTCCGGATTTGAAAAGGGTCCTTCCGGATGCCATGAAAAGCACAGGGCTGGCCATGTCGGTACCAATGGCGTGTGTCGCTTTGGATTGGAAGAGAGTCTGTCTGGTTTTGGGCGGCTAGCGGAAATAGTAAAGACTGCAAGCCATGCTTGCGTGATTAATGCGGAGCTCACCATCTGCAGCATGGTCGACAGTACCGAATGTAGCCCTTTGGTGCAGAGCAGACTGGAGGGACTGAATCAGAGGCTCAGGCGGTTCTGTTACCGTGTAGGCTGCAGACTCCTTGACTTGCGCCATCGGGTGATGGGTTTTCGAGTTACGTTTAAGAGGTCAGGAGTCCACTACACACAGGAAGTGGCTACACGTCTAGCGGGGGGGTCTGTGGAAGCGATTGGGTGTCCGTCTAAACGGGGGCAGGTAAAACAGAGTAAGTTAGTTGTAGAAACGATCGGTATTGTAGTTGTACATTGTCGTAGCTGTGTAGGGAAAGAAACAGAGGTCCGGACCCTAATAGGAAGCGAGACTAAAGGAAAATCAAGACACGTTCATAGGATTTGTCGACCTGGGAAAAGCGATAGACAATGTAAAATGGTGCATGATGTTCGAAATTCTGAGAAAAGTAGGAGTAACCTATAGGGAGAGACGGGTCATATACAATATGTGCAACAGCCAACAGGGAGTAATAAGAGTGGATTACCAAGAACTGAGTGTTCGTATTAAGAAGGGTGTAAGACAAAGATGTAGCCTTTCACCCCTACTGTTCAATCTGTATATCGAGGAAGCAACGATGGAAATAAAAGAAAGGTTTAAGAGTGGGATTAAAATTCATGGTGTAAGGATATCAATGATAGGTTTCGCAGATGACGTTGCTATTCTGAGTGAAAGCGGAGAAGAATTACATGATCTGCTGAATAGAATGAATGTACTTATTAGTACAGTACATGGCTTGAGAGTAAATCGAAGAAAGAGGAAAGTAATAAGGATTGATGACCATGAAGTAGATTAAGTTAAGGAATTGTACTACTTAGGCAGGAAAATGACCAATGACGGGCGGAGCAAGGAGGACATCGAAAGCAGACTAGAACTGATAAAAAGGGAATTCCTGAGAGAGAGAAGTCTACTGGTATTTAACAAAGGCCTTGATTTGAGGAAGAAACAACTGAGAATGTACGTTTAAGGCGCAACATTGTATGACAGTGAAACATGGACTGTGGGGAAATCGGAACAGAAGAGAATCGAAGAATTTAAGACGTGGCGCTCTACAGACGAATGTTGAAAATTGTGTATACTGACAAGGTAAGGAGATTCTGAGCAGAAACGGAGACGGAAGGAATATGTGGAAAACACTGACAAGGAGAAGGGACATGATGATAGGACATCCGTTAAGACATCAGGGAATGACCTCCATGATAATAGAGGGAGCTGGAGAGGGCAAAAACTGTAGAGGAAGACAGTGATTGGAGTACATCCAGCAAATAATTGAGGACGTAGGTTGCAAATGCTACTCTGAGATGAAGAGGTTTGCAAAGAAAAGGAACTCGGGGCGTGTTCCAACCGAAATGGTCACTAGCCCAGGAGAGGGGCTGCAGGCGATGTTGTGCTGCCACCAAAAGGCATTCGTTTCCGCTGTCTCCTGCCATAACCCATTAACGCGAATTTCGCTGCACGTCCTTATCGATACGTTCCACATTGATTTCTGCGGTTATTTCATGCAGTGTTGCTTGTCTGTTAGCACTGACAACTCTACGCAAACGGCACTGCTCTCGGTCGCTAAGTGAAGGCCATTGCCCCCACTGTGTAGTCCGTGGTCAGAGGCAATGCCTGAAATTCGGTATTGTCGGCACTCTCTTGATATGTGTATGTCGGAAAATTAAATTCCTTAACGATTTCCGAAATGAAGCGTCCCATGCGTATTGGTCCAACTACTATTCCGCGTTGAAATTATGTTAATTCCCTCAATCTCGTCGGAAACCTTTCACATGATTCACCAGGGTACAAATGATAGCTCCTCCGCTGCACTACCCTTTTTATAGCTTATGTAGGCGATACTACCGCCATCTGTACGTGCATTTCGCTGTCTCATGACTTCCACCACCTCGGTGTACGAACGGGCAAAATATTGTCTGCTATTCGTCATTTTTGTGTTATAACTATTATTGTGTTCTCTGGAGTAAGCATGGGGAGAGAAAATTGTAGGAGAATTGTAGCAGTGGGCAGACATAAAGCACTGGCAGTGTGAATGATTTACAAATATTAAGTCTAAGTATAGCAGACTTATTTTAATTTGGCTGATTTTAAGTGGGGGGGTGGGGTGGGGGGGTGAAGTGTTTTGGAGAAGCAAGTGTCACTGGACACAGGAGAGTGAGGCAGAGGAGACACATTTTGTAAGACGTTGTAACCTCAACGTGGATAGCTGGCTTCGTTTCCTTCTAAAGGACTTTAAGGTACCATAAAACTCGCAGTACACTACGGATTGCTTCACCACTATTAAAAAAAAAAAAAAAGTTGTCAGAAATGAGAGGTAGTTACCTCATTGATTCATAATTTCGTGGTTTCGCCTATGGACGCTAAAAATAATTTATCTTCCGTCATTTTAAAAATGAAAGTATTCAAAGATAATTCTATTTAATTCTAACGTTTAGTTAGGTGCTAATGTTGAAGATGGTGGAGTGAAGTGTATTAAGTAAGCCGGAAACGGTGGCCGTGCGGTTCTAGGCGCTCCAGTCCGCAACCGCGCTGTTGCTACGGTCGCAGGTTCGAATCCTGCCTCGGGCATGGGTGTATGTGATGTCCTTAGGTTAATTTTTTTAAGTAGTTCTAAGTTCTAAGGGACTGATGATCACAGCAGTTGAGTCCCATAGTGCTCAGAGCCATTTGAACCATTTTGTATTAAGTAACATCTGATGGTACTCAGTTGTACTGGTCGCAGAAAGGTTGAGGACGACTGTTATACGGGCTCACCATATTAGGTGGCTATGTGACGTGCCATTAGATACATAATACAATCAATCACCTATGGTTCACGTAGGCAGTAATATGGATAGCAGCGAAACATTTGTGAGCTCATCTTTCAACAAATAGGGCCACATGTTAACCTGGTGTCCTGACCCACCTCTAAAGCATTTGCTCACGGTCTGCCAAGATATTGAAGTAACAACAGATGAAGTGCCCAATGAGTTAAGAGTCTGACGCGTCATGAAGACATCTAACGCAGGCAGTTATTTCCCTCTCAAGCTGCAGCTTGGGGACGGGTGCGCGAGGTGGAGAGGGGCAAAACTGAGATTATTCAGCTCATCTAAGTCGTTTAACATTATGTCTCACAAGCGTTCACACTATACACGTGAAAACTTTTACTTTTCCTAGGTAATTTTAAGTAGTAAGTTTTTAAAATGTCATACTCAACAAGGCACCTTACGATGTGTAGCGTAGGGTATTTTTCGCACAAGCTGCTTCCCCCTTTTCCCTGTTCCGTTTGGCAATGGTGAGTGGGAAGAATGGCTGGCAGTAAATCTGTATGTGTTCTAATTTATCTGATACCATCTCGCGTGACGTATGTAGGAGGAAGTGATATAGTGTCCGCCTCTTCCAGGACTCTCAACAGCAGACCTCTATGCGATACATAAAACCTCTCTTCCAATGTGTGTCACTGAAGTTCGATGAACATCTCTATAAAAGCCTCGTCCTTACTAAATGATCGTGTGACGAAACGTGCCGCTCTTCGTTAAAACTGATTCTGCAAAAGGCAACGCTCTGCTCGACTGGGACTTTCACGGAGGTTGGAAGAACCACAATGAGGAGGCGCATCTCCAACATCCAGGAATTTAACTGACAATCGATTCAAATATCGTCGCCACAAATCTAGAAGTTTCCGGTTACTGTAAACCACGCACACAGTTTTTTTGTAGAGTATCGATCAAAACTATGTTTCTGCAATCGCGAATGCGGACAACCCTTCTTCCTGTTCTTTTATCTTTAACGGTATGCCGATATTCGATATGAACTGTGAGAACGTATCATTAGCAATTTGCGTTACTTTATCCTCCATTGACAATTACCGTTTAACAAGCGACTATATAAACTCCCAAATTTATTGCACTTATAACTTCGTGCACTTACTCGGTGATACAGAAAGAAAAAACAGCTTTTAATTGTTTATAACAGACAAACTATAAAAGACAGAAACACATCGCGCATGTCACTGGATAGAGGGAGGGTCAAAGTCTTAATACAGCTTCGTTGTTATTTGTTTGTAGCAACATTGCGACTACACCGCAAGAGAAATAATTTTGTGTGTTGGAACTTCAGTACGTCATTCCATTGTTTAAGTGCACCGTGTATTCCACCGTCGATTCAGCAAGAAGCCGCCTCTGCACAGGGAGATTTATGACCGGCATACAAAATTCTTTGAGGCTGGTTGCATATGCAAAGGGAAGAACACTGGCCGACCACGCACGTCTGATTAAAATGTTGAGCTTATCCGAGATGCGTTCACACGGATCCCTCGGAAGTCTACAAGACGGACAGGTCAGGAACTTCAGCTCCCTTAAACAACGGTGTGGCGTGTCCTGAAACGAAGCCTGCATATGAAACCTTACGAGCTGCATTTACTGGAGCAACTGCGTTTAGCCGACCATAACAAGAATGAATTTAGCATTTCAGTTCTCCAGAATGTGGCAGACACTTTTTTCGAACGACTCTTCTTTTCGGACAAATCATTGTCTGATCTGTCGGCTAAAGTAAACAGCCATAAATTAAGAATTGTGGGGGAGGGAGGGGGGTCACAAAATGCTTGCGTCTCGGGAACTGAGTATGTTTTGTGCTTTTCTGTCCACAAAGTTTATGAACCGTTCTTTTTTGCGAAGCACTATGACAGGAATATCATACATGAACAAGCGACAAGTTTACTTGTTTCCTCAACTTCACGAAGATTCCAACGATTTAATTTTTACGCTTGACAGCGCCACGCCTCACTTTCACCATCTCAAAACGTTTGATAAGAAGACGTGAATTACAAGACCTCGTTCATTGTTTCTGGCCTCCCAGGTCACCAGATCTCCAGACTCTGCGATTTTTTTTCTATGCGGCTACACAAAAGATAGAGTCTTTGACCCACCTTTGGCGCCTACTCTTAATGAGCTGAGAAATCGAACTGTTGAAATGTCAATTCAGTAAATAGGTACCTGTTGATTCGTGTACGGAATGAAATGGACTGCCGTTCCGATCTTTCCCGAGCAACACACGATGTTCATCTTCAGTGTCTAAGCGTCCATAAATCTTTGGACTTTCCTCTACCAAGTGACATCGGACAATGTGTTTCTATCTTTCATTGTCTGTCTGTAATAAGCAACTGAAATCTTTTCTTTCTTTTTGAATGACCCCGTATTTACCTGAAAATATAGCTGCCTCGAAACTGCTGATCAGATTTTATATTGATTTCATAGGCTTCTTTCTAACTTTGGCGATTTTTAAAAAGATAATTTTTATTCCGCTGTCCCCGCGTGCATTTCGGCCGACGGTGCGTCACGGGTGGCAATAGCCGGTTTATCGCAACGTAAACGACAAAATAAATGGAAACACGATTCGTCGACCTCACGCCGGGGAGGAAGCACCGCACCAGCCAAATGGTGTTTTTTGTGGCCGTCCTTTTTTGCCGCACGTGTTCAGCATCCATTACGAGGCTGGCGTCCCGTGGCATGGTATGGTGTCATTGCCGCGGCGTGGTGCTTTATTTAAGCGACAATGGCGGACGCAATAATCACGCCAGCGGGCTGTGGCGTACCGCCAGGGTCACGTCATGGCTCGGCAACACAAGGGCACCCAGAGAGAGGAAACAACACACCGTGCGATGGCGTCCGTGATGTTGCTGTAGGCGTGAATACAGTGGTGCACAAACACACACACGCACGCACCCACACACACACACACACACACACACACACACACACAACAAGGAGAGAGAGGGAGGCACAGAAAAAGAAGGGGAGAGAGAGAGAGAGAGACCACACTCGTGAGGGGCAGCAGCAAGAATGTTCCCGCGAACGAGGAGGGAAGGAATAAATATTCGAGAACAGAGTACTACATTGCGTTCATCGTAAGAATAAATCTGATGTAAACATTACAATAAGTTTTCTGTCGCGTTTGCTGGAACCTCTTTGGATTTCGTTTCACGTGGAGTGGAAGCCAAGCTGTCTCGAGTACAGTCAGCTCTTATAATAAGGAAACGCCACGTTTTATACTGTGCTTTAAGCGCGCATCGACTCAAGCGATGATAAGGGACAAAAGTCTTACCGGCGAATTTAACTTAGACAACATTGCCCAGCCAGCTGGTCCAGCTAACCTGCACTGATGTGGACAACTGCTGTTAAGACTTAAAAAAAAAAGACGAGCAGAGAAACAAATATAGCTTAGAAAGGAATTCAATTTTTAAACAGAGCCAAGTAATACGTGGCAAAACTCTGGCAATACGCTTATTAGGTGACCAGGCGGAAAACTAACATAAGAGTGATGAAAATCCTAATTTAAATACCAGATAATCTTAGTGAGTGAGCTATGTGTGACGTAAAACGTCCGCAGCTCGTGGTCGTGTGGTAGCGTTCTCTCTTCCCGCGCCCGGGTTTCCGGGTTCGATTCCCGGCGGGGTGAGGGATTTTCTCTGCCTCGTGATGACTGGGTGTTGTGTGATGTCCTTAGGTCAGTTAGGTTTAAGTAGTTCTAAGTTCTAGGGGACTGATGACCATAGATGTTAAGTCCCATAGTGCCCAGAGCCATTTGAACCATTTATTTTTTGACTTAAAAGCATTTTGCACGTATTTCACAAAATAGTTAAATATTCGCAGCAGTGAGAATATATATATATATATATATATATATATATATATATATATATATATACACTCCTGGAAATTGAAATAAGAACACCGTGAATTCATTGTCCCAGGAAGGGGAAACTTTATTGACTCATTCCTGGGGTCAGATACATCACATGATCACACTGACAGAACCACAGGCACATAGACACAGGCAACAGAGCATGCACAATGTCGGCACTAGTACAGGGTATATCCACCTTTCGCAGCAATGCAGGCTGCTATTCTCCCATGGAGACGATCGTAGAGATGCTGGATGTAGTCCTGTGGAACGGCTTGCCATGCCATTTCCACCTGGCGCCTCAGTTGGACCAGCGTTCGTGCTGGACGTGCAGACCGCGTGAGACGACGCTTCATCCAGTCCCAAACATGCTCAATGGGGGACAGATCCGGAGATCTTGCTGGCCAGGGTAGTTGACTTACACCTTCTAGAGCACGTTGGGTGACACGCGATACATGCGGACGTGCATTGTCCTGTTGGAACAGCAAGTTCCCTTGCCGGTCTAGGAATGGTAGAACGATGGGTTCGATGACGGTTTGGATGTACCGTGCACTATTCAGTGTCCCCTCGACGATCAGCAGTGGTGTACGGCCAGTGTAGGAGATCGCTCCCCACACCATGATGCCGGGTGTTGGCCCTGTGTGCCTCGGTCGTATGCAGTCCTGATTGTGGCGCTCACCTGCACGGCGCCAAACACGCATACGACCATCATTGGCACCAAGGCAGAAGCGACTCTCATCGCTGAAGACGACACGTCTCCATTCGTCCCTCCATTCACGCCTGTCGCGACACCACTGGAGGCGGGCTGCACGATGTTGGGGCGTGAGCGGAAGACGGCCTAACGGTGTGCGGGACCGTAGCCCAGCTTCATGGAGACGGTTGCGAATGGTCCTCGCCGATACCCCAGGAGCAACAGTGTCCCTAATTTGCTGGGAAGTGGCGGTGCGGTCCCCTACGGCACTGCGTAGGATCCTACGGTCTTGGCGTGCATCCGTGCGTCGCTGCGGTCCGGTTCCAGGTCGACGGGCACGTG
The DNA here is from genome assembly GCF_021461385.2 of Schistocerca piceifrons. Lineage (NCBI taxonomy): Eukaryota > Metazoa > Arthropoda > Insecta > Orthoptera > Acrididae > Schistocerca > Schistocerca piceifrons. The sequence continues at coordinate 451,234,730 of NC_060140.1, read as the reverse complement.
CACCTTCCGCCGATCACTGGCGACAACATCGATGTACTGTGGAGACCTCACGCCCCACGTGTTGAGCAATTCGGCGGTACGTCCACCCGGCCTCCCGCATGCCCACTATACGCCCTCGCTCAAAGTCCGTCAACTGCACATACGGTTCACGTCCACGCTGTCGCGGCATGCTACCAGTGTTAAAGACTGCGATGGAGCTCCGTATTCCACGGCAAACTGGCTGACACTGACGGCGGCGGTGCACAAATGCTGCGCAGCTAGCGCCATTCGACGGCCAACACCGCGGTTCCTGGTGTGTCCGCTGTGCCGTGCGTGTGATCATTGCTTGTACAGCCCTCTCGCAGTGTCCGGAGCAAGTATAGTGGGTCTGACACACCGGTGTCAATGTGTTCTTTTTTCCATTTCCAGGAGTATATATATATATATATATATATATATATATATATATATATATATATATATAAGAGACCAACTTGTCATTACTGGAACTGTCATCTGCTATGTTGATAACGAGACAATCAACAACAGAATCCACGAAGTCACCCAAAAATCGCATTTATTCCTCTTCTCTCGCTCGCCAGCGTTCAGCACTGACGTGTACCAAAGCTTCGTGCATTGATACCGGTACGTTTTGCAGTTTAAATGTCTTGTAAATTCTCGCCCCAAATCTCTTAACTTGGCTCGAGATATGTTCTATTGGGTTGAGATTGCAGTGGTATGGTGGCAATTATAAAAATGCAGGATTTGTACAGTGTACTCGATTTCGTGTAAAATTATAGTTTTCCATGTTTCTACGAAGCTTATCACTTGGGCTCATGTGTGACCACATCTATGACATTAACCAATGGACATGTCCAAATGAAGAGTATTTGTCTTTTCATTTTTCTCCCAAAAATGGAATTGCGTAAAATTTTATTAATTTAAACGACCTTCATTTACAATCTTTCATTAAATATCGGTAAGTAATAATTTATATTTGCAATGGAAACTGGTATTTTGCGTGTAGTATGTAGTTAGAACCAATAACACGTGCATTTGTAATTGAAAATGAAAATTTAGTATGTGTTAATAACAATATATTTGATGACTTTCGTATTTAAATAATCTAGCTTCTCGAAGAACTTCAAAGCCGATTTGCTTTGTAATTTTGTGAAAACATGAAGAACAACTTCTTTCTCTCCATTTTTAATGATGTTACGAGAGCGTGTTTCACTGTGAAACAGGAAGCAGTGTCAGTCTATTCATTTTCACAGCAAACAGCGCTACAATCGGAACAGATCTAGGACTCACGGTGATGCGACTGTACACGATTTTGTAAATAAAAACTACACAGCCAAAGTGTGATTAAGGAAACCGTTGATTGCTGTCAATACACCAGAATATCTTGTAGTTTCTTTTACAGTGACACAGTAATAATATATTTAATACAAAAGTTTAACCTACTCCTAAGAGCGGAAAAACAACAGTGTACGCGTTCTATGCCAGTTGACCAATCATCGCGTTTGTGTTAGTTTACATCATTTTTATTCTTATTATGAAGAAAATGCAGTACAGCTTAGCTGCTAACAGCACTGTTAACGCAGCCGTCTGTACTCGTAAAATTGTTAGTTCCCCTACAAATAAGTCCATGTTGTGGGGTTGTATATCATATTCTGCCGGTACAGAGAAAATTTCTCATATACGTGGGTTGTCCAGAAAGTAAGTTCCGATCGATCGCGAAATGGAAACCACTAGGAAAATCCGGTAAATCTTTGCACAGATGTGATGGGCACTGTTTCTAGTATGCCCGTTGATCGTGTTTGAGTGAACAGTGAGCACGTAAAGATGCGTAGGGAATAGCGTATCCCGCCAAGTATGAGGGCGTGGAAAGAGATTTCGCCTGTGTCATGCAGCCCACATAACACAACTGTCGAGCAGTGCCTTCTTCGTGCCAATTCTCGGCCCCACACTGCAGGGGCAATGAAGACGCTTCTGCAGCGTTTCCGATGAGAAGTGTTTGAGCACCCACAATACAGTCCGAATTTGGCTCCCCCTGAGTCTCATCTCGGCTTACAAGAACAGCAGGCTAGGAAGACAAAATTTTTCCACAGATAACGACCTGCAGACCAGTGCAGATAACTGGCCGAAAACACAGGCGGCTGCTTTCTATGACGAGGATATTGGCAAGTTGATACAACACTGCGACAACACTCGAAGTTGGAGCAGCGACTATGTAGAGAAGTAGGTGGAAGGTGTACCTAACTGTTGCAAATAAAACCTCTCTGATTTTCACTGTGGTTTCCATTTCGCGACCGATCGGAACTTACTTTCTGGACAACCCTCATATGTACACGGTACGGATTGGTTATTTAATGGTAAAGCGCGTGTGCAGAAACCGAAAGGCCGCAGTTTCGATTCCTGGTCAGACTACTGAACATTTCGGTTTGCCTTTAACCCAGTCAGTGATGTGAAGGTACTCGAGGAACGACACGTGGTTTAGTTTCCACCTTAAACTATAAGCCTTCTTTGTGTGGAAGCATCACTGGGTACGACAGAGAGATATCAAGTCGCAGAACTGACGTCCAATTGACAGGTTTGAATGAGGCCTTTGATCTACACGGAATTAGAAACTACCGGTTAAAAAATAATTTTGCACTTATCACGGTTTCAAATCTCCGCTTAATAATAAAGGGGCTAAATGACATCGAATGTGGTATTGCCATACTCAATTCTCGACAACACACTGCAGTCGAGAAATTACCCAAGATCATAACACATGCACAAGCCCACAGGACTGATCGCTGCAACACGCGCACTTGGAAAGTGAATTTGGCAATAAGCACAGTATATTGGGTATATCGTTTTTGTCATGCACCTTATTCAGCTCCGGGGATGGGTGCGGAATTCTCCTTATCTTCGTACCGTCATAACTGACACGAAAATCGCCTGCATGCCATCACATGCAACTGTAAACCTATGCAACTTCGTAACGGGCCTACTGAATCTTCTGAATCGTCGAAACACACTGGTAACTTCCAATGTTGAGATGGCAGCACGGGTACGTCCCGAAAGCCAATTTCAAAAACAAAAACGAAAGTATATATTATTCAGAGGATCAGTAACGTATGGCGTCTCATAATTACACAATTAATAGGTCTCTGTAAATAAAATTGTCGGGTGAACTAAAAAACACTGTTTTCAGTTCCAGCAGGACTTGATATCTGACGCTCTACTTATTGCAGCACTGTTCATCTAGTGGCTGGAAACGCCAAGCAGGTGTTCTATTCACGGAAAGTCGATGCGGGTCCGTTGACAGAACATTGTGAATTTAAATGACCTCTTGAACGTATCTGCACATTGACAACACGCTAGGATATACACTCCTGGAAATTGAAATAAGAACACCGTGAATTCATTGTCCCAGGAAGGGGAAACTTTATTGACACATTCCTGGGGTCAGATACATCACATGATCACACTGACAGAACCACAGGCACATAGACACAGGCAACAGAGCATGCACAATGTCGGCACTAGTACAGCGTATATCCACCTTTCGCAGCAATGCAGGCTGCTATTCTCCCATGGAGACGATCGTAGAGATGCTGAATGTAGTCCTGTGGAACGGCTTGCCATGCCATTTCCACCTGGCGCCTCAGTTGGACCAGCGTTCGTGCTGGACGTGCATACCGCGTGAGACGACGCTTCATCCAGTCCCAAACATGCTCAATGGGGGACAGATCCGGAGATCTTGCTGGCCAGGGTAGTTGACTTACACCTTCTAGACCACGTTGGGTGGCACGGGATACATGCGACGGGCACGTGCACCTTCCGCCGACCACTGGCGACAACATCGATGTACTGTGGAGACCTCACGCCCCACGTGTTGAGCAATTCGGCGGTACGTCCACCCGGCCTCCCGCATGCCCACTATACGCCCTCGCTCAAAGTCCGTCAACTGCACATACGGTTCACGTCCACGCTGTCGCGGCATGCTACCAGTGTTAAAGACTGCGATGGAGCTCCGTATGCCACGGCAAACTGGCTGACACTGACGGCGTCGGTGCACAAATGCTGCGCAGCTAGCGCCATTCGACGGCCAACACCGCGGTTCCTGGTGTGTCCGCTGTGCCGTGTGTGTGATCATTGCTTGTACAGCCCTCTCGCAGTGTCCGGAGCAAGTATGGTGGGTCTGACACACCGGTGTCAATGTGTTCTTTTTTCCATTTCCAGGAGTGTATGTTAACGTTCGTGGTTATATGGATACTAATTTTATGACACAATAGTAATTTCTAAATTAAGCTGATATCAAAATAGTCCAAGTATTCAAGGAAAAAGCCGCATTATGAAAATGTGTTACCCCGTAACTGTGTATAAAGCAGGAACATCATCAAAATTGCACCGATATCTATTCATGTGCGCTCGAAGAAGTGCCCTACACTCGTCACAGGGATGCAGTCTCCTTGGATACAAGTAAATAAGTATCTGGCACCAAAATATATCAGTACGACAACTAAACATTTTCGTAATGTGGACGGATTACTGTTCCACGATTTCGTTTCGTTGTGGTTCACTTGTCTCCGATCATGTATTACAATACGCCTTATATCCTCGTAATTGTTTTTGCATTTTGACGACGTGCGAAACAATAAATTCAGATAAGTGCAATACAGGGTTCAATGTAGAAAATCTCTAGAACGTTCTCATACGACAGGAACTTTAAACAATGTTTATACTTTCATAGATTTGTCGTACAACAGACCCGTTATTTTCTGAACCGATATGCTAATATCGTCATTTGCAATAACACGGAGTTAGTCTGGACGTTTCCCTATTTTTTTTAAGTATATGAAGAGGCGGAATGGATCAGTATAATCGTGGTAAGCACCACTTTCTGTTTGATGATTTCTTGGCGATAACATCACCGTTTCAACCTAGGTTCTTCATTACAGTAGGTAGTGCTTACTGGCCCTCTCACAAAAGTAACAGTGAATGCATCATACAGTTCAATGCCTTCTTCTTACATCAGCAACTTTAAAATACCCCTAGCTGATGGGACAAATAAAGACTACATTCATTTGCAATAGAGTATCTCCCCTTGGAAATTTTAAATACTTTCAATCTCTATGAGAACTGTTAAGCAGATTTATTGGAATCGTAGATTTATTGGACAAGTAGCCACTCAGTAACACTACGCAAATAATGATGCTGTTATTCTCAAAAAACATTAAAATGTTAAATAACAGCTTAGAGCTGGACTAAAGAAAATCACGTCTTCGACGGGGTCTGTAGAAGTATGGAGTTTTTGCAGCCATCGTGTACGTGACAGGCATAGCAAAGATCACTTGATATGCATTGGAATGTTTCTCTGTGTCAGTCAGGTAGAGGCGCAGCGATATCGGATTACCTGCGCGATCTAGTATGCGTTGCAGGTATTCGTGTCTTCTTCCGGGGACCGGTGTATGAGAGGTACACAAAAGACTGCACAGATACGTTCTGGATTCGTGTTCACTGTTGTTGTTCGGTTTGAGTTATCTCATCCCTGTAACACTGGGCTGCTCTCTGAAACTTCAAGGATAGGTGGGATACTATGTCACACGGAGCGTAGTACTACGAAAACACAATTCCTACAGAGGTACAATGTAAGTAAATGATGTTTGGTGGGTCAGTCTAAATTTAGGAATTTTAGTGTGGTTCACAGCACAGTATGCCCAGAGGGCGTGCACATGCAATCTGTCACTACGGTGTCTTTTAGAAATGTCGAAGTATTCGCATGTGTATCAAGGGACCATCATTCTGACGCATCGCGTAGACAGCTGGCCGTAGTGTAATGACTGAAGGACGAGTAGTGACCGGACCGTCTCAGGTCAAAAGTGTGGCAAAGTGAGTACACGCTTTCTTCCGGGATTACATCACGAGATTACAGCGAAGGACTGTTCAACATATTAGCTCTGACGAATAGTTGGATGACAACATCTGAAATTCGGGCAAAAGTTACAAACAGAGAGGCCCTCTCAAGGGACAACAAATCAGTCATGAAGCCCGTACGTTGTATTTAGTGTGGCCTGTAACATGTCAAATAACTCAGCTGTTAGCCCGAAATTTTGTGTGGGTAACTAGAGGAATCGGACGTGAGCAACTATTTCAATGAAGAACGCAACTCCTGCAGAGAAACATGGTTTTTTTCGAGTCATCGATAAATATTTTGTGCCAGCTGTTCGAAATGCAGTGTATGTTCCATAGGGTTGAAAAGCTCAAGTCGCTCCTGTTTACAAGCTTTGTGATGTTACAGGATAATATTTTTGGGAAATCACATCCGAAATAGTAACCCATGGCGTATGTCAAATTTTATAGAAACTAGCAGTCTGCAGGTCTTAAGATTGCTAATACAATGAGGCGTTGTTGAAATTAACACCGAAGACGTTGCATGTGCTTTATAGTATTTCAGAAATACAGTCATCTAAGAACAGTTACACTGTACGATGTTTTAAAAATTGGGGATTATTTTTCTCTTGGACTGTCCTCTAGGTACATTTCCGTTGCCCAATGTAATTATCATTTCATTCGTTTATATCGGTGTTCCCCAGTCTTATAATAAATAGCCTCTGAGGGAAAAACTAAATTTTCTGAAGGCGTTCGACTGTATTTCTGTCACGAAACTAAATTATGTTTGAAAGATCATTCCTATTATCACCCTGTTATACTGATTACCAATGATTACATAACGATAGGTAACACAAACAGTTATTACAGTTCAATGACTTCGGCTGAATACTTCAAACAATTACTCAATAGTGCGGAATCTAAACATTATTTGGAATTTGACGCTCATCCGAGTACAAGCAGCGATTAATTCACTTCAGAATTGTAAAGCGGCAGGTAAGAATCAATTAGTGATAGAACCTCGGAAGTCCGCAAATGTAAATCCTATTTTGAATTTACACAAGCATCTTATTGACATTTGGAATACTGAGAAATTGCCAGAAGAATGGAATGTTGCAATAATCCATTCACCAAACAAAAAAGGAGATAGATCGGATCCAAATAATTACGTAGGCATATCCTTGCTGGTTACTGCTTACAATATTTTCTATAAAGTCCTGTATTTCACAATTCATGAACAGCTTTAAGGTGAATTTGGTAAATATCAAGTAAGTTTTCGTCTTGCACGAATCTGTCCTGATGAAATTATTGGTCTTAAATGGATAATGATACACCAAAGGTGTTGAACAAGTAGCTAGTTATCACCTTTTGATTTTAAAAAAGCCTATTAGTATCCATCGTGAATCTCTACTGTCTATCTTTGCAGAATTTGGTTCACATCAGAAACTTGTCAACCTCATTAGAAGTATTAAATTTAGAGTATGGTTCAGAAACGAATTCTCTGAGTTTTTAAAAATTCGAACTGGCCTTCGACAAGGTGATAAATTGTATCAATTACTGTTTAATTGTGTGCTGGAGAAAATCATGCGTTAATGAAACAAGATGTGTCCACCATGTGTTAGGATTGGAAGAAAGATTCGACTCAACTGTCTTGCATTTACAGATGATTTGGCGTTGTTAGCAAACAGTACTGATGAAGCAGAGTTTCATATAGAAGAACAAGGACGGTCAGCGCAGAGGTTGGGTTGCAAATTTATTCTGAGAAAACAGAAATGTCGCCCACCTTCCCAGTTCACGTATCCCATATTATACTCCATAAGACTCAAAAAATTAAGATGGTAAAAAAGGGTTCAAATATCTTGTGAGATTAATGGAATGAGCATCAAGAGACAGGAGAACATTAACACCACAATCCCCACAGAGATGTACGTGGTCAACTTAACATAAACGACATCTATCAAAATGTGCCCTTCGATATTATTCCTCCGTCGTTAAACCGGAGACAAAACGTGCAAGGGAAACACTATTTAAATTAAACACTCAAGCAACACCTGATGAAACGCAGAAAGTTGATGGAAGAATACTCCGAACGATTATCAATTTAAAAACTAGAAACAAGACATGAAGACAATGGTCAATTGAGATTCTTGTCTAATTCGGTGGTTTACCAAGAAGGTGAATTCATTGTTGATACCATCCGTAAAAGGAGGGTAATTATGTTTGGCCACGTTTCTCGCTTGCCGAACTATAGACTCCTAAGACCCCTTTTGATTCGTTTGGACAGTAAGACAAGAAACAACGTTTTCAAAGAAGTACAAATGGATAAGAATAATTGAACGTTGCGAAACATCAAATTGAACACAGAGAAGACAAGTTGCTTCTGAAGAACAAATACGCAAGACTGACATTTAAAATATGGCAACGGAAGAAGTAAGTCATGTATATCTGAAGAAGACCAAGCCGTCATATCATTTCCAATGAAGAAGTTTTGGGAAAGAAAGGAACTGTTGACTGCTAAGATGTAAGCTTATTCATTGTACACTCAGCTTATAATGTTTGACTTTAGTCTTCCATTGTCAGGGTAAACTATGTAAATAAATTAATTAATCACTCAATTAATTACATTTTTCTACAACTACTGGCATTAACACGTGCCACAATGTTGTGGACGGTACAGCTTGTGAAACGAATGTACGAGCACACTCTTCCTCACATAGCCCATCCAGTACACACATGCTATGTAGCTTGTGCCATGCATCTGTGACAGTAAAACTGAGCCATATATGCCTAAGTGTCTCATGAACTGAAAAAACTTACCGTAACTACGAGTCCTTCACACTATCTCCCGAGAGGCGACAAAGCGACATGATGGTTAGGAGCTTCGGCTCCACAAGTGCAGAGAAACATGAGTGGAGTGGTTGTGTGTGTGTGTGTGTGTGTGTGTGTGTGTGTGTGTGTGTTTTGGAGAGGAGGAGGAGTGCTCCAGAAGGTTGTGAGTGTCCGCTGCCGCCTGGGAGTGAGTGAGCGGTCGCTGGCGATGAAGAGCTCCCCGCCGCGCCGCGTTATCTGGGGGGGGGGGGGGGGATTTATTTCTCGTCTGTGCTGTCGCCGGCCTCTTTAGACGGCCGCGCAGCACAATGGCCCGCCCTCAGCCGGGGCGCGATAGCCGACGGCCGCTTCTCAGCTCCGCTGCCCTCTACAGCCTGGTATCCGCAGCCCGACCGCACAGACTCGCGCGTCGCACAACCACTTTTGGATCCTGGTACGAAAACCAACTTGCGGCGCTGAATTCAGAATCGAATCAGCCAATCACCACGGATGGATTCAACTAAGCGCTCTATGATAAATGTAAAAACTCTCACTGCATTATTTCCACCAGCTCTTTTTTTTTGTTTGTTTTGTATTCTTCCTTTCAGTCATTAGTCTTCTGGCTGGACTGATATGGTCCACCATGGATTCCTGTCCATCTTCTTCCTTCGTTTCACCCTACTTCAGGATACATTAAAGCTATTGGTTTTTAATATTCTGTGCTTTCCTATAAGCCCAGTATTGATTCATTCCTCCTGATCTTGCTTTCCTTTCTTCTTCAGAGATTTAGCTTGTTCGATTGGTTTTCATTTTGACTTCTCCTTCTGGTGCCTTTGGTCTTTTTTTTTCTTGCGGTTTTATCTATGAGCATACACTGATGAGCCAAAACATTGTGACCACCTGCTTAATAGCTTGTTTTTCCGTCTTCGGACCCGAAATACGTCACTGATTCTGCGCATCAGGGACCCGACAGTTTGTTGGTAGGTTTGTGCAAGTAAGTGGCATTAGGAGTCTACCCACAGGTCATGTAATTCGCGTAAATAGTGGAACACTGATTTTCGGCCGGCCGAAGTGGCCGTGCGGTTAAAGGCGCTGCAGTCTGGAACCGCAAGACCGCTACGGTCACAGGTTCGAATCCTGCCTCGGGCATGGATGTTTGTGATGTCCTTAGGTTAGTTAGGTTTAACTGGTTCTAAGTTCTAGGGGACTAATGACCTCAGCAGTTGAGTCCCATAGTGCTCAGAGCCATTTGAACTGATTTTCGTACGCATTGATGGCGCCCGATAGCGACGCAGATGAGTTCCATGGGATTTACATTAGACGAGTTTCGTCGTTTAGACGTCAATGTGACATCACTACAATGCTCCTCAACCCACAGTAGCACGGTTTTCACTCCGAGAAACGGCCAATATACTGCTGAAACACGACATCGCCGTCACGGAAGACATAAAGCATGAAGGGATGTAGGTGGTTTGCAGCTGTCATTGTGCCTTCGATTACTACCAAAAGTCCTAAGCAAGCGCAAGAGAATATCTCACATAGCTTAATACTGCTTCCACAGCCTGTGTCCTTCGTACGCTGCACGTTTAGAGCTGCTGTTCACCTCGATGACCGTGTTTAAGGAGACGACAATCGACCTAACGTGGCAAAAATGTGATTCACGCGAAGAGCCGACACGTTGCCACAGTCCGGTCTCTTTTCGTACATGCTCACGACAGTAGAACCTGACGATTCCACCAGCTTTGCCGTTTTCGAAATACTCGTTCACAGGCTCTGCGTAATAATAATCTGCACTTTGTTAAGGTAGCTTATCTCAATCGATTTCCCCATCTGCAGCCCATATCTTCGCTAGGATGATCCACCGCCTCTCTCTGCTCCACGTACATTCTCTTGTTTCTGCGTGACGTGCCCGCAGTGACGCCAAGCGGCATCCAACGCCGCGGTGGGCAGTATTCATAATGTTTTGGCTTATCAGCGTATTTAAGAGATTTAAAGTTAGGTCATTCTCCGATTCCTAAAAATCACTTTGGCTGGGTGTTTTTTGTTGTGGAAGTAGTCAAAAATTTTGGTGTCGATCTGTTTGGGTTCATCCTCACAAAGTGTCCATAAAAGTCTACTCATATTTTACTCCTTGTGTCTGAGAGTTTTTTGGTACTTTGGTAAAGGGTTTCGTTTTTCATGCGAAGTAGTTTATTGTTGTCGGATCTGGGGCCAAGGATTTTTCTTAATATCTTCCTTTCATTGATGTCCAGCCTTTCAACTGGTCCATGGCTGGCGATGGACAAGGTTTCGGCTGTATGGGCAGGAGTTGATTACTATATTGTAATGTCTTATTTTGCATTCAATGACATACCTTTCCATTATATGCGATTTCAACGAATTAGAAGGCCAGTTCAAATATACTTCTTCCTGATTCCGTTACGTTTCTCTTGGTCTTCTCAAAGGAGTTCTTGAGACCTATTTTTCAGCTAATTTTTGTAGTTCGAGCACCTGTTCTTTGGCTTCTTCCCAAGTCTCGGCTAGAAGGCCTGCGAAGGTTAGACATTGGACTTCGATCCTTCGGTTTTCTGTTGATCAATTTTTCTACGGCGCAGCCAAATAGCAGTGGGGAGAGTCCATCTCCTTGCCGTACACCAGTTTTTATCTCAAAAGTATCGGACACTTCTCTCCTGAATTTGACCTTGGAGTATGCGTTCGTAAGGGTTTCTCTGATTATGTCTGTGGTTTTGTTATGTAGGTTTAATCTTTTAAGTATAAGGATGAGGGATTCCGAGTCTATTGCATCATTTGCTTTCTGACAGTCTATGAAAGTGGTTTTGATCTTGATTTCTGGTACATCATGAGGTTTTTGAGGTTTAGAATATGTGCTGGACAGGAATTTCTTTTTCAGAAACCCACGTTCTATTCTATAGACGTTGATGGTGTAACTGGGGTTCTGACAACTTCTTTATCTCATCCTCAGTTATTTGGTGGAATATTCTAATGTCTGTCTCTCACTCATTTCATTACCCACTACATATCGCTCTACAACAATGGCAGTTTTATTCTGATATATTAACGTATGTTCTATGATTCTGTGCCTTCTTCATGCCAGTGTTTTTCATATATTTTTCTGTCCTTGTCGATTTTGGCGATAATCTCCTCGTTTCTTCTCTCGTCAGTCCGCCTAATTTTCATCATCTTTCTACAGCACCATATTGCAAACTCTTCGTTTCTGTTCTTCTCCGGTTTTCCCACTCTCCATTATTCACTTTTATACGTTGCTGTAGTCCGATTTATTTTCTCAGAAATTTCTCCCTTATATAAGGACAACATTCGGTACTAGTAGACTTCTTTCTGCTAGGATGCCTGCTTTGCCTGAGCTACTGTCTTTTTATTTCCTTCTTCCCTCATCCGTCAAACGTTATTTTACTCCCAAGGTAGCCCAATTCCTTCAGCTTCTTGGTCCCCAATTTTGATTTTAAGTGTATCACTAATCTCAATTCTGCTACTCGTCATTACTTTTGTCTTTCTTCGGTTTACTAACAAAGCACTTTCTGTGATCAGTAGATATTCGTTCAGTATCTTCTGTAATGCTTCCTCACTTTCACTGTGGGTAGCAGTGTCATCAGCGAATCTTAATATTGATATTTCTTCACCCTAAACCTATCTCCATCACTGCTTCTTGAATAGTAGGGGAGAATATGTGCAGGCCTCTCTCTCTCTCTCTCTCTCTCTCCCTCTCTCTAACTACAGCACTTCGTTCTTGCTCTTCCATTCTTATTGTTTCTCCTTGGCTATAGTACGTAATGTACGTTACCCATTGTCCCTACAGCTTATTTTGTCAGCATTTCGAACATCTTGCACCATATTACACTGTTGAAATGTTTATCTCGGTCGACAAAATGACATACTGAAACGAAAACATGTTCACGTTGAAAAGACTTCTACACATGCAAGCTATACAATAACTGATAGTGAAAGTATGCGATAACAAAAGAAGAAACAAAATAAACACGGATCTGCACGCGAGGCGTCTGTGTAGACTGGGAACGTGTAGTAAGGAACTACCGCTTACTTCAGCAGAAAATATTGTCCTACTTAGTACAAATGCCACAGAGAACCGGTCAGTTCCCGCTTCATCTCGTTCCATATGTGTTCAATTGGCAAGAGGTCTGGTGATCTTGAGCACCTCGCGTCACAACAGCCGTATGTGGACGAGAATATTCCTGCTGAAGAAGCACCTTCCTATCGAAGAAATGACAGCAGTACTTGGATATCATCCTGTGAAATGTAGCGAGCAATGCTTACCTTACTGCTGAAAGACCAAACATGACCGCGAGTTGTAACTAATGGCCCCCACATGATGAAGCATAAGATGGGACATGTGTGTCGTGGGCCAATGTGCTATGGAATAGGCAGCTCACCAAGGCTACACCAAACCCCCCGTCAGTCGCATACAGGCAGAACCTACCCTCATCACTGAAGACAACAGAGCACCATTCCACTCTCCAGTTAACTCTTTCACAACGCCAGAGTAGCGATCCTTGGGGATGTCATGATGTCAGTGTTAGCCTGGCCTGAGGCACACGTGATCTTAGCCCACGTACAAGCAGACACAGCAGGTGCATGATGTGCCCAGATTTCTTCCCTGGATAATGTTCGGTCGGCCACAGCTTCCCAATGCATCTGTACTGTGCGAAAGTCCTGAACTTGGTCTATGGTTGTGATAATTTCCACAGACCTATACTGAAACCCGTGACACGCCACCGAGTCATTGTTACAATGTGTGCATCAATCCGTCGATGCATCCATGCAGCTTACCACAGCCCCACAACGCGATACCGTTCATTGGCTGAATTTGTGTCGACAGGAATACAACACTCGTCGGCTGGGCACGGTTGTGGAAACAGCGGATCATGCTCGACCAGACCATCTTGAGCCATACTGGGGCGTTAGATGCTGTCTTAAAACAGCAGGAAAGAGTGCCGATGCTCAGACATTCACTCTATGCGTCCCATCCGTGGGACATGGTGTCGATCAAAAGGTTTCCGTTTGAGGGAGTTGCTGCTGCGTATTTGCAACGTAGCGCAACTCTGATGCAGGTATATAAGCACCGATACGAAGGCAAGGGATTCGTGTGGCATTCGGTCTTCCAGACGTCCCTACGATACATGCAGAAACGTGAACTACGGCGACGGTGTTACCAAATGCGTCCAAGCAGGACAAATGTGGTGTTATTCTTTTCTTGACTGCCGGAAGACGCACCGGTAGACATCCATCGGAGAACGAAGAATGTGTATGGGTGTATCTGACATTATGTCTGTCGAAAAACACCGTTATGAAATGGTGCCTCAAGGGGTGCTGTTGCTTCATGATAACGCACGTCTCTATATCGCAAATATCGCAACGCAGAAGAAACGCGCCAACTCAAGTGGTGGCTCTCGAGCACCCAGCATGTAGCCCCGATCTCTCCCCATCTGCTTAAGACGCCTTTGGTCTCTTAAAAAGATGTTAATAGGTCGACGCTTCCTGTTGGACGAGGACGTGCAGCAGGTAGATACGAACTTTTCCACGCAGCAGGCCACAGTTTTTTACCAGACGGATATCTTCAGACTGGCACGATGGTGGTACGATTGTCTCAGTACTCACAGTGATTTTGCTTCATCGTGATACCGGGTCTGGACTGTACGGCCTCCGAACGGAAATTTTTATCGCCCCTTATAATATGAATTTTATTTCCACTTGTACATTTAACCAACATATGAAATTTCATTGAATCAAAAATGCATATATGTAAACTGTGGCACGTAATTTCTTCAGTAGCTCAGTAAGATAACATTTTCTTAAAGAATATTTCTTAGTCGTGCACCACAGGGTTTTTTATATTCTTTCACAACATAATTGTTCTTGAATACATGAATAACTTTGGCACTCTCTGTTGCATATTACCAGATATACGGTTCAGTGACGTTAACGCGACCACCACGTGTATTCGACGTCAACGTGGCGTAATCACCACGGACGGCACGTGGTAGCACTAGCAGTGGAGGGTATATAAATCGTGCCGGGAGGACGCGGCCAAAGCGCAGTCGTCGGTGTAATGCAGATATCAATCAATTTATCTTACGCTCAAAAGTGCACGATCGACTTTCTGGCCAAAGTTTTGAAGCATTTCTGAAACGTCTAAGTTTGTAAACTTTCCACGTGCCGCCGTGGTTAAAATATATCGTGTATGCCAAAATGGCACTACCCAAAACCGTACACAAGACAACTGCCGTGAACCACAGGCCGAAGATGATTGGGTGAACGAGAACTGCAGAGATGTGTACGACCGAATAGATGTTGAGCACCTGATGGCCCAGATGAACTAAGGGGCTCCAAACAATGTCTCCTCAAAGACCGTTTAGCGAACGTTGCTCCCTATGGGCCTCTGCAGCACGCTCTAGTTCATGCACCAATACTACCACGATTTCGTTATGATAAGTTGATATACTTGGTCTGAAAGATCTTTTTACCCTTATCTTTGATTTTTTTTATTTTCTTTGTTGGTTTAAAGATTTTATTTATTTCATTTAATTGCAATTACAGACCTTCAGCTGCTTACAGGCGTTAATAAATACCAACACGGACAGTTGAAAATGTGTGCCCCGACCGGGACTCCAACGCGGGATTTCCTGTTTACATGACAGACGCGGTATCCGTCTGAGCCACCGAGGACACAGAGCATAGTGCGCCTGCAGGGACGTACCTCTGGCATGTTCCCCGTGAGACCTACATTCCCAATTTCCTGTCCACACGCTACAGTTGTAGTGCCCCCTGCCCACTATACTCATTACTCGCGGCAGTCAATCTACCGATTCCCGTAAGAGTTTGGGCATCCGCACTGAAGAGGATCATTGGCCGGTAAACCTTATCTATATGAAGATATGTGCGAAAGAACAGATACCATCTTCATATATTCATAGTCGTATAACTACGAAGGTTGGAACTTGCACGCCCGTACCGTAAGTTGACGCCCACTGAGTGGCGACAGGTGACCTTTTCAGATGAATCACTTTTTATGCCCTATCGGCGTGAAACGTCTGAAAGCAAACACCCGCAACATGCGTCGGAAGGATCCACGACGAAGGACGGAGCGCTATGGTCTGGGAAATGTTTTCCACATCTACATCTACATCCATACTCCGCAAGCCACCTGACGGTGTGTGGCGGAGGGTACTTTGAGTACCTCTATCGGTTCTCCCTTCTATTCCAGTCTCGTATTGTTCGTGGAAAGAAAGACTGTCGGTGTGCCTCTGTGTGGGCTCTAATCTCTCTGATTTTATCCTCATGGTCTCTTCGCGAGATATACGTCGGAGGGAGCAATATACTGGTTGACTCCTCGGTGAAGGTATGTTCTCGAAACTTCAACAAAGGTTTTCGTGGCATTCCTTAGGTGATCTCGTCATTCTGGATGAATCAACAAAAGTATGCATCTATCCTTTGAAACATGTCCACGCCTGCATTCATTTTGTTTCTCCTCGACGCGCTGGCATCCAGCAGAACCTTACTGAACATCTTCCTGCACGTCTTGCAGTGGTCCAGGCTGCACAAGACAGTTATTCAGGCTTTTGAAAGGGGGAGACGTTAATGTTGCTGGAGAGTTTATTTTTATCAAGTACTCAGAGCCAATCAGCTGTCATTGTCTGTTGTACTTTTCCTGATTCTCCTATGTAGTTCGTCCGATAAGTTCTCTGTGTCGTTACGTCCGAAGAAGGAAGAAAGATTATGTTTTAACTTCCCGTCGACGTCGAGCTCGTTAGAGACAGAGCACGACACTGGACTGTTCTCAAGGATGGAGAAAGAAATCAGTCCTGCTCTTTGAAATTCCGGCGTTTGTGTAAGCGGTTTAGGGAAATCGCGGGAAACCAATCTGGATGACCGAACGCGGATTTAAACCGTCCTCCTGCCCAGTGCGAGGCCAGTGTCTTAACCGATGCACCACCTCCGTCGCTGGGTTAAATCCAATCCACTAAGGAGGTGTCTCACTAACCTTAGGACACTTATAAAAAAATACATACTTTTACAAGGCATGAGGTGTGTTTCGACTTATTAAAGTTGAAAAATTTGAATGCAGATCTAACTCCCTAATTTTCTGCACTCCTGAACAAATGTTGTTTCGGGATGTGATGATAGCCCTTGTTGTTTAATGTGCTAAGAATGAAAGTAACATCACCTGTAGCAGAGGACGAAATGGAGTCGCATACTTTTTTTTCAATTGGTTGCAAATGTTCAGCTTTGCGCTCGTCATTTGGATGTCACCGACATGCCGTCCTACCGCCTTTCAAAAAGACATTGAATTTGCTCTCCTCAGGAATTAACATCATGAAACAGTGACCTTTCTTTAAAGCTCACTTTTGGCTCAGCTCACTTAATTTTCGTATGACTTTTCACTTGCCTGTCTTCCATTATACCCTTCTTCTCTGATAACCATTCCAGCAGTTGATTCTTTTACTTACTTCCCAAATTCTTGTAGCGTCTGTAGGGCAATCAATCAAGGATATGCTTAACCTTTCATAAGATTAATCAATTTTTCCTTCCGTTTGCGTTGATAGGTTTCCTGTTTTGAGGATTACTGTCTGTAGGATCCTCCTCCTCAAATCGTCTTATAACATCATCGACAATATTCCCCGGTACGTTCAGAAAACTAGAAATCTCTCTTGATTGTGGTCCTTCGCACTGTGTAAGATGACTAGTGGTCAATATCTGAACGTCATTTGGTTCCCTTTCGTCCCAATGCGACCTACTAGGTCACGCGCCAAGATGGGGACTGCAACGAGTGATTGGACAGCGAGAAACAGGCGGTATTATACCACAAATAATTTGCTTTTATTCAAGAGAAGTAAAATCTTGCTCTTACGTGACTCAGTATTATAGAACATTTCCTTTAATATCTTCATAAATTAATTATTTTCTAAAGTACGCTTACTACCATTTTACAGTAGTTAAATGACGCTTGGTTGCTTAAAGCTATCTCCGATCCATAGAATTTTTGTGTACGTACATGTATGATAATTTAACTGACATCCAAAATTATTACAAATGGATTAGGTCTTGACCTCATATTAATGAGAGCTTCCGTATCTATGTTCAAAATGTTCAAATGTGTGTGAATTCTTAAGGGACTTAACTGCTAAGGTCATCAGTCCCTAAGCCTACACAATACTTAACCTAAATTATCCTAATGACAAACACACACATCCATGGCCGAGGGAGGACTCGAACCTGCGCCAGGAGCAGCCGCACAGTCCATGACTGCAGCTCCCTAGACGGCTCGGCTAATCCCGCGCTGCTTCCGTATCTATACTCACGTAATAACTATAAAGTATGTGTGCCAGAACGTATCTATTATTTCAACATACTTGTAAGTTTCTTGGAGTTATTTTCGCGGATGGAGAGTTTTATCCTCGCTGTCTCTACGGAATCAGGACATAAGAGGCTGATTAGTATCAGAATAGTTCCGCAGGAAAACCTGTTCCTGAGATTTGTGAATAAGATCTTCACGGAACATCCGCTTTTTTCCGTCAGGGTGGACATAATCTAATTATGTGGAATTTCCTTTATGCTCTTTCTGACCAGCATCCTATGCGCTCGATGTCCTGCGGCAGTCTAACTTCGTTTGGATTACATTCACCTGAGCAATGTAAAGTGTAGGCTGTACAAGTGGTCAGCGAGCACTAACTTCCTTAGACAAGTGTCAGTTTCCACCGCTTCACCAGTAAAGTCAGACCTGGTCAGTTGTTATCCGATGGTTCCACACATCGTTACTCTCAATTATTTGCTTGAAGCTCCTGACGCCAATTGCTACTAGCTGATCGTGTAGTTACAACTAACTATACTCTTAAGTTTCGCGAAACACGCAGTTTTACATTTGTCAATATTAATAGCAAACTCCCAATTTTTGCACCAGACTACCGTAATGTCAAGCTTTTCTTCGACTTTTAATACATTTGTAATAGACAACTTATAAAATTTTGCGATGGCAATAAGTACTGAACAGTATCGAAGCTGAGTGATTCGTCTCTTTTCATTTCGCGATACTTTCATATGCAAATCAGCTACATTTTTATACGAAAATTAGAGACAGCTTGATAAGCAGGTTAATAACATCTCAATTAATGTCGATTTAAATCATGAAGATTGGGTTAACACACGTTTATTTATGTTTTCCAGTATAATGACAGCGATTGCGTAGGCGATTTCTGTTCCTTTTTCATTTCTTCATCTGAAGTTAGTCTTTGCTTGTGTACTGGATACGGTTTCGAAAACACGGTCCACCCTACCCGCCCCTTCTTGGTCTGCCCCCCCTCCCCCGCTCCATCGTTGAGCTTAGGAGGTTGGGAAAGCACCGGGCCGCAGATACAGGTTATGGGAGACTGACAATGTGCCCCGAGCCCATTGTGCGAAGAGATGGGCCGCAGTGGTGAGTCGACGGAACACAATGCATACGACACTGGCTCTGTAAGGCCGACGCCTGTCAGGCGCCTCAGCCAAAAGTTTTATTTCTCTGCACATCCGCTAAACGCTTCCCTGTTTAAGAATTCTTAAACATCATGGATACCTTTTTGAGCCATTCGTAAGAGGACTTTTGTAAGGGAGATACAGAACTTGGAAACTTTCTAAAAGACACGTGCAGTCTCTGAAATAATGGTCACATAGCTCAGCCACCACTTTGGCGCCTAGATCAGCATTTTTGCTTTTTCTGGTGTTCCCACCTCAGAACAATATTGGTGTAAATTTCTAACATAAAAATTGCGGGATCATTACATTCGATTGGGATCGCCGAATTTTCCCTGCTTTTAGTGGGAGTACAGCTATGTCACATTAATTTTTTAATTTATGAGACGCTGCATAACCTTTTTATTAGCAATTGCTACTTCAGGCACGAAATTTTTTCGCAAAACAGACACACTCTGTGTTCTTTCGACACCTCAGATTCTGATTTTGTTTGATATATTGGTTTTAGCAACCAGCGTGCTTCGGGTGGAGACTTCACCCACGAGACGTCTCGTTCTAACTGGTTGCAATCAAGTTTTCGAAGGAAGCACTTGAGCCACGACTTCAACGACATCCCGAAACATATGGCCCCAGTACAGGCATGGCAGCATCGATTATTGTTGAAAGGTGCATATGGGTCCTGAGGATGACATAATGATTTGCCGAAACTGGCATCGAAAAAAAAAAAAAAATCTCAATTGCACGATTGTTTGGCGAATTCCATAGTTAAATATTCGATGAGCCGCTGTCCCATATCCACAATGAAATTCTCTCGTTGTCGCACAATGTTTCCGCAGCGCACCACTGTCCACCATCCCTATTGCTCGCAGCATTTAGCATGATTCCCGTTGAAGATATATCACGAAATGCCGCCAACATGTATGGATATTACCATTATATATGTAGTGTCTATCCTTTCGGTTATGTCCAAAAGAACAGACACCACGCATATAACAGAGAACAAAACAGTTGAAAAGCACTTTACATTCGCAGAAATCAAAGGAGTGGAAAAATCTTAAAATGTTTGATCCAACACAAGAAATGGGATCTGGATTAAGACTTGAAAATCTGGACTCCAAACAGAGATAAGATCAATAGCGCCGTACGCAAGAGACAGCTGGAACTGCGTAGCTATATATGTACAGTATCGACAACAGTATTGACAAAAGATCAAAAGAAACTGATTAGAAGAAACGAGGGAAGAATTACAAGACAGGAGCACCACAGAAGGAAACATAACAAACCGTCTAGCGTTTGGAGCACTGACTCACGGAGGAGCTCAAAATGAAGACTGGTTGCAAGTTGTCAGAAAAAAGGCAGACAAATTTGCTTCATTAACATATTCTGGGACAGTAAGGAGTGGGAAAAACGAAGACAGAATATACGAGTAAATTCTATCACTCAGTCTTATTCGTGTATAAAAACTAAAAATCATTAAAGTATACAACATTATGTATGTCCGTATTTTCAAGACTTTCAAGGCAATAGACATTCATTTCTGAAAGCAGATGTGTAACCGGAATTTATATTACTTGGCGCGGTAGTGAAATTCCACATCAACATACTCGTTCTTAACATTTTAAGAGTTCAATATTTGATGCCATACGTCGATGCTTTTACATAAGATCCAACTTGCACGGCTGACGTACGGATTTTAGGGCTTCTAGTCCAGCTGAAGTTGAGAATATTGTTGATCTGTGTCTCTGAACCACTCGTCGTAAAAGGTGCCCTATATTTCGGCTACACGTTCTACATTTACCCACGGCTTAGAGGTTCGTGCCGCGAAGTGAGGGCGTCAAACCTTCTGTCTAATAAACAAAATTTACGACCTATAAGAAGATTAAAATCGAAGCGGAGCGCAGAAGGGGGCTGCGGTAGGAACAGCTGAGCTGGAAGGACTAAAATTACCAGGGGGCGCTGTAGGAGTTCAGTCCGATTTTTCCCCGCGCGGCTAATTTAACATTTGTACCTCTGTAGTTACCTAAGAAATACTCGGAACAGTGGCCGTTTTTCTAGTAAAACCTCCTTAAAAAATTGTTTTATGCTAGTACTCATTACCTGTATGGCAGTTATGAGTTTTTCAGTATTTTATGCGTATATAACTCTTTACAGTAGCAACATTTGAAGGTGCAAACTTTTGGCACCTATAACCAGCTGTACTTAATCTAGAGTATATAGCGTGTAATCTAATGGCAACAGTAAATTTAAGTTGCCATTTTGGATACAACATCTAACACTTGCGTTGATTCCATGGCTTCTTCCGAATTACAATTGTTTTTGTCTAGAATGATTTGCTATTTAAATAATGGAAAATCTAAAAGGAAATCACACGGATTCACTTTAAGAGCCTATGTATCGTGGTAACACAGCTGTAAACTTAACGGAAAAGCTATACTCGACTGCAGGAAGACAAGTTTAATGAAATGAAATTCTGAATATTTAATGTTTTATATAACTAGACAAGTAGACAAACCCTTGTGTTATAATGAGCTCGAATTGCAGACAGACGCAGCGAAGGCCGACACCAACATAAAGTAAAGCTGTAAACCCATATTACTGTATCGCTCTTAAGTATGAAAGAGAGAGAGAGCACACACACATACACACACACACACACACACACACACACACACAGCAGTACATCCGCAAGCCAATTCAACATTTACTGCAACTTGGGGAGGTCTGGAAGTCACGTTAGGAGAGAAGCATGTAAAATGCTATTTTACACAGTCCTGTCACATTAATGTGATCACCGTCTATGTTTGACGTTAACGTGCAATAACTACTTACAAGCAACAGGTGGCAGCACTAGCAGAGGAGCGTACATAAAGCGTGTCCGTGTGTGTGTGTGTGTGTGTGTGTGGGATGCAGAAAACAGTGCAGCTGCTGTGCTACTGTGGTAATGAAGAAACGGAGCTGACGTCCAAAAGGGCATGGTCGTTGGTTTTTGGGCCATGAGTGGAAACATTTCCGAAACAGCGTGGATAAAGTATACCGTGCCTGGCAAAATGATGCTGTCCAAATCCAGCCCCGAGGCAACTGTTGAGCAACTGATCGCAAATGAACCAGGGAGCTATCAACAGTGTCTACTCATGACCGTTCAGTGAACGTTGCTGCCTACGAGAATCCGAATCAGGCGCCTGATTCGTACACCCATGCTGGCTACTGTTCATTCGCAACAAATGCTAGAGTTTTGCACGCCATTATCGTAACTCGACGTCCACTGAGTGGCGACAGGTGGTCATTTCAGGCGAATCACGGTCTGTGCTCCATAGGACAGATGGCCCTGGACGTATGCAGCATGAAACGTCTGAAAACAAACATCGTGCAACAACCGTCGGAAGGGTCCAGGCCGGAAGGGGAACGTTATGGTGTGGGGGAATGTTTTCGTCGCATTTCCTGGGTGATCTAATTATTCTGGAGGGCGCTATGGATTAACACAAGTGGGCACCTATCCCTGGGGACCATATTCACCCCTACATGTACTTTGTTTTTCCTCGACAAGATGGCGTCTCCCAGCACAACGTTTCCAAATTGTCACGCAGTTTGCAGTGTAAGTGCATCGTCCGAAGAGCATCAGTATGAGTTTACAGTACTTCCCCGGCTACCAGACTTCCCGGATTAACCTGCAGAATAACTGTGGAACCAGTTTGATCGTTCATTTCGTGCCATGCATCCTGAACATAGAAACCAAGCGCAGCTGGCCGTGACACTGGGGCCGATACTGCTACACCCTTGTAGGTATCTTCCAGAATCTCACTGACTCTTCTCCCGGACGTCTCGCAGCGGTCCGCGCTTTTGGCAAGTGATGCTATTAATATGACTGAACAGTGCACGTTCTTACTCCTATTGTATCAAATATGGGGATAAAGTCGTGAAATCCCAGCTACAAATAAGCTCAGAGCACAAACTTCATATAGAACAGTTGTACGTGAAGTAACATTCCTGAACGTTAAGCAAGCAAATTTGTAACATAATTTTGTACTACAACCGTTCCAGTCATGTTTTACCTTTTCCCAGAGAAGAGTCAGTGAATACACTATCCTCAGAGATCCTCTATCAAACTGTAGAAAGGAAATGAATTACTCATTTTCTGATTGGGTCTCACCAACATCAGATTGCACGAAAGACATCACTGGGCGTACAATCGTGGCTCCTGTCACCAATACTGTGTTTGACGCCTCCCACCCCGATTCTACTCGTCTTGCATTAACCAATTAATCCATAGAGTGGGACTCAGAAGCACTTAGTAATAGTGCGTTTGCAACGAATTTCCAGGTTCTTGTAAAATCGTGCGCGATACCACAATTACAAGATTTGTTTTCTCGTATTAACGATGGGTAAATGTTTGGTTAAATGCTTCCCACAGATATTGCTATTGGATGCGCATCTTCTGTTACCGTTTCTACAGTTGAACACACATTTTTGTTTATGTATGTCTGCAGGTCGGGATATTCATTCGCCAAGAAGTTGTTAAAATTCGTGTCGAAACATTCAACTGACTTTTATTTTGCAGAATTAGCTACTACTTTCGATCAATGACCATTATCAAGCTTAGCTGGCATAAATGGTAGGAAAGTTATACCATTCTTTTCGAATTATGGCATAAATTTTCTGCCTTTTATGCCAGCTAAGCTTGATAATGGTCATTGACCGAAACTGGTAGCGAATTGTGCAAAATAAGTGATAGATGAAGGTTACATAATCAGTTTTAACACTCATTTATGTCTATGCAATCTTACATCTCCACCTTTCGGTATAGCTACCGTTTGGGCAACTTTTCAGAGACCTCTAGAGCAATTAATCAGACGCATTCCGTTATGCCGTAGCTATATGGAAATCGAAAATGAAAATATGCCACAGCATGTGGAGCAAAACGCTGTAGATGTTCAAACGTGTGTGAATTCAGAAGGGACCTAACTGCTGAGTCATCAGTTCCTAGACTTCACACTATTGAAACTAAATTATGCCAAGAAGAACACAAACACACCCATGCCCGAGGGAGGAATCGAACCTTCGCGGGAGGGGTCGCGCACTCCATGACACGACGCCTCAAACCGCGCGGCCACTCAGCGTGGCAAACGCTGGAGACACCCGGATTGTAGTGCGGTCTTAAAAAGAACCAATTCTTTCTGGAATCAGCGTAAAATCTAGGGTTTGTTAGGTAGAGTTCTTCCCACAGAGCAGGACCTTACAGAACTGCATGCGTATTCTTGGGAAATGTTGATTAATGTCGTCGTTTCATCCAGAAAATTGCTCGGGTTTCTAAACCATTAAGATAAATGCAGAAGAAAGGCTATACCGTTCCAGCACAGGTCATATCATCAATTTTAGACGAAGGTGTGGTCTGCCTTGACGACAATGTGGGCAGAGGTCTGCTAAGTTAACTTGAAGGGAGTGAGAGCGGGAAAGTCTGCTGAGGATGCTTAACACAGATGACCGTGGTAGGGGAAGAAAAAGCTTTTTGCTTTGTAGCAAGTGAACAAGTATGGAAACATTCGATGATACAATTTACAGGGTGTTTCAAAAATGACCGGTATATTTGAAACGGCAATAAAAACTAAACGAGCAGCGATAGAAATACACCGTTTGTTGCAATATGCTTGGGACAACAGTACATTTTCAGACGGACAAACTGTCGAAATTACAGGTTACAATTTTCAACAACAGATGGCGCTGCAAGTGATGTGAAAGATATAGAAGAAAACGCAGTCTGTGGGTGCGCCATTCTGTACGTCGTCTTTCTGCTGTAAGCGTGTGCTGTTCACAACGTGCAACTGTGCTGTAGACAACATGGTTTATTCCTTAGAACAGAGGATTTTTCTGGTGTTGGAATTCCACCGCCTAGAACACAGTGTTGTTGCAACAAGACGAAGTTTTCAACGGAGGTTTAATGTAACCAAAGGACCGAAAAGCGATACAATAAAGGATCTGTTTGAAAAATTTCAACGGACTGGGAACGTGACGGATGAATGTGCTGGAAAGGTAGGGCGACCGCGTACGGCAACCACAGAGGGCAACGCGCAGCTAGTGCAGCAGGTGATCCAACAGCGACCTCGGGTTTCCGTTCGCCGTGTTGCAGCTGCGGTCCAAATGACGCCAACGTCCACGTATCGTCTCATGCGCCAGAGTTTACACCTCTATCCATACAAAATTCAAACGCGGCAACCCCTCAGCGCCGCTACCATTGCTGCACGAGAGACATTCGCTAACGATATAGTGCACAGGATTGATGACGGCGATATGCATGTGGGCAGCATTTGGTTTACTGGCGAAGCTTATTTTTACCTGGACGGCTTCGTCAATAAACAGAACTGGCGCATATGGGGAACCGAAAAGCCCCATGTGGCAGTCCCATCGTCCCTGCATCCTCAAAAAGTACTGGTCTGGGCCGCCATTTCTTCCAAAGGAATCATTGGCCCATTTTTCAGATCCGAAACGATTACTGCATCACGCTATCTGGACATTCTTCGTGAATTTGTGGCGGTACAAACTGCCTTAGACGACACTGCGAACACCTCGTGGTTTATGCAAGATGGTGCCCGGCCACATCGCACGGCCGACGTCTTTAATTTCCTGAATGAATATTTCGATGATCGTGTGATTGCTTTGGGCTATCCGAAACATACAGGAGGCGGCGTGGATTGACCTCCCTATTCACCAGACATGAACCCCTGCGGCTTCTTTCTGTGGGGACACTTGAAAGACCTGGTGTACCGCCAGAATCCAGAAACAATTGAACAGCTGAAGCAGTACATCTCATCTGCATGCGAAGCCATTCCGCCAGACACGTTGTCAAAGGTTTCGGGTAATTTCATTCAGAGACTACGCCATATTATTGCTACGCATGGTGGATATGTGGAAAATATCGTAGTATAGAGTTTCCCAGACCGCAGCGCCATCTGTTGTTGAAAATTGTAACTACTGTAATTTCGAAAGTTTGTCTGCCTGAAAATGTACTGTTGTCCCAAGCATATTGCAACAAACGGTGTATTTCTATCGCCGCCCGTTTAGTTTTTATTGCCGTTTCAAATATACCGGTCATTTTTGAAACACCCTGTAAGAACTATTTCTTTCCCAGTACTGCAACCTTACTCGGAGTAACGTCTTACTGCGGCTTTATATCTTCACATATCAAAAATTACACTTTCGGGTTCTGAGTTCTGCCTTGCATGATCGGAGTTGTCTACTCTGCTTGCATAATAAACTTTAATCAGTGCACATAAATCAATTCTTAATCTTCATCCATTTCTGCGTCACGTGTGGTACAGAACGCTCACGACTGCTTACTGCAAACAACAGCACATTATAAACGTTTGTGCTTTGAAATGCTTCTCTCGCTCTCAGTACACTCTCAGTCAACCACAATATATTGCGTCGAGGATTGTGTCTACAAAGTGTACGGTCCAGGGTTCAGTATTTCACGGCATTCGGGAGAGCATGTGGAGGTGCAGGCTGCCCTGAATATTGCTGAAATTCCTTTGCAAGGTGTTCTAAGTTCTTGTTTGCTGCAGATCAATAAACATGGTCTCGTGCCGCGGCATTAATTCTGATAATACCCTAGTTACCACTGTGATGTAGTGTGATTTCGTTCATCCGCAGGATGAGTGTCATTTCCCGTCGCTAGGAGAAATTCTTGTGAGACTGATCGTATGTTTGTTGCATTTTATTTAATAAATTTAGTTAATTGGGATCCACGTTTAATTTCGTAGATAACGAATTCCTTGATCATTATTTTTGGATAATAACGGTTTCACTTACGTCAGATATACGGGGTCATTTCTATGTATCCAATTAACATTGCATACATTATCAAGCACTCTCCTCCCGCAATCTACAAACACAGCTACGCCGGTGTCGTGCAAGAGTCGGCTGGTGGTTGAATAGCGCTGTGCTGCCTTCAGTGATGAGAGTTGATTTTTGTCTTTACGTGAGTGATGGACGTACACATGTACCTGAGGAGCGGCCTATTTTGGAGGGTTCCACGAAAACTGCGTCCAGTGAAAGTTGCGCCCAACCTGAAACCTGTGAAATCTGCCCCCAGTAGTTGTTCTCTTTGTGTCCCGTCTAATCCCTGCATCCGAATCGTCGTAATTACTGTAAACTACCTGTTCCCCGGACACTGCCGAATGGCACCCCGATACATTTCCTCTAGCACAGTAGCCGACTGCGACTTTTGTATTTATGTCGCAATAGTTCCGATATGGAAGTTTCAATGACCATTCGCGGTTAGCAAAGTTGCCACTATGAAGGTTATTCTTATATAGGAAGAGAATGAAAGCAGAAGGGACTGTGAAAAGGCGCTGTTCAAGAGAGAAGGTAAACCGTTGCAGAGGAATGCTTAAAACTAAGGTTCGACGGTCCCTTTTTCGCTCAAGCTGCGGATGACGTTCGGTTGACAGTAAGGAAGACCTGAACCATGCAAAGAGAAGGGCACGAGAGGAACAGCTTGAGAGGAACAGCTTTCTATTTCCAAAATACATTAATATGAGCTGGGTTGCCTGCATAATGGAGGGTATGATTTTGCCAGTGAAATGCCAAAGCAGCAAGAAATGAAGACAGCTTTATACCACCAGCGGTCAAAATCACAGGATAGTGAGAGAGATCCGCTGACAAGAGAAGAAATTGACCTCAAGGCAGAGTTACTAGCTATGAATGATGGTAACAGTTTTCGGTTAAGCGACAACGTTTTAAGAGTAAGGATAACAGTTTCTAGCGGAATAGCAATGAGAGAGGCTCTAAGAAGTAAACAGAATTCTTTATGGATGGTACATTCAAGTGCTGCAGCAGTTTCCGCATGTCTGCACCTTTAACGTGGACCTTGGGAGTAAAAGTAACGAGACAAACATACATCCAATTGCATTTGCATTATTGTCCAATAAAAGAAAAGAGACATACATCCATCTATTTCGAAATTTGGTGGAAAATTTTCCAGAATGGGATGATCACAGATTTCGAGTGAGCGGCGATTTCTACCATTGATTATACTACCGACAGCCGAAGTGCATGGATTTTATTTTCATATGGAAAATTCTCTCTAGGACTTACTCAAAAATACAAAGAAAATGAAGAAGTGAAACGACAAATTCGCATGTGTGCGAAAGCTAAATCTCTAAAGATAATAACAGTCGACGCGACGTAAAATACCAAACGCAAAATTTGTCTTCACTAGGTTGTTATGACGATGAGTGAAGATGTTCTGAGCTGAAATTAAACATATCAGGGGAGAGTAAACTTTATTTCTGTGAATGAACTTGTGATTCACTTGATAAAGTTTGGAAAACACATTACACACACTCTAATGACGTAAAGTTAAGACACATGAGTTTTTAAAATGCTATTGAATGTCTTGGTGATATTTGCTGTGATCAGTTTCGAACTTGTACAGAACAGTACGACGAATTCCCTACACAATCAATTTATTACTCTGGTTCAGACGCAGTGGCGCTGCTAGGTAGTTTGTTCCCCGGTGCAGATTTAAATTTGTCAACGATGCTTAAGTTTTAATTTCTTTTAGTTTTGTGAAACATGTCTGGGGTTTCCAACATTCTAAGTTGCGCGAATTTCGCCAAAATATGATGGAAGCGATACTCACCGAAACTTCTCGCCATATCGACGGAACACACTCGGCTGTAAACTCGAGAGCTTTGTGAAATACATGAAATGTATTCGCATTTGCGAATATGGACAACAGTCAGCTGTGTAATGGAACGAAGACAATGAAAATTTGTTTTGGATTGGAACTCAAACCCGGATTTCCCTTGTAGGGCGGGCGGTCGCTTTAGGCTATCCGAGCACGCCACACAGGCAGACCGAGACTTCAAAATGTCGTTAACCATGTGTCCACAACTTGCATTCGTACAGGGGAAACGTTTTAATTGAAAGTTGCATGCCCGGTGCTGGCGGATAAATACGATACTGCAGTGCCTCTGCTGTTCAAAAATCGATGCGTGAAATGTCTTCCCTGTACGGTAGCATGCATCACAAACGTAAATTGCAGGTTTTCTGACCGTGAGTCCTGCTCCGACAGCCTAATGTTAATGCGACCGCTCGCGATAAGCAGGAAATCTGGGTTCGAGTTCCGGCCCGGCAGAAATTCTCATTGTCGTCATTCCGTTGTACAGCTGTCGGTTGTCCATATTTGCTAGAGCGAATATATTTCATTCGGCTGTAGTCACCGCAGCGGCTGTGACTTTGCATTGTCCTTCTGAACAGCACAGGTACTCCAATGTCGCACTGACAGCTTTATAGTCATCTCTCCGACATAGACAACATGATTGTAATATGTTTATTAGTGTTTTTCCCACCGGACTTATAGCTTCGTCAGACTTACAGTTTCGGATGGGCGTCTGCAGAAGCCACAAGTAACCATTTCTAAATCTTTCTTAGCCCCATGAAGATATGTGTATTAAGAGGATTGTCGGTGAAACAAAGATAACGTCGGGAATAAGACGGTACAGTATATCCGCATACGCATCTGGCACGCCTGAGGGAAGCATTACATGCGGGCATCCATATTCATAAAGACTCGTGGCGCTAGCTGTGGAAGTCGCGGGCAGCTTTTTCCTTTTTGTGACAAGTGCGGCGTGCGGCGTGCCAGAGGAACGAGTCATCCCGCGCGTGCGCACTGCAGCCGTCGTGTGCGCTGCAGTAATGTGCTGCATTAAACATGGCCGTCGTCAGCGCTGCGCACCCGCCGATTCCAAACTCGGTTGCCGAATTGGGTTACCGCGAGCGGCTCGTAGGGTGTACCAAACGCAACACTGCTAATCCTCTATCCCTAAGCTACTACTGCAGACTCAGCTAAATTATTAAGCTACCAACGCGGGGTGTGCCGCAAGGCACCTTATGACCTGCTTATGTTAGATCATAAACAGAGAACCTCAGAGACGGGTAAATGACAGCAAGTGGAAGTAGATTAAAAGTGTGAACTGGGTCGGGACTCGAAACTAGTAGCTTTGCCTTTCGCGAGCTAGTGCTCTACCAACTACGCTTTCAGGCACGACTTACGACCCTCCCTACCAGCTTTACTGCTACTACATCTACATCCATACTCCGCAAGCCACCTGAAAGTGTATGGTTGAGGGTACCTTGAGTACCTCTATCGGTTCTCCCTTCTATTCCAGTCTCGTATTGTTCGTGGAAAGAAGGATTGTCGGTATGCCTCTGTGTGGGCTCTAATCTCTCTGATTTTATCCTCATGGTCTCTTCGCGAGATATACGTAGGAGGGAGCAATATACTGCTTGACTCCTCGGTGCAAGTATGTTCTCGAAACTTCAAAAAAAGCCCGTACCGAGCTACTGAGCGTCTCTCCTGCAGGGTCTTCCACTGGAGTTTATCTGTCATCTCCGTAACGCTTTCGCGATTACTCAATGATCCTGTAACGAAGCGCGCTGCTCTCCGTTGGATCTTCTCCATCTCTTCTGTCAACCCTATCTGGTACGGATCCCACACTGCTGAGCAGTACTCAAGCACTGGGCAAACAAGCGTACTGTAACCTACTTAATTTGTTTTCGGATTGCATTTCGTTAGGATTCTTCCAATGAATCTCAGTCGGGCATCTGCCTTACCGACGATCAACTTTATATGATCATTCCATTTTAAATCACTCCTAATGCCTACTCCCAGATAATTTATGGAATTAACTGCTTCCAGTTGCTGACCTGCTATATTCTAGCTAAATGATAAGGGAACGTTCTTTCTATGAATTAGCAGCATATTACACTTGTCTACATTGAGATTCAATTGCCATTCCCTGCAGCATGCGTCAATTCGCTGCAGATCCTCCTGCATTACAGTACAACTTTCCATTGTTACAACCTCTCGATTTACCACAGCATCATCCCCAAAAAGCCTCAGTGAACTTCCGATGTCATCCACAAGGTCATTTATGTAAATTGTGAATATCAACGGTCCTACGACACTCCCCTGCGGCACACCTGAAATCACTCTTACTTCGGACGACTTCTCTCCATTGAGAATGACATGCTGCGTTCTGTTATCTAGGAACTCTTCAATCCAATCACACGGTTGGTCTGATAGTCCATATACACTTACTTTGTTGATTAAACGACTGAGGGGAACTGTATCGAACGCTTTGCGGAAGTCAAGAAACGCGGCATCTATCTGGGAACCCGTGTCTATGGCCCTCTGAGTCTCGTGGACGAATAGCTCGAGCTGGCTTTCACACGATCGTCTTTTTCGAAACCCATGCTGATTCCTACAGAGTAGATTTCTAGTCTCCAGAAAAGTCATTATACTCGAACATAATACGTGTTCCAAAATTCTACAACTGATCGACGTTAGAGATATAAGTTTATAGTTCTGCACATGTGTTCGACGTCCCTTCTTGAAAACGGGGATGACCTGTGCCCTTTTCCAATTCTTTGGAATGCTACGCTCTTCTAGAGACCTACGGTACACCGCTGCAAGAAGGGGGTAAGTTCCTTCGCGTACTCTGTGTAAAATCGAACTGGTATCTCATCAGGTCCAGCGGCCTTTCCTCTTTTGAGCGATTTTAATTGTTTCTCTATCCCTCTGTCGTCTATTTCGACATCTACCATTTTGTCATCTGTGCGACAATCTAGAGAAGGAACTACAGTGCAGTCTTCCTCTGTGAAACAGCTTTGGAAAAAGACATTTAGTATTTCGGCCTTTAGTCTGTCATCCTCTGTTTCACTACCATTTTGGTCACAGAGTGTCTGGACATTTTGTTTTGATCCACCTACCGCTTTGACATAAGACCAAAATTTCTTAGGATTATCTGCCAAGTCAGTACATAGAACTTTACTTTCGAATTCATTGAACGCCTCTCGCATAGCCCTCCTCACACTAATGTCGCTTTGCGTAATTTTTGTTTGTCTGCAAGGCTTTGGCTATGTTTATGTTTGCTGTGAAGTTCCCTTTGCTTCCGCAGCAGTTTTCTAACTCGGTTGTTGTACCACGGTTGCTCTTTTCCATCTCTTACGATCTTGCTTGGTACATACTCATCTAACACATATTGTACGACGGTTTTGAACTTTGTCCACTGATCCTCAACACTTTCTGTACTCTCGATAAAACTTTTGTGTTGAGCCATCTGGTACTCTGAAATCTAGTTTTTGTCACTTTTGCTAAACGGAAAAATCTTCCTACCTTTTATAATATTTCTTTTTACGGCTGAAATCATCGATGCAGTAACCGCTTTATTATCGCTGATTCCCTGTTCTGCGTTAACTGTTTCAAATAGTTCGGGTCTGTTTGTCACCAGAAGGTCTAATATGTTATCGCCACGAGTCGGTTCTCTGTTTAACTGCTCAAGGTAGTTTTCAGATAAAGCACTTCCACCAGTATCAAATCTTTTACCTTACAAACTTCACAGAAATTTTCCTGCATACTATGGTCCTGGAGACATGACTTCAGCGAGAGCATGGCGAAGTGTTTCCAGAAAGAATTTTCACTCTGCATCAGAGTGTGCGCTGATTAGAAACTTCCTGGATGATTGTAACTGTGCCGAGCAGGGGCTCGAACCTAGGACATGCCCGCGAAGGGCGGAGGTCTCATGTTCGAGTCCCGGTCCGGCATACAATCTTAATCTGCCAGGAAGTTTCAAATCAGCGCACACTCGGCGCCAGAGTGAAAATACCTTGTGGAAGTAGAGGACACGAAAAATTGTAGTACTAGAGGTATTTAAACGGTTTTTTAGTGATAACAGAAATTTTTCACAACCATTCTGCTAAACAAATAGATGAATGTGTAATTTTCTTCTTGTGTCAAATCACCAGAGAACTCACTACTGTTGACTTGCATGTTGTCACACAATTAAGCTACTATCATTATATTTAAAACGTTTGTATATCGATTTTATTTTATATAGCAAGTTTAAATCACAATCACCTTCACATCTCAGTTGATGCAGCCTGTGCTTTGCATACAAGAACTGCAGTATTTTCATGTGTCGTTCCTGTAGAGTCACTAGGGGTTGCTTATGCAACTATAAAGATCTGACGATGATTAAGTGTGATCGAAACTAGTCATACCATAAAATTGTGCAATTAAGACAAAAATAAACGATATAAATGATTTTTAGATGCGGTGGAGCTTGTGAGAGCTGTTGTACTGTGTCTGCGCCCTGATTTGATAGAGCTAGCCCCATTTCTATGTGCGATACGTATAAGCAACAAAGCAGATCGGATGACGTAACCGAGATGCAAGCACCATGGCTGTGTCAATGCTACCCGAAAATGTGAATCGATGATGTTTCCCAAGGGACAGCACCGTCGCAGGTTACAGAGAGTGCAGGTACTAACAGCACACACAGTGTTATTGTTACAACCGCTGCCCTGTCACACAGTACACGTATATACTGCAACGCCATGCATAGTAAAGCAATTAAACGCTGACCGGCATCATCATCACAACATTTATTCACATTATAAAGAATATGGATCCTTGTTTCATGTGGACTCCATAATAATCATGTCTTATAATTTTCGTAAAGTACGTCTAATGTAGTACGTTAGTTTTTTTTTTTTTTAACTATGTCCTTCGTTTCGCACATGATGACTCGTTTATTTTGGTACCTTCTGAAAAAATTGGAAATTTGTGGTAAGGTCTTATGGGACCAAACTGCTGAGGTCATCGGTCCCTAAGCTTACACACTACTTAGTCTAACTTAAACTAACTTACGCTAAGAACGACACACACACACCCATCCCCGAGGGAGAACTCGAACTTCCGACGGGGGGAGCCGAGCGGACTGTTACAAGATGCCTGAGACCGCACGGCTACCCCGCGTGGCATACCTCCCCAGTTTCCCTGCTTAACGTTCAGTTATGTGCGACAAAACCTGTGAAGTTTTCGCAAACTTGTTACTTATTTCTATCTATATTTCAAATCACCTAAAACAGCTTGTCCCCTAATTCCACTTGCATGTTGCTTATATTACAGCATGCAGGAGCAATGAAAATTTTATTTGCGGTACTTCCTATAATTAATGACCGAATTTAAAAATTTAAATTGCTGTCATAATTTGTTCAAGGATAGGTATAGTCTTACGTTCAATATTTAACTCAGTACGTCAAGTTTTAAATTAGAAACCGTTTACGTTTTAGGCAGCATGACTCATGGCTCTCAAATTACATTTAGCAACTGAAACAAACGTTACACATAATTCCAAACCATTTCGAGACTTTATCTTGCTGTCACACAAAATGATGGAAGGAAAAAAGTTTATCACTTACTATATTTTCGCTGTTCATTCAGTAAAATTTCCGCACCAGGAACGGCGTTTTAATTTACACACATAAGTTTTTGAATATTCAAAGAACTGTGACTGACACCTGAACAACAGGGACTTACAGGCATTGAGAATAAAAAATAGCGCATTGAGAATGGCTAGCTACTAGCCGAAATATGGATTTGTATAATAAAATCTAAAAAGAACGACTGATTGCTGCACTCTATAATTTATATTATTTTATTTATTATGATGACTGCTTACACATCATATATAGTGCGTATGAGGCAATTCAATAAACAAAATTTTTGAATCATATCAAGATCCATGAGGTTTGGTTACGCTTTAGCATGACATCTAATGCGCACATAGCTATGTCCAATACAAATTTCTAGCCATAAAGCTAGCATGGACAAACTGCATATGATAACACGTCTATACTGTTATTTGTAAAACAAAGATCGAAAGCTGAGCAACTCGAGAAATCTTGAGGTAATTGAGCATGTGCCACAAAGTTATCTAGTTCTGGTAACTGAAATTAGCCTTAGCCTGCCCTAAGTGTCACGTTATCCTCTAAATTACTTATCAACGCAACTCTATATTTACATCTACACGCATGGGGGACTAATGACCTCAGCAGTTGAGTCCCATAGTGCTCAGAGCCATTTTACATCTACACGCTGCCACGCGGGATTAGCAGAGCGGTCTGTGGCGCTGCAGTCACGGACTGCCCGGCTGATCCCGGCGGAGGTTCGGGTCCTCCCTCGGGCATGGGTGTGTGTGTTTGTCCTTAGGATAATTGAGGTTAAGTAGTGAGTAAGCCTAGGGACTGATGACCTTAGCAGTTATGTCCCATAAGATTTCACACACATTTGAACATTTTTGAACATCTGCACTCTGCAAACTATCGTGCATGGCAGAAGGACGTCCCATTGTACCAGTTACAAGTGTTTCTTCTCGTTTCATTTACATATGGAGCACGGGAAGAATGTTTATTTGAATGCTTCCTTGTATGCAGTAATTATTCTAATCTTATCCTGACGATCCCTATTTGAGCGATGCGTAGATGGTTGTAGTACATTCTTAGAGTCATCATTTAAAGCCAGTTCTTGAAGCTTTGTTGTTAGTTTACGTCTACGTTCAAGAGCTCCTTCACTATCTCTGTGATCTCAGTATCCTACCCAATTTGCCCCATGCTTTGCAACACCTCCGCTCCTTATGTACTTTGCATTTACTCTATGAAGCTTTTTCTAAGTTGTTAGTAATTACAACATATCCCCTCGGCAGTTTTGTGTTATTATTCATATTTACTAATATAAAATTGTGGCAATTGATAAACAAAAGGCATTTCATTATCAGTTTCCACTACGTTGCCACACAACCAATAATCCAATTTGCCTCAATTACACATTGTGCTATATACTCATTCATTCCTTAATTTATAATTTACTGCAATGCTGACCTGTACCATCAAATACAGTGGCTCGTCAAAGAAAGCATATGAATGGAATTCAGACCAACGGGGAATCATTCTAACGATAGTAGGGACCGCAAACGGGAAAATCTGATTATAAGCGATTTTAACAAAGGGCAGAATGTTATTGCCCATCTCCAAGGAACGGACATCTCGGAAACGTCGGTGCTTGTCAGTTGTTTCCGCGCCATTGTCGGAAACGGTGAAATCACGAGTGGGTAACTAGTTACTGGACGTTCATGCCACATTATAGAAAGTGCAGGTCGAGGCCTGCTCGCTCTGTAGATCAGGATAGGCTGCCATCTGTGGCAGATGCAACGCGACAGTGCAATGATGGTGCAGGTAAAAGTGTTTCGGAATACACTGTCCGCGCACACTGTTGAACATCGGGCTCTGCAGCAAACTACCTCAAAGGGTTGCCGTGTTGTTGTATCTACATTGTCGCTTACGATAGCAGTGGACACAGGTACGTCGATAATGGATCGTGGATCACTGGAAACGTGTCA
Source organism: Schistocerca piceifrons (assembly GCF_021461385.2). Classification (NCBI taxonomy): domain Eukaryota; kingdom Metazoa; phylum Arthropoda; class Insecta; order Orthoptera; family Acrididae; genus Schistocerca; species Schistocerca piceifrons. The sequence goes on along the minus strand of NC_060140.1, from coordinate 451,198,344 downwards.
CCTCATCGGGTGTTACAGTGGGTTGATGATCTCGTCCAGATATGGACACAGGCCTGGCCGGCGGACACTCACTTGGGCTTCCAAGGGTAACGGGGGTACACTGACAGCGCCGGGCTACGAGACCTATATTGCGGATTGTCTGCATCCCTTTGTGTTTAATATCTTTCCTGACGGTGATGGCCTCTTCCAGTAGGATAAGCATCCTTGTCAAAAGTGAACTCACGTTGATGACTTCGTCACCAAATCTGCCTGGCCTGAACCAAATGGAAACCTTCGGAGACACTAACGAGTACCACGCTCAACAACCAGCAGATTATTGTGAGATCTGTGCATATATCTGGTTCCCTACGCCACAGGAAACTTATAAAGACTCTGTCGAGCCGATGCCTCATAGAATCTGTGCTACAGTGCGTCACAAAGATAGACCAACATGCTGTTAAACAAATGATCATACTAATTTGGTTCGTCAGTGTATAAACCTTAAAAATTTTTGCAACATCTTTTTGACTGTGTTCCTCTCCAGTGTTGTCCCCGATCAAAAAGTTTTGCGTTTAAGGATGTTGCTGCAGTTTATATGCAACGTAGCGCGAATGTGATGCGGGTATAGAAGCACACACGTTTAGGCAAGGGATCAGTGTGGCATTCATGTATTTCTGAAGTGCATGCAGTAAATGCGGCAACGTGAACCATGGCGACGTTATTAACAAATACGTCCTAAAAGGACCAGTGTGCTGTTACTCTTTCCTTGGCTGCCGAAGAACGAACACCCGTTTACGCCCATCGGAAAATGAAGAATGTCTATGGAGCAGTATGTTTGTCGAAAACCATCGTTGTGGGATTGTGCTGATCGCGTCGCGAACCAAGACGCCGGTCGATCTGGGAGGCCAGCATATCCATCACGAACAACTTGGAGACACTATGGTACCCGCCGTGCGATTATCACACCTTCGTTGTCTTAAAAACGGCCATGAAGGGTCGACGATTCCTGTCGAACGATGATGTGCAACAGGCAGTTACTGACTTCTTCACGGAACATGACACGTCGTCATGCTAAACACGTAACTTCAAACTAGTGCGTCGGTGGAATGGATACCCCAGCGGCCACGGCTATTTCGCCTGATTCGCATGCTGATTTCTGCACTCTTCGACCTTCGAACGGAAACATTTTGATCGCCCCTTATACTATTCTATGACGTCAGCCTTGTAAGATGAGCAAGATAAATAAATGCTACGTAACTTTCATCATTCATACATGCTCAGTGCACTCCATCCCGCGAAGGTAAACAGATGAGGAACGTGTCGAAGGCAGCATTACGGGTTATTAAAAACATAACCTACGAACAAGCTGATTAATGTTTACTTATTTCTCTTCTGTACAAAGTATAGCCTTATTTAGCGCAATGAAAATGTGCTTAGCACATTTGATACTTGTGACTTAGAATACGCCAACAAATTCGTAGTGCTAACTCATCCAGTATTACAATATAGCCAACATTAGATTAGAGAAAATTTGTCTTCTACTGACCAACACAAACAAAAAATGGATGCAATAACACTGTTTCATAGTATTGGCTTTAAAAAATATTATCGACTAATTAAAAACTTTAAACAGTCTAGTGAAACTTGATCTATGGGACTATAATTATAAATTTCTGCGAGTTGCGGGTTTTGTTGGAAGGTTGAGAGATGGTGAACCCAACTAATATAATGTAATGAGGTTAACTACAGGGTGAAAAGTATTAAAACCGACAAACTCTGGGAGGTTGTAGGGTACATCAAAACAAATATTTTTCCCTAATATCATTTTTTCCTATGAGGAGCATTTAAACCGGTAGAGGAAGATTTCTCTGGCGGCAAATTAATTAAACCAACAAACACTTTTCCATTTTTTTATGACCAAGAGACAAGACATTAACACAACCAAATTTAAATTACAGCAGATTTTCAAAACTGCCTCCATTGAGACGTAAACAAAGGTTACACCGTCGGATCATGTTCCGTCTGACACGGGCAAAAACCCCAGGAGTATCCTAAATTGTTCCTGCTGCTGCTGCTACTATCCGGGCAACCAGATCCTCTTCTAATTCAGCAGGAGTTGCGTAAACAAGGTTAAGCGTCTTTCTCCACACAAAATAAGTCCAAAAGGGATTATATCTGGGGATCGAGCAGGCCATGGTACAGGACCACCTCTGTCAATCCACGTTTCTGGAAACCGTCGGTCCAGGAATCGACGCAAATGACGACTGAAATGTGCTGGAGCCCCGTCATGTTGAAACCACATGCGTTGACTTGTAGGGAGCGGGACGTTTTCCAGCAATTCTGCCAATGCTCTGGGAGGATAATCAACTGGTTCCAGGTTGTGGACACGCTGTAAGTGAAATGGACGTAACAATTGCTCCCGAAGGACTGTTCTTACATTCGTCTGATTCGTCCCCATGTTACGTGCAATTGCACGAGTGCTGATTGAAGGATCCCGCTTCACATGATGCAAGACAGCTTCCTCAAATTGCAGCGTTCTTACTTTGCGACTGCGTCCTGTCCAGGTAATCTGCTAAATGACCCGATGTCAAGCAGACATTGGTACACAGCAGTAACTAACCTAAGAACATGTGGCCTGTATTTGAAGAAGTATCATGATGATCTCTCCATTGGCAAAAGATTCCGGAATAGTCCCCCATTCGGATCTCCGGGAGGGGACTGCCAAGGGGGAGGTTACCATGAGAAAAACATTGAACAATCTACGAAAGGATAACGCTCTACGAGTCGCGTGGAATGTCAGAAGCTTGAACGTGGTAGGGAAACTAGAAAATCTGAAAAGGGAAATGCAAAGGCTCAATCTAGATATAGTAGGGGACAGTGAAGTGAAGTGGAAGGAAGACAAGGATTTCTGGTCAGATGAGTATCGGGTAATATCAACAGCAGCAGAAAATGGTACAACAGGTGTAGGATTCGTTATGAATAGGAAGGTAGGGCAGAGGGTGTGTTACTGTGAACAGTTCAGTGACCGGGTTGTTCTAATCAGAATCGACAGCAGACCAACACCGACAACGATAGTTCAGGTATACATGCCGACGTCGCAAGCTGAAGATGAACAGATAGAGAAAGTGTATGAGGATATTGAAAGGGTAAAGCAGTATGTAAAGGGGGAAGAAAATCTAATAGTCATGGGCGACTGGAATGCAGTTGTAGGGGAAGGAGTAGAAGAAAAGGTGACAGGAGAACATGGGTTTGGGACAAGGCATGAAAGAGGAGAAAGACTAATCGAGTTCTGTAACAAGTTTCAGCAAGTAATAGCGAATACCCTGTTCAAGAATCACAAGAGGAGGAGGTATACTTGGAAAAGGCCGGGAAATACGGGAAGATTTCAATTTGATTACATCATGGTCAGACAGAGATTCCGAAATCAGATACTGGATTGTAAGGCGTACCCAGGAGCAGATATAGACTCAGATCAAAATATAGTAGTGATGAAGAGTAGGCTGAAGTTCAAGACATTGGTCAGGAAGAATCAATACGCAAAGAACTGGGATACGGAAGTACTAAGGAATGACGAGATACGTTTGAAGTTATCTAACAATATAGATACAGCAATAAGGAATAGCGCAGTAGGCAGTGCAGTTGAAGAAGAATGGACATCTCTAAAAAGGGCCATCACAGAAGTTGGGAAGAGAAACATAGGTACAAAGAAGGTAGCTGCGAAGAAACCATGGGTAACAGAAGAAATACTTCAGTTGATTGATGAAAGGAGGAAGTACAAACATGTTCCGGGAAAATCAGGAATACAGAAATACAAGTCGCTGAGGAATGAAATAAATAGGAAGTGCAGGGAAGCTAAGACGACATGGCTGCAGGAAAAATGTGAAGACATCGAAAAAGATATGATTGTCGGAAGGACAGACTCAGCATACCGGAAAGTCAAAACAACCTTTGGTGACATTAAAAGCAACGGTGGTAACATTAAGAGTGCAACGGGAATTCCACTGTTAAATGCAGAGGAGAGAGCAGATAGGTGGAAAGAATACATTGAAAGCCTCTATGAGGGTGTAGATTTGTCTGATGTGATAGAAGAAGAAACAGGAGTCGATTTAGAAGTGAAGGGATCCAGTATTAGAAACGGAATTTAAAATAGCTTTGGAGGACTTACGGTCAAAGAAGGCGGAAGGGATAGATAACATTCCATCAGAATTTCTAAAATCATTGTGGGAAGTGGCAACAAAACGCCTATTCACGTTGGTGTGTAGAATATATGAGTCTGGTGATATACCATCTGACTTTCGGAGAAGCATCATCCACACAATTCCGAAGACGGAAAGAGCTGACAAGTGCGAGAATTATCGCACAATCAGCTTAACAGCTCATGCATCGAAGCTGCTTACAAGAATAATATACAAAAGAATGGAAAAGAAAATTGAGAATGCGCTAGGTGACGATCAGTTTGGCTTTAGGAAAAGTAAAGGGACGAGAGAGGCAATTCTGACGTTACGGCTAATAATGGAAGCAAGGCTAAAGAAAAATCAAGACACTTTCATAGGATTTGTCGACCTAGAAAAAGCGTTCGACAATATAAAATGGTGCAAGCTATTAGAGATTCTGAAAAAAGTAGGGTAAGCTATAGGGAGAGGCGGGTCATGTACAATACGTACAACAACCATAAGGGAATAATAAGAGCGGACGATCAAGAACGAAGTGCTCGTATTAAGAAGGGTGTAAGACAAGGCTGTAGCCTTTCGCCCCTACTCTTCAATCTGTACATCGAGGAAGCAATGATGGAAATAGATGAAAGGTTCAGGAGTGGAATTAAAATACAAGGTGAAAGGATATAGTGAGTATGTTACCCGTAGTAGACTTCTACGGGGTTTTTATGTTCGTCACATTGACGATATCGCGGGTCAAAGCAGATGAATGGTATCGGTACCTTCTGTATCTACTTTTAGGTCGTAGTACTAAGGTTGTACACCGGGTATACATGCAAGTTTATACGATTTTAATGAGACTTCGCTATGGTTAGAATTGACTGAAAAGTTCCCCCCAACGAATCACACAATACTTTGGATAAGTATTTTGGTTGTATCTAAGTATCGGTGGCAGCCATCGAAGCAAGGCTAAATATTGTGTTTCAGGAAGGCAGTGGTCTCCATACTAACGCCTACACTTTTCATGCCGACAACAGCAAAAATTACGATTGATAGTGCACGTCTGCCTCCGTTAGCGCAACCAAAGACGCAGGTAGATGTGTGCTTAACCATGAGAAGCTAAGCTCAGGCCGATGATGTCCGTTCGCTAGTGTGCCGTCGAACCACAGTATATCATTTAAACACAGGTCCTATTCGTGCTTTATAGTAGCGGGAATAATTGTGGGCAGCAATGGTCATACACGTCTCGTGTTTATCAAACGAAACCTTTCATTTTCAGAGGGTCAGACTGTTATTCTGGATGCGATAGTTTTAGTGGAAGAGGGTGGCCGGATACGCTTCCCCTCGCCATTCCTTCCGACCCCCGCTAAAGTGCGAGAACAAAATGATTGCGAATCGTCTAATTGAGGCAAGGCGTGGGTAAGAGCCAGGTATTCGCCCATTGGGAAGTGATAAACCGCCTAAAAATCACATACAGATGGTAGGCACACCTGACGTCGTTGTTAATTCCATCCAGGAACGCTACATTTCCCTGGATCGGAGGAATCGTGTGTTAACGTGCGTGGCTATTCGCGAGGAGAGAGAAAAACATTTGTATTGCAGGAAATATCCATAAAATCGCTCACCTCATTCTGTCGTCTTCGCTAGGAAGTCAGGGATTATTCTGTTCCAACAGGACGGGGTCCCTGCACATAGTCTTCACTTTACCAAACGCGTTGTGGCAGACAGTCATCTAAACCCCTGGCCGGAACTGTGTCATAAGGAACAGTCGCACAACATGATGAAATGACTACTGGGACTACTTCCATTACTAGCATCTTATCCGTAGTAGTTATGACGAAAGTAGCGATGGAATGGAGACTAGGTCTCAAGATGGCATCTGGTAATTCGTTCAGTGCGTCTTTTCCTTTGCAGGTATTCGTTTCACTTAGAAAATGCTATATATGAGATTATGCTATACATTGGATTAGTACATAGATTATCTGCTTCCACCAAACACTCATTTCAGTTAGAACGGAACCATTTGAGACCAGAGCTTAGGTAGCGACAGAAGACGAGCATAAGTTTTAAGCACTGGTCTCCACTAAATAAGTTGAAGTTTAGCATGTACTAGTTAGTTGCTGTTATCGACTTTTCAGCTCTAACATTACTCGTGGCTGAAATCATCGAGTTGCAGTTCCTTGGGGCCGAACGGTGACCAGCTAGTTTGTCTGTAATGAACTGGTAGCTGACGCGAGCAGCTAAACCTTAACGTTCCTTCCTTTTTTCCCTTCGAAACGAACCTGTTTGGTCCCAACGGTCGACTGAACTTTTGTGCCACTGCAGTTTAATCGGCAAGTTGAAACTGCATTTCCCTCTCTCTCTCTCTCTCTCTCTCTCTCTAAGAAGTGCTAATCTCACAAGATGGTGGGTTAGCCTCCTAAGACTTGAATGAAACGGGGAGCAGCACAAGAATAGGCAATCTGCAATCGGTTCGTGTAGTGTGCTTAGTTGGTGTGACTGGTAGCGCACGGCAACGCGAGTTAGGGATCCGAATTCGAATTTACCTGCGGCATTCAGTTTTAAACTTTCACACGTGTTATTTACATTTACCAAACAATGGTACAGCGAGGGCGATTACCAGTTACTTGTAGTAATTTAATTCACTTGGATAACACTTCCTTAGGCCCTGTACATATCTTCTTCTTTCAGTAAATCTGTCCTCAGACAGGTATCAACCGGACGTCCTCCATATTCGCTATTCTGAGACTCCTTCTTCATTTGCTTTTAACTCCTTCCTTTCTTCACATCAGAGCACTCCAAACCTTGTTTTTACTCTGCCTATTTTCTGTTCTATTTGTTCTTCCTCGATTCCCTGTAGTAGGCAATTCCTAAGTAATCTGTGTTCCATCCAAGAAGTTTTTTTCTTCTGTATCATCCTCATGAAGTTCCTCTTCCCTCCTGCCCTTCTCCGCATATCTTCATTTTTCAGTATGTACTCCTAATTATACGGGGTCACTCGGTGCGTAGTCGCAGTTTAACGTCATACCCGAGATAATTATAAAGACACGTGCGCACTGTTCAGTGGGTTTCATTTCAGTAGACCTCCAGCAGAAATGAAAAGCTGATTGATAAACCCAAAGCATTTAAACTCTTGTGGCACATATCTCTATAACCACATTTCAAAACTTTCTAAATATTTTCGTTCTTTTTGTGACTGTCCTAAAACATCACACTCCACACAAAACATTCGGCGAACCTTTTCCTAGGGGGACGCGGGTGCTTTTGGCTGTCAGCAAACCGTTCACTCTGCCGAAAGCTCTCTTTCCGAAGGAGAGCCTGCGTTTCACTTCCTCTCTACAACTTCCACTGGAAGTTATCAAGCTTCCCAAGCACTGAAATGACTGAACCTGTTCTAATACCTTTCGGCCCAGTGATATATTAATCGTATAGTCTCCTTCCCCGAATTTTTCACTTTCATGTTGTCAATGTTCATTCCAAACTCTTTACCCACCCCTGCAATGTTCTCCATCATTGCCTGAAGCTCTTTCGCCGTTTCTGCTAGGGCGGTCATATCACCAGTGTATTTGATGATTTTCGTTCTTTCTCCTTCCACTACAATTAATGAGTCCCATTAGCTTTTCAGCACATTTGTTACCAAGTGCTGATGACGTACAGAAAGCCTGTTTCACGCTTGTTGTACTCGAACTACCAATCTGTGTCCCATATAGAGCTACTTTATCAAGCTTCTATCCTTAAAGTATATACAAATAACACTCAGAATCTTCAACAGCTTACACGAATCGGTTCTGTCAAATGCTTTTTCCCAGTCGGCAAAACAACGATTCATTTATGTATTAACTTGAAATTAAAATCTTTCCGCCGTAATCGTCAGACATCCAACTGGACCTATAGTCTTCTTCCTTATCTAAACCTGAAATTATCTTCGCTTATATTCTCCGCAACTTTCCTTTTTATTCTTCCCTAGCACTCTTCTGATCACAGCCTTGGTAACATGGCACATAAAACTAATTTTCCTATAATCCTTACATTGACTGGCATCGCATTTCTTTGATAAGGGAATCATTATTTTCTTCAGGGATCTTCGTGCCACATAACATATATTCTGCTGATCAGATCTGTAATTCTAATTTTAGCATCATTCCCTAAGACCTTCAGGGCCTCAGACGGTATCTGATCACAGACCATGGCTTTCCTTTCTTTCCTTACAATCCTGGACTGCTTTCTCCACCTCCCATTTTTCTATTATTAGTCACCAGTAGTTTTCATCACATTCTTGTTCATCCTCTAACACGAATCCTTCATTACCGACCACATAATTATATAGACATACGTATGCCTACTATACATCTTTGTTTTCGTCAGTATTCATTGTCACCTTTCTGTTTAGCGCTCTTTGCTTGCTGATATTTTGCAGTTCTTTCTTTGTTATAGTGTTTGCAGCACTGCTCATTAATCTATTTTTCCTTGTCTACCTTGTAGTTCTATTTCCGCAGTTTGCATTTTCATCCACTCTTCTCTTGCTTTATAGGAAGTTCTCCTCAATTCGTCATTTTCCTTCTACTGAAGAGCAACTTTTTCCATTTTTTCCGCTCATCCACTTTATCTAATACATTCTGTTTTATCCATTGTTTTTAATTCCTCCTTTATTCCATTTTTCCAACCACTTTCTCTGACGTTTCCAGCATTGCGTCTCTGATACCCATTCTTCTGATGTATTTAAATTCCGTCACAACCTTCCAACGTATGCTGCCATACTGTTTGTAAAGGTCTCCGCATCTTCATTTTTCAGTTTTTCTAGATTTATGATTGTTTCTTATAATATGTTTCAGCCTAGTTCTTATATCTACCACAAGCAAGTTGTGGCCTGTATTGGCACCTTCTCCGGGGAGAGTTTTAGACATCCGGCACACTGATGCTGTTGTTAAGTCTCTGGTTGGTTAAAATGTAGTATATCTGATACCTGGTTTTATAACCAGGACATTGCCGTGTAGTCATCAATTATGATTCCTGAGCTGGGTGTTAGCAGTCCAGAAGCCAAGACTCTCACAAAGCCATACCAGTTTACCTCCTCTTTCATTCCGTAGTCCTCGTCCATAATGTCCAACATTTCAATGCTACGTTTACCCTCCTTACAGTTCCAAACTCCCATCATCATTGTTCTTCTTTGACCTTTTCCATTTCCTTCATATAGTTCCTCTATCCGATCATATTTCTTGTCCACCTCTTCATCATTTGCTTTGGATGTGAGTTTGTACATTTGAAAAAATAAAGCATCTACAGGATAACTCAGTATCTTCGCTGCTGTCTGCCTTTCTCTGACAGGCATTGTCTTGATTATTTTCTTATACAGATTCTTCTTGTACAATAAGCCTATTCCTACTCCCTTTTGCTCTCTTCCCTTGTAAATCAGAAACCAACTCTTCTTCTCCTTCCATCGCATTTTACAAATTCCTAAACCGCTGACGTTATATCTCTTCATTTCCTTGTCCACATCTACTGTTTACCTTCCTCGTTCATGGTTCTCACACTCCAGGTTCCAATTTCCATGTTTTGATTAAAACATTAGCACACTGTTTTCCTGGGGTAGTGCCCACCCAGAAATACGATTGTGGGCGTATTACACCGGGGTATTTCTTTTTCACGGACAGCCATTCCATGGAGGATTTTGTCCAGTGGTACTAGAGACACCACACGGGCGTTTAATGCGGTGGTTTCTTCCTTGTTTTCCGCATTCTGTGCCTTTGATCTTCAACAGATTCTTCCGTCTTTGGAAGTGATTTCCCATTGCAAGTGCACGAGGGTGCCCTGGACGTCAAACCGCTGGTCCACCCTCCAAAGAAGCTATTGGCACTTATACGGGGTCACTCGGTGTGTAGTCGCAGTTTAACGTCATGCTCGGGATAATTATAAAGACACGTGCGCACTGTTCAGTGGGTTTCATTTCCAGTAGACCTCCAGCAGAAATGAAAAGCTGATTGATAAACCCAAAGCATTTAAACTCTTGTGGCACAGATCTTTTCTGTACAGAATACATTCCACTATTTGAGAATTTTTTTTTCTGTAGTTTATTATTTGTTCATATATTCTCACACTCTTTGTGTTTTATTAATTCTTACGTTCATAAATTTTCTAATGAGACCAAATAGCTGGGACTTGCGAGAGACGTGCCAGAGTAACCCGTGCAGCTGCGATAGCCACTGTGTCCGGATGGCGCAGTGGTGAGCGCATCTGCCTAGTAAGCAGGATACTCAGGTTCGAATCCCAGCCCAGCACAAATTCTCAGCTTTCCCCATTAATTTAAACCAATGTCCACTTGCAGCTAATACCATTAGTTCCTTTACGTCTTTGTAAGTGAGTTATCACGAGGGTACTACTGCAGCCAGGCAAAGTACATGCGCGTGGTCGTGTGGTAGCGTTCTCGCTTCCCACGCCCGGGATCCCGGGCTCGATTCCCGGCGGGGTCAGGGATTTTCTCTGCCTCGTGATGGCTGGGTGTTGTGTGCTGTCCTTAGGTTAGTTAGGTTTAAGTAGTTCTAAGTTCCAGGGGGCTGATGACCATAGCTGTTAAGTCCCATAGTGCTCAGAGCCATTTTGAAACTACATGCGACAGCATTCTGATTAAATAGGTCGGTGTGTAATCGACCGCTGTAGATGTATATACACTTGGTGGAGAGATAAAGGCGACCAGGCATAAAGTTCACTGAAATGCTTTATTACCTCAATTTTTCTAGAAAGTAGAAGACATTTGTTTGTATTCTATGTTGTCATTTCAAAGTAGGTCATGTTCAAGTACCTTACCGTGTCGACTTGTTTACGGAACTTCCGTATCTATTAACATATGAGTTCATCAGTTCCCTTCTACGATTTATAATCGAAACAAATCCATAAAAATAAAGTCATGTGGCACTATTAACTGGAATCATCCATGGGGCAGGATGTGGAATATATAGTGGGCCAAAATATTTTTTATTGACACATCACGGTTTTTCTGCTCGCCTTCCCTTATTACGTACTGAAATTTACATTAATTGTTTTACACTCTGTGTTTATCGTGTTGTGTGGCTGTGTTCCACTAATGTTTGTGTGTAAATCGTTGTTGTAGATGTTTAATGAGTAACCGGGGCGGCCGTCGCATGGTGTAGTTGCCCTCTCCTTGTCAAGTAGCCAGGGAGGCTCCAAAGAGCAGCGAATGGAAAGCTGCTGGCTGTCATAGCAACAACCGATGGCTTCGATAAAAAATGCACTATTCTTTTATTATTTTAATGATCCACTAATGAAATCTATATTGATTTAATACTGTGCCTCTTCTTAGTTTTTCATGCTGTATTAGGATTATTGGCCGTTGGTAGCATCCAGTAGTTACTTGGTGAGAAGAAGATCGATGCAACACTGAAGTCGGAAATAGATGGCAACAGACGGTGAGTCAAAAACCCGATCTCAATGTAACTGACGTTCGAGAGATTTTTGTTAATGGTTGATGGTCTCGTCCACGGCGGTTAACGCGTGGATAATTTGGGGACTTGGGCCTAGATAACAGTTTTATTCAGAATCACACTTTTTAATGTGGAACGCGGGTGACTGCCAGTGGGGGAGGCAATACTGAATTTGGCGTTAAATTTTATAATATCGGAGCAGAGACCGATACATACGGTAGTTCCGATAGTTTAGAAGGGGAGAGTCCCCTCGGAATGGCACCTGAGGGAATTTTGGTTTATTATTAGGATGACTGATGCTGTGAATAGCTGCACTGAGCACGAACTGAGGTCCGAATAGCATTGGTGATATTTTGCGCAGTATCCTTCCCATATTTTGCAGGTTTTTGATTTGGTGGTACAGGTGAATTCCTAGCTATTGTAACGAAATGCATTCTTGAGAGAATTTATGATTACTGACTATTAATCGAAGCAGAACAGCGTTTTCTGGACCTTTATTCAACTTTATGAGGTTGGGTTTGGTTGTTTTTTGGGAAGAGACCAAACAGCGAGGTCATCGGTCTCATCGGATTGGTGAAGGACGGGGAAGCAAGTCGGCCGTGCCTTTTCAGAGGAACCATCCCGGCATTTGCTTGAAACGTTTTAGGGAAATCACGGAAAACCTAAATCAGGATGGCCGGATGCAAGATTGAACTGCTGTGCTTCCGAAAGCGAGTCCAGTGTGCTAGCCACTGCGCCAACTCGCTCGGCCAACTTTATGAGGCGTTTCCTTTCTTCAGCAGTGACAATGTGATTCTAAATAGGATGGTAACCAAGGCCTGAAGAGGGAAATAATTTTCACCGTTGCAATTAACTTAGGGAACATGTGGCTGTGGCGCCAGGTATTTGTTTGGAATAGAAGAGGTTTACGAGTAATGTCGGGCATTATAAAATTTTTGACATTCTTGCAAAGCTACTGTATAAGAAGGATGTATCTAAAGAACAAAAACAAAATCAATAAAGGACTAAAAAGAAAAATAATAGGAGAGGGACATGGAAGAGGAAAATTATGGTTTCTTGTTTCTCTTATATTAAGATGACAGGTTTTACGATGAATAAGCAACTAACGAAAGTCGTTACGTAAAGTGCTCATAATCTTAACTTTACACCCTGAACCAAGTAATTCTAGAAGGAAAGGTTCTAGTATTTAATTATTAAAGAGTCAGCATCTGTTAGCTAATTAATGCAGACTAACTGATTTCAGAAATATTGATATTGCTCTCAAAGGAAACGGGAATTTAATGTCAAGTTGTAGAATTCATTAATAACTGCTAAAACGAAAAAAGCAACTTAGAAGTTAAAAAACCCTAAACATTAACAGCTTACAGTCTTACAGACTACTGAAAATTCGCATTTTACTAAATAACTTAATTTGGAAAAGAGAGAGTACTAATGCATTTATGTCACCTCAGTATAATGTGACATGTTCGCGGACTTTCATAATATCTCTGAAACAGCTGTTGTGAAATAGTTGCCTCTGGTGTTACCAGAAGTTTGCGGGTAAGAAGAAAGACAAGTCATTTGAGGTATCTGGGCAATTTAAGTATAGAAAACGCAGAACTGTAAATCTGAAACTTCTATTAAATAAAATACTAAGTTCCTATCGTAGCACAGTTACGGGAATAGAATAGCTCTTCAGAGATATTCCGGTTGAGGCCTACGGCACCGCACGTGATTAGGTTTACATTGGCGTAAATGTGAAATATAACGTCTAGTGGAAAAATACGCCTTACTTTAAGTTAGTTTAGTACACGCCCCTACTAATTAACTCAATTTTTGTCTCGCATCCAAACAAGAAACGAGCTTAATGAAAATCGAACTCTAGCAGATCAGACATGGTTTCCTATAGTAATTCAGACACTTGCCAAGTGAGCTGCTGTCTTTTTGTTCATGACGAAGAACGAAGGGCTCCCTTGAGCTACTATTTACGAAGGCAGGATATCGGTGTCCAAAACAACTCAGTATTTTGAACAAACTAAACAAAACTATAAAATAGTCTGTAGCACTCTCAACAAGGGTAGATTACAGGGCGTATACCTTACAGATTGTGATAAACACTGCCGAACAGCATAGTCTGACTCGATGAGTGAGTCAGAAATTACCCTAAGCTAGAAGAGTACTGGAGATTTTGACAGTTCTGTCAGTGTACATATGATCCCAGATCTGTCACTACAAATAGTTTGTTTCTCCTCTACTTATGACACATTTCCCTCACGACGTGTGAGTGCTCTACCTTAAGCATAAGCGTTTCCTGTTAATATCTTTGACAAATGTAGTTGAATGTTTGCGTTGTTGACAACGATGAAAGAAGGTAGCGAATGGAGCGTGGCCGCATAGGTTAACCTTCCCCATCCAAAATAGTTATCACCAACGACTGTTCCACATTCCTTGCTCCTTGAGGCACCTCTACTTCAAGTCCACTATCGTTGCAAATGTCTTTCATCCCTAAGAATCAAACAAATATCGGATCAGTCAGACACTCTCCACAATTATTATTACGGTATGACAACCTTATTTACAAAGATAACACAGATTTTAAGGATGGCTTATGGATATGGAAACCCTTTTAAGTCCATGCATACTTAGTTTGAGGTACGAATACAACTAAAAAGTAAACTCATGGAAGCATGAATGAAAAGAAGATATAATAAGATTTAATTGTCTGATGATTACGTTTCTACTAACTATCAAAATGTAATAATTGAAAAGTCACGACTATATCGTTTGTGACTACATGAGAAACATTTGTACCTAATTTCTTGGAAATCTAATGTATCTAGGCGATTAAATGAAATTTTTTTTTGTGCCATTCAAGATTAGCTTCTTTTATTTATGAAGCGTCCCTCCGACAAATAAAAAAACCGTATTTGCGGTTTTCATCACACATAAAAGCACAAGCAGGGACACAACAAATAAACGAATATTGAACTACATACAGAGACCACAGCGCAAACTAAAGACAAACGAAAAACGCATAGCGACATTTGGCAACAGAATATGAAGTACTCGTCTACCCAAAATAAAGCGAAAGTGAACTGTGTACGACACGTCCGGAAATATGTTATCTTGCAGTGCGCACGCCAGCTAAGTATAACATTAGAACCACACATGTGGAGTAATAAGGTAGCAAAATCGTTAGTAGGACAAAACAATAATGTAACCTTATGAAAAGATGTCTTTTGTTTAACAATAAGAGAATAGCAGAAAACTGTTATACAGTGGTATCAGATTCATCACATATCGCTTTTCTTAGATTCATAAAGCTCATAAAACATCCATTACAGGCCACCAAAACTAACAGACTTTCATTTAGTTTCATAAACGCACCACATCTCCAACGACATAGAAGCAACTACGGAACGACGAAAAACCCAAAAAATGACGATCTCTAGCTACATTTTACCAGTCTCCGATGCCCTCTTAGCAACTGATCGTACGGGACACTTTCCCTCATTTAAGTAGTCATTTAGCAGAATCAAAACACACAACAACTGCAAGGCGATTAACAGTACATACAAGACGAGAATTGGAGCTTTTCAAATTAATTTCTGTAGAAGAATGCTGTAGATTACATGGTTAGATCAGGTAACTAATGAGGAAATACTGGCTCGAATCAGGGAGAAAAGAAATACATCCTGAGGCATCAAGAAATCGGTAATTTGGAAATAGAGGGAAGGCTGTGATAGTAGATGGATAATAAGACTAGATTAAAGTAAGCGTGTTGGAGGTTGCAGTATTGGGAGCTTGAATTAATTCTCGCCATTGGCGAAGGATTAACGATGGATATAAGTAGAGATGAAATCGAACGGGAAGTTGAAAAGTTGAAAAATGGGAATGGAGTTGGCCCAGACCAGATCCCTGTTGAGGTATGGAAGTGTCTCGGTAAAAAGGGAATTGAGATCCTTTGGGATTTAATGAAGAAGATTTGGCGACAGGAGGAGATGCCATACGAGTGGAGAACTAGTGTACTGATCCCAATATTTAAGGGTAAAGGTGATGTGCAGGACTGCAGTAACTATAGAGGTATTAATGTCACCCACAATAAAAATTTTGGAAAGAGTTATAGAAGCAAGAGTACGCAAGGAGACTGTGGTGTGTGAAGAACAGTTTGGGTTCATGCCTGGAAGAGGAACGACTGATGCATTACATGCTTTAAGGTGGATAGTGGAGAGACACGGGGATCCACAAGCCGATCTACATATGGCTGTCATTGATTTGGAGACAGCATATGACAGAGTCCCAAGGGACGAAATATGGAGAAGCATGAGAGAGCAGTGCTTGCCAGAGAAGTATGTGAGGTTAGCGAAAGAAATGTATAGTGGAGCAATGACACAGGTGAGAAGTAGTGTGGGCGTGACAAAGGAGTTTCCAGTAAAATTTGAGTTACATCGAGGGTTTGCGCTTAGTCCCTACCTCTTTGACCTGATTATGGATGTGCTGGTGAAAGATGTGAAGAAGGAAGCGCCGTGGAATATGATGTCCGCAGATGATGTGGTTCTTTGCCAGAAGAGCATCGACAGACCTGAGGAAAAGACGGAGGATTGGAGGAAGGCTCTAGAAGAAATAGGGATGAAAAATAGCAGGACAAAGTCAGAATATTTAGCTCTGAAGGAAATCTAGATGAGCTGGGGTCGTAAATGCAGAGGAACGAAAGACTGGAAAACGATATACAACACCGAATAAATTACGGTTGGAACAACTGGAGGAAAATGAGTGGAGTGTTGTGTGACAAGAAGGTGAACTTTGGGGTGAAAGGGAAAGTGCACAGGTCGGTGGTAAGGCCTGCTATGATATACGGGGCAGAGACATGGTCAATCACAGTAGCCCAGGAAAGGAAAATGGAAGTGCCGGAAATGAGGATGCTGAGGTGGATGTGTGGGGTAACAAGGAAGGAAAGAATTAGAAATGAATTTGTTAGAGGAGCTGTGAAAGTGGGAGCCATGGGGAAAAGATACAAGAGAGTAGACTAAGGTGGTACGGACACTTACAGAGAAAAAGGGAAGAGTATATCGGAAACAGAGTTGAAGATATAATCGTTGAAGGAGCGAGAAGGAGAGAAAGACCGAAGATGAGGTGGAAGGATAAGATATCCGGGGACCTAAGGGAGAAAGGATGGAAGACGGATGAGGCAATGGACAGAGTACTATGGAGGAGAAGGATCCAGAAGAGCAACGCCGACCCTACGTGACGTGGGACAAGGCGACGATAAAGAAGAAGAAGAAGAAGATTGGCGAAGAGAGGGCAGTAGCTGTACTAGAGCAGTGTACTGGACAGCGAAACAAGATCTATTCAACGAGAGGAATCTCTGCCTTATGCAAAACACAATGTATCTCTTTTTTTGTTTACGAGACATTCTCTGTGGATTTCGATTTACTCCTATAAAATAACGATATAGTTTATTGTTGTTTCTCTGTTTTAGGCTTAATACCTATAAAATGTGCCTTTTGAAAATTTGTTTCGATTGTTCACCTAAACTTATTTGTGAAAATGGCTTGTTTTTACGTCTTTTTATCGTCAGCAACATGATCGTAAAGAAATTTGCGTATTTTTAAATACAGTTTCGTTAGTATTGGTTGTGTATATCGCTATAGCCAAGTTTTTCGTCTAGTTACACATCTATAGGCGTTCAGAATTGTGTGTGACTTCCAAGTGGAGTGGAAAGAACGCTATTTGGTGCGCTACAAACGTCGGGTTTTGTGCCTGCAGAGCAACATTTGCGGGAGGTGTCACACTTGTGCTTTCATCTCAACTCAAGAATTCTGCAGCGGAAAGTCATCGTTTGCTAGGTGGAAGTGAATGGAAACATGCTCTTCCGGTAACGATGTGCAGGGACTGGTATCGACGATTCAAAGACAAAATGCGTCTTGGTCGGTATGGTATGCTCAGAGACATGACAAAGTCACACTGCTTCATGAAAATTCTGAACCACGTGTTGCAAACCGAGTGGAGGAAACCATGAAGGCAGTTCGGTGCGGTGTGTTACCCCACACACCATATCGCAGATATCGCTCCTTTCGATTAACATTTGTTTCGGTCCATCAGCATAGCCTTTCTCAACCAAATTCCGCGTATTTTTACGAAGTATGGCTTCATGAGTGGATCACTTGAAAAGGACCTGGATGTTTTGATCTCGGAATCCATTTGTTACCTTAAGAGACGTAACAAGAAGTTGTTGGCGAATTACACTGCTTTCAGTAAATTACCGTTGTATTAAAACAAAGGTGTGCCTTCTGTTCAATAAATAGCGAGAATTACGAGGCACCTTCAGTAAGTAATGCAACCTATCCTTCTTCCTGAAAGCAAGTTTGTCTTATTTAGTATTCCAGTACATCACAAATTCTCCATAATTTTCACTATGAAACCGCGTTTTTCAATATAATCCCCGTTCAGAGCGACTGTCTTAGGCCACCCTACTAGAAGGGCCTTTGTACTCGCATGGTATCACTCTAATTGTCGTCGTCGGAGCCAATGTCTTAATGCACCAGTAACCTCCCGATCATCCATGTACTGGTTCCAGCAGAGTTCATCCTCCATTGAGCCAAACAGATGGAAGTCGGAAGGTGCGAGATCCGGGCTGTAGGGTGGGTAGGGAAGAATAGTCCAATGAAGCTTTGTGAGGTCCTCTCCAATGTGCCAACTAGTATGACTCCTTGCACTGTCACGGAGAAGAAGTTGGTTTGTATTTTCGTGGTGATGAAAAGGGTGAAGTTGTTTTTTTTTTTTTAATTTACCGAGGGTTCCACAATATACGTTTTAGTTGATCTTCGCACGGTTTCTGCCTTTTTTCAACCGACATTGGCCGAAAAAAGTGTCTCATTACTTACTGAACCCCCCTCGTACTTCAGGTACCCAATAGTTATCCAGGGGTGAAGAGGCTTGCGCGCGACAGCCTAGTGTGGAGAGATGCTTCAAAGGAGAATTGAAACAGAGGCGTGCACCGAGCCTGCGCGGCGCGGCCGGGACCGTAACCTTGACAGCAGGGCGAGCCTCGACTCGCCGCTGGCACGTCAGACAGTCGAGGCGCACCGTGGCCCGCGGGGCAGTGAGGCGCCCCGCCAGAATCCGGGTCCGCTCGGCCGCCCGCGCGGCTCGGCTGCTCTTCAAGTCGTGCGCCCGCCAGGCATCACACTGTTACGGGCACCAAACGAAATTTTTGTGGCCCGATCGCAATCAGTTTTTTACTTCGCACAGTATCTACCGACGGAGTATTTCACCTCCGGTGTTATAGTAAAATAACTGGTGGCTGTAACATCACCAACAAGATGGTTAAAAATGGTACAAATGGCTCTCACCACTATGGGACTTAACATCTGAGGTCGTCAGTCCCCTAGAACTTAGAACTATTTAAACCTAACTAACCTAAGGACATCACACACATCCATGGCCGACGCAGGATTTGAAACTGCGACCGTAGCTATAGCGCGGTGCCAGACTGAAGCGCCTAGATAGGCTCGGCCACAACGGCCGGCCAACAAGATGGTTACTTAAATCTTCACACTATGTGATCAAAAGTATCCGGACACCCGGCTGAATATAATTCACAAGTTCGTGGCGCCCTCCATCGGGAATGCAGGAATCCAATATGGTGTTGGCCCATCCTTAGCCTTGATGAAAGCTTCCACTCCCCCAGGCATACGTTCAGCCAGGTGCTGGAAGGTTTCTCGGGGAATGGCAGCCCATTCTTTACGGAGTGCTGCACTGAGGAGAGGTATCGATGTCGGTCGGTGAGGTCTGGCATGAAGTCGGCGTTCCAGACCATGTCAGGACTCTGTCTAGGCCAGTCCGTTCCAGGTATGTTATTGTCGTGTAACCATTCCGTCACAGGCCGTGCATTATAAACAGGTACTCCATAGTGTTGAAACACGCAATTGACAACCCCGAATTGCTCTTCAGCAATGGGAGGCAAGAAGGTGCTTAAAATATCAATGTAGGCCTGTACTGTGATAGTGCCACGCAAAACAACAAGGGCTGCAAGCCCCCTCCGTCAAAAACACGACCACACCATAGCACCACCGCCTCCGAATTCTGCTGTTGGCACTACACACGCTGGCAGATGACGTTCACCGGACATTCGCCATACCTACACCCTGCCATCGGATCACCAAATTGCCGTCAGTGATTCGTTACTCCACTGTTCAATCGTCCAATGTTTACGCTCCTTACGCCAAGCGAGGCGAATTTGGGCATTTACCGGCGTGATGTGTGGGTGATGAGCAGCCGCTCGACCATGAAATCCCAATTTTCTCACCTCCCACCTAACTGTCATAGTACTGGCAGTGGATCTTGATGCACGTTGGAGTTCCTATGTGATGGACTGGATAGATGTATGCCTATTACACATTAGGACACTCTTCAAGTGTCGGCAGTCTCTGTCAGTCAACAGATGATGTCGGCCTGTACGCTTTTGTGCTGTACGTGTCCCTTCACGTTACCACTTCACTATCATATCGGGAACAGTGGACCTACGGATGTTTAGGAGTGCAGAAATCTCGCATACAGATATATGACACAAGTGACACACAATCACCTGACCAAGTTCGAAGTTCGTGAGTTCCGCGGAGCGCCCCATTCTGCCCCCTCATGATGTCTTATGAGATCATTGATATGGAGTACCCGGCCGCATGTGGAGACAGAACGTACCAAATATGAAAAACGTATGTTTTTTCGGGGTGTCCGGATACTTTTGATCACATGGTGTAATTATTAAGTAAGCTTACTATTTAGGTACATGAGAAAAGCATCTGTACCTTACGATGCAGTGAAAATAGTCGATTTTATTAATGGTCATCATACTAACCATCGAATTTTTGTAGTATTAACCTAAAAACTTTTACTGACTGATACACAGATGAAAGATGGTTGTATCATACCAGAACTATTCTCATACTGTACGACGTTTATCTCTTTCTCAGCAGGTACACCTTTCCCTAGGTAAAGTCTGCCTTCCGACTGCGGCTTATCTAACATAAACTTTGTTAAAAAATCGACAGTTGAAATTTATTATTTCACCGACCAAGCACAAACCTGTGTTATGTGCAAGACCGTTCGAATCGTTCATTAAAGCCCTTGCAGTTTGGGAAATCTGTCTAAATTCCTAACAAACTGAGTGCTTCGATACGGTTCACGATTACCCAGTAGAAATTCATCTTACTTCGGACAATAATGTAAAGAATAAAATTAAGGAACATTTTAAGGGATCTGAAAAAATATCAAACACGATTTCCCTGTCTAGTGACAACAACTGGATTCGCAATCACTTGTTAAAGACATTAATTTTGGAATCCACATGAAGTACTAATTGAAACGAGCAGCTACTCGTAACTTCCAGTGACTAAAATACAGAACATAAATCTTCATCACCGATAAGTGTCTGCTTAAGTTTAAAGACGGAGTTTCCAGTGCTATCACATTAAGCGGTAACAAGTCTACGAAAAGGCTTGTCCTTCTTACACGAATATAAAAAATAAATCCAGGAACAAACTTCACAGCAAGAGCAATCTGAGGCTGCCTTTACCTTCTGTGGTTCCTGATTTCCAAGTTATGTCACATGCAAAGCAGGCGGATCCTCCTCAACGAATTCCGAGGAAGGACTGAGCCAGTCATTTCCATAATGGAAACTGTTAGATTAACTTTAATATTGCATACTAGACCTATCCATTGTGTAAAAGCTTCCTCAGCCCTTTGGATGTGGTACATTTGCAATGTAAAGCATTATAAAAGCATAAGGGCTATTAAACCATTGGTTAATAGTACATAAAACTGCAACCCAACGAGTCACCTTTATGAAATAGTTATTTACTGATTCCATTAGCCGATTTTCGAACCTTTTCAGGACCATCTTCAGATGGTGTACAGGACGTTACATAGATATTTTCAAGCATAATGCTGGGTGCTGCTTCTGTGACAAGTAAGTGGAAAAGTAAATTTTTTGGAGCCAAATTTGCAGATAAACAATACTCATATCGATGCATTACAGCATGTTCCGTCTTCCTGTCACAGAACCAGCACACGGAATTCTGTACACTATCTGAAGATGAGCCTGAAAAGGCTCGAAAACCGGTTCATTGAATGAACAAATAGGAGTATTTCAAAAACGTGTCTGGTTGCAGTTTTATATGTTTACAATGGATAAACAGTCACAGGTTCTGTAGCATCCGTAATGCATAAGCTAAGTTAAACCATCTGCTCTGAATTCAATTATTTACATGTTACAGCAAGAACTTTTTTGAGTTGCATCTATCATTTTACATTATGCTTTATTTTTCTATGTTAAGGATCAAGAACGCCTTGTTCCTAGCATGTCAATTCTTCACGATCCTCGAAGGAGGGCAGAGGATTCAGAAAGCAATTCCGCATTCCTCGCGTGTGTGGCCAGTCAGTCCCGCCTTCCCAGTGCTGCCTGTTTCCCGGTTTCATCGAGCCTTGTTGACACCCGGGCTCGACCGGGTACCGAACGAGCCCCGGGCCTCGACGGAGCATCGCGGGCGGGTAAATGTGGCGCGATGCACGGCTGTGGCTGGAACATTCACACGGAGTGACACTTGCACGCAGCTTGGGGCTCTGCCAGGCTAACCGGCTTTTCGCAGATACAGGCACACTGGGAAATCTAGCAGTTCGGCACAGCTGCTCTTGTGAGCTGACTCACGCTCAAACCACAGCAGTGAGCACCCGTGTATCGCTTTAGTGTGGCTCATTAACGCTTTTCGTGGCAAATTTATTTTGGAGAATGTTGTATTAATGAGAACTGACTATGAAATTCAACATAATGACTGACAATGAAATTCAGCGTCTCTTTTAATATTTTAATGACGGGAAGAACGGGAGGCGGCTAACTGAGGAACACGGTATTTCTTACGACTGTTGCAGTTTTATGATGACTGCCGTTTCAGGAGCAAATTTAAATTGCAAATTTACATTTCGTTACCGTTTTATTTAAACCTTGAACTCAAAATCAAATGTTCGTAAATACCTAAGGGACCCAACTGCTGAGGTCATCGGTCTCGAGACTTACACACTACTTAAATGCTAAGAACAACACACACACCCACGCCCGAGGGAGGACTCGAACCTCCGGCGGGAGGGGCTGCGTAATCCGTGACAAAGCGCTTTCAACCGCGCGGCCACTCTGAACAGCAAAAATAAAACCACAGTGTGTCAATGAATATTACTAATTTGCTTATTACTAAAGGATCAATGTCTGGCACTACTTTTCGCGTAATTCTAATCCGAAGAGAAGCTCTTAACTTGCAGCTGGTGAGCTTCTGTCGGTGGATTTCATTCTCTTCATTGTGACGTCGTGAAAATTCACAATGAAGGAAACAGAAATATATGAGACTAATTTTACTATGAAATTAATCACGGAAACGTCACACTGTATAAGTTTTAACCGTAGCCAAGTTCCCACACTGTCAACATAACCCGAAAATCAATGAAACTGCGCAACTCTTTACAAGGTGAAAAGAAGAATAACAACTTGATCTAACTGCAGATTCATTCAGTGAGTCTTTCCCCTGAATACAAAGACTGATGACCTTAGCAGTGAAGTCCCATAATATTTCACTTTTCCCTGAATACAAAAATGTATTTTAGTAATGAAAATGGGGGGAAAATTATAATGGGCTCCTTATGTCTCTGCTCCTAGCTGATTAATACTGTCCGCCTGCTTAGCTTGGTGGTAACGTGCTTACCTCCCATGCACTGCGCCCGGGTTCGAATCCCCTCCGCTGTAGATTTTCTCCGCTCGTGGACTGGGTGCTCCGTTGTCTTCGTCATCATTTCGCTCTCATTACCGGCGCGCGAGTCGCCCAACGTGGCATCGAACGACTTGCGGCACTTGGCGGCCGAACTTTCCCGAATAGGAGCCTCCCGGCCAACGATGCCATACGCTCATTTCCTTTTTTTTGATTAATACTTTCTTAAATGCGCGCCTTATTTCCTTTAGAAAAAAATATTTGTACATCGGCTTCTCGCTGTTTGCCTTCCGACTGTCCACAATCTTTGCACATAGTCTGTTGAAATGTTCTTGTAAACTGAATTTGTTAGTTGTCTTCAAAGTATTGAAGTATATAAATAGAACACTAAGCGTATCAAGACACCATCGCTAACAACAAACATACAGACTTGGCATCCTGCACTGATACGTTGATGCTGATGGATCTGACCGCTTTGAAGCTCGTAACCCAACCATCATGCTACTTTTCACCCCTTTAAAAACAGCTACTCTCCATTTCAAGGGGATTCCACCCTATAACTTCATTCCAGAACGAAAAAAAAACACTATTTCAAATCTTTGGAGAGTTTACTCTTAGATCCCAAAACAATCTGGCTGTATTCGAATTACGTCCAAGAAATGTTTGAAAAACGGACTGCGTAAAGATGTCAAAGATAATATTTGATTTCTATCACCATCAAACAGAACCATCTTTACCCCGACCTTGGTATAAACTTAAACAGGGAAAACAAGTTGCAAGATTTCCAGGAAAACTGAAACCAAACAATCGGCAGCCAGTCGTTGGAAGTCAGTTACTTTGCCAGTTCACTGTGTACATATAAACTTAGGGAATACTCGAAGTCCTGTTCAGTACAATCAGCAAACTCCAAGGAAATAGGCACTGGCTTACAATCAGATATCCCTATCACTATAGCTCCTCAAGAAGACCGTGAATAGATTTTTATTCAGAAAATTCAAGACTGGTGTGAGGACAGGGATTTTGTGCGGGAAGTGGGCTTCGGCCTTCCCAGAATAGTTGCAGACGGGCCGGGGTCCTACTTCCGGAACACTACTCACAGTTGCAAGTGTCACAAACTCAAACAAAGCAGTCTTCGGACACAACCACAAACACAAAACTGCTGCAAACGCACATCATGGCCTTTTATTATTCTCCCTATACCTTCTGGACACGGTTGGCCGTTGGCGTCCCGAACTGTACGTGACCTTAGGTTACTGGAAGGCCGTGTGTGGTGGTGCCGGACAGCGGCGAGAGCGGCCGGCGTGGGATGACGTCAGGCGTCGCGCGGCCCCCGTGGGAAAGTGCGCGCCTCCGCCTAACGACACCAATTGGGAACAAGTGCGCCGCTGAGGCCGCCGGGCCAAGCCAGCTGGGGCCGGAACGGCTGCCCGGCCAGAGCCAGGCTGCCCGCGCGGAGGCGTCGGCAGCCGCGGCTCGTATCCCGCGCTGAAGGAACCAAGAGGGCCTCTTCGCTCTGCCTCGAGTAAAGCCGTCCTCACAAGGGACGTATTTACTGACGCTGACGTGGAGCTGTAAGAGTTTTGTAGCGTCATTTCCTGCTACGTTAAGGCCGTCGTCACACGGGGCGAGTTAGCTCACTTTGACGTGGCGCTCGACAAGTTTTGTGACCTCACTTCCTGCTATTTCATGCCAGAAGCCCTTTCGTCACAGGGAACACAAAATAAGTTCTGCGTTATTTTCGCAACGTGCCCCATAAAGTAGGATAAATAAGGAGCAAGAGCGCACCGTACGTCACAAGTTACGCCATATTGTATTTGCCGTGTTCAGTAGTAGGCTATATTCTGTGGATTTCACACGGTACATCGTCCGTCCCGATAGCGGACTGGTCAGTGTGACGGAGTGTTATGTCAAGGGACCCGGGTTCCATTCCCGACTGGGTAGGAGATTTTATTTGCTCGGGGAATGGGTGTTGTGTTTTCCTACCCATCATCATCTTCTCCGCATCGAGACGCATGTCGCCGAAGCGACGTCAAATCAAAAGACTTGCACCAGGCGAATGGACTACCTGACGGGAGGCCCTAGCCCCACGACATTACTATTATCATGACATGACTATGAATATACGCTTTCTTCTAAGCGCAGAACTTTGGCGATCTTTCGGTAACGTGTCCTCAGTGACCATTTGTTGTAATAAAATCACGGGAAACGGTGTTTTGAGAGTTAGATCATTTTCGTAATTAGTTGATTTCGTGTAATAATTGGCTCGTTATTAGCATTTTAGTGCAACGGCATATTGATGACTCACGAAAACCGAGTCGTTCTTGGTAGGAATTCGTTACATTTAAATGCCATTTAATAACGTATCTGCGATTAAAGCGTTCAGAGGATCGTACCATAAAGTACAAGGTCGTTTTCTACTGAAGGACAGTGTAGCGTACGCAATGGAGTCCCTGAGTTACGAAACAACGTGTAGCGGGTTCAGATCTAGCTGTATCCACATGGTCGTCTCACCTCTGCGCTATCTAAACTTTGTTAATGAAAATCATTTCCATAATAATTGATTTTATGTAACAGTAAGGCGATCTCTCTCGGGAGAGACTTTGTACGATGTCCTTACTAATTGGACATCAAACTTGGACATCAAACATTTTTAGTCATATGTACAACAGAGATAACAAGATGATTATGATTTGGACAAGGGAGAAAATATAGTTTGAATAGAGCTAACGTAGGAATTTCACGGGTGTTCATTTTCGATAAGAAACTGTGGTCTGCGATCCGGATACAGCAGATGGCTGCCGCTGGGGAGCGCTACAGCCACAAATCAAGTTAGCCGGCAGGTCATGTGATGCGGGCGCTGTGACTCGTGTGAGTAGATTTCCCGTCCTCGTCCATATCAGCGATAGCTGCCTCGTACCGTGTGAGGACGGCTTAACACTGGAACGTGATGTCTTTCGTCCTACAACGTGGCAGGGGCCTGCGGGTAGCGACGACTGGGGTACTTTCCTTAAGGGTCACCGAGCGAGGTGGCGTAGTTGTTAGCTCACTGGACTCTAATTCGGGAGGACGACGGTTCAATCCCGCGTCCGGCCATCCTGATTTAGGTTTTCCGTGATTTCCCTGAATAGTTCCAGGCAAATGCCGGGATGGCTCCTTTGAAAGGGCACGCAGACTTCCTTCCCCGTCCTTCCCTGATTCGATGAGACTGATGACCACGCTGTTTGGTCTCTTCTCCAAAAAATGTTCAAATGTGTATGAAATCTTATGGGACTTAACTGCTAAGGTCATCAGTCCCTAAGCTTACACACTAAGTGACCTACACTATCCTAAGGACAAACACACACACCCATGCCCGAGGGAGGACTCGAACCTCCGCCGGGACCAGTCACACAGTCCATGACTGCAGCGCCCTAGACCGCACGGCTAATCCCGCGCGGCTCTCTTCTCCAAAACAACCCAATCCAATTGACACACAATCGTCGAATTGACACACAAAAGAATAGGACTATGTCGTTCGCATCACTCAATTGTGGAATTTTAGAATGTTTCCTGTGCTCCGGCATTGACTATAACGGAGACCGAAAATCTCCTCTGTACCAATCAACAAGGATTCCGAAAATAACGATTGTGTGAATCTGAGTTCGCTCTGCTCGTTCCCGAGACCCAGAAAGCAGTAGATACCGGCCTCCAGGTTAATGCCTGGCCGACCAACATGTCAAACGCACAATTCCATATTCATCAGACTAGCATAATTATGACAGCAAGTGCTACTTATGTAACGACAGCATCGCATTAATCTTTACTAATAATAAAACTACAAAACTGCCGTGTCTGTCTGTTTGATAATCTCCGAAACCAAAGGGTTCAAATGGCTCTAAGCACTATGGGACTTAACATCTGAGGTTAGAACTACTTAAACCTAACCAACCTAAGGACATCACACACATCCATGCCCGAGGCAGGATTCGAACCTGCGACCGTAACAGCAGCGCGGTTCCGGACTGAAGTGTCTAGAACCGCTCGGTCACAGCGGCCGGCTCTCCGAAACCACTAGACGAATTTTCATCGGATTTTCACAGGTAACGTGGGACACCGTATAGGCTTTATTTTTTGAGTACTGGATTACATTAAAAACATAGAGACGATGCAAAGAAGAGCAGCATGTTTCGTCACAGCAGAAAGGCCACAGGAATACTCATCCAACGCCAGTGGCAGACGTTTCAGGAGAGGCGTGATGCGTTAAGAAGCATTTTACTGTTACGATTTCGAGAGTGTTCGTTGGCGGAGGAGTTAATCAATTAATTGTTTCCTCGTAGGCATACTGAGAGAAGCGAGCTGACACGGATTCCTATCAACAGTCATTCTTCACGCGAAGTGGTCATTAAATGGGAGAAGTGAAAAAATGGTATATAAAGTACCCTCCGCCAGACACCACACGGTGTGTTATGGAGTATACGTAGATGTAGAGTGTTAAACGTTGCATGTATTACCGGTGTACTGAGCCATCAAAATTGGTGCTGAAACATCACTTTTAATTTCCCATATCCAGCTTTTCCTACTTTATTGTTTAGCTGCTTCACTTGGACAACGACTAATACCGTTGCATTGCTCTGCATCTCTGCGTTGTATCGGGATCGAGTGACTTTGAACACATGGAATTGTGTGATGTACAACGCGCAGAAAAATAACTTGAAAATAAGATCAGAGTTATAGGTCACATCGAATGGAGAAAAATTTTCCCGATAACCGCAGGTCGGGAATACGCCACTGTGGAGCTACGAACGTAAGATGACAACCAATCTGCGATGAGCGCTGGGAAGCGTGTCTGCCATGTGAATTTGTGTGTGTGTGTATCTAGCTGTGTATTTTATCCGACTACGCTGCTGCTGTGTTGTGCTTATTATCTTAAAACTTTAATGGCATTACGATCCTTTTAGGGTGGTTGATTAAATTGCCAATCTTTACCCATAAACATCACACAAATTCGCGTTTAAAGTAATCTATCATGACTGTTCTGTTCATACCGGTACCTTCAGGTAATCTGATTAGTAACTTCGCTCTTTAACGTAACAGGTATTAGCTCGGGTAAGTGAATTTAAAAGCTCACACTTTCCCCGAAATCAACGCCGACTAGGTATCATTTCACGGCTGTAGCTTGTGACGTATGTGGGACTCATGTTACATTTCTTTCTTACCGTATGAGTTATACAGTGCCAGTGCCATCTGTACTGACAAATTCCAATAAATTTCCATTTCCGGTGTGAAAGGTACTTGAGATACGAATTTCAGAAATGATGCTCATGACCTATCTACATAATAATCGGAGCATCTTCGTGTATGACTAATGCTACCATCTGAATACTTTACTGTTGTATGATAATTACTAAACGTCAAAGATAAAAATTGCCTGAATATAAATAACAGTTTACGTATTCTTAATGCTTTAAATGTTCACAGCAAATGTCATTGTAGTGTTGTATATACTGTGATCCACTGTTGTAAACTCGTGTGGTTGTTGGGTGTATTGTTGTTTTCGGTAATAGATTAAGAACACACACACACACACACAGACGAGAGAAGCAACACTGCCGAAGAGAGAAAGACTTCGGAGATCTTGGCGGGACACGCGCTAACCCGACCTGCAGTAATTTGGCATGAAGATTAATTAGTAACAGTGGATATCTGTGGCTAGTGGTTGGAAAAATGATTACGTGGAGAAGGCATTTCTGCAAGAAGAGCCCAATGTAGTATTTTGTTGAAAAGCCACTGTAGCCTGGAATTAACTGGTATCGAAGTCGCCCGTTGGCCTGGGAAAGATTATGACATGTGCCGCGTCATGTATACGAGTGGACGAAGTTATCAGCAATGCGCAGAATTTTCGGAAAGTACATGTTTCAGTTTATTCTTTTACATAAAGTATTTGTGTCCCAAGTGTTAGGGCAGTAAAAAACATAAATGGTAGCAGTAATTAATAATCTTTCCAGGTTACCTACGTTCATTCAAGTGTCGTTGTGAGGTCTCACGGAAGGAGGATGCCAACTATAACAAAGAGAGGGGCTGAAATGTCAGTCAGTTCAGCTAAAGGTGTTGTACTGCGTACTGTACTGTAAATAGTGTAGGGTACAGAGTGAAGCATTGTACTTAGCACATGAAAGTTGAAACCAGGACAATCTCTGGCGAACTTAAGACCGCAATTTTTAATGTGCAGTGAGAAGTTTGGTGAAACCACCGGAAACCTAAATCTGGATGGACACAGATTTGAACAGCCACGGTTCAACTGAATGGGCGTTCAGTATCAACACTACGCTATCTCACTTGGCATTTTGAAACTTTTTTTTTAAATTTATTGGCTTTAGGGACTTGCCTATACAACCATATCAACAGTGAAATGTCATTTCTGAAGCTACAAGCCTAACTAAGACACCGAGCGGAGAAAATCTCCGACCAGACCGGGCCGAACCTTGACTCCTTCGAGTAAGAATCCGCTGCGCTGACTGCTTTGCAGAGGAGTGAAGGAAGTGGAAAAAGTAAGCCACTACCCAGCTCGCAGACAGAGCGCAGTACGTGTTTAATGTTCTTAGCAGGCATGGTAGGGTATATAAGGGGCGTCAAAAGCATCAGATTTTTTACCCACACCCCCCAAACGCTATGGAACATACTCACTCCTCCGACAAAACTCTCACCCAGTGCACCGAGCGAGGTGACGCAGTGGTTAGTACACTGGACTCGCATTCGGGAGGACGACGGTTCAATCCCGCGTCCGGCCATACTGATTTCCGTGATTTCCCTAAATCGCTCCAGGCAAATGCCGGGATGGTTCCTTTGAAAGCGCACGGCCGACATCCTGCCCCATCCTTCCCTAATCTGATGAGACCGATGACCTCGCTGTCTGGTCTCCTCCCCCAAACAACCCAACCAACTCTCACCCAGTGCAAGTCCCTCAAGTTTAAAGTGAAAATGCAGTGTTCGAAACGGCCTCTCCAATCTGGACAGCAGCTGCTATCGTGCACTACCAATATTTATGGAGCATTTGACTGCGACAGTGCCCTGATGCTAGACTGCTTGGGAACGTGAAGACAGGCGTATTCGTCGTCATGGTTCCGATCCACGAGCTCTGACAAGGGAGGATCGGTGAATTCTGCACTAAGCGCATCGTAATCCTTTTGCGTTTATGCCTCCCATCGAAGAACAAGTAATAGACTGTCTGTAACATCCTGTGTCTCCCACACCATTGTTCGAAGACTACACTCCTGTGGCGCGACCACAGAGGAGTACAGAATTGCCACAAAACGGCAGAGGGACGTTCCAAGACCCCCATTTCGTTATCACCATTGGTGCCACTCACACGCCTCTGTTGAGCACATTAAGAATGTTTCTGTCACACCCGGACTACATACAGCTGAGCGGTGCCTTACGGTGTCTCTAGTGCCTGAGGAGGAGGTGGGGAGGAGGAGATTGGTGTTTAACGTCCCGTCGACAAGGTCATTAGAGACTGAGCGCAAGCTCGGATAAAGGGAGGAGGGAGAAGAAAGCGGCCGTGCCCTCTGAAAGAATCATCCCGGCATTTAGTTTTCGTAAGTCCATACTTTCGGCAAGAGGTCGAGTTAGCAGTTGATGCTTGGAGTACTGACACCCAAGTTTTCAGATAATCTGGTTCAGTTATGCTCGCCACTGATGTGATGTATATAGGAATCATGTAAACCCCTTCCGCATCAACTACAGCCTGGAGATGGCGCAATTAAGCGCCGAAACTGGTTGCAACAAAATAAATCATAAGGACGGGTGGAGGTTTCTCACAAAATCCAGGCATTTGTCTTAAGTGTCTAGTGCCTAAGGGCAGGCAATCCAACCTGTGTCGAAAGAGTTACCTCCCCTCAGGAACTAGAGCAACAGCAAGGCACCACTCATTTGAATAGACGTCGGAGCCTCTGACAGTTTTTTAACGTGCTCAGCAAAGGTGCATGG
This sequence comes from Schistocerca piceifrons, assembly GCF_021461385.2. Taxonomy (NCBI): domain Eukaryota; kingdom Metazoa; phylum Arthropoda; class Insecta; order Orthoptera; family Acrididae; genus Schistocerca; species Schistocerca piceifrons. The sequence continues at coordinate 451,167,081 of NC_060140.1, read as the reverse complement.
GTAGCCCCGAAGGTATTGCTGAACTAGGACGGGTACAGGAGCAGGTGGAAGGGGGGGGGGGGGGGGGAGGGGAGGAAAACGCATTGGACGGAGGCCTTAGATAGACCCTTCGCCATTTTATTCACGTACATGTCAGTATTGCGCCTCCCGTTATCATGACACGGGAGGCTGCAAATTGGAGGGCTGAAAGAGCATGAATACCCTTTGCTACTTTGAATAGTTTTTAACGATTACTAGAGGGTCCGACCTGTACAAAGTTGCAACCTGTACATGAGAGCAAAAATTGCGACCGCACTACAATCCAAAGTGATCAGATCATGTTCAGTGGGAGTGCAATCTTTAAAATAAGGTTGAATGGTCTGGGGTCGGATGTCAGCAGTGTCGAGAACGTCGTTCTGTCGTTCATCGTACTGCGAACTGCCGTTTTCGACAGAGCGAAATATATGTGAATCAACGCCCCAAAGTAAGGGGTGATTTGACTGACGCTTTTAATGCCACCTCATAAGGGCTCTTTGTGTTGATTTTGAGCAACGGAGTGTCTGAAATGTTTTCCCCGGCCATCCATAAGCAAACCGCGTGATTTCGACGTTGGGTGTCGCGTTTCTGATATCTATCGTAGGCGCGGCAAAGGAAGGCGTGAAATATGAGTAAGAGAGAGTGTAGCGACCTTTTCACCGCGTGACACGTCAGCGATGGTGTTGAGAATAATTGTGGTGCCTTTACGACCTGACTAATCCACATTATGCCTCACATGAGCTACTTTCTAATTTCAAACTCGTAATAGATTCACACACTTTTAGTTCTCGGTGACTTAAATTTACCCTAGATACCGGTATGTTACCGGAAATATATGTTTCATTCAGGAGATAGGTGAAACATCATCCGACATTGTGCTGAACGCATTCTCTGAAAATTATGACGAGCAATTATTTCATGAGCTCACTCGAATAGTAAGCAGTTGTGAAAACATACTTGACCTCTTAGCAAGAAATACTCCAGAGCAAATAACGAATATCAAATCGGTTACAGCGATTAGTGAACACCGAGTTGTTGCAGCAAAGCTACATACCATAACTCCCAAATGCCCCAAAAATAAACGAAAAATTTATCCATTCAAAAAAGCAGGTAAAAACTCGCTTGACGCCTTTCTGAGAGACAGTTTCCACTCCTTCTAAATTAACAATGTAAGTGTAGACTTGAATTCAAAGAAATGGTATCGACAGCAATTGATAGATTTGTACCAAATAAATTAACAAACGACGGAGCAGACCTTCCTTGGTACACTAAACGGCTCAGAACACTGTTGCGAAAACAACGAAAAAAGCCTGCCAAATTTAAACGAACACAAAACCCCCAAGATTGGCGATCTTTCACAGAAGCTCGAAATTTAGTGCGGAATTCAGTGCGAGATGCTTATAATAGTTTCCGCATTGAAACTTTCCTTCGAAGGCCAACAGAAAATCCAAAGAGATTCTGGTCGTATGTGAAGTATGTTAGCGGCAAGACACAATCAATGACTTCTCGGCGCGACAGCAATGGAAATACCATTGACGACAGTCCAGCTAAACACAGTCTTCCGAAATTCCTTCATCAAAGAAGACGAAGTAAATATTTCAGAATTCGAATCAAGAACAGCTGCCAACGTCAGTAAGTTAGACGTAGATACCTTCGGAGTAGTGAAGCAACTTAAATCAATAAAAGCAAGTATTCTGGTCCATATTGTATGCCAATCAGATTCCTTTCAGAGTAAGATGATGCAGTAGCTCCATAATTAACAATCATATACAATCGCTGGCACACCGAAATATCCATACCAAAAGACTGGAAATTTGCACAGGTCTCACCAGTATTCAAGAAAGGCAACAGGAATAATCCAGTTAATTACAGGCCGATGTCATTAACGTCCATATGCTGCAGGATTTTGGAACATATATTGTGTTCAAGCATTATGAATAACCTCGAAGAGAACGATCTACTGACACACAGTCAACATGGTTTTAGAAAGACTCCCACGAAGTATTGAGTAGGGATTTCAAATTGATTCCGTATTTCTAGATTTATAGAAGGCTTGTAATCAAATTGCGTGCATATGGAATATCATCTTAGTTATGCGACTGAATTCGGAGTTTCCTGTCCGAGAGGTCACAGTTCGTAGTAATTGACGGAACGTCATTGAGTAAAATAGGTGTGATTTCAGGCGTTCCCCAAGGTAGTGTTAAAGGTTCTCTGCTGTTCCTTATGACTATAAACAAATCAAGAGACAATCTGAGCAGCGGTCTTAGGTTGTTTACAGATGATGCTGTCAGTTATCGCCTAGTAAAGTCATCAGAAAATCAAAACCAACAGCAAAACGATTTAGATAAGACATTTGGATAGTGAACAAATTGGAAAATCACCCTAAATAAAGAAAAGTGTGAGGTCATCCACATGAATGCTAAAAGGAATCCGTTGAACTTGGTTATACAATAAATGGTTCAAATGGCTCCGAGCACTATGGGACTTAAGTGGTCATCAGTCCCCTAGTCTTAGAACTACTTAAACCTAACTAACTTAAGGACATCACACACATCCATGCCCGAGGCAGGATTCGAACCTGCGGCCGTTGCAGCAGCGCGGTTCCGGACTGAAGCACCTAGAACAGCTCGGCCACAGCGGCTGGTGGTTACATAATAAATCAGTTACATATAAAGACCGTTAATTCAACTACGTAACTAGGAATTACAATTAAGAACAAAATTAAATTGGAAAGAATGCCTAGAAAATGTCACGGGGGAGGCAAACCCAAGAGTCCGTTTTACTGGCAGTACACTTAGCTTATCTACTGAAGAGACTGCCTACCCTGCGCTTTTCCGTCCTCTTTTTGAGTACTACTGCGCTGTGTGGGGTTCTTACAAGACAGGATTAATGTGGTACATTGTGGAAGTTCAAGGAAGGCGTTTCTCGTTTCGGAGGGATCTTCTCACGAAATTTCAATTACCAAATTCCCTTCCGAATGCGAAAATATTTTGCTGACGCCAAACTGCATACGGAAAAATGATAATTATAATAAAGTAAGGGAAATCAGAGCTCATGCGGAAAGATACATGTGTTTGTTTTCTCCCTGGTTGTTCGCGAGCGGAATAACAGAGTATTATTGTGAATATGGTTCGATGAACCTTCTGCCAGGCACTTAAGTGTGATTTGCAGAGTAGCCATGTAGATGTAGATGAATTGATCTCCCTAGCTTATGTGGACGACATAAATGAGACAGAAGAAGATGCAGCCAGAGAAGTGGAAGGGACGATCACTTCCAGTAAAATAAATACATTGAATACCAATGGAGACTGGAGAACGCCAAGAATCAACGTGCGAAAGATGGGCAAACATAAGTAATCTTGACATTATACTGGGTGATTCAGCTGCTCCTACCGATAAGTTTTAGGCAACCCGCAACTCCTTCTAAAACTATGCGTAAGATTTTCACATTTTCTCGCTCGTTAAGCAGAAACTGTTAATCCTATACAAAAATCAACAAGACTTTTTAAATGAAATTTAATGTAGTAAAATTTTGTATTCGGATACATTTTCGCTGGAGGCAACAGTTTTCAAGTTGTTCAAGAAAGCCGTGTTTGAAAGTCACTTTTATAAGATTTTCTTGAATAATTCGGGAACTAAGGCATCTAGCTAAAACGTAATCCGCTACAAAATTTAGCTACATTAAATTTCCTACTAAAGGGGACTGTTCATAATTTCTGTAGCACTAACAGTTTGCATATAGTGACCGAGAAACTGTACCTCATGCATTCTATTTGAAGGGATTGTGGGTTGCAAAAAACTTATGGTTAGGGGCAGATGAGTCACCCAGCATAACAAGGATACATAGGAGCAATACCATTACCTATTAATTACAGTGCGTGCTGTTGCTAACTTGAATCATCTATTTTAACACAAAATATGTGTCTTATGAATATTAATAAACTACCTTCGTAACACAGTCCACTGGTGTCCATTACAGAGAATACTAATTCCAGTCACGGAACAAATTTTTATCAGCAGTGCTTGGCTCAACGAGCAGGACAGTCGGTGGCATAAATGTTCCCAGTCACCATGTTTTGTGCCAGTTTCGTTGATAAAGACGCAAGCATCGACCCAGTGCCTCTTGGAGTGATGATATTTTATACTTTTGACGCTGAATCGTCTGTTCTCTTTGTTGTGTTTATTTCCCTTTTGACGTGAACAACAAGCATAAAACAGCAGGCCACGTCCATTCATTAGGGGAACCACTTGACAAGGTCGCAGACGTGACTATTCATAATAGGTCAGAAAGGGATGAAATAAATTTCGTTACTCTTAGTTATCTAGACTCTATCTGGCGCGCCTTAACGAAATTTCCTTAACAAACATTCAAATTCAATCTTACAAATACGACCGCAGTTGTTTCAATTTATTTAAATATTCCTCTCTAGCACTCGTCGCACATTATATAACATGAAGAAACCTAAATGAAATGTAAGAATTAAGCTAAGGAAGCTAAATGTAGCAAATAAGTTTAATCTGATTTATTTACCTGTAACTAATGGCTGAATATTATGTGTCGTTATACTCGTTTCCAGTTCAAAAGAAACTCATAATGGGGGAAAAGACCACTTGACTATAATGCCGCTACTTAGTGCTCCTGCAGAACAAAACGTACCCAAATGGGATATCAAGGACTACGAAGTCCCCACGTTTCCCACAGCTAGGATACCTTACATTGTAAGACTTACACGATTAATTCTCCAAATGAAAATTTTGCCACTGGCCTGTAGAGCTTACAGAGTAAGCAATAAACTTTACGCCAGTGGTTACTTGTCCCATTAGCAAACAATCTTCAATTGACCACAGTCTAATGGCAATAATTGGTTCTAGTTCTATAGGGGGAAGTGTTGACCTTGGAACACTTTTCAGACTTTTGCCTTCAACCAGTCCCGTAACAGAAATTTAATGTATTTTCTTATTCGATTTCGAATAGACAGCATTCGCTTTATATCTGCTGCAGTCTTTTCTGAAACTGCAAAAATGACTCCAGAAAAGCAAGGTTTTCTTCTAATATGAAAAATTGTACCAAGCTATAATATCATCATGTGCTTAGGAACAACTATTCTACTCGTAAAAATGTCGTCAGTACTGTATATAAAAGTAAGTGAAATCAAATTAAGAACTATAAACAATGTCCAGTTACAAATTACAAAAATTTTGAAACAGAAGCTATCAACAACTAGCATAAATTTCCATTTTTGATACACAGAAAATCGTTAAGACATTAAAGAAACTCAGTTCATTCCCAAAAATGACGTGTTCCGGAGTAGATGATGTTCCGTTTCAAGGTACGAGGTGGTGCACGACTGAAAAAGTATGGCTTAGTGGTCACACGATGTGTAACTAGTTAAAAAATAGGTAGAATTTTACCCAACGTAAAACTCTGCAGCTCAGGAATTATCAGTATGCTTTAAATATGTTTAATATATTATGCAGCATTTAAATATGCAGATTTCATAGTATTTACAAACGCTGCCCAACAAAACCCGTAGAAAAAGCCGGAAACTGCTTATCGAGGTCTGAAGTGTGTGTTTCTTTATGTGATTCGAAAATCTGTCATTAGATTGAAACATCGAAAAAGAAACATCATGTGTTCCTGGGTACACTATCTTTCATGTACAACACTCTGCACTACTGCAAACAAAATTTTGCTTACAATATTGTGGACATCGTGAATAAATGTCGGACAACAAATCCAAAGTTCCTGACCTCATTTCTCTGTTTCACCGAACATATCTTCGTCAGATCGTTCATCTCCGGAACAATTCATGCATGTGAAACCCTGTCAAGTTCGTGGGTGGCATTAGGTATTAAAAGAACACGCTTGACTGTGGTAACTTCGCTTAAGGATCGGAGGAAGGTCAGGACATAACACATGCAAGACACCGACATTTAGATATTCAAAGCAACCTTCGACTCGATGAGAGCTTTACCTTTTGCTTTACTGCCTAGGTTGTATTCCAACTATGTCAGAATGAACACATTCAAGCATTACCCATATAAAATCAACTGGACAGGCCGTGGTACATACACTACTGGCTATTAAAATTGCTACACCAAGAAGAAATGCAGATGATAAACGGGTATTCATTGGACAAATATATTATACTAGAACTGACATGTGACTACATTTTCACGCAATTTGGGTGCATAGATCCTGAGAAATCAGTACCCAGAACAACCACCTCTGGCCGTAACAACGGCCTTGATGCGCCTGGGCATTGAGTCAGAGCTTGGATGGCCTCTACAGGTGCAGCTGCCCATGCTGCTACAACACGATACCACAGTTCATCAAGAGTAGTGACTGGCGTAATGTAACGAGCCAGTTGCTCGGCCACCATTGACCAGACGTTTTCAATTGGTGAGAGATCTGGAGAATGTGCTGGCCAGGGCAGAAATCGAATATTTTCTGTATCCAGAATGGCCCGTACAGGACCTACAACATGCGGTCGTGCATTATCCTGCTGAAATGTAGGGTTTCGCAGGAATCGACTGTAGGGTAGACCCACGAGTCGTAACACATCTGAAATGTAACGTCCACTGTTCAGAGTGCCGTCAATGCGAACAAGAGGTGACAGAGACGTGTAACCAATGGCATCCTATACCACCACGCCGGGTGATACGCCAGTATGGCGATGACGAATACACGCTTTCAATGTGCGTTCACCGCAATGTCGCCAAACACGAATGTGACCATCAAGACGCTGTAAACAGAACCTGGATTTATCCGAAATAATGACGTTTTGCCAATCGTGCACCCAGGTTCGTCGTTGAGTACACCATCGCAGGCGCTCCTGTCTGTGATGCAGCTTCAAGGGTAACCGCAGCCATGGTCTCCGAGCTGTTAGTCCATGCTGCTGCAAACGTCGTCGAACTGTTCATGCAGATGGTAGTTGTCCTGCAGACGTCCCCATCTGTTGACTCAGGGATCGAGATGTGGCTGCACGATCCGTTACAGCCATGTGGATAAGAAGCCTGTCATTTCGACTGCTAGTGATACGAGGCCGTTGGGATCCACCGCGGCGTTCCGTATTGCCCTCCTGAAGCCACCGATTCCATATTCAGTCGGAAACGTGATAAGTAGGCATTTCTCCCCCTTACAAGAGGCATCGCAACAACGTTTCACGAGGCAACGCCGGTCAACTGCTGTTGTGTATGAGGAATCGGTTAGAAACTTTCCTCATGTCAGTACGTTGTAGGTGTCGCCACCGGCGCCAACTTTGTCTGAATGCTCTGAAAAGCTAATCATTTGCGTATCACAGCACCTTCTTCCTGTCGGTTAAATTTCGCGTCTGTAGCACGTCATCTTCGTGGTGTAGCAATTTTAATGGACAGTAGTGTAGACTGAGGAACAAAAGACGTGGAATGCCTCTGAATTTAATGTCAGATCCCCTTTTGAGCAGCATAGTGTAGGAAATAGACGTGGCACGGACTCAAAAAGTCATTGAATGTCTTCTGCAGAGATATTGGGCCATGCTGCCGCTATAGCTGTCCAGAACTGCGAAAGTGTTGAACTGACCTCTCGATTATGTCCCACAAACGTTCGATGGGATTCATCTCAGGGGCTCTGGATGACCAAATCATTCGCTCGAATAGTCCAGGTTGTTTTTGAAACCAATCGCGAGCAGCTGTGGCAAGTGACATGGCGTACCGTTGTTCGGGAATATGAAGTCCATTAATGGCTGCCAATGGTCTCCAGCTAACCGAACATAGCCATACCCCCTTAATGACGGTTCATTTGCACCATAGGGTTCAGTCTATTCCATGTGAACACATACCACACCATTAGCTTGCACAATGCCTTGCTGCCAACTTAGGTCCATGACTTCGTGAGCTCTGCGCCACGCTTGAATCCTACCATGAGCTCTTACCAACTGAAATCGGGACTCATGTGACAAAGCCACGGTATTCCAATCGTCCAACCGATAAGGTCACGATCCCAGGAGATTTGCTGCAGGCGATGTCGTCCTATCAGTGAAGGCACTTGCGTCAGTCGTGTGCTGCCATACCCATTCAAACAAAATTTCGCCGCGCTGCTCTAACGGTTACATTTGTCGTACGTCCCGTTCGTCGTACGTCCCACATTTATTTCTGTGGTCATTTCACGCAGTGTTGCTAGTCTGTTGGTGCTGACAACTCTAAGAAAACGTCGCTGCTCTCAGCCGTTAAGTAGAGGCCTTTGACCACTGCGTTGTCCATGGTGAGAGGTAATGCCTGGAATTTGGTATTCTCGACATGTTCTTGATACTGTCGATTTCGGAATGCTGAATTCCCTAATGATTTCAGAAATGGATTGGCCCATGCATATAGCTCGAATTACCATTTAGCGTTCAAAGTCTGTTAATTACCTTAGTGGGGCGTAATCATTTCGGAAAACTTATTCACATGAATCACCTGAGCAAAAATAACAGCTCCGCCAATGCACTGCCCTTTTCTACCTTATGTACGCTATATTATTACAATCTGTGTGTGTGTGTGTGTGTGTGTGTGTGTGTGTGTGTGTGTGTGTGTGTGTGTGCATATCACTATCCCATGACTTCTGTTACCGCAGTGTATTTTAGTTGTAATTGTCTTCTTGAGTGTTTTGGAACATTGTCAAATGCTGGTCCTTATAAGTGCTGTACCCAGTCGCATAATTATAGCTTTCTGGACATTTTAAGTTGCTTTATATTTTTCTTTATTAAATTATATTTATGCAGGAAAAGCATGAAATACGGACATTCTACACAATAAATTTATTTAGTGAGCCGGTTTTCAGCTTACAAGCGATCATCAGAAAACATGTCTTATTCAATAACATTTACCTGTGCGCTAATGTAGGGCTGGAAGGAACGTAACAATGTTTCATCTGTATGTGGAGAAAGATTTACAAAACTTTTTAATCTCGTTTTCATTGCAAAAATGTCTCTTCCACGGTTCTCACTCAGTGTCTGCAAAGTATATTGCACTCATTTGTCAATAGATATTTCATTCATTGCCGTTAAACATATGCTTTCGTTTTTAAGTTAGTAAACGTGAACTCTGTTCTTTGCTCCAACCTGTACATCTGCCTCCGCAGTACTCACCTCCACGAGTCTCCTGACGAAATATTTACGAATTATGAACGCTGCTCAGAGAGGACTGGCACTTAACGAAGGACACATATTGCTGACGACTGGCATGATCAAATCCGTGGAAGCGTGTTGGCTTTTATTGCGTATGGCAAGGCTAAAGGCACCTAATAAACGTGTGACGTCGGTTAAGACGCTTTTTTCTAAAGAAATTGCTGGAAAATAGATGCAAAATTAGTCGGTGAACCGTGGGTCCACTGCAGCGTGCAACGTTTTAAAGGTTGCGTACGCAGGCATCCACAGAGAAACAAGATAGGCGTGGCCGAAATTGTACACCCTAATAAGTAGGTGCCGGCTGTAGCTGATGACGTGTGCATAGCAGCGTACGTCATGCTCTGACGAATTCGTGCATGACGTTACCAGTATTGCGTCTGGTCTGTGGACGTCAATGCTTTGATTTTTTTTGGGTAGAAATCTGCGTCTACACTCTGTAGTCTGACAGTTGCTGCTTCAAGAGTGTATCTGTAAATTTACTGTTTGTAACGGAATCTTAAGGCACAGTGAATTATAACTTTATTGTATTCTGATTCTGTATTCAGTTGTTAAGGCTGAACACACTTTCACTTTAAAAACGCCGCACATGTACGGTCCCTGAATTTTGAAATAACTTCTGTTTGATGCCGATGCGGCTTTTCTCATTGTTCCTGGTGCGAGTAGCAATAATTATTAGTTTTCTAGAAATCTATTCCAGAAGAAATAGTATTGCTCTATCTTGATCTGTCATGTACGGCTCCTCAGCAAATCTCGAAAGCCGCTTTTACAATTATTTGCTTTTCCATTAGTTCTCGTGAAGAGAAAAAACTGAGGTTACTAACTGGCCAATACACGAAACGAATCACAAAACTTATGTCAAAAGATTATAAATTTGTAAATAAAAGAGGTAAGGCAATGTAATGGAGAACCACACATGCTAAGCTCAGAACGAAATGAAGGTTTCCGCGGTGTCACAGGTATATCTCATCAACGACGTTCTTAATTTAATCAATACTGCAGCTTTCAACTGTTAATTGGGTGAAATGAAAGTGAAACAAAAGCATATGTCGTTCCTAATGGTCGCGCACGACAACTCCATTCGGCCGAAATTGATTCAGCGGAATGTGGAATAGATTGGTCAACCTACGAATCACAGAATTTGTCTGAAAGATAAACAGATCTAATACAACTATAGAGATGGATCACCAAACACAAACATTCTGTATAATATTGAATAATACTTTGAAAACTAAGAAATGTATAATGTACTGTATGGTAATGAGTTTATTTCCTTCCATAAATATTGAAAAGTCACAAATACTATAGCTCGTGAAACTATATAAGGACTGTGTTTCGCAGTTAACTGTAACATGAAGATACTGTATCTGGGTTTTCAGCCAAATTGTCAACAACTCTGCTGCAAATCCAAAATCCAAAAACTTGTAAACCATTAATTTCGCCGGGAAATCCTGAAGGAGACGCTATTGGAGACACTGTGTTCCAACTGTTTGTAACGGACACTGAGTTTCTTTGATAAGACAAAGCATCCAGTCGAGAGTATCTATTTACTTGCACACTCACATAATATTAAATCACTATAACCGTGCTTCTGTGCGTACTTGATTGCTCCATTCATCGAAATTTGATCTCGTCCACAAGATCTTAGCCTTCATCATCGTGCTACAGCTGTGGCTTAAATGCCATTTAAGTAGTAATTTATTACAACGATGGACTCTTTTATTAATTATGGTTTATTTACTGAAAATAAATCAGTACCTTTATTGCAGGAATATGGTTTTAATTTTGTAACACGAACTTAGTTCTCCTTCGGTTCTCGTATGGCAGATGAAGATAATAATAAGAAAAAGGAAATAATTTTCTGATGTTCTACGAATTCTTCATATTTGAATAACGCCTGTGAAATGGTTCCTTTCTAACGTTTTTAGTTTTGCGTTTCTTCTTTATTGTTTTGTCCTATTCTATAAGCATTGTCGAATATGTAATATCGTGAACTGTGTTGTAGTACTATCTTCAACATACAATGTGTCGCGTATCATCTGTCACTGTGAAATATTTAGTATGGCGTTGTGAATTCGTCTTTCCTCTGAATCTTTCGTATCGTAGCGCAGCCTATCAATATAATTATACACTGTAGCTTTCCGAGAAATGTTCTCCTATGGTTAAATATTATTTCCATCTTGTTTAACAGAAGACTGCTGCCTTTGACGACGGCTACCAGTTGCCTCACGATGTTCTTGAATTGATAAACTTGTAACAATGAAAATACCCCTGAAATGTTTCGAGAATAAAAATACATATTTCCAGAAAAGTATTTCCCGCCGGTGACAACGGGATATTATCAGAAATTACTGCCTACGTAAAGTATGTAAGGTGTTAGTACATCAGTAATAAATGCGAAAACGACTTGTAATTAAACAACTTATTTCTTGATTTTCAAAAAAGAAAAAAAGAAGTAGGAACAAATGAGTGTGTGTGTGTGTGTGTGTGTGTGTGTGTGTGGGTGTGTGTGTGTGTGTGTGTGTGTGTGTGTGTGTGTGTGAGAGAGAGAGAGAGAAGGAATGATTGCTATTGAAATGAATCATCGAATGATGTCTTACTGGGTGCACTATTGTTCTTTCAGTTGTAATCTAATCTTACGTTATTACGGCTCACTGTAGGTCCATTCACTAATTGATTATGTTATTAAGTTTCAGCCACTAATTAGAAGACAATGCGTGCATGGTATTGATTCCGGGGAAAGAGGCGAACGAACCCATGAGAGACGAAGCAGTGTCTTTCGCTAATGACGTATATGCCTTTTGATTGCCGGCCGACGAACAACTGCGTTGCCCAATTATTTTAAATGAATGGAACAAATGAGTGGAAAAATTTTCCTTTCGTGGGATATTTGCGAGACCAATCAAACTCTCCTCTAATATCGATGGACGGTAATTGCGTTCTGCCATTACACTGACCTCGTTCTCTTCACGTCGATCTAAATTATGGATAAGTATTTTGAGATGCCAGAATTAATTGCAATGAAGCCAATATAATGGAGCAAATAATCTAGCTACTCAATAAGCCTTCTTTATTCTTTGCCAAATTTTAGTTCTATAATGCCAGTATTCTATCAGTAATTTCGAGTATTTTCGTTTCCATTGCACGTAGTATAATGCTTTTATTATCACCAATTTCTATCACCCATTATTTATTTTTGTTTCAGTGCCTACAGTGTTGAAATTATGGAGATTTTTCGTTCTTTCAGTATAAATGTCTAAATTATAATTGAACCAGATCGTTTATGGAAAATCACGCAACGCTGTCGTATCATAAATCGTACTTTGAGATCCGCAAACATTAAATTAATTTTACAAATTATATTTCGAACTGTATGTCACTCGGGGTAGAAACTTGTTTTTCTATTTTAGAATTCCATGACAGTTCATGGTGAAGGTGTTCGTTAGCTGGTAAGTACAAAGATTATCATCATCTAGTTGTTTATAAAGTTTGTTCCTAAATTACTCCTACAAACTTTGCTTATGAAATCCTTGTTCGACCAATTCCAGCGGAATTTTCATGGACACGGGCTCTTACCAAGCTGGATTAATGGAAGATATCAATGAAGAGCTGTTTGTGTGTCGTCACCAGTTCGTGTCACAGAAATGTTCAACAAACTGTGATGGAAGATGCTACAGTAAAGGCATTGTGCATCGCGCGGTGTCTCACGAAAAGAAACTCCGAAGGCGTACGCTTAAAAACAAGTCGAGAACGTATTTTATATTCCACCATACATACTCGTACCGTGTAGTGATCGAGAAAGAAGCATAGAGATTCCGAGTTACGCGGAAGATTTTCGACCGTCTTTCCCCACGCGTATCATCTGTAAATGGAAAAGCATGGGGTAAAATCTTGTGAAAGTGGTGCCAACAACTCGTAAGTGTTTAGAAAACGTCATAACTCAACAGATGGCACTAGTGTACAGTAGCAGTAGCACGCTTATGTATCCATTTGCACTGGAGTCATATATCTTCTTCCTCTCTTCAGTGACTTATTTGCTCTTCAGTGCCTGACCATGACTGCTGCAGCTTTTAGTGCACGGAAAATAATTTGAGGCTTATGGTACCATATTATAAGGCAGATTTGAGGCCTGTGATATCCCGTTATAAGGCAAGTGATCAGTTTCGTTGCTATATTTCGGTTATCGATGTTACGTAAGCAATAACATATAACAAACGTTTCATGATAATTTTTATAAAATAACGTACAATATGAGTAGATCGTAACGCTTGTTAGTCTTTCAGTATCTGGCAAAAGTAATTTCCATCTTTAAATTATATATCCTTATTATTACTTCTTTTCAGGCTGACGTGGCGGAAAATGAGAAAAAAGTAAGAGTCAAATGAAATGAAGAGTACATGAAAATGGCTGAGAACAAGTTATGTCTAACGAAATTACCTCGAGGGAGGTAACTGAAACGATTTCTGTACCTCGAAGCAAACCTGCAATCAGGATAAGAGCAGTTAAGCAAGATAATTCTGTGCCAATTACTCCTAGGACGGGCAGATACATGAACAGTTTAGATAAAGAAATGGAAAAAAATAGTGTACCATATGAAAGATACAGATAATAAGTTCATTCCTCCCAATAAAAAGAAATTCTTGCGACTTGCATTTGGTTTGGCTGAACAGCTGAAGGTCCCTCAAGAGTTCAATAAACAGCATAAGGTTACTGGAAAGCAGTTTTACTATAATTTCATGTTGAGATATACAGATCTTACGACGCCATAATCTAAAAGTCACCAAAGAGCAATTGACTCCAAGTAAGGTAAACGCTGGTGAACTGAGATGAAATAGTGACAATAAGTTCCCATGCTTATGTGTACTGTTATTACTCAGTAAGTATCAATGCAGTGTATCATTAACAACCGATACTATGAAACAAAAGACCATGACTGATACTGCAAGATACTTTCTAGAAGCCTTGCAATTGTTGCTCTTACTTTCTCTGTAATTAAGTACTACAAATAATAATCATTACATTTTGCAATTCATATAACATATCTTCAGGTGAGAAAATAGTATATTAATATTCAGATTAACCGCCACAGTTACACAGTAAAGACAAGAAACCTTAAGCTGGCCTATAGTGCATGACTCTGTCCTATACAAAGGGAGCAAACACAAGAAATACATTTCATGTTTAAATATTAATACAACGCTATCTAACGCACAAGAAAATTCTGATATTACCGAGCCACGTAGTCACCTAGTCATTTATAAAACGCTACATGGCAATATCGGATCTGTGGCGTCGTAGCATAAGGTCAGTCCAGCATAGCTAAAATGAAACAGCACAGCACATAAAATGGACCGTCTGTCATCATACATGTAACGAAGTGAAGCATTTGTGAAGTATTACCTTTTGTCAATTAGTAAATCGCATTGTATTGTCAGTAATGAAATTTACCATAACCTTTATTCTACACACGCAGTCGGCTTTCAACATTTTTTTGGCTGAAAAGATCAGTAATGTTGATCAGGATCTCAGTGGCAGGATTAATAAGGACGAATCACACAGAGGAGCTAAATTCGGGACTTTAACTATAGCCATTGTAGAGTGACAGGACGAAATAAAGGGAATCAAATCTTCGGGAAGAAGGCGCAGCTCGTTGAAAACAGATTGTGTAAGTTAGTAATCAGTAATATTGTTTCAGGACTGGCAGCAAGTGTATTGGGTGCACCTACGTGTGTGCATAACAGTATAAAAATGTTTTGCTGCGGATGTTAGATCATTCTTTGGAGTCAAATGAGTGAGTCCTTTACCAGTTTTACTATTTTTAGAAATGTGTTCTGAACAAATTCTCTATAGGCCAAGGCTTCAGCATGAGTTTCTGATTGGGCTGGTGTGTAGAAGTGGTCCTCAGTCTGCTACAAAATTTTGTGTAAGAGGAGCGGAACGATTAACACTTATCAGCAGGCTGCTGGCTGCACTAACTGAAATTTCCTCCTTGAAACATATGTTACCCGAATATTTACGATGAGATGTGGCACGTAGCCCAACGAACTCTAACGATGAGTTCTCGATTCCACTAATAAACAAGATCACACAATTCAGCACAGGCAATGTGATTCAAACCGAAATCGTTCTGACTCGTAAACTGTGGTTCAGAGCAGTAGCACGATGCTAATAGCGCTCGAGACAGTAAAACTTGTGCCAGAACAGGCCACGTAATTCTCAGACTCAGCCATGGATTAATTTCCAACATGTCTACATTCATTAAAAACAACAGAAATGAATAGAAAAGGTTCCAAGTTACCATTGTTCACAGAAACGGAATCACAGTGGTCAGAACAACAAATCTGAGACTTGTTAGTAACAGACCTCAAAACAGCAACAGCATTTCGGAAAACTAGATTTCACATAATGGCGAAATCGGACAGTTCGCAAAGTGGCTGTGCTGAGTTGTCTAAGGAGCAGACATGCAGTAGTACAGGTAATAGTGTACGACACGGAATAAAAGAAATTTTAGCTTTTGTTGGCGACGTGGCTGCAGGTGGTCAGCAACGGAAGTCGCGCATCATTTGAGTTGGTTCATGACACGTCGGTTATGACGAAGATTTGTTGTCAGGGGAGGACGTGCTTTTGATGTAATTGGTGAATATACATATGAAGAAGTTAATGTTGCTATTTATACTACCGAGAATGGAATCAGCACATTTGTTTGCGCAGAGGGGGGCCATCAGCTATTGCCAGGCGTGTCAATATGGCGCGAATGTCGAAAGACGAGTAAGATTTTAATTAGGCAGACTGGAGGTCTTAACGAACAGAGCTTTGCTTCAAAATTGGTAGGAAACTCCAAGCACAGAAACTGCAGAAAGTTTCAGAAGTACAGTGGTGAAAGTGGCTTTCTAATTGCGTGCAGTGAGTTATTTATTGGCGATGTTGAGACAGAGAGTGTAGTTTTTTGAGAGAGATGTGTAATGAAGTGAATATAAACGAAGTCGTGACGTAGGAAACAATTTACTGCAGGATCTGTGTCTGGAGAGAAGGGATATTGAGGGTGCTCAACCTGCCAATGAGGTTTTTGTCCGTGGTGTTCGAGCAGAAGAGATTTTAGCTTTGGAGAGCAAGCTGTCACCGATACCGCAGCTTTTTTGAGCAAATGAAGATGTAACAATTGAGACATCCTTACAGCTACAGGTATAAAAATAAAACGGCTACGTGTGGGATAAGTAAGTCTCTTAACCTAGAAACATTGTTGGTATTTGTATGTAATAAAGTTGAATTTTGTGTAAGTTGCTTTCTAACGAGTGAGCTAGTGTGGGAAGTAGTTCCAAGCCCAAATTTCTTGACTAATTTAGAACTTCTCTCAACTGTAGGGTGAGGTGCTTCGAGTTAGAGAAGGAAAGGAATAGGTTCTGTGTAAAATATGAAGACTCTTTTCGGGTACAAAGCGTATCACACATGTGAGGGTTACCGATGAGAAGCTTGGGGCACAGAATATGAGGGAACAATATGTGAGATATCTGGAGTCAGTCGAGAGCTTAATGAGGGCTCAAAAGGAAGAACTGTGTGGGTTACTTAGTAGGTATGACGAAGTTTTCCCGAAAAAGACCCGACAGAATGGTGGATTTCGAATATAAGTTGAACACTGTGCCACACGATCCGATCGAGGTTAAGCCAAATCCTGTCGCAATTGCAGGTAAAGAGGCTGTGCATGCCAGTTTTAATCAAAATCTGGAATGGCATTTTGTGGAGCTTTGTAGTAGCGATTATTTCAATCTCATAGTGTCATACGGAAAAGGGATGAGTCAGTGGCAATTGTGCTAGGTGCACCTTAGCTGAAATAAAGGGAAAATGATTAAATGGAAAATAGGGTAGAATTCATACAGAACTTTAAAACTGTACAATCCATGTCCAGTGCAGACCTCATGTCTGCTTTTTGGAAGGTACCATTGGTGGAAGAAAGCAGGTGGTACATTTAAGTCATGTTTGATGGCCGAATTTACCGTTTAAACCTTGTCCTGTTTGGACTGTCAATTTTAGTAGTAGTATTCGTTAGGAAGCTGTAACATTTCTTAGGCCGGCGCTACAGTCTGGAACCGATTGACCGCTACGGTCGCAGGTTCGAATTCTGCCTCGGGCATGGATGTGTGTGATGCTGTTAGGTTAGTTAGGTTTAATTAGTTCTAAGTTCTAGGCGACTGATGACCTCAGAAGTTGAGTCGCATAGTGGTCAGAGCCATTTGGACCATTTCGTAGGAGCTAATCTCATGTGAAAGCTTTTTCACAGCCACAGTGCCATGAGGAGATCATTGTAAATTGCAGGAGGAAGTGTCTATAGTTCTGGAGTGACACCACAAAAGTATGAATTCATCAGAACCGAGATTCAGATCAAAGGGTACAAACTCAAGTCTCAAATGGCTCTGAGAACTATGGAACTTAACATCTGAGGTCATCAGTCCCCTAGAACTTAGAACTAATTAAACCCAGATAACCTAAGGACTCCACACACATCCATGCCCGAGGCAGGATTCGAACCTGCAACCGTGGCAGTCGCGCGGTTCCAGACTGAAGCGCCTAGAACCACTCGTCCACATCGGCCGGCCAAACGAAAAGCAGAAGGAATCTGCTGAATAATATGAGCAACAGGAGAATGCAGAAAATAAACTACACGAAAGCAATTAAAGTCGTTCGTGGATTTATACAGGTTCTGCCGCAAATTCCTGAGTGATGGAAGCTGGAACTCTGCTAGTCTCTAAAAGATCTTGAACTAAAACGTAGCGTGGAAATGAACCGACGAATGTGAAGGAGTTTTCGGGACAGTACAGAACAATTTGTCCAGCAGTCCGCTGTTGTGTTGCTCTGACATGTCTCTGATATTCTATCTTTGACACGCATGGTTCAGATTATGGACCTGCAGACGATCTATTCCAGGAAAAGTTAGTGGACGAACGAACAAAACACCGAAGAGCGGCATTTGCTAGCCGCACGCTTTCTGAATACCAGCCTGCCTACAGTATCTTCGAGAAGAAACTGCTGGCAATCGTGTTAGGTTTTCAAACCTTTCAAACAGGGATGAAAGGTACTGGTGATCTCTGATCACAAAATCACAGCTACTTAAAGGAATGTAGGCTGTTGAGTGTTGAGTTCATGTGATGGGTGATGTTTCTGAAGCATATTCCACAATCTGGTATATTAAGGGCAGCAAGGAAACAGTCACTGATCCATTGTCAAGACTGCCGGTTGAGGAAGGAGACGGTAGTGGAATGGAATCTGCTGCTGGGGAGTTAACCTCTGCTCCATATAAAGGATGTCCCCGTGATGTGTAAGGATATGCGTCCATTGCAGAATGAGTTAAGACAAAATTCTACAGTAATGGTACTAGGAGTAATGGCACTAGGAGTTGCTCAGATTTTACAAAATTCATAAAGAGATTCTGTTTAGAAGGCAAAATGAGCAAACAAAGCACTGGAAATTTTGCTTTCAGATCATCATGTGAGGCTCTAATAAATTGTAGCCACCAGAGTTATAGTCATTATCGAGCACGAAAGTGCACAGGATTATCAGTGACTGTGAATATTGGGTAGTGAAGTGAAAACGAGATAGACGGAGAAAAGTAAGTAAACTGTTTATTATGATAGTTCTTGCCGTATACCTGAATATTAACCATTCCTCCTGGTACAACCTGTACAGAACACCAAAAACCAATAGACATGGTATGAAAGGAACCGTATAGAATACTAAAAATCATTAGGCATGGTGTGAAATGCATATCCACGTTATCAGCCCCACCCCAATACGAGGTTGCTGTATTTCTTTCCAGATAGTAATATGTGTACCAAATTTGGTTTAAATCGATCGGTGGAGCTTTTTCCCTGTGGATTTTCTCAGGTATGCACATGTCGCAATATATTTTACATATAAAACATTTTAAGCATATTTGTACACATAATTCACCTGTATCTCTAGCTAATTTCGCCATGTGGTTTCGTTTTTAAGCAGCTCAATGTTTATGACAACACATTTCCTGAACTATGAGTCGTACGATGATATAATTCTCCAAATAAATCCAGTGATATATGTAGATACGGTTTGCATAACGTGTTGCGAACGGAATTAACAGCAAATGAGTAATAAATTAAAACGGCATTCGCGATGCGGCAGTTTTACTGCAGGAACGACAAAAATGAAATCAACAATAAACTTATTTCCTTTCACCATTGTGTGCGGTGTCAGCCACAAAAGTCTCACAAAAGTTTGAAATTATGGGTGAACTTAGTTGCAAGTCACTAACTGAGCTCATTCTCAAATGCTGTACAGATATGTTCCTGCTATTCGTGCGTCGTGAGCTACGCTTATTTTTCACCCCGAACCCCACTAATTTGAGAGTTAGGTGGTTCATACCCCCACACTGGTTCTTCGAGGACAGTATCTGACATATGTACCAAGCTTTGCTCAAATTTATCCAGTGGTTTAGGACGAGATGTGGAAAATACATACATATATCTGCTTTAATGAAATTGATGGGTTTGGTGCACAGTTTTATTCTACTGGGTTAATCTGTTTTCTTTGTTGCTCTTAAGTTAAAACTGTTCACCAACATGACAGATCAAATTTTTTAGGGGAGTAGACAAGCTTGGTGCCTAATGGTTGGTACTTCTCGGGAGCATTTTCTATTGTGTTGTGCGGAATTAGTTTGTTAGTTTCGTTTTGGGATACGTCATGTTGTTTATTTGTCATTTGTTCAGTTCCTGGTTGCTATTAGCAAGTCATTTTCAAATAAGATTAGGAAGTATTATTAGTAATGTAAGCAAGTTTTGTTGTGTTTAAATTTTTTGAGACAATTGCATGGGAAACAATTAATTAGGGTTTTTGTAATTCTTTTTTCTTCCTTTTCTTTCTTTTTTTTGGGGGGGGGGGGGAGAGACAGTGGGTGTGGATGTCTCACGTAATAGTCATGGAGCAGCACGATTTGTATGCAACAGCTAGACGGCTTGTTAGAGGCGAATTGTATGAATCGGCATTTGTGCTTGTTATTTGTATAACGCTTTATTAAACAGTCTGCGTCCTCACAGCTGTATGCTATACAAATACAAGCCAATTAAAAGTTCTAGTGGTAGTAATCTGAATTTACAAGTTATAGTGAAGTTTCTAAATTAATTTCCACTCGCATGCTATTATAAAAGGGTGCTTAATTCTTACAGATGAGGAATTCATTCAGAATAATTTTCAACAAATGTTGAAGAGGTGTCTATAACCTATAGGGAGTTATTTATGGACATGATAAACCTCCGCTCATTATTATTCTTGTTTCATTTGTGTCCTGGTCACGTTACGTTTCTGAACCATGCCGGCTTTGCGGCTATCGATAATTTTTCTGAGATGCTAACCTTTCGGCTCTTGTGAGTCGGTCGCGAGGTGGCGCTGCAGGGAGCGAATCGAGCGAGGCGAGCGCGAGTGAGTTTAGTAGGGAGGTGGAGAGAAGACGGTGCGATTGCCCAAGGAGAGTAGGTCCGGTCGACGAAGAGGTGTTTTGAAACGGCACTGTACAGGCACAGTCGTAACGGCTGTCTCTTGAGATGGTTTGCCCAGCCAAACAGTTGGTGACAGTTAACAGATCACACCTTTTTGGGAGATTGTAGTGGCGACCTTCTTCTCTAATGCTGTTGGACGATTATGTCGCCTACCCAACAAAGCGATATGATTATAGTTACGTCTTTCACCGGCGATGCACTTTCTGCCTTCCGTATTGCAACTGTACCTCACCCGAGACAAACTATTAGCGAGCGCTGAGTTATGAAAATCTGTTAGTAATCCATGTCGTGGTCGGACCCTACGCAATTTGATGCACCATTGTGATGGGACTCTTGTTGCTTCGTGTCTAGTAGCGACGGCATTCTGCCTTACCAACCAAGCCGTGGGGCTTATTGTGTGTAATGTTTTAAAACTGAGTGTTTAGTTTGTTTCAGACAGTCGGGTGAATCTTGAACTGTGTGATATACCAAAGTACCCTAACTCCGTGAGACACTTGTGCGGAAGGCTCAACGTCGGCATCCACAAAGGGCTCGATTATCGTAAGGATAAAATATCATTTGGTGTTTTTTGGGGGGTTTGTTTTAACTCATGCAATACTGCTGGTATGCCGTTTTAATTGAAGTTGTTTTATGTGACTGACTTTGGTTTTATTTACAGAGCATTGTTGAGACATTTGGCTGTAGCGTGTTGTTGCTGCGTCAGCGCACGCAATTTGTTGGCCTATAATTGTTGACAATTTGTTCTACATCTGTGCCTAGGTGATTGGTCTGGGTTACACCTTTGGGTTCTGGCTTGTTCTTGAATCTGAGGGAACTGATTGTTCAGTTAAGACCCAGGTGCACCCAATAACAGCCCTCTGGATTAATTGTTTGAGGGGGGGGGGGGGTAGGGAGAGAAACACCTGGGAAGAGAAGTCGGACGCACCTACTATACTCCGCGCCCTCGGCCGCGCCAATAAATCGGGCCCTAACGTCACAACCAGGTGTGACCCGTGTTGGCCGCTCCGCAGGACTTTCATGTGCGCACTTGGCAGATGCCGTGAGCTGGGAACTATCCGTAAGAGAAGTGTCTGATGTAGATTATTGCCTGTCTGGTTGGGAGTCCGTATGCGAGGTTACTGTTTCTTTTAAATGAATACATTTGGGCAAGGTTTTAAAACTATTTTTAAGTGAACTTATTGTAGCCCTTTAGACGTTAGGTGTACTCTGTTTTGTTTTTAATATCAAGAGGTATTATATTTCTCATCTGAAAAGTTGTTATACTTGCTTTGCCATCGAAAGCTAACTGAGGGGTTTAAGTTTATGACAATTCTTATCTGTTGATTGATTATAATAAATATTGTGAACAATAAAAGGTGAATGCTCCCCCCGCCCTAAGGCCCAGTCCTTCCGCTTAGTCCTTTGGGCGTTTTGTGATACACCGTGGTAGTAGCGGTTTAAGTTTCCACTGGGGAAATAATGGAGCAGCACCCAAGGGGCTCCTTAATAGCCGCTAGAGCAGCTACTAAAATATCGTTATATTTTGACAACCAGCTTTGCACACATCTCCGTAAGCACATGTCTGCCTATGAGCCTGTAAAAATGTATTGAACGAGTACGTTAGGAGAAACTGACGATACTGCTTCGATTGCTCTATGGTCACAGCGCTGGGTAAATACGAAACGTCTTAATTTATAATTGCTTAAGAATAAAATAATCCGAAGTGCATCAAATTATGAACTCTTGCAGTCTTTTGGATATAACTTAATATTTTTTTAGAAATCTCCAGTTTTACCATTCAGTTAGTTCTTTTATCATTAACTGGCCGTTTATTGCTTTATTGCAGTTGATGTGATGAATCGCAGCTAATCGTAAATGTGGAAAAATGTAATGTAATGAGGATGAGTAAGAAGAACAAACCTGTAATGTTAGGATACAGTATCACTAATGTCCTGCTTGACATAGTCAAGTCGTTTAAATATCTGGGCATACCATTGCAAAGCTACGTGAGGTGGTAGGAGCATGTGAGAACTGTGCTAGGGAAGGTGAATCGTCGACTTCAATTTATTGGGAGAATTTTAGGAAAGAGTGGTTCATCTGCAAAGGCGATTGCATATAGGACGCTGGAGTGACCCACTCTTGAGTACTGCTCGAGTGTTTGGGATCAGTATTAGATCGGATTGAAGGACGACATCGAAGCAATTCAGAGGCGGTTGCTAGGGTTGTTTGCGGTAGGTTCGAACAACACGCAAGTGTTATGGAGATGCTACGGGAACTCAAATGGGAATCCCTGTAGGGAAGGCGAAGTTCTTTCCGAGAAACACTATTGTGAAAATTTAGAGAACCGGCACTTGAATCTGACTGCCGAACGATTCTACTGCAGCCAAAATATATTGCGGGTAAGGATCACGAAGATACGAGAAATTACCGCTCATACGGAGGCATATAGATAGTCGTTTTTCCCTCGCTCTGTTTGCGAGTGGTACAAGGTACCCTCCGCCACGCACGGTACGGTGGTTTGCAGAGAATCTGTGTGGATGTAGATATTGTTTAGCGTGTTATGTTTAGTCTACTAATTCCTTTGTAAAGTTGCAAGCACTTTCTTTGTTTCGTTACTAGTACACTTGTTGCTTCATGACACCACAAAATATTCACGCATAACGTTTTGCTCCGTGGTCTACAATTAAAGACATCAGATTGTGACATGAGGCATGATTCGGTGCTTCATAAGATTGTTACCAACCAGATTAGAGCCACCTTATGTGAGGGTCTGGCAACATAACGGATGCTGAGAAACCGCACAGGAGCGCTCTTTTTAACGTTGGTTCTTGCAAGCGGTGGTGGTGACAGACAAGCCCAAGGAGCGAACATTTGGCTCGGCTCCAGGTTACCAGGTAAACGACAAGGCATGCGAGGCACTGAACGCACAGTTTACTTCCCTGCCGCCAAAAGACGTCACATTCACAAGCACGGAACAAAAGGGGTGTCATGGCGATAATACTCACTGAAATGAAATATGTGTATCAAAAAATCTCAACGCTGCATGAATTCAAAAGCTACCAAACTGGGCGCGTCGACGAGCCGAGTCCATCGCCGCTCACAATGTTTTAATACGCATAAAACCACGGAAGTTAGAATAATATTAATAAGTGTCATTTACCGTTCTTTTCGTAACCGATTAACTATGTGAGAACCTGAGGGGATGCAAAGGAAAACGAAGTAGCATTTGAAATGTACTTGTTTATACTATAACATGTTTTAATTCACAAATTAGTGTCAATGTTACGGCAGGATACAATTTTGCATTTAAACAGATTAAGACGGATTACGCAGTTCTCAACAGTAAGACGTATCATGTAGTCAGCACGGTCAGCACTTTTCTACTGTCTTAGTGATTTTGGAATATCAGTGTTTTGAATAATATTAAATTCATCTAAATGAGTCACTAATAAAGGCTTTTGCATGTGTTGTATGTTCTTAGGGCACTGGGAGAAAGGTAGTTGAATTACGATTCGGCATAACTGGCCATTTAAATTTTATGTTAATTTATAGACAGGTCTGTTTTGTGTAAACCAATGTTGCAAAATGGTTTCAGTATTTATTTTGTCAATAATAAGGGCACTATTAAACTTATAATGGAGTTAGTAGGCTCAAAATGGCTCTAAGCACTATGGGACTAAACATCTGAGATCGTCAGTTCCCTAGAATTAGAACTACGTAAACGTAAGTAACCTAAGGACATAACACACATCGATGCCCGAGGCAAGATTCGAACCGGCGACTGTAGCAGCAGTGCAGTTCCGGACTGAAGCGCCTATAACCGCTCGGCTACAGAGGCCGGAGTTTATAGGAAAGAGGGATTTCAGTATACAGTGTAGCTTACTGTTTTATTTCAAATATTGGAATGGTGGTCGTATCAGTAATTTCCGTTGTGACGCACAGGGTTGTCTGACGTCAGCGACGGTTTATTAGCGAGACCAGTGCGGAGGCGTCTTTTGCGTCTGAGTCGCGGTCGCATTGTTAGCTATGAGTTGTTTCGTGCGGCGCAGACTGTCAAAGCCTACATTTTGCGCTATGTGTTGAACTCCGACTTAATCATTTACTGGTGACAACTGTTCGCAGACTGGGAGAACATTAACCTCCGATAGGTGTTAGACGCTGAACGACCTGAAACACTACTTTTTAGTATCGCAAAGAGCTGCATTGAACTAAAGCCTGTTTAAAGTAATTTGTCGCGAACTAGTAGCGCTAACGAGAGACCAAACAAATACTGAAGGATTGTTTTCTTACCATTTTTCAGCGACCACAAAACTATTGACCTCTAATTTCTGATTTTTCATGATGTTAGGACGCTCTCGAGCTTTTAAGCTGAGCGCCCACGTGTGATACATGCTTAGTATGGGAGTCTGGAGTGTACGGTTTGATGTACTGGTAGCTCTGCTGCGCGGGTACATGAATCTTGATGACTAATTGTTCTCGTCAAACTTTTCGCCTTCAATTATTTAACTATCCTACATTTTCTCTAATTTTGTCCGCAAATGTTGCTGTAATATTGGAAATAACATCAATTGGTAGGAAGCGCAGAAAAAAAATTGACTATCCTTCAGAAAGTTGGCCAAATATGTTAAATGTAGCTATGTAAAGTCACCACTTAGACATGTGCTCGTACCCAAATTTTTTATATCGTCTGCAATTTCGACCCCAGTTTTTGAAACTAATTTTGTTAGTTCGAAGAGAGAAGGGAGCTCAGTGTGATATCGTATTACGAGAGTTTCGGCGAACTTGTACAGCAGATAGTATTGAACATAAAGTTAATTATGTAATTTAGTATTTCATGTGTTCTCTCCGTTAGTGTGCAGGATAGCTGACAATGACAGGAAGGTTAAAACCGGTTGTAATGGTTGGTTGGTTGGTTGTTTCGGGGAAGGAGACCAGACAGCGAGGTCATCGGTCTCATCGGATTAGAGAAGGACGGGGAAGGAAGTCGGCCGTGCCCTTTGAAAGGAACCTTCCCGGCATTTGCCTGGAGCGATTTAGGGAAATCACGGAAAACCTAAATCAGGATAGCCGGACGCGGGATTGAACCGTCGTCCTCCCGAATGCGAGTCCAGTGTCTAACCACTGCGCCACCTCGCTCGGTAGAAAACCGGTTGTAATGAAGAAGTATTTATTAGTAGCTCTCGGAGGCTGAACTATGATTTTTTTTAAATGAGGTAAAATGCATGTGCGATATGGAACACAGTGCGGTATCTAGTTAAGTCCAGAGGTAGATGCTACTTCCAAAATCTGCGATGTTTCATACAGTTGTGCCAGAACTTACATTCCACTCGGCGCAACATTCGCTGTTCGTCATCTCCGAGGTTGCGAGAACCCCCCACTCATACTAAACCGCCAGAAATGTCTGTTTAGTCGGTGAGTCCGCATATGGTGGTATAAAGGACGTACAGTATAACTGGCTACGCTTTCCCACCCGAGTTTTGCGATAATTAAGTTAGTCCGTCTTCGAAATGACTTAGTCAGCCGCCGCGTAAGATTTCTTCCTGTTACGTGGAGATGCTCTCGTAGTTTTATGTCCCCTTGCAGAGCCAAAGCAGCTCCGTTGGATTCTGGAAGTGCAATATTGCTATCTGTGTTTTACTTAATGAAGCGCGAAGTAGTTTCTTGTGCACGCAAGTTTTATCCAGGATGCCATTATGGTATGTTTATTTAAGAAACACAATGAAATGAACTTGTTCGCACTGACTATAAGCAAACTATTAACGGTACGAGAGCATGGTCTACCGCATGACTAGAACAAAAGGCATTCTATTGAAGACTGCCTACTATGGTGCACAGTCTGTAACTTGATCGTACAACCTGTATAGTTCGTATAAGATCGAATATATGTGGTTGCGCCAAAGTTATGCATTTACAGGCAATGTAAAATAACTGAAAGATTGTATTTATGACCCGGAGACCGCTCCTAATGTATGAGTGGCAAAAGGCAAGTTTTGTTAAGAGTTGTTTCTTAATAACGATTACTTGATTCTTGGCAGACTAAATGTACCTTCCTTACGTATCTCTTTGCTGACGTCAAGAGCGATTTCCGCTTCGGTACCTCATCCCACCAGCTCTCAAAGTGCCAGATGGCCAACCGCCTCTGTTAGCCAGCTTGGGAACCTACCGCCCGCTCCTTACTCCGTATATACTGCAGCGTTGATACATTCACTTCACGTATGTGAAACAGCAAAACTGGAAATAAAGTAAAATGTGCTCGTATTTGCAAATAAAGGGTACTTTACAAGGTCTGGTATAATTCTTTGAACTAACAGTGTGTATTGAAGCGGTTTGCGTTCAAATGAATGCGACAATGTGGTAATTGTTAGGCGTGAATCACATGGGCGTGTTTATGGACTGGTATTAGTCGATCACAATACTATTGCTCCTGGGAGTTAGGGCACTTCGGTCGCCATTTTATCGTGATATTTCATAAGGACTTTCTGAACCACCTTATGAAATATGTACAACTGTCCTGAAAGTATTTACAGCGCCAAATGTTTTACTTAGTCACCAGCGTACTTGTTTACTGTAAGATCACTGCTTGTTTCCAATAACAGGAGGCCAAGTGCAGTAATATAGTGGATGGATAGTAACTGCCTCTACAACAACAGAACACCATTTGTCTCATTTTCTGTGTGGCATACCAAGACAACATTTCAATATGTGCATCCTCCACAACCTACAACCTCCCTAATTATGTTCTGACACCAGAAAATCATTATGGCACAAATGGGATGTCTTATTTGGCGTGCAGACTCATGAGTTAAAGCTGACATCCCCGCTAAGATCATGAGTGGAGAGGCAAATATAACCAATAAGAAATGAGAATGAAATTCAACAACAAGGCAGCCTGCACCAAGAAATACTATATATTGTTGACGCAAGTACTGTTACCTATATGTCATTACATTTATGTTCGACCCCACTTCTAGGACTACATTTTATAATTTTGATCAACCCCCTCTGTTGAAATTAGTATGCTCCGTTTTCTACACGGCTCCAATAAGTACTGTCAAAGTAAATCCAACACGCCGATAGACAGAATCAGAGTACAAGACCTCATCAATATACGATATGATTAGTTATTCCATCCTTGGTTCAAATGGCTCTGAGCACTATGGGACTCAACTTCTGAGGTCATTAGTCCCCTAGAACTTAGAACTAGTTAAACCTAACTAACCTAAGGACATCACACACATCCACACCCGGGGCAGGATTCGAACCTGCGACCGTAGCGGTCTCGCGGTTCCAGACTGCAGCGCCTAGAACCGCACGGCCACTTCGGTCGGCTATTCCATCCTTCCATTCACCAAATACATAACCGTTGGTAAGCAGCTAAGTTTCAAATCCAGGTCGTGGGTTACAAAAAATAACCCATCAATAATACTTCAACATTTATCTTCATTTCAAATACATATGATTATCGGAGGAAGATAATGATATCAATTATTTATTAAAATGGTGCCAAACAATAACATGTGTTACCGATGAAGAAATTCCTACAGTTACACTTCACATTTTCAGATGTTTGTTTCGTATTACTTTCCTGTTTCTGTCTTTACGGGCAGGAATTACTGTAGCTACATTCCTCATAGCACATTGTTCCAGCATGGATTTACAAGACATCGGTGATGTGAAACTCAATTTACGCTTTTCTCACACAGCATCCTGAAAGCCATTGGCGAAGGCGATCTGAGGGATGTGGTATTTTTTTTTTTTTTTTTTTTTTTTTTTACCTTCTGAAACGCATTTGTCTCGGTACTACACCGAAGTCTACTGACAAAATTTCAATGAGACTGGATACCAAACAAAATTTATAACAGAGCTGAGGATATCTTGTAAGTAGGCTGTTTAGGTTCTTACATTGGTAACGCCACCGCCACGTAGCGGTCTGTATGAAAATCACTGGCTGTGCTGTGTGCAGTCTGTCGCTGGGTGGCATTGTTGGAATTTGCTATTGTAGTGTTGGGCAGTTGGCTGTTAACAGCGCGTAGCGTTGTGCAGTTGGAGGTGAGCCGCCAGCATTGGTGGATGTGGGAAGAGAGATGGCGGAATTTTGAGAGCGGACGATCTGGACGTGTATCTATCAGAAAGAGTGAATTTGTAATATTGGATGTCATGAACTGAGATATATATATATATATATATATATATATATATATATATATATATATATATATATATATTATGACTTTTGAACACTATTAAGGTAAATACATTGCTTGTTCTCTATCAAAATCTTTCATTTGCTAACTATGCCTATCAGTAGTTAGTGCTTTCAGTAGCTTGAATCTTTTATTTAGCTGGCAGTAGTGGCACTCGCTGTATTGCAGTAGTTCGAGTAACGAAGATTTTTGTGAGGTAAGTGATTTGTGAAACGTATAGGTTAATGTTAGTCAGGGCCATTCTTTTTTAAGGATTATTGAAAGTCAGATTGCGTTGCGCTAAAAATATTGTGTGTCAGTTTAGTGTTGATCAGAATAAGTAAAGAGTAATGTCTGAGTACGTTCAGTTTTGCTCAGCTGTTTGAAAATCAAATAATGTAAGAGGTTTACCAGCACAGTAATTCAATAATTTTTCTAATGGGACGTTACATAATCTTAGTAGTGAGGATGCAGCACATTATCTTGTCTAGTCATCGACAGAAGCAGAAGTAATCTCAGGTGTGCCATAGGGTAGTGTATTGAGATCCTTGTTTTTCATGTTGTATTTGAATTACTTGGGCAGACAATATTCGCAGAAGATACCCACAATGAAGTACTGTCTCAATAACGCTACATAAGCATTCATTCAGTACTTCAAGAGATTTTAAAGTGGTACAAAGATTAAGCAACTGGATCTAAATGTACAGAAATGTAAAATTATGCTCTACAAAAAACGAAAACCCTTACAGAGGCTGGACAAAAATATGGAGACACCTCGAGAAATGCATGTTTGAACATAAATGCAGATGCAAGCCAAGCCTGCAGGTTGCGCTGTTGTATTTGACCACGAAAGGCAACGATGCCTAATGTTCTCAGTGCGTAGCAAGTGTCAGTCATGGTCAATATGGTGTTCTGTGCAGCTGTGAGTGCATTAATTGGAAGCTAATCGAACATGAACATAGGCAAATTGATGATCGTATAGTGCATGCTTCTGTAACCAATGTGGCAGCGTATCGAAGATTTGTATCGTGTTCAGAGAAAGCCGAAATACATGATCCCCTAAATCATAATGCTGACGAAAATGTGGTTCAAGCCATGGTAACAGTCACTGAAGAGGATTTTGACAAAGAATAAGTGGACAAGTACAAAAGTTTCTGCAAAACTGAGTTTCGCACTCATGAATCCTGTGAGTACGAAAACAGGAAGGGGGCTCTACAGGTACGGAATTTGAGCGCGAGCTGGAATTCCAGAAACACTTGTCGATGTTGCAAATGCCCGTAACAGAAAAACACGGTTCCGAAACCATAAAACCTCTACTAGGAAACAACATAAGAAAGTCTTTTGTTCGGATGAGTCTTATTGCACACTGTTTCCAACTTCTGGCCGAATTTACGTCCCAAGAGCGAAACATACCGGGGGGTTTCGGTAATAATTTAGGCAGCCATATCGTGGTACTCCATGCGACACATTGTTACTATGTAAAGACGCATTACTACCAAAGATTATGTGACTGTTTTGGCTGAACAGGCTCATTCCATGGCCCCCCCAGGGGGTCCTCAACTCTTTCGTAGATACATGCGTAGCGAGCATGGGACCCCGAGCTAATGTGGCCCTCCTTCCTTTCTGGGCTGCATACCTTCCTTTTCCGCATCCTTCCCTATCCCCCATCTTCGCCCCCCTCCCCTCACCCCTGGCTCTTTCCTTCCCTTTCTCCCCCTCTGGGAGACGGACGCACGTAAATTTAACGCATTCTTCGCCTTCTCTGTATATCTTCGTCCTTCGTTTGTCCTTCTCTTTTCCTTACCTCTTCTCTTTACCCTTTTCTCCGCTGCGGCGTTTGAGACCTCTCTTCTTTCATTTCCCTTTCTTTGTTTTTCCCTTTCTCATTCTTCCTCCCTGTGCGTGTCTGAAGGCCAACCCACACAATTTCGTGTGTAGCCGGTGACGGGGTAACGCGTAATTCCCCGCCCCGTGTAGACAGCTAGGACACGTACATACCCCCTGTTAACGGCCAGGCCCAGGGAGGGGTGATTACCCGAGCTGATACCTTCCGAAAGTGCCGATTGGTCCCTCCGTCCGTTTGTCGGGAGGTGTGACCTGAGGTGTGAACAATCACCTAAGGCGGGAGTGCCCTCAGAGAGGGCCCCCACAAGGGAGGAGCGCGCCATCGGAGACGCCGGTAGTCATGGGAGATTCTTCCGCAATGGTTTCCTCACCTTCCACTATGTCTGCTCACAAGCGTAAGTTCACTGAGTCTCAGCCACAGACAGTTCTTCCATCGTTGCCACAGTTCCTTGTTGTTTCTCAGTCTGATGAAAGTCACGACTTCTCCATGGTCAGCCCTTTCATTATTCAGAAAGGTGTCGACGCAATTGCAGGTCCTGTAAAGTCTTGTTCCAGATTACGGAATGGCACCTTGTTGTTAGACACAGTCAGTGCACTCCAGGCACAAAAATTGCTGCGTTCTTCACTTCTCCACACTTTCCCTGTCCGGGTGGAACCGCACCATACTTTAAATTCCTCGCGTGGAGTCGTTCATACACGCTCCCTCGATGGATTGTCTGACGACGAAATTCAGCACTACCTGTCTTACCAGGGCATAACGGCTGTTCATAGAGTTATGAAAAGGGTTGACACGAACATCATTCCAACCCGCACTGTCTTCTTGACTTTTGATGAAGTTCAAGTCCCATCCAAAATCAAAGCAGCCTATGAGATAATTTCCGTTCGCCCTTATGTCCCAAACCCTACGCGTTGATATCGGTGTTAGCGGTTCAATCACACCAGCCAGTCCTGTTCCAATCCGGCCAAATGTGTTACGTGTGGCAAGGATGCCCATGAGGGTGCTTGTCCAACCTCAATCCCCTCGCTGCATCAACTGTATGGGTGACCACGCTGCTTCCTCTCGAGATTGCCCCATTTTTAAAGACGAAAAGCTCATCCAGGAAATCAGAGTGAAGGAAAAGGTGTCGACCTTTGCTGCTCGAAAATTATTCGCCAGTCGACAGCCCATCGTGCCTCAGACAGGAAAATACAGCACTGTCCTTGCTTCTCCTCAGCCAACAAAGGAGGCGACCACGCAAACTTCCGACCTCACCTTTAGTGCCACAGTCGTCAGATCGGCCAGCGCAAAGATCGCCCGTTGAACCTCACCACTTTCGCCTGCCCACTCTACGGCTCACCCTTCATCGGGTTCTGCTAAATCTCGAGCCCAAAAGTCAGACACCAAGACTTCAAGAAAAGAGCATACTCGTGAAGATTTTTTACGTACCCCAACTTCACAACCATCGGTTCTTCCTTCATCTAAATATCATATTTCCAAGAAGGCTAATAAGAAACCCAGTTAATCTCCTTCTCTGCCAAGGCGTGTCTCATCTACAGCACCACCTGGCGGAAATCGCCCTTGGCCGTCTTCTGTGTCGCCGAGGCGCAGTGCTGGCGGCCGATCAACCGGCCGATCGCTGGTGGCAGGAGCTGCTCCTGCACAACCTATGGATCAGGATCTTCTGCCTTCGGCTGGATGCCATTCCATGCTGTCGGTCGCAAGCTCTGAGCAGTCATTGAGTTGACGGCAACCTTGGTCACATTCCTCCATTTTCTGTTCACCCTATGTCCATTATCCACTGGAATATCCGCGGCATTCAAGCCAATCGGGATGAATTGTCGATCCTCTTACGATCCTACTCGCCGGTCATCTTCTGTCTTCAGGAAACAAAGCTGCGTCCCCATGACTGCTTTGTTCTCCCCCATTTTCAGTCCGTCCGATTTGATCTCCCCTCTGTTGAAGGCACTCCAGCCAATGGAGGACTCATGATTCTTCTCTATGATACTCTCCATTATCACCAAATTCACTTAAACACTTCCTTCCAAGCTGTCGCTGTCAGTCTTTCCCTTTCTGGATATACCTTTCCTCTTTGTACTGTATACATTCCATCCTCCGCACCAATGACAAAGGTGATCTCCTTCATCTTCTTGGTCAGCTTCCAACCCCCTATTTGCTGGTTGGGGACTTCAATGCCCACCACCCGCTTTGGGGATCTCCACATCCTTGTCCACGTGGCTCACTATTGCTAGACGTCTTCCACCAAGCGGATCTAGTTTGCCTCAACATTGGGGTCCCTACATTTTTGTCTTCCTCCACGACAAATATCTCTCATTTGGACCTTTCGGTCGGTACTGTTCCGCCCTTGATGATACACACTCGAGTGATCACTTTCCATGTGTCCTTAGACTGCAGCCTCCACTGCCCTATATGCGCCCGTGACGCTGGAAGTTTGCCCAAGCCGATTGGACACTTTTTTCGTCTCTAGCGACATTCGATGACCGTCACTTTCCTAGCGTCGACAATGAGGTCAAACATATTACCGACGTTATTCTTACAGCTGCGGAACGTTCAACCCACGCACCTCCGAATTGCCCCGGAACCCCCCAGTTCCTTGGTGGAACGAGGCATGCCGTGACGCAATATGTGAGCGGCGACGTGCTCTTCGCGTTTTCCGCCACCATCCTACTTTGACCAACTGTATCCGCTATAAGCAATTCCGTGCGCGATGCCGTCGCGTCATCCGCGATAGCAAGAAGGCGAGCTGGAAAGTCTTTATTAGTTCATTTAACACCTTAACTCCCTCCTCGGAAGTTTGGAGTCGGATTCGACGGTTATCAGGCGCGCCTAGTTTATCCCCCGTCTCTGGGCTCACTGTCGCGCGTGATACGTTAGTGGACCCCGTCGCAATTTCTAACTCCTTGGTAAACACTTTGCTGAGACTTCGAGCTCTTCAAATTACCCGCCAGCGTTTCGCCCGAAGAAACGTGCAGCGGAAGTGCAACCTCTTGCTTTCTTCTCTCAAAATCGCGAAAGCTATAATACTGCTTTCTCCATGCGGGAACTCCAACATGCACTCTTTTCTTCTCGCTCCTCCGCCCCAGGACCCGATGGTATCCACATCCAAATGTTGCTGCATTTATCAACCCATAGTCTGCGTTACCTCCTTCGCATTTATAATCGAATTTGGACCGACAGTACTTTTCCTAGACGATGGCGGGAAGCTATCGTCGTTCCTGTTCCGAAACCTGGAAAGGACAAACATCTCCCCTCTAGCTATCGCCCTATTTCTCTCACGAGTAGTGTATGTAAGGTTTTCGAGCGTATGGTGAACTGCCGTTTAGCTTGGTGGCTGGAGTCCCGCAGTCCTTTAACACCCGCAGTCCTTTAACACCTGCCCAATGCGGTTTCCGAATGCATCGTTCTGCAGTTGACCATCTTGTTTCTCTCTCCACTTATATCATGAACAATTTTCTCCGGAAACGCCAAACAGTAGCAATATTTTTTGATCTGGAGAGAGCATACGATACCTGTTGGAGGACAGTCATCCTCCGCACACTGTTCTCTTGGGGCTTTCGAGGTCGGCTGCCCCATTTTCTTCGCGAATTTATGGCAGAGCGCACATTTAGAGTGCGGGTGATCACTACTCTCTCCCGTACTTTCTCGCAAGAAAACGGGGTACCCCAGGGCTCCGTGCTAAGTGTTGTACTGTTTGCTATTGCCATAAATCCAATTATGGATTGTCTCCTTCCTGATGTTTCGGGCTCCCTCTTTGTGGACGATTTTGCGATCTACTACAGCTCTCAACGGACCATCCTTCTTGAACGACGTCTTCAAGAATGTCTCGATCGCCTCTACTCTTGGAGCACCGAAACCGGCTTCCATTTTTCTCCCAGGAAGACCGTTTGTGTTAATTTTTGGCGACGTAAGGAGTTTCTTCCTTCCTACTTACATCTAGGACCTTTCAACCTTCCGTCTTCGGATGTCGCTAAATTCTTGGGTCTTATGTTTGACACAAAATTGTGCTGGTCCTCCCACGTTTCCTATCTTTCGGCTCGCTGTCTGCGATCGCTCAACACCCTCCGTGTCCTGAATGGTACCTCCTGGGGAGCGGACCGAGTGGTCCTTCTCCGCCTCTATAGCGCCTTAGTGCGCCCGAAATTGGACTACGGAAGCATAGTTTACTCCTCTGCTCGGCCGTCTGTTCTTCGTCGTCTCGACTCTATCCACCAACGTGGATTACGTTTAGTGTCTGGTGCTTTTTACACCAGCCCTGTGGAAAGCCTTTATGCTGAGACTGCTGAACCTCCGCTGTCAAATCGGCGAGCAGTCCTTCTGAGCCGTTATGCTAGCCATCTGTCTTCCATGCCTGCTAATCCAGCCCATGACATTTTTTTCGACGCCTCCTTTGATGTTGGGTATGCAGGCCGCCCCTCCTTCCTACTACCACCGGGAGTCCGCTTCCGTCAACTGCTCCATTCTCTTTCCTTCCGCTTTCCTAAAACCTTCTTGACAACTTGGGTACAGCACCGCCTTGGCTCCGTCCCCGGATCTGCCTGCTCCGTGACCTTTGTCAATTTCCCAAGGATGGTACCCCTTCACTTGTTTATCGTCGGGCATTTGCTGCTCTATGTGCACAAATGAAGGAAGCCACATTTATTTACACTGATGGCTCGAAAACATCGTTAGGTGTAGGGAGTGCCTATATTGTTGGCGACACCCCAAATCAATTTCGGCTTCCCGACCAGGGTTCGGTTTATACTGCGGAGCTTTACGCTGTTCTCCAGGCTGTCCACTACATCCGCCGCCATCAGCGGATACAGTACGTTATCTGCTCAGTTTCTCTCAGCTCTCTCCTCAGTCTCCAAGCTCTTTACCCTGTGCACCCTCTGGCCCACCGGATTCAGGACTGTCTGCGCTTGCTCCACCTGGGGGGCGTCTCGGTGGCGTTCCTCTGGCTCCCGGGACACGTTGGTATCTGTGGAAATGAGGCGGCTGATATTGCGGCCAAGGCTGCAGTCTCTCTTCTTCGGCCAGCTATTCAATCGATTCCCTTCGCCGACCTACGGAGCGTTTTATGTCGTCGTGTTGTTCTTTTATGGCACGCACATTGATCGACACTTCCCCATAATAAATTGCGGGACGTGAAAGCTCTTCCTTGTGCTTGGACCTCTTCCTCCCGAACGCGTCGTCGGGAGGAGGTAATTTAAACTACGGATAGGGCACTGTCTTTTTAGCCATCGACATCTTTTAAGCGGCGATACTCCCCCAACCTGTCCCCACTGCTCTCAGCTGTGGACGGTAAGACACCTTTTAATTGAGTGCCCCTATTTTACTCCGTTACGCGCCCGTCTACAGCTGTCGCCTGATATATCATCAATTTTAGCAGATGACACGCGCTCGGCCGATCGCGTTTTCGAGTTTATTAGTGCCAGTGAAATGACGTCAGTCATTTGAAGCTTTTTTTTTGGGACAACCAACCCCTTTCTGTAGTGGATTTTTAAGCCTTCCTTCTGCTTTTAGTTTCTCCAATTTTTTGAGTTTCGTTCCCATTGCTGCTGGTTTCCATTTTCGGTTTTTACTGTTTCCTAAGTCACGGACCGGGCGCTAATGACCATGCAGTTTTGCGCCCTAAAACCAAAGCAAAACAAAAAAAAAAATCATTCCATCGCGCTGGTTTGTTCCTCAATGGTGGTGATGTTTCAAGACAAGATACTTGTTCGCACTTTGCATCGTCCAGGACTGGCTCTGTGAGCACGAGGATGAATTTTCACATCTTCTCTGGCCACTGGTCTTCTTTGAAGAGAAGGGGGCGTGACCGCTATTCACCTCCATCATCGCCGGCTGGAGTGGCCGAGCGGTCTAGGCGCTAAAGTCTGGAGCCGCGCGACCGCTACGATCGCAGGTTAAAATCCTGCCTCGGGCATGGATGTGTGTTATGTCCTTAGGTTAGTTAGGTTTAAGTAGTTGTAAGTTCTAGGGGACTGATGACCTCAGACGTTAAGTCCCATAGTGCTCAGAGCCCTTTGAACCATTTTTGAACCTCCATCATCACTATCATAACCTGCCACTATCTTGTAGGACCAATGGTACACAATCCCATTAAAAATCGTACAGAATATGTATTTATCCAGCCCGAGACGACTGGAGGCTGTTTCAATGCATGCCAATGGTTTTGCTGCACTTTATTAGCATGGTACTGTGAAATCTTTGCAGTGTTTCCACATTTTTGTCCATCCGTGTAATACCCTATGACTAGAATATCAATAATTCATAATTAGTCAGTAAGCTCTTACTAATTACACTTTGTAGGGATATGAAATGGAATAATCACAAGGGCTTAGTCATTCGTCTGGCAGGTGGCAGACATCGATTCATTGGCAGAATACTGAAAAAATATAGGCCGCATACGAGACGCATTAGAAATCATTGGTGTGTCCCATCTTCGATATTAGTCAACTGTATGGGACCCATAACAAATAGTACTAACAAGAGATATTAAACTTACGCAGAGAAGGGCGGATCGAATGGTCACAAGCTGGTTTGATTCAGCGCCACGAAAATGTTGAATAAACCTGAACTTGTAGACTCTTGGAGAAAGACTCAAATTATCCCGTAAAAGCCTAGTTACTGAATTTCAGAAACCGTCATTGATGTATCTGCAGATTGTTTCTAACCTCCTTTTGTCGTTCCATTAGGACTGATGAAAAGATTAAACACAACTTGCATGGAAGCATTCAAACAGCCATTCTTCCCGCAGTCCACATGCGATTGAAAGGAAGAAACCTTAACAAATAGTAACATGTGAAGTATCCCCCACCATGCATTTCGCAATGGTTCGCAGAAACTGTATGCAGGTACAGATGTAGATAACAGGACGGTGTCATATGAAAACACTGCAAAAAATGAGACCATGTCATAACAGTGAGATAAAAGGTCATGTGGAAGATCTGCAGAGCACTGTTTACATCGTGTTTCCACCGCGTGTGTCAGCTGTCAACTACGAGAGCGACAGGCCATCCGGCACTTCTGCTACGCCGCTGTGGTGCGAAATAGGTAGGCAGCTGTACCAACAGCGCCGAGCCATGTAGTCTGCCACGGGAGCAGAATGGGACGCGTAGCGCTGTTCATTATCTGCCCTCAGCAGGTTGGCAGGCCTGTCAATATCACGGCGCCCGGTGGTTACGAGACGCCAGGCGCTATTCTGGCGACAGCGGGTAGTAGCAGGCACCAGCACCAGCCTCCGAGCCCTTCTTTTCCGACGCGCGCCTCGTTTAACTCCCCAGCAAACTCGCAATCTAATTACTGTGACGTTTTCTCCGGCGGGCGCAGTGTTGCTTTTGGAGTGTTACGGAATCGAGTTAAGCTTCTCCTTGCTCCCTTCCGATACTGCCTCGCACCGTCTCCGTCGAGCTGTCGCCGTTCGAATTTCCGGACCAGGAATAGCTGCGAAGGAGAAGACACTCGAAGGGAACACGGAAGGTGATAATTTAGGCAGGCGCTGAAATGAAGCTGGAACATTACACACTGAAGCTGTGAAACCGTAGGAAAAAAATTATTACGGTACCGTCCAGCCAGTATCCACTGGCAGGTTAGGTGGGTATAGAAGATAAATATAGACTTCTGAATATCTTTTCTTCTTGTGCCCTATGAATGTAATGTATTGTTCTTATATGACATCCATCCTTTCCTTGACTTCTCCATTTGGGTTGTTATTTATATGGTTACGAATCGGCTTTCGTCGTCTTATATCTTCAACTGTATAAAACTGAAATGGAGACAGCTGTAATTAGCTCTAAATCTACTTTTCCGATACTGTTTGTGTAAAAATTACGGTAAATGAAAACAGTAATTTCGAAATAATGTAAGTCTGGTATTAATAACGTAAACAATAAAATGGCAGTGACCTGTGTGTCAGCGTAAATATTATTTTCCTACGCCCTACGTCAGTAACAAAATCTGTTAATTTAGTAATAATGTTTAATACAAGTACTTAAATTTAATGTGCAGCCTTAACCATGGCTCTTCCACATTCCGTAATAATGACAAAATGTACAGGTACTCTTCTCAAGGAAAGAGTCCACAGTATGTATTATCTACTAACACCTCTCTTTAGTCATAATACCCTATGTAATTCCAGACTACTCCTTAACGTACTGATCACACGTTGTCTCATTAACACTGTAGAAATGAAGCAAACAACGCTTAACTACGTGAGTTGATGACAGCAGTGTGTTTTGCTGTTGATCACAACATAAAACAGTAAATAAATATTTTTAATCAATTACAACTGATTTCACTAAATCCCCTCCTTGGAAAGGACAAGCAACAGTCTTTCATTATGTAAAGCGAGTGATAAATTTGTAGCTTTTATTTATTAGCAATATATCGAAACCTGCAATAAACCAAACGCTCTGCGCATATGACTTACATAAGAATAAGTTCCGTAATATTTAGTTGTGTGGGAGAACTAATTGTTACGTCTTAACCACCGAAACAACCGTGATTTTAAACCTCCTCGCGTCTGTCACAGACATTCACCCCTCCTCCTCTACCACACACACACACACACACACACACACACACACACACACACACACACACACACACACACACACACATCACATCTTTCAGGAGTGCTAGTTCTGCAAGGTTCGCAGGAGAGCTTCTGTAAAGTTTGGAAGGTAGGAGACGAGGTACTGGCAGAAGTACAGCTGTGAGTGCCGGGCGTGAGTCGTGCTTCGGTAGCTCAGTTGGTGGAGCACTTGCCCCCGAAAGGCAAAGGTCCCGAGTTCGAGTCTCGGTCGGGCACACAGTTTTAATCTGCCAGGAAGTTTCACATCACACAGTGTTTAAAAGGGAGAAAGTTTCAGACGGAAAAGTAATTTAGGGCGTATACCATAGTGTTATTGGATCGTTACATTCTTCTGGATAACGTCGAAAGTTCCATCAGATAGATCATAAAGCTGGAAAATTCTAGAGAAATGAGAGCGCACCTTATAACAATACATCTACTAACAGTTAATTAGTTCAAAAATTATCACGTCGCGCACTCAAAGTATGATCTTTTTATTGCGCAACTAAAAGATCTTTAATGTGGCAGGTATTGCTACATCAGTTGATTAGTCACTGAAGAAAATTAACAATAATATCACTTACCTTGTATTTGCAATCCAACGACGATCTCGCTCTGGCTTTGTCTCGTAATTAAAAATGCTGTCCAGGTAGCACGACTGTCACTGTTGGTGCGAAAGGCACTCGGATGTTAATTACGCCGACTTGAAGAACTTACGAAGACAATCTTTCAGGATTAATTTGATGATTTATGTTTTTCATTGCCATGCGCTTCATACTTTCTTAAACTATGTTCACTTGAAAATAATTCTTGACACTCACTTTTGACAAAAATTCACATTTATTAAACTTTTTATACTTTCGCATGTTCAAAACATTACGTCATCATACAATTTCGCAGCCGTTACGGTTCTCAATAAAACTCTCAACATTTTTCACTGTCCACAACTCAGACTTACCATTTCAGTTTCAACACAAAGTCAAGACTGTTGACATTCAACACAAAAACTTGACTACTCTGTACGCTTCCGCGCCAAAAGTCACAAACCAGCATCAAGGACAACAATAAGTACAAAGATATGTCACTAGATATTATATCGATTTCAACATCTCAAAAAAAAAAAAAAAGGTTCAAATGGCTCTGAGCACTATGCGACTTAACATCTGAGGTCATCAGTCCCCTAGAACTCAGAACTACTTAAACCTAACTAGCCTTAGTACACCACACACATCCATGCCCGAGGCAGGATTCGAACCTGCGACCGTAGCGTCAACATCTCAAAATATGGATGTACATACATATAAA
This sequence comes from Schistocerca piceifrons, assembly GCF_021461385.2. Classification (NCBI taxonomy): domain Eukaryota; kingdom Metazoa; phylum Arthropoda; class Insecta; order Orthoptera; family Acrididae; genus Schistocerca; species Schistocerca piceifrons. Next base: position 451,126,540 of record NC_060140.1, on the reverse strand, counting down.
AATGAAACCAAATTTGAACAGAGTGAAAAATATGAGACATTACGTAGAAAAATATTCATTAATTTACGGTATCGAAAAATAGGGTTGGCGGATGGTAATGGTTTCGCAAATAAAGAAACATTACAACCTGTAGAAAATTGATGCTTGATGCAGGGGTTTGCAGCTGACCTTCAACATAACCAAATGAGACGTATTTGGCTTAAGTAGGCAGAAAGACCCATTAGTGCGTGATTACACTACTGCAGAGCACTCACTGGAAGCAAAATGGTTCAAATGGCTCTGAGCATTATGGGACTTAACTTCTGTGGTCATCAGTCCCCTAGAACTTAGAACTACTTAAACCTAACTAACCTAAGGACATCACACACATCCATGCCCGAGGCAGGATTCGAACCTGCGACCGTAGCAGTCGCGCGGTTCCGGACTGAGCGCCTTAACCGCGAGACCACCGCGGCCGGCACTGGAAGCAGTCACACCCATAAAGTATCTAGTAATGTGAGTATATAGTAATTTAAAGTGTAACGACCACATAAATCTAAATAAACTACATATGCCACACTGCGATTCAGCGGTAGAATCCGCAGGAAATGCAGGTCATCTAGTACGGTAGCAGCTTACGAAACACTCTTCGACCATTAGTTGCATAATGCTCGTCAGTCTGGGAGACAGGAAGTAGAGAAAATCTGAAGAATAGAGCGTTTGGTTACTGGTTCATTTAGTAGGGGCGAATGTGTCACGGATATGCTCTGCCAATTCCAGTAACAGACGCTGAAAGAAAGAGGTTCTGCATTACGGTCTCATTTAATGTTTAAGTTCCGAGACCGTACGTTCCAAGAACAGTTGCACTATGTGATCAAAACTATCCGAACACCTGGCTGAAAATGACTTAAAAGTTCGTGGCGCCCTCCATCGGTAATGCTGAAATTCAATATGATGGTGGCCAATCCTTAGCGACAGCTTCCACTCTCGCAGGCATTCGTTCAATCAGGTGCTGGAAGGTTTCTTGGGGAATGGCAGCCCACTGTTCACAGAGTGCTGCACAGAGGAATGGTATCGATGTGTGTCGGTGAGTTCTGGCACAAAGTCGGCGTTCCAAAACATCCCAAAGGTGTTCTATAGGATTCAAGTCAGGACTCTGTGCAGGCCAGTCCATTACTTATTGTCGAGTAGCCGCTCCGCCACAAGCCGTGCATTATGAACAGGTGCTCGATAGTTTTGAAAGATGAAATTACCATCCCCGAATTGGTCTTCAACAGCGGGCAGCAAGAAGGTGCTTAAAACATCAATTTACTGTTGGCATTACACACGCTAGCAGATGACGTTCACCTTGTATTCGCCATACCCACACCCAACCATCGGATCGCCACATTGTGTACCTTGATTTTCCACTCCTCAATCGTCCAATGTTTACGCTACTTACACTAAGCGAGGCGTCGTTTGGCATTTACCGGCATGATGTGTGGCTTATGAGCAGGCGCTCGACCATGAAATCCAAGTTTTCTCACCTCCCGCCTAACTGTCGTAGTACTTGCAGTGGATCCTGATGCAGTTTGGAATTCCTGTGTGATGGTCTGCATATATGTCTGCCCCTTACACATTACGACCCTCTTCAACTGTCGGCGGTGCCTGTCAGTCAATTAACGAGGTCGGCCTGTACGCTTTTGCGCTGTACGTGTCCCTTCACGTTTCCATTTTACTACCACATCGGAAACAGTGGACCTAGGGATGTTTAGGAGTGTGGAAATCTCGCGTACAGACGTATCACATAAGTGACACACGATCACCTGATCACGTTCGAAATCCGCGAGTCCCGCGGAGCGCCCCATTCTGCTCTCTCACGGTGTCTAATGACTACTGAGGTCTCTGATATAGAGTACCTGGCAGTAGGTGGCAGCGCAATACACCTAATATGAAAAACTATGTTTTTGGAGGTGTCCGGATACTTTTGATCACATAGCGTATATTGGACGGAGAGACCATAAATGAATAATTAGAAAGATTCGATGTTACACAGAAACTTACCAAAAATCTTTCTTCCTGCGAACCATTTGGACTCGACCAGGAAAATGGGGAAGTTAGACTGGTACATTAAATTTCATCCGCCCTACAGCGTAAGGTGGTTCGCGCAGAACAAATGTGGATGTAATAGTAAGTGAAACAGTACATGTACTTGCAGCGGCGACAATCCCCCCCCCCCCCCTCTCTCTCTCTCTCTCTCTCTCTCTCTCTCTCTCTCCCATTTTGTCCTTTGATCGCAGCTTTTACTTTTCCTTCAATTATATTTTATGTAGAGCACTTTTATATATGTAGGTAAGCTGGAAACTGGGTCTATTTTTATATGTCAGACTACATAGTGACACAGTACAAGTAATTATTATTTTTTCTTTCAACAAATTCTAGGGAGAAATCACAAAAGGTTTCTGACGCTCGCTCATAAGCGATAGTTATAATCTTCTGAAGAAGAGCACTAGGTGCCTGAAACTGGAAAAGGAATAAAATTTCTTTTGTGCTGATTATTTCAGCAAATAGAAATACAGTTGCTGAAGATGGATAAAATAACGTTGTTTATTTCTTATCAGCCGTTCCATGGGCTCCTCTTACATTAATCGTTTCGCTTGATCGTATTTTTGTTCAAATAATACTCATTTATTTCTGACCAAAATAATAACTTCCAGTTCCCATTATGCCACTTGTTGACACTCACGTTAAACTGTAAACTGCTTCATCACGTCTTTATAGTGCAATCTGTCTAGAGCGCTCTCGTGCCAAAGTTTCCCTTGTTCTTTCGTTGTCATTACTGATACCAATGAAATGTGCTTTGTATGCTTTTGCCTAACAAGTTAGCTGCGCGGGGTAGCCACGTGGTATTGGACGCGCTGCCACGGCGTGCGGTTCCCTTGTCGTAGGTTCTAGTCCTCGGGCATGGGTGTGTGTGTTGTCCTTAGCGTAAGTTAGGTTAAGTAGTGTGTAAACCTAGGGACCGAGGACTGCAGTAGTTTCGTCCCTTAGGAACTTACCACCGCCAGCCTAACAAGTTACATAAACCGAAAACATTTTAAACTATTTTATCACTCTTAATAAAAGAGCAGTTTACAAAATGGAATTTCAAAGGTAACAACTGTATAGTAATGTTTACAATTTACTTTTACAAAAAGTGTGATAATAACTCGTGCAAGCAGCTAAATGGAGGTCATCGTCAAATCACTTACAGTGGCAAAGCCTATTTGTGGTATCGCCTGACGGAAACCAGCATCAATCAGTTAAAAAGTCACTCTAGTCCATACATAGATATCTTTCACGCATCCACTCGGACATTTCGGTTCACGCAGAAGTCCATAAGGACACCAGCTCAATCACATCACCACTGACGACGCAGGCATCCATTCAAAAGCTGTTTCGCACCAGTACCCTCTTAACCATACGCAACGTGACTCATTGACATGTTACAAAATTCAATTTTGATTTGCTTTCGCGGATTTTATTTCCTAGTTATTTTTATGATCATTCCATTCTCCGTGTAGTCATTTCTAACTGCAAAATTCTACACCGCTTGAAGTGAAAATCTCTCGTTGTTTCTAGTCAGTTGGCAGTGTTGACATACCACGACGTTTCCACGAATGTCTCTCATCATTAATCTGAGAAATTCGCTTGTATTACCTGATTACTACTCTCATATGGCTTCTTTGATGTTTATATTAAACATTAGGGGTGAAAGACTACACCCCTGTCTTACACACTTCTTAATCCGAGCACTTCGTTCTTAGTCGTCCACTCTTATTATTCCGTCGTTGCTGTTGTAAATATTGTATACTACCCATTTTTCCCTATAGCTGACCCCTATTTTTCTCAGAATTTCGAACGTCTTGCACATTTTACACTGTAGAACGCTATCTCCAGATCGACCAAACCTATGAACGTTTCTTGATTTTTCTGTAATCTTGCATCCATTATTACCAACCGAAATGTGAGAAACGCCTCTCTGGTACCTTTACCTTTCCTAAAGCCAAACAGATCGTCATCTAACACATCCTCAATTTTGTTTTCCATTATTCGGTCAGCAACTCCCTGATTGCGCAATAATTCCCACACTTGTCGACTCATGGAAGCTTTGGAATTGGGTGGATGATGTTTCTCCGAAAGGCAGATAGTACATCCCCAAGACCCATAAAATCTGCACATCAACGCGAATAGTCGTTTTGTTGCCACATTTCTCACTGAATTTATAATTTCCGGCGGAATGTTATATATTCTTACTGCCTTATTCGATCTTATGTCTTCCAAAGCTCTTCTAAATTCTGATCCTAATACTGGATCCTCTAACTCTTCTATATCGACCCCTGTTTCCTCTTCTATCACGTCATCAGGCAAATCTTCGCTTTCATAGAGGTCTTCAAGGTACTGCTTCCACCTATCCGCCCTCTCCTTTAGACTTAACTGTGGAATTCCCATTGCATTTTTCATGTTATCATCCTTGATTTTAATTTCACCGAAGTCGTTTTGACTTTTCAGTATGTTGAGTCAGTCCTTCTGACAATCATTTCTTTCTCGATGACTTCACATATTTCATTTAGCCATATCGTCTTAGCTTCCCTGCACTACCTATTTATTTCACTCCTCAGTGACTTGTATTTCCGTATTTCTGAATTTCCCTGGACTTGTAGTACTTCCTTATTTCATCGATCAACTGAAGTGTTTCCTCTGTTACTCATGGTTTCTTCGCAGTTACCTTTTTTGTAACTATGTTTTTCTTCCCAGCATTTGTGGCTGACCTTTTTAGAGATGTCCATTCCTCTTCAACCTCTCTTCAGCCGAACTGCCTACTGATCTATTCTTTATCGCAGTATCTATGGTCTCAAAGAACTTAAAGGGTTCATTCCTTAGTACTTCTGTATCTCATTTCTTTGCGCATTGATTTTTCCTGACTAGTTTCTTAACCATCAACCTACTCTTCATCGCTACTGAATTTTGATCTGAATCCATATCCTCTACCGGTTACGGCTTACAATCTCGTATCTAATTTCGGAATCTCTGTCTGACCATGGTGTAATCCAACTGGAATCATATCGTATCTCTTAGCCTTCACTAAGTATACCTCCTCCTCTTGTTATTCCTGAATAAAGTATTCAGTATTATTAGTTGAAATTTATTACAGAACTCAATTAATCTATCTCCTCATTCATTCGTAGTACCTAGCGCTTATTCTCACATAACCCTTTCTTCTGCTCCTGTATTCTGCGCTGTATTCCCCGATAATTATTAGATTTTCATCTTGATTTACCTACAGAATTACCCGTTCAATATCCTCATATACTTTCTGTATCTCTTCATCTTCGTCTTGCCACGTCGGCATGAATACCTGAACTGTTATTGTCGGTGTTGGTTTGCTGTTGATTCTAAGGAATACAACACTATCACTGAACTGTTCACCGTAACTCACTCTCTGTCCTACCTTCCTATTCCTAAGGAATCCTGCTCCCGTTACACGATCTTCTGTTGCTGATGATATTACCCTACTCTTATCTGACCAGAAATCCTTGTCTTCTTTCCATTCACTTCACTGACCCCCACTATGTGTAGACGGAGCCATAGCATTTCCCATTTCAGATTTTCTAGCTTCCCTACCGCGTTGAATCTTCTGACATTCCACGCCCCGACTCGTAGTACATTATCCTTCCGTTTGTTAATCAGTCTTGATTTCATGGTCATCTCCCCCTTGACAGTCTCCTTCCGCACATCCGAATGGGGGACTGTTCCGGAATCGTCGTGACACAATTACAGGCCTTATGTCCTGTGGATACATATTATGTGTCCTTAATGTAGTGGTTTCCATTACCTTCTGCGTCCTCACGCCGTTGACAATTGCTGATTCTTTTGCCTGTAGGGTCAGTTTCCCACCCCAAGAGCAAGAGAGTGCCCTGAACCACTATCAGCTCCTCCGCTCTATTTGGCGAAGCAGGTGGCAGAATGAGGGAGACTTCTGATGTCGGAAGTCTTCGGCAGCTACTGCTGATGATTTTTATTCAAAATTTAAGCTGGCGTGGTTCTAACTTAGAACCGAGCAAGTTCTGAATACTAATCAAAGCCGCCACCCCTATACTTTGCCTATCGATGCAAATAATATGGACACGATCGAGATCGGGGATATTGATTCGTCAAACACCAGTATCTTCAAGTATTGCCTTCTCACTCGTTCCCGATATCACAAACCGCGCGCGTTAGCAGTACATGGCTAATATGACAGACAATGAATGACACGGTTTGTCAGAAAAAATCCGATACCGACTGAGGTCGAAAAGATACTGTTCTCCAATCCTTCCAGTCTGTTTGTACGGTGTAGAATATTGGCCTGCAATAAAATAAGCAGAGCAACGAATTGTTGTAATGAAAACCAAAATGTTTCGGTGGACATCAGGCCAGACACTTCATGATCATATGACTAAGGATGAAATTCGCAAATGTTACGGAAGGCCACATGTCGTTAAGAAAATAAGGGAAAGCTGTCTACTGTGTTGTGGACATTCAGTTCGCGGGTTTTCGTTAAAAAATAGTAAATGACGTGTTCGGAGACCGAGGCAATGTGGGCTAGGTACCCTCCTTAGCCCGAGATGTTGGGAGACCGAGGCAATGTTGCCTAGATACTCTCTTTAAGCCTCAGAATAGCGGTTCTACAACCTGATGAAGCACAAGATTGAGCCAAATGTAGACAGACGGTCGAAAGGGTCAACCCCACTACACTGCGGAACAAATGCTGAGGAAGAAGAGCTTGTTAAATTATATGGACTATTTCTGGTATCCTTGTAACATTTGTATGTAATATTACAACCTAAATAATTACAACGTTTAACTTTTTCTGTCAATAAGATTTCTTCCATGGGGAATTTTTGCTTTAAAATAATAGTTTTAGTTCTACGTTTCAATGTCGTGAGTCTATATTCTTAACAACTATGCCAGACATGCAAATTCCTTTTGTAGGTCTTTCTCTCTCTCTCTCTCTCTCTCTCTCTCTCTCTTTTCTCTTCTCTTCTCTTCTCTTCTCTCTCCGACAAAAGTTTCGTATCGTCAGCGTAGAGAAACAGCGCTATCTGCTTAATTAATTTTTTTGGTACAGCTACGCGTATGTCGATCTGATGGCTGTGTAATGTTTATTCAGAATCTCCTGTAACGTGTTGTAGAAAGCTGTATACTCGCCTATTTTACCTTCTGTAGATGCATAAACTCCAAACATTATTAGGCTACTTTTGGCCACTTTTACTTTTAAAGTTAATATTCTGTCCATGGAGCTTACTTTCGACATTTTTTTGTGAATACAACCTATCCCTTTACTTACATTGCAGTGTAGTTTCATTTGGCTGTAAATCGTGATGGTTTTAGTTACAAATTAATTTCTTTAATAAATAGTTACCAATTAAACTTTGTTTCAACAGTTTTTTTCTTGTTTTTAATTAAATTTTCCAAAATGTACGTTCTTTATCTACTATAATCCTCGCAACCCCCTTACGAGATGCGAGGACCTTAGAAAGTCATATCGCTTGCGCATCCTAACTGTATATATTTTTTTTCGATAACTCAGAACAAATAATGTCGGAGACAGCTCGCCACTTTCCAGTCGTAGTTCCCATTTCAGTTGAGAGCGTAAGAGAAGTAGCTTTAATGGTTATATCGCCTGTACCAGGGTTGAAACCCTAGCTTTGTTTCTTAGACTGGTGGTACTACAAGGCAGTGATATAGATATTTGCGTGAGAGACGCGATGTGTTCTTATCAGTAATAAGTTACTGTTATCGCTCTGCAAATAATTCTTGTAAGCAAAAGAGTTATATATGTTACGCATAATATTCAAACAAAAAGGTTCGTTGTGTAATATCTCACTGCTTATATACTATGTCTTCAGACTTTTGGTTTGTTTGACTGACGTTACTTTGAGTGAAAGGCGGCAATCCCTTCAGCTCATATCTATTCACGTACTCATCCTTAATTATGCAACTGGAAGGATGTAGAATTAGTTTAATGGGAGTCTTGAGATCACAATGACTGTATCAGGTGATTTCATTGCCTTATTTTAACCTCCCGTCATGTAACGTGGTACTGGGCATATTAATATGCTTTAAGTGCGAGTATTGGAAGTGAAGATTGCCGCGAATCGTCCTCACTATATAAGGGGGTGAAAGTCATTTTGCTCGTAGCGTGGTCTGCGGGACAGGCGAGATAAAAAGCGTTCGTTCCTGAAGAAGGAACTCTGTCAGCAAGGTAGTAGGCTTTAGGAGCTTGTTAAAAGAAATACATGAGCAGATAACTACCTCCCCGCTTACCTAAAAACGACAAAGCTGCAAAAGTTGGCGAGTTGCCATATCGATAGTTTTTAATATTTCCACATGACCTATACCGTGGATGAATTAGCACCGATTGGTATGGTAGAACTGACGTCTTTTTTTAAAGAAAAGAGAGGAAAAAATTAATTTCATTGCTTTTTGACGTTCCTCCGTTCTATGATGCTATATTTTGTCGAAGAAACCATTATATAATTTGATTAACTTCTCATGGTTGGGATTCACAGTCATTTAACATTTCTTAAAATACATCACAGTCGCCGTTGACTGTATAAAATATTTATTGTTACTATTGCAATTTCGGCCTTATGGCCGTTTTCAAGTAATAGTGCAAAAGTTACGTTCTGTCAGAATATAAAACTATCTGACATATTTACATGTCGTCGTTAAAATGCAGCCTTTTGAGTGTGATAGTCCCACAAGATCCGATGAGTACGACACTTATTACATCGTAATATGTTGTTAAATATATACTGAACTGTCGATGTTACCATCATTCTAATAATCTGTCACACATACAAGTTCAGGTGCACTGACAACATGTGAACTTAGCTTATCCTTTCAATAGAAGCATTTCGAAATTTGACGGTTCGGGAGAAGCTACAGGAAACGTATCTCTGAATAGCCTGAGGGGAATTTTAACCGCCGTCTTCTCATATACCGGTCTAGAATCATCTCGCTCGGTCGTCATATCTACTACTAATGGGAAGCAGAGGAGTGTTTGTATGTACCTATCACTACCCGTCCTTATGTAACCAAACTAAGTACTGCATTAGGTAAAAAAGGCGAGATTTTTGCTATTTACTTCCTACAGTACCCTACTTTACTCATGTAGAATTGCATGTTATTCGTAACATAGTACAAACGAGGCAGGTACGTTGGAAAAATTCAGCCATGAGAAACCGCCTCAGCATTTGTATGACTACTGTCGGAACGTAGTCTTGCACATACGACAGAAAGAAATTTAAATGTAAATGGAGTTTCTGCAACAAATTTACATGCAAATGTGAAAGAAGATGAGAAGACGGGGATTCAAGAGCTAGTGTGTACAGCAGGGCAAAGGAATAACAGGACAGAAATTGCAAATGAATATTTTCTTTAGGGAAAAAATAAACCAGATGACGTTTGTTTTTCTACGCCGTAAAGCCTTGCGTTCAGCAAATTTCTTTGTTTTACTGAAATATCGAACAGATACGTAACACCGTAGCACTGTCACTTCCATTTACGAACTTAATTTTAATAGACCACGGGAAAGAGGACTTCAGATTCTTTATACAAGTGGATTCAGCTGTTATTCATAGTAGAATTCAGAATAAGGTATCCTTTGTTCAAGCTACTAGATTCATCTCGTTTTTGCTTAAATTAAATTTCGCTTTTAAGCAATGGTCCTCCATACTGAAAAGTTGTACAAAAAGAAAATCTGCTGTCGTAAATAATATTTATCTTCATTACTACACTTCATTACTTCAATACTTCACTACTACACTGGAGAGAGAATTCCTATATTTCCTAACCTTATTCCTATGCAAAATCGTACAGACAATGAAAGCACTTTGTGGAATCGTTGAAGCTGTCGGAGTGTAGAATACTGTTGACTATACGACTAGAAAGGTTACATCTGCTTTTGCCAGAGGTCTCCCAGAAGTGCACAGAAAGCTGGATGTCATGTAGTGTGGTTAGCGTAAGAATAGCGCATAATGGGCCTGGCACACAACTGGAGACAATTGAACGAACGGGAAATAGACACCGTCAATCAGAGAGCAGTTACGGTGCACTGTGATGGTGTTCTTCATCACAACACGGTCCGGAGACAAAGTTTGGATGGCCTCACAAGCGCGAAAATCATCAGGAAACTAGAAGAAGGCTGAAGTATGAAGAGTGTAGCCAAGGAGACTGGTACTGCTCTCAGCTTTGTTTCACGTGAATGGGGAGCGTTACGAACCATAGGCACAGCTCCCCGAAGAAGGGGAAGTGGTCGACCAAGGTCAGCTACACAGCTACATTCTTATCGCTACATTGCGCAACAGGCAAAAAGGGACCCGCTTCAAACAGCGGGTGAAACTGCAACCATATTTAAGAGTAATCCAAGACATGCAGTGTCATGCTCCACGGCACGATGAATCCTTAGGAGTGGCCTCTTTGACCAGTATTTCTGGCCTCAGCCGGCGACCAAGACAGAGCAGCTCCTATCCCGGAGCGAAATGTATAGCTTCATCTGTGTGCTTCAGTGGTTTAATTTCTTCCGTTTCAGCGTGTTAATTTAATTTTTGCGTTTTCCTCTGTGTCCACAGTAAAATTCCGTAGCGCATGTCGATTGGCCTTGTTTGTATGTGTAGCGTAGTTGTCCATCGTCTTCAGTATGGATAGGGACTGTGATTGTTGTCTGCGGATGCGAGCTGAGTAGGTGACACTTCGCTCTCAGCTCCAAGCTGTCTTGGTTTTGGTTACACAGCGTGAGACTGCTATGGATGGGCATCACTGTTGTAGACTGGACGTGGTGATCCAACGGACGTCCAGCAAGAGCCACGAGTCGGCCGATTGGCCAGCAATGGTGACCAGTACAGTCACTGCTCCCATTGAGGTTGACCCCTCAGACGTGGTCGAATACGAAGTCGTCTGAGGGCGTGGCAGGCTGCGAAAGACTTCCCAGGGGACAAAACGTAAGACTCCCTGGTTAGCCCGACGAACAGGGTCCAGGTGCTATCTGTGGCTGACGATGTCCCTCATCCAGATGCAGTCGCTTGTTCTGTTTCAAGGGAAACCTCTCAACCTGCAAGATCCTGACTGTCACGGTGGAGTCATTGGTAGCGGGAGCACCAATGTTAGGCGAATTTAGGGGGCTCTTAGGAATTTGGTTGCTAACAAGGGAACCTCCCCATCGCACCCCCCTCAGATTTAGTTATAAATTGGCACAGTGGATAGGCCTTGAAAAACCGAACACAGATCAATCGAGAAAAAGAAAACAGGAAGAAGTTGTGTGTAACTATAAAAAAATAAGCAAAATATGCAAACTGAGTAGTCCATGCGCAAGATATGTAACGTCATGGAACAGCTGCGGAACTAGAGGTCCTTGGTTCAAGTCTCCTCCGAGCAAAAAGTTTAATTTTTTATTTTCAGACAATTATCAAAGTTCTGGCACTCACACATAATCAACTTCGCTCTCCAAAATTCCAGGACATGTTCAGATTTGCTTGGACATATGCAGGATTTGACGGTCTACACACGGAAAAATTTGAAAACGTAAAAAACATATGTTTTGACAGAGCACAGGGAAAACTGTGCGACTGTGAAACTGTTGCATTCATTTGTTGAAGTTTATGTGACAAACTCTTATGTTTTCATCACTTTTTTGGGAGTAATTATCACATGCACAAGAAAACCTAAATCGGGCAACGTAGAAGAATCTTTTTACCCAATCGCCAAGTGTACAAGTTCGGTGGGTCGACAACATATTCCTGTCATGTGACGCACATGCCGTCACCAGTGTCGTATAGAATATATCAGACGTTTTTTCTGTGGAGGAATCGGTTGACCTATGACCTTGCGACCAAAAGGTTTCGGTTCCCATTGGAGAGGCACGTCCTTTCGTCTACTAATCGCACGGTTTTGCGGTGCGGCCGCAAAACACAGACACTAAACTTATTACAGTGAACAGAGACGTCAATGAACGAATGGATAGATCATAACTTTGCTAAAATAAAGAAAAATTTTTCGGTTGAGGGGAGACTTGAACCAAAGACCTCTCGTTCCGCAGCTGCTTACGCTAACCACGGGACCACGGGGTTCCTTATCTCAGAATGTCCATGATGTTGCATATCTTCGCGTGGACTACTCAGTTTGTATATTTTGCTTATTTTTTTTATAGTTCCACACAACTTCTTCCTGTTTTCTCGATTGATCTGTGTTCGGTTTTTCGAGGCCTATCCACTGTGCCAACTTATAACTAAATCTGAGAGGGGTGCGATGGGGAGGTTCCCTTGTAAGGAGGGAAAGAAAGCCGTTGTGCACTCCGTGTGCATACCGGATGAAGTCGTTTCATATGTGTAACGAATCCTTCTAGATTCTATGAAGAGCACAGAGTGCAGCCAACTGCAGGTGTTGGCTCATATCGGTACTGTGTGTCTCTTTGGATCGCCTATCAGATTTGGTAAACGCTGCCAGTCATGCTTGCGAGATGAAAGCATAGCTCACGATCTGCGGTATAGTCGGCCGGACCGATTGCGGGCCTGTGGTACAGAGCCAAGTTGAAGGTCTGAACCAGAGGTTGAGACGTCTCTGCTTCCTCGACTTGCACCCTAGGATTCCGCTAAATAGGTCAGCAGTCCACGACACGCAGGAGGCGGCTATAAGGGTAGCGGGGGCTGAGTGGCGTGGTCTGGGCGGTATTTAGGTTAGAGGGCCTCGAGGAAATACAAAAAGGGCTTCAGTGTAAAAGATGCAGGTCGAACACAGAAAGAACAAAATCTAGGAACCATCGACATAGCTGTTGTAAATTGTCGCAGCTGTGTTGGGAAATTGCCAGAGCCCCAAGCGCTGATGTTCAAATCGTTATAGGCACTGAAAGCGGGCTAAAGCCGTAGATAACTTCAGACGAAATTTTTGCGAAGGACCTAACGATGTTCAGAAAGGATGAGCTAAACACAGATGGCGATAACGTGTTTGTTGCTGTTAGAAGTAGTTGATCTTCTATCGAAAGCGAAGGAGATAGCTCTTGCGAATTAGTATGAGTAGATGTCGTTCTTGGCAACCGAAATAAAATAATGATTGGATACTTTTATCGACCTCACAACTCAGATGATAAAACTGCTGCAAGTTTCGAAGAAAACGTCCTCCAATTTCAAACACGCACCTGGCTCATACAGTTATAGTTGGTGGTGACTATAGTTGGTGCTGGCGTAAATTTACCCTCGATGTGCTGGCATGAATACGTGCTTTAATACGGAGGTACGCATAAAATATCATCTGAAATTGTGCTAAACGCATCCGCTGATAATTATTTCGAACAATTTGTTCCTGAGCACTCTCGAATTGTAAACGTCTGTGAAAATAAACTTCATCCCTTAGCAATAAATTATCCTGAGATAATTACGAGCATCAAAACGGATACAGGGATTAGTGAATACAGGGTTCTATTAGCAAGACGGTTCTCGTAGCAAGACTGAATATTGTAACTCCCAAATCCACCAGAAATAAACGAAAATATATCTTCTTAAAAAAGCAGATCAAAATTCAGAATGAGATTTTCACTCTGCAGCGGAGTGTGCGCTGATATGAAACTTCCTTGCAGGTTAAAATCGTGTGCCCGACCGAGACTCGAACTCGGGACCTTTGCCTTTCGCGGGCAAGTGCTCTACCATCTGAGCTACCGAAGCACGACTCACGTCCGGTACTCACAGCTTTACTTCTGCCAGTATCTCTTCTCCTACCTTCCAAACTCTACAGAAGCTCTCATGCGAACCTTGCAGAACTAGCACTCCTGAAAGAAAGGATACAGCGGAGACACGGCTTAGCCACAGCCTGGGGGATGTTTCCAGAATGAGATTTTCACTCTGCAGCGGAGTGTGCGCTGATATGAAACTTCCTGGCAGATTAAAACTGTGTGCCCGACCGAGACTCTGCGAACGCAGTGGTTGCACGGTTCCAGACTGAAGCGCCTAGAACCGCTCGGCCACACCGGTTGGCGATCGATCTCAAGTAGTGGCCGTTTCTTAATATCGTCCCGACTAGCAACGAAGGGCAATGTGTGGCCTAACGTGTGTCATAGTTGTTCCTGTACCATGTTCCTCGCTGAAATCATTGACTATATTCATGAATACATTAGTTGTCTCGTTAGTACGGGTCAAATGGGGTCTTAATTAATGAAACTCTCTTATCACTAGAACGTTTGTGATATTATTGTCAAATCAAAAGAGTACAAGAAGGTGAAAAGTGTTCTAATTGAGAGATTAAAATTCTTCTCACATTCCAGGAGTTGGCCTATACTCATCTACACGATAAAGTAGCACATTAAGGTAGTTAGTTAATTACTCATATGTTCCATCACAGATTATTTCAAAGATTCATTTCTCGAAGTGATGTGGAACTAGTCAATTTATAGGACATGTATACATGATTAATATTAACATTAAAGAATTCCTTTTTTTATTCCTACTCATGCAGCTACGTTTAACATTATTTTTCTACCATTTTTTAAATAGAAGGCTTTGCCGAGTGAAATAATGTATAGTTAGAATTAAAGGTTGTTTGCTACCTGTCACATTTTTATGTCATTGGCCAGATGATCAAAAATTTTTGTTGCTGCACATTGAACTCTTTTCTGAGCCACTTAGAGCTTCAGTAATACGCAATACAGGTCACTTTTCCCTCTCGTGTTGCAAGTATGGGCATCACTGTTCTTCTCAATCTGTGACGTATTATTTATGACGAATTTCATTGCTGCATGACGTCCGTGGGTGAACATCACATTATTGCTCTCTTTTGTGCAATCAACACTTTCTTTCTAAGTGATGAGTTCCCCCATAGACTTATTCCATAATACGTCATTGATTAGAAACAGGCAAAATGTATCAGTAGGTTGATACGCTTGTTTCCAAGATTAGCAATTGCACGAAGAACAAAAGGAGCTGAACTTCATTGTTTGAGAAGCTCAGTGATATGCTTCCTCGACTTCAAGTTTTGTCAGTATGTGCACATTAAGGTAGTTAGTTAGTTACTCATATGTTCCATCACAGATTATTTCAAAGATTCATTTCTCGAAGTGATGTGGAACTAGTCAATTTACTGACTCCTGCTCATGTGCTACGTCAACTGTCGGCGTGTCCCTATTTGCTGGAACTGAATATAGTACTGTTTTTTTTCCAAACGTAGCGAGATAAGAAGGCGGGCCAGCAACGAAGGAATGGAAATGTGCAGACTTGGTTCTTAAAGTCGTCAGCGGCGAGGCCGCCGCAAAGCAAATGTCATCACGCGCTACATTACATCTGTGATGGTCTGCTGCGCTTGAGCTGCCCTGAGCTGCTTCTCCGAGTCTTCCGCGGCAAGGACCAGCTAGAGAGATCTGTCTTCTTCTCTGTATTCTGAAAACTCTAGCTTCATAAGTAGATACGAAGGAATAGGGAGTGCTAACTCCTACTTACCTCTTAAATTCTACTCACAGAATTAGCACGTTAGTATCCGCACCAAAAAGAACAAAAAGCCTTGTGCAGTTATTCCAAGTCAATAATATTTACTCGTACAGAACATGATAGGACCCAAAGCTCACATTCACATGAACCAGTCACATACAGTACATTAAATTTGCGCTTATTATTTGACTGTGGTGTTTCATACAC
Source organism: Schistocerca piceifrons (assembly GCF_021461385.2). Lineage (NCBI taxonomy): Eukaryota > Metazoa > Arthropoda > Insecta > Orthoptera > Acrididae > Schistocerca > Schistocerca piceifrons. The sequence goes on along the minus strand of NC_060140.1, from coordinate 451,110,884 downwards.
TGTCTCTTTTACAATTACAGTATTCAGTATTTCGTTATAAAGTTAACTGCTAAATTCGTTCATCTTTTTCCTAAGATAAACTAGAGGTTTTTTAAAATTGCTGTTCTAAAACGTCGCGACGTAGAGTCAACAGATTTTCATTAACAGGGGATCGCAAGAGCTATTCCTACCGATTTGATTCACGTTAACAGGTTATGTAGGGCACGAATAGGACTTTAACGTATGTAAACAAGAAGACACAACCCTCAACCATTTCTGGGGTACAATGAGTTCGAAAATTTTAGGTGTGTGCATATACTTTGTATGGTCGCCAATGGTCACAGAGTTGCCAGCCGCATTAGCACACCGAACAGTAGGTCGCTCCACTACTGCAGTTTGTGGGAGCAGGTTGCTCTGCCATATGGTGTTTTAGTGTGTGTTTGTGAGTGTTTTGACATCGATAAGGTTGGCTTCAGAGATATATGTTCTGTGACGTGAATTTCATTGTATTCCCTTCGGACTCCGAAATGCACCTAGCACATTTCAGGCGTTAATACAAGAAGTTGTGAGAGAGCTGGATTTCTGCTTTCCGTATGTGGATGATATTTTAATCGCATCAGAATCTGCAGAACAATATATTGAGAATCTAAATTTACTCTTTGAACAATTGAATTAGTATGGTCTGGTAAGAAATGTTGGAAAATCCGTATTTGGACTGCAAGACCTGACATTCTTAGGACAATTAATCACACCTGCAGATTCAGATGGTTGAAATGGCTCTGAGCACAATGGGACTTAACTTCTGAGGTCATCAGTCCCCTAGAACGTAGAACTACTTAAACCTAACTAAACTAAAGACATCACACACATCCATGCCCGAGGCAGGTTTCGAAACTGCGACCGCAGCAGCAGCGCTGCTCCGGGCTGAAGCGGAACTGGACAGAAGAAGCAATTGCTCAGTTCCAAAAATGTAAATAAGATCTCGCAAATGCAACGCTTTTAACATTTCCGGGTTTGCACAGCCAACTCGCACTATTTGTGGATGCATCAGATTTTGCAGCTGGTGGTGTGTTACAACAGTGGCAAGATTAACTTTGGGAACGTATTGGATTCTTTTCAAAATAGTTCACAATGCCACGGGAGAAGTATTCCACATATGACAGAGAACTACTTAGTACATATATGGCTGTCAAGTATTTCAAATATCTGTTAGAAGATAGATACTTCGTTATTTATACTGATCATTTTATACTGATCATGTCCCTCTAACATATGCATTCAAGCAGATGAATGAGAAAGCAACGTCTATCCAATTACGTTATCTCCAATATATTTCACAGTTTACAACAGATTTGCGACATATTTCTGGTAAAGCAAATGTTGTGGCTGATGGCTTTTCAAGGCTTTAAGAAATGGTTCCAATTAACTATGAAGAGGTAGCTCAAGCACAAGAAAAGGACGAAGGGCTTCATCAACTGCAGTGTGGAAATAATACTTCGCTTGAATTAAAATACTATTTGACTCTGACAGGAAAGCAATTGCGGTATGATGTCTCGACACAAAGTTTTAGACCTTATATTCCTGAATAATTCCGTTATGCTATTTTTCAACATTATCATAATATGGCTCATCCAGGTATCAAGACAACTGTAAAAATGATTACATCAAGATGTGTCTGGATGAATACGAAAAAGGACATTGCAAAACTGGTCACGAGCATGTAATGCTTGTCAAAAAAATGCAAGGCATCACGACATGTGAATTCACTAATAGGACACTTTCCCGACACTGATAACGTTTTGAAGTAATTCATCTGGATTTGATAGGGCCAATGCCTCCTTTTGATGAATATACGTATTGATTAATATGCATCGATGGAGTTACGAATTGGGCAGAGGTAATACTACTTCGGGATATACAGGCAGAAGCTGTAGCTCAAGCTTCCTTCAAATGTTGGATTACTAGATTTGGCACACCTTATCAAATAGTAACCGATTGCGGAGGAAAATTTAATTCTGAGCTATTTCAAGCACTATCAAAAATATGTGGTTGTAATCAAACTCAAACTACTGCATGTCATTCTCAATCCAATGGAAAAATAGAAAGATTTCATCTCACACTTATAGCAGCAATCCGTTCACATTCAGCTACGAAATGGACTCAAACAATACCTGTAATCCTTCTTGGTCTTCGTTGCTCAATCAGAGAAAACAAGAATACTAAGATAGCAGAAATGTTTTACGGTTCACTCATCAGGATACCTGGTGATTTTTTTTTTTCAGGAAGACGGCACAAAGAGGGATTCAGACTAACCCCAATGTGTTTCACAACTAGAACGATGTATGAACCGGCTGAAAACAGTGCAAATAGCTCACAAACTAAAACAGACACCATATGTATACAAGGACGTCAGCACGACAACACACGTATTTGTAAGGGTTGACAGAGTTAAAAGGTCTTTAGAACCTCCATATGAAGGCCCATACGAAGTCGTGGAAAGAACAGCAAAATTTTTTGAGCTCAAAATGAAAGTTCTGTCTGAATGTTACTGTCCGCAAACCATTGCCTCACTGAAGCTGCTATATGACAGGATGCCTTGTCATATTGGCGCAAACAGTCATCGTCTCTGTACTGTTCCTCCATTGTATAGAGTACACAATTTTGTAAAATATATTCATGGCCTTCCGCACTTGGCATTTTCTCAAGCGCAGTAAGGCGTCCACTTCCAAACCACGCAACACACCCACATACCGCAACATCACCTCCTCCGTTCTTCACCGCTGACACGATGGTACGGCGCATTCTCCAGGTATCACCCAAGTCCAATCGGTACATGCGATTGCCACATGATTCATCACGCCAAATGATTCATTTCCAGTTACCCAGCCTCCAGTGACGTCTCTCTTTTCATCACCTCAAATGTCGCTTAGCATTAATCACAGAAATGTGTGGCTTATGATGGCCTGCTCGAAGAATTTACCACTTTATTCTGAACTCCCTACGCACAGACATTGTGCTTGATGGACTGCTGGTAGCATTTGGGAAGACATAACTGATATTTTCGGCTAATTTCATGCGATCTTTTACAGCTAAGCTGTGCAATGCCGGCGGTCCCTCTCCGTCAGTACATGACGTCTGGCTGGTCTTGGTCCAGCTCACACTTCACAATAGTCATGGACAGCTTTACAAAAATTAATATGTCCTTACAGATTTGTTACTTAGGTAACATCGAATGACTGGTCTACGTCCGAAGTGACATCTAATGATCAATACTTTTGATTAGATATATATATGTGTTCTTCGCACAAATAGCTATCATAATAACATTCGGGCACTACTGTGGCCTCTTCAAATTTATTATCTTCATAACATTTGGGTATTACTTTGGACCCTCCGAATTTGTTAGCATACGTTACGTAAAACGATCGTTTTTCAGAAATTACTACCTCCTTACCAGCGTCGTCACGAGAACATTTCTAGGAAACCTAGAAAAGAAGAATGTTACTGTCAGTTACTTAAATCATCAACCATCAGTAGCTCCACGCTCGAGTGAACAGGGAAAATGAATAAAGAGTTACCTTTGTGGACTTCAGCGCTCGAGATCATGGTCAGGTGGGAATATTAACGAAAAATCGGCTACTGCATTCTCAAAGAAACCACCTCGACATCCAGAAATAGTAATTAAATACGTTGTAGGAAATGTAAATCAAAATGGTAATATTTTTTTGTGAATCTCACGCCTTTGGACACTCAGTCTCATATCACCATTTTCTGTGTTTGTGTATTAAGAATCATTGTGATTCGTTTCAAGCGCTTTTCAGCACACGGCTCTCCCAGCCAGTGTCAGTTTTCCACTCCTTGAAGTTGCTACTTCTAAACAGCTCCTCAATTGTCATCACGAGCCTGAGTGCATCCTGTTCCAGCCTTACCACTAACGAAACAACGAGAAATGATTTTTTGCGAATTGTGCGGCGTTCGTCGCCTGGATGATCCGAAGTGTTTGTAAGGTGTGACAGTAATATTTGTACTTCTCAAGAAGTTTAGAATTGTACTCAAGCTTTTAGGCACAGCAGAGAGACCTAAGGTCAATAACCCAGAACATCAAGGGGATTTCTGAACCATTACGTATCCGTGTCTTTGTTCCTTGACAGTGCTGTTTTCTGTAATAGAGATCGTGATGAAGTGGGAAGCTATGCAACGCAGTTTCTAAGTATTCTCAGATGGAAGAGAAAAATGTCTTATGATGAGGAGTTACGGTGCACTTTCAGGAAAGCACGGAGCAGTTTGTAAAATCTGTGTTTAAATTTAGCTCTGTACAGAGAACTGGAGAAGAAGTAGGGTCCCTAATATATTGAGAGCACTACCGCGACATTGGAACGTTGGTTTCAATAACGTTGGTTTCATTTAGGATGTTTTGGTAATCAGCGGTACACTTTACTTGCCAGCGATAACCATTATAAACTTGGCATAGTGAAAGTGCTTACATAAAAGATGGCACAAATATAGGAGGCTTTTTATTATTATTAATCGTCAGTATTTTACAAGGCAGAACTGTATAGGACCACTTTTGAATGAAATGAAATCACTGTCATTGAAGAAAATGCAATTATATTGCTACCGGTATTATTTGTTTATAAACATGTTTCAGTAAAATTTCCGTTTAAATTCCAATAGGTTGTGAGAGTCCTCTTAGAAATCATTGGTAAACATAGTGGAAGTGAAATAATTTCAATAATACAAGCTTATAGTGACACTTGTGACTGTAAAATTTCCCTCTATATGCTTTTTGACACAATAGTAGGGATTTCTGGAGGTAAGTTACATATTTTACTCCACGTTAATACTATTGCGCAACTGGAGTGGCGCATTGTCAGCTAAGAGAGATCATTCTCAAAGTTTCCTTATGACAGTTCTGCTGCGGTACAGATAGTAAATGCGTCACAGGCTGTAAGTGAAATGGCGTGGCAACTGGAATTGTACTAAATAGCTGAAATACGCAGAAAGGTACGATTCTTGTGGACAAAACGTCTAAATTGCACACAGGTTGATCGTGAAATTAGGGCAGTAAAAGTGTAAAATGCATTGACGAGCCGGACGTTGGGAAATGATGCCGAAAATCTGATGAAGGCAGCATAGATGTGGTTAACGCTGATCGGGAAAGAAAATTCATTGACATTGATCGCAGACAGCAATTTCCTGACAATCTTTTTGGAACAACGAAAATTTTCACACACTTACTTACGAATTACTCCGGACCAAGAAAGAAGTTCCTATCGTAGATGAATACTACTGTCAGAACGTTACGATCGTTGTTTACATAGACTGGATGACTGTGTTGAAATGCAGTCTCATGTATTTGTGTCACTTTGAAGTGTAGTACAAAAATGGTTCAAATGGCTATGAGCACTATGGGACTTAATTTCTGTGGTCATCAGTCCCCTAGAACTTAGAACTACTTAAACCTAACTAACCTAAAGACATCACACACATCCATGCCCGAGGCAAGATTCGAACCTGCGACCGTAGCAGTCGCGCGGTTCCGGACTGCGCGCCTACAACCGCGAGACCACCGCGGCCGGCGAAGTGTAGTACAAGATTCAATAAAAGTTACTTGGCATGACGTAATAATGTATACATTTTGATGTCCCTTCGCATTTTACTAGACTAACATAACCAAACAACATACTTCTGTTTACCTTTTAATGTAATGAGTGATTACATAAAGAAACCAAATAAATGACGTCAAAGTAGCTGGTAAACTGTTTACATAAAATTAAGAAAACTAAAACTATCAAGTGATATGTTTACTCACACTTTTAAGGGAGTACATCGTTATTTTTTCCATTTTTAACATACTACAGTTGCGCTATAAAGTGCAACAGTGGCCGAAGTCCAATAGGGAGGACATCGCTGTACAGTGCTGTGAAATGGGGGAAAAGAGATGAAGACGTTTTGTAAAAGAGAAACGTGTTACTAATTTCAGCCTTGTATATTTCCCATTATTCTCATCCCCGAGTAAGGATCACAAACAGAACATGGAGAAAGCACTTAGAAAAACTGAGCGTAAAAATATTACGTACAAAAGTTTTACACTGTTTAGAGGAGGTAAAAAGAAACACTGCTTCATGTGACTGTTTTATGGACACCGACAGGCATCCTTGCAAATTTTGACGCTAGCGATGTTCAGAGATACTGTTCAAACTGCCGTGTGACCAATTTTGTCCTAGAGCCATTGCTGAGAATGTCGTCCGTTTGCATTATTGCTCAACTGGCATCTTCCAGTTTAACATACTGAAAACAGCCAGGTGTTTCACGAATAATGGCTGCAATTTCACGCAAACGGGTAACCAGCTCTCCTGGCCTGTCTATCTGTGTCTCGTAAATCAAGTGATTCATCTCTCCCCGCTCCCCCCTCCATCGTACTCCGCAAAAAAAAACGGTAAACGCTGTCTCTTAAAATCACTAGCCTCAAAATTTCCATGAATCCCTAGAATATTTTCGAGAAATAGGGGAGAGAGTGCCCCGGATATGATAAGCGAATTGGGGTGGCAATTTTTAAAACAAAGGCTTTTTTTTCGTTGGGGCGGTACCTTCTCATGAAATTTTAGCCACTAACTTTCTCCTCAGCGTATGGAAATATTTTGTTGCTGCCTTCCTCCACGGGGAAGAATGATTATCACAGTGAAAAGAGAAATCGGACCTCGCACGGAAAGATTTAAGTGATTGTTTTTCCACAGCGCTGTTCGAGAGTGGAACGGCAGAGAAATAGCTTGAAAGTGGTTCGATGAACCCTCTGCCAGGCACTTAATAGCGAATTGGAGAGCAATCATGTAGACGCAGATGTAGGAGGGAAATGAGACGTAAGGGACATTTTTGTTACATAAAAAACACTCCATTTTTTTATACGTGTAGTGTTTTTGCATGAACGAAAAATCAGATAGAGCGTTCGTAGTAGCCCTCATATAGTTTGCGAACAAATTTGTGTTCAGTGCAACCGCAGCTGTGGGAATGCATCTCGTGGAATGAAAACAGCAAACGGCTGTATGTAAAATCCTCATTTGGGACCACGACGGGCTTTGTAGCTTAAAAGCGCATTTTCAGGTGGTCATCTAAAAAAGAGGAATATTTACTAAAAAAACCTCGTGTTAACGCAACCCAAAATGATGGGTATAACAAATGGATACCCATATAAGTTACATTATATGACTCAAATGTAAGGATGGATAAAAGACTCAACACTCACTTTTCAAACAATAATAATACGGCAAGTGAGCTACTCTCGATTTGATGGTTCCATCAGTATCCCCCATCAGATGGTTTTCAATGGTGTATTCTGTCGTTTTTACACTTAGTCCGATTTAGTTGTAGCTTCCAGTTCGAGTTTCGGGGAATGTTGATGGCACAATTCAGCCAATTTAACTATACGATCAGTTGATGTATTACTATTACGTGGACAATGAATGTCGGTCTTCTGTCCATTCCCCACTTCGGATCTCATATCATGTAATTTATGTGAGAATTTAATTGTTATTCCCGTCAGTTGCAACTGGGGTAAGATGCAGATTTTTAATAGGTATTCCCCTTTTTTAATTGGGACACCAACCAGAAGATGTAACTATAAGCTATAGTCGGTTGTGGTCCCAAATAAGGGATCTTACGCACAGATGTTTACACTTTTCATCCCACTTATCGTATAATTTAATTGTAATCAGAGTGAAGGAAGGGCAGAAGCTAGTCGCCAAACCCGTACATTGCAGATGTAAATTTCGACCACAACGTAGTCATCAGCGATGTTGTAGTCGAAAACTAGATCTACAATAAAATACGGATTTGCAAGTGACTGCTAGTTTTCTTTCAGCTTGAAAATTCAATGGTCGCTGTGCATACAGGCATCCAATGAATTCAACTTACTTAATTATATCTTTTTACCAATTCCCTAGCCGCTGACTGTCTTCAAAACGACATGAAAGTGTCTAATCAGTGTTGTGCCAGTGGCTGGAAACACAAAATTATTTAAGCAAACAGGATGCAACGGGTGTAAGAGCAGATATTTTTGTATGTGGTACCTTAAAATACAGTGACATTAGAGTGTGAGTTTTTTTTTCTTTGCTCTGAACAGACTTCCCACAAACTCGTCACTAATTTCACAAACCGATGTTTTCTGCGTGGCTGTAACTGCGCCACTAAGTGGACTATGTCTGTCAGTATAGACAAACTTTTTTGCGTCCACGCGGCCGCACTTCAGCAACTAACCTGCTGTCAAGGGGAAAATAAGCATTAAACGACTTATTAAGCAACAAGACGGGGGGGGGGGGGGGGGAAGAAAGGAGAGGAAAGGAACTGATATCAGCTGCATCAGCAATTTTTATGGAATCAGCAGCGACGAGTTAAAATGTGTGCTGGACTAGGATTTGAACCCAGGATCTCCTGCATGCTAGGTAGATGCATTAAACACTGCACCATCGAGACACGTTGTTCATCGCAAACGACTGAACTGTCTCGGGACGCTCCCAGGCCGACTCACAGCCCCACCTTGCGCCATCTATCTTACGTTCCTGTCCATGTCTGCCAAGTTCGCTAATTTTACACTACTGGCCATTAAAATTGCTACACCACGAAGATCACGTGCTACACACGCTAAATTTAACCGACAGGAAGAAGATGCTGTGATATGCAAATGATTAGCTTTTCAGAGCATTCACACAAGGTTGGTGCCGGTGGCGACACCTTCAACGTGCTGACATGAGGAAAGTTTCCAACCGATTTCTTATACACAAACAGCAGATGACCGACGTTGCCTGGTGGAACGTTGTTGTGATGCCTCGTGTAAGGAGGAGAAATGCGTACAATCACGTTTCCGACTTTGATAAATGTGGTGTCACCGCCAGACACCACACTTGCTAGATGGTAGCCTTTAAATCGGCCGCGGTCTGTTAGTATACGTCGGACCCGCGTGTCGCCACTGTCAGTGAGTGCAGACCGAGCACCACCACACGGCAGGTCTAGAGAGACTTCCTAGCACTCGCCCCAGTTGTACAGCCGACTTTGCTAGCGATGGTTCACTGACAAATTACGCTCTCATTTGCCGAGACGATAGTTAGCATAGCATTCAGCTAAGTCATTTCCTACGACCTAGCAAGGCGCCATTATCATTTGCTATTTATCTTGTGATGCATGTACCGTCAGACCGATGTTCACCAATTATGGATTAAAGTTAAGTATTCCAGAAGCTACGTACCTTTTTTGCTAGTCTCAATTCCTTTAACTGTTCCAGACCTCACGCCAGCCTGCGTGAGCTTAAACGCGTGCCTTTCGGCTTCCTCTCATAGTGGCTTGGCTGTCTTGCCAAGTCACAACAATAAAGATCGGATCGTAGCCTATCGCGATTGCGGTTTATCGTATCGCGACATTGGTGCTCGCGTTGGTCGAGATCCAATGACTGTTGGCAGAATATGGAATCGGTGGGTTCAGTAGGGTAATACGGAACGCCGTGCTGGATCCCAACGGCCTCGTATCACTAGCAGTCGAGATGACAGGCATCTTATCCGCATGGCTGTAACGGATCGTGCAGCCACGTCTCGATTCCTGAGTCAACAGATGGGGACGTTTGCAAGACAACAACCATCTGAATGAATAGTTCGACGACGTTTGCAGCAGCGTGGACTATCAGCTCGGAGACTATGGCTGTGGTTACCCTTGACGCTGCATCACAGACAGGAGCGCCTGCGATAGTGTACTCAACGACGAACCTGGGTACACGAATGACAAAACGTCATGTTTAGGGATGAATCCAGGTTCTGTTCACAGCATCATGATGGTCGCATCCGTGTTTGGCGACATCGCGGCGAACGCACATTGGAAGCTTGTATTCGTCATCGCCATACTGGCGTATCACCCCGCATGATGGTATGGGGTGCCATTAGTTACACGTCTCGGTCACCTCTTGTTCGCATTGACGGCACTTTGAGCAGTGGGCGTTACATTTCAGATGTGTTACGACCCGTGGGTCTACCCTACAGTCGATCCCTGTGAAGCAGGATAATGCACGACCGCAAGTTGCAGGTTCTGTACGGGCCTTTCTGGTTACAGAAAATGTTCGACTGCTGCCCTGGCCAGCACATTCTCCAGATCTCTCACCAATTGAAAACGTCTGGTCAATGGCGGCCGAGCAACGGGCTCGTCACATTACGTCAGTCACTACTCTTGATGAACTGTGGTGTCGTGTTGATGCTGCATGGGCAGCTGTACCTGTACACGCCATCCAAGCTCTCTTTGACTCAATGCCCAGGCGTATCTAGGCCGTTATTACGGCCAGAGGTGGTTGTTCTGGGTACTGATTTCTCAGGATCTATGCACCCAAATTGCGTGAAAATGTAATCACATGTCAGTTGTAGTATAATATATTTGTCCAAGGAATACCCGTTCATCATCTGCATTTCTTCTTGGTGTAGCAATTTTAATTGCCAGTAGTGTAGATTCTCTCTAGAGGTCGACCGTAAATGTACAACTGCATTGTCGTTTGTGGATTCATTGTCCATTTAGGCGAAACAGTTACATGTAAATGGGTGACGACTGTTGTTTCGGACGTACCTGGAGGAACAGACACGACGCCTTCGTGCAATATCATTATTGACTTGCTCCTGGCACATGTTGATGGAGGTACTAACCAACCTAAAAACATACAATTCCTAATGGGTATAATTATTTGCCTGCTAATGAAGAAAATACTGATGTAATGTTGTTCAGTACACTGCCCCTGTCACAAATAGAAATATCAGCGTTTATACCTGTTGCACCCTGTACCAGACAAAAGCCCTTGTTACACTCAAGCACGCTGTTTTCTTGGTCTACAGTACATGAGATGCCCAGCTGCACGTAACTTGCCTAGCGGACAAGAATAGTCTAGTGGCAGGCGACTGAATGTTTTCGAAGGCCGTGCGGGATTAGCCGAGGGGTCTGAGGCGCTGCAGTTACGGACTGTGCGGCTGGTCCCGGCGGAGGTTCGAGTCCTCCCTCGGGCATGGGTGTGTGTGTTTGCCCTTAGGATAATTTCGGTTAAGTAGTGTGTGAGCTTAGGGACTGATGACCTTAGCAGTTAAGTCCCGCCGGACGGAGTGGCCGAGCGGTTCTAGGCGCTACAGTCTGGAACCGCGCGACCGCTACGGTTGCAGGTTCGAATCGTGCCTCGGGCATTGATGTGTGTGATGTCCTTAGGTTAGTTAGGTTTAAGTAGTTCTAAGTTCTAGGGGACTGATTACCTCAGCAGTTAAGTCCCATTGTGCTCAGAGCCATTTCAACAATTTAAGTCCCATAAGATTTCAAACACATTTGAACATTTTTTTTTACGAAGTTTCGTGGCTGCCTGGATGCAAAGGAGCAGTTACACGAGCTAACGGCTAATACAGCAGCGCGCTAGAGAACGATCGTGGCACCACGTTCACGCATCTAAATGTGTCACAACCTTAATGAGCTGGATAACTGGATGACAAATTAACCTGGTCAGAGTTAGCCGTGACACAACGCGGCATCAATTTAGAGCAACTGGCGACCGGCCGCCCCTCGCCAGTTAGCGCCGAATACACAGGCCGTGATTCGCCATACGCCCGCGGTCGCGCGAAATCAGTCCGGCACTCAGCGGGGCGTCACATTCCGGCGCCTCGCTGCATTCCGACAATCGCGGCGCGGCCCACTGGCGCGCAGGAAGCTAATTGGCGGTCAGTGACGGTGCCAACAGGCCAGAGACGGCGCCACTGCGTGCGACTCTCCGGAATCACTTCTTGCTGCAAGTCGGCGGCGAGGCCCCCCGTGCTCTCGCAGGCGCATCCGAGTGCGCAATTCTGGCATCTAATATCGCTGCTGCCGCAGTTGACCTCAATTACGAAGCGTCCACCAGCCTGCGGGGGACATTCCATACATGCTCAGATGACAGCAAGCGAATGAGTGTTGTAATCGTATTCCGCCATCTGCAGCTGAAATTAAGATCGGTGATGTCCTCGCCAGAAGGAGCTCACAACCGGTTCAACTCAGACGACAATTACACACAGTCTGCTTGTGACACACTATACGATCAGAAAAAGACGGCGGGACAGAATTCGCATAGTCCAACGGCAACTTTGCCGATTGCATAATGTATGATACCATATACAATTACTTTAATGATTTCACTATATTTTTGTGTTTAATGGAACAATGAAGTGTTTTTTTTCACGTATGTCGTGGAGACCTAGCGAGCGCTGAAGCACACAGTTCGTGCGAGCCAAGTGTGTCACGTAGCCGCGTTAAATAGCCAGAAGGTCGACGCTACACCAAACAAGAAGCCCCAAACTATGCCACATCACCTACAGCGAGTATGAATTATAATGAGATAACTGGACGAATAATGGATGTAGTGAGAGTGTTCAAAATTGTATTCAGCCTCTTCTTGGCAATAGTAGAAACAAGTTTACTTTTCCAGAAAAGAACTGAGATTTTTCCTACGTCGCATACTATTGTACTCATGTGTCTCTGGTGGAAATAAAACCAGCTGAAGTGTTCGTGAAAATAACTAGTAATTACTGAATAATGCACACTACCTTATGATTCTGTTATTTCAGTTGTATGTTAACTGTGAGTGTTATGTGAATTGCTAAGGTGACAAAAGTAATGGGACAGCGATATGAACATGTACAGATAGTGTTGGTAGCGCGTACACAAGGTACGAAATGGCTGTGCATTGAGGGAGCTGTCATTTGTCAAGCGAAAAGGTATGGTAACCGATGTGATTATGGCCGCACGACGGGAGCTGACTGACTTTGAACGTGAAATGGTTGTTGGTCTACACAAATGGGACATTCCATTTCTGCAGCAGTTACGCAATTCAGTATGCGGGCAGGAGTGTGCCGACAGTACAAACTTTCAGGCATTACCTCTCACCAATGGGAAACGCAGTGGCCGACGCTATTCACTTAACGACCGAGAGCAGCGGCGTTGGCGTAAAGTTTTCAGTGCTAACAAACAAGCAACACTTTGTGAAATACAAACAGAAATCAATATGAGACGAACGACAAACGTATCCGTTAAGACAGTAGTGTGAAATTCGGCGTTAATGGACGACCGCCGCGAGTGCCTGCTAACACCGAGCGAGGTGGCGCAGTGGTTAGTACACTGGACTCGCATTCGGGAAGACGACGGTTCAATCCCGCGTCCCGCCATCCTGATTTAAGTTTTCCGTGATTTCCCTAAATCGCTCCAGGCAAATGCTGGGATGGTTCCTTTGAAAGGGCACGACCGACTTCCTTCCCCGTCCTTCCTTAACCCGATGAGACCCATGACCTCGCTTTCTGGTCTGCTCCCGCAAACAATCCTTAGCTAACAGAACGACATCGGCTGCAACACCTCTCCTAGGTTCGTTACCAAACCGGTTGGATCCTAAAAGCGTGGCCTGGTCAGATGAGTCCCGATTTCAGTTCGTGAAATCTGAGGGCAGGGCTCGAGTGGGTGCAGAACCCGCGAAGCCATGTACGCAAGTTGTTAACAAGACACTGTAAAAGCTGGTGTGGGCTGTGTTTACGTGGAATGGACTAGGTTCTCTGTTCCAACTGAACCCATCATTGACTGGAAATGGTTATGTTCGGCTACCTGGAGCCCATTAACAGCCATTCATAGACTTCATGTTCCCCAATAAAGATAGAATTTTTAAGGATGACAAAGCACCTTGTCACCGGCAACTGTTGTTCGAAATTAGATCGAATGGTCTGACCGTTCTGATGGCTCAAATGGCTCTAAGCACTATGGGACTTACCATCTGAGGTCATCAGTCCCTTAGACTTAAAACTACTTAAACCTAACTAACCTAAGTACATCACACACATCCTTGCCCGAGGCAGGATTCGAACCTGCGACCGTAGCAGCAGCGCGGTTCCGCACTGAAGCGCCTATAACCGCTCGGCCACAGCGGCCGGCATTCTGTTGGCCTGACACGAATCCCATCAGACCTTTATGGGAGGTAATCGAGGGATCAGTCCGTGCACAAAATCTTGCACCGGCAACACTTCCGCAATTACTGTGTGCTATAGAGGCAGCATGGCTCTGTAGTTTTGCAGGCGACTTTCAACGACTTGTTGAGTCCATGTCACGTTGAATTGCTGCACTATATAAGGAAGTATCCTATGACTTTTCTCACCTCAGTGTATAATATAATGCTTATATAGATGTGATAAGGTCTTTAAATTGTGATGAGGGCGAAAACGGAAACATTATATCTGGTTGCACAATACTTCGTCGAGATCTATCTCCAAAATGGTATTACGGTGATTCAAAAATCGGAAACGGCTATAAGCTGAATGTCAATGAATGATACATTCGTTAATATCCATAGGATACATTGACGTGGAAAACTACAAGTGCCAAGTAAAACTGCTAGCTCAAAAACCGTCGGTTCACCGACTTTATTTAGGCGCCGGATTAAATATCGCCGATATTTGTATGGGCAAGAAGAAAGTCAACAGTTTCATATCACAAAAACTACTGGTGGATATATACAAAAGAGCTCCTTTCTTAGCATATTCCTCCTGAAAGGAGGCGAACTACAACAATTCATGTTATTAACGACATAAAGTTAAAATGATTAAATATTGGAAGTAATTGTGGTCGAGACGGGACAGCACGATAGGTTGCTAAATTATTTTTTACGTACGTTCAGGACGTCTAAAAGGAAACCATTTCACCAAAGGGGCAATACGATGTTGATATCGAATTCTTTTCCCATGTCCGTCTGATTTAAGTACGTAAACTGAAAAGGCCACTGATTCGGCTGAGTATCCTGAACTCCCAGTTTGCAAAATTCGGCACTCATACAGGGTGACAGTTACTCAACTGTATGAAATAAAATCGTTATAACTTCTGAATGGTTTGCCCTAGGACGGTCAAATTGCACGGTTGACATTGGGGCATAATAGGAAATAGTATTCGCATTCTTGTTTGGTTTAGCGACGAAGCCCACTTTGATTTGGATAGGTTCGTCTATAATCAAACTTGGCACATTTGGGTGATAGAGAATAATCGGTGCGATATTCCTTGGTGCCACATAGACTACCGAACTGTACGTGAAGGATTTGGAAGACTATTTCATCCCCATTATCCAAAGTGACCCTTATTTCGACAAGATATGGTTCACGCAAGACAGAGCTTGACCGCTTCGAAGCAGAAGAGTATTCAGTGTCCTGGAGGAGCACTTTAGGGACTGCATTCCGTCTCTGGGATACCCAGGGGCCATTGGCATGGGCCTCGATTGGGCGCCATACTCACCGGATCTGAACATATACGACTCCTTTCTGTAAAGCTATGTTAAAGATAAGGTGTGCAGCAATAGCCCAAAACCATTGGTGAGCTGAAAACATCCATTCAGGAGGTCATCGATTGTATCGGTATTGCGATACTTTAGCGGGCCATGCAGAACTTCGCTATTTCTCTGCGCCACATCATCGCAAATGATGGTAGGCATATCGAACATGTCACAACCAAAATCTCAATACCTATAATGACGTTTGCCTGTTGAACAAAGTGTGTGCACGCCGTAGTTTGTAACTAATATACATTTTGTTTCATATAGTTCAACAACTGTCACTCTGTAACACCAACAACACACTCTTTTTATTTTATTTTATTTATTTCTTTACCACCCTCCCTCAAAACTGACACTGAATTCCTGATACCCACAGTCCACCTCCTCTCGTAAAATACACTTCCCAATCTACTTTTACTAATCCATAGTTATAACGTATTCACATACAACGAGCAACGTCATCATTTGCATGAATGGATTTAATTTCGGCCTTGTCATCACCTTTTTTACCATCGTAAAGTGCAGCTACTCACATAGGCCCAAAGTGGGCTGGAATTATCGTACGGCAGCGGAACCAGCTCACTCTTAAAAAAACAGTCAGTTCCAATTTTGGTCACCAGCTGCAAATCCGGACCTGTACACTGTTTGACATCCACGCTGACATTTGGCAAACCATAAGGTGAGGGAGCAGTATGGCTATCGAGAAGAGAGACCGTGGATTTTTAGTGAAATTGTTTTATGTGAACGGCAGAGATTGCAGTGCTGTATTGAGGGAGTATCGCCGACCGAAATGTCTGACGGGAGGCCCGAAGTAATTAAATGTTTTAAGGATGGGGATAATGCTTGGTGTGGCATCTGGAAGAGGAAGGTGTCCTATAACGGTGAACTTTATTTACGAAGATGCTGTTGCTGTAATTGACCATGCAGTATATGCCCCAGGAAGTGTAAGTGTCACGAGAATTGTCCATCCCAAGGTCAACAGTACGGAAAGTTTTGCGGTCTATATTACACTGGTACTGGTACAAGATCCTTGTGGTTCAGCAGCTGGAACTTCATGATCCGCAACAAAGTTCTGCATTTTTCTCTTCGGTATCTGACAAGAATCGAAGTTCCCCGAATGAAATTTTCACTCTTCAGCGGAGAATCGAAGTTGATGTCATGTGGCCTCGCAGTACTCTATGGAGGACATAATAGGGTGCAGTGAATACACAGAACTGTCGAATTTGGGTTACTTTTGAAGCAAATGTTGGGCACGAAGGGCCATTATACTCATCGTATGTGACTGTGTGGTGTGGTTTCACAGGAACCTTTGATTTCGGTTCCTTCTTCTATGAAGACAGGGCCTGTTAAATACATCGTGTCATCTGCACGTCCTTGTACGGCAAGTGATAACTGCTTCAGAAGAGCGTGGTCTGTGGAACCCACTGTTTTTTTTCGAGATGGGACATCAACTCATTTCTCTCATCCAGTGAAAGATGTTCTTAATGCAACATTCCACGTACGTGTTATGCCCTGAGGTTTCCTAGATACATTGCGTGCAAGATCACCTGATCTGAATCCATGTGATTTTTAACCGTGGGCGCCGGCCGCGGTGGCCGAGCGGTTGTAGGCGCTTCAGTCCGGAACCGCGTGACTGTTACGGTCGCAGGTTCGAATCCTGCCGTGGGCCTGGATGTGTGTAATGTCCTTAGGTTAGTTAGGTTTAAGTAGTTCTAAGTTCTAGGGGACTGATGACCTCCGATGTTGAGTATCATAGTGCTCAGAGCCATTTGAACCATTTGAATTTAGCCTTGGGCGTATTCATGAGTAGTGCTGGCCTTCGTAGCACGTATTTTTTTCAGATTTCCTCCGAACTTCTTTTCAAGAGCTTCGTTCTTATCTTTAATTCGAAACAATGCAGTTTTCAGAAATAGCCGCAACGTCGACTGGTTGATTGAGCAGATGTTATATTGGACTTTCGTGAAACAAAATTCCGTAACAGCTAACAGGGAAAGCCAACCAAGGTGAAAAAGAAATAATTTACTCGTTTGTGACTGCCATCGCGGGTGAAGGTAATTACCAGACCTCTGAACTTTTTATTACTCATTTCCCGCTTGGAGTAGGTGACTTCTCAAATTTACACGAAGTTATAATGATCTGAGTTTAATTGGCTGATGCTTTCCCGAACCAGGTGTTTAGCCTTCCTCGAGATTGGAGTAAATATTGGGACTCCAAACATTACACCTATAAATCTCGTATATTTTGATTAAATGAAATATTGACTTGCCGTGAGCTACGGCTCTAGCTGTTACTGAGGACACCTTATTCGTTCGGATTAAAAATGACCATTTCACAACTTTCACATCCCATTCCGAACTGTTCGTGCAGTTATCTAATTTTTTTCTAGCAAATAATGCCCAACACTTTTACCAACTAATAAACTGTAACGGTAATTACACAGCTGCTTTCTAAAATTATGCCATGGTTTACTGTTTTATTATTGAAAATTCCTAAATGAAAGTAACAATGATGATAACAATAAGGAAAATGTATCATAAAAATTCGTACTGCGAAGTTAAATATTGGTTGACGAAGGACGTAGCGGGCGCCATGGCTTACCAGGAAGAGCCATCCGGTATTCGAATGGAATAATGGGGAGAACTTGGAAAAATAAAACCAGGATGACTGAAACTTCTTTAGGTGAACAGCTTTTTTAATCTGCATAAATTTAAGTTGGTTAAAATTAAAATTTTTCAGACCTAAAGTTTTTCTCCACGAAAACTATTTTCCCAATTTACCATTTTCCGCAGTGCTTTACATTAACCAGAATACAATTACGTGTCGGGAAAACGCTTTCGTCTTGAATCGTAACGGCATTTTTTCCGTAACATATTATTCTTCCGAAGACTGTTGCGCAATTTATTTGCTATTCTACTTTTTAAGCGAATTCTTGGTATTAATATTTGAATATCGCCTTATCAACATCTGTCTACAATGAGTAAGTACCTCAGAATATATGCAGGTAACAAGTAGCTTTCTGTGCAAATATCCAAGAAACATTGAGTTCATGATAACATTCCTAATACATATGCACATACAGATCACATGAAACTGGTCGTTGGTGTGCGTATGTCATGTACACCTCTAATGTTTTATTGTTGAAACCTTCAGGCTGAAAACTTGCTTGAAACATTTCTTCCCTTTTAGTAAGTTGTACGTTAAGTCTCACCAAAACTTTTGCACCCAATAAGAATTTGAACCGGCTTACTGTATTGGTCTCCCTCTACAGATTTTGCCCAGAGCATGGTGGTGCAGTAGCAAGACTCGGTTCAGGAAAATGATTCGAAATCCCTTCAGGTCATCTGTACATTTTCTAAATCACTTGGAGAAAATGCCTAGACGGTCTCTTTGAAAACGAGACAGCTGACTTCCTTTCACCATTCTTCTGTCATACGAGCTTTTACTCAGTCTGTAATGACCTTGCAGTCAACACGACGTTGAACGCAAGTCTTCCTTCCTGCTTGATTATAGCTTTACTCCTACCGAGAACGAACACACTCACACTTCCCTCCGTTACTAACTACCTGATTCCTCATGAGAGATCTTCATTTAGTCAAGTTGTGCTAAAGCCCTTTTCTCCCTGGTGTGATTCAGTATTTAACTAATTATTCGATACATCTATCTAACTTTCACCATTTCAAACTATTACGTTTTAGTACTTGCCGTCCACGCTTCAATTTTGTGCAAGGCAACGTTCCAAATGCTTTCAGAACAGATTTCTCTGATAAGTAACTTGCTAACACACTTCTGTTTTTCAGAAAAGCATTATACATTACCTAGAACCTACTTCAAAATGGAGCAATTAAATTAACAATATCAAACGGGAGCATGAAAACAAACGTACACGTAAATTTCGTACGACATTGCGTCCTGTCGGGTGTTCTTGTTCGGCGCAAATCGACCTCTTTTCTTGAGAATACATGAGAGTTGTGTCATGAGCGCATACGTAGAATGTAGTTGAGTGTAATGTATGCGTGAACACAGTAGAATTATGTCTGTGTTGTGTGACGACGATGATGTTGATGGTGATGACTATGAGAGAAGGGAGAACTCATTTCTCCCGGACAGGACGAAGTGATCCCCCGAGCTTAAGGTCCCCATTCAAAGGACGGATCACCATCGACTACGTCAAATGCCCTCACTTCATGAGACTATAGAGAGGTTTGGAATTTAATCCAGGTCATTGGCGCAAAGACTGGTGATCAGAAAATTTACGTCGCTATAGCTCCTCCTTTGCTGGCCGAATACTGGCGGTGAAAATTTCATTCAACAAGGATTCGAACCAGCCTACCTCCGAGTCGAGCACCACTGAACAGGTGTGCGTTAGCGAACTTCCAAAATACGTGCTATAGGAATACAATAGTACCGTTGAAAAGAGCTGTGAAAACAGAAACAGTTTTTTTCTGTTTCTTGTCGTTTCCATGATATTGACAAAAACTGTTTATGGATCTGACGCCTATAAAAAATCTCCGGGAAAGAAAGTTCGAATATTTAAATCTCCAGGAAAGAAAGTTTGAATATTTAAGGATGCCCTTTTTACTTTTAACTTTCTAAAAGTTTTATTTGTGGCACCGTCTCTTATAGCTGACCAGACATACTTAGTGAGACAGTTTGTATGATGTATTACATTTGAGTACATAGCAATATGTATTGATCATGATACTACTGCTGTAAGGTTTTAATGTTTTCTGCCATTGTAATAATTCACTTTTACAGTATTTGGAAAAAGATGCATGAGCACGCTGCACGAGAAGTGGATAAAGATCCCGGACACCGTATTTGAACGTAATCTTGGATACGCTTGCTTGCCAGTCAGGTAGCACTGCTATTAGAAGCATAGTCGAGAGCAGTTGAGCTTTCAGAGCAGATGATCTGATATTTGTGAATCTGGCAGAAATTATCTGCTATATTATGGCGACGACAACTCGTTTGTTAAGCTATTTTATTGATTGTACTGATAGAGAAGATTTTTGGAGGAATATTTCGAGATAACCCTTGCACGCGCAAGAATGAAATGTATGTTTGTAAGAAGGAAATCTTTGTTCCTTAGATAACTAATAATATTCACGAATTCTGTTAATTTGATCTCTTTGTTTTCATTATGCAATCGGTTTAAATTTCTGTAATTTTGTAGTGAGAGAATTTCGTAACTGTTAGTCATCTTATGTCTTACAGTCTTTTTTGACATGAATCAGAGTTTAATTTTTCAAGAACGATTTTCTTCAAACTAAAACCCTCCTCCTCCATAACTCTTAATAAAGTTTTGAATATTTTGTCGTGTGTGCATTGCACCTTACGCCATACGCAGACACAGATTATTTCTGACAAGGAAAGAAAAATTTAGACTAGATTATTTTTTCTTTACTTGCTGCATTTGCTAATTTGAGTTTTACTTTCGTGAACGGGGCAACAGACACAAAACAGTTTGCTGAGAAAGTAATCAGATTCGTTTACAGTGAACAGTGTGAAGTAGTTCAGTAAAATAATTTTCACTGAGTGCACAGGTAGTATTTTTGGATTTAACTAGATCAATTTTCATTATTTCATATTCAGCATTTCACTAAGATTACAGTTCGGTTTTACGACACTATTCAAACGTTTTCCAAGCAGACACACTACAGACTGTCCGTCATATCCACTACTTTCCATCTCTCGAAGGTACCCAATCGTAAAGGAGATGCATTTAAATTTCATTATTGAGAAATAACCTGAAGACTTGACGGAGACAAAATAAACAGCAGCATAAGGAGAATTGTTGAGATCGTATAGAGTGCGATTACTTAGTGTATTTGAACCATGAGATGCTTTACTGAAATATGTCAGTGTTACTAACTCGCGGTCGAAGTCGATGATCACTGACATTATTGCTTAGCTAATTTACGCGATTTCACGACTCTTTTTCACAGTGATTCGTTGAGTCTTCCCACAGAGCATTCTCACTCGCGAAGTCAGGAAATTTTATGCTATCTTCTCGCTTTAAGGACCTCGGGACCCGAAATCTTGCAGTCATTTCTAATAGCAGCTCTGATTAATTTCCGCGTCTGTCCTACACAGCAATAAACGTAATGCTTACAGACAGCTTGTGAGTTATCTTATATAACGATCTCGTGACTGAAGTATGTACAAGGCCGCTTATGTGGGCCTATGTATGTCATCCCAGGTAGACTATTGACTGTATAGCATCACAAACACATGTACCGTACATACTGTAAATTGCTGTAAATGTATAATTATGGTGACATCACAATGCTGTGCAGAGATCCTCCGTCCACTATTCAAAGAAATAATTCGCCCTGGGCCTACTATGAAAGGTATCATGGAATGTAGTTATTATAGCCCCCGTTGAGTACGTGGTGTTAACTGCTGATCCTCTCCGTGAATGGAACTCCGTAGTCTCAATTGAAAGAGAACGACAAACGTATTGTAAAGTATCGAAATAAAAAATACACCAAGTTAATACCACATCGTCCGTTATTTTATTTCATCATTTATTACAAGCTCTGTTCATTAAGAAGTCATTCGTTAGATACATGTCATGTATGAAGAATTACATTCTTCGTATCATTATGGGGTATAAGGCCAAGTTAGCAGATTACAAGAGAGTACCTAACAGCAAATAAACAGTCATTGTGTCAACGCGAAGAAGGAATATTGAACTTTTCCAGGAAACTGTACTGAATAGCGATGATGCATCGTGTCACCACTTACAACAGCTTTTAAACCGTCTTGAACCAAAAAGAAGAAAGATGGTGGTATTAACCTTGAATACAGTTGCTTCTATTAGAACTGCCAAGGAAATGTAGTTTCACGGTCAGTTTAGTCCACAGTTTTCCCTTTTCGTGATAGTTGAACACGGTATACATGTTAATGCCTGGCGCCGGCCGGGGTGGCCGAGCGGTTCTAGGCGCTACAGTCTGGAACTGGGCGGCCGCTACGGTCGGAGGTTCGAATCCTGCCTCGGGCATGGATGTGTGTGATGTTCTTAGGTTAGTTAGGTTTAAGTAGTTCGAAGTTCTAGGGGACTGATGACCTCAGATGTTAAGGCCTTTGTGCTCAGAGCCATTTGAACCATTTTTTAATGGCTGGCAAATTCATGTTCCAATGGGCTGCGAAGAATATGTGAAGGCAGCAGTCATCAGAGATTTATATTTTATTAACACATTACCTGAGGGAAATAAAACATTTCTGTAATGTACTTCAATTAACGAGATCTCAAGCAGGGCCCCAATTAAATTCTGCAAAGCATCTTGTCTTAGTGGTGAGGAACTAACGTTACCACGACTTCTAAATGTGTCTGATATATCATTGGGCACAATGCGTACAATTTTACGATACTGCTCTCCCGTCCATTCCTCCAAGTAACAGATCTCCGGATATAGAGACTCTACGCATGTAATCGTACGTATCGTAGACCTCTGCCTACAAAACTATTAAAGCCTGTAGTCGAAAGCCACAGATAAATAAAAAAAAAATTCTACGTATTTGTTCAATAAATCAGTTTCATATGTTAAGGAAAAAGACTGAAACAGATATAAACTCAATGAATCTGACAGAAAAGTAAAGTCTGCTGTAATAATAGTAGTGCTGCATGAAACTATCACATCAAAAATATCAGAGCCACACTCCATTCTCTGCACAAAAGCTAAACGCACATCTGAGACTAGAATACTAGACAGTGCTGTGGTATTGAGGAAAACTAGCTAATAACTAACTAAAAATTGTTTAATTTCCTCTAAGCAGAGAGCTTGTTGCAATGACTTAAAGTAGTGTCCCTTACCAAGGATCCAGTCCTTAGAATATGCAGTCAACCCGCAAATGAGGTACCTTTCAAATTCCTCGTTCGACCGATACTTGAGTACTGCTTGTCAGTCTGGGATCACTACTAATTAGTAATGCTACATAAAATAGGGATGCCTCAAATATGTGCAACGCGTTTCGTTTCAAGTTCCAAAAAAGCACCACAGAGATGCTCACCCAACTCCAATGGCTGATGCTACAACAGGGGCTTGGTGTGTAGGTGACTGCCGGCCGGAGTGGCTGAGCGGTTCTAGGCGCTTCAGTCTGAAACCGCGCAACCGCTACGGTCGTAGATTCAAATCCTGCCTCGGGCATGGATGTGTGTGATGTCCTTAGGTTAGTTAGGTTTAAGTAGTTCGAAGTTCTAGGGGACTGATGACCTCAAATCTTAAGTCACATAGTGCTCAGAGCCATTTGAACCATTTTTTTGTGTAGGTGACTGTTAAAATTCTGAGAGTGACGTTCTTGGAAGTTAGCCACTATTCTCGTGCTTCCGGAAAACGAAAATATTTCCTTACCTCTATCTCAGTTAAGAATCAGACTTTGCGGAGTAATTATACCTTTCTTCCCATATCTGACTTTGCGGAGTAATTATACTTTTCCTCCCATTACCTGTATATGGAGGATTATAGTTGTCTTTGTGCAGAACGAGCGAACAAGCACTCTACAACGTGGCTTTATATTTTCACGTAAGAGATGCTGATGTAGTTATTTCCAAGCGTTTTCTTGTAGTAAATAGGAAACTTAGAACATTTCCTGCAGCAGGTATTACTTACAGTGCATATATGATACGCAGTACCTCTGATACACTGTGCGAAACCAACAGCCGTAAGTTACACACAGTTGCGTGTCAGTAATATATTCCGCTTTGGACAAACACATAATTACTAACTTGACGGTCGGTAGCTGTGTGAAGAGTATCTCTACCGGACCGTTGGATGTTTGACCTTTTACCGAACTTGAACCTCTCGTGACTGAAAACTGACACCCCAGCTTCAGCTACGCCTAATTAGCAAATCTCTCTCTCTCTCTCTCTCTCTCTCTCTCTATCTAACCTCTTCCTCTTTTTCCGGGATTTGCAGTTAACATAAATTCGTTCTAATTACCTCTATTACGCTTCAGCAGCGACATTAGACTGATGATACATCACGCAGTGCTATATCACGCGAGCCGTTTCTAATTAGTGTGAGTCTAATAGCCCATGCTGTATTGAGTGGGTGGTGCGTTGATGACCACACAGGAACTAGAGAGCGTGGGATTAATCCAGACAGATCCAAGGAAAATGATAAATGTCAAAAGAATGGTTCTAATTTTGGTTTGAACGAAGATACCTCCGGCATTATGATAACCACAAACAACCACATCACTCCTTTTGTTATCTTTGAGGGAAACAGCAGCTGCCTCGGTCCTGAATGTACAGGAGATGAAGTAGTTAAACCACGTCTCATCATTCCGTCAACAAGCTGATCAAAAACGATAAGACAGCCTTCAGTTTCGACGTGTATGCAGGACGTAAAGCAATTAATTTAGAAAGAAAAATACATCAAAACAAATTACTTTCTATAAGGAACTTTGGGTAAGAGATGATTACTTGCGTTTTTCGAGCGTTGTCTTTGGAAGTTATTAACACGTAAGGCATATACACGGTAAACCTGTGCATGTGCTTTGGTGAAAGGTAGCTTACGTGAGCAACTGAAAAGAATACCAAATAATTTCATTTTACATTTCATATAACAGGGAGAGCAGTATTTCATGTTGTGAAGAATTTTGTCGTGTGGTGCTTGAAAGCTTCTGTACTGATTTATACTGATTTAAATGCCGCTGACCTCAACTGTCGTATATATTCGGCTAGGATACCAGTTACATCCCAATCACTTACGTAAATACTAGCAGCCACAAGATATTCCTTTGAGGTGACGGTTTACTGAATTATTGTTTACTGAATCAATGTTTGATTCAGAAGCAAGCGGCAGAAGAGTTGAGCTTCGAATTTTTTCTCCTTTCCAATTTCTTATATTGCTTTGACATTTAGGTTAAAAGAAAGCACATTTAGATCCCTGCTGACAGTACGCTGCACTGGACGGTTGACGTTCAACAAAACCGAAAGCAATTAGGGGTGTGCCATGGACAAGTGCTGTAAGACAGTGTCAGATCGTTCAGAGTATATCAGCAACTCTTTCAAATTCTTTGGTTGATGATTCCGCACAATGTGTTTAGTAATCAAAAGCTATGATGCAATATGAAATGGGTTCAAAAATGGTTCAAATGGCTCTGAGCACTATGGGACTTAACAGCTTAGGTCATCAGTCCCCTAGAACTTAGAACTACTTAAACCTAACTAACCTAAGGACATCACACAACACCCTGCCATCACGAGGCAGAGAAAATCCCTGACCCCGCCGGGAATCGAACCCGGGAACCCGGGCGTGGGAAGCGAGAACGCTACCGCACGACCACGAGATGCGGGCTATGAAATGGGACGAAAGTGTGAAATCAGTAGAAGAGAAAAAAGGTCACAGCTATTGGGAGGATTCTGTGAAAGCGCAGCGCAACTGTTGTGGGAACTACTTTGCCAGACGCCATTGCTATTGATGCAAGAGTAGGCTACTGCCCTAGCGTTACTAGCCTTCACCAAGTAAGTATGTCAATAGCCGTCGAACACGTTCGGAAGCGTTGTCTGTGTTGCGTTTTGCCACTAGAACTCATATAAAACTGTGACGGATATGCTAAGGCAAATTAAATGGTAATATTTGAACGAAAGGGGCATTTGTTCTCACGAAACCCTGTTGCTCGAATTATGAGAGATACTGTTCTTGAAAGACTGCTACCATCATAGTACATATCACGTATGTAAAATGAGAATTAGCTAAGAGAGAATAGAGTGACTGTGCATATCAGGATATAAAGGCAATTTTCACTCTATGTGTCCACATTGGGACCGTAACTCGCTAATGCTAGTAAGAAGCACCCTCCGCTATGCACTGTGCAGTTGCTTTAAAGGCATATGACGCAGCTTTTTACTCATTTCGACTGATTATCTTAAGACAAGGAAGAAAAGAAATGAATGGAAATTTAATGTTTCGCTACTGTGGTTCGCATGCTCTCTCGTCGCTGGATAATGACCGGGTGATCCAAACACACGTCTTGTCACACCGTTACATACGTCGTGAAACACAAAGGATACGTTACTGCTTATAAGTCTTTTGGTTGTTATTTCAGCATAGGTTACATAATATTTCCTTATATATCTAGTTAGCATCTCGGTCTGACTTAAATAGTAATCAAATTAAAATTATGGAGCAGACGACACAAGTCACATTTAACTTTTCTTTAGTGACATGTTACACTTGCCAGGCGTGAGCACCTTCAGAAATGTGGGAAATTACAGTGTTTTACGACAATAATAAAATGAAATAAATGCGCAGATTGAACGTGTAACTAGCAATTAGTAGCCAGCGGCCACATGATAAGTGTATCTGGCACTGGACAGCGCCTATGTCAGACATAAAATGTAAGTTGGCAGTGTTACAGGTATCGTAAACTATGCGGTCTGGTACATTCAGAGATAAACCAGCAAGACATATCATTCCTTTCTGGGTCAATAAGGGCTCTGTCGATATACGCTGTGATGGGAAACTAAATCCAGCTTTTTGTAACACAAAAAACAATATCACTAAGTTGTTGTGAAAACCGCCTCTTATACGGGCAGTAACATACATGTGTCTAAAATTCGTAACCGGATATTAAAATACTTTCAAATTACGCAGGATTGTCTCTATAGACTCTTAACTATGTATTTATCAAAAATTACTAAAAAACATCTTTAAATAGCTCTGAGCACTATGGGACTTAGCATCTGAAGTCAGCAGTCCCCTAGAACTTAGAACTACTTAAAGCTAGCTATCCTAAGGACATCACACACATTCACGCCCGAGGCAGGATTCGAACCTGCGACCGTAGCGGTCGCGTCAAAAATTATATGTAAGGGAAAGAAACCAAAGTTCACTGAGGTGGTTTTTGAATTTCCTGACAGATTTCTAGCCACAAAGTGGCTGTGAAACAACAGCAGAAAACCTAGTAAAAACCCAGCTATTTTTATTAATATTTTTCCTCTTCTTTTGTGAGTCATGAACCCATTCGAAGGTAAGTGAAGTCAAATAGGCTTTATAAACTCATATGTCTTTTCATAGGTTAGTATTGTGTGCGGGAATACATTTTCAAGACAGTGAATGGTAACGTAAACCGTGGTATTTTTTTACGTTGACATAGCTTCTCATGTAATGTGTATGATCGCATATTACCATAGATCACGCAGAACCTCTAAACATTTGCATAAAATAACCACAACCTGGAAACCGATCCCAAATCGTAACTCTGTCCTCTTGTGTTTAAAAAAATCTCATATTTACGTTTGAATCGAGAATGAATGTAAAACGTGTAAAATGAGTCCAAGTATCTCCAGAAATAAGATGAAAAGGATTGTCATGAAAATTTCTATGGTAACAGAAATGATATAACCATCAATCAAGCAAGTACAAACTCACACATTAGTTGCACTTTTAAGAAAATTATACAATATGAGCATCAGTTGATTAACGCTGAAATTCTTCCAACCATCAGCCACCCAGAAACCACTTTCTATCCTTAAACATGGCACGAAAGTAACAGCACATTTTGTTCAGAATAACCGTTTCTTCTCTGCAAATAAACCCTTATTTCTGCACAACACCTCCTATTTCTTTAATGAAATCGTCGTTCTGTAATATTACCTCAACAATCCCATTCCTCTGTATATGCTATACTTTACTGGTAACAGATTTCGTCTGGTTCTAGTTGGAGTTTGTGTCGGTCGTCAGAACATTCCTGTATGGCCACAATCAAAAACAGGCTAGTTTTCACCCTTTCCTTCAGAACCTTGACTAGTCCAGTGCCATCGCATGCCACCTCTTACATTTCGTCACCCATATATCTTATCTTCTCCGTCTATCGTAGGTACACTGTTCTAATCCATAGACTTCGTCACGCACATATACCGATCTTCTCAATCTGTCGCACTGATACTGGTCGAACCCATAGCCGATCTACTCACTGACTCTAATGTGAAGCACTGCTCGCCCAACAGCACGCCCCTTTTGAAAGCAGTTACACAACTTCCATCATGTCATTTGTTTACCTTCACAGAAAAAAATTATAGGAAAGTTGTTTATCACCTCTTCATCAAAAACCATGTTCCATACTATGTATATATTGCATAATAACCATCCTGTACCTCATAATACTGTACACAACTTATCACTTCGCATATAATCTTTTTCATATCTTTACTACAGTACTAGCCATTAAAATTGCTACACCACGAAGATGACGTGCTACAGACGCGAAATTTAGCTGACAGGAAGAAGATGCTGTGATATGCAACGTGCTGACATGTTGAAAGTTTCCAACCGATTTCTCATACACAAACAGCAGTTGACCGGCGTTGTCTGGTGAAACGTTGTTGTGATGCCTCGTGTAATGAGGAGAAATGCGTATCATCACGTTTCCGACTTTGATAAAGGTCGGATTGTAGCCTATCGCGATTACGGTTTATCGTATCGCCACATGGATGCTCGCGTTGGTCGAGATCCAATGACTGTTAGCAGAATATGGAATCGGTGGGTTCAGGAGGGTAATACGGCCTCGTATCAATAGCGGTCGAGATGACAGGCGTCTTATCCGCATTGCTGTAACGGATCGTGCAGCCACGTCTCGATCCCTGAGTCAAAATATGGGGACGTTTACAAGACAACAACCATCTGCACGAACAGTTCGACGATGTTTGCAGCAGCGTGGACTATAAGCTCGGAGACCATGGCTGCGATTACCCTTGACGCTGCATCACAGACAGGAGCGCCTCCGATGGTGTACTCAACGACGATCCTGGGTGCACGAATGCCAAAACGTCATTTTTTCGGATGAATCCAGGTTCTGTTTACAGCATCATGATGGTCGCATCCGTGTTTGGCGACATCGTAGTGAAAGCACATTGGAAGCGTGTATTCGTCATCGCCATGCTTGGGTATCACCCGGCGTGATGGTATGGGGTGTCATTGTGTACACATCTCGGTCACCTCTTGCTTGCATTGACGGCACTTTGAACAGTGGACGCTACCCTTCAGATGTGTTACAACCCATGGCTCTACCATTCATTCGATCCCTACGAAACCCTACATTTCAGCAGAATAACGCACGATTGGATGTTGCAGGTCCTTTACCGGCCTTTCTGGATACAGAAAATGTTCGACTGCTGCCCTGGCCAGCACATTCTCCAGATCTCTCACCAATTGAAAACGTCTGGTCAATGGTGGCCGAGCAACTGGCTCGTCACAATACGCCAGTCACTACTCTTGATGAACTGTGATATCGTGTTGAAGCTGCATGGGCAGCTGTACCTGTACACGCCATCCAAGCTCTGACTGAATGCCCAGGCGTATCAAGGCCTCTATTACGGCCAGAGGTGGTTGTTCTGGGTACTGAATT
Source organism: Schistocerca piceifrons (assembly GCF_021461385.2). Classification (NCBI taxonomy): domain Eukaryota; kingdom Metazoa; phylum Arthropoda; class Insecta; order Orthoptera; family Acrididae; genus Schistocerca; species Schistocerca piceifrons. The sequence continues at coordinate 451,081,228 of NC_060140.1, read as the reverse complement.
CTCAGGATCTATTTACCAAAATTGCGTGAAAATGTAATCACATGTCAGTTCTAGTATAATATATTAGTCGAATGAATACCCGTTAATCATCTGCATTTCTTCTTGGTGTAGCAATTTTAATGGCCAGTAGTGTATTTTTAAAAGTTCGGCATTTTGATGTTGAAAGAAGCCCAGAAACAACTGCTTTTATGACAAATTGTATGTTAACAGTCTGCCGCCTCACAGTAGACAGACAACGCACCACCGACAGAACCCATCAGTCGCAGTACAAGAAGGTGTAACACTGCATCCAGGCACGACTGTACGCTCCGTCGACACTTATAATGTCATTCTTCATTTCCTGCTTTACCTTGACCAAAAATGTTTTCCCTAAAACAAGGTATGACAATTCGCGTCGGCACTGGTAACAACCGACATTAAAGGTCATTAGCCTCTTTAAAGATGTCCGGATCTAACCAGTCACGTTCCCACGACATTGTTGCGTAGAACCGCTAATAAGGAAGTTCCAAGACCTCTTCCTCTTCTTGCGTTTTGCTGTCGTTTCCTCAGAAATGCTCCTCGTCTTACAACAAGACGACCAGTTACTGCCCATGCTGGCGGACTGCAACAGGAATGCCAAAGCCAACCACGGTTCAAGGACGTCACGACCGACGACGGCACGACCGTGCTTTCGCTGGTTTCTGTCACTCTGAAGTAGAATCGCAAAAAGCACGGCAGAGATATTTACTTCATTTCCTAAGTGACCTGCATTCATCAACACATTACTCTCAACCGGAAGTTTATTAATCCGATACCAAAAGACTATAAATTTCGCAAATACGTCCAAATTGCCTTACAGTACGAGGTGGAGAGTACTTCTACTGTTCCCTGTTCCATTTTCTAACGGCGAATAGGAATGATATCAATACCAAAATAATATCTAATTATATTTAAGTCAGCATATGAATAAACACAAATTATAAAAACAAAACTCGACAGAAACGTTAAAGAATGAACCAACCACCAACAATTATTTAATAAACAAAGAGTGATCAAAAAATTATTATAAATAAATACTTTATCACAAGGATAAACCAAAAGAATTTAAAAAATCATTACCATGAGACCGAATTATTGAAACCAAAGTAGAAAGACCTAAAGCACCTTGACAAACAGAAAAACTAAAAAAATAACAGGAAAGAAATAATCATAATCAAATTCAATAAAAAACAATAATTAATGTAAACAAAGAAAGAACAATATACTCCAACCTCAGAAGAACCATTAATAAATGCTTGGACGTGCATTCGGGAGGATGACGGTTCAGAACAGCATCTGGCCATTCATATTTAGAAACTCCGTGATTTCCCTAAATCGCTTAAAGCAAATGCGGGATCGTTTCTTCGAAAGGGCACGGCCGGTTTCATTCTCTGTGCTTCCATTATCCGAGCTTGTCCTCCGTCACTCATGACCTCGCTGTCGACGGGACATTATCCTCCCTTTGTTTCTCTGATTTTCTAGTTACGATCATTTATGTCCGATGTAGTAATGTCCTACCCAACTCTTGACGGAATGCACTGTCTCGGAATTTCAACAGATAACTTCTTAGAGGTGCACAAAGCCTCTGCTCTAATGTATGCCACATAGTTATGTTGGCGATTCTAGGCGCTACAGTCTGGAACCACGTGACCGCTACGGTCGCAGGTTCGAATCCTGCCTCGGGCATGGATGTGCGTGATGTCCTTAGGTTAGTTAGGTTTAAGTAGTTCTAAGTTCTAGGGGACTGATGACATCAGAAGTTGAGTCCCTTAGTGCTCAGAACCATTTGAACCATAAGTATGTTGAACACCTCCGTGACGATCTCGTACCTTCTAAACGATGCGGTGACGAAACGCGACGCTCTTCGTTGGATTTTATATTCCTTTCTTATTAATTCATACTGGTAAGCGTTCCACATGATGAACAGCACTCAGAAATCGGTAGTTCAAGTCTTCCGTGAGCCTCTATTTTGAGGACGAATTACGTTTCGTAACGATTCTTCCACTAACTCCCGGCCTGGCACTTGCTGTTACAATAATTTGATTTAGGTCATTATTTCGCTTGCCGGCCGTGTTGGCCGAGCGGTTCTAGGTGTTTCATTCCGGAACCACGTGGCTGCTGCGGTCGCAGGTTCGAACCCTGCCTCGGGCATGGCTGTGTGTGATGTTCTTAGGTTAGTTAGGTTTCAGTAGTTCTAAGTCTAGAGGACTGATGACCTCAGATGTTAAGTCCCATAGTGCTTAGAACCATCTGAACCATTTTTTTATTTCGCTTATGTCGCTCCGGATGGGTACTCGAATGTGTTTTACGGTAGTTTCAGTTTCCAGTTATTTGTCGCATTCGTTGTATATTTGTTGGCAATACATCACTTTCACTTACGTTCAGAGTCAACTGCCAGCCCCTGCGCCAATGATCGATCCTCTGTGCTCTTCCTGAAATTCTCTACATTCTTCTGGCGTCGCAATACCAAGAAGGAGCTGTCTGATGTATACGAAATTTGGTAGGCGTTTTCCTGTATTTGGAAGATGGTGTTTATTCCAATGTCGCACCAGGCACATAAGAGTGGCGCTAGTAACGCTACTACGGGTACGTAAATCAGGTTTGCTTTCTATACAGGCTGTAACGGTCGTGAGTGCTAGTTGTCTTTGAGATTGGACGGGATGAATTTATTTTACTCAAGAATGCCTTTAGGGCAACAAAACACCATTATCAACACCTCACAGAGTTTGGACGAGGTCGCTAAATAGCACTACCAGAGGCTGTATGTTCCTTCTGTGAAGACAAGGGAGGAAAGCAGCCACTGTACATGATTGCTGGCAGCGGTGGTCAGGAGAATGTACTGTCGCAAGAAGACCGGTCCCTAGGTGGCCACGTGGCACCAACGAGAGGAAATACCATTGTGTTCGGCGTACGGCTCTGTAGTATGAGCGACAGTTGGCACCAGAGTTAACAGCGAATCGTTACCTTAAGTAAAACTCCAAACCAGGCGCCCTGTTGCGTGCATTCCACTGATCCCAAGACTTCGCCATTTGCGACTTCAGTAGTGTCAAGCGGAAGCCCATTGGAAGGCACGGTGAAGGTCTGTTGTGTTTCTGACGAAAGCTGGTTGTGCCTCGGTGCCAATGATGGCCGTGCGTTGGTTAGGAGGAGGCCGGTTGGGGGTCTGCAACCAGTCTGTTTGCGTGCTAGACACACTGGATCTACACCTGGAGTTATAGTCTCGGGTGTGATTCCATATGACAGCAGGAGCACTCTCGCACCCTGATTGCAAATTTGTTTGTCATTTTGGTGATTCGACCAGTTGCGCTGCCATAGATAGAGAGCATTCCACTGGGTATTTTCCAACGCTCGCCCACATCCCTGTTTTAACCCAGAATAGTCTAAAGAATGTACACATGTTACCTTGGCCTCTTCGATCACCAGATATGTCTACAACCTAGCACATATGGTATGTCATCGGACGACAACTCCAGCGTCATCCAGAACCATCATTAACTAGACAATGTGCATCAGGCATGGAACTCCTTCCCACAAACTGACATCCGGAACCTGTGCAACACAATGCGTGCACGTTTGCACGCTTACATTTATCAGTTGGCGGCTACATCCGTTATTAATGTATCACCATTTCACGTTGTCATGTCTTATTCGCGCTTAGATTAACTTCTGCTCTTACGATGTTAATTGCCTAGACAAATGTAGTCTCGAACTTCCATTACCCTACATTAATTAATATTTGATGTAGCTATCTTTACCCGTCAGTGTATGTTAGATACAGCAACAGCTCTATCACACTAGTTTTCGGTACTGTTGAAATTAGCTCTATATCTGTCGATTTTGTTCCATTAACAGTGAACTGATGAGATGTGTCTACAAGGAAGTCCTGAATCCAACAACAGTTCAGGTCCCAAACTCGGTAAGCTTATATTTTATTCACTAAACGAAAGAGTAAAACTACTATCTACTTCAGGGCCGGCCAAACGCTGCACAGTGTGCAGACGTGCGGAAGTGCTGTACATGTGCGCACGTGTGCGACAGCGACATCTGTTATAAGACATGTGTCCTAAATGAACGGTGGCGGCTCCACTTCCCTGTTTATGTGGTACAAGCAAGAGCGCAACATACCCAGTCTCGTTTACTCCTGGTAACCGTAACCTTAACAGAGAAGTACTGAGAAATGGCAGGTACTGTGAAAAAGCAAAGGACGGGAGATCTACGTTCTCAGTCGTTTAAAAATGACTGGGAACTGCAATTCTTTATTGTAGCCGCTGGTGAAAACTCAATGTTTGCTATGCCGCCGAATAATAGGCGACCAGCGTAAGTTTTCAATTGAAAGACACGTTACATGTCACAAACACGAGTGAAGAACGGCAAGCAAAATTAAATGTCCTTAAGAAAATGGATGAGACAAATCAACTCGATTATCATTTCCCGTGACCAGTGATAAACGTGTTTGGATTTATTCCTTTCATAATTAAATATTATTGTTTACTAACTACGCATTAGTGCCTCATTCTGCTCCATGTTACATTATTATCAGGAAAATTGGTCATTAAACCGATTGCTCCAATGCATACTTACATTTAGGTTTTTTTTATGTGTGAAGGGCTACGCTCAACTGAAGTCGATAAAACGTAACATTCATCTAATTGTCGGTTATTATGCAGATTTCAGACGGAGCTGATGAAAGATGTAGCAATAATGGTATTGAAATAACAGGCGATCATCGAGAGGTCTGCGGTTATCATTCTGTTCAGACGTCAGTGAGACAGAAATTATGTGGATGTAACTGAGGGCACCGAGAATTAGTTATAGGAAACCTTGCATTAGTTTAACGTTACTTGAAATCATGAATAAGGTTCGTTGGAAGTAGCTAAGTGCTCTCTTTCTTAAATACTAGATCAAAAACATTACTCGTATTTACGTGCCGTCAGTCAAGCTGCCTTAATAAAAACCCACGGTTGTTAACTGTATTACTTGTCTTACTGGGTTAAATTGTTAACATAAAAGTAGACGTCTCAATGAGTAGACTGTGACAGTATTTTAAATGTTTAATACGCGAAATACCTTCCCACGGTTGGCTTGCAAGCTGTGGAAAGAGCACTAGAAGGCGCCGGCACAGAGTAACCCAGCAAGTGGATAAAGCGACATCTGTGGGTAGAAACATGCACTACATGAACGCTGACGGCTGCGGCGTGCACGCTGTGACCCGGAAGTTGCACACGTGCAGGAGCACCGCACGCGTGCAGAATTTCTGGCCGGCCCTGATCTACATCTACGTCGATACTCTGAAAATCACACTTAAGGGCCTCGCAGAGGATTCATCGCACCACCTTCACAATTCTCTACTATTTCGATCTCGTATAGCGCGCGGAAAGAACCAAAACCTATATCTTTCCGTGCGAGCCTTGTTTTCAACCTCCTCTCTTGGCAGGTCCCCGGACTCGTACACGCTCAGTGAACATTCGCGCGCCGGAGATCATCGCCATCAGTGTTTAGTGTGTGTGCGTCGTTTTGTGTTTCGTGCAGTTACAACTCAACTGTTCACATGTGCCGTCGCCGTGCGCCGTGTCTCCAAGTGTTAGTGTTTTTTTTTTTTTTCATCCAACGTGAACGGCTTCTTGTTTATTGTTTTTTGTATCTCCATTTTTTGCCCGCCGTTTTTTGTATTGTATATATCACCTCTCTGTCCTGTTTATTGTTCCACTTAAGGCTGAAGAGCAGCGTACTATGCTGCTGACAGCCCGCCTGTATAGGTGTTTAAAATTACAATAAAGGAAAAAAAAAGCCTTGTTTTCCCTCATTTTATAGTGGTGACCGTTTCTCCCTATGTAAACTGGTCTCAACAAAATATTTGCGCATTAAGAGGAGAAAGTTGGTGATTAGAATTTCCTGAGAAGATTCCATTGCAACGAAAAACGCCTTTCTTTTAATGATGTCCAGCCCAAACCCCGTATCATTTCAGTGACATCCTCTCCCATATTTCCCAATAATACAAAACGTGCTGCCCTTCTTTGAACTTTTACGATGTACTCCGTCAGCCCTATCTGATAAGGATTCCAAACCGCGCAGCAGTATTCTAAAGGAGGACGGACAAGCGCAGTGTAGGCAGTCTCGTGACGACAACTTAGACGATATCAAACTCTGGACCTCATGGGTCGTGTTTGGTGACGTCATGGTAAAGAAGGTGGGCGATACAAATCAACATACGGCCATTTAGATATACGTTTTCGTTGTGTCACTGAATTGTGTAAGGAAAATGAGTGGATGGTTCATTTGAAAAGAACATAGTTTTGGTTCTTCGTAATGCACAAACTTACAGCTTATGCTTAGTCGCTAACGACCTCATCGTCGACTGAGCGTAAAACACTAACGTTTCACTGTTTGATGGAACTGTTAGAGCTAAATATTAAAATTTTAAAATATTTGAGGGTCCCGAGATGGAGTCTCGGTGTGGCACACAGTTTTAATCAGGCAGGAAGTTTCATATTAATGCGCACCCCGGTGCAGAATGAAACTTTCATTCTGGAGTCTCAGTGATGTTCAGTACTAGCTGCACCTTTTTATGAATGGGTGTAAAGACCGTCATAAAGCTGTTAACAGTAGACACGTCATGCAACCAGCTGGCATCGACACAAGTCAGCACTTCACCGTCTCTACAGACCTTGCTCCTGTCGGAGCCATCACTGTCACAGAGGGAGTTATTCGTTATTCTGTTCCTGCTGTAACTGCTTTACCGCTGTTGTCTTTGGACTATAACTTTTAGCGCGAGCCGTTGACTCTCTTTATTCCAAATGGCATGTTGTTTTCCATAATGGCTTAAGGTAAAGCGTCACTGTTACGATTACTACTCAGGAAATTTATTTTACGATTCGTTACTGATTTCGGATGTGTCATACTCATTTACTACATCTACATGTACATCTACATTTATACTCCGCAAGCCGCCCAACGGTGTGTAGCGGAGGGCACTTTACGTGCCACTGTCATTACCTCCCTTTCCTGTTCCAGTCGCGTATGGTTCGCGGGAAGAACGACTGTCTGAAATCCTCCGTGCGCGCTCTAATCCCTCTAATTTTACATTCGTGATCTCCTCGGGAGGTATAAGTAGGGGGAAGCAATATATTCGATACCGCATCCAGAAACGCACCCTCTCGAAACCTGGCGAGCAAGCTACACCGCGATGCAGAGCGCCTCTCTTGCAGAGTCTGCCACTTGAGTTTGTTAAACATCTCCGTAACGCTATCACGGTTACCAAATAACCCTGTGACGAAACGCGCCGCTCTTCTTTGGATCTTCTCTATCTCCTCCGTCAACCCGATCTGGTACGGATCCCACACTGATGAGCAATACTCAAGTATAGGTGGAACGAGTGTTTTGTAAGCCACCTCCTTTGTTGATGGACTACATTTTCTAAGGACTCTCCCAATGAATCTCAACCTGTTACCCGCTTTACCAACAATTAATTTTATATGATCATTCCAAAATGGTTCAAATGGCTCTGAGCACTATGGGACTCAACTGCTGAGGTCATTAGTCCCCTAGAACTTAGAACCAGTTAAACCTAACTAACCTAAGGACAACACAAACATCCACGCCCGAGGCAGGATTCGAACCTGCGACCGTAGTGGTCCTGCGGTTCTAGACTGCAGCGCCTTTAACCGCACGGCCACTTCGGCCGGCATGATCATTCCACTTCAAATCGTTCGGCACGCATACTTCCAGACATTTTACACAGGTAACTGCTACCAGTGTTTGTTCCGCTATCATATAATCATACAATAAAGGATCCTTCTTTCTATGTATTCGCAATACATTATATTTGTCTATGTTAAGGGTCAGTTGCCACTCCCTGCACCAAGTGCCTATCCGCTGCAGATCTTCCTGCATTTCGCTACAATTTTTTAATGCTGCAACTTCTCTGTATAATTCGGCATCATCCGCGAAAAGCCGCATGGAACTTCCGACACTATCTACTAGGTCATTTATATATATTGTGAAAAGCAATGGTCCCATAACACTCCCCTGTGGCACGACAGAGGTTACTTTAACGTCTGTAGACGTCTCTCCATTGATAACAACATGCTGTGTTCTGTTTGCTGAAAACTCTTCAATGCAGCCACACAGCTGGTCTGATATTCCGTAGGCTCTTACTTTGTTCATCAGGCGACAGAGCGGAACTGCATTGAACGCCTTCCGGAAGTCAAGAAAAATAGCATCTACCTGGGAGCCTGTATCTAATATTTTCTGGGTCTCATGAAAAAATAAAGCGAGCTGGGTCTCACACGATCGCTGTTTCCGGAATCCATGTTGATTCCTACATAGCAGATTCTGGGTTTCCAAAAACGACATGATACTCGAGCAAAAAATTCTACAACAGATCGAAGTCAGAGATATAGGTCTATAGTTTTGCGCATCTGCTCGACGACCCTTCTTGAAGACTGGGACTACCTGTGCTCTTTTCCAATCGTTTGGAACCTTCCGTTCTTCTAGAGACTTGCGGTACACGGCTGTTAGAAGGGGGCAAGTTCTTTCGCATACTCTGTGTAGAATCGAATTGGTATCCCGTCAGGTCCAGTGGACTTTCCTCTGTTGAGTGATTCCAGTTGCTTTTCTATTCCTTGGACACTTATTTAGATGTCAGCCATTTTTTCGTTTGTGCGAGGATTTTGAGAAGGAACTGCAGTGCGGTCTTCCTCTGTGAAACAGCTTTGGAAAAAGGTGTTTAGTATTTCAGCTTTACGCGTGTCATCCTCTGTTTCAATGCCATCATCATCCCGGAGTGTCTGGATATGCTTTTTCGAGCCACTTACTGATTTAACGTAAGATCAGAACTTCCGAGGATTTTCTGTCAAGTCGGTACATAGAATTTTACTTTCGAATACACTCAACGCTTCACGCATAGCCCTCCTTACGCTAACTTTGACATCGTTTAGCTTCTGTTTGTCTGAGAGGTTTTGGCTGCGTTTAAACTTGGAGTGAAGCTCTCTTTGCTTTCGCAGTGGTTTCCTAACTTTGTTGTTGTACCACGGTGGGTTTTTCCCGTCCCTCACAGTTTTACTCGGCACGTACCTGTCTAAAACGCATTTTACGATTGCCTTGAACTTTTTCCATAAACACTCAACACTGTCAGTGTCGGAACAGAAATTTTCGTTTTGATCTGTTAGGTAGTCTGAAATCTGCCTTCTATTACTCTTGCTAAACAGATAAACCTTCCTCCCTTTTTTTATATTCCTATTAACTTCCATATTCAGGGATGCTGCAACGGCCTTATGAACACTGATTCCCTGTTTTGCACATACAGAGTCTAAAAGTTCGGGTCTGTTTGTTATCAGTAAGTCCAAGATGTTATCTCCTAGAGTAGGTTAATTACTAGAGTTTGGCTACAGACACTGAGGTGACAAAAGCCATGGGTTAGCGACCTGCACCTATACAGATGGAGGTATTGACGCGCACACAAAGTATGAAAGGGCAGTGCTTTGGCGGAGCTGTCATTTGTGCTCAGGTGATTCGTGTGAAAACGTTTCCGTCAATCTTATGGCCGCACGACGGGACTAAACTACTCTGAAGGCGGAATGCTAGTTCGACCTAGACGCATGGGACATTCCGTTTCGGAAACCGTTAAGAGTGTGCCGAGAATACTAAATTACAGGTATTACCTCTCATCATGGAAAACGCAGTGGTCGATGGCCTTCACATAACGACCGTGAACTGTGGTGTTTGAGTAGAGTTGTCATTGCTAACAGACAAGTAACACTGCGTGTAATAGCCGCAGAAACCAATGTGGTACGTATGACGAACTTTAGGAAAGTGCGGCGAAATTTGTCGTTAATGGGCTCTGGCAGCAGACTACAGACGCGAGTGCCTTTGCTAACAGCACATCACCTGCAGCGCCCCTCCTAGATTAGTGACCATGTCGGTTGAACCCTAGACGACTGCAAAACCGCAGACTGGTCAGACGTATACCGATTTCATTTGGTAAAAGCTGATGGAAGAGTTCAAGTGTAGCGCAGACCCCATGAAACCATGGATCCAAGATGTCGAGAATGCACTGTGCAAGCTAGTGGTGCCCCCATAACGGTGTCGGCGGTGTTTACGTGGAGTGGACTGGGCCCTCTAGTCCAACTGAACCGATCGTCGACTGGAAATGGTTATGTTCGGCTAACCATTTGCAGCTATCCGTGGACTTCATGTTCCCAGACAACAATCGAATTGTTATGGATGACAATGCGTCATGTTACAGGGCCACAAGTATTCGCGATTGGTTTGAAGAACATTCTGGACAATTCGAATGAATGTTTCGGCTACCCGTCGAGCTTTGGTGCCCAAAATCCTGCACCAGCACAACTTTCGCATTTATGGACGGCTATCGAGGCAGCATGACACAATATTTCTGCAGGTGACTTTCAATGACTTGTTGATACATACCACGCACAGTTACTACACTACGCCGGGGAAAAGGAGACCCGATACGATATTACGAGGTATTATATGACTTTAGTCACTTCAGTGTAAAACAAACATGATCCATGATTCTAGAATGAAATTTTCACTCTACAGCGGAGTGTGCGCTGATATGAAACTTCCTGGCAGATTAAAACTGTGTGCCGGACCGAGACTCGAACTCAGGACCTTTGTCTTTCGCGGGCAAGTGCTCTACCGACTGAGCTACGCAAGCACGACTCACGCCCCGTCCTCACAGCTTTAATTCCGCCAGTACCTCGTCTCCTACCTTCCAAACTTCACAGAAGCTCTCCTGCGTAACTTGCAGAACTAGCACTCCTGGAAGAAAGGATATTGCGGAGACATGGCTTAGCCACAGCCTGGGGGATGTTTCTGTGAAGTTTGGAAGGTAGGAGACGAGGTACTGGCGGAATTAAAGCTGTGAGGACGGGGCGTGAGTCGTGCTTGGGTAGCTCCGTCGGTAGAGCACTTGCCCGCGAAAGGCAAAGGTCCCGAGTTCGAGTCTCGGTCCGGCACACAGTTTTAATCTTCCAGGAAGTTTCATGATCCAAGATGTTTACTCGGTACACTCATATTCCCATAAACATGGCTGCCAAACCACACAAAGCATTGCAAACACAGTTTGTACGTATATACGAGGTTTCAGCACATTAACATGTAGGACTGACCTCTGGTTCTGCTACTGCTATACATATATGCAGTAGGTAAGTGGTACCTTCAATAGGTGAGCCAAAAAAATCATCGGGTATGATTGCAGAGGTCTTTGAGGCATGCGTAGTTAAGTACAAAGTAACTGTCAGACTATATCACTTAAACGACCTCTTTTGCGTTTACTGAATTGCTAGTTACCTGGTTTTTCAATAACAGCGGCAACCTCATTTATCTTTAACTTCGCTAACGGAAAAAATTCGCAACACCGAACAATAATTAAGGTAGTGAATCAAATTTAGGGAATACATTTGATTAGGTAACTTATGTAAGTGATTAACATTGCAAGATCACAGGTTAATGCAGGCTCGAGATAAGCAAGTGAAAATGTGATAGGCTGGTACATTAATAAGTGATGTAACCACCAGAATGTTTAATGGAAGCATGCAAACGCTCATGAATTGTGTTGTACAGGTGCCGGTTTTTTGTGGGATGGAGTTCCCGGCCTGTTTCACTTTGTGGATCAATACAGGGACGGTTAATGCTGTTTGCGGGTGACTGTGGAGTTTCCCGACGAAGACCCATAAGTGCTCGATTTGACACACGTCTGGTGGTCGAGCAGATCAAGACAACATGTCGACACTGTAGAGCGTGTTGGGCTACAACAGCGGTACGCTGTCGTGCGTTATCCTGTTGGAACGCTGTTCATGAATGGCAGCACAGAAGGACGAGTCAGCAGACTGACGTACAAATTTTCAGTCGGTGTGTGTGACATACCCACGAGGTTGTTCCTGTTGTCATACGAAATTGCACCCCACACCATAAGTCCAGCTGTAGGTCCATTGTCACTAGGAAGCAGACAGGTTTGTTAAAAGCGCTCACCTGGCCTCCTTCTAACCAACACAAGGCTATCACTGGCATCAAGGCAGAGTCAACTTTCATCAGAACACACAACAGACCTTCACCCTACCCCCGAATGAGTTCTCGCTCGACACCACTGAAATCTAAATTGATGGTGGTTTGGGGTCAGTGGAAAGCACGATGCAGGGCATCTGGCTCGGAGCTGTCCTTGAAGTAAACAATTTCTAACAGTTCGTTATGGGGCTTTCGTGCCAGCTGCTGCTGAAATTGCTACTGCAGATGCAGTACGATGCGCCAGAGCCACATCCCGAAACGATGGTTTTCCCTCTCGGTGGTGCTACGTGCCCGTCCGGCGCCCGGCCTTCTTGTGACCGCACATTCTCGTGATCACCGCTGCCAGGAATCATGTATGTTGTCTACATTCCTGCCAAGTATCTCTGCAACGTCGCAGAAGATACATTCAGTTTTTCGTGGCCGTACTAAACGACCACGTTAAAACCAGTTAGGCGCTGACAGTTGTATCTTTGTCGCATTCTTGACTACCATCAGCTCACCAAGTCCAATCTCAAAGATAAGTAACAATCATGACCGTTACAGCGTTTATTTGATGAAAACCTGATTTGTAACCTCATAGTGGGGCAACTAGCACCACTCTTATGCAACTGCCGTCAAATTTGAATAGACATCGCCTTTCATTTCTAGAAACACGCCTATTAACTTCCGTTTATGTTGCACAATCCATTCTTGGTGTTGCGACTGTTTTCCGTCAGTGCGTGTATTGAGGTTCTGAAGACAGTGTTTCTTCGACAGCTCACTTTAAACTGAACTAAGTTAGCAGTCGAATCTGACAAACTGTTTCATGTAGCCAGATGTGGACTTAACCATTTGAAGTCTAGTTTAAAAATGATTTTACGTGTCGTGCAGTGCAGCAAGAAAAGGCGGTTTTATTTAGAAAACAAATAATTATGTAGTTGCTGCGGAAGGTGGCCACGCAAACAAACTTGTCATCTTACGTTTCTTTCCAAATGAGGAACGCACATGGGATCATCCAATATAGTTCAGATGTATAGTATCCACCTATCACAGAAGGATGATAATAGGCCTTTAAAAAGTTTGGGTTGTGTAATCATAACTAGAGCATTTATCAGTGCTCGAATTATGACGGTAGCCGCCAATGTAAGAACTTACCATCAACGGAGCAGCTGTCTTCTCAGCACCAGTTCTAGGGCTATTCGCACCTTACACGAGCAAAAGCTCGGCAGTAGTATGGAATAAGCCTTTCCACAGCAAACAGAAAAACATGCCATTTTAACTGGTGGAGAATTTCGCGGAGGCAGGACGTAAATCCGCAAGCGCTGTTAAAGACTGCGCACACGTTTTACAGCCGTTATTAAGTCTAATGTTGCCGTCTACATTATGCCAGACGTGTGAACTCTTTATTCTTAGAACATACAAACTTTATAGCATTCGTTTAGGAAGGACGTATTACTTACACTTTAGGGTTCCTGATTTCTAAACGCATATCCGGCTATCACAGCACCCATCGGACAGTTTTAGTACGTTACTTTTTAAGATTGCCTCACCAGTGAGTCATCACAGCGTGCGAAGTTTACATTTATTTGCATCACAGAAGTTACGTGGCCGTGCGCTGTGAGACGAAGGTAAGGCTAACTGCAATGTTACACATCTCAGCTGAAGTTATTATATCAGGGGAAATCTACAGATATCGTTGACTGTTCGTTGACGGCTTCAGTTCGCTATTGATCTAGTGGTTTTTGATCAAGAATGTTGTCAATGGTCGTCTCGTGGTGGAATCCGTGTCAGTAACACAAAACATAAACAGTATAGGGTAATGTGAATATTATACACTAATTTTCTGTGTTTTATATCTGCCATCCAATCCTAGATTACTTAAAGTTATAAAATCCTCAGTTATGTACTTTAAACACGCATTTCCCAAAACTTAACACTAAACAATTCTTCTACTCTGCGTTCTATAACAGACATTCCATTAACATTCTTCTTCTTCTTCTCTTTTCCGTCCACTATCTTCCGGCTTAATCTTTCTAGTCCAGCTTCATTTAGTTTTTTCCCTATATAATTTCTGGAGATCGCATTGATTCACGGAAGCATATTGATTTCCATATAACACTACACTACATTTGTTCACTTATACGTCAGTGCTTGAAACGGTGGAACTTGAGAAGGTTAGTTACACAAGTCATCCAACGCCGAGATAGGTCCGTAACAAGAATGGTGCATTGTCAGAGAATACATATTCCGCTGTAGTACGGGTAATATACAGGGTGAGTCACCTAACGTTACCGCTGGATATATTTCGTAAACCACATCAAATACTGACGAATCGATTCCACAGACCGAACGTGAGGAGAGGGGCCAGTGTAATTGTTTAATACAAACAATACAAAAATGCACGGAAGTATGTATTTTAACACAAACCTACGTTTTTTTAAATGGAACCACATATAAACAAATACGTTATCAGTGCCGTTTGTTGCATTGTAAAATGTTAATTACATCCGGAGATATTGTAACCTAAAATTGATGCTTGAAACCTCCGACGTTCAGTTGCGTGTTGTAACAAACACGGGCCACGGTCGGCGAGCAGCATCTGCAGGGACATGTTAACGATGACGACCGTGTTTACGAGTGTGGCTGTATTGCACTGTTGTGGTTTGGTCTAGCTGTCGCAGTGTCCTGCTGCTATTGTCATTCTGCATTCGTCTCCGCACGCAGACCAACAGTAGTACACCGTGTTACCAGACGTCTGTGATAGTGTAGTGTTGTAGGAACTGTGACCATGGTGTATTCGAACTCTGAAAAGGCGGAGATGATACTCATCTATGGCGAGTGTCGACGAAATGCAGCTGAAGCCTGCAGGGTGTATGCAGAACGGTACCCGGACAGAGAGCATCCAACGTGCCGCACATTGCAAAACATCTACCGCCAACTGTATGCAACAGGTATGGTCGTAGCACGCGAACGGGTCCGTAACAGGCCCGTCACAGGAGAAGCGGGTGCAGTTGGTGTGTTAGCTGCTGTTGCCATGAACCCACACATGAGTACACGAGACATTACGAGAGCCGGTTCAAATGGTTCAAATGGCTCTGAGCACTATGGGAGTCAACTGCTGTGGTTATCAGTCCCCTAGAACTTAGAACTACTTAAACCTAACTAACCTAAGGACATCATACACATCCATGCCCGAGGCAGGATTCGAACCTGTGACCGTAGCAGTGGCACGGATCCGGACTGCGCGCCTAGAACCGCGAGACCACCGCGGCCGGCGTGAGAGCCGGTGGACTGAGTCACCGCTTTCACCCGTTTCATGTGTGGCTACATCAGCAATTACATGGTGATGACTTTAATCATCGGGTGCAATTCTGTCAATGGGCATTAACAGAGAATGCGTTGCAGGTCTACCTGTTTACCGCTGAAGCGGGTTTCACAAACCACGGGGCAGTGAATCTACGGAACATGCATTACTGGTCCGTGGACAATCCTCGCTGGCTCAGACAGGTAGAGCGACAGCGACCGTGGACTGTAAATGTATAGTGCGGAATCATTGGCGACCACCTCATTGGTCCTCACTTCATTGCAGGGGCCCAAACAGCTGCAACAAACATCACGTTTCTACAGAATGATCTGCCAACGTTACTCGAAAACGTCCCACTGGAAACGCGTCGACGTATGTGGTATCAGCATGATGGTGCACCTGCACATTCCGCAATTAACACTAGGCTGACCCTTGACAGGATGTTCGACGGGCGGTTCATAGGACGTGGAGGACGCATAAATTGGCCAGCCCGTTCTACTGATCTAACACCTCTGGACTTCTTTCTGTGGGGTACGTTAAAGGAGAATGTGTACCGTGATGAGCCTAAAACCCCAGAGGATATGAGACAACGTATTCTGGCAGCCTGCGGCGACATTACACCAGATGTACTGCGGCGTGTACGACATTCATTACGCCAGAGATTGCAATTGTGTGCAGCAAATGATGGCCACCACATTGAACATCTATTGGCCTGACATGTCGGGACACACTCTATTCCACTCCGTAATTGAAAACGGAAACCACGTGTGTACGTGTAGCTCACCCCTCATGGTAATGTACATGTGCGTCAGTGAAAAAGACCAATAAAAAGGTGTTAACATGTGGACGTAATGTGCTGTTCCAGTCTCTTCTGTACCTAAGGTCCATCACCGTTCCCTTTGGATCCCTACGTAATTCGGTGCTGTCGATACACTCGATCGAATAGCGGAGGAGTGGTACTCAAGCGTCAACTTTAGGTTACAATATCTCCGGATGTAATTAACATTTTACAATGCAACAAACGGCACTGATTACGTATTTGTTTATATGTTCAGATGTGCTAACAAAACTAACGGGGTTCCATTTAATAACCGTAGGTTTGTGTTAAAAAACATACTTCCGTGCATTTTTTATGGTTTGTATTAACCATTTACACTAGCCCCTCTCTTCACGTTCGGTCTGTGGAATCGATTCGTTAGTATTTGATGTGGTTTACGAAATATATCCAGCGGTAATGTTAGGTGACTCACCCTGTATATATTACGCGTTGCAGTGCAGATGGGAACTACTCAAAACGTGAAATACGCGGACAGTACGATTCCTGTGCGCAACAAAATTGCACATACTTTTATCCCAGCAATTCTGGCGGTATATGGACCAAATGGTTTCTTACAATAGTGACCAAGGTCACGCAAACGTGGGTGGCACTGATCGGGGAGGCAGACCGTCGTGATCAATCACTAACGGCAATTTCCAGGCAGTAGGGGAACTGATTCACAGTAGTCCCCGATTTTCCGATGATGGTGACCCCGACAAAGCACTTTTGGAATGGTTCCTTGACAAGGAGTCTGTATCCTTCGCACAGGAATTGAACAATTGGTAGAACGTTCCTACCGTTGTTAATAGAGACTTGGTGACTCTGTCCAGAAATAGTGTCATTTATCTGTGTTGCTTTGAATTTTAGTGCTGCATTCAATAAAAGTTACTGGGCCTGTCATAATAAGAAGCAACTTTTTTCTATCCACTCGTACTTTTAAAGTTCTTTAGTTGAAACAGCTATGACCGTTAGATAACATAAATACTATGGGAATTCGCATTGAGGAGGAAGGCGTCCTAGGATAGTCCGTGCAGTTGTGCCAACCACTTTGCCAGGATGGCGTTGTGCATCCGCCTAGTGAGCAGAGACACCCGTTCGAATGCCGACCTTAGTACAAATTTTTGTATGTTGCTTCAGTCTGCCTATATACAGCATGGATGTCTTAGACTTGAAAAGTGCTCTGAAACTATATAGTTCCATTTGACATAAATATTACAGTGAACACCGCTTCGTATCGTGATAAACTGGTGTCGGTTTATTGCAACTGTCAACCGATTCGCATTGGGCTACCCCTTACCAGCAAACTTTGTAAACGACTGACAGTCTCCCAAATACCTCCTTTCTCTATTCTGCGGCCGATCAATGGTATTTTGGAACCTATAGAAACCTCAACAACAGACGTCATTTGTCTTATGACACCGGTAGAAACACAATATATTGAAGTACTCATCAACAGCTCCATTGTATGGTAAAATGATGAGGCATCTTCTTGGGTGAAATACTCCGAAAGTAATATAGTTTCCCTTCGGAGCACCGGGCGCGAACCACTCTGGAAGAAGTCGTCATCAAGAAAAACAAGTGGCTTTCTGTAGGTCTCAGCAGGTAGGTTCAAAAATTTAAAATGGTTAGTGGATAGGTTGAAGTTAGACGTAGTAAGAGTTAGTGAAGTTTTGTGCAGGAGGAACAGGACTTCTGATTAGGTAAGTACCTTATTTTAAATAAAGGATCGAATAGCGGTAACGCAGGACGAGGTCTAATAGTGCATAACAAAATGGGAATGCTAGTAATCTACTGCGAACAGCATAGTGAACGCATCATCGTAGCGAAGGTACACAAAGATAACAACCATCACAGTCCTCGACCAGTATGTTTACACGTCAACTGGCACCGCACATGATGAAAAGACAAGAAGAATCTAGGTTGAGATAAAAGAAATTATTCAGATACTTAAGTGAGAGAAAATTTGATTGAGGTGGTGACTGCAGTTCCAAACAGGAAATGGAGGAGAAGGAAAATAGTAGGAATATTGGGCTGGGGGAAAGGAATGAAAGAAGAAGCTACATGATAGAATTTTACATAGAGCTGAATTTAATCAATCCTAATAGTTGGTTTGAGAATAATGACGTCTTGTTATATACGTGGAAGAGACCTGGAGACATTGGAAGGTTCTGAAATGTGGTGATACAGAAGAATCCTCAGGAGTAGTCTGTGTACATAATGTGGAGGCGTTGTAGTTGGGAAGAGATTTGAGGCACAACTTAACCAAAGGGATGCTTTAATGGAACATTCTAATACATCAAGGAATCATCAACTTCTTATCGTAAGGTAGTTGGGAGGAGGGGCTGAAATTGGAAAGATAGAGACAAAGGGATGAATAAAGCAAACAGAGTCAAATGGATCTAGGTTTCAGCAGTATTTGGAGATGAAGAGGCTTTCTCAGTAAAGAGTATCGTGGAGACTGAATACCATGGTGCAACGACACTCATTAGAAGCAAAACATTCTACCGCCGGAGGAATTCCGGCAAAATACTTCCGAAACGACTTTTGGTACTACTTGAAGTGTTTGATCTGATGATGTGGAAGTGCCCCCGAGTCAGTTTTAATTAAAGTTACATCGGCGGAGGGAAAAAGAATGTTCAGTTACTGGAGCGAAAGTTAGTAACTCCGATAGCGTTCGCTAAACCAGTAGGCTTTTCGTATGCGTAAATTCATCACTTCTGCTTCATACACACGACAATCTTTCAGTAGTGGGTTACCCTCTCGATTCTACCGGACTGTATTCGTGTAATTCTGTACATACAAACACGATTTATAATATCCTCTGTTCAATATAATCATATCAGCCAGGAATCTCTACTAGAAATTAACTTTTTGGCTACGTTATTTTTGCAAAAAAAATAAATGCTTTGGTGGTAGCAACGAAAGGTATGACATTAGGTCTTATTAGCGGTTAGGTATCCCGTCCTGTTAGACCAATACGACAGAATCATCTCTCCTTTATCGTGAGTTGTAAATTAAGTGAGTTGCTGTGCCGAATGAAGAACACAGTAACGTCTCATTCTCTGTTCTTCGTTTAACTAACTGTGTCTGATAGCATCTGGTGAGGGAATTCACTCATGTCAACAATGATTAAATTGACTAGTGGAGAATTAATCAATGTCATTTGCTAGTGCACTCTATTGCTTGCAGTTAACTATTGACTTCCTACCGGTCCTTGTGGCCGTGCGGTTCTAGGCGCTTCAGTCTGGAACCGCGTGACCGCTACAGTCCCAGGTTCGAATCCCGCCTCGGGCATGGATGTGGGTGATGTCCTTAGGTTAGTTAGGTTTATGTAGTTCTAAGGTCTAGGGGACTGATGACCTCAGAAGTTAAGTCCCATAGTGCTCAGAGCCAATGAACCATTTTTTTGTTGACTTCCTGTACTGTTACCTGAACAAGACTGATATGCAAAATTAAAGAACAGTATCACGTCTGAATATTATGTTTATGAACTATGCCTCCACTTTCACAAGGTAAAACATGTAACACAAATAAAAATTACGAAATAATATGAACATAAGTCCGGTAACGGTAAATGGCTGACTGATTAGTCATTACTGCACAGGATAAAAGAAGTAAAACGTATCCTTAGGAAATAAGGGCGTCTGCTTCGAAACGGTTTAACTCCATTGAATCTGGGTTTCATCATGAACAGCTTTTGCACTTAGATTCTGCTCCGTGCCATCATTCCAGCAGTATCATTTCGTATGTTATAAGGAAATTTACGTGGTGTGCAGGAAGATGAACATCTCCTTTATTATAAGCCATCTTTTATTCAGTAAATACAAATGCAAATCAATGTTAAAGGACGTTGCATCGATAGAAGATTATTTTATCACATAGTGTAAATAGTCTTCATGAAATATGGAACTATATAATTAAGCAAAGTCTGTTATTAAAGATAAGAAGGAATACATTCACCAGGAAGCTGCACTATTAAACTCTAATATGTGAGAAGCTGCTCCTCACAAATATTAATTTGTGGAAGATATTCTATTATGCTTATTAGAATGCTAGATCAGTTACTGGAAGAAGAAGATTGATTTCAAAGTGAATTCAAAATAGGCAACGCCGATTTTTCAGTTAGGATGACGAATTCGGTCATTAATGAATTAGTTGTCTCTGACAGCACGTTAACTGAAGCTCGTCATGTATGTTTGGTAAAGATGTTAAAACTTACTGAGCTCCTTGGAATCGCTTAGATTTCTTTCACGAGAAAGATAAGGGCTGGAAATAACACCGAATATCCGTACCGAAGATTGTATTACGTCCCCTCAAGAGCAGGAACTGAAAATTACATTAAAGTTGATACAGCTACCAACAGCAGTAAGTATTCTACACGCTAAATGGAAATTACCGTCTAGTCAGGTAAGAAGAGTACTGGCAGACCAAAGGTGAGACCTAGTGAATACCGCATTCATTGCTTTTTCTATGACTGTGCAACAGATGTGGCGGTGAAGCTCTGTTTTTACAATCTTTAGATTTTTGCTTATGTTTAGTCGATCCTTAGTCATTGTCTTCTTAATATCTGAAGTTCGTCTTAGTAACAGCATAAAAGGCCGTTTGTTAATCTGACATCTTCAATGGGTCTTAGATTCTAAGAAGACAGTCATAAACATTCGCAACATTTATCAGCATTTTGATGGTAATCCGCGATTTAAGGATGATAGAACCTATCAGTCTTTTGATAAACACTTACTGGTTAAGGCAAATATAAAAGCAAATAATGAAAACCGATGGCTCAATAAGTTATTTAAATGTGTCCGAAGGTGTAGTATTAAGTATTGGCCCACGAGAATTGGGAAACGCTTCTGAAAGCAAAGTAATATGAAGCCCAGGATCAAAGAAGTCGCAGTGTACGCAGTGTTGGAATTACGATTGATTGGTTGGTTGGTTGATTTTGGGAGGGGACCAAACAGCGAGGTCATCGGTCCCACCGGATAAGGGAAGGTAGGAAGGGAAGTCGGCCGTGCCCTTACAAAGGAACCTTCCCGGCATTTTCCTAAAGCGACTAAGCGAAATCACGGTAAACCTAAGTCAGGATGGCCCGACGCGGGTTTGAATCATCGTCCTCCCGAATGTGAGTCCATTGTGCTAACTGCTGGGCCACCTCGCTCGGTCGGAATTACGAGTAACACAATCAGGAAGTATAGGCTCGTAAACGTTTAATCTCCGAGCACGGGCTCAGAGAGTTAACAAAGGCTAGCGGGCGGTGTAATTCAACTGCCATAAGGCAAACATCGTGAGTATGATGGGAATCTCAAGGAAGTTCTGGCAGATACCGTAAATAAGGGAACTCTCAGAAAAGACTCAAAAATTCAAATTATACAATTTTATGAGCTAAACCACTCACAAGCTGTTAACATAGTAAGGTCTCGATAGCGATGCCAGTAGGACCATTGTCCAGGACAGGCGACGGTCCATTTTGCTGTCAGAAAATTCCCGTTTGAATGCCTCGAAATGTAACTTTAATAATGACACCAAAGAGATTTACTGCTCAATAGTGTCAGAGTATGAAACAGTAACGGATGATAGACGAATAGCAACCCAGCGGTGGAATACAGCGTTACGGTACCGCTTATTAATTTCAGTAAACCGTGATTGCTATTTGATATTTCAGATACGAACACGAAACTTCATTTCTCCAAAAATATCATTATATAATTTTTAACATATATAATACATATACTATTTTACTTTCATCAAAGTATGCCTCCTCACAGACTCGAGCCATGCCGTCAGTAAGTTTTTGTAGATATCGTGAGTCTATATGATTCGTTAACGACATTCCAGAGACGTTCCTTGCTTGTACGTGAACTTTCCGGATAAGCCTCTATACTTCCTCCCAGACCGTTTTAATAGAATTACAATCAGGTATTTGGGACGGTCACGCTGTATCCTTCAGTACCTTCTGTTTTCCCTTTTATGCAATGTATTTTTTAAATTACACCGACCGATTTTTTGGATCATTATCTTATTGTAATGTAAATCCTACCCTATTAAACGCAATCCACATAGTGTCGTAAGATACTGAAGTAGGCGGCGGGAGTGCTTCTGGTCCAGACATCCTTTTGTTTTCACGATATCGCCCACTATATCTCCTGCAAACACCCCAAAACTATAATAGAGCCTCGACTGTGTTTAAGTGTTATTAGAACGCACTGTTGAGCCACCCTTTCTCCATCAGATCGAGAAACAAATGTCTTTAATCGGATACCAAAATTTCCGAATTTCGGAACACCTGTAAAAAACACTTTCTTCTACTCTTCATGTATACATTTACTATACTTTCTAGCGCATTCGAGTACCTTTCATTCACGGGCTTCAGAAGGGGTTTCTTCGGAAGGGGTTTCTTCGCTGCCACACGCCCTTTCAAGCCGGCACCAGTCTCCTTTTTGGTGTTGCAAACAGATATGAATTTCTTGGCCATTTCTAACAGTTCTGCACGTATTTGTGCTGCTGCTTTGAAGCTATTCTCTCACTAGTAATTCTCATGAATTTGTCATTACTTTCAGACTTTTACGAGGTCTTCATGGTCGTGGTAGGTCCTTATTGCTACCTGTTGTCTCCTGTGCGATGGAGGGTGTTTTATGCTTCCGCTATACACGCGGCACGTTGTTTCACAATTTGGGGCATAGGTAAACCTGGTGTCCTGATGCGACAACTGCAGCACGTTTGTCTATGGATATCTCCACTCTTGGAGCCATGATAACGGTGTGCACACTGTCAATTGTCACTAAGAAAATGATGAAGTGCAATATCCACGGTACCACTGATCGAAGTACACTGCGGAAATCACAACAGTACAAGGAGCTACAGGGCAGCATTCATTCAACACACAGGTAAACAAATATACCAGTTCAGGTAATTATTTTCTTCGCAAACAACACTATTCTGGATAAAATGCATGTATATGAAAACAAAAACATAAACGTGACATGTTTACCAGTGTTATCCTATTCCTTTGCTTACTCAACCGTAACCTCAGTATTATATGGTATGTACAGGGTATTAGAAATCAATTATCAGGTTTACTGAAATTGATGAGCAGTAGTGTACGTGACTGGATGTGATATATTACAGTACGATTTTCTAATGAGCGGAAATAAGAAGGATAATCGCGTCATTACAGCATTGTCTCAAATTCAAAATGGATAAGAAATTTGTTAAAACGCTGTCGCAGAATTTCAAAGGAATGAATCCATGTAAAAGTGAAATCGGGGTGAGGGGGAAAAATTTTATTTATTATCTTCCTGAATACGCGCACAGTGACTTAAACAATATCCCACCTTATTTTAAATGTCAGAGGTAAGGTCAAACATTCGGGAATGTGGTAAGTGACTACCTCGCACTTCTCAACAGGAATACCTAAATTTGCTTTTCTGATAAAATGGCCTTCAGAAGGAAGTGTCGAAATATCATAAGTGTTCGTAAGATATTCCAAAGTAAGCGCTTCGTTGTCTCACGGATACTTGACTCAACTTTATGAAGAGACCATATGTCGTTACTCTACACGCAGATACGGTATTGCAAAACTGCACTAGTATACTAGGCATAGTCTCACTGAATGGTGCACGGACTTGCCTTCCTCCAACCTAGGACCTGATTTATCTGTGCAATTTCATTGGGGACTACAGTTAACGATGAATCCGCACTTATTTATTTGCACATGCACTGTCTGACAAAATAGTGAAATATCCAGAATGAGAGGAGGAAACTAAACGTGAGGAGCTGAAAGGATATGTGATGTTATATCGGTGATTAAAATCGAGTGAAATTTAGAAAGAGCTTGATAGCGGGAGTATACTTACCAGCATGCCGCTGCACCATCTCTGGCCTAGATGCACCCCCGAACCGATTAGAAAGGCTGCCATAAAGCCACTGTATCTGCCATGCGTGAGGCAAGCTGGACCACAACTCTTGTAGCTGGTTCGTGATATTGGCACTGGGGCAGAGTCGGCGTCCACGTTAGTCCTGCACGTTTTGTATCAGGGACAGACCTGGTGATCGTGTTGGCCACAGTAGTACCTCAACACCGTGCCACCAGTTCGTAGAGATATATGCAATGTGTGGATGAGTATTATCCTGTTGAAAACATGGCACAACGATACGACGATTGAGAGATAATACATGAGGACGCAGGAATCCTGTGAGTTTCAGCTGTGCCGTCAGAAATCCCTCAATCACTTTCAGTCGTAATTTGGTGGCTATCCGTAACACGACGCCAGTGGTAACACCGCTCCACCTCTCAGGAACACTGGAAGAATGGAACCTCCCCCCACCCCCGGTTAGTCACCATACTTGCCGACGATGGTCATTCGGGAAACGAAGAACAAAGATTCGGTGCCGATCACAATGCGAAGGCACCCATGACCATTCCTTGCTTTCCTATCACGGCGCCACTCTAAATGCAGCCGTTTGAGTTGTGATATTAACGATGGCATACACATGAGATAGTAACTCCCCAGTTCTGTCGCTGACATAGGGGCAGAAATCCATTCCAGTACGATTATGCCATAGGTGGTAAATCATTGGAAGCGGTAACGACCGTAAAATACTGAGGAGTTACTATCCGGAGCGATCTGAAGTGGAATGATCACATAAAACAAATAGTGGGAAAAGCAGGCGCCAGGTTGAGATTCATAGGAAGAATTCTAAGAAAATGTGACTCATCGACGAAAGAAGTAGATTACAAAACGCTTGTTCGTCGGATTCTTGAGTATTGCTCATCAGTATGGGACCCTTACCAGGTTGGATTAATAGAGGAGATAGACATGATCCAGCGAAAAGCAGCGCGATTCGTCATGGGGACATTTAGTCAGCGCGAGAGCGTTACGGAGATGCTGAACAAGCTCCAGTGGCGGACACTTCAAGAAAGGCGTTACGCAATACGGAGAGGTTTATTATCGAAATTACGAGAGAGCACATTCCGGGAAGAGACGGGCAACATATTACTACCGCCTACATATATCTCGCGTAATGATTACAACGAAAAGATCCGAGAAATTAGAGCAAATACGGAGACTTACAAGCAGTCGTTCTTCCCACGCACAATTCGTGAATGGAACAGGGAAGGGGGGATCAGATAGTGGTACAATAAGTACCCTCCGCCACACACCGTAAGGTGGCTCGCGGAGTATAGATGTAGATGTAGATGTAGACAGTAGCTGACCAATGGTGCGCGGTGTTGCTGGAAATTCATTGCTTGTTATCTGATGATGAGCATAGATTTTAACGGGTTATGATGTACTTCGTACAATACGGTGATCCTCCCTTGGAGGGATCAGGCGAGGTTGACCCGTGAGTGCACCTGCCCATACACTCCAGTCCAGTACAAAATCGGCCCACTGTCACATCGAAAAGCTTCATTCACAAATAAAAATATTGCACGATTTACCCATTGGGCCAAGTGGAGAGCCATGATGAGCCGCATTTCCAATTCTGTCAGGTAGAGAATGCGCTGTCTCGCGCGAGTACGCGGCAACACCGTATCCTTCATAGCGAGCACTCAAAATCTGACGGTGTTAACGCCCTCTGTGTAACCGACCAGGTCTGATGAGAACACTAGACATGAACAGAACTAGTGAACTCTGGTGGTCGCTTCAATGGTACCTAACGGTTTTCTGTTGAGTACTTGCTCTTCCAAACAGCATCCCTTTCGAGCAAACCAGATGCGTCTTTACGTGTGGTTACTCACACTTACATTCTTGCACTATGCACGAATCCGTTTAAAAAGAATAGCTAGATGTAGTCATAGAGTCGAGCTGCGGATGTTTGCTTTCATGCCCCCGCAGCTATTTCGCTGTAAATAATGACCTATGATCCTTCAGTCAAACTGTCTAGTGGATTGGCTAGAATTGCGATTTAAAAAATCACAAAAAAATAAAAGTTAAATGAATAATCTGATAATAAAAGATGTATTCTAATGTCTGTAACTGATATAGACGACAGAGAATTATTATGAATAACGTTTATTTAAGAAATTACATTGCACGTAAACGGGAAGTGGTATTACAACTTTCAGTTAAAATACAGACAGAAAATACGATTATCAAATGCACGAAAGTTACGTTAAGAGTATTATGACAATGGTAGCAAAATTCCAAAACGAAACTGTAATCAAAGATACATTACATTAATTTCGTAATAACAGTACACGAAATATTCACTAAGTCAAAACAGTTCAGAGTGCAACATGATGATTTACAAATTAATAAATGCGGGTGACAAATAGAAACTCATACTCTGCCTGTTCTCAGTTCCGTAATTCAAGTGGAAAAGTTAAGGTCCTACTCTGGAGCATATTCAAACAACTCTGAGTACAAAGTCAGTTCAGAAGTTAAAGTATGGTGGCGGCTATTCATCATAAGAGAATACTACTCGTTATCACAGGCAGGTCTACCTCCTTCAAGCACAAATGGAAAAGTGTCCAGAATCGCTCATTTGAGCTCTTCGCTCTAAAAGTTCCAGTCTCCATTTGACTCTCATGGTGTTCCCCTAACGTCTGCTTTTCCAAAGGAAGAAGGTTGGCCGGCCGCTGTAGACGAGCGGTTCTAGGCGCTTCAGTCCGGAACCACGCAGCCGCTACGGTCGTAGGTTCGAATCCTGCCTAGGGCATGGATGTGTGTGATGTCCTTAGGTTAGTTAGGTTTACGTATTTATAAGTCTAGGGGATGTTGACCTCAGATGTTAATTGCCATAGTGCTTAGAGCCATTTGAACCATTTTGAAGAAGGTTGTCCCCATCAAAAATACAACGTTCGCAAGTTTTACAGACGTGATTTGACCACTTTACAGACTAAACCAAAATATAAATATCGTTCACACTCAGATAATTCACAATAATTACAAATAAAGGTTTGTTCACAAATAAATCAGATAGCATTCTTCTACAAGAGCGCACGTGTTAAATGACAACGAATGGTCATTGAAACTTATTTAAACAATTGTTTATCCCATCTTGAAAGAAGTGTCTTTTGGTTCTGTTTTCTATGCTACTGTCCACTAACACATGCGAGTGACCACTTTTAAATTAGCACAGTTTTTTAACAGCTCTTGCAATCAAAATTTAAATAACATTACTGTAAAAATGATGAACTGCTCATTAAATAACTACACGAGTATGTCAAGATATGTGCCCACGCTGCATTCATATACTGTGGAATTGTGGAATACGACGTTTTGATAAACACACGCATAATAAAAAAGGTATTAATGATATCATGAACAGTAAATAAAGTAGATACATACGAATGGCTTTCTGGGACGAAGGCTAGTGTGCACTGCTATCATCTGAGATACCGTTTGTTCAAGTCGTACATAGCGTTTAAAAGTTATTATTTCAGAAGTTCATTGACAAAAAGTTTCGTCTCTGTGTAATACTAACGTCTGTAGTTTTAAAAGACATTGAAATATTGTTGTGTCATGTGATTGCGTTTTTAAAGATATTGAAATATTGTTGTGTTATCGGATGCGTCTCATTTCTTTGAGATCAGAGACATATTCAGATTTCATTTAATGCTTGACTGTGAATTATTATACATTGAAGCGCCAAAGCAACTTGTACACGCATGCGTATTCAGATGCAGAGATATGCAAACAGGCAGAATACGGAGCCGCGGGCGGCAACGCCTATATAAGATGACAGGTGTCTGGTGCTGCTTTAGATCGGTTTCTGCTGCTACAATAGCAGGTTTCCAAGAGTTAAGTGAGTTTCAACATGGTGTTACAGTCGGCGCACGAGCGATGGGACACAGCATCTCCGAGGTAGCGATGAAGTGGGGATTTTCCCGAACGACAATTTCCCGAGTGTACCGATAAAATATCAAATCTCCTGCATCGCTGCGGACGGAAGAAGATCCTGCAAGAACGGGACCAACGACAACTGAAGAGAGTCATTCAACGTGACAGAAGTGTAACCCTTCCGTAATTGCTGCAGATTTCAATATCTGGCGATCAACAAGTTCAGCGTGTGAACCATTCAACGAAACATCATCGATATGAGCTTTCAGAGTCAAAGGCCCACTCGCGTATCTTTGATGACTGCACCATACAAAGTTTTACGCCTCGCCTGGTCCAGTCAACACTGACACTGGACTGTCTATGACTAGAAACATGTTGCCTGATTGGACGAGTCTCGTTTGAAACTATATCGAGTAGATGGACGTGTACGGACAGGGAGATAACCTCATGATTCCAAAGACCGTGCATGTCAGCAGAGACTCTGTAATGATGTGCATTTGGAGTGATAAGGGACCACTGATACGTCTAGATACGACTCTGACAGGTGACACGCACGTAAGCAAGCTGTCTGATCATCTGCATCCATTCTTGCCCATTGTGCATACCGATGGACTTGGCCTGCAGGCTTCAAGGTGCCAATTCCCTCCAGCATCACTTCAGACAATAGTCGAGTCCATGCCACGTCGTGTTGCGGCTCTTCTGCATGCTCACGGGGGCCCTATACGGTATTAGAAAGGTGTACCAATTTCTTTGGCTCTTCAGCGGAGATTCCTTGAAGAACTGTCAGAAGCCATCTTTCAGCTTGTCTGACACTCCGCCGCTTTTGATTCATCTCCTGTACTATCGTCGTGCGAACAACAGCTTTCCAAATTCCCAGCTTTGGGATTTACCCAATTCCGCCGACGCTGCTCGTCTTTGTACCTGGACTATCCCGTACCGGCCACGTAGCCGGATCTTCTGCAGCGGGCCCGCTAGCACTCAGCTTCACCTCTCCTCATACCACCTCCAGACGGCCAAATCGCTGGCCTACTTAAAAGTCACGTGACATCGTTCTCCCAGTCACGGAGAACTGCAAGGTTACGTTGACATCTGACCATGTTTTCTGAGTGCTTCATTTATTTTGTCAGGCAGTTTATATTGCCAGAGATGAACGCCACGTTAAGAGTCCAATGGAATGGGATCGAATACACATCGATTTCCAGGCGGCTGAGTACGACTTCCTTGCCGCCCACTTTACTGGTGTCTCCGGTTACACTGTAATTTCCCTGTATTTTATCCTTTCTCGCGGAAAGATTGCGTTATTGTTTTCTGCGGCCTGCATAAGCGTGGCAACATTCTCGGAAGTGTTTTCCTGCAGCCCGACCGCAGATCCCCACATTAAACACAGGCGCCTCAGTAGCGCCGGCCAGGGTCAGGTTCCCGACCGCTAATACCAGCCCAGCGACACTTTTTCCTGGCTCTCGTCAGCGTCTCTAATCCGAGCAAGGTATTGAGTCATTAAGGAAACGACGTTAAGCCTGTCATCTCTTGGCAACATTTAGCACTGATACATCAAATTTACTTTTTTCTTAAGTTAACTGTTAATGATAAAAAACGCACGAATAAAAAACTGTTGACATTGCGAGTAATTTGCGGATGGAAAGACACAAGAATCGTCGTAGACGTTTCCACCACTGCCTTTGGCCTCCGGCCTAATGTTTGTTAGCTCACTGCCAATTATTCAAAACAGCCACCATGAAGACGCGGAAATGATGTCAGGGAGAAACTTTTCCTGATAGGACACATAAATTTTGTTTAGAACAAATATAAAGTTATATCTTTGAAAACAAGAAGCCACAGTAAGCACACAATAAATGACTAACGTCGTCCTATCAATATTTCTCCAATGTTTTTCGGTGCTATACTTCTCCAAAATTCTCTTGCCTGCTTAGGCTGTGTCGCTTTTGTGCTGTCCAAGAATTTCAGGAACTGAAGCAGTGAAAATGTCCACCGATATATGTAATGGAATGTATCTATAATCTTATTGGAGCCACAGGACGAAAGCTTGAGACAGAACGCTCATGAGGAATACAAATTAAAAACCTGATACCGGAACTTGTTTTCATGCATCTCGGCATTGAAATTCTGTTTGTCACGTGTAGTTACTCCAGAGAATCAATAATTTAACCATGTCAGAGGTAGAACGATATGCTTGATGCCGAATTTATCTCGTCGCAATTAATTAATATTTTTTTCCGATTTGCGATCGTGTTCTGTTTTTTGTGAAGAAGAACGAAGTACGAATCAACTTTCTCTTAATTGTCTCTTTTGTTCCGAGCACGAAGCTGTAAGGTCATGTATCTTTCACATTAGGTACTTTTGTCTGACTAATAACTGACATAAGTTTAACGAGGTTTTCATTCTTTAGCCATGTACTTGAACCTTTTTACTAATCTTGCAGAAACCGTATTGTGTTACAGCCTTTCAAGTTCATTGGAAGTGTTTCTTCTGGTGATGCAAAGGTCGCGCCATCAGCATGCTATCATTATGAATTTCACCTGTACCAGTCGAGCGTCTAAATATCGCTGTTCTTATTATGTACGTCATTTTGTTGCACTGAAACTGAACATTAATACTGTTCCCTGTCACTAAATGTATACCCTCTCTAGCAATGACTTCTGAGTATGATAAGCCCCTTAAATGAATATGGCAGGTGTGTAAACCTGTAACAATATTAGACGACGTAGAAGAATGTGATTTTAGATAATTCTAATATTCAGATTTTGGTGAGTGTAATATTCTCTTGCTGTCGTCAGTGTGATGCGGCTGAAAGAACAGACGCCATATACTCACACAAACGAGTCGCCTAGATAGGTTATGAATCTGCAGCCTTCAATGTGAATGCACAATCACGTTCGGCTTCCCGCAGGAATGTCAAAGTAACGAGCATGGAGGACATGGACGGCGGCTACGGGTGGGTGGTGCTAGGTGAGAATATGGGTCGGCCGTGGGGCGCACCGAGCTAGAGAGCGCAAGTGCGCTAAACAGTGGGTGCGGGTGGCGGAGTAGTTACCGCAACTGCCCAGTAAGCAGGAGATCTCAGATTCGAATCCCGGTCCAGCACACATTTTCACTCGGCGCCGCTGACTCCGCATAAAGTCTCGATGCAGCTGACATCATGATTTCTTTTCCTTTCCTTTCTTCTCCCTCTACGTTCAGTTTACATAAAACGATGCGGGCTTACTTGGCAAACATTTAACCTTCAGATTAAAACAGTGTGCCGATTCGAGACTTTGCAAGGCAAAGGTCCCGAGTTCGAGTCTTGGTCTGGCACACAATTTTAATCTGTCAGGAAGTTTCATATCAGCGCACACTCCACTGCAGAGTGAAAATCTCATTCTGGATTTGACCTTCAGTCCTAAACATCTAAAAATTCCACACAGGTGTGACTATAAAATAGCATTAAATTACTCCACGTACACTAGGCCAGAACGCCACTCTGCAAAAGCAAAAAATCGAAACAAGCAATCAGTAGTCACAATAAGGATAGGGTAAATCTTCGAAGTATCGAATTTCTCCTGAAATGCGACGTCGCTTCAACACTGAACGAATTTTACACAAAGAAATACCTTCATTCTCTTCGACAGTTTCCTCAAAAGATGTAACAGTGCGTTCTCTTATTGATGATGTATCCCAAAAGATTATTTACTGCCCAAACGCTGATAATACATTTTAATGAGAGCCTCTGTTTCCGTATGAATCGTAGCTCGAGAGAGAAAAATTTCCATATAGTTGTCTGGCACGGCTCTGCACCCGAATATAGCAAGGTTCTGGAGAAATATTTGTAGAAGTGATGTGATCCAGATGACGCTAGCATTTCAATACTTTTTTGTATGAGTGAAATGATATTACGATCTTTCTAAATTCAGTAACTCATGTCAGCAGTGGTGGGGGGGAGGTGATGTCGGAAGGGAGGTGTCCGCAGTTGTCAAAAGAAATATCAAATTGGCATTTCATTCGTCAGCCTAAGCCATCTTAAAAACCATACCGGGACATCTAAATCTGTCAAGCTCAAAGAAAGTCAGTCTAGTTTCATATGTTAGTTTGTTCGGTATCTGTTAACATTACTATTACGTAGTCCATACATCTTTACAGTAAAGGGTACTCTACTGTCAGTCCAGTTTCATATGTTAGTTTGTTCAATATCTATTAACATTATGATGACGTGGTCGGTACGCCATTACAGTAAAGGAAACTCTACTGTTAGGCCATCGCAAAGCCATATGACCACACGTGACTTTCTACCGCAAATGTTTACGCCATCCTCTATTGATCAATGTCACACCTACGACCTTCGCAGAGAAACTACACACAAATTATGATACTGTGTTTTTTTGCATCAATCAGTATGATTTTTGGTTTTTCACGAGTCCGCAGAAGGATATACACTGTATTAACGCATTTAGCGAATAGAAATACTCAAATAAGAAACTTCAATCTAGCCTGCTCAGTTTGTACTCTGTAGCCATCGACATGATAGTGATGAACTTAGAGATTGTGACGCTGGATCAGGCACTGCTATTAGAATGTTTGTAAAACGTGGCTGAACGAATGCAAGAACACAATTACTCGTAAGTCGCACACTTGACGGTAGACTGCACGGAGCTAGTTTCTCTCCTCTGACGCCAGTGAGTGACGCCTAAAAGAAAGCTGTTATATTACCAGGAATTCGCTGAACGCTCCTTAAATCACCGTAGGGTGATTGCAGCTTTGTAACATCCAGGAAGAGAGCGAGGTGCCATAGTGGTTAGCACACTGCAGGACTACGGTTCAATTCCGTATCTGGACATACACAATTGGATTGTCCGTTATTTCCCTAAATCACTGAAGGCAAGTTTCGGGATAGTTCCTCTGAATGGTCACGGCAGATTTCGTTTCCCGTCCTTACCTAATCCGAAATTTAGCCTCGTATAGTGAAGAGTTTGTCATGATTTGTACCATTACAATAATTCAAAACAAATAATACGACTTACATAATGATATGTGTGAAAAGGGAAAAGGAGAAATAGACGAAGAGGGTTAGAATGTCTCATAACGTGTGAATGAAAAGGTGTCAGATTTAAGGGGTTATAAGGAACATTATGTAAGTAAACAACGGATTACAGTTGCAGACTGCTACTGAATCCCAGAAACCATGTGGTCCCTCTGTTTACAGACAGGTGATTCCGTAGTGGAGATATCAATTATTGAAACTATTATTAACGTTTGTGTCTCAAGAGGACGATGGAAAGTAATTTAGTGATTAAGAATCAATTTCTTTCGAAAGTTGTCGGACATGTAACCTAATGCATGTGGACACATTTGCGAGATTTTGGTTAGTGACAAGAAAGTAGGGTAAATCGTCCGTGTAAATGAGTAAATAATATGTAAACATTTATATAATTATGTGAAAAGTTTCTGTACAGCGATCGCTGAAACTTTTATAGGCTACAAAGTCAACCATACTATGCAAAGAACAAACGTGATGCTGAGGGTGACATAGAAGAAGAGACTTGCAGTTGTAAGTGGATTGTATTTAGGTGTTTTTGCTTTCAAATGCTTCGGTAGAAGAGAGCGATTTAGTATTCAGCAGCATATGTACAGTGTTTGTAAGTGTCATGTTGGTATCAGACAAATGTATAAAACTTATTTTGATATCTAAATATGAAAATCTTGGTGCAGGGCAACAGAACTATGAAAATTTAATTCTGAACGGAAAATTTGTGGAACTCACGTTACTCGATGTGAGAAGCAGGAATGCCGGTACATGAAGCAATTCGTCTGCGGAGAGAACTCAGTTTTCAGTTAAATTTACGTATACCATCTTACTGCAAAACAAAGCGACTTGGGTGAAAATGTTGGCCTTGAATATTGCTAATCTTTAACTTTAGTATTGCAAACATTCTCTGTACCAGAATTGTTATAGTAATTACACATCAATGGACATAAAAATTAATGCAACTTATTTTTTGATAAAACAGCTTGAAAATCCAAACGAAATCTTTTGCTCTCATTAATCCACTACACTGATATGATATTATTTTCACAAATTCCCTCTGACAATCACTGTACCTTACAGTGGAGATGAACTTTGTTGGTAATTAAATTTGTAGACCTACCTGTGCGCACGGAACGCTCGTCTATTCTGCAATTTTTTGCTATCAAGAATAATGCCGTGACTGTCACAAATCAAATTTTGTTTACCGTACTATCGATGTGCACGGCAAGGCGGTATCTTGCCAATTTTCATAAAAATGCTTCTCAGTACACATCTCGCGATCTGCAATGTGAGTGTGCAAACAGAGTTATGAAAGTAAAAATACAAATTGGGAACTGATCCTAACGACTGACAAAAACGGACAAAGACTTCAAGTTTAACTGTGCTTCATTAAGCCATGACAACAGTTCGCATGCTTAGACAAGCTAGCGAAATATTTCTTAATAACTTTCCTGTGTACGACTGCCTTCCTTGACACTTGTTTCAACTGTAAGACAAAATCATATGTTGGGTAATACAATTTCTACAGCAAACTTCAATCATGCGCAGTGTTCTAACAATAAGAAGCTACACAGTTACAAATACAAAAAAACTGGATTTTATTAAAAGTTGGCTTTTGTCATTCTTCCATTAATATAATTTCGTTTTCTCAATATATTTCCTCAAAACATATTATTAAATTTTTTTTTTAAATAATGCTGCCTCTACTATACAGCAGGCCAGTTCCTATGATTTTCAATCCAAGTACATTGCCAGACTGTTCAACACATACTCACTGCTACTCTCTGACCAAAATCTCTGGTCTCAGATACAGTCTTACAAAGAATATGGCTATATCGCTACTACAGAGGCTGAGTACATTTATAAAATTCGCAACTTCTTTCACATTTATGGTCAAAACTTCCTGACAATCACGGCAAATAGGGCAGACCACTCTCAAGGTTACATAAATGGCCGTGCATGTTTTAAATAATCGATTCTTAAATTGACTCTCTGTTATCTCCACTAACAGCTTGACTCCTCTTTCAGACGGTAGTTCCTATGGAATTATTTCGAGAAAGCACTTTGGAAAGTATTAGTCTGGTCATTTGAGGTACGCCTTTTGTTATTCGTGTACAATGGACGGCAACCGTAAGTTATGGGCAGACCTGTAGTGCAATACTACCCTTTGGAATCGTCATTTATGTATTACACTGTAGGAAATATTGCAACCAGCCACAAGATTTTTTTAAATGATTTTATTATACCATTACTATTTTCGGGCCTGAGCGCATCGTGACATGGGAGCGTTGACTTCTTTGGAAGTGTTACATTTGTGTCTTCCTGAGAAGCCCTCCTTTACATGTTATAAGACAGAGGTTTTATTTCCTTTTACAATCCATACTTATAAATGAAGGGAACTAAGTACGAGTAGTTAATTCAGTTTATTGATAAGAATGAATTGTAAAAGAAAATCAAACCTCTGTCTTATAATATGCAAAGGAGGGCTTCTCAGAAAGACACAAATGTAAAAGAAAATCAAACCTCTGTCTTACTATACGTAAAGGAGGGTTTCTCAGGAAGTCACAGATGCAAAACTTGCAAAGAAGTCAACGCTACAATATCAAGATGGGCTCAGAGCCGAATTTAGTAATGACATAATAACATAATTAAAAAAATATCATTTGACTGGTTGCAGTATTTCCTACAGTGTAATTTACAAAAATAACTGCGGTGATCTCCAACCACAAAGGATAAAATAATTTATATGTTATTCATAACTCCTTGCGGTCAACGGTAGCTAGCAATACGGTAACAGTGGTGGATATCACGTCAAAATTATTCTAAGCAGTTTATAGCTCTATGCGACAGATTTTAATTCAAGCATTATGTAATAACTACAACGCCCTCAAAGACGTGATAAAGAACCAAGGAGGTCTCGATATGTTCTTGGTGAATCGTTCTCGTGGAAGCTACGAGGACTAAACAGTGGTTGCTGAGGGACTTTGACTAACAAGTTGCAGGCTAATCATTACTTGATCCATGGGCACGTTCTATCACGAAGACTCGTTATATGTAGCAGGACATTATCGAAATTTGGCAAGTGAAGTTTGCTAAACGAGGGGCAGTACCGTGTGCACTAAGAGCTTGCTTTCAGTGGAGGTTGAAGTTCAGATTTTCGTCAATACGTAGGAGCTGCGGTAACATGTTGGTTAGAAACTATCACACTTGGAGTTTGTTCAGTTTGCTTCTCAGCGGTATGGGGCTGCATGGTCGCTGTGGCTACGGCACTATCGACAACACGCATGTGGCCGTCACGACGCTACACTACAGGTCTACTACGTCGCTACTCAGCAAGTCGGCGGAGTCGTTCACGCGCGGACTGCAATTTGAGGCTTTTGCGGTTTCTGCACGGTGTAAGCGGACGCAAGGGCGTACCTGCTGCTAGCCCAGAGGGCGGCCAACCAGCAACAGACAATCTAGAACTTTCGACACGCAAAGGGCCATTACGCTCCTCCAGCCTCGAGATAACGTTGCAAGATAAGCAGTAGGATTCGTTACAGCCAAGCGAATTAAGTAGCTAAATTCACGTACCGTGAAAACATTGATGGTCCAGTAGCCATTAGCACTGTCTATCACCCGCTGTAGCAGCACTACGCCCTGAACTGAATAACTAACCGAGATCCCGAAAACAGAGCACTTTGCCCCGTTCCAAAATTGCCAGTGTGACTTCGAAAAGTCGCACTGCTACTAATTTCAGTTTCTATTTACTTGACGGTCTTCAGTTAATGGGTCTAGCTCCAGTGATATTGTGCACGCCATCGCTTTGCTGTTTCAGTCACCTGCTGTACAGTTCTACACATTTTTCAGGACTGTATTAATTTGCGTTGTGTTGATATTTTTCGCCTAGGCTTTTATCGATACAAAAGAAACTAGGAAGGTTATAGTTTAACGTCCCATCGTCAAAAATGTCATTAAAGACAAGGCAAAATTTCGGATTAGGTAAGGACGGGGAACGAAATCAGCCGTGTCCTTACAGAGTAATCATCCCGGCATTTGCCTTAAGCGATTTAGGGAAATTATGGACAACCTAACTGTGGCTTGTCAGATACGGATTTGAACCGTCGTCTCCCGAATCGAGTCCATTGTGCTAACCACTGTGCCACTGGGCCCGATTTCTGGATGTCACAAAGCCACAGTCATCTTACAGTGATTTAAGGGGCTTGTAGTGAATTTTTGGTAATGTCGTAGCTCTCTTTTGACATTACCCATTGGCGTCAGACGTGAAAAATTGGCTTCGTGCAGTCTGTCGTGAAGTACGCGACTTGTGAGTAGCTGTGTTCTTGCAATCACTCAGCCACGATTTACAGTCATTCTAATAGTGGTGCCTGAAGCAATTTCACTATAAAAGTTCATCACTATGATGCAGGTGGCTAAAAATTACAAACTGAGCAATATAGGCTGGAGTTTTCTAGTTAAGTAATTCCCCTCAATTCACAAATTTCGTTAATACAGTGTATATCTTCGTGCGGACTCGTCAAAAACCAACTGACTTATGCAGAAAAAGTCAGTATCACATTTTGTGTGTTGTGTAGTTTCTGTGCAAAGGTCGTAGGGATGGCTTGCAGACTCCATTGTGACATTGTCATAGATTTGAATAAATAAATTTTCTCAAGGTTATGGTTTAAGTAGTCAGCTTTTTCTAAAGTTACGCTTTATTAACAATTACTTTCAGACTTCGGATGGACTACTATCAGGTTCGAAAACACAGACATAATTTTCTGGGCTTGCTCGGTATTTATATAGGACTACAGGCAGATCCTCTGGTACATACGTAGTGGTCATAAAATATATTAATCTATGAAGCTCAGCTAATTATGTTAATACTTCCTAACTTAATGATGGACCATGCCAGAGCCCTTAATAAAATTTTTCTTCGTATACAGCTGAGTTAATAAACCACGATCTCCAGGTAATTCTTAATAGCTTTTAATAATGGAGTATCAAAGTTATCAATTAAATAACTAAGTAAATAAATGTACTACCAACGAAAACGTATTCTGAAATACGTTGATTTCTATATTTGATAGTACTTATCGTCATAATTTGCTTATTTTTTTAATAATATTATTAGTCATCAATTTTTAAAGAATATATACCATTTTGGTAAGACCTACGCTGGTAATTGAATAATTTCACCATTTTTATTGTTCTTCATTCCCTGCAGGCGACAGAAATATGGCGTTTCCCATAGCCTTAGCAGCAATGATAATTGATCACTCTCCTTCTTCTGCGGTTATCATTCACTTGGTCGTAATTTAATTAAACACGTGTTGTTACAAGAGTTTCCAGTTACACTGATGGACGCCCTGTACACTTGGAGTACTCTCTGCGAAGAAACTATAGTATACAACATAAACATTCATTGAAGAAAATCAAATCAACAAAGACATCACCATTACATATTTTGCCTTCTGTTCCTGCAGTACTTACTAGTGAACACACGCCGGAAAAAGCCTATGTGCAATGTAATTACAGATTTGTTTATATTCATATTACGAACGAAAATACGATATGTAACCATTTAAATACCTGAAAGAAGAAATATACTCACATGTAAGTTTAACCCTGCTTTGTAATTACATTTCTGTTTGGGTAGAATGTCGTACGGGATACATAATGAAGTCCGACACTGCTACGTATTAACGTACACCAGTTGGCAACAAAAGTAAGGGATGCAAGACTACCGTAAGATGTAGATTGTTTCGAAGTACAAACAGTAAAAAGATGAAGTCTGTGGTAGAAGCTCATGACTGGCACAGAATTTCATCGCCGCGGCCCTAGGAGGGGGAGGGCCCATCTTCTGGCCGTGGAAGAATGCCCTCCTCTGTTTGGGACTGAACAGAGGTCCTCGAGGGCCACAGTCTAGCACCCTACCCTTTGGACCAACACGGTTACGAACTACAAA
Source organism: Schistocerca piceifrons (assembly GCF_021461385.2). Lineage (NCBI taxonomy): Eukaryota > Metazoa > Arthropoda > Insecta > Orthoptera > Acrididae > Schistocerca > Schistocerca piceifrons. The sequence continues at coordinate 451,042,339 of NC_060140.1, read as the reverse complement.
AGGTACCTCATCAAATTCTCAAAATTTCTTCTTAAATGTTACTGTTAAAATACTAGTTGATGTCATTAGAGTTAGCTAATTTTCTATCGAAAGCCTAGGTGAAAATTATATCTACCTCATTCAGCTTCTTGTGAGGTTTTTCCAGTTTATCAAGTGACATATACTTATCTTTTTCCGAAGAGCATAAATTTTGTTTACGTGCTCTTCTTATTTGTGATAGAACGAATGCCAAAGTAAGTAGGAGCACATATTCTGCGCGGTGATGAGTATAAAACTACCGCCTTAGCTCAGTTACGTTAAGGTGGAGCTGAGGACACAGTATACCATAACGGTCCAGGCAGTAGTCACCATTCCCTACACGAAATCGGACGTACCCCATTCGTAACATTAACTATTTGGACAAAAATAATTTTAAATCGCTGAAGAGGATGCCGTCTTGTTCGGTACTGATAGCGACACAAGGATAGTACCAAATGACCTGCAATACTGCACGTGACTTTGATACTGTTCATCGCACAACGCCATAATGTTCTCCATAAAAAGTTAGGTAGGTGGCCCAATGAGTACACAGCTGAGTGATTTAAAAATTTGGATTATCCGCATAATGGAATGTATCTGCAAGATTTGAGCAATTTACATGAATTGCAACTTACAGTGGCGAGCAAAAGTGTTGTACCACTGTTCTCTAACAACCTGTTATCGTTGCAGGCATGCCACTTTAAGTGGGAAGTACACGAGCAGAGGAGAGACTAATGGGAAATCACTCTAGCGGAGATACGGGTCGGAAATGGCGAAATACGCTGATATGGGCGAATATAACAAAGGACGTACTGCTATGCCCAATGACTCGGAGCGAAGGTCTCGGAAACGGCCTAGATAGTCGGTTGTCTGCATGCTCCGGTCGTGAGCACCTATGGAAAGTTGTTAAAGGAAGCTGTAACCAGCCTTGGGCGACAGATATTACACGTTCGCGGCTCATCACATAACGTGGACGCCAGAATGTTCCGCGCTCTATAAATCAGGATAAAATCAAAGAACTACCGCGGGAGGTGGGACAGCATTGCGCGGTTTGCCAACCTCAGGTGCAACTCTACCACAGGGGCTATCAGGCAGATATAATGCTGCAATATTTATGATAAAAAGCTAGCACCAACCTCTCCTCCCTTTCCTTTCTCGCTAATTGGTTGAGGTATAAATGATCTGACACTCATAAATGGGAGATGGGGCATTGTCTTATTGGCTGGGGGCACTGGAACAGCTTGCTTGGTTGCCACATTTATACAGTATGGACGACATTATAGTGTCGTAGTCAAACATGGAAAATTCAACATGACCAAAGGTCAAATATTCAGCAAAGTGGTTGCCATCTGTATTGTCGTGTAAGTCCACCCCAGGTCATCCCTAGGACGTTACAGAGACGTAACGGAGGGAAATAAAAATACACATTTAGGAACATTTCAGATATGTATGCACCAATATTATGTTGAAAACTACGCTGCAGACTTCAGCAGCATTATGCCTTGTATAAAATGTTGAATAGCTTTCTTGTTAAAACAATGACTGATCCATTTTATTGCAACGTCTATTTATTTAATACATTTTGGAACTTTTGGTGCAATGCTTTTAAGGTATTTCTGTAGGCATCCTTTTTAAACGAGTACATTCTTGCTGTGCAACATTTACGCTTTGTGCGTGTGGGGGTCGATATGTCTGCAAGAATCAAACATTGCTGCCTCTATAATTATATTTTTCAGAGGTAGCCACATCATAATTAGTAATTAGTAAAATCCTACTATAACAGCACTATCAAACACAGCTGCCCAAGGTACGTCCAACACTACGACATTATTGAGGATAGGTAAAATTCGTAAGAAATTGAAAAGACGTCACAACTAGACTGGTTGACATAAGTGTAAAACTGCATGGCTTATTGGTGCAATCTGTATAGTTTCCAAATAACTGGCACTGACATGTGTATGTAGGATGAGACAGGAAATGGCAGAGTTCTACACTTGCATTTTTTTATTTGCTTACACGTTGTCACTAGCGCCAATCGGTTTCCAGAGCAGATCCTGTGTTACACAGTATCCTGCACTTCTCCATCCACTACATTTGTAGGCTAACTGTGGACAGGCGTACAGTGTACCTCCAGTCTCTGTCAGTCGACATTCTCTTCTGAGATGCTCCTGGTCCAGAGCAGTCTGCTGGCTTGAATCTCCCAGCTGCAGCCACATACAGACTGCCGCGACCTTTCTATGTAGGAGTAGCAGTCTCACATCCAGATATTTATAGAGAGAGCATATACTTCACTCAGTACAAACCAGAGATACTTCAAGAGCAGTCAGATCTCACGTAGAAAAATTTAACTGTGTAATACAATTTCTTTCGTCGACTATAGTGTATACAAAACTCATCAATCTCTCCACATTGTACTGTGTATAGTCACGTATAACTAACAGGTCTGCAATTTTTGTGCCACTATAATTAAAGTGCCCCAGGTAGCAAAAACAATTGAACATTATTTACTCTCAGTAATGGAGTACAACAAAATCGTCTTTGGGACTTGTATAAACACTACTTAGTTCCAGTCCACCAACATGGTCTGACAGAGAACTGGGATGTTCCTGGCAAGAGCGACATCAGAGTGACTTCATCGGTGGAAAGCAGTAGGGCTTGAGGATGGTCCAATTGCTGCTTATCTTGCAGAGAGATGGGCTCCATCTGTTGGGCCACTGATGCAACCAGCATACTCCAAGAGCAGTGGTGACATGTGTGCAGTATGCTATGGGTGTGGCGAATGTTGAGCTCTGTTTGATGTGAGATCTGGGCCAAAGACTCAGATGTGATTCAGAGTGAAGGACTGCACCAATGTCAGAGGACCTCCAAATGATTGACTGTGGGCGGTCGGTGCTTGGTCCCCAGCAACTCCCAGAATGAACTGGGTCTGGTCCTCTCTTTTCAGTACTGAAAGAGCACTGAAAGAGTTCTGACAAAGGCAACATCAATGTGGCCATATTGTTGGAGAGCCGTAGGGCCTGAGAATGGTTCAGAAGAGAGGTCCCAGGAGTTGGTAAGAAGTATCATGACTGCTGTGGACCTTACAGAGAGATGGGCTCCATCAAATGGGCCACAGCCATGCCAGCAGGAGGTGCCCCAGGACTAACGAGCTGCCACAGGCACCTGATCAACAGCAGCGGTCCAGGAGATGCTGATGGGGCAGTGCCATGTCCAATGTGGCTCTGATGTGGTCTATAGTGAAAGCCTCCATTATTACAGGCTTGAAAGTTACAGATATTCAGGGTCATCATTCAGGAAGGCATACTGGCTACTGGGAGGTGGCCATGCTGATGAGACCAGGTGGTGTCAATGTTTGTTTGCATCATAACTTCCCTCAGCACCCCAACAAATGCTGGAGGAAAATAACACTGGAAGGAACAGGATTGAGGAGTGACTGCTTGACTGATGGTGGTATGTTAAGAGGAAACAATGTAGAAAACCCGATGGTTGCATCAAGAGGGCTGGAGGAAAATAACTTTGGTAGGAACAGGACTGAGGAGTGACTGCCCAACCATTAGTGGTATGTGAAGGGGAAACAATGTAGAAAGCCCAATGGTGGGATCAAGGGGGGTGGTGGCTGTGGATGCTGCCGTGGTGAGTTCAGCATTGGCAGTGGAGGCTGGTGGCATATTGAATATTTCCAGTGGTGCCAGGAATGGCCAGGAGAAAGCACTCACGCAGATGTCCAAGATCAGTGGGTCAGTTCAACGACAGGGGTGTCTGTGAAAGACACTGCAGCAGCTGAGTATCATGGCAGCAGTGGCCAGAAACCTGTTAGACTCCCATACACGGTATCAGGGGTTTTGGAGGAGAAAGTTTCAGCACATGGCCCTACCTGAGACCAGCACAGCAACAAAGGTGGCTGCAAAGGAGTCAGTGGTGTCAGCTACAAGCTGGCAGATGCTGACATTCTTGGATGGAAGGTGTTGGACCAGTGGGGTTTTCGCAGGGAAATGAGGGACTCAGATGGATGGACAATGGACCATAGTGATCTTGAGAGTGAAATGATGGGTTTGGCACAATGCTGATGTGTTGATGGAACCTCAGAAAGGTACAGACCTGGTCGGCTGGAAGTGATGGATTAGTGGTATTTCTGTGGGGAGCCAACTGAATCTGCCAGCTGTTAATGTGGTAGCGGGTCATCAGAAGATTACAGACAGGCTTGGTAGGTATTGAGAGTGATGGCATTGCCCTTCATTTTGAGTAGTATGCAAGTTAGCTTCCGTACAAGTTCGTTGTTCTGCGGCATGTATTGTAGCAGCAGCGACTTCGCTGATAAGGCCAAAGGCACACTATGGACAAAATGTGTAAACTCAGCATGCAGCTCAGATAGTAGGGGTTGGCAGCCAGTGTGGGAAACTCAGATGAGCCATGCAGGGCTAAGTCGGATGCAGCTTGAATCTGAGATGTCTGCAGCTGGTGTGGAGAACTATATCGAGATGCACACCGAAGAGACAGATGTAAAGGACTGAGTGGGGCAACAGGAGCTCCAATTGGGCAATTATGGAAGGCCAGCGCTGTGCCCAGAGCCACTCATAGTGCCAGATGGCTCTGACCAGCAGGGTAGCATCCTTTATAGAGCTTCTTGGGAGAATACCACTGTGGTAATTGGCGGAAACGTAATCTCTGGAAGATGAACTGATGGCCACAATGGCAGGGACAAACTGCAGCGCCTGTCACATCTCAAGCAGCGAAGCTGTGTGGGACAAAATCGCCACAAAATTTTTTTGCTTATGTCGTAGCCATACTGTTTATCCAACAGCTTCTACAAAGGTGTTCCTATTGGCCTGGAGAGGCAGCACACCACAGTACACATCTATTTTGTATAATGGTGGGTCCTAGGTGTACCGTCTTTATTAAACAGGTTAGAGAAGGAATCTCAAGCTTGGTAAAGTTAGGCAGTATTAGTTATCCCAATTCTTTCATCTAAAGAACAAAATATGTAATTATTATGATACATATAGCGATGATTAGGAAGAAATAGGCTTGCCACTGTCACGCAGCTGCCCATGCGGTACGCAAACCTTGTGACACTGTCCCAGCTTCCGCTTTGCTCCATTGCTGGCAGTCTACGACAGATCTGCCAACAGAGTTTAGTGCTGGTGCAGAAGCAAGTATTTCAAAGCACATCGTTGAGTGAACATTGTTGAACGTGGCGCTCCCCTAATTGTTCTCTTGATGTTCCAATGCCATCGTCAATTACGATTGCGGTGGGCATGGGGTAACTGACATTGGCCCATTGCTCAATGGATGTGTGTCGCCAGGTCGGACAAATCATATTTGTGACTACGTCATGTCGATTGTCTCGTCTGGAACTACCGTCATTCATGCGAAAGACAGTCAGAAACATGCACTGCACCATGGATGCAAGCTGCTGGGGGACATTCATCTAGGATTCCATGGGACTTGTGATAGTAACTGAAGACTATTTGAAGTCAATATTATTGCAAACCATAGTCACTATATCATGCTGTATGTCTTCTACAACTGTCCGTGTTACAAGGCCAGGTTCGTAGTACAATGGTTTAAGGAGAGTGATAGTGAACTCACTTTGATGTCGTGGACGCTAAATCCGCATGATGTGAGCCGTATGGAACACGGACGCATTCGGACACCTTCACCACGCCCACAAGAAATTGGCCCTTAATTGTCAGGAATTACGTGACCTTTGCTTAGGCATCTTATACTTCCGCAAACCTGCCGAAGACATATAGAATCCACGCCACGCTGAATCACTACTATATTGCGTTCGATAGTAGAAGCAACACATATTAAGCAAGTGGTATAATGTTGAGGCTCATCAGACTGTTTCTCCCAAAAGATATTTCAAACATTAATTTACTGTGAATTCCTGCTTCTGAGTGGGAGATGACTACGAATTTAATTTTTTTTGTTCCTGCTGTGAAAATTTTCCGTTTATATCTGAGAACAGAATTAGTGCTTCAAACTTTCTGGTTCAACAGTAGAGTAATAGTACCCATTATTTTTAGTAGTGCGCATAAAATGCATGTGTTATTTTTTCGTACTTGTTCTGTTTGTCTCTTCATCGCGGTAGTTGTGTGGAGTTTCCCCAATGGCAGGCCTGACTAGCGAGACGTTCTTATCTTCATGGACCCAACGTGATGGAAAGTTGCTGCTAACAGGTTGTAACGGGGTAGTGAGATGGTTAAAATCTTGCTCCATCAGTCTGATTAAGTTTCCCATGTGACCCCTGCATTGTGCAAGGTGAGTAGTTATAAGAAAGCCGGCCGCGGTGGCCGTGCGGTTCTGGCGCTGCAGTCCGGAACCGCGGGACTGCTACGGTCGCATGTTCGAATCCTGCCTCGGGCATGGGTGTGTGTGATGTCCTTAGGTTAGTTAGGTTTAAGTAGTTCTAAGTTCTAGGGGACTTATGACCTAAGATGTTGAGTCCCATAGTGCTCAGAGCCATTTGAACCATTCTTTTAGTTATAAGAAACAAAACCATATCCTCTACCACCGATATCCAAACCAAACGGCTGCTCGGATCACCTCGATGTCAGCTACGCATTCATTTCTACTGTAAAGGCAAATACTGTTAATAGCAGGGAGATCGCGGTCTGTATGTCTTCAGTTCAGCTCGTGTCTGATGGGCTTAGAGACTTAGGAGGGCCGTCTGTCACCATATTTTGCTTCAGTTTTTCTCAGACATGTTAGACGATACGATACTGGCGTGAATTTGGTTTCGCTGTAGTAGAATTAAACATTATTCTCTATCCTCAAGGTTGTCTGTTGCTTTGCTTGAACCATAATCTTTCACTTGCCACAGTCTTTCCATTTCTACAGTCTTACCACACCGAACTTATACAAAAATCGGTATTAACTTCAGAACCACAGTTATATCTGAAAATTGTTTTCTCCAGTAACGCTGTCTGTGACGTGTTTACTATTCTTAGATATTTCCCATTAACTTTTTGCTTAATTTGGTGTTACATTTCTCACCTATCACACCAACACCTCTTCCTATTACACTTATCTGCGTACTTGATTGTCAACGTTCTTCGGACAGTCACACTTCACACTCCAAAATTGCTTCCATCTGTTTATTACACTCTCAAAGTACGATAGCTTTTCTTACATAACTGAGAAATCAGTCGGTAGCAGGTTATGCTTCTGTACTGCATCGAGCCCTTTGTCAATTCCGAGTGCGAATTTAAGCACCATTGTACTGAAGAGTCAGTTCTGAGGTTATCTGTTCGTCATCCACAACCGGTTCCGATTAACACGCATGTGCTGTACTGTCGTATATAAGCAGATTATTTAAGGAAAGTACAGTTCATTGTTCTGCCACTATATATCAAGTGTCCCTCCTAAGAGTCGTCAGGCCCATTTTCTCTAAGGTTTCGTTAGATATTTGCAATTTCGGTTTTGCGATGTGTAGCCCAAACAAATACGTCTCATCAAGTCTTTCGCGCGACGCCCAGTGTTAACAGAAAACGACGGTTCCGGTGTGCTTCCCGTTTACAAACAAAATAATTTTTAATGCGAAATGTTCCATGCCCTTTCTATGGAGCGGTCTCAAATAAGTCTAGTGCAAAGTTCATTGTTCTCTGCTTCTGTTCTCTAAGAGATATGTTCTGCAGTTTGTCCCCATTTAGTAAAACCACCTTGTATTATTTTAGTCAGTCTCGAAGTTCATCCCGCCATCCATGTATAAAATGTTATCAAAATGCAAACCGTATCACGTCCCAGCAGAAAATGATGTCACACCATCAACAATAAGCTGGCGCATTGCTGTACACGAAGCACATCTTGGGTTTGGAAAACCGGTATTAACTAAAGAACAGGCTAATGACTACAGGGTGGTCCATTAATAGTGACCGGGCCAAATGTCTCACGAAATAAGCATCAAACGAGAAAACTACAAAAAACGAAACTCGTCTAGCTTGAAGGGAGAAACCAGATGGCGCTATGGTTGGCCCGCTAGATGGCGCTGCCATAGGTCAAACGGATGTCAACTGTGTTTTTTTTTTAAATAGGGACCCCCATTTTTATTACATATTCGTGTAATACCTAATGAAATATGAATGTTTTAGTTGGACCACTTTTTTCGCTTTATGATAGATGGCGCTGTAATAGTCACAAACGTATAAGTACGTGGTATCACGTAACATTCCGGCAGTGTGGACGGTATTTGCTTCGTGATACCTTACCCGTGTTAAAATGGACCGTTTACCAATTGCGGAAAAGGTCGATATCGTGTTGATGATGTATGGCTATTGTGATCAAAATGCCCAACGGGCGTGTGCTATGAATGCTGCTCTGTATCCTGGACGACATCATCCAAGTATCCGGACCGTTCGCAAGATAGTTACGTTATTTAAGGAAACAGGGAGTGTTCAGCCACATGTGAAACGCCAACCACGACCTGCAATAAATGATGATGCCCAAGTAAGTGTTTCAGCTGCTGTCGCGGCTAATCCGCACATCTGTAGCAGACAAATTCCGCGAGAATCGGGAATCTCAAAAACGTCGGTGTTGAGAATGCTACATTGACATCGATTGCACCCGTACCATATTTCTATGCACCACGAATTGCATGGCTACGACTTTGAACGTCGTGTACAGTTCTGCCACTGGGCACAAGAGAAATTACGGGACGATGACAGATTTTTTGCACGCGTTCTATTTAGCGACGGAGCCTCATTCAACAACAGCAGTAACGTAAACCGGCATAATATGCACTATTGGGCAACGGAAAATCCACGATTGCTGCGACAAGTGGAACATCAGCGACGTTGGCGGGTTAATGTATGGTGCGGCATTATGGGAAGAAGGATAATTGGCACCCATTTTATCGATGGCAATCTAAATGGTGCAATGTATGCTGACTTCTTACGTAATGTTCTACCGATGTTACTACAAGATGTTTCACTGCATGACAGAATGGCGATGTACTTCCAACATGGTGGATGTCCGGCACATAGCTCGCGAGCGATTGAAGCGGTATTGAATATCATATTTCATGACAGGTGGATTGGTCGTCGAAGTACCATACCATGGCCCGCACGTTCAGTGGATCTGATGTCCCCGGATTTCTTTCTGTGAGGAAAGTTGAAGGGTATTTGCTATCGTTATCTACCGTTATCGTTATTGCATTAATGTGGTAATTACAGGTAATCATGCTGAAACAGCATGCGTTCTCAGAAATGATAGGTTCATAAAGGTACATGTATCACATTGGAACAACCGAAATAAAATGTTCAAACGTACCTAATTTCTGTATTTTAATTTCGTCTAAAATTGTGATCCATGTGTTTGTGACTATTACAGCGCCATCTATCACAAAGCGTAAAAAGTGGTCCAACTAAAACATTCATATTTCTTTACGTACTACATGAATATGTATTAAAAATGAGGGTTCCTATTTAAAAAAAAACGCAGTTGATATCCGTTTGACCTATGGCAGCGCCATCTGGCGGCCCAACCATAGCGCCATCTGATTTCCCCCTTCAAGCTAGACAAGTTTCGTTCTTTGTAGTTTTTTCGTCTGACACTTATTTCGTGATATATTTGGACAGGTAACGATCACCAGTCGTAATACGTGAAGCGGTTTTTAATATCAGAACGATTTACGCAGATTAATAATAAATGAGTAAATAGAGGAGTAAAAAGAAAAAAAAAAAACAAGGCGTGGGAAAAAAGAAGTGAATATGTAGAAAGGATGAGTGGGGCCTGCCGTACGGACATGGAGGACTATTAAGTCAAGCGATTGTCAACTAGTGAAAAGATACATCAAAATAATATTAGTCATGATCAGTAGATAACGTATTTTAAGAATTTATTCCAGGAATAGCAGCCTCTGTTTACACCTAAATGTGAGGTGAGTATGCAACAGGAGGTGTTATAGTGTTTGGATATAAAAGTTCTTCAGCTGAATGTGAGGAGCTGCCAGATGATGAAGGCACGAGGATTCCGAGCTGGAAGATCCGTATTGAATAATATCTTCACAGTGAAACTAATCAGTGAAAAAGGCACAGAAGTTGGACTGGAGACGCATGTTGCTTTGATTGACTTAGCGAAAGCGTATTATAAGGTACCCACCAACGAACTGTGGGATCAGTAGAAAGAGACGGAGTTGGATCAAAGATTGCTGAAGCTATTTTAAAATTGTATGAAATTAACACATCCAGAGTAAGGCTAGGGAACTGCTTGACAGAAGACACTCTTTAAGCTCTATCTAGGAGCGATACCGCGACTTGGCATAGAAAATTTCAGGTTATGGCAATGAAAGTAGAAGACAACAAGATATTTAGCCTGTATTTTGCAGATGACCACCGTACCAGCAGAAAACGATGTTGATCTGAGTTACATGATAAGAAAGCTTAAAGAGGAATACAATAAGCCTGGTCTGAAGATGAACGTGGAGGAGTCTGCATACTTGCCTGTTGAAATGGAAAAAGGAAATAAGAGGTAGGTGGAGAAGCTATCGTAGGTGTGAAACAGACCAAATATTTATGGGTATTATTTAATAAACAGGGTGCAAGCAATGATGAAATTACGAGCAGAATTAATAAAGGACTAGCTGTAACAAGGACAATGGACTGTGTTCTCAGGAACAACCATGTAAGAAGAATAACGAAGAAGAGAAAACGGAGCAGTGTCCTGGGACGTTAGTAAAAGAAATAAGAGTATACTGCTTGCCACTGAAATAATTCACTTAAGACGAAGTTCAAGCTGTACTAGGATGGATAGGATAAGAAATGATAGTCCTACAAGGTATGGAAATGGATAGGGATATTTATGACTGCATGCAAGGAAAACATCTGATGTGGTTTGGTCTTGTGAACTGGATGGATGAAGAAAGGATAACACACAGGATGCTACGATGGATACCATCCCGAGGAAGAAAAGGGTCAGCAACGACACAATTGGCAAAATTCTGTGGAGCCGGCAATGGAAGCAAGAAATACACCACTGGCCATTAAAATTGGTACACCACGAAGATGACGTGCTACAGAACCGAAATTTAACCGACAGAAAGAAGACACTGTGATATGCAAATGATTAGCTTTTCAGAGCATTCACACAAGGTTGGCGCCAGTGGCGACACCTACAGCGTGCTGACATGAGGAAAGTTTCCAAGCGATTTCTCATACACAAATAGCAGTTGACCGGCGATCCCTGGTGAAACGTTGTTGTGATGCCTCGTGAAAGGAGGAGAAAGGCGTACCATCACGTTTCCGACTTTGATAAAGGTCGGATTGTAGGCTACCACGATTGCGGTTTACCGTATCGCGACATTGCTGCTCTCGTTGGTCGAGATCCAATGACTGTTAGCAGAATGCGGACTCGGTGGGGTCAGGAGGGTAATACGGAACGCCGTGCTGGATCCCAACAGCCTTGTATCACTAGCAGTCGAGATGACAGGCTTCTAATCCGCATGGCTGTAACGGATCGTACAGCCACGTCTCAATCCCTGAGTCAACAGATGGGGACCTTTGCAAGACAACAACCATCAGCACGAATAGTTCGACGACATTTGCAGCAGCATGGACTATCAGCTCGGAGACCACGGCTGCGGCTACCCCTGACGCTGCAACACAGACAGCAGCGCCTGCGATGGTGTACTCAACGACGAACCTGGGTGCACGAATGGCAAAACGTCATTTTTTCGGATGAATCCAGGTTCTCTTTACAGCATCATGATGGTCGCATCCGTGTTTGGCGACATCGCGGTAAACGCACATTGGAAACATGTATTCGTAGTCGCCATACTCGCGTATCACCCGGTGTGATGGTGTGGGGTGCCATTGGTTACACGTCTCGGTCACCTCTTGTTCGGACTGACGGCATTTTGAACATTGGACGTTACATTTCAGATGTGTTACGACCCGTGGCTCCACCCTTGATTCGATTCCTGCGAAACCCTACATTTCAGCAGGATAATGCAAGACCGCATGTTGCAGGTCCTATACGGGCCTTTCTGGATACAGGAAATGTTCGATTGCTGCCCTGGCCAGCACATTCTCCATATCTCTGACCAACTGAAAACGTTAGGTCAACGGTGACCGAGCAACTGGCTCGTTGTCTTGTGACAGCCAGAGCGAGAGCACCAGCAGCAGCGAGTACTGTTTGTATAAAGCGTTTATTTTGCATTTTGTTTACGACCTTCCACTAAGGAAGGGATTCTATTTGTGTTTATCTGCTCTGCATAGTAACTAACAGTTCTTGATAAAACTTTACGTAGTTTTCGTGTTAGATTTCTTAGTGTTTTCTTGATCGTTTAGAACAGAAAGCGCCCTAAAACCGTCTTTTGTTTGTTTCGCGGCCGTTAGCCACTAGTCACTTGAATCAGCAGTTGTCTTGTGACAGCCAGAGCGAGAGCACCAGCAGCAGCGAGTACTGTTTGTATAAAGCGTTTTTGTACTTATTTGCTGCGCTTAGCTTTTAAATAGTTTTTCTGGGAAAACCTAGCGTAGTTTTCGCGTCTCGTATTTCAGTGAGTGTTTCTTGATTATCAGAGTAGCTCATCAGAAGATTATCTTGGGAATTTGTCACCGTATAGAGTAGGGTAAACATAGTCATGTGTAGGGACTGTGGTTGTTGTGAGCGGACGCAAGGAGAATTGGCCACTCTTCGGGGGCGGGTGGAGGCTTTGTCTGTTAGGCTCATCGAGCTCGAGGCGCAGGCGTCGGCTCGTAGTGGCGTTGGGGCAACTGTGGTGAGACCTATGCCTACTTCGGTGGCCTTGGAATCACATGGAACCCCTGATGTCGCTGCGTCTTCCGGCAGTGAGCATCTTACCGGTCAGCCATCACTCCAGGGTGAATGGCGGACAGTGGTGGGCTCGCGCGTGCCTGGCCGAAAGGCGAAGGTGGGATCTGGCCGCGTGGCAGCTGCCTTACCCCTTTCCAACAGGTACGGGGTGCTTCCTAGTGGTGATGACATCGTTTCCGAGCCACCACAGGATGCCTCGCCTGTTGGGCCAGTGGCCGATTCTCCGGCAAGGTCCCGACAGTCACAGAGGGCGGGCCTATTAGTTATAGGGAGCTCCAACGTTAGGCGGGTTATGGAGCCCCTCAGGAAAATAGCGGGTAGGTCGGGGAAGAATGCCAGTGTGCACTCGGTGTGCTTGCCGGGGGGTCTCGTCCGTAATGTGGAGGAGGCCCTTCCGGCAGCTATTGAACGCACTGGGTGTGACCGGCTGCAGATAGTAGCACATGTCGGAACGAATGACGCCTGCCGCTTGGGTTCTGAGGCCATCCTTGGTTCCTTCCGGCGGCTGGCTGATTTGGTGAAGACAACCAGCATCGCACGCAGAGTGCAAGCTGAGCTTAATATCTGCAGCATAGTGCCCAGAGTCGATCGCGGTCCTCTGGTTTGGAGCCGTGTGGAGGGTCTAAACCAGAGGCTCAGACGACTCTGCGACTGTAATGGTTGCAAATTCATCGACCTCCGTTATTGGGTGGAGAACTGTAGGGCCCCCCTAGACAGGTCAGGCGTGCACTACACACCGGAAGCAGCTACTAGGGTAGCAGAGTACGTGTGGCGTGCACACGGGGGTTTTTTAGGTTAGAGGGACCCCCCCTTGGGCGAAACGATAAAATACCTGACGGCTTACCAGAGAGGACATTATCATCGTTGATAAAGAACGTCCGTCCTCAGAGACCAAAAACAGGAAAAGTTAACGTAATATTGGTAAACTGCAGGAGTATCCAGGGCAAGGTTCCTGAATTAGTATCTCTTATTGAAGGAAATAGTGCGCATATAGTATTAGGAACGGAAAGTTGGTTAAAACCGGAAGTGAACAGTAACGAAATCCTAGACACAGAATGGAATATATACCGCAAGGATAGGATAAACGCCAATGGTGGAGGAGTATTTATAGCAGTAAAGAATTCAATAATATCCAGTGAAGTTATTAGCGAATGCGAATGTGAAATAATCTGGGTTAAGTTAAGTATCAAAGGTGGGTCAGATATGATAGTCGGATGCTTCTATAGACCACCTGCATCAGCAACCGTAGTAGTTGAGCGCCTCAGAGAGAACCTGCAGAACGTCGTGAAGAAGTTTCGTGATCATACTATTGTAATAGGGGGAGACTTCAATCTACCAGGTATAGAATGGGATAGTCACACAATCAGAACTGGAGCCAGGGACAGAGACTCTTGTGACATTATCCTGACTGCCTTGTCCGAGAATTACTTCGAGCAGATAGTTAGAGAACCAACTCGTGAAGCTAACGTTTTAGACCTCATAGCAACAAATAGACCGGAACTTTTCGACTCCGTGAATGTAGAAGACGGTATCAGTGATCATAAGTCAGTGGTTGCATCAATGACTACAAGTGTAATAAGAAATGCCAAGAAAGGAAGGAAAATATATTTGCTTAACAAGAGTGATAGGGCACAAATCGCAGAATATCTGAGTGACCACCATCAAACGTTCATTTCTGAGGAAGAGGATGTGGAACAAAAATGGAAAAAATTCAGAAACATCGTCCAGTACGCCTTAGATAAGTTCGTACCGACTAAGGTCCAAAGCGAGGGGAAAGATCCACCGTGGTATAACAATCATGTACGAAAGGTACTACGGAAACAAAGAAAGCTTCATCATAGGTTTAAGAGTAGTCGAATCATAGCTGATAAGGAAAAGCTGAACGAAGCGAAAAAGAGCGTAAAGAGAGCAATGAGAGAAGCATTCAACGAATTCGAACATAAAACATTGGCAAACAATCTAAACAAGAACCCTAAAAAGTTTTGGTCATATGTAAAATCGGTAAGCGGATCTAAATCCCCTATTCAGTCACTCGTTGACCACGATGGCACCGAAACAGAGGACGACCGAAGAAAGGCAGAAATACTGAATTCAGTGTTCCGAAACTGTTTCACTGCGGAAAATCGTAACACGGTCCCTGACTTCAGCCGTCGCACGGACGCCAAAATGGAAAATATTGAAATAAACGATATCGGAATTGAAAAACAACTGCTATCACTTAGTAGCGGAAAAGCATCCGGACCAGACGAGATACCCTTAAGATTCTACAGTGATTATGCTAAAGAACTTGCCCCCTTTCTATCAGCAATTTATCGTAGATCGCTGGAAGAACGTAAAGTACCTAGCGACTGGAAGAAAGCGCAGGTCGTTCCCATTTTCAAGAAGGGTCATAAATCAGATGCGAATAATTATAGGCCTATTTCGCTTACGTCAATCTGTTGTAGAATAATGGAACATGTTTGTGTTCTCGTATTATGACGTTCTTAGATAATACAAATCTCCTTCATCATAACCAACATGGATTCCGCAAACAGAGATCATGTGAAACTCAGCTCGCCCTATTTGCCCAAGAAATTCACAGTGCCGTAGACACTGGCGAGCAGATTGATGCCGTATTCCTGGACTTCAGGAAGGCATTTGATACGGTTCCGCACTTACGTTTAGTGAAAAAAATACGAGCTTACGGAATATCGGACCAGGTTTGTGATTGGATTCAGGATTTCCTAGAAGAAAGAACACAACATGTCATTCTTAACGGTTCAAAATCTGCAGATGTAGAGGTAATTTTGGGAGTACCGCAAGGAAGCGTGATAGGACCTTTATTGTTTACAATATACATAAATGACTTAGTTGACAACATCGGTAGCTCCGTGAGGCTATTTGCAGATGACACGGTTGTCTACAAGAAAGTAGCAACATCAGAAGACTCGTACGTACTCCAGGAAGACCTGCAGAGGATTAATGCATGGTGCGACAGCTGGCAGCTTTCCCTAAACGTAGATAAATGTAATATAATGCGCATACATAGGGGCAGAAATCCATTCCAGTACGATTATGCCATAGGTGGTAAATCATTGGAAGCGGTAACGACCGTAAAATACTTAGGAGTTACTATCGGGAGCGATCTGAAGTGGAATGATCACATAAAACAAATAGTGGGAAAAGCAGGCGCCAGGTTGAGATTCATAGGAAGAATTCTAAGAAAATGTGACTCATCGACGAAAGAAGTAGCTTACAAAACGCTTGTTCGTCCGATTCTTGAGCATTGCTCATCAGTATGGGACCCTTACCAGGTTGGATTAATAGAATAGATAGACATGATCCAGCGAAAAGCAGCGCGATTCGTCATGGGGACATTTAGTCAGCGCGAGAGCGTTACGGAGATGCTGAACAAGCTCCAGTGGCGGACACTTCAAGAAAGGCGTTACGCAATACGGAGAGGTTTATTATCGAAATTACGAGAGAGCACATTCCGGGAAGAGATGGGCAACATATTACTACCGCCCACATATATCTCGCGTAATGATCACAACGAAAAGATCCGAGAAATTAGAGCAAATACGGAGACTTACAAGCAGTCGTTCTTCCCAAGCACAATTCGTGAATGGAACAGAGAAGGGGGGATCAGATAGTGGTACAATAAGTACCCTCCGCCACACACCGTAAGGTGGCTCGCGGAGTATAGATGTAGATGTAGATGTAGACAATACGCCAGTCACTACTCTTGATGAACTGTCTTATCGTGTTGAAGCTCCATGGGCAGCTGGACCTGTACACGTCATGTAAGCTCTGTTTGACTCAATGCCAAGGCGTATCAAGGCCGTTATTACGACCAGAGGTGGTTGTTCTGGGTACTGATTTCTCAGGATCTATGCACCCAAATTGCGTGAAAATGTAATCACATGTCAGTTCTAATATAATATATTTGTCCAGTGAATACCCGTGTATCATCTGCATTTCTTCTTGGTATAGCAATTTTAATGGCCAGTAGTGTACGTACGTTGAGGAAAGTGAAGACAGAAGAAGATGGCGACTGTGGGCGAAAAAGCGGTGCCAGCCGTAGATAATCCCAAAGAAGAAAATGTTCAGGTGCAAAATTATACCACTTGGACAGCATTAGTCAGGTGTTCGAAACTGGTTGTGAATGACTAATAAACCCCAGTAACGGACTGAGTTTCTTTTAGTATCGTAATATTTGAGAGCAGTGGCAGTAAAATAACAATGTACAAAATAAATAACGACCTGTGTGGTGTCACAACTGAATCATAGACGAAACAATGTAAATTTGATGGAAACAATGTTCAGTCAAGTCACAATTATAACCAACCTACCCCCTTTATGGACGCGGTTATCGGTTTCCAACAGGTCCATGACAAAGAAATTAGCAGGCATCTGGTTGATAATGGCTACTTTCGGAACCCCTTGCATCAAATGTGACTGTACGTCTGCACACGAGGGACTTGATGTAGCGACAACAGCGAGAAACCTTCGCGCTTGTGTGGGCATTTGTGCGGCTTCGTGGCCGTGCCGCGGGACCGTACATCATGTTTACGGGACAGATAGCACTGGGCTCGCGGCCGCGGCATGCCGCGCTGTTTGCTCCCGACGACACTAACTCCGGGCAACTCGGCCGGCCGGCTGGGCACGCCACGCCTTATCTCGCCGGCCTCCCGCGACGCCGCCCCTGCGCGTCTATTTTCCACAGCGGCCGCTTTTCAGCACGACTGACGCCGCCTGCACCGGTGAGCGGGGCGGACCCCAGACACAGCATGTGTCGCACACGCTACAACTGAACCACCAGTAGTCCGCAGACTTACTTTTTTTGTGCGCTGCGCTATTCTTTATCACTGTGTTGCAGAGCACGTAAGGGGCGTTATCCTATTCTGGTCTGCAGATAAAAAAACGGCTGCGTGGAACCTTCTGCGCAGGGAGGATCGAGAATACTTTGCGACGTAGCTACTGTACTCTCTCTGTCCCACGCCTCACAGTTGCCTCCCCTGGTATGTGGCGACGCTAGGATCAGCGCCATATTCAATCACTGCTTTCGATTTTGATTCTCTTTAGAGAAATTCAAGTGGTCGGAAAACAGTCGCTATCTCTTGATAAAGTAATATTTATGAGGCAGCTGAGGATCATATTAATCAATTAATGGTATAAAAATCCTCTTCAGCTATAAGTAATCAATCTTTTTACTGTGGCCGGTTTCGGAAGCTGAAAGCTCGATCATTAGGTGCACCAAGTAATTTAAAAAAAAACACGAAATTTTAGCGGTCGGGCAGTTCGTTGCGAGAAATCAACCCCGCGGCAAATAACGCGAGATGCGCCTGCCTCGACAGACGGTTTGTACCTATGCTCCATCTGTTGTTTGAATTTCGCCCGTCGTGAATGACTGGCTCGTCCGCCACACATTCACATTGTTTGGTGGCCCCTGATGATGGAGCATGAAGCTTCCGAAATCGGTCGTGCAATAAAAACACATATTACATACGAAGTCCCCAGGGGCTTCATCTAGAAGTTCGCGGGTGGCATCCGTGGGGCCCCGAGCTGAGTTTGACATTGCTTCCACTTACTTGTGTCAGACTCCTCCTGGTTCCTTTCCTGACGGTCTCCGTTGGCCAACTCTTGTTTTTTGACCCGAATAGTATTAGGTTTCGAGGCCTGAGGGTATCTTTCAGTTTCCTATCTCTCTCACCCCAGTTCTGCGAGGTTTGATGGAGGACCCTTGCCCAAGGTTGTGGGTGAAGTCACCAACGGCAGCTGCGGCGGAGGAGGAGATCTCTGGTACGGTGCATGTGCTTGGCGGATGGGGCAACGGATCCGGAGTACTGTAGGGTTCAACCTGAACAAGTCGGCAACTCCTGCAACCCACTCAACTCCACACCTAGTGACCCATCACTCCTGTGGAAACAGTTGTTTGGGTCGAGAAAGCTATGAACGCTGGGAAAATTCGTGGCTTTTAAATACGATGCAGTGCCTGTGGAGAGGACACTCCGCCTGTGCCTGCAAAGGCGCAAATAACAACACGGGGAGTCGCAGTTACCGTTTTTAAGCCTTGCGCTGAGGGACATGAGTGCGGGCGCCAGGGGTGGCTCTCGTCGGTGGGATAGCCCATTGCGGCAGCCCCCAGCCAGTAAGGTATCAGTCCGTCCCCCACCTTGCGCTTCTATGGGTGTATGTAGCAGCAAGCATCTCGCAGTGCTTGGTACAAGGTGGGTTACTGAGGCACCTGGAAAAAACAACAATAAAGTAGCTCATATGAGCAATACCAACTATTCAATAACCCGACTTGCCACCTGGAATGTCAAAACTATGTTACCCGGATATGACACTCCTACAGATGCTGCCCCTATAGTCAGAAAAACAGCCATAATTGACAGAGAACTTCTGCGTCTTCGCGTTGATGTGGCTGCATTACAGGAAACTCGTCTCTCTGGGGAAGGCAGCCTGCGTGAAGATAATTACACCTTTCTTCTGGAAAGGGAGAGAAATTGGAGAAAGACGTGAACACGGAGTTGGCTTTGCAGTGCGAAACAGTCTTCTCAGCTGCTGCGAACAACCAAAATCTATGTCTGAACGATTAACAACTTTGAGATTAAAGACATCAGGCTCCGTCACATTAATCTCCGCATATGCTCCCACTATGAAAGCGCCACCTGAAGTCAAAGACATGTTCTATGAAGACCTGCGGAAATACCTGGAGAATGTTCGTGGATCAGATAAGCTCATCTTACTGGGAGACTTTAATGCCCGGGTTGGGAATAAAAGGAACAACTGGACCGACTGCATTGGCCCATACGGCATTGGAAATATGAATGAGAACGGTCAGCGACTGCTGGAACTTTGCACCTCTCTTTCTCTCTGTATCACTAACACTTACTTCCAGAACAGAGACGTGCACAAAGTAACATGGAAACACCCACGTTCAGGCCATTGGCATCAACTGGACTTCATCATAACCAGAAGAAGCGACCTACGTCATGTCCTTAATTCCCGCCCATATCAGAGTGCTGACTGTGATACTGATCACTATTTAGTCATGACCAAATCACGGTTCACACCAAAGAAGATTCACTCAGCTGAGAGCGTTTGTCGAAGAGTGAAGATCAACACCAAAGCCATTCAAGATGATGCGCTGTACAAAAAGTTCAGTGAAGAAATTGAGATGAAACTGAATCTTGAGCAATTTATAACTGCAGAGAGCACCGAAAATATGTGGCATCTAGCTAAAGAAAATAATATGCAGACAGCTATCGGAACATTTGGGATGCAGGGTAGGACTCAAAGTGACTGATTTACTGAATGTGAAAGTGAGTTGCGTCCATATATAGACAAGAAACGTAATGCTCATATACAGGTTATGAATAATCCTAAAGACCAACGAGCAATAGCTGAATACAAGGCCTGCAAAGAAGATCTACAACGAGTTTCTCGCCATTGCGCAATTAGATATTGGACCAACCTTTGTAAAACTATTCAGATCTGCTGAGACACAGGAGATTATGAGAGGTGCCATGAGCCCCTTCTCATATTTCTATCTTACAATTTTCCTCTCTAATTGCATGCGGTGGAAAGTTGCTATTCCTTCACACGCGGACTTCCCACGCAGTGTCTCTCGTCACCCGGGTGGTCCGGTGACAGGCGGGCTCTGTTGATTTTGAAAGGGTAAGCCGACGGGTGTGAGGGAGTCGAGTGAATGCTTTCCAGACGCCGACATTGTCAAAAGACACGCCCAGAGGGGCCTGAAGTAGCGGCTGGGCTAGAGGTTCAGTTACTTCGCAGAAACTTAGCGAAAACACTTTCTGGCGGGCTACCAGCGAGGCGTGGGAATGACTTGTGTACCCAGGCAGTTGTGGCGGGAAAATTCCCGCGCTTTCTGCAAAATAGTAACTGTGATTGTCTTGCTCAGGGCATAGCTCCGTGACGTAACAAAATCAGCGCAGAAATTGGCGCCAAGAATCCCCATTGGTGGAATGGTAGTGCTCCGGCAATGGAGTGGAATTTTCCGCCAGTTTTCGAGTTGCTGATTGGAACGTTTAACCACGGCCACTGTCGTGGGGGCGGGAATGTTCTATGTTCGGCCTGTACGGGTGCTCAGGGGAGTCGGCTCTCGCCTTTCGGTCGAAGTAGGTTACAAGACTGAGCTCTCGCTGCGCGGGTCAGCCTGCCTTCCGTTGGCTGTCTAATATACTTTTATTTAATTTTAACTGTTCGACGAAGTTGCTGAAGTTTCGACTTCAACATAACTTTCCGAGTACAGTTGCCAATTGAGCGTTCTGTGTATAAGAGGCCTATGTTGTCTGTCTTGAGCAGTTTTGGCTAATGTTGACTGTATCGGAGTTACTGGGTGACTTCGCTTGTTAAAATCAATCACTGTATCGTCAGTGATTGTATGGCGAGCCTTCTTCGTCTCCCTCAGAGGCGCATTTGTATTGGTAGGAAGTCTTTAGTCTGGCACAACCAGGCCAGGATAATTTGTTTCGGGCTATACTCGCGACATTATTATCACCACGACGGGACGTCGAAGCAACCAGCCATCGCTTCCAGTACGCCAGATCGTGTCCTTGCAGCTAAGAAGACAGCTTGGTAATGTACGTCCGCAGCACCGGCAAAGCAGGCATTTTTTGCTAGGCGATAATCAGAGCTCAGCAGAGCGCGCCTGTTCGTCTTTTCTATCTTGGGTGTTCATTGTCTGAGTTCTCACGAATGTAGCAGCAATAAATGTTGGGTTAGCGGTGTGTCTCTCTTAAGATTTGAGTGGCAAGGAATTGGCTCCACATACCACTTCGTCATAAACGTAACAATCTAGTTTAGGGACAATTCCACCTTCACAGCGTTTGTTTGAGTATCCAATTTGAGCCAATTTGATGTATTGTAAATATTTCATGTGTTTTTGTTTATTATTTTGTGTTTAGTCTTAATAAATCATATTGTTATTTTGGACAGAACTTTCATTCTGTTAATCAGTAGAGCAACCCTATCATTTCTCACTACGTTAATGAAACCTTCCTTTATTGAACTTATTTATCAAATTAAATTATTGCAGGTGCCAAACTCTTTTCTACTCCACTTGCAGGGTTGATTACAGTCAGTTCGCGTATCTTTTTAATCCATGTGCAGCAGCAAAAGTCGGAGTTAGAATAGGGGGGGGGGGGGGGAGGGCTTAGAGCATCATTTACATATGTAGATTCTAGAAGAATTTAGTGTTAAATACACTGCTAGCCCCGGCACCTCGCAATTATAGTGGCATGTATCAAGGCCTCAAAAAGGCCATTGGACCAACAAGCAGAAAGTTCGCTGCAATAAAAGATCTAAATGGAGACCCAATCTACAATAAAAACCAGCAGCTAGATAGATGGGTGCAACACTATGCTAAACTATATTCAGAAGAGGTCAACATTTCTTCAGAAACTCTGGGTACTTTACCAACTTACCCAGTTATGTCTGAGCTTGATGATCCTCCAACTGTTGACGAATTAAAACTCGCACTTAGAAGTCTAAAGCTAGGCAAGAGTACAGGCCGTGATAACTTACCAGCAGAAATCATCAAACTTGACTGCGTTTTGCCAATATTGTATCAAATCCTACTGCAGTGCTGGGAAGAAGGCACAGTACCTCAAGACATGTGAGATGCAAATATAGTAACAATCTATAAGGGAAAAGGCGACAGAGGCAATTGTAACAACTATAGAGGAATATCTCTCTTGACCATTGCTGGAAAGGCGTCTCCTGAAGAGACTGGAAACCTTGGCTGCTCGGATCTTCCCTGAGTCACAATGTGGATTTCGAACTGGCAGATCCACAAGTGGCATGATATTCACCTTACGCCAACTACAAGAGAAGTGCCGCGAACACAGAGAGCCATTATATGTGGCTTTTGTTGACCTCAACAAAGACTTTGACACCGTCAGTGGGGAGGGATTCTACAGCATACCGTAAAAAATTGGATATCCCCCAACTTTGCTGTCTTTAATAAGATCTTTTCATTACAATATGCGTGGCTCTGTAATCTTCGATGGCAGTACATCTAAACCATTCAGTATGAACTGTGGCGTAGGACAGGGCTGTGTGTTGGCACCTACACTTTTTGGAATTTTCCTCTCGGGTCTGCTCCAAGTGGCTTTCGAGAATTGCAATGTTGGAGTACATCTGCATACTAGGAAAGGTGGAAGTCTTTTCAATGCCAGTCTCCCGAAGAATAAGACAAAGCGCTACGAGATAGTCACTCGTGAACTCCTGTATGCTGATGATGCTGCAATTGTTGCGAACTCCGCAGAAGAGCTGCAAGAGCTAGTATCAAGATTTAGTCACGCAAGCCACCTATTCTCGATGTGTATATGCCACCTGTTCTCGATGTGTATAAACAGCAGTAAGACCGTAATTATGGTTCAGGGTACTAACACAAAGCCGAATATCACAATAGATGGCACTACTCTGCAAGTCGTAGATAACTTCCGCTATCTTGGATCTACTATAGAATCAAACATGTCTGTTGACAAGGAAATTGATGCTCGCATTGGATGAGCTGCGACAACTTTTGGCAAACCCTCTACACGTGTTTGGAAAAACAACAAACTCTCTTTGACCACTAAAATTCTTGTATATCAAACTTGCGTCCTCAGCATCCTTTTGTATGCATCGGAAACATGGACTACCTACGCCAAACAAGAACGTCGCCTTAATGCTTTCCACATGCGGTGCCTGAGACCCTTCCTCGGAGTAGCGTGGAAGGACCGAGTGACCAACGAAGCAGTGCTATCTAAAACTAACTGCAACAGTATTTCAGCTATCTTGACGCAGAGACGACTTCGCTGGCTGGGACACATCCACCGTATGGATCCCGACAGATTACCACGTGAGGTGATGCATGGCGAGATCTCTATAGCCAAAAGACCTGTAAGACATTGAAAGGTGGCTACACTGAGCCACAGCGCCAGAGAGTTTTGTTTCGCCGCCTCCACTGGCAGTGCTTGTTGAGAACTCGTAGTAGGCAGTGATGATTGAGAAGTAGCGGAGGGCAGTGCTTGTGGAGAACTCATGGTAGGCAGTGATTATTGAGAAGTAGCGGAGAGCAGTGCTTGCTGAGATGTCGTAGTGAAGAGTTCTTGTCGAGAGGTCGTAGTAGGGAGTTCTTGTTGAGATGTGGTAGTAGCGAGTCGGTGTGGAGATACTGTAATGATTAGAGTGCTTTTCATCAATATAAATGAAGGTAAAAAAAAATTTCTTTTCTCTCTCATTATTTCAGTGTCCTGAATAATGCGTCATTACAGGTTCAGTCAACAAAGCATCTGGCGTGTGTTCTTGTATTAGAGTGTAATTCTGGTTTTCTTGCGCAATTATAGTATTTCTAATTTTTTTTATCACGTCAGTATAAATGGTATTTAAAATTTCTTGTCTTATTGAAGAAGAACCGTGCCAGATGTGTACGTTGAATCACACTTCCACACACAGAACAGTTATACTTGTGTTTTGGTTTCGTAGGTTTTATAGTTGCTGGGGACTTAATTAATTAATTGTGTTAACAGGAAATATTCATTTCATTCTTTGTTGTTGTTCTAAGCAGTCAGATTGAGTACAAAAACTAGTCAGGGCCAACCGTTTACGAGACACAGCGTAATCGGACATACAGCTACCAAAAATAAAAAATTATTTTCAAACTTAATAATTAAGCCCCCATGCACGTGGCGACCGCTGCTTCGGATCGTCCCTTGGAATTCTTCTGATTGTAAAAATAGTAGACCGTAGTATTGTTGTAGTAAATTGTAGTTTAATAATTGTAGTCTATATTGCATGTGTAGATTTGGTAGTTGGCATTCTTCTAATGGTATTTTTCAAAATTTAAATTTGTTGTCTTGTCTACAGGTTTGACAGTTTAGTGCAATTATTTCAATTGTTCGTTAATCGTGTTTGAAGGAGACATTTCGTGTGAATGATATTGTAGGAGATATAGTGACATTGTGTGTAATTTTCATATAGTGACGAGTTTTGTATGTTTTGTAAATGATTACGCGATCGATGAAAAAGGCAAAAATGATGGATAGTCAGAATGACGAAATTGTTGACATGGCGAACTCGCCAACACAGGAGAACAGTATGATGAATAATGAAGTGGAAAACAATTTAATAAGTCGGGAAAATAGTCCGGAACCGCTTCAAAATTTTTCACAATCGAAAAATTTTCAAAATACGAGATTAACGACAGAAGAGATGGAGCAGTTGATGGATGCTATATTAAATTTGGGATCACAGATGGGAACTTTGCAATCTGAATTAAAAACAGAAATAGGAACAATCAGAACTGAGATGAAAGCAATGACATCACGGTTATGCTCACAAATAGGAACAATTAAAACCGAGATGGAAACAATTGAAACACAGTTAGGCTCACGAATAGAGACATGTTTCAAAAACATGGAAGATGAATCAAAGAAAGAAATTAGAAAAGAAGAACAACCGATTTTGAATGCTCACAATAATAGTTTAATTTCAATGGAAATCAGACAAAAGGAACAGGATAGAGAACAGGAAGAAAGAGATCGCGTGATAGTACAAAATTTTTCAGAGTTAAATTTACAACGTGCACACGATAAGGAAGAAATACTTGAAAGAATCCGTACCAAATGACAGGATAAATAACTTAACACAACAATATGAACAGTTAACTACCAAATGTGTCAATACTGAAACCCGAGTCGCGACACTTACGGAAGACGTAAATAAACAGAAAGAACAGTTAAGTGACTCATCGGAAAGAGTTGAGGAGATCTCAGATAAATTGACAAGTCTTAGTTTAGCAGAGGGGTATGAAGAAAATAATTTGTTTCATTTACGGGATGCAACAAGAGAGCGCCAGGCGCGTGAATTTAACAATAATCGTCATTGGGACAGGGACAGACGCGGTAGGTCTTTGTCGCCACGAGGCGAAAACTTTGACTATAAACACTTTTTGACTGTTCGGAAATTTAAGATCTTCCGTAATTCTAAGAACGACATACATCCATGTGCATGGTTAGATCAATTTACGTACGCACTTCCACCAGATTGGCGATTAAGTCACAGACTGGAAATTATGTGCGGTTATTAAAGTCCTCAGGGGATTCACTACACTAAGTGAATATGTGCTGTAGCGTGCATAGGGCCCCCAGCTGTAGTGGTGCTATTTCCCTTTTAGTTTTCTGCACCGCTGCCTACTCTTTTACTATTCTTTGCATCTGTCAAAAACAACTCTTCTACTATCAATCTATCTAGAGAGTCGGTAAACATTAACTGGATATGACTATTTTACCTAAAAGTGATTTCAGAAATTACCTTTTGGCCTTACTGTATCTTCGTCTGCATTCATTCGTAGTTTAAACGAAATTTTACCTGTTTATCTTCGTGACAATATTACTTCATATGTTGCCGATATTGTTATTGCTAACCGTTCTTGGAGTGAGCACAACAAAATTTTGGATTCATGATTACGTATTTTTGCAAGAGTTGGCATTACAGTAAACTTGGAAAAATCCTAATTTGGTCGTTCTCAGGTGAAATTTCTCGGTCACATTATTTCTACAGAAGGTATTCTCCCTGATCCAGAGAAACTAGACACTATTCGTAATTATGCTGTTCCTACCACAAAACGTGACGTTTGTAGTTTCCTTGGTGTCTGTAATTTTCTTAGACGCTTTGTTAGATTGGACGATTTGGCCACACCTTGTTTTTGCGAACTAAACGAAAATCGGTCGACAACTCTGTTTGGTTAGTTTGTATTCCTGATGAGTGGGTTAATAAGCTGATTTGGTATATGCATTTCAGTTATGCACACTTTGGTCCCAGAAAATGCTTTCATAAATTACAGGAAAATTGCTACTTCAGTAATATGGAAAAACTATTCGATCTGTTCTGGCCAAATGCAAATTATGTCAAAAGGCTAAGCCGCCAACACTTTCTAACAGAGCACCGTTGTTTCCTATCATTCCAGCGAAATTAAAGGACATGGCTGCAGTCGATTTGTTCGGTCCAGTGGTTCGTTCTTCTAATGGTTTTGCGTACATTTTCGTAGCAGTGGAACTGACATCAAAATATGTGTGTTTTACACCGTTACGCAAAGCAACAGCTCGTTCAGTATCTAATGCTTTCATTAACCATTTTCTTAAAGAAGTGGGTCATGTTGATAAGGTTATATCAGATAATGGATCACAGTTTCGTATTAAAATTTGGCTTCGTACTCTACGGCGTCGTAAAATTAAACCAATTTTCATTTCACTTTTTCACCCTCAATCTAACACTTCAGAGAGATGGATGAAGGAAATCAATAAATTGTGTCGTCTTTATTGTCATCAGAATCACAGAACGTGGGATCAGTATCTTCATATTTTTCAAAACATTCTGAATGAACTCCCTAATGATTCAACTTCTTTACCGCCGTTACTGATATTAAAAAACAAAGCACCGACAAATCGCATTTCTGAAATCGTTCCTTTTCCGCCTACACGGAAACTGCGGCATTCTGAAGTTGTGAACCTGGCTCTACAAAATATTGCATCTGCGGCTGCTAGAAGAGAGAAATCAGCTAAACATCCTGGTCGTTTAAAAACCTTGTCAGTTGGTCAAAAGGTGTTAATTAAGTCTCACCGTTTGTCGCACAAAGGAAAAGGCTTGTGTCGCAAATTTTTTCTGCTTTATAACGGTCCACATAGAATTAGCAAAATTATTCACGATAACACTGTTGAAGTAGAAACTCTTAAATCTCGACGCTCTAAGGGAATACATCATATATCAAACGTTAAAATTTTTGTGGAATAGTATACTTTTGAAAAATTTTTGTGGAATGACATACTTTAGAGAAACCAACAGCTACATGTAAACATGCAGAGAATACAAGGATACCGCGCTGTGTTTTGGTGGCGGCACATACTCAAAGCAACAGTCAAATCTGAGCGCCGCCCAAGGCAGTCGTTGACCGCAAACAATTACTTCCTACGTCACGCGCCTACAGCTGATCGAGCGCTCAGTGCGAATGCACTGACAGCCGTAAACAAATACACAGTCTAATTTCTCCGATTAAATTCAGTATAAAGCTATAGTGACTTGATGAATTATGTTATTAACGTTCAGTATTTTTCAGGATACGGTTGTATAAAATATTTAAGACCTTCAGGTAAATTCTGTGTGTGTCCGACGTTAAGAGGACTTGCTATCGAGAAAATTTCAGAAAGAATGTAATTACCAAGAAGAAACTAATAAACTAAAAAGGTAACTATTAATTGAGTTTATTTTTCAGGTAACATGTTTCCACTTAGGTACGTACTTTAGACGTAATTTGCTGCTCGCAGTTACGTGATTCGTACTTTGTGCTAATTTCATGTTCTATGAATTTACTTGTGAAGCGACGTGCTTGTGTACATTTGCTGATTTTTGTCAATGTTTTATTAATGAACAGGGTTGTAATTTGTATATATTATGCATCGCTTGGCTGCAATGCTTTTTCACTGATGTCATATTTTTAAATTATGTGCCTGCTGTGCTTATTTATTTAAATTATAATTGTCACCTGATTAATTGTGCTGATATGTATGTAAGTTATACTTTGTGATTTATCTGCTTGCGCCTTCATGTTTACTTATCAAGATGACATATGAACATTTATTTGCTTATGCTGATATGATGCTAATGACCTGTTTATTACGTAAGATATATGTTTGCTGCTATGCGTATGGATTGCATATTTATACATTTCTGTTTGTTGTCATAGCTACTCTTTAAATTGGTATATAAAAATGCTGATATACTGTGTACAAACAGAGTTTAGGTCACATTATGGTATTAATTATAGATTGTTCGCTTGGCAGAGCCTCGTTATTAGGATTGTGCTGCATCCACTTGTTGACATTCTGTTCTCTACTGGTATATTTACTCGGTATTGCATGTTTTGCTTACGCTCAGTGCCTTATATTTTTAAGATAGGAAAATGAACTGCTATAATTCGACATAAACGACATTAGTACAAGAAACTTCATAGAAGTCACATGAGCTGAGGTTTTATGGAAGCTGTATAAACGTATGCTAATAGGAAGGAAGCTAACGACGTGACATACCAAAACTAGGGTTAGACCATTGACAGTTATTACACTGCATTCTTCGTGAACAATTGAAATAGCAAGTGACACTTGACACAAGAAATACTCCACATGTTTGCTTCTGTTTGCCATAATTCTTGAAGTGGTGTACACACTGTGAAATATTATGATCATTCACACTCCATAATCGTACTTAATTACTGAGAGTTATTCGAACTAAAGTCTGTTAGAAGTCATGTATGCATTTCTTTTATTTAATGATGGATAATTCATAATGAGTAGAAGATTTGGGTCAGATGGATTACACAGAGGTTGTGTGTTGACAGTGTGTCTTCGGATTGTATGGGATGATGAGGTTTGCATTAGGATTTTATCTGTACTTGTTCGAGGAGACTGACTAGAGGAAAGAGTTGTTATGGAAGTGAAATGGTATTGGCGATAAGGTTTATATGTGTCGACGTATTGAAGAGGTATTATTGAGGTATTGAGATTATATGAAGTTGATGATTATTGGAGTTTTTGTGGACAAGAGGTAAGGTAAATGATATTGATGTTAAGATTTATATGTATCAACGTAAGAGGTATTATTGAAGTATTGATATTATGTGATGCTGATGATTATTGGAGTTTTGCTGGATAAGAGGTAAAGTAAGTGAGGAGCATATTTTTTTTTTTGTTGGTCTATATGGAACAAGGAGGATGAAGATAGCAGACTAGAACACTCAAGTAGAAGGAAGATTGTCTACACACACTTTGTTAAATCAATAAGCAGTACATATTTTTTTTTGGAGAGAGGAAGTAATTGCATATCTTGGCTCACTGACAGTTGTTCAGCAACCGTACATTTTGATCTGGCTTGGCAAACATTGGTCTTGACATGATGACTATGACATTCACTTAACTATTATTGACTGTTATACATTGCTGCCACTACTATTTGATACACATGATGAACATCAAATTTTGACAGAATTGCATTTACACAGTTAACACTATTCAATTACACAGTAGTACTTAATGTGGATGAAAGATGAGTGAGTGTGTTTTGTGTGTTTTCCTTTCCTAATCATACCCACCTATCTCCTAAATATTATTTTATTTGTTTGTAGTGGCTTGCACTGACACCCATAAATATTATAGGTTTACTGATATTTGAGTATTTGTAATAGTTAATATGACAATTATCTGATATCATTTGTGTGTTTATTAGAATTTGTATGTTTAGTGTAAGAGCATTGAGAATAATTTTGTAAAAGCATCTGTATGTGCATTCAAACTATTGTTCATGCCTGAACTGTCTGATTAGTGATGGTGAATATTATGAACTGTTACCTGCACTTGTTCAACATTGATGTGTGACTCTTAGAAATGTTTAATTTCTGCTGATGAACTGTGTGATTAGTGATAGTGAATATTATGGACTGTTACCTGCACTTTTTCAACATAATGGGTGCCACTTAGAAATGATTAATTTCTGCTGATGAACTGTGTGATTAGTGATAGTGAATATTATGGACTGTTACTTGTACTTTTTCTACATGATTGGTGCCACTAGGACATGTTTAATTTCTGCTTATAAACTCTGATGAACAGTGTGATCAATGATAGTGAATATTATGGACTGCTCTCTGCACCTGCTCAACATTACTGGGTGCCACTGATGAACTGCTTCTACTGAAATTATGTCACTTGTTGCTGTCTGCACCTGTTCAACATTACTGGGTGTCACTGATGAACTGCTTCTACTGAAATAATGTCACTTGTTGCTGTCTGCACCTGCTCAACATTGCTGGGTGCCACAGATGGACTGCTTCTACTGAAATGATGTCACTTGTTGGTGTCTGCACCTGCTCAACATTGCTGGGTGCCACTAATGGAACTGTTTCTACCGAAATGAAGTCACTTGTTGGTGTCTGCACTTGTTCAACATTGCTGGGTGCCACTATTGGAACTGCTTATACTGAAAATGTTACTTGTTGGTGTCTGCACCTGTTCAACATTGCTGGGTGCCACTGATGGACTGCATCTACTGAAATGATGTTACTTGTTGGTGTCTGCACCTGCTCAACATTACTGGGTGCCACTGATGGAACTGCTTCTACTGAAATAATGTCACTCGTTGCTGTCTGCACCTGTTCAACATTGCTAGGTGCCGCAGATGGACTGCTTCTACTGAAATAATGTCACTTGTTGCTGTCTGCACCTGTTCAACATTGCTGGGTGCCACTGATGGACTGCTTCTACTGAAATGATGTCACTTGTTGGTGTCTGCACCTGTTCAACATTACTGGGTGTCACTAATGGAACTCCTTATACTGAAATGTTGTCACTTGTTGCTGTCTGCACCTGCTCAACATTGCTGGGTGCCACTGATGGACTGCTTCTACTAAAATGATGTCACTTGTTGGTATTTGCACCTGTTGACCATTGCTCGGTGCTACTGCTGGAACTAATCATGTAAAGCATGTTATGTGAATATTTGTATACACTGATTTTTTGTGTATTGTGTAAACTATTATGTAAAGTCACATGTATGAAAGAAGTTGTATTGCTTACTGTATTTCATATATTAGGTTATTGAAAGGTCAGTGCAAAGCCAAAATGTTATCTAATTATGTGACATTTACGTATTAATATTATCTTTTATTTTTGTATGTATTTTTTTTGACGAATTTGGTGGTATTTTCACCACCAATGCTGGCAAAAATACCATCAAATTCTAGCCCGTGGAGGAAGAGCATATGAAAGGTGGCTACACTGAGCCACAGCGCCAGAGAGTTTTGTTTCGCCGCCTCCACTGGCAGTGCTTGTTGAGAACTCGTAGTAGGCAGTGATGGTTGAGAAGTAGCGGAGGGCAGTGCTTGTGGAGAACTCATGGTAGGCAGTGATTATTGAGAAGTAGCGGAGAGCAGTGCTTGCTGAGATGTCGTAGTGAAGAGTTCTTGTCGAGAGGTCGTAGTAGGGAGTTCTTGTTGAGATGTGGTAGTAGCGAGTCGGTGTGGAGATATTGTAATGATTAGAGTGCTTTTCATCAATATAAATGAAGGTAAAAAAAAATTTCTTTTCTCTCTCATTATTTCAGTGTCCTGAATAATGCGTCATTACAGGTTCAGTCAACAAAGCATCTGGCGTGTGTTCTTGTATTAGAGTGTAATTCTGGTTTTCTTGCGCAATTATAGTATTTGTAATTTTTTTTATCACGTCAGTATAAATGGTATTTAAAATTTCTTGTCTTATTGAAGAAGAACCGTGCCAGATGTGTACGTTGAATCACACTTCCACACACAGAACAGTTATACTTGTGTTTTGGTTTCGTAGGTTTTATAGTTGCTGGGGACTTAATTAATTAACTGTGTTAACAGGAAATTTTCATTTCATTCTTTGTTGTTGTTCTAAGCAGTCAGATTGCGTACAAAAACTAGTCAGGGCCAACCGTTTACGAGACACAGCGTAATCGGACATACAGCTACCAAAAATAAAAAATTATTTTCAAACTTAATAATTAAGCCCCCATGCAACATCCTGTATTGAGGTTCAAGGACTCCTGTAAACGAGAAATGGAGAGCTTGGAATCGACACAAACAGATGGGAGGCACGGGCTAGCATGAGACCAGAGTGGCGTGATGATATATCATCTGGAATGTCGAAGCATGATGAAGGCTTGTTAGACAGATTAAGGCAGAAAAAGCTTCAATGCCACCACTGCTCCTGCCTCAGCAGCCAGATACACTTGTGACAATTGCGGCGAGAGATGCCGTGCTGCCATTGGCTTGATAAGTCATATGAAAAAATGGAACCCATAAACACACACTGCAACAATCATCTACCAAGATGTCGTGGTCAATATATATACATACAAATGAACCGAATTTTTGTTCCATTATTAATGTAATATTTATTTAGAAGTAGTTTTGGACGCCAACGTGTTATGTAAGTTGTTAGTGATGAAAGATCCTCCGATGATCAGTATCCGTATTACAAATTATTATGGAAATCAAACAAACAGTGAACAAAGCCAAAAATAAGTGCAAGGAGGTTAACGCGAGGAACTTTCAATTATTTCGCTAATATAGTTTTACCGACCGAGTTGACGACAAATCGTAAGAAGCTTTGGTACCACGAAAAGTTAATAAATGGATCGGAAACATGTATTCAGTCGCGCTGGCCGGTGCGGCCGAACGGTTCTAGGAACTTCAGTTTGAAACCGCGTGACCGCTACGGTTGCTGGTTCGAATCCTGCCTCGGGTATGGAATGGTGTGATGTCGTTCACTTAGTTAGGTTTAAGTAGTTCTGAGTTATAGGTGACTGATGACCTCAGCTGTTAAGTCCCATAGTGCTCAGAGCCATTTGAACCATTTTTTTATTCAGTCGCTTAATGAAAATACTGGCATCGAAACACTAATGGTAAAGACAAGGCCGATGTTTTAAATTAGGCATTCCTAAACTTTTTCACTACAGAAGTTCTACACCTGGTTCCCTCATTCCATCATTGCACTTATTGCGAAACAACAGACACTGGGGTAAGTGACTGCTGGACAGAAATCAATTACAACCACACAACAGAGGAAATAAAAAAATGTCAGTAACAACAATCCCCAACAGAGGAAATTAAAAAATGCTTGAGTCTATGCAAATTAAGCAAAAGAACTTACTCCCCTTCTCGCACTAGTTTAGCGTATGTAACTGCAGCAACGAAGGAGACCAAACTATAGTAAATAAATCCCGCCCGGCTAGCCGCGGCGTCTAACGCGTTGCTTCCCTAGCGGGAAGTTGTGCCGGCCCAGCTCTTCAATTGTGTGTGTGTGTGTGAAATCTTATCAGACTTAACTGCTAAGGTCATCAGTCCCTAAGCTTACACACTACTTAACCTAAATTATCCTAAGGACAAACACACACACACCCATGCCCGAGGGAGGACTCGAACCTCCGCTGGGACCAGCCGTCCCCAGCACGAATCTGCCCGGCGGATTAGTGTCGAGGACCAGTGTGCCGGCCAGCCGGTGGATGGTTTTTCAGGCGGTTTTCTATCTACCTCGGCGAATGCGTGCTGGTTCCCCTTATTCCACCTCAGTTGCACTGTGTTGGCGATTGCTGTGCAAACACTGTCCCACGTGCGTGTACATCATAATTATTCTACTACACAAACATTTGTGGTTACACTCGTCTGGTATGAGACGTTCCTGGGGAAAGCGGGAGGCGGGGGTTCCAAGGGGCCGAACCGCACAGTAACCATGGGTTCAATGTGGGCGGCGGTGGGCTGGGTGGACAGCTGTGGCCTGTTGTGGGGTCGTGGAGCACTGAGGGCTGCAGCAGGTCTAAGCCTCTCCGTCGTTTCTAGGTCCCCGGTTAAATGCACACATATATAGTAAATACATCATTTGTGTTTTCAAGAAGGTTCACCGGTGTCTACATACTGAAATTCCTGTATCGCTGGCATTAATATTTTTCAGGATTTAGAAGCAGTTTTATGCTCGATTGTTCTGACCTCTCCAAGGACGACAGTCTCCTCTATATAAATCGGTATGGTTTGTACATTCAAACATCTTCTGGAACTCACCTCTCTCCGTTTGTTTGTGACATTCAGAGGAACATAGATATTGAGAGATGGAGACATCTAAACATGATCCACAAGACTATGGCGTAATATTAAAAGTAAATCAGCGTTACTTCTAAAACCGTCTTAGAACGGTCTAAACGTCAGAATCAACTTCTTCACTTCCATCAGTTAATGGAGCTAAGGTCGAAATCAATTTACCACGTGAAATGTGATCCAGTGTAAAAGGAGAAAGGATGTCATTTATTGTTGTTAAAAGAAGATACTATTCTCATTCAGTTTAGTTTACTATTCTATTTTGATTTTGTTTTTTTTTTTTGTTTATGTGCTATCGATCTCGAACCAACAATGTATCTATCTCTGTAACTCTGTGGCCGATGTGATATTCGACCACGAGTACATCTAGATAATACTCTGATGTAGCAACTTGGGGACTGTCAAGTTCATATCACTTTTCCGGCCTCAATGTTTGAGGTTCAATCGCAACTTCCCTTGTCACTGAAGGAGTGTTTCTGATTTAAGTGGTACCTTTAAGTGACGTTTGTGGAGTTGGTTTTGATGAGCAGGATATGAAACATCGTAGAGGACTGTGTATTCAAACCTGCACTAAGTTAGCTGTTAATTTACTAGGTGAGTACCCAACGTTGCCTTCCTATGTATTTATTTCAGTTCTTCTTAGTCCATCACCTCTGAGCCGTGTGCGGCTCGCGTTGATGTCGGTCATAGCTTGGCATCTTGAAATAGCGACAGTGGCGTCTCGTTTTCTTAGTGTGTTCATTGGCGTCACTACGTTTGCTCGCCTTGTCTGTCCGTTACTAGTAGTAGCAGCAGCGCTTATCGATAGCGAGTACTGTGGTACCATCTTTGGAGAGGCCTCTTGTATTTCCGAGTCGTCGTGTGTCGAGGAAGGGAGTTGGGACGGAGCGGCAGTGAGATTCGGACAGCCAGTACTCGCCCGATCGCTGGAGATACACATGCACTGTCAGACGGAATGATGTGGTCGCGAGAGTGCACGACCACGTCAAGGACCTGATTCAGCGAGTTTTAGTTGAATGGACCGTGATGTTCGAGTAGTGCTACTTTCACTTCTGTGTGTGTGTGTGTGTGTGTGTGTGTGTGTGTGTGTGTGTGTGTGTGTCTGTCCGCTCGTCGAAGTGACCTGATGGCAATAAGTTGTCAGTCGACGATTTGTACTGGGATCTTTCCCATGCCTGATTTGAGTGGCGGATGACCGTTAGTTGGTCGTTCGGTCGGTCATCGCTGCGGACGACGTGCATTTGGTCTTCCGACCGCTTCTGGCTTCTCTTTGTTTGTGCCGACTTATAATTCGTCTGTGTTGTTTCACAGTGACTGGTTATATTATTATGAGTTTTTGTTGGAATTGTTTTCCCGGATCCGTGTGTATCTTGTGGTTTTGAATGAGCAGTTATTTTAATGCTATCTGCGTACTGGATTTGCTGAGAGTTGCGAACGGACATCAGTTCGGTTGGGGCGCAGCAGCGAGCAGGTCCGTGCAGTGCGAGGCAAGCTGGGACTGCTGGCGGCGTGCTGCCACTGCCGGATCGAGGAGGGGTAGCTGCGAGAGCGACGACTCCCTCGCACACTGAACCCTGGACGTTTAAGTTGAGTGAAGAGTTAACTGCCAATGCAACGTCGACTGTTCTGAGATCTCGCCTTTGGTCGGCGGGTTGTTTCTCCCAGGGCCGCTGAGCCTGGCGGCAACGAGTGAAGTGTTTCGAGGCGGTGAAATATTGCAGCCGTCTTTCTCTATTTGTTACTCGTAGTTCAATTTAGCATTATTATTATTAGTGAAGTGCAGCGAGTGGTATTTTCTACTTTGTGGCCGCTAACGCCCCAGGTACCTACCCTGAGGGTTAGCATGCTTTTCTGGCAGTGTACTTTTCCTCATCGTGCTGATGCTGTCCGACACAGCGTGTAGTTCGACAGCCTCTTGTATTGCACTGTGCATATTTTTTGGGAGGTCACCCTTGGTTCTAGTGTTTCCTCCAGCCTTGGGTGTTTTCTGGAGACGTAGTGCTGTCTGTCTCCTCGCCCTTGCCTAAAAATATTCCATCGTTGTACCGGTGATCGGAGGTTAGGCGGATTGGTTACACAGTCGATCGGCGCTTAAGCTGGCCCTAGTTTGAGCTGCCATCCTGTTACGTGAGTACAACTCTTGGCTGTCTGTCTCGCCTTACCTTATGTTTGAGTTACCTTCGAAGGCCGACCCTTTTGCTGAGAACCCCTTGTCCTGATTCCTTAGATTGTGATGTTTGTTTTAAGGATATTTGTAATTTTCTAATTATTGTTGCTGTGGCCTTCAGCTGACCAATAATTTCACTTCTTTGGCGATAAGGCCTTCAGCCGTGTTACAGTAAGTTTTTTTAAGCAAACTTGTTTTAAAAGCAAGGTATCTGTTGAGATATGTTCTATTGGGAATTGTTTTCCTGACTTCTAATTTAGGACTACAGCCGTTTGTTATTTGAAATTGTTTGTGGCCTTCAGCCGAGTGATAATTTCACTTCTTTTATATTAAGGCCTTCTGCCATGTTACAGTTTGTTTTAAAACAAAGTATTTATCTTAATATGAGCTACTTGGAAATGTTCTTCTTACTTCTAATTCAGGCCTACAGCCGTTTGTTGTTTCAGGTTATTGTTGGTGGCCTTTGGCCCTAAAATTGTGGAATTTTTTTTCTTTGATAAGGCCTTCAGCCGTCATATAGTCATATGTGTTTTTTAAGGGATTGATTTAATATTTTAATTTCTTTAAATAAAGTTTACATATTTGTTGTGCAACCGAGAGTGTCTGATTACAGCCCCATCCACAATCGTAACCTTATCCTGCCCCATCCTGAGAGACTAGCTCAACGTGCTTCTCCCATTTTCTGTCCATCTCCTCTGCCACTCTCTCCTCCTCCCCCTCTCACTGACCATCTTCTTCACTTTCCTTTCTTGTCCATCTCCTCTTTGAACACTCTAATTGACCATCTCCTCCTCTCTCTATCTCTCTCCCTCTATCTCTCTCTTTCTCTCTCTTCATCCTCTCCTTCCCATGTTGTTGTCATTCTTATTGTTGTGGTCTTTAGTCCAATGACTGATTTAATTCACCTGCATCCCATTATCCTTGTTTTGTTTTTGTTAATGTTCATCTCATATCTTTCAATATACTGTCCATTCCATTCAACTGCTCTTCCAGGTCCTTTGCTGTCTCTACAAAATTACAATATCATCAGTAAACCTCAAAGTTTTATTTCTTCCTCGTGGACTTTAATTGCTAGTCCCAACATTTCTTTTGTTTCCATTACTGCTTGCTCAATATACAAATTGAATAACATCGGGGATAGACTAAAACCCTATCTCACTCCCTTCTGAATCACTGCTTTCCTCTTGTGCCCTCGACTCTTATAACTGCCATCAGGTTTATGTACAAATTGTAAATAGCCTTCGCTCCCTATATTTTACCCGGCCACCTTTAGAATTTGAGAGTATTCCTGTCACCACTGTCAAAAGCTTTTTGTAAGTCTACAAATGCTATAAACGTAGGTTTTCGTTTCCTTAACCGAGCCGTTGGGGGTAGCCGCGCTGTCTAGGGCGCCTTGTCACGGTTCGCGCGGCACCTCCCGTCGGACTTTCGAGTCCTTCCTCGGGCATGTGTGTGTGTGTGTGTGTGTGTGTGTGTGTGTGTGTGTGTGTGTGTGTGTGTGTGTGTGTTGTCCTTAGCGTAATTTAGTTTAAGTTAGATTAAGTAGTGTGTAAGCCTAGGGACCGAAGACCTCAGCAATTCGGAACTTACACCAAATTCCCTAATTTCCTTAACCTATTTTCTATGAGGAGTCGTAGGATCAGCATTGCCTCGCGTGTTCCTACATTTCTCCAGAATCCAAACTGATCTTCCCCGAGGTCGCTTCTACGAGTTCTTCGGTTCTTCTGTAAAGGATTCCTGTTACAATTTTGCACCCATGAGTTAGTAAGCTGATAGTTTGGTAATTTTCACACCTATCACCACTTGCTTTCTTTGGAAGTTGGATTATTATATTCTTCTTGAAATCTGCGAGTATTTCACCTGTCTCATACATCTTGCTCAAGCAATGGAAGAGCCTTATCATGGCTCGCTTTCTCAAGACTATCAGTAGCAATAACGGAATGGTGCCTACTCCCTGGGCCTTGTTTCGACTTAAGCCCTTCAGAACTTCGTCAAATTCTTCACGCAGTATCATATCTCCCGTCTCATTTTCATCTACTTCCTCTTCCATTTCCATAGTATTTTTCCCATATATCTCCTGAACTGTGGGTCAAGCCATGATGTAATTCTGTAGGTACATTCAGCACGGTATGTGCATGCCCTCCGCAAAATGTATTACGAACAGAGTAAATGGCAAAGAAGCAATAAATGTAACGTCATGCAGATGCGGCAGTTTTACTGTATGAGCAGTGAAGATGTAGTTAGTGATAAACTTCCTTCCTTTCATCATATTGTGGGGCATATCAGCGAAAACATTTTTCGTAAAGGTTTGAAATTGCGTGTAAAATTGCTGCAAGTCACCAAGTCCTCTCGTTCTCAAGAACTGGATAACGCAGGTAGTAGCTGTACATTATGCAACATGTATTTTATGTAACAAATAGTTTGGAAGTGTGGAATAAAATACGTTTAAGACTGTATAAGCGTTGCATTCGTTACTTTTATTCATATCACATGTCACATATCCAAGAAAACCATTTACACAGATATGATGAAGTTCAAAAGTCAAATCCTAAATAACTTTACCTAAGCGTAAATATTTTTCCCAATAAGCGTAAATTTCTTTAAATCAGTAAGTGTCTTGCACTAAACACTTTCTGAAGCAGTCTATGTTTTTTCTCAGGGTTCAAGCTATCTCTTTACCAAATTTCACAGAAATAGATTCAGCCGATTAATAATAATAAATTTAATCGTCATACTTAATGCGGCAGTTTTTCGCTCAACTCGGAGTTCGTAACGTTATATATCATGAACAATGACTCGTACGTAGATAAAATTTGCAGGTACATTCAATGGTGTAAGTAAACACTGTCTGCAAAAGTGTCGCAAATAGAATTAGTACTGAAGAAGCAAAAAATTAAAACGTCATGCCTGATGTGAAAATAAACAGCGAAAATGTAGTAAGCTATAAACTTTTTTGTGACCTACCTTCTTTTTCGCGTCCACCCCCTCAATCAATTGTTCGTTCCCCCCCCCCCCCCCCCCCCCCCGGTTCGCATTAATTATTTTCAGACGTAAGTGATATGTGTACGAAGTTTAATTGAGACCGGTCCAGTGATTTCGGAGGATGGTTCAAATTGCTCTAAGCACTATGGGACTTAACATCTGAGGTCATCTGTTCCCTAGACTTAGATCTGCTTAAGCCTGACTAACCTAAGGAGTGATCCATACCCGAAGCAGGATTCGAACCTACGACCGTAGCAGCAACGCAGTTCCGAACTGAAGCACATTTCGGAGGAGATGTTGAACATATATACATACACTTTCTATAATACGTTTGAACGTCTTTTTTCCGTGATCCGATTTTGATGTAATACAGTCTATACGAGGACCCTAGCTAGGCTGAAGTTACCAGTGAAAAACCCATGAAAATCCATGTAGCAGTTTTGGAGATTAGCGTGTTCAATAACGAATAATCAGACCCGACGTTTTCACAGATTTAATATTACTTCAGATCAATTTGCAACCCGCTTGCGACATTGGGGAAGTTGCTTCAACACCGGATCGATCCACCTGACGTATTAACGATGAGGGCCGGGGTGCCAGCCAGCCTGGATATGGTTTTCAGGCGCTTTACCACATTCGACTAGGTGAATACC
This sequence comes from Schistocerca piceifrons, assembly GCF_021461385.2. NCBI lineage: Eukaryota > Metazoa > Arthropoda > Insecta > Orthoptera > Acrididae > Schistocerca > Schistocerca piceifrons. Next base: position 451,002,093 of record NC_060140.1, on the reverse strand, counting down.
GGGCTGTTACACGATTCGCATTCCTTTACTAAACGATCGCAAATTTTCACATGGGATAGCAATAGACGCAGATAGCTGGTGTACATAAATTCCGTCCGGGGGTACATTGATGGTGACAGGAGAGGCTTCCACGATCCTGTAACATTATCAATGCCAAATCTGAAAATTTCCATACTGTGTCGAAGTGGGAACAGCCTCCTTTTGTTTATTGAATCGTGACAATATAATAATGATACAAATAAACAAGGATGAAAAGAAGCAGTAAAATACCCAGTAGTACGAGGACTGTCTTCGTGGAAAACTTTGCTTAAATTTGTATAATGATTCCAGAAATATTTATCTTTAACAAATTTGATGACTCTACCTGTATCTACGACAAATGAAGTTAATTTCTTGTTGTAGTTGAACATATTAAAATAAAACTCTTATGTGGTAACACTGCTCCATGAGTCATATAAGTATCTGAAGATTTGTCCCAAATGTAGTCTTGTGTGATAGCAGTAATTCAACAGTGACCCCTTCACTTGTACGAATGCATCTGAAGTACAAAGGTCGGCGTTAAGACCAGAGTGATTTGAAGGTCGACTTTAGCCAAAACTTCGCTGACAAACGTTGTCAACAATCCTCCTCCTGGATTGGGACGAGGCCAGGTGCGTGAGATGAGGGAAGTTTTACCGTGCACCCAAGGTACTCCTCTTGAAGACCGAGATTATGCAATTCCTCATATCTGCCAAGAGGTATCAAAAGAACGCCGCCATAAACTTTCCCCGTGACGGAAATGAAAAGCGTATCGGACAGCGAATTCTCATTTGGGATCTCGTGCGTCGGAGGTGGTCGCTAGTGGGAGAGGCCAGGGGCTGTGTGAACAGCGAAAAGCGAGCTGCGAGGGAGGGGTCTTCTAAGTCGCAGGCGGGGAGCGATGAGGCCTGGAGATTGCTGAGCTTTCGGTGTGGCCCTACTTCACGCCTCCGCATTGTGCCGGGGACGAGGAATTGCCGGCGAGGTGATCAAAGAAGGCTGAGACGACGCGAAAGTGCAGCGTCTCAGGTGACGTCATTTGTGCGGGATTCAGCCGAGGAAGGGAAAATACGGGCGTGCGGAAGGCATTGTTTGCGCGGGCGCGATTAAGTCAGCCGCATGACGCGCAGGCGCGCAGCACCTGGCGCGGCCAAGGTCTCCCTCCACATCCTCCTGTCCGCTCACGCCTCGCCGCACTTTCTCAGGCCGAGAATACCTGTCTACTCCATTCTTCACACTTGACCTTGTAGGTCGTAATGTGAACTCTGTACTTCGTTGGTAGGGAGAAGTCAGTATGTAGTACAGAAGTGGGAAGGAATTCACATACATGTGAATACGCATTGTAACACCAAGAATAATAGCGAAGGTACCTTACTGAACAGACAGTAATATTACTGGAGTAAGGGGCCGTGCTGATCATCATTGTCATCTTTACCTCCACGGATTAGGCGTGGCATCTGTCCCATATTCGTGGGACTTGTTCATGTCATCTTTTCATGGGAGTTCAAAAAAATGGTTCAAATGGCTCTGAGCACTATGAGACTTAACATCTTAGGTCATCAGTCCCCTAGAACTTAGAACTAGTTAAACCTAACTAACCTAGGCAGGAATCGAATCTGCGACCGTAGCAGTCCCGCGGTTCCGGACTGCAGCGCCTAGAACCGCACCGCCACCGTGGCCGGCTTTCATGGGAGTCGCAAGATTGCCTTTCCCATATGGTTAACATTTGTCACTTATTTGGTAATCACCGCTCTGACATTCTTTTCAAATGATTCTTCTACTGAACTCTATACTTTTCTATTACAACTTGAACTGCTTCAACGTTTAGTTCTTTTTTTCTTCTTTTTCGGCCAAATGATACGTTATCAGGCTGCATGAGATAAGCGCCAGGTTTGCTTAAATTGTGTTTTGTACTTCGCTAGTTGGTAAGTGAACAGGCTATTTACATACTTAAAGAGCTATCTCCAATGATGGCTGATATATGTGCTACGACGATATGTGCTACGACGGCCAGTAGATAACATGAGAGATAACTCCTACATCTCATTCATATGCGAAATCGCATATACGATAATTTCCGCCAGGTTGTTACAAGTTGGCGCGTGTGTGACAGTGCCAGGACGCAGAAACTAGAGTCTGGTTGTCTGCGTGGATTGCAGACGACGGAAACCGTCTCGTGTCTGAGCGCATGGTTAGCAGGCACGCCTGTCGAAGGACATAAGGCCGTCGGTTTCACCAAAAACACGCGGTGGGAATCTCTTCCGCGTAGTTGAGCACAGCTAGCAATCAGACTGCGGTTTGAAACCGTATTCATAAATCCAAATACATGACCTTTTAGAACAAGAAATAACAATTTAGAGATCTCTGAGATGAAACAAGTAATGCGTCGCTGGATCCATTAGCATTATTAGTCTAGAAAATACATAGAACTAAAAGTGAATAACTAACCATAAATTTACAAAATGCTATATTTATTACAGTTTCGCCACAGATAAAAGCGATAGCTCAAATTTAAGATAAAGCAGAGTAGAACGCAACATTCAAGTTCCTTTAAGCAGAGTAAATTTAAGACACCCTAAGTAGCATGGAAAAACAAAGCTGAATTGAAGTGCCACAAACCATGTTGCACATCGATCTGACTCCAAAAATCGACATTGAGCCCGAAAAACAAAACCCAGAATTAGGACATGGTAGTAATGACACACAACGTACAAGCTGGTGGTCCTTTCTTTCATACCACGTGAGACAGTAGTAACACTGCATAAGATTCAGGCAATTACCTTTCTGTAAATCTTCGTGTTGCTAAAAATTATTAAAGCATTTTAAAGTTTGCGAGAAAAATGCTGTTTGACGCTGTATTATCACACGCAATATTATCCTTAGCAACTATAGGCAGCCTGTGAAGCAGAACGTTCAAACAGAGGGTTCAATTACTTTCCTTACTGGGTTACTTAATGAGGTATGAGTGTATTACGTGTGTATTATCGAGATTATCGATGAACAGTTTCATCTAAAAACAAAGTCTATCCAAAAATAATTTCAGATCATTACGTCGGTATGGTTATTCAATGTAATCAGCACAAACAAAGATTTCTAATATTTCGCCAAAAATCACGAAATGCTGCCACTACTGTTACTGAGTTCGGCGCAAGAGTGACGTATAACTTGTAACTGTTCGTGCGGCTTGTAGTCCAGTTACCTTTCTGTATGCTATCTGACACAGTTCGCGTTTAGCTCGTTTAGGGCTCTAGGTTAATTTTGTAACGTGACAGGAGAGACTAACGCGTGGAATTTTGACGGACAGTGCGTGTGTTCGGAAACAGACAGTTGGGGAGGAGGCGCAGTGTGTGAAGCTGTCAGATTTGAGAAGACAACTGAATCACTGCTACTGGAGGATGCACCATGTACGAAGCACACTTCTGCCGTCATGAGGTAAACCGAGAAGCTGATGTGTGTGGAATTTTCCGGAGAGAGAATCTAAAAACGATGTGTGATATGAGAGATCTATATGGCGGAAACATGGTGGGGGGGGGGGGGGGGCGCAAATTATTTCATTTTCGCCGGAAGAATCAAACCAGTATTAATAAAATTAAATAGCAGGCAACAGTACATTTGAAAAAAAAAGAAAGAAAAAGTAGGAGGAAAACAGTATTAGTTAGACACAGTAAAAGATGTAGCTACTGTCATTCTTCGAAAATTAATAAATGTGAAACACCCTAAGCGGTCAAAACACGGCGTATACTTGACCAGCACTATCGATATACAGCACCAGAATTTCTATTAAATATTTATAATTGGATACTCAAATCTAAGATATTTATTATTGTTTCTAGAGGGAAAACCGGTCACTCCAACTGGAAGAATTAGGAAAGACCTTGACAAACGAGAAATTCACCGCAGCTACAGTCACGACAAAGATCCGTACAGAATGATGATCAACCCATTGAATTCACTCCAGTCACTAGTTCTAGAGCCACACGTACATGGACACGGAGAGATAACCACACAGCGCCAGGATGAGCGAGTGCTGGACTAAGAGGAATTAGAACTACGTGGTCCACTGTAGCCCTAAACGGAAAATAACATTTATTATTACAATCTGAATAATGAGCGGGAGTGTTGATTCCAATCATTGAAAACCAAATATAATTAAAAATAAGCTGCAAAACAATACAGTTAACTGTCTGGCACAAAGAATCACCTTTTTCACCCTTGGATATGAGATTTTGATTATTTTAAATAGTTGAATTAAGAGTAACACCAAATTTGATCGATTAGTTATAGTGTAATGCAAATTGTTTCATATAAACAAGAACACCATTTCAAAACTGTTGAATTTTTAGTCCAGACTGGTACGTAGCATGTGTTAGCGATGAGTTCCCGTTACAGTTTTTATTCACTGAAAAGCCCTCGAATGACGGAAAGGAACTGTGTGTAAGATTTACCTGTGGATCGAAACGAAATAGCATATATTAACATGTCAGAAGTATCATCGCGTTAGACGATTTGTTATATGTATATTTATAGTTTTAGTAGTAACTTTTGTACTTTTGCGAGTTTCCCAGTGGCTGACCGAAAGCTAAATAAGGGCTGAAACCATATTGGATCGTCCAGTCAGATGTATGAGCTCTTATGTAAGACACGTGTGGATGTGCGCACAAATCACTCCATGAAGTGTTTCGGATATACACAGGACACGACCATATTTTCAAAGATAAACCTATCTGGTCATGTTGCACATCACAGAGAGCTGTAATGAATATGGTCCACGGAATATGAAGTAAACAGAGCTTAACTAAACGTCAGCTTGCTAACCTTTTCTCACATGTTTTAAAATAGTCTGTGGTATTACACCGGCCTTAGGCAAAAACTTCTTCTTCAGATGATGTTTCGCTATTGCAGTGACATCTTCAGTCCGTATACTGTTTGCTGTGAAATTTTTGTTAATATCTGCTGGAGTTATCACATACATGCTTTTCTCTCTTTCCCTGCAGTGATATCTTCAGTCGGGTATACTGCTTGCTGTGAAATTTTTGTTAATATCTGCTGGAGTTATCACATACACGCTTTTCTCTCTTTACTTGCAAATTGCCTAAATTTTATCATCTAGTGCACTATTTTATGCTACAGTATGCACAATGATACGAATAGGCTATCATTACTGTGTATCTTCTGCACCAAAAAATGACTTACTTCCACATAGATTTGTTCAGTCCTTGCACATTAATTTCCTTCATGGTAGATATTTCGTAGAAGTAATAGTCCAACACCTAAGCACAGCTATATGGCGTTTCACACATACGCACGCAACACTGTTGCAAGAATTAGTAGCAGTAGCAGCTTTATTCATCCGTAAATCTCTTTTTACAAAGATATAGGACACATCAAAGTACTTACAAGTTAAGACCAATTAAAAATAAGCTAGTTCGTACACACATATGTTAACAGACTTCTAGTTAGAGACAATCATTAGATTTACTTTTTGTTACAAATAATTTATTAAATAATGTAATGCCAGATTGTTCACTCATATCTTACTATCAGTCACTGCACACACTATACACCCATTATTTCATAACACTTCACTCACTACACACACACACACACACACACACACACACACACACACACACGAGCTCAGAAAGAGGTGTTTGTATTGAGCTATGCATAGCTTGGGGGTAAGTATTTCTAGAAAGTTAAAAAGAAGGCAAAAACATAAAGTGAAGGTGTTACATAGACTTTTGGATGTTTTATAATCATTATTATTTATTTGTAAAAGACTTTTTTTATCAAACTCCTATTCTGTTTTACCTAAGTAATCCTTCAACGCATAAAATGTATTGCATAAGAGGTCCTTTTTAGCTGCCTGTTTAAATAAGTGTATTTTTGCAATTTCTTTACTCTCTTTCGGTAATTTATTGTACAGCTTTATTCCTCGGTAGAAAATGCTGTTTTGATTTTTATGTTTATTGTTTGTTGGTAAATGTAAGTTGAGTCTATCTCTTGTTGTATGGTCTTTGACAGAGCTGTTTGTACAGTAATTACCAATGTTATTTTTGATGTGCCCAACTGACTGGTGAATCGTTCCTATCCTGTATGGTTACTCGTGATGAGAAATGGTCTTTAAGCTAACGTAAGGCTGAGGCCAAACACAGCAGCGACTCCCCAAGTCCCCACCCAAAGACTTGCGCGCATCCACAAAATATAATGTTATGCATCTGGTGGAAAAGCGACGGTGTGGTGTTCTACGAATTGCTTCCCTGAGGTGTAACCATCACTGCTAACATTTATTGTCAACAACTGAGAAGACTTGCAGACGCAATTCTAAAACAAAGACCAGGAAGACAGCGTGAAGTGGTGCAACTCCAGGATAAAGCCCAACCGCATTTTGCGAGACTGACAAAAAATACTGTAGAGGAGTTGGATTGGGAAGTCATACCGCCCCAACCTTATTCACCTGTCCTTGCGTCCTCAGATTTTCACCTCTTTCGCTCTCTGTCGAACGACCTGTAAGGAACTTCCTCTGCGGATGAAAATGCGCTCCAAACACGGCTCGTCGAGTTCTTCACCTCAAAACCACTGATTTCAACAGTCACAGAATCGAAAAGTTACTCCAGCATTGGCAGACTGTTGCAAATAGTAAAGGAGAATACAACGGGTGTCCGGGAAGTAAGGACGAATTTGAATTTTGCGCCATTTTGTCGTACGACGGTTGGCAGCTGTGGTTTTTTCATATGTGTTTGTGAAAAATGCTACGAACTTATGCACTAGCCCTGTAGAAGAGATGTGTTTCACTTTAGCGAAGTTCCAGTACTCTTAAGGTATGCATTTTAGAGCCCATGTCTGCTGAATTTTTGTCTTGTTTTGTTCCGTACTATCACCGTTCAAAACACGAAGTACTTTTTATTAACGTCCGGTATAACCCTTGTAAGCCACAGTCCTCCATCAAATCTGTACCTTCAGTGATGTTATTTATACAGACCCCTTCAGAGAGCCTCGGCCACTAGTGTATGCAAATCAACGGTGGAAACATCAGCGATAATGATAGTTTCAGTCAGTTCTAGAAGCATGCTTAGACAGCGGAGTGCTTAAGACTGACCGCCAAAAATACACTGCGTGCTAGGCATTTCTGACGGGTTTTCGGTGACGTTATTTCATGTCACTGCATTTTCAGTGACTGCTTCCACATTAACCGTTCAGTTCTTTCCACAGATTCTAAATAGAGCGTGAAAAGGTGGTACCACTACCAGTCGAGCACCAGCGCATGTTGTTTAGGCGCTGAGTGAGACCACATGATTCGCACTCGCTTGGGAACAGATGCGGCTCGAATTGCCAAGGATAGCGGAGGGCCGTGGCGGGCAGTACGGGACGAAGACGAATTGCATCCGGTGTAGTCAGCTGTCGGTCGTCGCAGGCTGGGCACGCTCGCACCCGCGCCTTTGCCGGCCACCTCGCCGTCTCCGTGCCGGCAGTGGGCGCTTCCGCCCTCCCGCGTTGTACTCCAGCACGCATGCGCACTGCGCATCCCTTTCCCTGCCAAAAAAAGTCAAGCAGGCAGAAGGGAGGAGGGAATGAAATGAAACTTCATAGGTTGAGACAGTGTCTGATATTATTTCAGTGCTTAAAATATTTACAAACGACGTGGCAGTATGTGTCCACTTATCAATGGGACTGCACCCCCTGTGGTCCAAGTCCTTGCACTTTTTCAGGTGGGTAGTGTTTCACGAAGCCGTTGTGTCGTCTCCTGAGACAGGCTGGCCCACAACGTTGCATCTGGTGCTCGATATCCTGCATACTGACACCTGAGACACTAATGTTCGATCTGGTGCCACACAGTTCTCTCAGAGAGAGACCTGGAGATCATGCTGGCCACAGAAATACCTCAACATGAAATAGGCAATTTATAGAGACTATTGCCATGGGTGGGCTAGCTTTGGCATTATGAAAAATGCCACCACCATACTGTCACGTGCAAGGTAACGCATGACGACTCAGGTAGTCCGTGACGTGCCGTTGTTCCCTCAGTCTTACCAGCGCAAGCTTGACGTCATACCCGGTGGCTTTCCACAGTATAACGCCAATAGTAAAACCGCTGTGCTAGTCCAAAACAGCAGAAGAATGTGAAAAAGAATACTATTCCACCAGGCTGTGCTTAAAATATTTTATTTGCATTACTGGTTTCGGGGACTGGTTATTCACAAGTGCATCTGAAAACCATAACGCAACATAAAAAGGGGGGAGGGAGCTCAGACATTGAACGAAGCGTTAAACGAACATAGTAGTTACCTATAGTAACAGATGTGGATACATCGTCGTCGTTGCGGTAACAAATGGCTTGCCTTGCCTACTGCGCACAGCAGGGTCGTCAGCAGTCATCATCTAAGATGTGAGGTGTATGACATGGAAGTGCTTTCGAGAACAACAGCATTTGAATGTTATTAAAATGTGACATGTAGCCAGAAGCGGTAAGGAAAGAAACCTCTTAATGTCTACCACTATTCACACTATATCCACTTGTTCTTTTAACAGCCTCGTCTGCACGACTGTGTGCGACAACTTTAACTGTCAGGCAGAGCATAAAAATTCACAGATGTGACAGTACCATCGATATTATTTCTGAGTATATCTCTGTCCTATACTAACAGCCATGTGGGAAAGAGGTTGACAAGTATTGAACTAAATAAAATAAAATCGTCATAACTTCCGAACGGTTTGCGTTAGGGCGTTCAAACTGCACGGCTGAAGTGATGAGGATTAGTATGCGCATTGTTCTTTGGTTTAGCGACGAAGTTCATTTTCATCTGGATGGGTTCGTCAAATAATGACACATTTGGGGGACTGAGAATCCGCATTTCGCGATCGAGAAATTTCTTCACCCTCAACGGGTGACTGTTTGGTGTGCAATATCCAGTCACGGAATAATCGGTGCGATATTCCTTGATGCCACGGTGACTACTGTACGTGAAGGTTTTGGGAGACTATTTCATCCCCATTATCCTAGGTGACCCTAATTTCGACAAGATGTAGTTCATGCAAGACGGAGCTCGACCCCATCGAAGCAAGACAGTGTTTGTTGTCCTAGAGAAGCACTTTGGAGACCGCATTTTGGCTCTGGGGTACCCAGAGGCCACTGGCATAGGCCTAGTTTGATTGCCATATTCTCCGGATCTGGACACATCTGACTCCTTTTTGTGGAGCTATGTTAAAGACAAGGTGTACAGCAATAACGTCAAAACCATTGCTGGGCTGAAAACTGCCATTCAGGAGGTCAACGACAGCATCGATGTTCCGACACTTCAGCGGTGCATGCAGAACTTCGCTGTTTCTCTGCGCCACATCATCGCCAATGATGGCAGCCACATCGAACATTTCACAACGCAAATCCGAATATCTGTAGTGACGTTTACATTTAGAACAAAGTGTGTGCACGCCATAGTTTGTAACTAATTTACGGTCTTTTTCATATAGGTCAATAACTGTCATCCCGTACAGGGTATTCGTACACACAAATCGATGTCACTCATAAGAACCGGTGCAGAACTTTTAGTACAATTGTGAAAATACATTTAATGGACAGAACATAAATATTTATACCATACTTTGGTCCAGTATGGTGAAATATCGTGTGGCTATGGCCTCCCGTCGGGTAGACCGTTCGCCCGGTGCAGGTCTTTCGAGTTGACGCCACTTCGGCGACCTGCGCGTAGATGTGGATGAAATGATGATGATTAGGACAACACAACACCCAGTCCCTCAGCGGAGAAAATCTCCGACCCAGCCGGGAATCGAACCCGGGACCTTAGGATTGACATTCCGTCACGCTGACCACTCAGCTACCTGGGCCGGACGTCGAGTATGGTAAACGACATACATAGTGTCGAATCTCGAAATTAATACCTTAATAAATACATACAGGTGAATAATGTTTGAAATTATTACATATGTCTTTAACGTACAACAAAGTGTTCACAATTATAGTGCAGCAGAACACAGAGACTGTGGATGAAGACCGTTGAGTAACGTGCTGGGGACAGATACGCAGGGCATGCGATTTTTTAACGAAACGACGACGATGTAGCCACACTTGTTACTATAGGAAGCACTATGTTTCTTTAATGCTGCATCTGATGTAGCTGTACGACTGCCATATTTGAGCTCTCTCCTCTTTTTTATGGTATGTTGTTATGCTTTTTAGATGCACTTGAGAATGGGCAGTGTCCGAGATCTGGTAGGAAAATAAAATATTTTAAACACAGCACTGTGAAATAATGCCTTTCTTCAAATTTAATGAGGTTGTGACGCCCACCTAGAAGAAAATGATGAGGAAGGGTTCTCCCCAGGTTGCTGCCATACTCGCGATGGACTTCCGAGTCAGAAAAGAGCCGACACTCGCTTGTGGTGTGCGTACTGTAAGACCTTCGGTACACACACCATCAGATTATTTGACTTGTCGCTCTAACGAAGTAGGCGAGTGTCAGCAATATGTCTCGTGGTCTTATCGTGGCGTGTTTATCTTCTGCCGTTAGGTCAAATGGCTCTGAGCACTATGGGACTTAACATCTGCGGTCATCAGTCTCCTAGAGCTTAGAACTACTTAAACCTAACTAACCTAAGGACATCACACACATCCATGCCCGAGGCAGGATTCGAACCTGCGACCGTAGCAGTCCCGCGGTTCCAGACTGAGCGCCTAGAACCGTTAGGTCAGACGATAGAAATGCCACTTGCACGCTTAGAGTAGCAGATTGACGGTGACCAACTTTAAACAGAACTTGATTAATTTTCACACACATTTATTAAAATAATAAAAATCATAAACCTTACTTAACTTGATTCTGGATGCTATTTACTATTGACAATCTGAAGTTCCTTTGGTCTTGGTACGTTAATCTTATTCTCACATATCTCTAATATTTGACAAAGTGTCTATACATTTCTCTTCATGGCTATGTACAGGAATATGATAATGTTATTAGGCGCAGACTGAAACTTGACTACAGACTAATTCAGACTCATGCAGACTGACTAATCGGAGCCCCCATTTCCATTTATTGAATTTCAATTCCCCCCGAAGGGGGCGGGCTGGCAGCAGCTTAGTACGCCGCTCTTCAGCCGACAGATTTTGTGACAAAGAGCAAGAGAACAAATAAGAAAAACAACAGGCGATAAAATCGGAGACTTAGAGAGTAACAAGGCGAAAAGAAATCGTGGAACTTAAAACAACAACACAGGGATGAAGACGCTAATAAAAATACATACGAAGTAGACAGGAAAAACAATAGACAATTAAAAAACACGGCGACAGTCTGGATTCTGTTCGCAAAGGAAATAAAATTCACACCGAGCGACAGCATGGTTTCTGTTCGCAACACGAGAAAGACAAACAACACTGAATAGTCACTGGAACACTGCACTAAAAAGTTGGCAAATGTGACACCACAGTCGAGAGCAGGTGGGGGGAAACTGGACAGAAGATGGGAAAACGAAAAAGGGGGGGAAAGGAGAGTAAAAGCGAAGGGGGGAGCCGGGAAAGGAGCTGAAGGAGGATGAGGACCCATAAGAGGGGTGGGGGGCAGACGCGACAGGGAGTGGGGTAGGCAGAGGAGGGGAATACAAAAGGACTGGGGGGGGGAGAAGGGAGGTAGGGAGAGGTGTAGTGGGGGGAAGAACAGGACAGAAGTGGGGGGGGAGAGGGAGCCCAGGGAAAGGACAGAGGAAAGGAGGGGGATGGAGGATCAGAGTTGATAGGAAGGATAAATGGAGGGAGAGAGGGCATCATCCGGGAGGGGGAGTTGACGGAAGCCACCTCGGGAAAGGAGATGGAGGGTGTAGAGATGGAGGGTAGGGGGGACACAACGGTGAAGACGTGGCAGGGGGCGGGGATGGGAGAGGAGAGGAGCAACCAGGGGGTGAGGGGGTTCAAGACGGCGGGAGGTGTAGAGGATGCGGATATGTTCGAGGAATAGGAGCAGATGGGGGAAGGGAATGAGATCATAGAGGATCCGCGTGGGGGACGGGAGGCGGATACGGAAGGCGAGGCGGAGTGCATGACGCTCAAGGATCTGGAGGGACTGATAGAATTTGGGGGGGGGGCAGATATCCAGGCAGGACTGGCATAACAGAGGATGGGACGGATTAAGGATTTGTAGGTGTGGAGGATGGTAGAGGGGTGCAACCCCCATGTCCGGCCAGAGAGGAGTTTGAGGAGGCGGAGGCAGTTGTGGGCTTTGGATTGGATGGATCGGAGATGAGGGATCCAGGTGAGGTGACGGTCAATGGTGAGGCCAAGGTAGGTGAGGGTGGGGGTGAGACGGACAGGACGTGCGCAGACAGTAAGGGAGAAATCCAGGAGCCGGAAGGAGCGAGTGGTACGACCTACGATGATTGCCTGGGTCTTGGAAGGATTTAGTTTCAGGAGCCATTGGTTACACCATGCAGCAAAAAGGTCAAGGTGATTCTGGAGAAGGCGTTGGGACCGTTGGAGGGTAGGAGCGAGGGCGAGGAATGCGGTGTCATCAGCATATTGCAAGAGGTGCACTGGAGGGGGGGGTTGGGGCATATCTGCCGTGTACAGGAGGTAGAGGAGAGGGGAGAGGACAGAGCCCTGGGGCACACCGGCAGAGGGGTAGAAGGTGCGGGAATTGGCATGATGGATGGTAACGTAGGAGGGGCGGCGGGAGAGGAAGGAGGCCACCAGACGGATGTAATTGATAGGAAGGGCGTAGGTTTGGAGTTTAAACAGGAGACCGGGATGCCAGACACGGTCGTAGGCCTTTTCAAGGTCAAGTGAGACAAAAATGGCGGAGCGACGGGAGTTAAGCTGGAGGGAGAGGAGATGAGTGAGGCGGAGGAGTTGGTCATCAGCAGAGAAGGAAGGTCGAAAGCCACATTGGGTGTTTGGGAGGAGGTGGTTTTGGTGGAGGTGGAGATGGATGCGCCGGGAAAGGATGGATTCCAAGAGCTTGCTGAACACCGACGTGAGACAGATAGGACGATAGGAAGAGGCATCAGATGGAGGCTTATTGGGTTTGGAGAACATCAGGATACGGGAGGTTTTCCACAGGTCGGGATAGAAGCCAGTGGCAAGGATGACATTGTAGAGGGCGGCAAGGAGGGAAAGGAAGGAGGGAGGGCAGTGTTTGAGGTGGCGGTAGGTAACGCAGTCGTGGCCGGGAGCAGTGTTGCGTTTAGTGCGGAGTGTGAGGCTGATGTCTTGTGTAGTGATGGGAGTGTTAAGTGCAGATGGTGGGGTGTGGCCCAAGTACTGGAAGCTAGGAGCAAGGGGAGAAACAGAGGTATCCGTACGGTCCATGACATCAGGGAAGAGGGAATAATCAAAGTGGGGATCATCTGGGATGGAAAAAACATCAGAGAGGTGGGAGGCAAAGTGGTTGGCCTTACTGAGGTTGTCAGGAAAGGGACGGTCATTAAGGAGGAGAGGATACTGGGGGGTGGGGCGGTTCCCAGTAAGGCGGTGGAAAGCAGACCAATACTTGGAAGAGTTGATGGGGAGCGTGGTGTTGAGGTGTGTACATGTCTGGCGCCAGGCTCGGCGTTTCTTCGCAACAAGCAGGTTGCGGATGTGTCGCTGTAATTGCCGGTGGCGGGTAAGTGTATCCCGGTCACGAGTGCGGAGAAAAGAGCGGTAGAGGCGGCGGGACTCCCGAAGGAGAAGGACGGCCTGTGGAGGCAGGGCAGGGCGGTGAGGGTGGATGGCTTTGGTGGGGATATGGGTGGCGACGGCGTCAGACAAGGTCTGGTGCAGGAAGGCAGCAGTGCGAGAGATGTCATCAGGAGACTGGAGGGTAAGGTCGTGGCTGTCAACCTGGGTGTGAATGGAATCCCGGTAGGCATCCCAGTTGGCACGGGAGTAATCATGGACAAGTTTAGGAGGGACGTCAGGGCGAGGAGTGTGGCGGGGATGGCGACCGGTAGAGATAGTGAGGAGGACAGGAGCATGGTCACTGCCAATGAGGTCAAGGACATCCGCGGTGATGCGCCCAAGAAGGTTGGGAGAGGCAAGGACTACATGAGGAGTGGTGTTGGATTCGGGCCGAGTGTGCTGGGGCAGGGGAACCAGGTCTCCCTGGAGAGTGGTGAGAAACTGATGCCACCACCGGAGGCCGGCAGGATCACGGCTGTGGATATTGAGGTCGGCGGCAATCACGTAGGTGGAGAAGGTGCGGTCAATGTGGGCCAGGAAATCGTATGGGATTGGGGTGCGAGGGCGGACATAAATGGTGGCACAGGTGATGGTAAGGGCGGGGAAGAAGAGGCTGAGGGTGAGATGCTCGGCAGGATTGTTAAGGAGAGGTTGGGGCCGGACTGGGAGGTGCTTGAGGTGGCCTATAGCAACTCCGCCACGTGCCAGAGGGTACGGGTTATCGGTGCGATGTAGGGTGTAAGGGGCAGTGGAGACGGAGATACGGGGCTGAAGGAAGGTTTCATTGAGGACGAAGGCATCCACGCGGTGCTGACGTAGGGTGTGGAGGAAGAGGAGTTTGTGGGTGGGCAGGGAGCGAACGTTGTGGTACAGGATACGGTACGGTTGTTGTACCATGGGAGTGGAGAGTTAGACGAGGGTGGTGAGGGGGGTGAAGGTGAAGTGGGCCTGGTTGTGGGAGTAAGTGGCATAAGTGGTAAGATGGAAGATGGAACGGGCAGCGAGGGCGATTTGGGAAAGGGTGTGGGAGCGCTGGAAGGGGTGGATGTTTTGGAGCACAATGGTGGTGAAACGGATGATGTCCTCAGCAGTAGGGGGAGGGCGGAGCGAGTTGTTGGGGTGGATGGGGTCATCAACAGGACGGACAGGGACGGTGAGCTCAGGGGTTACTGGTGGAGGTTTCGCTTTACACTTCGAGGAGTAGGTAGGATGGGGTTCATTACAAGTGTTGCAGGAGGGGGGAGAGGTGAGGTTGGGGCAATGCTTGAGGAAGTGGGAAGCTTTGCAGTGGGGACAAGTAGGGGGGTTCTTGCAGGCAGAGGTAACATGGTCGTTGTAGGTGAGACAGCGTTGGCAGCGGTAGGACTGGACTGGGGAACGGGAGGGGTCCACCTTATGGCGCTGATTGTAGATGAGGGCTCCCTCGGTGAGGAGGCGGTCAATGGAGGAGGAGGATTCAGTGAATATCCGCATGAGAAAAGTCGGCCCGGCATCATTGAAGATGCGACGGGCCGAGCGGATTTCGATGTCGGGCCGGGAGTTGAGTTCCGCCAACACCTCAGCCTCCGTGATCACGGGGCTAAGCTTCGTGATCACAGCGGTGAAGGTCGGCGGACGTCGGGGAGGTTGAGGCTGACGGGGAGAGGACGGGGTGTGGTAGGGGGTGAGGGTTGCACGTTGGCCAAATTGGATACGAGGGATGCGGGAGAGGAGGTCGGTGTGGAAGGAAGCATTGGGGGATTTTATGAGGACCGAGTCCTTGCGAGGAATCAGTTGGGAGATGGGAGCATTGGGGCAGTATTTCCGGATGGCGAGAGTGAGGGAGCGGGCATCAAGGAATTGAGGGTCAGGATTGGAGAGGACAAAGGTGTGGGTGGCAGGCGTGGCGGGGGCGGGGGTCGGGGCCGCGTCCATGGGAGTGGGTGGGTCACGGGGATTGGGGGTTTTTTTGGAGGAGACTTCGGGGGAAGGGTCAGCATTCGGGCGCTTGGAAGGTTTCGTGGACACCACTGGGTGGGGAGGGGGCAGGGGGACGGGTTGCAGGGGGAGATGGCGGGGGGCAGGACCACCCTGAGCAGCGGAAGACGCAGACGGTGGGGGCGTGGGTGTCACTGAGACTGTGGAACGTCGAGCAGAGATCCGAGCTGGCTTGGAGTCTGTCGGAGGCGGTGCGGGGAGCGGCGGAAAGTCAGTAGCTGTCGATGGGGCGACAGTGATAGGGGAAGAGGAGTTGGGGGTGGGTACAGCCGAAAGTGGCGCAGGGGTGGGGTGGACAGGGAGAGA
Source organism: Schistocerca piceifrons (assembly GCF_021461385.2). Lineage (NCBI taxonomy): Eukaryota > Metazoa > Arthropoda > Insecta > Orthoptera > Acrididae > Schistocerca > Schistocerca piceifrons. The sequence goes on along the minus strand of NC_060140.1, from coordinate 450,986,129 downwards.
AGGAAGGACGGGAAGTGGGGTGGAGGATGAGCTCCATGTGATGGTGGTTGGAGCAGCGGAGGGAGAGGTGAAAATGATAGTGGTAGTGGTGGTGGGTTGGGACATGGTGGCGGCGCGCGAGAAGGGCGGCGGCGGCGGCGGTGACCAGGCGGCGGCGGCGGTGACCAGGCGGCGGCGGCGGCGGCAGGCGGCAGGCGGCAGGCGGCGACCAGGCGGCGGCGGCGGCGAGGACCGGCAGGCGGCGACCAAACGGCGGCGGCGGCGAGGACCGGCAGGTGGCAACCAAACGTCGGCGGCGGCGGCGGCGGCGGCGGCGAGCAGTACTGACGACGAGCAGACGGCAAGGCAAGGGTGGGGATCTTCCACGTCGAGGGTGCACCCTGAGAGTAGCCCAGGCAGTGAAACTCTTCGACGAAGAAGTGAGGGAATCCAACCCTCGAATGACTAATCGGAGGTCTGTACAGTCGTTATAATACCTCGCGCGTTCAGGTATCACTGCGCGAGTGTGATCCGCGATGAGAAAAGGTTAAAGGTTGTACGTTAGCAGCAATATCATTGGTTGCGTTACATATTAATACGCGGATCGGCGGAAGCAGAATTTGGTCCGTCTCTAAGACAGCGCCATCTCGTAGTGCGGAGACGGACGAGCGCTGCGCCTGCACTGTTGTGCCTAGCGGGGCGCGCTCTAGTGGGAAAGTTGTGTACGCGCTGACTACGCGGAACTATGTACACAACATCGCTGAACTCGCAGACCATGCTTCCTGGCTACGGCAGCACTCCAAACCAAACCGTTTGTGTCTTGGTCATCATGGCACCCTACACATGGGACAGTATTTTCCCAGTCACATTGCTGCTAATCTTCAACCAGTGGTGTGGGATGTCACGGAATGTTCCAGGGAGCTCAGTACATGTTGTGAGATAGCAAGCGCAGACGTATTTCACCAGGTAGCTAGAAGAAAACTCACAAATCCTGTCACACGCTGATAATGCTTTCTCAAGCGAACACGTGGCATCTCCGTGACTTCACTGTGATCGGTCAATATATATCCCACACCAGGCCTGTTAACATTACCAAACACGGACGATACTAATGCATTGTGGTGGCCATTCTACCAGTAGCAGAGAACTGTACCTCTGATCGTTTACATACTCGCCACTGGTGTGTACGTGTACGAAACTACATTGATATCCGAACTCTCTATGATGCTTAACTTTGCTTATGACGCAGTTTATTAGCCAACAGTTTTCCACGAAAGACATCAATATTGATAACTGTCCAACCTGTACTTATGAGGTCGCCGGTTTTAAATCTGTCACTGGTGAAAGTTTTCCACGTTGATACATACATGGTGTGTTGTTAGATGTACCTGAGAACAGTCAGTGACAGAAACTCATAGTGCCAATAAAATATTTAAAACACAGCATGATGGAGTAATGTCTTTCCTTAAATTTATTGAGGCTGTCGGGCCCACCCAGACGAAAATGATTGGAAGGAAGGTTCTCCCCTAGTCGCTGCCATACTCGCCACCGGTGACCTTCAGTGTTAGTACAGGATGGTGTAAAGCAGCAGAGAAGGAATAGGGACGTGCCGACGTAATACAGTGCCACAAAAAAATTATCACACTCGTTTAGAGTTTCCACTTCATTCAGGATTTATCGTGGAAACAGTGCACATGAAGTACCTGAAATGATTATATTTACAGTTAAATAGCACTAGCGGTTCAGAAGGATGAGGTATCGACCCATGGTGAAACACCCATGTCACCACGTGGTGTAGCCACCGCAGGTGGCAATACAGGCACTCACTCTGACATCCAGTCGATCGTACAGATGGCGAATACTGTCCTGGGATACATTGTGCCATGCCTGATCGAACGGTTCACGTAGTTCTGTAAGAGGTCTAGGCTGACGAGTCACACGAGTCGCTTCTCGTCCCGTCAGATCCCAGATTGCAGACAAGTCCGGAGGACAAGTCAGGAGTTAGTCGACCATTATGCTTTTGGAACAACACATTGCAAGAAAGACTGGGTGTTACAACATTCTGTGTATACCGAGCGCTGGTAGCGTCCCCTCCAGAAAATTCAAAGGTGAACGAGAGTTATTGCTCATCGCACCTCAGACCATATAGTTTGGGAAAGGTGTGCCTGTCCGTAGTCCAACCGGTTCACAAAGGTCCGTATCGAAGCGCCTATGCTCACAAGCCTTTTTATGCTGCTCTTACAATACGACGATGCTGGCGGGCTTCTGTTTTGTGTGGATCCTCGTCAACAGGTGTGGGAATGTTGACGTGACCACTGATACCAGTATCGTTGCACAAGTCGTGCAGCACGCCCAACATGTGTGTCAGTTCTCCGAAAGGACCGTACCGTCACTCTGAAGGTCAAATTTTGACCCTTTTCAAATTCTCTCAGTTGGCTGTAGGAAGCATGAGTGCATCTCTGTGGGACGGTTGCCTTCTTGCTTCACACTTTTGTAACACACTGAGCCTTCTGACTTCGAGCATTTCCAATTGAACGGTAGGTACAGAAGGCGCACTTGTAGCAACGTCATTACGCTATTTGTAGGCGGACAACGTTGAAACCATATTTAATATATATACTATCCACCAGCTGGCATGTGCCGTCATCGGATCAAAATCGACGTCGTCTTTCCAGGTACACTAAGGTTTTTTCCAGAAATGTACACCCAGTCTCAGCCAATTCTTGTGGTGCACATACGTCACGTCCTATATGAATTCTTCCAATTATATCGCAGCAGTTCCTGTGTGTATGTGTACTCGTTCTTCCAACAGATATGGCATCACATGTTTTCTATACCATGCTAGACACTAAGGCACAGACAGTATATGCACAACGAAACTGGTCGCCGTTTGGATATTTTCACTTCGTGTACATTTATAAGTATTCTGAAAGGTTGAGTATAAAATCTTCCGAGTCGCTAGGCCACGTCATACTTCTCTTCAAACCCGTTCAATGCTCGATGTTCCTATCTCAGCAGAGGTATCTATAGGTAGAGCCGTAAAGTCTGAAGGAGAGTACGACGCAGTCAAACGACTCGGTATATTTTACAGAAATTCTTCAAATATGTATGTGGTATAAAGCAAACCAGTGCTTAACAACACTGGTTAAAACAGTCTTGGTTGCAATTTTAGTTTTCCATTTTTCAACTAAACGTTTCACCTTATTTAAGCATCTTCAGGTTGATCTTAATTTGGTACTTCTTAGACCGATCCTTTAGACAGTGTAGCTAAAGGGCATCGTCGAATACATCAGGCCAACATCGCCTTCGTTAAACTCAGTAAAAACTTTTCTGGATGGACGTGAGTGACTCCAAGACCTGCTTAACACGTTCTTGTTCACAGGAGCGAGTCCCGCCGACTGTGAAGTACGGGCTGTTGTAAGATTTCTTAGTGCTTAAGGCCTAAAAGCGATCGATGTTCATCGTGAGATCTGTGCAGTCTACGGAGAAAACATTATGAGTGATGGAATGGTAAGAAAGTGGGTGAGAGCATTTAGAGATGGCCGCATAAATGTGCATGATGAACAACGGAGTGGGCGTCCTTCAGTCGTTAATAAAAGTTTGGTGCAGGAAGTAGACAATAAGGTGAGAGAAAACAGACACTTTACGATTTCCTTCTTGCGGGATGACTTTCCTAATGTTTCTCATAGTGTTTTGTATGGCATTGTGACCGAGCACTTGAATTACTGAATATTGTGCGCACGTTGGGTACCGACAATATTGGCGGATGTGCACAAAACCAAACCTTTAGACAGTGCACTGACTTTCCTTGAGCGGTACCACAACGACTGTGATGATTTCTTAAGCCAAATTGTTACGGGCGATGAAATATGTGTGGCCTACGTCACACCAGAATCAAAGCAACAGTCCATGGAAGTTGAGCAAGGGAATCGTTTTGCTGTAAGACAATTCCCGTCTGCATGTGGCGAATCAGACCAATGATCTCATCACATCTTTTCGATGGGAAACTCTATATCATCCTCCGTACAGCCCCGATCTTGCGCCCAGTGACTACCATGTGTTCCTGCACCTGAGGAAACACCTGGGCGGTCAGCGTCTTCAAGACGATGACGAAGTCAAAACAGTGGTGATGCAGTGGTTAACAAGCCAGGCGGCAGACTTCTGTGAGGAGGGTATTCAAAAACTGGTACAACGTTATGACAAGTGCCTCAGTATTGGTGGAAATTATGTAGAAAAGTAGATTAAGGCACAGGCTTTCGTGTAAAAATAAAATTATTGAGATATCTTAGCACGTCTTTTTTTTTAAATTTCTAAACAGTACTTACTTAAAAAACACGCCTCGTATATGAGTGCCAGACAGTGTACACCTACTCCTGCAGTTATGTCCTAGTGTGCGCTTTCGTGTGACACCAGAAGCACTCTCGTCGTTATCCCGCGCACCCTGTCTTCAGAACTGTACGTCAATGTGGTAATTTGACCTGTTGTGTTGCATTCATCGAAAGCATTTGAAGGAGTGTTTTCTCACGGGATAACGCTCGCCTACATACCGCTGTTGTAATCTAACATGCTCTACGGAATGTCGACACGTTGGCCTGCTCGATCACCAGGTCTGTCCCCAATGGAGCACATATGTGACATCATCGAATGACAACTCCAGAGTCAGCCATGAACAGTGTTAACCGTGCCTATACTGACCGACCAAGTGTAACAGTCGTGGAAATTCTACCTACAAAATGACATCTGCCACTAGTACAACACAATGCGTACACGTTAGCATTCAAAATCATAGCCGTTTCATCGGTTATTAATGTAGCAGCGTTTCACATTTCCAATGTTTATCTCTTGCTTACATTAAGCTGTGATCTTGTAATGTTAATCACTTAAATATGTCACCTCGACACACGTATTACCGAAATTTATTTATTCTGCATTAATCATCTTCGGGTGGTGCGATTCCTACTGTCTGATCTGGTTCTTGAAGGTGGAAGTTCCTCACCAATATATGTATAGGGAAACAAAAACCTTAGGGTATAAATGCAGAACTTTGATGAACACTGATTCATACAAGAAATGTTTCTATGAAACGAAAGCTGGTAGCATAGTACCTGAGATAAATGGGGAGTGGTACAGGCATGCTGAGACTTATTACTAAAAAGAAGTGTAGTTGGAAGTTTCGTGGAATGTTGGTGCAACGAGGGAGGATATGCTCGATCTAAATAAGGACGTGCCAAGAAACCTCCCATGTCCGTTTCAAAGAAGCTTTCCTGGCAGTCGTCTTATCGACTAGGGAAACATAAAAAGATATGGTCGGAGGGAAAATCTGAACCTGCAGTCCCCAAATGTGAATAGAGTGCCTTGATCACTATGTTTCCCTTTTCTCGTCCCCACAAGTCGGTGGAGTCGTGGTGAGGGGTAGGCTAAGTAACTCGAGCAGTGCTGGGAACAAAAGTGATAGGTGGAGTAGAAACGGTTCAACGCTAACTTATAAGGAATGCATCGCGTTAATCGAACAGCAGGGTAAAAACGACTATGTATCAGTGAAACGATTGTTATGAAGTGCATGTACCTTGAGTTGTGAAAACTATCACTGAGAAAACTGTAGATAACAGTGGCTTTCGAAGAGAACGGTCAGTGTATGAATATGTAAATATTGTTTTACTGACAGTGGAAGCCATGATAGATTTTAAAATAATTTTGAAAATCTGAATCATGGTGTCAAGCGAGTGACGACCTTAAATTTTAGCAGAAAGGGGAAAGGAAAGATTCGGTTTAACGTTTCGTCGATCAGAAGAGCCACAGAGACGAAGTCGAAACAAGCTGGGACTGGACAATGCAAGGAAATGGGCGGTAGCTTTTTCAAAGAAACCCAGTCGGTGTTCACTTTAAGCTACTTACGGATATCCTAGATCTGAATGGCTCGATAGGGATCCGAAATCAACTACTCCGTCATACGGGTCAAGTAATCTAATAAATTAATCACTTATAACTGCTTTTAACACTAGTGAAATGTTTGTCTAAATCTTTTAGGTGTAGTCGGTTTGTTGCATCGATAATCTGGTCCGTTCATACTAACATGGCGTACCTATTTTTTGGGCAGCTGATCTGAGTGCTCATTTACACAAACAACAGACGCCTATGTTCTTTTATGGTTATACTCTATTAAATCGTGTGTTCCGAAATTCATTTGACAAAGTACGTTAAACGTGGAAAAATTATATTGTTGCGTACAGCCCATTATAATTGTTGAAGTAATGAATTTTCGACTGCGTTTTAACTTTGTGGCATGAATTTAACTGTTTTATGTCCCACTTCTTAGGTAATAAAATCAGACCCTAAATACTGCAGCCTAGATTCAAAATGCAAGTGGCACTGAATTTGTGCAACGAGAATACTGGGTATTCTGTGACGTTAGCCAAATAGACGACGCCGGCCGCGGTGGCCGAGCAGTTCTAGGCGCTTCAGTCCGGAACCGCGCGACTGCTACGGTCGCAGGTTCGAATCCTGCCTCGGGCATGGGTGTGTGTGATGTACTTAGGTTAGTTAGGTTTAAGTAGTTCTAAGTTCTAGGGGACCGATGACCTCAGATGTTAAGCCCCATAGCGCTCAGAGCCATTTGAACCAAATAGACCACCCACTGTACACGCTATATAATTAAATATACGATGACAATGGTGTAACCGTTTATAAATGTTCTGTCCATATTTCCTTTCACAACGTTGGTGGACTTACAATGAGTAATTGTGCGAGGGGTATATTTTCCCAACATTCAATCGATCGCACACTGAAAACCACAGTGAAAATTAAAAATGTATTATTTGCAAGATTGAGCTACACCTTTTAGCTACTTCTTGGGCAACGACCTTGCCGCAGTGGATACACCGGTTCCCATCAGATCACCGAAGTTAAGCGCTGTTTGGCGTGGCCGGCGCTTGGATCGCTGACCATCCAGGCCGTCATGCACTGTTGCCATTTTTTGGGGTGCACTCAGCCTCGTGATGACAATTGAGGAGCTACTCGACCGAATAGCAGCGGCTCCGGTCAAAGAAAACCATCGTAACGACCGGGAGAGCGGTGTGCTGACCACATGCCCCTCCTATCCGCATCCTCAGCTGAGGATGACACGGTGGTCGGATAGTCCCGATGAGCCACTTGTGGCCTGAAGACGAAGTGGTTTAGCGACTTCTTTACATTGTCGTCGGTCTGACTTGGAACTTCGTTGTAGCGTGGCACTAACTTTCCAATACCGTCGCAGAAGAAGGCAGCTGCCTGAGGTTTCCGACAATTCACTACGCAGGTCTGTTGCTCGTTGCCTGTGACAAAATAGTGTCATAGCCGACGGTTTATGTGAGCGAAGAGATGAAAATCAGAGGGAACCAAGTCTGGGCAGTATGGTAGGTGAGCAAATATTTCCCATCGAAAACGCAGCAGAAGTGCACTTGGGGTATGCAGCCGAGAACTGTCATGACAAAGGAAACATATGACAGTTACGTTATGAGAGCTGCATGAAATCAGGCGAAACCCTTCAGCAGCACTTCAGACTTGGCTGGAGACACTACTTTCTAGCCACCTCTACGTACTCGCTATGCACTCAAAACACTGCGCAATACACAAAGGTTCACCTGGTTTTCTCTGTTGTTTTATTTTGTGACCGATTAGAAGCTGAAAAAGTAATAGGTCTCATAACTCACTGGAGGTGCCACTTTTACAATAGCGATTACAATGTAGTAGAAAAAATGGCATGATACAATTTTACATGTACACAGGCAGTGTCTCCTCAATGGAAGGAAGAAGAAAAATTAGAGTTTAACATTCTGTCAACGCTTAGGTCACTAGAAAATCTTATTGAGCTACCATGGGAAAGAAAATCGGCTATGGCCTTTTCAAAGCTGCTAAAATTTGACTATACAAGTCTAGGACTTGGTCAGATGCGACTTTAGTTGCTGGTTTCGGCTTTGCTGATAAAGATGCGGAGCACACCACTAGGAGTCACGTCTGTCAGAACTTACAGACAAATCATACATTTCGTATCGTCACATTGAATTAGTTCACGCTTGCACATAGGCAACCCAACAGACAGATTTCCAAAGCGAGCTGGTGTCACTGAACTTTCCGAGCAGCAGCTGCGATTTGAATGAACTGCATATCTGCCGTGTCACAAATGGTGACCATAATGTGCACCGGGATAATGAGTCAAAACCTGGAGAGATGCTCCATCCACTGAGGTACGAGTCTGTCTATTTTCCATATGTTGTGTAGTTTCCTATAGTTTCCATGCAGTCGTCTTCTGACACCTCACACATACGAATAACGCTCTGTCAGTACTGACTATCATCTAGTGTGTCACTGCTTTAATTATTAGATATGATGATGGCTGTAAAGCCTACACCAGTAACCAATTTTAATGAAGTGGACTATGATATCGACAAATAAAATACAAAAGCAACAGGTCTCCTCCACAGGTTGCGATTTACCTATTTATTTTTTGCACTTATTACAACTGAGTTTCCTATCTTTCAGCCTGTAGTATTTCTTTCTATTTTAAAATGGCGTCACCAGATTGTATTCGCTTGGTTCCAGGAAAATGGTGACATCATCAAGCAGATGATAGCGGCTTACCTGCTATTTGATTAATTAAGTGATATTTGTTTGAAGAACTTACCCATTTATTCAGAGGCGAAGATAAATTTCAGAATACGGCATGGTAACGACTCGAAACATGTACAATGCGTCCTTCTTGTATGGCGTCCAGAAAACGAAAAATAACTGTCTGCCTTTCACCATACAAAAGAAGGAAACGCCAGCTGCGACAGAATTACTCCAAGATAGCACGCTACCCGAAACGTATTACCAGGAAACAATATAATGTCCTGTAAAACTAAGATGAAAGACTGTTGTCGGTAATGGGAGAGGTGTAGGTACGACAATGTTCGGGCAACCTCATTTCGCTGCTTATATTTTTGTTGCTCTGAAAGTACGTCCAGTAAGTAACAAAACACATTTTTTAAAAGAAGGTTGCTTTTACTCAGGATTCCATCACACCAGATTATTCCACACTGTTTTTGCTAGAAGTCAGTATTTTCCAACATAATCTCCATTCAAAGCGACGATCTTACACCACCTTACTGTGAGGATCTGTATGCCCGCATGGTACCATACCACTTGTTGGCGGCGAAGCCAACTTCTTGCTGCTTCAATAACAGCCCTACCATCCACGTAATGCTCCCAGCGGAGTGCGTCGTTCATTGCGCCAAACAGTTTAAGACGGAAAGCTAGGAATCCAGCGGACACACACCTTTGAGTACCGCAATTGGTGGACAAGTGTGTTAGCATTATCAACAGAGACGTCCAATTGAGCAGCCATGTGTTTGATTGTGATCCGTCAGTCACCTCGAATGAGGTGAACATTGGAGGGGTAACAGTTGTATGGGGGGCGGGGGGCTGCCGGCACTCGGGAGTTCGGACGGGTCTGCGCGACCCTGTTACGATGAAGACGACTCACCGTGCATTTGTTCACTGCCAGGTCTCCGTAGATATTCTACAAAGCGTCTGAAATATCTACGACGGAATTTTTTTTTGCATTACTTGTTAACGCCTTTCTTGTTTTCAACAGTATACGATCATCTGGTAGACACTAAGACCATAATTTATGTTACTTACCTTTTTAGTGATATACCACTAAATAGATACATAAAATGTTCTAAAATAGTCTATACGTGCAAAATAAATTTTAAAACTGAAATGTCACCAGATGATGTAGTTCATATCATACTAACGAAACAGGTTATGCAATAATAAATACACTGTAGCTCCAAAGAAAGTGGTATAGGCACGCGTATTTCAATTCACAGATATGTAAACAAGGAGAATACACCGCTGCGGTCGGCAACGCCTATATAAGACAACAAGTGCATAGCGCAGTTGTAATATCGGTTACCGCTGCAACAATGGCAGGTTACTAACATTGAAGTGAGTTTGAACGTGGTGTTATAGTCGGGGCACGACCGATGGGACATAGCATCTCCGACGTAGAGTAGAATTGGGGATTTAACCGTACGATCATTTCACGAGTGTACCGTGAATATCAGGGACCTGGTAAAACACCAAAAACTCCGACATTGCCATGACCTGAAGAAGATACTGGAAGAACGGGACCAATGACGACTAAAGAGAATCGTTGAACGTGACAGAAATGCAACCCTTCCGCAAATTGGTGCAGATTTCAATTCTGGGCCATCAACAAGTGCCAGCTTGCGAACCGTTCAACGAAACATCATTGATATGGGCTTTCGGGTTGATAGCCCACTCGTGTACCCTTGGTGACTGAACGACACAAAGCGTCACGCCTCGCCTGTGCCAGTCAACACAGACATTGAACTGTTGATGACTGGAAACATGTTGTCTGATCTAACGAGTCTCATTTCAAATGTATCGAACGGATTGACGTGTCACTTATGGAGACAACCTCCTGAATCCATGGACCCTGCATGTCAGCAAGGGACCGTTGAAACTGGTGAAGGCCCCGTACTGTTGTGGGGCTTGTGCAGTTGGAGTGATGTGGGACACCCGATACGTCTGGATACGACTCTGACCGGTGACACGCACGTAAGCATCCTGTCTGATCAACTGCATCCATTCATGTCCATTGTGCATTTCGACGGACTTGGGCAATTTCAGCAGAAAAAATGTGACTCCCCAAACGTCGAGAACTGCTACAGAGTGGCTCCAGGACAACTCTTCTGAATTTAAACATTTCCGCTGGCCACCAAACTCCCCAGACATGTACGTTATAGAGCATATCTGTGATGCCTTGCAACGTGCTGTTCAGAAGAGATCTCCACCCCCTCGGACTCTTACAGATTTATGGACTGCCTTGCAGGATTCATGGTGTCAGTTCCCTTCATACATTAGTCGAGTCCACGCCACATCATATTGCCGAACTTCTCCGTGTTCGCAGAGGCCCTATACGATATTAGGCAGGTGTATCAGTTTCTTTGGCTCTTCAGTGTATCTCAACAACTTAGTGATAATTATCAATAATGTAATTTACGCAGGATGTGGAGTACATCCATCATTTAGGAAATTTAATTTCTTTTTTAAGAACGTAACGACGATTGGAGGAATTAATGTACATTTATTTCTAAGTCCCTTTTAATTTTCACGTAGCAGTTAATGATATTTCATAAATAAAACATGGAAACGGCATGTTTTGCTACTATAGGCACTCTTTTAGTTTTCCAGCTACTACGGATAAATTCAGGTCATTACATTTTGTAAATTTCTATCTCCATCTGCACTTACGTTAGGAAACAGCGTATCCAGAGCGCCAACACCAAACGCAGCGCACCGAATCTGAAAACCATCAGAAACACGATTATTTGTTACCGTTCAAATATAATTCTCTTAATCTATTTATTCCTATTATACAGTGTAGGTGCACAGCAGGTTAAATTTGTTGGGAACAAAATACTAAATTAATGTTATGTCTACAATCTGGCTCATACAACAGCACGACGGTTTCATGCGTATACTGTGTGAGAAATTACCACGCCCTACAGAGTTACTGTTTGCGCGGCCCTGACGCTGCAAACAGTCATCAAGGACAATGGGCAGGCCGTGCGCTATGATTGAAGCGACATTCATTTACGCTCTGCGCTTAATGGCCGCCATGAATATGTAAAGCGCAGCAAACGGAGGGTTTTGGTACTGCAATTGCAACAGTTTCCCTGTGACGCGACCAATTCTGCCTAATGAGAACGCAGCGGGATCAGGGATAGAGCAGCGTTAGCGCCCAGACAGGGCGTGTGTGGGTTGCCTCACATACACTTGCGAGCATGCGACTGATGCTGGAAGGAATACTACTCGAACTAATTAGGTACTCTATAGAAAGCGAAACGTTCTTACACGCTCCGAACGTTTCCTCTCTTTTCTCTGACTACCAACGGGCCATATATGTCCCACAATGGGTTATCAGAGACCCAATTGGAATTTGCTGCCGTGTTATTGCTAAGCATCAGTGTCCCATTGGTAACTGGAAGCCTACTAATGGTTAGCAGACTTATTATACTTACAGACTGCACTTGCAGGTTGGTAACCCTCGTCACCAGTATTTTCACATCGAATTAGTTGCTGTTGAGCACCTGTAGCGTGAGTTACAAATTTGTTGGTGGTGATAAGATCCTATGGGACCAAACTGCTAAGGGCATCGTTCCCTAGGCTTACACACTACTTAATCGAACTTAAACTAACTTACTATAAGGACAACACATACACACACACACACACACACACACACACACACACACACACACACGCCCAAGGGAGGACTCAAAACTCCAACGGGGCGAGCCACGCGAACCATGGCAAAGCCCCCTAGATCAGGCGGCTGGATTCTCTGCCCAATGATGTGAGTCTGTTTTCAGTATGTCTTGTAGTTGTTACGCAGTCCCCTTCTGAAACCCTGGAAATACTTATGAATAATCCTGCTTATCCTCCCTCCCCCCCCGCCCAGCCACCAAACCCTATTGCAAAAGGAAATGGCGCGAAATGAAATGCTCTTCCCATATTGTTACATCCGACCAAGACACTAACTAAAATAACCATACATTAATGTTTTTTAAATAAAATTGGTGATAAAAGGGTTAATTCTTTGGCACTCCGCACCCACCACCTCGCGGTGAGCGATACATCGCAGATCGAAGGCAACACTCTCTGGTTCCCACCATGTACCACCTCAAGCTAAATGTTCTACATTCATATACCCGCCAGCCACAACAACATTGTGAGACGAAGTAAATGATACATACTCAAAAAAATGGCTCTGAGCACTATGGGACTTAACATCTGTGGTCACCAGTCCCCTAGAACTTAGAACTACTTAAACCTAACTAACCTAAGGACATCACACACACCCATGCCCGAGGCAGGATTCGAACCTGCGACCGTAGCAGTCCCGCGGTTCCGGACTGAGCGCCTAGAACCGCTAGACCACCGCGGCCGGCGATACATACTCATTATATTCTAAAATTATACTCAAATACCTCTCATCATATCAGCAATATTCATTCCCTAAATTTCTAATGTTTTCACAATTGTTGAAGCAATACCTACCTGCTGCAGTGACTTCAGGAGGACGTGACTTATGAATGAAAAGCCCTACAGACTCTCTTACACCAGGAGTGTATATAAAATGAATTAAGAGCTTTTATGCTTGTTACACGAAATTTTTACATAGTTAATGTCAGACATTTTAAATTAATGTGATGTCGGTACATGGTTGTTCAGAGGTATCGTACAACAAGAAAAATATACAGCCCTGAAACTTGTTACTTGTCCGGATATAAGAAAAAAAAACTGTTTCACTCGGCGCGACATTGCATTAAAAGCTGGCGCTAACTTACCCGCAGAGTTGACGAACAATGATAAGTTGGTGAACCGTTCGGCAAAGCACTCTGTGACTCGGTTGCAAATAGCAGGCACGTGCTGGAGGCCCGCCAAGAGCAATTGTGTTTATAGAAGCTGTACTTGGACGAAAATGCCAAGAGTAAGGGCCTCTCTGCGTGCGGTTTTACGACTCAACGACTATCGGTAGATTGATAATAGCTCTGAGTGAATAACTCCCTTTGGTTTCAGTTGGAGTCTAATGCCCGTTCACCACTTCGGCGATGAAGTCATTCACAACCGAACAGTTCTGGGGCACATGCAACGGGTTCCGAAAGCATTTGGTATAGCAGTGTCAGTCACTGACATTTACATGTCAGAATGTTTATGGAATCATTCTAGCATATCCTTGTAGTATAAGCATGGAAAACTGCCTGAAATCTAAAAACAGAATTCCTGGCGGTGTATTACAAACCAACAACGTGGATTGGTTTTGGGATTTGAACAATGAATTTGACAAAAGGCTTACGTCCATATAATGATTTAGAGAATCAATGTGATAGACCGAGGTAACATCTGAAACATGTAGTAAATTTGTTTCATACTCTGGGTGTACGTCTGATGAATGTGGTTTAATGTAGGAATTTGGTTATGTACCAGATTTTTCCAATATTTTTGCATGTTTCTTCTTTTTCCCTTGAAGAAAATGAATAAAACAGGAAAGTATGAGTAAATCATTGTAGTACATCTCTTTAATGTTATTATATGTTCTTCTATAATTATCATTTTTTCAGTTGTAATAAACACACTAAAAAGATAAACATCCATTTTCACATTAACCGTGTACAGGAAAGTTAATTACAGAGAAGCAAAGGAAAGGAGTTCGATATAGACTTTTCAGGGCACAGACTCGTATTTATGCGACATTTCTTACTTGTCTTGGAGTGGCCAATCGATATTTATTTTAGAATCCATATGTTCAGATTTGTCAACATAATTAATTGTCTAGTGCAATTAGCGTCAATTACTGGAGTTTTGGAAACTTTGAATTACGAACGAAATTTAGCAGTAAGCAGAGAAAGACTCAGTTCGTTAACGAATAGAAAGTACATGCGTTACTATTGCTCTGTCATATTGTCATATTATACTTATGGATCAAAATAACTTGTTTCTTTCACAGTGTAGGCTCGTCTAACTTGATATAAAACCTCCTTGCTAAATGAACTGGGGAGGGGAGAGAACAAATATGTAGCAACAAAAACACAATTTCACCAATGAGGCGGGAAGTGCGTATATTGCTTGGACATGAACCTCAGAATTGAAATGATACTGACTTTAAACGCTACGAGTGTCAATGCTCTTTAATTTCTCCGTCTACAGCACTGTACGCCACAAACCATTCACAAGTTAACATAAACTGATGAAGCAAAACAATAGGACCACCTGACTTACAGCGCGTTGTTTCTACTCTGGATCACAATCCAGAAGCAATTATGTGTATCATGGTAGGTTTCCGGTAGTGTGTGGCGTCAGATTTCTACGCACACTTTCGCAATTCCAGTAAACTATGGGGCGGGGGTCTGTGGGCGCGGAGCATGTGCCCGATAGGGTCCCAGATATCTTCCATCGGATTCAGATCAGGCGAATTTGATGGTAAGACATCAACGTGAGTTTACTGCCAAACTCCTCAAATCACTAATACGATTGTGGTCTTGTGACACAGACAGTTATCCTGCTGGAAGGTAATGCGCCGTCGGGAAAGACATAAAGCACGGTAGGATGCATGTGATCCGCAGTTATGTTCACACACACAGACGCCATGGTACTCTCAATTACTACAACAAGTCTTAGGCGAATGTCCCCAGTGCCCTGCGTCCGTCACATGGTGCATGTTTCGAGGAGCCATTCGCTTAGATGACTGCGTATTCGGACCCGACCATCGCTTGGAGTAGCAAGAAACGTACTTTCTTCGACCACACGATTCGCTTCTATTGACCTACGGTCCAATTTCGATGTTCCCTTGCGGACCGCAATAGTAAGTGACGATGTGTTTGGTTAGCCGGTATCGTATACTGAGGAACCCCGTGTCCAACAACGTGCACTCAACAGTGTGCTCTGAGCCACTTGTGCCTGCACTAACATTGTAAAACCACAGATTTCTACGTTCTGTGGTGAGGTGTGGGCGTTCAGTTCCTTATCACTTTCTTACGATTTCACTAAGCTTTAGATACCTTCCATACAGGCTGAAGACAGTATACGTGAAGAGTCGACTGACGTTATCGTTTCTGAGATGCTCGTTCTCAGGTGTCGGGCCATAGTACACTGTCAAATACGCTTACGTCAGTAAATTTCCACATTTGCGGCCCGTATTGTTGCTACGCTGATTCACATGGCTCAAATGGCACTGAGCACTATGGAACTTCTGAGGTCATCAGTCTCCTAGAACTTAGATCTACTTAAACATAACTAAACTAAGGACATCACACACATCCAAGCCCGAGGCAGGATTCGAACCTGCGACCGTAGCGTTCGCGCGGCTCCAGACGCTACGCTGATTCCTCAAACGTCTCTGCTCCGTTTATATACTCTGATGGCCAAAACATAAGGAATGTGTCACTACCAGATATCATTGCTCGATGAGATTTGGACGTTACATAGCAAGAACTGCTACAATATAGTATAGAAGATTACAATTACGAATAACTTATGTTGGAACCGTCACTTAGAATGTGGAAAACGAACCAAAGACTGCGATTTATTGGCAAAACACAAAGAAAAGGCAACTAAAGAGACTGCCTATTGTACGCTTCTCCTTCCTTTTCTGGATTATTCCTGTGCAGTTTCGGACCCGTATCAAATAGGACTGACAAAGGCCATCGAAAAAGTTCAGAGAACAACGGCACGTTTGCATGATCGCGAAATAGGTGCCGCGGATGTGAAGAGCAAATTGGGGTGGCAATAATTAAAGCAAAATCTTTTTTCGTTGCGGCAGGATCTTCTCGTGACCTTTCAGTTACCAAATTTCTCCTCCGAATGAGGAAATATTGTTTTGGCGCCCACCTACATAGCGATGAATGATCATCATAATAAGAGAAATCAGAGGTCGCAAGGAAATATTTAAGCGTTCGTTTTTCCCGAGTGCTCTTCGAAAATGGGGCGGTAGAGAAACAGCTTGAAGTTTGATCGATGGACCCTGTACCAGACACTAAATTGTGAATTGCACTGTATTCATGTAGATGCAGATACAGATCTAAAAGAAATACGCAACGAAAAGTCAGATATGACACTTTTATTCAAAAACAGTAATTACACTTAAGACACTCCGGTTTGTTAGGGTCCGCTGGACACTACAAAATGGAGGAAAAAAAATGCTTTTTATAAACGTATGTGATCATCAGGGACGGCAGTGCATGCTCTGGAACGCGCTCCCGTGCTGGTCACAAGTTTGATAAGCAGTTCTTGTGACAGCGTTCCAGTCCGCCATCAGCGTCTTTTACAAGTGCTGGATGGTAGTTGCCGGATACCGACGTGCTGCAATATGCCTTCCTAACGAAACCCACACGTGCTCAATGGGGTTTAAGTTGGGGGAACGGGTGGGCCGGGAGCTTCCGAAAATCCTCTCGTTGCAGGAGTTCCTCCATCAGCACAGTTCGATCTCGTCACTCATTGTCATTCATTAAAGTGGAGTTAGGGCGAATGCACACCTAAAAACAGGAAAAAGGTGAGGAGTAAGGTGTCACGATAACGTTGACCAGTGCGTGTACCGTGTTCAAAGATCTGAACCTCCTTAGGATCATGCAAATTTATGCATCCTCACAACAGCACATCTGGAATGTAGGAGTACTTTCTATGTATGCTATGTTTCTAGGCAGTGACATACACTGAAGCGCCAGAGAAACTGGTATAGACATGCATGTTCAAATACAGAGATATGTAACCAGGCAGGATACGGTGCTGAGGTCGACAACGCCTATATGACAACAAACGTCTGGCGCAGTTGTTAGATGATTACTGCTGCTACAACGAGTGGTTATCAGGATTTAAGTGAGTCTGAAAGTAGTGTTATAGTCCGGGCACGAGCGATGGGACGCAGCGTCTGCAAGGTAGGGATGAAGTGGGGATTTTCCTGTACTATCATTTCACGAGTGTACCGTGAACATCAAGAACCCGGCAAAACATCAAAACTCCAACATCACTGTGGCCGGAAAAAGATCCTGCAAGAACGGGACCAATGACGACTGAAGAGAATCGTTCAGCGTGACAGAAGTGTGCTGCAGATTTCAATGATGGGCCTTCAGCAAATTTCTGTGTGCGAACCATTCGACGAAGTGCTTTCGGAGCCGAAAGCCCACTCTTGTACCCTTGGTGACTGCGTGACACAAAGCTTTACGCCTCTCTTGGGCCCGTCAACACAGACATTGGACTTTTGATGACTAGAAACGTGCTGCATGATAGGACGAGTCTCGTTTCAAATTGTATGTAGCGGATGGACGTGTACGGTTATGGAGACAACGTCAATGAATCCATGGACCCTGTGTGTCAGCAAGGAATTTTTCAAGCTGGTCAGGGCCCCATAATTGTGTGGGGCCTGTGCAGTTGGAGTGGTATGGGACGCCCGATACGTCTAGATACGACTCTGACAGGTGACACGTACGTAAACATCCTGTCTGATCACCTGCATACATTCAAGTTCAGTGTGCATTCCGACTTCGGAAATTCCAGTAAGACAATACGACACCCAGACGTCCAGAATTGCTACAGAGTGGCTTCAGGAGCGTCCCTGAATTTAAACATTTCCGCTGGCCACTAAACTCTCCAGACATGAACATTATTGAGCACACCTGGGATGCCTTCCAACGAGCTGGTCAGAACTCCACCACCTCGTACTCGAACGGATTTCCGGACAGCCTTGCAGGATTCATGGTGTCAGTTCGCTCCAGCACTATTTCAGACATTATTCGAGTCCATGCCTAGTCGTATGGCGGCAGTTCTGCGTGCTCGCGGAGGCCCTACACGAAATTAGGCAGGTGTACCCATTTCTTTTGCTCTTTAGTGTATCATGCGTCCTGACGTTTTGCACTCCAGAGTGTACCTTCCTCACCGTGGCACGTTCTTCAGTGCCATCAGGTGGTTTTCAATCTCACTGTGAAGGTAGTCCCAGTAACGTTCCATTTAATATGCTGTTCGATTTAATATGCTTGCATACGCTTTAGTGGCTGTTATGAACAATCGGAAATAGGAGAATGAATGAATTACATCAGCTTTGTGTGTGATGCACGTAACTCCTTTGCACACTCTAGCCTTGCACGTTGAATGAAGCTGAGTCAGCCAGGCCCCAGAATACAGATGTCGAAGCACGAAACTAACCCATGTAGCCGCAAACGGAAACCCACGGCCGAACGTTACTAATTCACTCATACCTCAAAGAAGTTATTGCATACAGCGACCAAAGATAAATTTTCTACCTAATTCAACGAGTAGTAAACATTGTAAGCGCCATTTGGTTACTGTTTATTCTCACTTTTTTTTAAACGTGTCTAGATTATAAAACAGATGAAATAATGCACAAGTGTGTACCATATTAAATACGAAAACAAAATTCCAATATATTAGTGTATCTACGGATAATGCTATTCTGCGGAGGAAAATAAAATAAGTAGGAAAGATGAGGAATTGAGAAAGAAGGAAACAGGGAAATACAAAAGATTTCTGGAATAGAGGAGATTCATACTACTTGACTGTACTACGCAACACTACACTTCACTATATTTCTGTACATGACATCAGAAGTAATACTTATTTTCTCATTTGTCTGGAGCTTTAGGCTTTGTCATGCTCTTATGAAATCCTTTAAAGTTCTTCCCTAGGTTAATTTCCTCACTTTTACGCAAGAACATTGTGTTTCGATACGTGGTCCCGGCGCATCTCATCGTGTGACTTCTAGTCTGTCTTTTGGCGTGGTAGACTTGCATATTGTAAGCTGATATTTTGCCTATCAGCAGCTTCAGCGCATCTTATGACACACTTACAGAGAATGTGGTTCAGGGTGTATGTGGTGCAATTTATTTTTAGTAAGCATGTGATATATGGAGCTTATGAAGAAAGCTAGTGTATTCCTCGCTTGATCCGTGAAACGCAGGACAGTTTTGATCTTTCTTTTCTGGTATGTAGGAAGTCATAGTTTCTCATCCGTGTTTCTGCCCTGTCTCAGATTTGTTTTCATATCATTTTCACCCTTTTTAAGCCAGAATGAGAATTTTTCTGTTTTACAGTAGATCCTGTGGTAGTTGGTGTTTCTCTAAATGTGACTGAATTTTCTCATGTTGAGAAATTCTAAATGTACCTGCCGGACGCAAGAGTATCCACCGTTCTTTCTGAAGGGCCTCCACTACCTTTCTCTATGCGCCATCACCGGCATCACATTATGATTACATGCAAACTGAAAAAATTTGGGAAGTAGTTACAGCAAAAAATTGACTGACCTACTTTGAACTTCACTGAGAAATTGTGGAACGTTTCGAGTAATCAGGTCGAACTGAAATTGCGGAGCTCGTCGACTTCGAGAGTACAGTTCAGTCGCTGGAACAGTCGACATTATGCCCTCGGCTGGCTCATATTTGCCACACCGTAACAGTAACAGCGATAATCGGCTGAATTACCTTTTCAGTGTTTGTTAAACCTGACATGATGTCCTTGGAGGAAATCCGCAATCATTGGTAGCGAAACTGGGTTTCTTGTTGTCCGTCTTGACTCCTTGAATATTTTTAAATGGCCGGTTTTGGTTCAAAATGAGCCATGTGATCTCTCAAGTTTTCTCGACCTGGGCGGTTAGTATTGTGGTTTCGGGTATTCGGCCGAGCTCTTGTTCCCATTTGATGCATAAAATGTAGACGACCGTTCCAGCCATTTGGTTGGAATCCAGGTAGGGAATAAACAGCAAAACTCGCTGAGCCAGATCGCTGGTCGATCATCAGCGGTCGGCTTATCTTTGGCGCGTCCCCGGGCATGAGCATCTTTGCGTTTTCGGCTGGAGCGCGCGGGACGGCGAGAGGCAGTCGGTTTGGGGCGGCCGGTGAGACTGGCGGAGTTGTGGCTCGGGCGTAAGCACATGTGTAATGTCTGTTACGCTGGGGCTGTTTGCGAATCGTGAAGCTCGTGCGGCGGTTACTGGTTGCCTGGAAGGCATTTCATATAAACTATGCCAAGCCTCGCAGTGAGAGGGGAGTCAGGAGTTGGTGTTGGCCTAGATGTTGGTACAAATTGAGGTGCCTGTGTGAGAAGCACGGCGTGGGCCTGTTGGTTGCTTCGTCCTTCTACCAGCCACCGCAAGCGAATGTTCGGCCGGAATGTCTACAATTTGTGGTGAGCATAGTGTGAACAAGTTATCGTAGGATGTGCTCCCAGCCTGACTCTTAGCCTGTGTTATTTGTGGGTGCCGATCCCTTGTCTGTTACTGCTTCCGGGTGTCCTGTAAGATTTCACAGTAAAACTGTGTTTTTGTGGCATTCTGTGTTTCTGGCTCATCCTCCGCCTAGAAAAGGGAAAGATTTGTGATTTCTTAATGCTGTAATTAAAACATATAAAAAAAGTTTTTTTTAAATTCCTGTTTAATGCCAGACCGATTCAAATTTAGTTTACCTAGTTATTGGCTTAACTCGCGCTTGATGCACTAAATCAGCTTATATTGAAATTGTTTTTTTTTTTTTAATTCCTGTTCAATGTCAGACAGATTCAAATTTAGTTTACCTGGTTATTGGCTTAACTCGCGCTTCACGCACTAAATCAGCTGATATTGAATTTTTTTTTAATTTCTGTTTAATGTAAGACAGATTCAAATGTAACTTCATTTATGTATTTGAAATAAATGTGTTTGATTGATCTTAATGAATTATGTGCAATCGAAGTAAGAGAGCCAGTCCTTCATTAGTGCTTAAGAGTGGCGTGTGGTTCGGGTTGTGGGCCCCGTGCTCGGACCACTCGCCGCACTTGAAGGAGACGACTGGGTTGGCCACAGATATACTGGGGATAAAATGAAAACAACACGACAGAACATCAGGAAGGACACTACGAATCAGGGTCGACGATCCTCAGATGTGACTGTATCGATTAGAAGAAGAACCCTTGCAAATTATAAGCAAAATTAATATGCTACGTCACACGATAACTGTGATGTGGTATGAAAAACTTGCTGATAACTTGGGTCGGATTACTCCTGTAACCAGTACAGTCAGACCTGAGGGATGGTTCATGTTGAATCGAAACCGGTCATTATAAAAAATTAAGGGAATCAAAGTGGGCTATAAGAAAACTTTTATGAAATAATACACACTGCAACAGACCATTGTTACTAAAAATTTTCTAGCACGACTCGTTGCGGCAGCACACTGCCATCATCAGGTTCATTTAATGTTACTTTTACTTTGTAATTAAAACAAAGGAGGTTAATTTTCTTTGTGGTGTGTTCCAGTGACGCTAAGGGTCTAAAAAGACATCTGCTCAGGAAGATATATATGTTGTAACATAACCTCACTGGCGCGCACAACAAAGAAAACTAACTACACTTCTCTTTAATGACAATGTAAAAGGAGCTGTAAATGCACCTGATGATGGCAGCATGCTGCCGAAACACATCTTGTTAATAATATGTTGGAAACAAATGATTGTTGCAGTATACATTGTTTCAGAAAAATCACAGTCGTAGCTCTAAAACAACATTCACGTAACATGGATAAATTTAAGTCAAAATAAGAGTACTACTTTGCAGCGGTCCAGCCTGGTCACGGCTCGCACTGGCTACCTACGCAAGCCGCGGCGGCTCTTGGCACGCGCCCCGCTGGGAGGGAGAACGATGTGCGTGCGCCGGTTGACGCTAATGGCGAGTACCGCGGGGCGGGACGCGTGGGCACAGGACGCAAATACTCGTACGCTTCTGCTCTCCACACTAATGGCCGCCATCCGCCGCGCGCTGGCTGCCCACTGCGCTCCGTTTTGGCAGCCGGAGCTGCGCTGCTGCTGCTGCTGCTGCTGCTGCTGCCGCCGCCACTGTTGAAACCATTCCAAAGAGTCTCCCTCTCGTAATATAGTTCAACAGACTTCGTTGTACGAGGGCGTGCAGGAAAGTAAATGGCACCACAATCAATATCTGTCCTTTCAACCCTCAGTCTACAATTCTGTTTCCTTTCCTTTTCTTTCTTTTCACTTTATGGTATCTAGGGCGGCAAAGAGGATGGTGAGTGGAGCGAGGGGTTGCGTGGGGGAGGGGGGGGGGGGGAGGATTGTAGGGGTTCAAGGGGCGCGGTTCGGAGGGTGGGGGAGCAAGCACCAGCCAGTCTGTTCAGCTTGCACTCTTAATGAGAGCATTGATGCAGCGTTGATGCAGGAACCTTGAAGTACTGAGGCTCATATTGCAAGCGACCAAGAAAGCGAGTGCCAACAGATGATCTAATTAAGTGAATTAAGCGAGCTGGCCGGAGTGGCCGAGCAGTTCTAGGCACTGTAGTCTGGAACCGTGCGACCGCTACGGTAGCAGGTTCGAATCCTGCCTCGGGCATGGATGTGTGTGATGTACTTAGGTTAGTTAGGTTTCAGTAGTTCTAAGTTCTAGGGGACTGATCACCTCAGATATTAAGTCCCATAGTGCTCAGAGCCATTTGAACCATTTCTTAAGGAGATGGGAGGTATGATACTGCAAGGAATATGTGAGTACTGCTAGACCTAAGTCAAAACAAGGGCACCGGAGTCGACGTCATTCCCCCAGATTTATTGACATCTTCAGGAGAGCCAGTAAAGTCAAACCTATTCCCCCTGGTGTGCAAGGTTAATGCGACAAGCGAAATACCGTCGGACCTCAAGCTAGAAATGTGAAAGTTTGTGAAGTCTTAAGAGACCAAACTGCTGAGTTCGGCCGAAAAAGAGAATTTTTCTCCTGTGATATAATTGTAATTAAACAATTTTTTTCACTTGTACTGTGAAACCTTACTCACGGCCAGATTTCGTGATTCTACGTCAACGAGAAGTACCCTGTAGTTTTCGATGAGTGGTTTTTCGAGTATCAGACATGTCAGTTGAATGGCTGTATCTTTTGTTTGCATTGTCTCGGAAGCTTAAATTTCTTTACACCACGAAGGGACCGTAGACATTAGTGCGTGACACAAATTTCAACTTTAGACGTGTACCCGTTCCTAAGACAATGGGGTCTTAACAGTCGGACTGACAGATAGTAGCACAACAGACGACGCAAAAATTTTTCATGCTATAGTTACACTCTCCCGATTTTTGTCCTTTACTTCTGTGTAAGGTAGCTACCTGCCAAGTTTCATGATTCTAGATCAACGTGAAGCAGCCTATAGTTTTGGCGAAAGAGTTTGCGAGTATCAAAATATGTGAGTTAAATAGCCGTATCTTTTGACTGTGTTGTCGTAAATGCTTTATTTTTTTGCAACTCCACATAACTGTAGATCTTCGTATGTGAAATAAATTGAAACTTTCTACGTCGAACCGTTCCTGAGAAATTAGGTTTGTAGCAGTCGGATCGACAGACACAAGGACAACAAAGTGATCCTATAAGGGCTACGTTCTTACCGACTGGCTAAGGAATCTTAAAAACTGTAGAACTCCCGGAAGACTAATTTGGATTTCGGAGAAGTATAGGAACAAGTGACGCAATAATAACCGTATCTTACAAGATGTGTTAAATGAAGATACACACAGTCGTATCTTTGTGGCATTGATTGATTTTGAGAAAACATTTAGCAATGTTGACTGGAATACACTCTTTGAAACTGTGAATGCAGGAGAGATGAATTTAACGGAGTGATAGGTTATTTACAATTTGTGCAGGAACTAGACTCCAAATGTTAAGGAGACCTTTCTGAAGGTCTTTGGGAGGAGTAGCCTTGTACGAAGTCAGACGTGGACGGTACGTAGTTAGTAAAAGAAAAAACTACACCCTAAGATACAACAAAAATCATCAGTTTGGTAACGGTGTAACGGTGAGAAATCAGTCTGTCTGCCTGTGTGTGTGTGTGTGTGTGTGTGTGTGTGTGTGTGTGTGTGTGTGTGTGTATCGTGGAGGAGCGAAAAAATCGTTCAAATGGCTTTGAGCACTGTGGGACTTAACTTCTGAGGTCATCAGTCCCCTAGAACGTAGAACTACTTAAACCTAACTAACCTAAGGACATCACACACATCCATGCCCGAGGCAGGATTTGAACCTGCGACCGTAGCGGTCGCACGGTTCCAGACTGTAGATGGAGGGGCGAATGGAGTTATAAACTTTAATGGCCAACCAAGGGATGAATACAGTGAGTACGTTCAAACACATGTAGGCAGCAACAGTTATTCGGAGATGAAGAGTCTTGTTCAGGATAGGGATCAGCATCAAACCAGTTTTCGGACCGAGGAACATAACAATAACAAGAATGTGAGAGCTGATTTACTTCACTTCGACTGGTTACGGTGGGGTCTGTTTTATTAAAGAAGTTTCCTATTGAGCGAGACAAGTGCGCTATCTGATTTCAAAGACACAGAACTTCCTGCCTTTGCAACTGTGTCGTAGCTACTTCAGAACGGTAATTCGTAGAGACCTTAAAACGTTCTGCCCCAAAATAAACGGAACCTGAAAACCCAATCTACACATTGGTCTCGCATAGTTTGCAACGCCTGTGCCATCTTCTTCCTTTTCTTCTTCTTCTTCTTCTTCTTGTCGCGAAGCTCCCATAGCTGTCGCCGCATCCCGCATCTCAGTTGCCAAACGCATCAATGTCGCATTCCTCCTCATCCTACTCCTCTTCTCTCCATCGCTTTTTGGGTACTCATTAAGCAACCTCTCCATGGTCTTCTCCTTCCAGGAGGTTACCATTAAAGTATTCTCTCTGGCACTTGGTCATCTTCCGTAGTTCTGACATGCGCTAATCTTCCTAGCTGTCTTTCTTCTATTCCATCCGTAAAACTACAATAGGTCTTTTCCTTATTATTCAATTTCTTACTCGGTCAGGTCGGGAAATTCTAAATTCTCTTCTCAAGCGGTCCATTTCTTAAGTTTGGCTCAAGGTCTCAGTCAAAACCCTTGGGCGCCGCTGAGTTAAATGCACATTGATGAAAAGTAAGGGTGCTCAAAG
Source organism: Schistocerca piceifrons (assembly GCF_021461385.2). NCBI lineage: Eukaryota > Metazoa > Arthropoda > Insecta > Orthoptera > Acrididae > Schistocerca > Schistocerca piceifrons. The sequence goes on along the minus strand of NC_060140.1, from coordinate 450,960,654 downwards.
ACACATAAGAATATTTATTGTGTTCCCACGTGGCTCAGCTCGCGTCAGATGCAACAGAAAACCAATGAATTATTCATTCTTTAGTGGAGTGTCCACTGTTAAGAAACTTTCTGACAGACTGAAACTGTTTGTTGGACCGGTAGTCGAATCTGTATACTTCCCCTTCTCAGTCAGGGCTTGTATTGAGGAAGTGTTTAATCTTGGCGTTTCTGGTATGCTAAAATTAATTTTGCGAAATACAAAGATAGGAAGCGTAGGTGACTGACTTTTACAAGTTGCGAATAAGACAACAATGAAATGTAAAGTACAAAGTTAACATATGGCCAACCATTTCCTATTCCCATAAATGAATCCAACAACTATAGTCATTTTTATCGTGTCTGCTGAGAGCGCTATTCAGTTTTTGATTTTTGCAACAGTGTCACTTTCGGTAGTCTTGTAGAGTACTAACAGAGATGCGCACTGCGATTAAACCTTTCATAGGACTAGAAAGCTACTCATCCTCATAGTGAAATATAGATATCCAAATCCTCCGTATTTTACCACTACCGTAACTATACACACTCGACATTGCTTTCCATTGTTCAATCTAATTGACTCGTTTACCTACAACATTACTATGTATGTTGACCTTCCCGAAAGCTGTTCCATCGGAATTCTAAAGTTTCCGCCCTGCTCATTAACAGCGTTATATTGTTGCTTCCGATGACCCCACATACTCCAAGTTTTATACCAAGGTGATTTTAACGAGTGAACGCCTGCTAATTTAGTGTCGAGGAGAAAATGATTACAATTGCTGGTTAACTGAACTATAGAAACGACAAATTTCAAATTATGAAAAAGAACATCCTTCACAGATAATAACCGTATTGATTTCTACATATGCTTCGGCTTCGTGTTATGTTCATTTAACTTAATGCGCACACAGGGTTTGACAGTTACGGAAAGCAAGACTGCTTCTTCTTACAGCTGAGCTAGCGCTTTGCCTTTAGTGACCTCGACAAGAATACCTACATCAACTACCTATATCCTATCGCTCAGAGATGACTTGAGCTATGTAGGTACATTAACACATGGCAGTTTTGTGTCTATTCCTCAATACTTACCGCTTCCTAAGGGAAAGTTAGCATAGAAATTTATAGTCTTCGTGATAAAATGTTCATTAGAGCACGAAAGCCAAGTAACCCCTGATTTATACTCAACGGCATCGTATCTCTGTAAGCATCTACCCATACAGCAAAAGGTAGTATCTCGCTCTGGTACCAGCACTCTGTTAACAGAAGTGCAGTAAAGTTGAAAATACCTGGAAACGAATCTCGCGCAATATTAATCCGAGGTAGCAACAAGTCGCTACGTTAAATGGTTTCTTCCGCTATTGAAACATTCACCAGGGTGGATATACAGTTCGTAGTTTGCTTGTTGAATTCAGCCTGCTGTTGTTTCCGGGAGCAGAACATCTGTAAACATCTACGCTGTACCTTTCCGTAAAACAATTATTTACGTTCCGCTCCTCTGCACTCCAATGAATTCGACAAGCGGATGCTGAGAACTCAGCTTCTCCGTTAACGACGATACAGCGCCGTCAATAAATACTGTATGGTGTTCGTAGCGTGTACCAGCATTTCCGGCGCAGAAATATGTTTTCCGCCTGTTGCATGCGCAGCAGATGGAACGCATGTAAAACAGCTGGTCGTTTGCGTATCAAAAGTTCCCCACCCGTGTGATCGAAACCAAAACAGTCGAGTTATCTTTACGATCAGTGGTGTTTGGCCTCAAAATTTAGAGCAGATGTATCTGCAGCGGCTTGGATGGCGATACCACGGTTGAGGGCCCAGTGCTGTAAAACTGCCAGCACGTACAGATGAAAACGTCGACCACCAATGTGACAATCGTAATAAGAGTAGTACTTATTAATGTTTCGAATTTAAGGGAATTGAAAGGGTTTTCGCCCTAACAGTCCCACAGTGAGACTTTAGTACAAGGGATGTCATGATGTCAGTACCCTCTAAAGTGCCCGGCCGCCAAGCCGCGCGTTCTAGCGTGCTGTTTCCCGAGCGGGTAGGCGTGCCGGTCCCCGGGACGAATCCACGCGGCGGATTAGTGTCCAGGTCCGGTGTGTTGGCCAGCCTGTGGATGGTTTTTAAGGGGGAAGGGGGGGGGGTTAGGACGTCATACGGGCCGATTGGAAAAGGAGAGGCATCTCAGGACATTTTAATTTCCAGTGTCTATACTTTTACAAATAAATTCATAAAACTTTTGTCAGCATCATCAGGAAGGATTCAGGATTCACACCCATTGCAGTGTAAGTTCGAAAACATAACAAAATATATTTTTTACGTTCTAAATTTCATCATTTTTTCACTTACTAATGGCTGCATTTGTTGCTGTAGGTACACTTTTCTTCACAAGTTACAGAGATTCTTCGATGAATTTTGCACAGCATACACACCACACTCACAGGTGTATGAAAATCTAGAATTTATTTAATTTATGAAAAAACGAATGAACTTTTATATTTTAAACTTCATGTTTAGAAAAAAACACAAATTTTATAATTATTTACCTCAATTTTTACCACAGTTTTTAATAGATTCGGAGAATTCTAGAGTTTCATACACCTTTAAGTATGGTTTGTACGCTGTGCAAAATTCATCGAAGAATCTCTCTTATTTATGAAGAAAAGTGTACCTATAGCAACAAATGCGGCCATTAGTAAGTGAAAAAAATGATTAAATTTCACACGTGAAAAAAATTACTTCGTTATGTTTTAGAACTTCAACTGCTATGGGTGTGAATTCTATATCCTTCCTGGTCATGCTGACAAAGTTTTATTAATGTTTTTGTAAAAGTATAAACACTGGAAATTGAAATGTCCTGTGGTGCCTCTCCTGCTCCAAGTCGGCCCGTTTGACGTCCTACCCCCCTTAAGGTGGTTTTCCTTCTACCTCGGCGAATGCGAGCTGGTTCCCCTCATTCCGCCTCACACTATGTCAGCGATTGCTTTGCAAACGCACCATTATTACTGTACTAAGCAAACATTTGGGCTACACTCGTCTGGTATAAGATGAGACGTTCACGGGATGTGGGAGGGGGGCGGGGTCCACTGGGGGCCGAACCGCACAATAACTCTGGGTTCAGCGTGGGGCGGCGTTGGGGTGGGTGGACTGCTTTTGCCTGTTGTGGTGATGTGAACCACTGAGAGCTACCGTGGGACGAAGCCTCTCCCTCTTTTGTAGGTCCCCGGTTCAATACACACTACAAACCCCCTAAAGTGGCTCCTAAAATTATGTGACATAAGTTTCATTACATCAAATACAAAATTTACGAGCGTTAAATACTTCCTCACCTGCTCCATTGTAACATTCTCTAAGCCGATGTAACACCTTGTAATGTCCCCTCTGCAGAATGACAAATCCTAACTTGTAACGTACTGGACCCGTTGGACTGTCTGGTACGGTAAGTGGTAGATTTACAGGGGTGCATCGCAGATCCTGCGAGGTGGCAGCGTAGTCATCCTCCGCACTTTCTCGACCTGTAATCTTACCTGCCCTTACCTGCAGTTCAGCCGCTCGTACATTATTCGGCACCCTGTGGATTCATGACTTAGCAAATACGTAGAACTAGGGTTTTGGAGATAAATTCCGTGCTACTAAATAATGAAAGGCGGTTCTGATAAAAGCAAATACATTCTAGAGACACATTCTTTGACACAATTTATTACAAACAAATTGGAAAATTGTAGTTTGCACGCCAGAATCCAGCCAGACAGCGGTCAGACGGATATGTCCCTCTAAGTGGGTTTAAGACCTTTTTTGGTTGATGTCAGTCAGGCTACTCCCAATTGTGATGGTATTAATGTAATTCACTCAGCTGCCACGCGTGTCTTTTAATGAACCAGGACAGGATATTGCATTACCAGATTCCACGGAACTCAGTCTTTACTTACACTTGATACCCCATATAAAAATAAGCATGATCATATCCAATTGGTCATAATGATCACTGGCAGAAAGCAAAAACAGAATTGCAGCAGCAGGAGCGACCAAAGCAGCTGACTTACCGTGTTCAATGACTGTCGTGTTGTTGCACGCAATAAGCTTTGTTCAGTTAACTGTTTACGTCTGTGCCTCAATAATTGTTACGTATTAAGATAAACATTCATTCACAGTCGCCGGCCGCGGTGGTCTAGCGGTTCAGGCGCTCAGTCCGGAACCGCGCGACTGCTACGGTCGCAGGTTCGAATCCTGCCTCGGGCATGGATGTGTGTGATGTCCTTAGGTTAGTTAGGTTTAAGTAGTTCTAAGTTCTAGGGGACTGATGACCACAGAAGTTAAGTCCCATAGTGCTCAGAGCCATTTGAACCATTCACAGTCAAAATAACTTCTACACGTGCGCGAACAATACTCTGTCAGGGTCTTATTCAGATTTATCCAAAAATCAAAGCTTAGTTTGCAATCTTGATGGAGCGCAACTGCCGTCCTTCCATACTGCTCCCTGGTCGAACCGCTAGTCGTCAACAGTGGCGAGCTGTGCGCCCTTCTCCCCCACTAAAACGCTTGTGGAAATTTTGGTTTTTTTTTGGGAAATTTGTGGTAAGGTGTTATGGGATCAAACTGCTGATGTCATCAGTCCCTAAGCCTACACACGACATAATCTAACTTAAACTAACTTACGCTATGGACAACACATACAGCCATACCCGAGGGAGGAATCGAACCTCCGACGGGGGGAACTGTATGGACTGTGACAAGGTGTCCCAGACCGATCGGCTAAACCGCTTGTGACATCAGCCACCATCTCTTCCCTTAAAAGAGATACTGAGCCCTGGCAAATTTGCCATTTTGAAGAGCGCGCCGCGGTGCATAGTGTGAAGCAATCGCCTTCCGTTTCTGGAGGTGGCGCCGTTGTGGCAATCGCGGCTTTGGTGTCTCCCTCTGGTTGGAAAGGGAAAAGGTTGTCTATTCGCATGCCATTTAGGGGGCGCTATGAGTCGGCAGAGAACCCCCGCCCCCACCACGTCTGCCACCCACACCATTGTCCTCTCCAATCCTGGCCCTCAATTCCTTGATGCCCGCTCCCTCACCCTCGCCATGCAGAAATACTACCCCAATGCCTCCATATCCCTTCTGATTCCTCGCAAGAACTCGGTCCTCATTAAATCCCCTGATGCTTCCTTTCACACCGACTCCTCTCCCGCATCCTCTGTATCCAATTTGGCCAACGTGCAACCCTCACGCCCTACCACACCCCGTCCTCTCCCCATCAGCCTCAACCTCCCCAACGTCCGCCAACCTTCACCGCTGTGATCACGAAGCTGAACCTTGTGATCACGGAGGCTGAGGTGTTGGCAGAACTCAACTCCCGGCCCGACATTGAAATCCGCTCAGCCCGTCGCATCTTCAATGATGCCGGGCCGACTTTTCTCATGCGGATATTCACAGAATCCTCCTCCTCCATTGACCGCCTCCTCACTGAGGGAGCCCTCATCTACAATCGCTGTCATAAGGTGGACCCCTCCTGTTGCCCAGTCCAATCCTACCGCTGGCAACGCTGTCTCACGTACAACGACCACATTACCTCTGCCTGCAAGAACCCCCATACTTGTCCCCACTACAAAGCTTCACATTTCCTCAAGAATTGCCCCAACCTCACCTCTCCCCCCTCCTGCAACACTTGAAACGAACCACATCCAACCTACTCCTTGAAGTGTAAAGCGAAACCTCCTCCAGTCACCCCTGAGCTCACCGTCCCTGTCCGTCCTGTTGATGACCCCATGCACCCCAACAACTCGCTCCGCCCTCCACCTACTGCAGAGGACATCATCTGTTTCATCACCATTGTGCTCCAAAACATCCACCCCTTCCAGCGCTCCCACACCCTTTCCGAAATCGCCCTCACTGTCCGTTCCATCTTCCATCTTACCACCTATGCCACATACTCCCACAACCAGGCCCACTTCACATTCACCCCCCTCACCACCCTCGTTTAACTCTCCCCTCCCATGGTACAACAACCCTACCGTATCCTGTACCACAACATTCACTCCCTGCCCACCCACAAACTCCTCTACCCCCACACCCTCTGTCAGCACCGCATGGATGCCTTCGTCCTAAATGAAACCTTCCTTCAGCCCCGTATCTCCATCTCCATGGCTCCTTACTTCCTTCACCGCACCGATAACCCGTACCCTCTGGCGCGTGGCAGAGTTGCTATAGGCCACCTCAAGCACCTCCCTGTCTGACCCCAACCTCTCCTTAACAATCCTGCCGAGCTTCTCACCCTCAGCCTCTTCTTCCCCACCCTTACCATTCCTGCGCCACCATTTAGGTCCGCTCTCGCACCCCCATCCCGTACGATTTCCTGGCCCACATTGACTGCACCTTCTCCAACTGCGTGATTGCTGCCGACCTCAATATCCACAGCCGTGATCCTGCCGACCTCCAGTAGTGGCATCAGTTTCTCACCATCCTCCAGGGAGACCTGGTTCCCCTGCCTCAGCACACCCGACCCGCATCCAACACCACTCCCGATTTGGTCCTTGCCTCTCCCAACCTCCATGTGTGCATCACTGCAGATGTCCTTGACCTCATTGGCATTGACCACGCTCCTGTTCTCCACACTATCTCTAACGGTCGCCATCCCCACAAAGCTCCTCACCCTGACGTCCCTCCTAAACTTGTCCATGATTACTCCCGTGCCAACTGGGATGCCTACCGGGACTCCATTCACACCCAGGTTGCCGGCCACGACCTTACCCTCCAATCTCCTGATGACATCTCTCGCACTGCTGCCTTCCTGCACCAGACCTTGTCTGACGCTGTCGCCCCCCATATCCCCACCAAAGCCATCCACCCTCACTGCCCTGCCCTGCCTCCACAGGCCGTCCTCCTCTTTCGAGAGTCCCGCCGCCTCTACCGCTATTTTCTCCGCACTCGTGACCGGGATACACTTACCCACCACCGGAAATTACAACGACACATTCGCAACATGCTTAAAGCGAAGAAACGCCGAGCCTGGCGCCAGACATGTACACAACTCAACACCATGCTCCCCATTAACTCTTCCAAGTATTGGTCTTCATTCCACCGCCTTACTGGGAACCACCCCACCCCCCAGTACCCTCTCCTCCTTAATGACCGTCCCTTTCCTGACAACCTCAGTAAGGCCAACCACTTTGCTTCTCACCTCTCCGATGTTTTTTCCATCCCAGATGATCCCCACTTTGATTATTCCCTCTTCCCTGACGTCTTGGACCGTACAAATACCTCTGTTCCTCCCCTTGCTCCTAGCTTCCAGTACTTGGGCCACACACCATCATCTGAACTTAACACTCCCATCACTACCCAGGACATCAGCCACACACTCCACACTAAACGCAACACTGCTCCCGGCCACGACTGCATTACCTACCGCAACCCCAAACACTGCCCTCCCTCCTTCCTTTCAATCCTTGCCACCCTCTACAATGTCATCCTTGCCACTGGCTTCTATCCCGACCTGTGGAAAACCTCCCGTATCCTGATGTTCTCCAAACCCAACAAGCCTCCATCTGATGCCTCTTCCTATCGTCCTATCTGTCTCACATCAGTGTTCAGCAAGCTCTTGGAATCCATCCTTTCCCGGCGCATCCATCACCACTTCTGCCAAAACCACCTCCTCCCCAACACCCAATGTGGCTTTCGACCTTCCTTCTCTGTTGATGACCAACTCCTCCGCCTCACTCATCTCCTCTCCCTCCAGCTTAACTCTTGTCGCTCCGCCATTTTTGTCTCCCTTGACCTCGAAAAGGCCTACGACCGTGTCTGGCATCCCGGTCTCCTCTTTAAACTCCAAACCTACGCCCTTCCTATCAATTACATCTGTCTGATGGCCTCCTTCCTTTCCCACCGCCCCTCCTATGTTACCATCCGTAATGGCAATTCCCACACCTTCTACCCCTCTGCGGGTGTGCCCCGGGGCTCTGTCGTCTCCCCTCTCCTCTACCTCCTGTACACGGCAGATATGCCCCAACCCCGCCCCCCTCCAGTACACCTTTTGCAATATACTGATGACACCGCATTCTTCGCCATCGCTCCTACCGTCCAACGGTTCCAACACCTTCTCCAGAATCACCTTGACCTTTTTGCTGCATGGTGTAACCAGTGGCTCCTGAAAATCAATCCTTCCAAGACCCAGGCAATCATCGTAGGTCATACCACTCACTCTTTCCGGCTCCTGGATTTCTCCCTTACTGTCTGCGCCCATCCAGTCCACCTCACCCCCACCCTCACCTACCTTGGCCTCACCATTGACCGTCACCTCACCTAGATCCCTCCACTCCATCCAATCCAAAGCCCACAGCCACCTCGGACTCTTCAAACTCCTCTCTGGCCGGACATGGGGGTTGCACCCCTCTACCATCCTCCACACCTACAAATCCTTAATCCGTCCCATCCTCTGTTATGCCAGTCCTGCCTGGATATCTGCCCCCCCCCCCCCTCAAATTCTATGTCCCTCCAGATCCTTGAGCGTCATGCGCTCCGCCTCGCCTTCCTTATATGCCTCCCGTCCCCCATGCAGATCCTCTATGATCTCATTCCTTTCCCCCATCTGCTCCTCTTCCTCAAACATATCCGCATCCTCTTCACATCCCGCCACCTTGAACCCCCTCACCCCCTGGTTGCTCCTCTCCTCTCCCATCCCCGCCCCCTGCCACGTCTTCACTGCTGTATCCCCCCTACCCTCCATCTCTACGCCCTACATCTCCTTTCCCAAGGTGGCTTCCATCAACTCCCCCTCCTGGATGGTGCCCTCTCTCCCTCCATATATCCCTCCTATCAACTCTGATCCTCAACCCTCTCCTTTCCTCCGTCCTTTCCCTGGGCTCCCTCTTCCTCCCCCCTTCCATCCTGTGTTTTCTCCCCGCCTAGTTTAGTTTAAAGTAATCTGCTGTGTTGCAGATTAGCACCAGTGTAGCCTTTCAGAAGTTGTTGTGAGCGGTCGTGACAACGGCCGTATCAAAAGGCAGCGGCAAGGTTCTCAGCCCGAAAGCTCATACTGTCAATATTTGTTCTTTCTGCCTCTGAATAAAATTGTTACTTGATATTTTATGGTGCTTTTCTGATTATAATTTTAAATGTTTAAAAAAAAGGGGGCTTTTAGGAATAAAATTTCCATTTGTTGAAAGAAATTTAATTTGTTTTCATCAGTTACCCATTGGCAACTACTTCCACGCTCACATAGTGTGATTAAATGTGTTAATGTTCTTGATGAATCGTTAGTAAATAAAGTAAATTCGTAAGAAAAGGTTTTGAAAGTAAATTCACGGTACAGATACATTTTACCGTATACTTTCCCTGTCGCTTTCTGGGCATATACACTTTTGATTTACACTCTTCTGCAAATTTCACTCTGGCCCTCTGCTCTAATTTAAAGTTATTTCAACCGAACTACTTTTTTACCCTTCAGCAGCCTCTGGTAGGACCATTCCACCTTTATCCTCAAGGCCAGTCCGCCTGTGGATGCTGCATCGTATTTCTAAGCTATCCCTGGCTTTTATGTGCCCTTCCTCCTTCACGGTCTTGCAAGTCACCGTGCTGGTCTACTGCGACCGACTCTGCCCTTATCGAACCCTTCGGCACGCTACCTCCGCTCTGGCCGTCCGTCTGCCTGCCATCCCGCTGTGTTCTAATCGGCGCTCACTTAATTAAAAAGGCTAAAACTTTAGCTTCATTGCCCGTACAGCAACCGGGTTTCTTTCTGCAGCCACCTCATATTCTTAGCTATCGAATGAAGTTCTTAAAGCTATTACTTATCCTAAGCGTGGTCATTCGTTCTCAGCACGTTGCCACGTTTCAACCTTATAATGATTCTGAATGAAACAAGTAATTAATGTGTCTGTTACATTAGGTTGATATAATCTGGCAACTGTTTCTTCCAAAACGTAATTTATTTGTATGGTAAGTGCAATAGCAACTTAGTAACAATGTTAGTTACGTCTCAGGGGTTCTTTAACAATTTTCAAAGTAGCTGAAGTGTTAATACAGATGGAAGAAATTGTATGCCCGGTGCCTTCAAGAGTGAGTTACTAGTTCGTCTTTAAAATTAAAAATTCTGTTTGGTGAAGCATCGCATGAACCGCCCATGAGCAAAGAAGAATGGAACAATCGTCGCCCTACCTCAAGTTTCTGGAAAGACTACGAGAGTAGAACAAAACGCGTCTTACAAAAATTTAGTTAGATATTTTGCTTACATGTAGATTTCTCCTTTTCTCACACACCGGTTCACCGAACAGCAACACAGCGTTGAAAACATTGGTTGATGAAACGACTAAGAAAAAGTACTGGGTTAATGTACTATATAAGAAGAAACAACATACATATTTACAACTATATACATCTATATATAACTACATACACGGCTCTGCAAAAGTTAAGGAACAGCTGGAGTTAGTAACATGGAAACGAATGAAAGAGTGGCAGCATGTTTCCATAGCTCTCCCAATCGTACGCAGAAACTTTGACGTCTCATGGTGTGAGATCAGAGTCACTAAGGCGCAAAAGGGGGCTATCCCTGCAACACTAGACAGTTGAAGGAACGGGAGAAGAAGTATGGGTCAATCAGGAAGCAGCTACGGTGAACTGTGGTGGTCTTCTCGAATATAACGTGGCTCGGAGACAACATTTTAATTACCTCACGCGGGGAAGAATCATCGGGAAACGGGGATAAGGACGATGCGAGACGAGTGTACCCCAGGAGTTGGACATTGCTCACAGTTTTACTTCAGGTGTATGGAGAGCATTCCATATCACAGACACTGCTGCCCGAGGGGGAGTAAGTGGTCGACCATGGTCGACTACAGAAGCAGGTAACCAGTAAGCGGTGCAAGACACGATATCCCACCCTCCACAGTGGCACTACGACTGCGTGGGGAGCGCTCGAGGACCAGTATGCCAATATGTTGTGTTCCGTTGACACCCGCACATCGGGAGCAACGTTTGCGATGGTGCCAAGAGCATGGGGACAGGACCAGCGAGGAGTGCCGCGTGCTTTTCGCAGATTAACTTACAGCAGATTCGGTCTGAGTAGAGAAGTACGAAAGGACAGACACTGTTGGAAGGACAGACACTGTTCTTGATCCCGCAGCCGTACGTATGCGCGATGGAATAGAAATTCTGACATCGAAGGCATACGGGCATTCAAATTAATTAGGTGGCTCCAATTCGTGTTCGACCAGGAAGAGAACCCGTATTTCCCGCTTTACGCGAGCCGCCGCCTTAAGTGCTTCTGCTCTCCGAGCACCTTCTCGTCCAACGCAAATGCGCAACTTGTAGGACGTTAATTACGTAGCGTCCCCTGTCCGCATACTCCTTACTCGCAGCTTCACCCTGATACCAACAAGAGCCAGGGAAGGACAGCGCATCTGCAAGGAAATCATTTGGACGTATCCGAAACAACTGATACTACACATGTATAAATATATACCCCTTAACAGCCATACAATACCATTTCCGTACGGATGCAATCTTGCTGGAATCAGCATGAACCTGCGAGCAGTGACGGACAAGGGGCGCCACGTAAGCAGTTTGCTACTAGTTGTGAATTTCGGTGGTTGAGAAACTTGTTCGGAAAACGTAAGCGCTTAAGGGACCGCTGGCGTAAAGCGGGAAATTCAGGCTCGATTTCTGGTCCGGCACAAATTATCACTTGTTGCGAGAATTCGTTTCAATGCGCGATTGTAGCCGAAATCTGAATTATGTTCATCTATATGGATGACAAGGCGAGACTACATGGAAATGCACAGGTGGAGGAGCTCTTGGTTCGACAGTTCGACAGAATATTCGGTGAATGGAGTGGTCTGCCCGCTCCCTTCAACTTAAATTCCATCGAGCACGTGTGCGAAGCCGAGAAGTGGTGCGTGGCGGGGGGGGGGGGGGGGGGGGGGGGGCTTCCCGCATGATACTGTGTGAAACTCAGACAGGACTATATACTGAGACTCATACAACCTGAGCTGAACTACCCACCACGTTTTCCCCAAAGTACAGAATATTCATACTTGTTTACATACGAAAAAAATGGTTGAAATGGCTCTGAGCACTATGGGACTTAACATCTTAGGTCATCAGTCCCCTAGAACTTAGAACTACTTAAACCTTACCAACCTAAGGACATCACACACATCCATGCCCGAGGCAGGATTCGAACCTGCGACCGTAGCAGTCCCACGGTTCCGGACTGAAGCGGCTGGAACCGCACGGTCACACCGGCCGGCGTTTACATACGAGTCACGATTCTAGTGCAGATGTCTAATTAAAGGTATCTAAGAATTCGTCGTAAGTATGGGTGGCTGCTCAGCTGTGGATTGCAATAACTGTTGCAAAAATGGTTTTTGCATGTTCATATTACATTGGGACCCTGAATGAAGTAAAAGATGAGTCATGGGCTGCCGGCGAGTCAGTTGGGAAACACGCGGCGCTTAGTTGTGTACAGGGCGAGTCAAAAGTCCTTGGACACCTTCAAAAGTTGGAAGATTAAAGCGAAATAGAAATGTGATGATGGGAACATAGGTTTGATGTGAGGCCGTAACTTTTGGAGTGAATGTCATTCATGGCCGCCATCTTGAAATCTGCCATTTTGGATTTGAGTCTTTTTTTTTTAATGGGAATGGGGGTGTATCACACATCATATAACACTCGCTTGAGCTCTGGAATTGAGTGGTGTAATTCGTTTTTGTCTATCTTGTACAGTTTAGAGGTTATTAATGTTCAAAGTTGGGATATTACCTTCATACCGACTGCTACAAAATATGTTCTACGTGTTGTCCATCCCGTGCAATGCACAACTGTAGTCGCCGCAACCACTCTGACTGCACACGGAGGAGTGTGTCTCCTGCAATTTGGTCAGTCAGTATCAAGGTAACTTTGAACTGAAATAACTTCTAAACTGTACAAGATAGACAAAAAGAAATTACACCACTCAATTCCAGAGCTCAAGCGAGTGTTATTTGATGTGTCATACATCTCCTTTCCCATTTAAAAAAAAAACGCTTGAAACCCAAATGGCGGATTTCAAGATGGCGGCCATGAATGGCATTCACTCCAAAAGTTGCGGCCCCACGTCAAACCTATGTTCCCATAATCACATTTCAATTTTCCCTTTAATCTTCCAACTTATGAAGACGTCCAAGGACTTTTGACTCGCCCTGTAATGTAAATACACGTTAATAAATGTATTTATAAACATGACAGCAGTTGTATGCAATTGCGTCTCTTCCCACTCGAGAACTGTGCTGAAGCAATCCGTCTCAAAATTGTTCGGCTCCTGAGATATTTTCGCAATTGGAAAAGTGAAGAGGAATGTTTTCGATGTATTTAAAAGTCTTATCATAAAGACACATATACAAGCTGAATAATAGTTTACCTCATTTCTTATATAGACACGGTAAAACGAGTGATAATTCAGATATTTTTATAGCGGATTGCTCATTGTGACGAAACCTGCACACGTATCGTAACCTTCAAATAATAAAGTTTTTACCGCAACTCAGCAAGCAACAAATTATCATGAAGTACATAAAATGAATATTGGTTAAACGATGGATGAAACTATTAATAAATATTCGTTTCACTGTAAGATGAAACTATACTTTCCCCCACCTCTGTACCTTAAAAATGTGGCATTTCTTAACTTACCTCCCTTTGAGGGAAAAATAAACACCTCTTTTACAAATGACTATATACAGGCAAACTAATAAATAGCCGCAGACTGTTACTACATAGCACCCATATTTAAAGACAATGGTGCCGCGTTCTTAACTCATTACATGTACTATTTACAAACCATCACGCAAGTTCCAAGCTAACGTTTCTGTAGCCATTTAGCATATTACAGTTCAATTTTTCTGTAATGTGAAAAGGGCATTCGAAATATCTCTATAAACATTTACTATCTTTAGGTATACTTCATACATGCAATATCAAATATTTTATAAGAAATACTGTAAGAAGTTCCGTTAATGGGTTAATCACCCACATGGTAAACATTGTTGAATCCTCAGAGATGGAGAAAACGTGGCGAACGATTCAGCCTGTTATATAGGAGTTCTACTACACATATCAATAAAAGATTTGCATCACCTTGATTCCAGGAGTTCCGGAACTTGTGCAGAAAGCTGGAATATAAATCAACATAAACATCATTTCCACACTTTTTATTGCTCATGTAAACCACACATTGCATTTTGTACCACCATATAGAGAGACTTTCAGAGGTGGTGATGGTGGTGCACATTGCTGTACACACCGGTACTTCTAATACCCAGTAGCACGTGCTCTTGCAGTGATGCAAGCCTGTATTCGTCGTGGCATACTTTCCTCAAGTTCAGCAAGGCACTGTTGGTCCATATTGTCCCACTCCTCAACGGTGATTCGGCGTAGATCCCTCAGAGTGGTTGTTGGGCCACGTCGTCCATAAACAGGTCATTTCAGTCGATCCCAGGCATGTCCGACAGGGTTCGTGTGTGGAGAACATGCTGACCATGCCTGCAGAGCAATGTCGTTAACCTGAAGGAACTCATTCACAAGATGTGCACGATGGGGCCCGAATTGTCGTCCATGAAGACTAATGCCTCGCCAATACGCTGCCGATATAGTTGTGCTATTGGTCGGAGGATGGCATTCACGTATCGTATAGCCGTTACGGCACCTTCCATGGCCACCAGCAGCGTACGTCGGCCCGACATAATGCCACCCGAAAAAACCAGGGAACTTCTACCTTGCTGCACTCGCTGGATAGTGTGTCTAAGGCGTTCAGCCTGACCGGGTTGCCTGCAATCTATCTCCGTCGATTGTCTGGTTGAAGGCATATGCGACACTCATCGGTGAAGAGAACGTGATGCCAATCCTGAGCGGTCCATTCGACATGTTGTTGGGCCCACTGTACCGCGCTGCATGGTGTCGTGGTTGCAAAGCTGACCTCGTCATGGACGTCGGGAGCATCGCGCAGCCTATTGAATCGTAACACGACGTCCTGTGGCTGCACGAAAAGCATTACTAAACATGGTGACGTTGCTGTCAGGGTTCCTCCGAGCCATAATCCGCAGGTAGCGGTCATCCACAGCAGTAGTAGCCCTTGAGCGGCCTGAGCGAGGGATGTCATAGGCAGTTCTTGTCTCTCTGTATCTTCTACATGTCCGAACAACATTGCTTTTGTTCACTCCGACACACCTGGACAATTCCCTTGTTGAGAGCCTTTCCTGGCACAAAGTAACAATGCGTACGCGATCGAACCGCATAATTGACCATCCAGGCATGGTTGAACTACAAACAACAGTAGCCGTGTACCTCCTTCCTAGTGGAATGACTGGAACTGATCGTCTGTCGGCCCCCTTCGTCTAATAGGCACTGCATAAGCGTGTTTACATGTTTGGTCGGGTTTGGTTCAAATGGCTCTGAGCACTATGGGACTTAACTGCTGTGGTCTTCAGTCCTCTAGAACTTAGAACTACTGAAACCTAACTAACCCAAGGACATCACACACATCCATGCCCGATGCGGGATTCGAACCTGCGACAGTAGCGGTCGCGCGGTTCCAGACCGTAGCGCCTAGAACCGCTCGGCCACTCCGGCCGGCTGGGCGCGTTTAGTGACAACTCTGAACTGTGAAAGAGATTGTGTCTGTGATACAAAGTCAACGTCTATCTTCAGGAGTTTAGGGAACCGGGGTGATGCAACACCTTTTTTGATGTGTGTAGATACCGTGACGCTGCTTGGAAAACACGGCGCAAACCTGCCATGGTTGCTACCCAGTTTCTCCAAGCAGTATTTGTTTCGCGTGCGGCCAATGCTGTGATTTGTTTGCGATTACTAACTTTGTTCTCAAAGACGAACTGGCACCGAAAAATATAAAAGCAGGAGTAATTGTGCCGTTGCTCACTGCAGCAACATTGCCTATAAAACTAGGGATTTTATGTTTCACTATCGTTTACCGAAACAATAATTCTTAAAATATTTTCTTGACTTTTAAATTGCGATTGCCTGCTCTTCCGAGGGAACTCTTCTCATTTTTGGGATATCTTAAGTTCAACACGAGTCATTTAGTAGTTCAATAAAAAACTTTGTTTCTTCAGCCCACTTTTCACTACTTGCGCAGTGCGACGTAAAAGTAAGTACATTTCAGCGTACATTTACAATAATATTTCTATAGGTCTCTGATACAAAAAAACGCAACTGAAACATCATTCTGATGATGATTCCCTATTTCTGGTACTGACTTCTTTGTCTTAGGAAATTGAGCAGCGGATACGTTATGTCTTTATGTCGACTTCCTGCAGCTGCTACTTACAAGGGAACCTCCCCATCGCACCCTCCTCAGATTTAGTTATAAGTTGGTACAGTGGATAAGCCTTGAAAAACCGAACACAGATCAATCGAGAAAAGAGGAAGAAGTTGTGTGGAACTATAAAAAAATTAGTAAAATATACAAACTGAGTAGTCCACGCGAAGATAGGCAACATCAAGGACAACGGGACTCTGGGAGCGCCGTGGTCCCGTGATTAGCGAGAGCAGCTACGGAACGAGAGGTCCCAGGTTCAAGTCTTCCCTCGAGTGAACAGTTTAATTTTTTATTTTCGGTATATGTGACAAACTCTTATGTTTTCATCACTTTTTTGGGAGTGATTATCACATCCACAAGAAAACCTAAACCGGGCAAGGCAGAAGAATCTTTTTACCCATTCGCTAATTGTACAAGTTAGGTGGGTCGACAACATTTTCCCGTCATACGACGCACATGCCGTAACCAGTGTCGTGTAGAATATATCTGACGTGTTTTCCAGTGGAGGAATTGGTTGACCTATGACCTTGCGACCAAATGTTTTCGGTTCCCATTGGAGAGGCGCGTCCTTTCGTCTACTAATAGCACGGTTTTGCGGTGCGGTCGGAAAACACAGGCACTAAACTTATTACAGTGAACAGAGACGTCAATGAACGAACAGACAGATCATAACTTTGCGAAAATACAAAAGTAAAATATATTGTCGAGGGGGGACTTGAACCAAGGATCTTTCACACCGCAGCTGCTCACGCTAACCACAGGACCACGGTGCCGCTGACCGCAAGGTTTCCTTGTTGCTGCATATCTTGCGCATGGACTACTCAGTCTGTATATTTTATTAATTTTTTTCGTAGTTCCACATAACTTCTTCCTGTTTTCTCCATTGACCTGTGTTCAGTTTTCAAGGCCTATCCACTGTGCCAACTTATAACTAAATCTGAGGGGGGGTGCGATGGGGAGGTTCCCTTGTTAGCAAGAGGACAAAAACATATTTTCTTTTTTACTCCTTCCGGCTATGACAAATGAAAATGAGACGGTAGTGGAGATGTGTTTGCTCAAGTCAGTGCCTAATTGCTAAGTAAAGAAACATAAAAAATAAATAAATAAAGCAAACGCTTCATACAGACACCAAACTAAACATTGATACTCGTGCGTTGCGCAAAGGGAGATGTGATATATTACATGTCAGTAGAAAGGTCGAAGATTCGTTGAGTGGGGTAAAATAGTGGCCTCTGCAGCCAGCAGAGTGACTTCTACATGCCACAGCGCACCGTAAAGTTTCTCAGGAACACGCCACGCTACTTTGCTACTCGCTCTTCGGAACAGTTTCAGCCGCTGCCGAAGCCGCGGCCCGTGCAACCAGCGCCCTCAGACGCCGCTATCGACGGGCCGCTGATAATGACCTTCCCTAATTTACTTTCTGCTGGTCTCAGGCGTCCACAATGGCCGGCCTAACGAAGGAGCGCCGTTATTATTGTGTGTTTTTAATGAGGCGTTCCCTGGCCTGGCCTGGCCGCGCATGCCGTGGCGCGGCGCTGCACGGGGGACAGCCGCATCAGCGCCCTCCTTCAGCCCCGGGATGAGACACAAGCGATCACCGCGTCCGCCAACCGGAAACGGGCGAAAGTAACATTGCTCTCCAGCGAGAGCGCAAGGGAATACTGATGTAGCCCTTGCGTAGCTGTTCTCCTCCGAACATTTGTAATTTCTCCAAGTATGGACACTGATCGGAATACAACAATTACTTGTGTACTTTCTGTTACCAGTCACTTTTAGTGGTTTTGTTGTTAATTTAACGTATTGCAACGCGTTTCCAGCATGTTCTGCACATATCCGGCGTTTACTCGTACAGAAAATTGTTACTTAAAAATAAAATGTGTTACACTAAATCAATTGTAAGGCTAACGGCGTTTATGGACGTCACATCATTCTAGAAGTACTAAATGCCGAAACAATATGTCGTAAACAAAGATTGCGACTTTTGACAGTTCAGTACCCAGCGAATGGTGGGCATCGTAGTTGCCAGCGAGTGCTGACCGCGGAACTTGTGAAACTTGCTTCACTGCCTTGTAGCAAGCCGTGCAAACCGGTTAATTGCAGTGTTTCTCAAACGATTCTAAAGAAACTATTTGGGAATTTACTCTGGTTCTCGCACATCTTACAACTTTATTGGTCAGCTTGATGATGAACTGCCTATCACTTCGTTAATAGTCGTAGTTAATGTGATACTTTGATATCAGATGAACTACTGTGCGAAATTCTTAGAGTCTGTACTGAAAAATGCGGGTAGCCCTGAATTTCCGTTTGGTGCGTGTTAGATCATATGTAGCTGCATATGAAATTTAGATAACATTTTGAATTATTCTTTGAACTTGGAAGGTTATCGTTATCTCTCTCCAATGTCGAGAAAATGGAATGTATGTAAAGGGTTCTGTCACCAACATACATGCTAGTGAAAAAACCAGAATAAAATATTAATAAATCCCTCGTATCTTATAAATGGTCTGAGATACTGAAACAAGTTTTTGGCAAATGATGCCACTCAAAGAGGAGAGTATTTCGCCATGTTAGTGATATGAGAAACTTCCATATCTAACGCGATATTCAAGAACTACAGTTTTATGGATGAAATAATGTAACGTTTAAGGGCCGTCAATAGCTGTTGAAACGAGATTTTCTGTGAGTTTTGCAACATTACAAGTGAAGAAGTTAGAAGTCTATTTTAATACTGAGGATGGACTATCCCATACCTATTGTCCTGTCTTGCTCTCAGTTGTTAGTTTAATAACACACTGTTTTAGGATTCTGTCACTGTTTCAACTGCATTAGAATGGTAGTCAGATGAATCTTTGTAAATTCTGCTGTGTTTAGACATGTTACAAGAGAAGTTACGTATTACTCAAAACTTACCATAATCCCTCATGAATGCATGTGCCCTCAGCCACATTACTTTTCACCTGTCACTCATATATTCCTCACATTACTTTTCACTTCTCAGCCAAATTATTGTTAGCATATGAGACACACCAGTCTGGCAACATACTGCAGTGTATCAATGCCAATAAGGAGATGATCAAAAAATTTGTGTATAGTGACGAAAGGCGATCGAGTAGTCTGGGTAAAGCAGATGAAATAAAGTAGATGAATCTGTATAAACGTTAATTGCATCCCCTCGGCTTCAACCAGAAGACCTAGCAGGGAACTTAGTATCGCACGCAACACTTTGTGGAAAATACTGCATTTCAGACCGATCAAACGTGACAACCACGTTCCACCCTGAAGTTGTGGGCAATGCAGCTGCACAACCTAGGTGTTATGAATTACTGGATGTCCTTAGAAATGCTAATTTATTCTTTAGGGCCAGCAGCATAATATAGTCATATAATGATATAATTATTAGGAAGATGCTCCGGTGTAACTGTTTATAATAATTAATCTTTGTTAACGACATATTGTTTCGACATTTATCGCTATTGTCTAGTACTTCTAGAATGATGTGACGTCTATAAACGCCGTTAGCCTTACAATTGACAATGTTTTGATTATATGGTAAATGACGTAAATATATTGAAAATAATACGCTAATTATGGTTTGACAGTAGTTACACAGTTCTACTCTTACGACGTTATATCATAATCAAAATACCGACTATTATAAGACAATTTACTAACAACGTAATATGGACGTCAAATCATTCTAGATGTACTTAAAATGGCAATAAATGCCAAAACAGTATGTCGTTAGTAAAGATTAGTTATTTACAAGCAGCTATTCTGGTGCATCTTTCTAACAAGCAGCACATTCACTTCAGCAACGAGACCACATTTTTCATCTGTGGACATGTGCACCGAAATAACTGTAGGATTTCAGCTAATGAACAGCCAGATGCATTACAGAATGGGAAAATACCGAAGGTGGATGGGAATTACAAGATGAAAAATATATACACCGTTCATATTTGCTGAGGAAAAAGTAACTGGGTAGCACCTGTCCTGGCAAGCTGGAACAATTTGTGGAGTCACAGTTGATTCAGAAGGATATTTTGGATACTGCTATCTACGATTAAGATGCAGCCCCTCAACATTTTTCCGTAACTGTCTGGGACTACCTGAATGCCACTTTTCCTAGTTAGTGGAATTGCTATGCATTCTCAAAATGTTTGGCTAACCCCTCTCCCAAGTTGATTTTTTCTTCAGGGGATTGATCAAGGTCAAGGTGTGTCAAGTAAAAATCAATAATCTTTAACAACTGAAAGGCCATATTTTGGCAGCTTGGGAACAGATGACATCAGTTCTGATAACAAGTGTCTTTGATATGCACTAAATGTTTATTAGGGAATGTATCGATGCATGTTCATGTTGTTAATAGTCCATAGTCATCTGTTTACGTGGGAAATGGCAAGTGACTCTGGAAACACCTGGTATTTGTTTTGGTAACAGATGTGCTACTGTTACATTGTTTTTACTTTAGTTATTTATCTTCTGTTCTTTGTCGTTAGCTTAGGCAATAGCAGGCTGTATATCAAGCAATCATTTCTGCCATCAGTGAAGCCGTCAGGATGGGATATGACATCACCGCTACTAATGACCACTATTGCTCTTCCGCCAGAGCGCTAGGAACTATTAACGTAACTCTTGTGTGAACACTACTGCACGCATTCGTTAGCTATTCTGGCAGTTTACATTTATATTGGCTCCAAGTATGGGTATTGATAAAAATAAACAATTTCAATTACAATGCTGGTGCCAAATACCAGTCTGACGCTTGGATTATGGCGAGAATGAGTGCTAGAAAACGGGGCTACAACCACGAAGGTAGCAGCAAGAACGAAAAAGAAAAAAATAAATAAAAAAGCGTAGCTCTGCAGCGTCCTTTTCCTAAACAAAGACATACTGTTCTTCTTGCGCTTGCAAGTCGCAACGTAACGTCTCAACCACATAATGTTCCTGCAAGAGACGTCGATGCTTGTCATAAATATCAGCGACGTTAAGGTGTCTTGCACCTGATGGTGATAGCGCTGAAGTAACTGTGGAAACACCCAGTAGATGCATTATAAAGACTATGCGATTGACATCCAATTTTTTTCAATTTGATAATACGAACAAAGACAAAGAAATAATGACTCAGTGACATAAAATACCTGAAACAATATTTTTAAACCCATTAACCATCATTAAATCATAATCACAAACGTCATCACATCAAGATAAAACACATGTAGCTGTGTGAATTTCTTCTTCTTCCACTAGGTCCGAAGTTTTTGCCTCTCCTGATGATTATCCTTTATATTAATCTGTAATACGATCTCTTAGAATCACTATTTTTCTCATCACTTTAACGATGTTTACAGACCTGAACGTATCATCAAGCGTTATTTTTCAGGGGTCACCATCATGTCACTGCGCTTGTAGCTCTAAAAATATATTGCTTTAGTGGATGTTCAGAATTGGTAGCTGCATGTTTTCTCCAAAAATCTGGAGAAAGAATTAGACCGTAACTATACCAGTGATTTTTGTTGACTCGAAGCAATTCTGATACTCTCAGAGCATCAATTAATGAAATCGAGCTAGCTGGCATTTTTGTTAAAACAATGACATTGTGAAAACACAATGATGTATAAAATTAGATGTGTCGTAATTAAATGCAAGACAAATCCATTCTCAAGAATCAGTGATTTATGTGCACAACTGATTAAATTAATGCTTTAGGAGATTGTGGCCCTAGCAATGAGACTGAAGTTGAGGTATTCACAATTTTTAATTACAAAAAACGCTCATCATGATAGAGGATTTGTTGACTATGTTAATCAAAATCATTATTTGCATGATCTCTGAATTTATTTCAAAAATTCAAATGCCAAACCTGAAAGGAAGCATAAGATGAAATTAGTGGAGGCGCAGTTGAACACTGATTATGATGAAACTGAGATAATTACCTGTAATTCAAATTAGATTGGTAAATAGTTGGTAGGGAATCGGAATTTGCTAAATGTCATCTCCCTTTCGCAACTAACTTATTACATCTATCTAATCATCAGTAGTAGTGATTGTGTGCTTGCAAGAGAAATTGAACTTCTCCAGAAGACTAAACCGAAACGGATGTTAAATCCTTAAGTTCCCTTCATTCTAACGTGATTTGTGAGTGCTGCAGGTTGCTCTCACTACACTCGTTAAAATAACAAGAGCAGACTTCTGATGGTGTGGTTGGCTGCCATCAGATGCACATCTAGAAGTGCTCTACTGTGAACTTTAACAATATACTCTGTTAGTCTCCGCTTCAGAGAAGAGGTGCTTTCTAAGTTTCTACCATCTCATACCACCTCAGAAGCCCAAAACTTCCTCTTGGATGTTGCAATGACTTCTCTCCACGTTCTGCACCTAAGAAATTTCGTCTACCAATCCTTAAAATGTTACAATTTCTCCTGCCAAGATGTAACTGTTTTATTGTTAAAAACACTAGAAGCTCGCAAAGATGTCAAATACAACAAGTTCGCTTTCCGCCCCCTATGCTCGAAAAAATTAAACCCTACATCTCGGTCATGTCACACTACAACCACCAATCAGTGGCCCTTTTCAGCTTGTAGTGCATTTTCATCTAGTTGTGGGAAGATACATAAAAGACAAAGGAGTTATTTTACTTTCTGGTAATAGCCCGCCAGCCATCTACAAAACTACAATGTCTTTCACATCACCACGTATTTTAGGATGGTTAAGAGATACCTGTCTAGAAGAATGTTTCTTTGACACAGACCCGACTTCCACCCTCTGCATTGCAGTATTCCTTGTTGTAGAAATGAAACTTTCAGCGCACATTTTTCTTAGAGGACACAGGCCGTTAAAAAAAAAAAAATGCCCCAGCTATATCTCACCTTTTGTAATGTGTCTGCCCCTCGGGTGCTAGTGAGCCTGCGTCCACGGGACAATACGGATGTTCCCAGTCATCCTACCTGTGTTGGCAAGCAGCCAGTTCTCACAACATCTCGCCCCTTACCTGCAAGGGTTCCATTTCACTCACCATTCTCTAATAGGGCACAAGCCATAAAAGAACATTCACCCAGCAGCATCTCGCCCGTTTAATGTGTCTGTCATGTGGGTGCTGCTTAGCCAGAGTGCAGTGCCTTGCTTTCATGGGGACAATGTGAATGTTCCCAGCCATCCTACCTGTGTTGGCCAGTTGCCAATTCTCAGAACTCTTCGTCCCTTATCTGCAAGCACTCCGTTTCGGTCTTATTGTCTTGTCCCACGAATTGCGGCTGCAGCTTGAAAGTTCACCCAAATAAATAATTATAACAGCATACACTAGTTTAATAGTAGTACAGTAATGAAAAGGAAGTGAAATCACTCCTTAAAATCACTGTTGTAGCTTTATCCAACACGAATAATATTTTTGCCCAAGTCGCATAACACAAATTGCGTTAAGTCAAATCAACATAGCAAAATAAATGAAGTGTGACTAGCGGAAATGGTTTGACGCTTTCCTGTATTTAGGAGTATTAGAATCTCAGTTCCTATCACAATCGCTGTTTGCCAGCGACTGACAGCTAATAACGTAGTATGGTCATCAAAGCAAAACAGTCTGTCTTCGTGAAACAAACATTGTACATAGGCAAAGCGACCTTAAGAATATCTAGTACTAAACCGCCGTCAGTTCATATTTTCTACAATGTTTTCAAATATTGTGTACTTACTAATGTTCTGCAGTAATAGATCTGGTGATTAAAAGAAGGATATGTATCATAAATATCGTCCAAACCTTAATACGCTACCAGTCTAGCGATGTGGAACAAGGCTATGAGTATAGCTGAGTGTGTATGTGGCACATGTTTCCGCTTTCGGCATGCATGTCTCCAGAGGTCGCGCCAAATACGTCCGTGGATATGCCCGTTGGTCAACATCAGAAGTTAAATTCATGGCCCTGCGGCTGGATATGTTAGTTAAACCTCTGCACGTTATCAAATACGGCTGTCATCTTGCTTATACGGAATTTCTAATACCCTCGGAGCACTGTGTGGTTGCATGTTGCTGTTTACGACTCTTCCGGCTTTGTTCTATGGTATTTGCATTCGTTGGGTTTGAAACGTGGAACAACACGCTTATAACGTTTTGGCTCTTCAGTTTATGTGATACTGATGAAAAGACCATCAGAATGGTGAGGTAGAAAAGCGGACGCTTTATTAAAAATAACAAAAACGGAACTGTTCCATTTGAGCAGCCACGCACTTATTTGTACCATCTCTTCCTAAATACGAGCCTGATGTCTTAGTTACTGTGACAACTAGCTCATGTTAATGAATAAAAATAAGAGTTGGTGTATATAGTAGTTGTGTTGAGGAGGCGAGTAAAACGCACTTAAGTCAAAATGTGGTCGTCAAACAACCCACGCAAAGTGTCTTATAGGTACAGACGCAAAGACTTGATTTTCACACGTCCTGTACTTACTGGCGGTACTCTTCGTGCACTTTACCGATCGTGTATAAAATCAAGCTGAACCTAATATTCAGTAACATGCATTTGAGCAACATCTATTCGAGACTACGGATACTAGAATACACGGCAGGGATCACGAGGTGTAAGCGCAGTAGCAAGCCGCGGCGCTGACGTCACTGTGAACTCAATCAACGCTCGGTTGCCCGCAGGTGCCATAGCATATGGTGTTGTAACTGCGTTCACCGGCGAAAACGATGTTGTTAACGGCAGTGTGAATTTTTATGAGTGACTAGTGACTGAATGCACAGACGCGCAGTAGTTATCAGTTTATGGTGAGATACTTTAGAGAAAGTTTCTCAGTGATCGCAAATTGTACTAAACACAGCAGACAAGGAAGTAAGTTAGAAATTATTGTCTACAGGAAAGTGAACGCGACAACGAAGAAGTTGAAGAGATTGTCTCAGATGCGGGAGAAAGTTTTGAGAATTGCACCTAATACTAAGAGGAAAATGTTAGAGATTTTAAGGAAAATGTTGATACTTAGAGATAATTGCAGGGTATGTTGCTTATACAGTTCAACGCAAACATCCCAAATTAGCACATTTGTATGATAAACTAACTGATCACGTAAATGGAAAGAACTGGTTTCAAACAATTTCAAGTGGACTTTAATGAAGAGAACTCAAAGTTTTACTGATTTTGCTTTTAAAATGTAAAGGGAATTTTAGCAATCCCACAGCAGTTCATTGACTACAACCCAAAAGTTTTTGTAGGCATCCAGGAACGGAGGATTTTGCTGTAATGTGTTTCGTATTTTTATCAAAATGAAAGCTATCAACACGAAAAAATTGCAAAAGTAATAAGCGAACTCCGAGAGTGAACAAAAAACTGAAAAAAAGTTGTAACAACACTATCCATAACAGATAAAAACTGTTAAAGCAGTAAAGAGTTTAGAATTACTTCATAAAGGGTTTCTCCTTACTAGAGCGCGTGTGGTCTACACCTGTGTGAGCCTCTTCCCCAGCAAAAAAGGCAGTGCTCTCCAAGATGGTGGAAGAGGTTGACGTCCTTCAGAAACTTAACGTTAGCATTTCACCGATCACAGAAGAAAACAGTCTAACTAATATACAGTCGGATTAATATGAACATTAAAACATGGCAAATTTTCAAAAATGGCTCTGAGCACTATGGGACTTAACATCTATGGTCATCAGTCCCCTAGAACTCAGAACTACTTAAACCTAACTAACCTAAGGACAGCACACAACACCCAGTCATCACGAGGCAGAGAAAATCCCTGACCCCGCCGGGAATCGAACCCGGGAACCCGGGCGTGGGAAGCATGGCAAATTTTGATTACATTCACACATGAGTATGAGTTAAACATGTGTGCGCTCTGTGTCTGTATGTTTCAAAGCAGTATGGCACGGCCAGAGTGCTCCTGGTGACGTCACAGTTCACAGCCCGGCTGCACATGACCTACCACGTATTCTAGCATCCGTGGTCGAGACACCTAAGGTGATCCCTGACAGTTGGTACACCTACTGCCAGCTTTAAATTGCAAAGCGTTAATGGCTACAGGTTAAACGAATAGCTATCTACAGACCTAACGCAACACTGATGGTTTACCATAGGGCTGTTTACAAAATAGCGATGAGTAATTGGTTGAGTTAGGTGTGCGAAGCAGCCGCACACATCCCACTGCAGCTATCAGGGATCAACTGGTGACATCTCGACTATAAGAATGGGACTTCTATCAGTGAAACAGAGTTGTGTTGCGTCTCTTGAAATTCATCGGAGAAATCTAAAATTTCCTCTAAACACCTGAGGGTAAACTTAACAGTGCAAAAGGGCAACCTAATTACAAGTTAATGGGAGAAGTGTTCTCTGAATCAGACCGGGATATAATGGAAGCTCCACATCTACACATGTGTTGTTCAGTGATGGCTGCGGTTACAGTCCATTGTTGCTCATATTGTTTCCTTATAACTACATTTGAGCATTTGGCGCGAGGAAAACGAGTAGTTAAGTGCCTCAGTGCGAGCTGAAATTCATGTAATCGTGCCTTAGCGGTAAATAAGCAAGCGATACTTAGGGGATCGTAATATTTTCCAATATTTCTCGTTTAAAAATATCATCGAAATTTTGTAAATATGCCTTCGAAAGGTTTGTAACCAGTAACCTTCGTAGACCTCAATTTCCCGGTATCACACTATTGAAGTGTGAAGTATCGGAATTTGCTACGTTTGAGCCAATGTGATCATGTAGCTGCATTGCTGAGCTCTATTCTGGAAGAAAGGTGAAGAATATGTATCGAGTCACTGATATCCGATGTGCACTGGAGGCGAGTGCATCATACACCATTCGTCCGAAAACTTCCAAGACTGGTTTCAGTTCCTGGCGTTTAAGTTTAAACTAACACCAGATATGTTTTCGAACAGTCAGTGCAAGCAGGTAGGTTAAATACTGAACGAGCGGCATAGTGTGTCACCGTTTTTGCGTCACAAATCGCAATGGAGCAACGAAGTGAACAACTGTAAATGAAGTCAATAAAACGATATAGTTCCAGAGTCCGTTTCAAGTCTCAGCCGTCTATTATATGTATACAGAAGCTGAAGCGATGAATGAAAATATAAATCAAGGCAGGTATGTCAAACCACGTTTCCTGCTCAGTAGGCAGATGCGCTAACCGCTACGCCACCCTGGCACAGTGGCTTTGTGAAACTGCACGGAGTGCCCTATGTAGCCGCCCTCCGTCGATCTGCTGTCGTCGAATTCTCCGACGTACGATATTGATGTTGTTAGCTCCTGTAGGTGCCTCACTATTAGTTATATTTGTACCTCAGATGGAGCAGCCACAAACATCTTCACTGTAACGGAGACTAAATTCCTGGTTTTAATGATAATTAGTGTTAACCTTTTGCTCAGTCGCTCTCCCTTCATTTGTTGGTGCGTTCCCGAAGACACTATAGTTAATAACGTCTTTGGATGATATTTATTGGTTACTAATGAACACATAATTATGGAAATCACTTTAGTTTTTTTATTAACAACATTCAATAATAAGTGAATGATCATGAATGATTGCGTTTTGTATAGAGGGAAAAGGAGGATTGAGCCTAGAATTACTTTCAGCAATTACGGCAACTAAAATGTCCGTGATTCTTATAGTTCGTCACTCAAAGATATTCTTTCATACAGTCGCTCAAAATCCGTACTCTTTTACTGTCATAAAGCTATGTGTCCAGTTCCGTTCTTATATTCAATTTGACGTCCCTTCGAATAGTCCACCGGTCCTTTTATCGGTTATTCGGCACGTAATAGAATTTAATACTAAGCGCTACTTTTCTCGCGCACTTCAGATAACATTAGTCCGTGACCTTACGGCGAAAGTCTGTCACGTATAGATTAACTGTAGTCAATTTTCTTGCAGTTTTGCAAAAGTGCCCTTATCCCTTCCTTAGTATATCACACGAAACTGTGCGCTACATCGCTCGCCGTAACTACGTGGACTTATTCAGAGCGCATAAAACAAGAGAGCTAACAATTTAGAAACAAAAGTAGCCGTGTTGAACCCTCTTCGATTTCCCTGAAGCGCTCCTGTGCTGCGGGCATTATTCTGATGAGAGATTGTATATTGATAATTTTAATTAAAATCTTTTCAGTGGTTTAAATGCCTCTAAGCACTATGGGACTGAGGTCATCAGTTCCCTACACTTAGAACTACTTAAACCTAATTAACCTAAGGACATTACACACATCCATTCCCGAGGCAGGATTGGAACCTACGACCGTAGCGGTCGCGCAGTTCCAAACTGTAGCGCCTAGAACCGCTTGGCCACTTTTCAATGCCATTAATTATCGATCACCTCTCCCCTACATGAAAATAAGCTAGATGATATAGTTCTTATTTACAAACACAGTTATACCCAGCACAACTCCCTCCCCAATCGAAACTCTCATTCACGCCCCAGACCACT
Organism: Schistocerca piceifrons; assembly: GCF_021461385.2. Lineage (NCBI taxonomy): Eukaryota > Metazoa > Arthropoda > Insecta > Orthoptera > Acrididae > Schistocerca > Schistocerca piceifrons. The sequence goes on along the minus strand of NC_060140.1, from coordinate 450,931,936 downwards.
TGGTAGGGAATCTGCCAAGTGAGCAGGATACCCGGGATTGAATCCAGGCATTGGTACAAATTTTCTCTCGTCGCTTCAATCCACATTAAGCATTGAAGATATTCTCCAGACTGTTTTGAAGAAGAGAAAAGTGTGTGGTAGGTTCGTACCGCACACCTTGACTCTCGAAAAAAAAAAAACAACGACGCGCGGACGCCTGCCGCGACTTGATTCAGATGCAAGACGCGGACAGTTTTTTTTTTCTGGAATAAATCATCACGATTTACGAGACTCGATGTCATTAACACTAACCTAACACAAAACGACAAAGTGCAGAAATTTGCATGGAGATTCAACGCTTTGAAGACAGAACCTGTGGGGCAGTGGGTGGAATATTTGGTATTTAAATGTTCCTACTATTTATTTATTTAATGCTGTTGTTTGCCGTTCTCAACACTGGCTCTCTAGCTACAATATTGGCAACCAGAAAATGATTAGCAAAACATGAAGCCTGTAATTAAAATTCCTAGTGCCCACTTCATCTGAGAAATACACTTATAGCTACAGCTTAGAGCTTTGAGGAATTAGGAGATTGTCTGGGATTCATAATCAAAAACCATTCTCTCTAAAATGTTCACTATATTCTGAAAGTCACAGACCAAAAGAATCCACACAATCCAACTACCAGAGCAGTTCAGAGTCTAATGCGCTGATGCAACTATAACTGTTCAAATTAAATGTTTAAGTGAATGCTCGCCATAATTTGATGATAATGTTCATCAAACGCCACGCTAAATAATGGTAGAATGTCTGTCCCGCGGCGGCACGTGAAAATACAACATACGCAAACTGAAGATAGATCATTAAAGTCATCCCAGAATTAACACTTCACTCGAAAACGATTTCATGGTTACGCGTATCCCGAGTAACTTATTACGGCATCCGAGGCTGTTTATAGCAATGATACCGACGCGACGCGACTCCCGGCACAGGTGGTGCGCTAATCAGCGTCTGGAGAGAACTAGGGCCTTTTTCTCTCGCGCAGCGTTCTTATATATAAAGCCGCGGTGCGGACGGCTAAGGGAACGCCTGATCAAATCCGCTTTCCCGACTAGCCGCTGGGCTAGTAATGCACCACTTTAAGTTATTGAATAAATCATTGCATCCTTTGCTGATGGCCGATGAAGCTTTTAATTTACATGTGAAATCAGCACACAGGTAAGTAATCATAATAAAAGTCAAATATTTTGGGCGAGAGAATTAATTTAATTACACTACACGCAGTAGACGAGCTCTGAACTTGTCCTTTGGAGATACACTATCGCTATAGTTTTGTAGTTATTCAGTTGAAACTTTTCACATCTTTATGATTATAGCGGATCTCCCTTCTACTTAAACTTAAACATCCTAGCTTTATTTATTCACCTACTTAATGTATCTTGCTTCCTTAATTTTTTGGACAAAACCCAGAATATCATGAATTTCAACTAAAATTTTAATTTTTGAGATCCAGAATACTGTTTCTACTAATTTATTATGAAAAAGGAATCTAAATATAAATTTTTAAGTTTCTAGCTCTTTTCTGTTGCGCCGATGATTTTCACAGAAAAACGTCCAAATTTCGAAAATGGTTAAAGTTATTGAACTGATATTCAACACACATTGATTTAGTATTACTCCTGACATGCTAGGACCGTTTCAGGTTATTTACTTGATTTTTAAAGTATTGCGCAACATTTATGACGTCAGAGCTAGTTACAGCGGACTAGGCTGGCACACAATGGAAAGATTGATGTGAATTTTATACGGCGTGAGTAGGCTGCTTCCCTACAAACCGACATCAAGCCCGTGTGTCACACTTGTGAAAGACCAAGAACACCGCGAAGATAGACTTTTCTGACAGTTTCACGTTGTACTCATATAGAGGGAAGCTGTCTAAAGTATCTGATGCATTAAAACCACCATGTTAACTTTTCCGTATTTTTTATTAATGTAGTGTCGAAACTTCTTGGGCAGACGAAGTATCATTACACAAGAAAAGAAAAAAATTCCGAGTATCTTTTCCGTTGCCCATTAATACATCTAATTAGAGTTCAAGAGTATAATACCGAAATTATTCTACGATACTTTCTTCTTATCTCATGAAATTCAATACTGCGTTTTTGGAATATTAGACGTTATCAAACGTTGTGTATCACATAACTTTTCGGTGCTGATAACGATACCCAACGATGCAAGTACGCAATTTATTAAGAAAGTGTGCCGCATAATGTTGCTCAAGATTGCACGCTCCTCTGGACAGTCCCACCACCCCCCCTCTCGCCCCCACTCGCCATTTTCTCCTCCAGCTGTCACCACCGACATTTATCAGGCGAGAGACGGAATAATTACTATTGTGAATTTTAACAAAGCGGGAAACAAATTTAGAATACATTGGTGTAAAAGAGTGTCTCTGAGCTTTGTTTATGGTTTGCAGCTGTGCTGCATGTATTTCATGTTGAAATTTCGCCCGGCATTCTGTGTTGTGGGTGGGAGGCTGTTCCATTGCCTACTGACAGCCGGAGCCACCTGATCTGATCGCAGCGAGGGCTGCCCGGCGAGACGTCGTCCTTTGCAGTCCCTCCGCGTGCGGACATCGATTGGCGTCAGACAGCATGGTTCGCGCTGCAGGCCCGTGATCCCATCTGCGGCATTAAGGGCTTAGCGGCCAATCCCGTTTCGCCACGCTTCCAGCACGCGGAGACTATTGGACTGGAAGAAACGCGTGTAGCTCCGTAGAGTGACGGGCACATTCACAGGCTAAGCACAAACACCGGTTGTGCGGTTAATTTTATAGCGTTCCTCCCGGTTACAATATTGTGCAAAAGATGGTAACCACGTACTTAAACCATGATCGTTTGCGTACTTAAAACACAGTCAGAAGTAAGGAGTGTTTGCTTATATTTCCAGTCCAGCTACTGTATGGTGACAGATCAGTCATTCTCGAGCATCACGAAATCAAACAGCATTTCTTCCAGAAATATCTAAAAACGTAATTACAAATATTAATATACGATGCTGAAATATGGAGCTTATTGTGTTTTGCTGTGTGTCGAGCGGGTGTTGTGATGGGTTCTAGGGCAATATGAAGCTGATTTTTCGTTGTTGGGATGAGTACAGAAATGAACAGAAAGGTCGAAATAAAAGCTGAAATTGGGTCTTTGTAACCCATTAAATGTCACTGGTAAATATGTATACCACTGATCTTAAATGCTGTTTATTATCTTATTTACTATCAGACAGTCGATTTTATTGGTATTTATATAGTCACAATGGTTTCTCTGCTAAGTACAAACACCATTTGCATGTATCTCTGTGGGCAGGCTTGATATATCGTAGAGTGAGTGAGTGATGCTATGAGTCTTGAGTACTAATAATCGCTTCAGCTGTATTTTGGTCCTTTATTATTTTACCACTACCTGTTTCGTGGCGTTAAAGCCACATCTTCGGGTGACACATGATTAAAATATCACAGCGGAAAGGCTCGGAATCTTTTTTCCCAACATTCGTTGTCTGTCAAATACGGAACGCCACTAGAATACGGTGTGTCATGGATTAAAAACCGCCAAATTCCAATACAGTTGATGGGTCCAAAATAAATCGTATCATAGTGATCGCTTCTCTAATCTATATGGAACGGCGTACAGGAGACGCGACCGTGTGCTCTGTCATATGAGTATGACAGAGCCGCGTGCTCTCTCATATAAGTATGACAGAGCACACGGTCGCGTCTCCTGTACGCCGTTCCATATAGATTAGAGAAGCGATCACTATGATACGATTTATTTTGGACCCATCCACTGTATTGGAGGAATACGTATAATCTTTCTGGAACACCTTGTATATTGCAAATAGTAGCAAAAATTTGGCAGTTTCTAATCCATGACACACCGTATTCTCCGTGCACGCTCCAATCTCTCTAATTTTACATTCGTGACCTCCTCGGGAGGTATAAGTAGGGGCAAGCAATATATTCGATACCTCATCCAGAAGCATCAAGGGATCATAAATTTAGCATTGGAGGGCAGCGTGGAGGGTAAAAATCGTAGAGGGAGACCAAGAGATGAATACACCAAGCAGATCCAGAAGGATGTAGGTTGCAGTAGGTACTGAGAGATGAAGAAGCCTGCACAGGATAGAGTAGTGTGGAGAGCTGCATCAAACCAGTCTCAGGACTGAAGACCACAACAACAACAACATCCAGAAACGCACCCTCTCGAAACCAGGACAGCAAGCTACACTGTGATGCAGAGCGCCTCTCTTGCAGAGTCTGCCACTTGAGTTTGTTAAACATCTCCGTAACACTATCACGCTTACCAAATAGCCCTGTGACAAAACACGCCGCCTTCTTTGGATCTTCTCTATCTCCTCCGTCAACCCGACCTGGTTTACAGATGGTCTTTAAGGCACCTACCTTTAGAACTGATTTTGTGTTCAACCAGCAAGTGCCGCCTGTGTATTTACTCTTCTGACATCTATACATATTATAGAAATGAATGTACATGTGTATGTACTCTTATGTATGTCCCACATCTACACCTAAGCCACAGGACGGATTTCAGTCGGACTTGGTACACGTTCCGTTTACTGTCAGGAAAGAATCCCTGTGAATTAAGAACCACGTGTCGATCAAAGAGATGGGGGTGAAAAACAAACGTAGTCAACGACGTGTGAACTTATTTATCCAGTATTTGAGAGTGAGAGCACTTAGTGACTTGCAACAAATTTTACACATAATGACTTCAAAACGTTTATTACACATTTGCTCACTGACGACTCTCACATAATGATGAAACGAGAAAAAGTTTATCGCTCACTGCATTTTCGCTGTTCGTGCATGGGAACTACCGCGTGAGGCATGATGTTTAAATTTATTACTCCTTTATTACTAACCGTATTCGCGACACACCTTGCAGATAGTATTCACCTACACCGCTGAATGTACCAGCAAAATTATATCATTGTACAATATGTAGTTCAGGATATACGATATCATAAACATTGTGATGCGTGAAAACGTCCGCGTCCTGCACGACGGTTAAATTTACTATACTTCTTTGCTACTATTTTCAATATACAGGGTGTTCCAAAAAGATTATACGTATTACAATGTATTATTTTGTACGAACTAACGAGCCCTGCGTCTCGGCTCGGCTACTGGAGAAACGAATACATAGTATAGTTTGTATGAATAGCCGCTAGATGTCAGTTGTCTTCTGTTTTGCTTGGTAGCAGTCATATCTTTAAAATGGCCACTGCGCAACAGAAATAATTTTGTGTCCTAGAGTTTGCGACGTGCAATTCCTTGATTACAGCGTAAAGACGTCTCAGGTTGAGATAGCAAACTATTCCTCCGAATGGGTGCAACCTTCTCATATGGTATCGATAGTTTCTCGATACAGGATGTGTATGTAAAAGAAAGAGTCCCGTCCACCCCCGTATTCCTGAAGAAAGTATATCTCAGTTGGGCTCCACGGTCACCGGATTTTCCACCCTCTGACTTCGTTAAAGACAACGTGATTGTACCACCACTCCTACAGAACCTGGAAGAGTTGAAGAACCGGATCCGTACTGCCGTAGCATCAGTGGCGAAGGACATGCTTGCCCGAGCATGGGAGGAATCTGAGTATCAAAATAGGTTCAAATGGCTCTAGGCACTATGGGACTCAACATCTGAGGTCATCAGTCCCCTAGACTTACAACTACTTAAACGTAACTAACCTAATAACATCACACACATCCATGCCCGAGGCAGGATTCGAACCTGCGACCGTAGCAGCAGCGCGGCTCCGGACTGAAGCGCCTAGAACCGCTCGGCCACAGCGGCCGGCATTTGAGTATCGATGTGATATTGTTCGTGTCGCCGATGGAGGACATATTGAACATCTGTAATCTGAACTTGAGGGGTTCATAAATATGTGTATAAACTTTCATATTCGTCTGTCTTAATGTTTAATAAATATATGCATTCGAAATACGTATATTCTTTTTGAAAAGCCTTGTATTTCGCCTATAGTATCCACAAATGGCACTGAATGTACCTACAAAAAGGTATTAATTCAGGAGATATGACGTCACAAATACTGTGCTGTCTGGAAACGAAACTGCAGGTTAAACTCGCTACAGATATACGCGATATATGTGAACAAACAAGTTAATCTATGTTAAATACGTATGTAATATATGTGACACTTTTGTATGCAGGCAAGGCAGCAGATAAAAAAACCTCTTAAACCTGTGGATCAAATTCAATTGAACTTGGTGTACATATTATTTACTATATGGAAAGAAACGCTGTGGAGGTAATGAGAACCAGCAACCACTTATTGATTTGCGGATGATAATATGGAGACAGGACAGGGGAGGAAGAGATACACAGACAGAGAGGGGGAAGAGAAGATAGGCACATATATGAGGGAAGGAGAAATGGACAGAGAAAAGAGTAGGAGACGAACAGTGTGATGGAGAGGAGGAAATGGACAGAGAAAGGGATGAGAAGATGGACTGGGGAGGAGGAGATTGACTGAGAGACGGGGAGGAGGAGATCGACAGATGGGGGAGAGGAAACTGACTGAAAGAGAGGGAGTAGGAGATAGACAAAGAGGCGTAACAGGAAACATCGGGATGAGGAGGAGGTAGAAGGGACAGGAGGAGATGTACATACAGGGGGAGGAACGGAAGGACAGAGAGAGTGGGGCGGAGCAGATGGACAGAAGAAGTACACGCATAAAAGGAGAAGATGGTTTTTTTTTTCCATAGTCTTCTGAGTGGTTTGATGCGGCCCGCCTTGAATTCTTCTCTTGTGCCAACCAACCTCTTTATATCACTAGCGTGGAAGTTCTTCCCTGATGTCTTAACATATGTCCTACCATCCTGTTCCTTCTTCTTGTCAGTACTTTCCACATATTTTTTTCCTCTCCGATTCTGCGCAGAACCTCTTCATTCCTTACCTTATAAGTCCACCTAATTTTCAAAATTCGCCTGTAGCACCATATCTCAAATTCATCGATTCTCTTCTGTTCCGGTTTTCCTACAGCTCATGTTTCACTACCAAACAAGTTTGTGCTCTAAATGTACATTCTGAAAAATTTCTTCTTGAAATTAAGGCCTATGTTTGATACTAGTTGACTTCTCTTAGCCAGGAATGCCCTTTTTGTCACTGAAAGTCTGCTTTTGATATCACCTTTTCTCTATCCGTCGTTGGGTATTTTGCCGGCTAGATAAAAGAATTCCTAAAATTAATCTACTTCGTCATCACCAGTCTTGATGTTAAGTTTGTTACTGTTTTGCTTTCTGCGACTTCTCATTACTTTCGTCTTACTTCGATTTATTCTCAGTCCCTATTCTGTACTGATTAGACTGTTTAATCTTTTCAGCAGGTTATGTAAGTCTTCTTCGCTTTCACTGAGGATAGCAATGTCATCAGCGAATCGTTTCATAGATATCCTTTCACCTTGAATTTCCACTTCTGAACCTTTCTTTTATTTCCATCTTTGCTTCTTCCTTGTATAAATTGAACAGTAGGGGTGAAAGACTAAATCCTTTTTAAACCGAACAGTTTGTTCTTCCACTCTTATTACTCCTTCTTGGCTCTTGTACATGTTGTATATCACCAGTCTTTCCCTATAGCTTACCCCTATTTTTCTCAGAATTTCGAACATCTTGCACCATTTGACATCGTCGAATGATTTTTTCAGGTCGACAAATCCTATGAACATGTCTTGGAGTAATGTAATTGGAATAAACACATTCTTGTAACGCCGGGTATTCAGCTACTCTTCTAATATAAACAACAGTACGTATAATTTGCAACAGGATTTACTACAGTGTGAAGTATAAAATCAATGCGGCAGTCGTGTGTGACCACATGTACAGATAGTTTTCTTCCGCGCCGTACATGAAAGCAAATAGATTGTCGTGAATTTAGTTCCCAGTGACATTTACTTATATTTAGTACATGCTGTGAAATGCTACTTCTAATGAAGAATAATCATTGTAGATCACACTGTTTCACAAATTCTCTCGAAAATATTAGTTCCTGAGATAATATAATTTCCGCTGATAGCACATGTAGGGTGATTACCAAAGATATGTAACGAAAACCGTTTATTTACGTATTAGAGTGTAACAGACATATTATCTATTCAATTTTGACTGTTTTGTTTATTGTTAGAGGGATCATACTGACATTCTTTTATGTTTCTTTTAGATCTATAAGAATGACGTTATGGTTGTGTGTCATAGGTCCATGGTGGATGAAGTTCTGACTAATCGTGTAATGAACTATTGGGAAAAGGTGCAAAAGAGCACGCAGAAGATTCAGAAATTGTAGGAGACTGATGCTACTATAGTAACTAATGGTAGTCTGGATAACACAGTGTCATGTGGATCTGTTGGTCAAACGTCTAGCACTGGCGCTGCAGAGAGCATACGTGAAGTGCTTAGCTGTGCATCAATAAGCATTTTATGAAAGGCGTGCAACTGGCTCTCCTACTGAAGTGGCTCCAAATGTAGATTCAAATGGAGGGTCTAAAACTAATTATGAACCCCTTTACCTTGGGATATATCTTTCTCTTGACGACATACTAACAGATGCTGACACTGATAATATCCCACAGTTGCTTACAAATTTGCCAGTGAAACTACCATGTATGAATTTGGGCTCCTGATTCATTGGTGTGAATATTTACTACCCCATAACCTTTAGTGACCTTGAATACACATAATAAATTGAGCAGAGTTAATGATTACTTTTCCGAAGAGTACATACTGACATGTGTTCCATTGTTCTGTTTGCTAGGCTACTTTTAACTCTCTCGAATACAATTTGATGGACGGACCACTATCAAAACTTTCAGGTTCCACTTATTGCGCCCGCCACTTCTTCTTAATTATTAATTAAGTTTCGCGTTAGTGTCCTGTTATTAATCTGTTCAGTCTTACTTCATAATCAGCCGACTCGAACATTAAGTTACTTACTTTGCGCAACCTTTTAAATATTCCGGCACAAAGTCGCTGGAAGTATTGAAACGTCCCCTTAGAAAAATTATACATACTGTGCTTAAACTGACACACAATATTTTTTAGCGCAACGCAATCTGACTTTCAATAATCCCTACAAGAGATTGGCCCTGACTAAATTAACCTATACGTTTCACAAATCACTTACCTCACAAAAATCTTCGTTACTCAAACTACTGCAATACAGCGAGCGCCACTACTGCCAGCTAAATAAAAGATTCAAACTACTGAAGGCACTAACTACTGATAGGCATAGTTAGCAAATGAAAGATTTTGATAGAGAACAAACAATGTATTTAACTTAATAGTGTTCAAAAGTCATAATATATATAGCAGTTCATGACATCCATTCTTACAAATGTACTGTTTCTGATGGACACACGTCCAGATCATCCGCTCTCAAAAATCCGCCATCTCAATTTCGCACACCCACCACTGCTGGTGGCTCACCTCCAACTGCGCTACGCTACGCGCTGTTAACATCCAGCTGCCCAACACTACAATGGCAGACAACAACGCAAACTAGCCACAGACTGCACACAGCACAACCTGTGATTTTCATACAGAGCGCTACGTGGCGTTACCAATATAAAAACCTAAACAGCCTACTTACAGTATTATACAGTCCTGCTACTTTCTGTTTGGTGACTAAACTTGTCACTTAATTCCTTTCGTCTCACGCATGCATTCGTGTTTAAATCTAATCTGGCAGAAACTCATTTCTACCTATCTGAGTGAGTTACGGTGGACTGACCTCATACAATCTGTCATCAGAGGTTTCTTTTCAGCCAGTATCTCAGAAGCACAGCGATTCTCAATTTCGTTTAAGGCACCTACTTCTGAGACAGGCCTGACGACATACTGGTCGCGGTTCCACCGATCTACAATGTCGAACTATGTAATGGTCCTACTGAATTAGTTAAACTAATGCTAAAAAACGACTTCAATTTTTTCATCTATGTTCAGACACTGAACTGCAAACACTTTGATATGAATATGACGAAGATATATGCTACATTCAGACACTGAACTGCAAACGCTTTGATATGAATATGACGAAGATATATGCAAAAGTCACACGCAAATACGAGTATCTATTGTTGTTAGCAAATAAATCGCACGTAGTGTACCCACTGCGAGAATTACTGTAACATTACAATTCGACAGTTACAGAATATGTCCCTGAGTTCAAAATTTTTTATGTTTTGTACCTTCAACCAAATTTTGAGAGAACATGTGACTGCTGCTTCTTCTCTCCGTCTTCATCTCTGACTTCACCTGACTGTCTCTGCTTCCGAATTGATCTCAGATGTTAGAAGCAACATACTAATTAACTTTGAACATGACTACCTCCTTAATAAATCAATTTTGCATTTCATACGGCACATAAATGTAGTTCACGTAAGTATAAATATATTCCGTTACTCCGTTCACTGCCGAGAGATTTCTGATTCAAACCAGAAATTTGACGTATTGAATGTTGTTAAGAAGAAGTACACCATCACATCTTCTCCTCACGAAAGTCAACCACTGAATGTAAAAGGAATCATCCACCATCGGCATTCGAACAGATTACTATTCCTTAAACCGCCACCGAATTAACGAGCGTTGGCGACTTGGTTATAAGAGAAACTACTGATTACCGGGTTTTCTCGGTGACTATGAAATTTTATAAATGTTAGTAGTTACTGGGGAGTACAATCTGCGTAACTCATCCAATTACGGTAGCGTAATGGGATCAGTACCTAAAAGCACCAGACGCTCATTTTTGTATTGGTAATTATATAGTCAGGAACATCAAGGAAACGAAAACCACTGAACAATAGGTATACAGACAAAAGCAATCGATTAGCTGCACAGTGTCGAAGTTAGGCTCACGCTGGAAGAGTAATCACATTTAACTGATATATTTTGCTGCACGTGAAACATTTGGTTATTTTATGCCGACATTAGCTCACTGCTCGTCTTGCATCTACATCCTGTCAATTAAAATGTGTTCTTACAGGCAATTATTCACTATCTACCTGTGAAATATATCACAGTGAAATACATTTCATACATTTATCTGCATCGGAAGTATCGGCAAAAAGCCATGTTCTCCCGTTCGTTTTGTCCATTTAAGTTGCATAAAATATCTGCTGCACTCAAACAATGGTAAAAAATATCAGAAGAAAAACAGAGTGTTTGCACTAATTCAGACATCTTATTTCTCATCCATTAAAAGCGATACTCGTCAGATTTTTGACTACTTGATGAACGGATAGCAATCATCTTTAAGTTGTTTTACTATTACTATATCCGACGAATGCCGATATGGGGATAATATAATACATAATGTCAATAGCAAGAAAAGCGTTTCTGAAAAAAAAATATAGGAAATATTTTCTGAAGGTATTTCTCTGGAGTGCAGCATTGTGCATAAAAACACTATAAACGTAGATGTAACCTCCTGCAGTCAGTCTTCTAAGATCTTCTCAAGAATCAGATGCTTATTATGTACATCCTTTGTCGCGGCCATTTTTAATGAACCCTTCCACGAATCAGCTTAAGAGGAAGACGGACGCCGTAAGCCAAGATTCACTATTGTTAATACCATTCCCCCATATTTATGCTGTCACTGTTCCGTGGGCTCGGAGAAATTTTTCATTGCAAATAGTTAACGATGGAGCGCCGACTCCTTGTGTGTAGTGAAACATATTGCACGCACCACCATGTTTAATTCCCATCCATTAGAGAGAGTAGAGTTGAGTGTAGCGCTCTGAGAGGAGGACTGGTTCACGGCAGAGGCGCGTGACTTCCTGGCGGGGAATCCCCTTCAACAGACAGACAGACAGGTGACGTCACGACGCTGCGGCAGCACCGTCGCTGGTACACGACAGGCCGCGGATCCCCGGGCATTAAGGGCTTAACGCGTATCCCTCACCTCACCTCTCCCCGGCACGTGGCGTCTTCCGACCGACATTGCCGCGCTGGCGCCACCACCGCTAGACGACCAGAAAAAAACACTTCGCCCAAGACAGCCGATTCATTACGTTTTAATTTACTGTGGTGGATTATCTGGTTGGTACGTACGTTGATCCTTCCAAAACCGAATTAAATTCTTTATTCCACAGTGCTGCAGTCGTTATTGCGACGCATATGGAATGCAAAACGAGTAAACCCATGTTCGCCAATTTTTCACACTACAGTTTCATTATTATTTTATGACGCCCATAAATGTCCCATAGGAGTCGAGATGGAATACGTTTAAGGAATCATTTACGAAGGAAGAACTGTAAAAAGTGAGGGGTAAGCAGGAATAATGTGGTCTAGGGGCTCGCCGACACGGTAGCTCAGCGTGTTCGGTCAGAGGGTTACCAGCCCTCTGTAATAAAAAAACTGAACTAATCGATCAACAACGAAACTAAACGACTGTCTTACGACGTCCGCCCCGAGCAGATGCAACGAACAAAAGGGAACAAAACGAGATTACAAAAGAAAGGGGGGTAGCGTCTTTAATTCATAATCAACACGTCTTCGGTCCCGGGTTCGATCCCCGCCATAGCCTAAATTTTGATAAATGATCAGCATTGGCGGCCGAAGACTTCCGGCATAAGAAGTCAGCCTCATTCTGCCAACGGCCTTGTCAAAGAGGGCGGAGGAGCGGATAGAGGTTCAGGGTACTCTCTTGTCCTAGGGGTGGGAAATTGCCCCTAAAGGCGGAAGAATCAGCAATGATCAACGACATGAGGATGTAGAAGGCAATGGAAACCACTGCATTAAACACACGTAACGTATATCCACAGGACATGTGGCCTGTATTTGAAGAAGTGTCATGATGATCTCTCCATTGGCAAGAGATTCCGGAATAGTCCCCCATTCAGATCTCCGAAAGGGGACTGCCAGGGGGAAGGATAGCATGAGAAAAAGATTGAATAATCAACGAAAGGATAACGTCCTACGAGTCGGGGCGTGGAATGTCAGAAGCTTGAACGTGGTAGGAAAACTAGAAAATCTGAAAAGGGAAATGCAAATGCTCAATCTAGATGTAGTAGGGGTCAGTGAAGTGAAGTGGAAGGAAGACAAGGATTTCTGGTCAGATGAGTATCGGGTAATATCAACAGCAGCAGAAAATGGTATAACAGGTGTAGGATTCGTTATGAATAGGAAGGTAGGTCAGAGGGTGTGTTACTGTGAACAGTTCAGTGACCGGGTTATTCTAATCAGAATCGACAGCAGACCAACACTGACAACGATAGTTCAGGTATACATGCCAACGTCGCAAGCTGAAGAGATAGAGAAAGTGTATGAGGATATTGAAAGGGTAATGCAGTATGTAAAGGGGGACGGAAATCTAATAGTCATGGGCGACTGGAATGCAGTTGTAGGGGAAGGAGTAGAAGAAAAGGTTACAGGAGAATATGGGCTTGGGACAAGGAATGAGAGAGGAGAAAGACCAATTGAGTTCTGTAACAAGTTTCAGCTAGTAATAGCGAATACCCTGTTCAAGAATCACAAGGGGAGGAGGTATACTTGGAAAAGGCCGGGAGAAACGGGAAGATTTCAATTAGATTACAATCATGGTCAGACAGAGATTCCGAAATCAGATACTGGATTGTAAGGCGTACCCAGGAGCAGATATAGACTCAGATCAAAATATAGTAGTGATGAAGAGTAGGCTGAAGTTCAAGACATTAGTCAGGAATAATCAATACGCAAAGAAGGGGGTACGGAAGTACTAAGGAATGACGAGATACGTTTGAAGTTCTCTAACGCTATAGATACAGCAATAAGGAATAGCGCAGTAGGCAGTACAGTTGACGAGGAATGGACATCTCTAAAAAGGGCCATCACAGAAGTTGGGAAGGAAAACATAGGTACAAAGAAGGTAGCTGCGAAGAAACCATGGGTAACAGAAGAAATACTTCAGTTGATTGATGAAAGGAGGAAGTACAAACATATTCCCGGAAAATCAGGAATACAGAAATACAAGTCGCTGAGGAATGAAATAAATAGGAAGTACAGGGAAGCTAAGACGACATGGCTGCAGGAAAAATGTGAAGACATCGAAAAAGATATGATTGTCGGAAGGACAGACTCAGTATACAGGAAAGTCAAAACAGCCTTTGGTGACGTTAAAAGCAACGGTTGTAATATTAAGAGTGCAACGAGAATTCCACTGTTAAATGCAGAGGAGAGAGCAGATAGGTGGAAAGAATACATTGAAAGCCTCTATGAGGGTGAAGATTTGTCTGATGTGATAGAAGAAGAAACAGGAGTCGATTTAAAAGAGATAGGGCATCCAGTATTAGAATCGGAATTTAAAAGAGCTTTGGAGGACTTACGGTCAAATAAGGCAGAAGGGATAGATAACATTCCCTCATAATTTTTAAAATCATTGAGGGCAAGTGACAACAAAACGACTATTCACGTTGGTGTGTAGAATATATGAGTGTGGCGATATACCATCTGACTTTCGGAAAAGCATCATCCACACAATTCCGAAGACGGCAAGAGCTGACAAATGCGAGAATTATCGCACAATCAGCTTAACAGCTCATGAATCGAAGCTGCTTACAAGAATAATATACAGAAGAATGGAAAAGAAAATTGAGAATGCGCTAGGTGACGATCAGTTTGGCTTTAGGAAAAGTAAAGGGACGAGAGAGGCAATTCTGACGTTACGGCTAATAATGGAAGCAAGGCTAAAGAAAAATCAAGACACTTTCATAGGATTTGTCGACCTGGAAAAACGTACGACAATATAAAATGGTGCAGGCTGTTCGAGATTCTGAAAAATGTAGGGGTAAGCTATAGGGAGAGACGGGTCATATACAATATGTACAACAACCAAGAGGGAATAATAAGAGTGGACGATCAAGAACGAAGTGCTCGTATTAAGAAGGGTGTAAGACAAGGCTGTAGCCTTTCGCCCCTACTCTTCAATCTGTACATCGAGGAAGCAATGATGGAAATAAAAGAAAGGTTCAGGAGTGGAGTTAAAATACAAGGTGAAAGGATATCAATGATACGATTCGCTGATGACCTTGCTATCCGGAGTGAAAGTGAAGAAGAATTAAATAATCTGCTGAACGGTATGAACAGTGTAATGAGTATACCGTATGGTTTGAGAGTAAATCGGAGAAAGACGAAGGTAATGAGTAGTAGAAGTGAGAACAGCGAGAAACTTAACATCAGGATTGATGGTCACGAAGTGAATGAAGTTAAGGAATTCTGCTACCTAGGCAGTAAAATAACCAATGACGGACGGAGCAAGGAGGACATCAAAAGCAGATTCGCTATGGCAAAAAAGGCATTTCTGGCCAATGGAGGTCTACTAATATCAAATACCGGCCTTAATTTGAGGAAGAAATTTCTGAGGATGTACGTCTGGAGTACAACATTGTATGATAGTGAAACATGGACTGCGGGAAAATGGCAACAGAAGAGAATCGATGCATTTGAGATGTGGTGCTATAGACGAATGTTGAAAATTAGGTGGACTGATAAGGTAAGGAATGAGGAGGTTCTACTCAGAATCGGAGAGGAAAGGAATATGTGGAAAACACTGATAAGGAGAAGGGACAGGATGATAGGACATCTGCTAAGACATGAGGGAATGACTTCCATGGTACTAGAGGGAGCTGTAGAGGGCAAAAACTGTAGAGGAAGACAGAGATTGGAATACGTCAAGCAAATAATTGAGGATGTAGGTTGCAAGTGCTACTCTGAGATGAAGAGGTTGGCACAGGAAAGGAATTCGTGGCGGGCCGCATCAAACCAGTCAGTAGACTGATGACCAAAAAAAAAAAAGGGTTCAATATGCAGGCGGATGGGAAAAGAAATTGTGGATCAGTTTGGATAACGGCTTGGCGTTAGGAAAGGTAAAGGCAATAGAGAAGCAGGGTTGACGCTGCCCTCGATAACAGAAGCTAGACTTGAAGAAAAATCGAGACTCGTTCACAGGATTTGTAAATGTAAAATATTGCAAGGTTTTTGATGTTCTGGGAAAAATTGGAGTAGGCTGTGGGGAGAGATGGGTAATGTACGACAGGTACAAGAACCAAGAGGTAACAATAAGGTGAAAAACCCACGAACGAAGTGCTGACATTAAAAAGGGTGTAGACACGGATGCAGTCTTTCACCCATTGTGTTCAATCTACGAGTGTTGTTCGGAAAGTAAGGAACGATCGGTCGCGAACTGGGAACCACAGTGAAAATGCGATGAAGTTTTGCACAGTTGTGTTCGGCAGTGTCTCTAGTATGCCTGTCGATCGCGTTATGTCGTTCTTTCTAGTTCCGAGCACACAGGGAGCACATAAAGATACGCAGAACAAAAGTGTCTCTCGCCAAGTACGAGGGTCTGGTGAGAAATTTCGCCTGAAGCTATGCAGCCAACATTACACAACTGTTGTGCGTTTTCTTCTTCAAGATAATTCTCAGCTGCATTCTGTAGGGGCAATGAAGATGCTCCTCCATCGTTTACAATTGGAAATGCTTAATTACCCGCAACACAACTCGTAATTGTCTCCCTCTGAATTTCATCTCTGCTCACATGAATGGCTGGCTATGAAGACAACTTTTTGGTACAGACAACGAGCTGTAGGCCAGCGTAGAGAATTGGTGGAAAACACTGGCGGTTGCCTTCTATAATGAGTTGGTGCAACGCTACGACAAACATCTAAGTCGGATCGGCGACTATGGTGATAAGTATATGGAAGTTGGAATCTGTAGTTCTGAGCACACAGGGAACACATAAAGATACCTAGAACAATTGTGTCTCCTGCCAAGTACGAAAGCTGGTGAGAAATTTCGCCTGAAGCTATGCAGCCAACCAGATGAACGATTGAAATAAATATTTTAGAATTAGAAAGATAAGATGTACGATCTTTTAAAGTAGCGATGGGTACATAACAGCACATTGCCGTGACCACATGTGATACTAATATTTATCTCACTGTGGGTTCCATTCGCAATCTATCGTTCCTTACTTTCTGAATAGCCCTCGTATAATCGAATAAGCAATGACGGAAACAAAAGAAAGGTTCAAGAGTGGGATTAAAGTTCATGGTGAAAGGTTACCAAAGATAAAATTCGCTGATTACATTGCTACCCTCAGCTAAAGTGTCGAAGAATTACAGGATCTGTTCAATGGAACCAGAAGCACGACAAATGAGAAACTTAATATCAAAATTGGTGATCGCGATTTCGATGAAGTTAAGGAATTCTGCTTCTTTGAAATCAAAATAATCCCGGGCATAAGCCGGCCGCTGTGGCCGAGCGGTTTTCGGCACTTCAGTTCGGAACTGCGCTGCTGCTGAGGTCGCAGGTTCGAATCCTGCCTCGGGCATGGATGTCTATGATGTCCTTAGGTTAGTTAGGTTTAAGTAGTTCTAAGTCTAGGGGACTGATAACCTCAGATGTTATGTTCCATAGTGCTTGGAGCCATTTCAACCAGGGCATAAAAAAGCAGACCAGCAGACGTGGCCAAAAGAAGTGTACATAGTATCAAACATAGGCCTTATTCTGGTGAAGATACTTCTGAGAAGGTACGTTTGGAACACAGCGTGGTGTGGTAATATATCATGGACTTTGGGAGAACCAGAACTGAAGAGACTCGAAACTTTTGAGATGTGGTGCTACAGAAGAATGGACTTCTAAAGTAAGGAGCGAGGAGATTCACAGAATCGGTAAGGTAGGAACTTACCGAAAACATTGAGAAGAAGAAAGGACAGAATGATAGGAAAAGTGTAAGAAATCAGCGAATAACCTCCATAGTACTAGAGGGAGCTGTGTAGGGTAAAGCTGTAGGGGAAGGCAGAGACGTCAAGCAAATAACAGGATTTTCGGTGCAACTGCTACCGTGACATGAAGAGATGGGCTCTGGCGAGGAATCCGTGACAGGCCACATAGAACCAGTCAGATGAACGATTAAAATAAATATATATGTCAGAGTTAGAAAGATAAGAAGTACGATCTTTTAAAGTAGCGATGGGTACATAACAGCACTTTGCAGTGACCGCATGTGATACTGGTATTAATCTCTTGCTTTCGTGTGCTGCATTGCCTCCTGATTTTTACTGGAAGGTACTTTTCTGCGGCATGTGGCCTCTCAACTCCATAAACTTTACTAATTGCTGCGCTTTTACTAGAAAATCTTACCGACTCCAACCTTTTAATCTGTCATTAAACTTAAAGCTGCCTTAAGAGAGCAAGGCTGAAAGACTCTGAAACTATCATCATTACAGTTCCATTTCATGAAGTGATCCTTTGCTGGGACATGTAAGAGAAAAAATGGCAAATTCATATACTAACGGCCTCAGTACACATTCGCACATGGAGAAAAGAAAAGTAGGTCACAACAAAGCACACTGCACACACATGTGAACACTTAGTTTGAAACACAAACAAAAGGCTACAGAGCAAAACCACCGCTGAAAACACGCGTCGAACGATAAATACGTTTCGTCTAAGATAATCCAGCTGCTAAATCTCTTTACTGACCCCGCTAAAAATGTCTTCACTGACCTTATCTTTCACAAAAAAACTGAATAACATAGGGAAACCTCTACAGGTCGTACCCATACGCCACTGTAGTAACGAAGCGAAAACCAGGGCTTCATGCGCTGTTCAGTGTACCTGTGGGCTTAGATTATTTTTTTAACCCTGCAAAATATTACAACACACAATATGGTACAATATTCCTGTCCGTAAAATATTCCTGTCTCTGTAGGCTCTGTTAAGTATATTCGTTGGCACATATACCATGTGATCAGAAGTATCCGGACACCCGCAAAAACATACGCTTTTCATAATGAGTGCATTGTTCTGCCACATACTACCAGATATACCGTATCAGCGACCTCAGTAGTCGTTATACATCGTGAGAGAGTAGAATGGAGCACTCCGCGGAACTCACGGACTTCGAACGTGGTCAGGTGACTGGTTGTCACTTGAGTCATACATCTGTACGCGAGATTTCCACACTCCTAAACATCCCTAGGTCCACTGTTTCCAATGTGACAGTGAAGTAGAAACGTGAAGGGACACGTACAGCACACAAGAGTTCGGGCCGACCTCGTCTGTTGACTGACAGAAACCGCCGACAGTTGAAGAGGGTCGTAATGTGTAATAGGCAGACATCTATCCAGACCATCACACAGGAATTCCACACTGCATCACGATTCACTGCCAGTACTACGACAGTAAGGCGAGAGATGAAGAAACTTGGATTTCATGGTCGAGCGGCTGCTAATAAGCCAACATCACGCCGGTAAATGACAAACGACGCCTCGCTTGGCGTAAGGAGCATAAACATTGGAAGACTGAACAGTGGAAAAACGTTGTGTGGAGTGACGAATCACGGTACACAATGTGGCGATCCGATGGCAGGGTGTGGGTATGGCGAATGGCTCTGAGCACTACGGGACTTAACTTCTGAGGTCATCAGTCCACTAGAACTTAGAACTATTTAAACCTAACTAACCTAAGGACACCACAAACACCCATGCCCGAGGCAGGATTCGAACCTGCGACCGTAGCGGTCGTGGGGATCCAGACTGTAGCGCCTAGACCGCTCGGTCACTTCGGCCGGCTATGGCGAATGCCCGGTGAACTTCATCAGCCAGTGTGTGTAGTGCCAACAGTAAATTTGTAGGTGGTGCTGTTACGGTGTGGTCGTGTTTTTCATGGAGGGGGCTTGCATCCCTTGTTGTTTTGCGTGGCACTATCACAGCACAAGCCTACATTGATGTTTTAAGCACCTTCTTGCTTTACACTGTTGAAGAGCAATTCGGAGATGGCGATAACACGATGGAGCACCTATTCATAATGCACGCCTGTGTCGCAGTGGTTACACGACAATAACATCCCTGTAATGGACTGGCCTGCACAGAGTCCTGGCCGGAATCCTATAGAACACCTTTGGGATGTTTTGGAACGCCAACTTAGGCCAGGCCTCACCGACTGGCATCGATAGCTCTCCTCCGTGCAGCACCACGTGAGGATTGGCTACCATTACCCAAGAAACCTTCGAGCACCTGATTGAGCGTACGCCTGCGAGAGTGGAAGCTGTCATCAAGGCTAAGGGTGGGCCAACACCATATTGAATTCCATCATTACCAATGGAGGGCACACGAACTTTTAAGTCATTTTCAGCCAGGTGTCCGGATACTTTTGATCATATAGTGTACATTACTGTGGTCACTGAGAATCGATGACTTTTTTGATTATTGTCATGACAGTGCAGACCATGTCTAGCTTATGGAACAGCGAAACATCGACTTGTAAATAAAAGGGCTCTACAAAAGACAGTGGTAAAATTTCAATACCTGAAGTAAGTGACATCGTCTGTACTTCGGTAGTGTAACTTGTCAGTTGTTATATTTCATAGAAGTTGACAAGCTACAGCAAGAGCACTACGCTGCTACCGTTGAATTACAGGGCTGACCGTTCTAGGAACTTTTAAAAAATCGTGCCCAACAAGAGATAAGGTCTCTTATTTAAGCCCTTCATCGTGCAGGATGGCTCCTTCCTAGGTGAAAATGAAGAGTAAGTCTTGTACTTTCGACACCGCAACTCATGCTGCAATATAACTTAGAACAGGGCTCCAAACCACAGGACATTGAGGCTTTTATTCATTTCTATAGAATATGGAAGCAGAAGACCCAACACGCTTTACTGTCAGCACTGATATAGAGGATGGTCTTGTTGCCACGCATCTACTTAATCATGGGTTCTTTACGAACTGCAATTATGCAACTCGCCCAGCTGAGCGAGTAAATAGGTTTGAGCCGATTGCGGTATAGTGGTCCCGCATCAGATACCTGCAGTTGTGTGTCTTGGTTGTTAAACAGACCACCATATGTCAATATGTTTTCTGGAGGAGGTAATCATGAGCAATGATCAAATTGTACAAGCAGTTTGTGACGGAGATCCTCGGCACATGTCATCTTCTCCCATACAGTGATCATAAATCGTACAAATTGTTAAATCTAACAGGATTTTTGTGTTTTCGGTTGCTTTGTGGGTGCTGTTAACCTACTAATGGTGATTTTGAATTATATCTGTAATGCAAACAGTACCAAAGGAATGTTGAAGTAAGAGCGAGTTGTTGCACATGTTTCTCAAGTTTGTCAGCCAGTTTGTTGGCTCTTGCGACGATGTCGCCCTGTATCCGCTACAGGCAGATCGATTTATGGAATTCTTTGTGTCTAGCAAGATACGAAAGGATGTCTTTGGTACATAAGTTGCTCTCTCATTCCCGAAGATGCTTTGTGTTTATTGATATAGGGCATAGATCTCCGAGGAAGAAGCAGTTGCGTACGTGAAACACCAGTGCCTTACAACTGCCCTGTGACCTTATGTCATGACATGTTCGTCATTAAAACAGAATTTGTCGTTCAAAAAGCTTACTGCTGACAGGAGCTTCAACTTGCGCGAGCCTTACCCTTATCATGACCCGCCCCACACCGACTCGCCTTCAGTGGGTAGCATGTTGGAACCACTGTGCAAATCTACACTGTTCAATTGTTGTTACCATAGATGAAAAGGGTCTGTTCCTGCTTGTTAAAATGGTTGTCAGAAGTGTAATTTTTTGTTGTATTGGAGCTTGCGATTTTGAAAATATTGGACTGGGATTCGAACTCAGATCTCCCCTTTCCTGGGATTTGATCCTTATGGAACAAAACAGTTCCGCAGAAGAGCGTAAAAACTGACTAGTAAGAGATTTGAGTACATTCATCAAATAATTGAGAACATAGGTTGCAAGTAGGACTACGAGATGAAAAGGTGGTCCGCATCGAACCAGTCAGAAGACTGAGGACTCAAAAAAATTTTACATTGTTTGTCCAAGATTCCGATATGTTCAAATTCTATACAAAAGCAGCGCGTCTGGGTTCGCATCTATCTCCGGCACAAAACCTTTCAACACTTGGTTTCAAGCTGAAGAACTCACATCAAACTACAGGCGAAAAATAATTATGATTTTTAACGTCTCTCTGTGCGTTTCAGTCCGTTTCGACTCCCAAGAAGACACCGAACTTCCCATTAGAACATTTCAAGTCGAAACATGCCACTCTTAGTTACTTGTGAAAATGAATTCACCAGTGAACATCTCTTCATGTGCAGACAACAACGATGATACGTGTCGGATTTCATTTCCAGTCACAACGCAACTTTTCGTCACATTTCCGCTTCAGACATTCACACATCTCAGTTTGGCTGAAATAAATCGATATTTAACGCCCACTCGTGGCTAAAAATCGACCGCGATAGGTGCTGTGTTCGAATCACGAAAAGACAAAAATTTTCTTCTTGTTATATCAATTTGTCATGTTACTACTGGTGAAAAAATTCGATGTCTAACATTTGACTCATCTTCATTCATAAGCCGATAACGAGTTCGGATCGAACCTTAAAATACTTTATTTCAAGTTAAGACGTGCGAACACTTCGTTACGTGTGAGTGAAAACATACTGAAAGTCTTTCGTGATTAATTTGGTAAGGTACTGGACCACATTTGAGTTTGCAACTGTATAATCTCCAATAACATGTTTCCTGATACTTAACGGTTGTCACATTATCTCGTATATGGATAAACAGCCATGCAGAACAGTGTTCTCCGCTGGTCTCTTGTAGGAACCATTTTATGTAGTCAAACGACTGTACCGAAGAGATTTTACAGGACCCGCAGAGTTGCAGACAAATCAGGCTGAACGCAGTTGAGGTTTTTCGGATACTTTGGAACATGACAGTACATCCCTCCTACTTGAATAAATCTGTAGAACACATGTTCGAGTGAGTTTGCAAGTTACTCAGCGTCTGCTTCTAGCACTGACTTCCACTCAGTAAATGCTTCGCAAATGTAGTTTCCGACCTCAGAAAAATCTTTAAGACCTAAACTGGCTGAATACTACTGCATTTTGGGCGATACCACATGAGTTCTACATCTACATATAAATACATACTCCGCAAACAACTGTAAGGTGCGTGGCAGAGGGTACCTTGTACTACTAATCATTTTCTCTCCTGTTCCACTCGCAAACTGAACTACGGAAAAATGACTGTCTGGATTTGTCCGTGCAATCCTTAATTTCTCTTCTCTTCGTGGTCCTTACACGAAATGTGCGTTACCGGCAGTAAAATCGTTCTGCAGTCACCTTCAAATGACAGAGCTCTAAATTTTCTCAATAGTATTCGTCTAAAAGAACGTCTCCCTCCGTCCTGCGATTCACATTTGAGTTACCGAAACATCTCCATAATACCTGCGTGTCCATTATAATTATCCGGGCTGTTATGCCGTGGTCGGTTGATGAATTTTGTCTCAATTCCCAACGTTTCGTCTCCGTCTGCGGGAGACATCTTCAAGGGGGTCCGTAGGTCCAGAGCTGGAGTGTATAGGATCCCATGCAGCTGTGTTGATGTTTATGTGGGTACAACTAAAAGAACTGTTTCTAAACGTTTGGAAGAGCACAAGGGAAATTGTTGCGGAGCATGCTTTCCAGCCAGGGAACCACAATATTCGTTTCGAGGAGACGCAAGTACTAGCGGCCACAAGCGGATACTACGAAAGGCTCTACAGGGAGGCAATCAAAATCGCTAAACACCCTAATAATTTCAGCCGAAAGGAGGAGGGCGTGAAATTAAACGGTATATGGATGCCGGTGTTAAAGAAGATGTGTACCACCCGTCCACTACTGGGTGATGGCAACGGCAATCGACGGCGACGGACAGCGGCCAATTGCACTGACGTTTTCAAAACACATGACGTCACACCGCGGCGCGGGAGCGCGCGGACACGGAATTTAGCGGCAGTCAGTAACGAGCCAGTGGGCGTGTTGTACCTTTCATCGACCTACGGACCCCCTTGAAGATGTCTCCCGCAGTCGGAGACGAAACGTTGGGAACTGAGACAAAACTCATCAACCGACCACGGCATAACAGCCCGGATAATTATAATGGACATGATATTTCCGGCCGTGAAAGTCTACATTTTAGTATAACATCTGTGTGCTTATCGAACCTACCGGTAACGAATATAGTAACCAACCTCTGACTTGCTTCGATGTCTTACTTTAATCCCTCCTGGTAGGTATCCCAAATACTCGAGCAGTACTCAAGAATAGGTGTCACTAGTATTCCATGTTCCGCCTCCTTTACTAATGAACCGCAATTTCACAAAATTCTCCCAATAAATCGACCATTCGTCTTCCCTACCACAGTCCTTCATTTCATATGGCTTCGCAACGTTACGTCCAGACATTTAAACGATGTGACTGTGTCAAGTAGTCCCTACTAACCCTACATTCGAATATAACTGCTTGTTCTTCCTGATCATCTGCATTAAATTACGTTTGTCTACATTTTGAGTTATGTCTTTCATTAGACGACATATAAATTTTGTCCAAGTCGTCTTGTATCCTCCTACAATCACTCAACGACGACACTTTACCTTACACCTCAGCGTGATCAGCCAACAATGGCAGACTGCTGTTTATCCTGCCCGTCAGATCGCTTGTTTGTGTAGAGAGGAAGAGCAATCGCCGGCCGTAGTGGCCGAGCGGTTCACGGCGCTTCAGTCTGGAACCGCGCGACCGCTGCGGTCGCAGGTTCAAATCCTGCTCCGGGCATGGATGTGTGTGATGTCCTTAGGTTGGTTAGGTTTAAGTAGTTCTAAGTCTATGGGACTGGTGACCTCAGATGTTAAGCCCCATAGTGCTCAGAGCCACGTGAGCCACTTGAAGAGCGATCCTGTCAGTCTTCTGTAGAGCTCTTCTCTCAATATTCTTGGCACTGATGAATATTCCCCGTCGTGGACAACGTACTGGGTTCCACTACGTAAGAGGTCTTCGAGCCACTCACATATCTGGGAAAATATTATGTATGTTCGTACTTTCGTTAACGCTCTGCAGTGGGCACAGTGTCAAACACTTCCCGGAAATCTAAGATTATGGAATTTACCTTTTGTCCTTCATTCACGGTTGGCAGGATACCACGTGAGAAAAGGACAAGCTGAGTTTCGCACGAGCAATGCTTTTTACATCTGTACTGATTTGTGGAATAAAGCTCTTCCGCCTTATGGCGGTTTATTATATTGGAACTGAAATTACGTTCAACAATTCCGCAGCAAACCGATGTTAAGGATAATGGACTGCAATTTTATGGGTCCGTTCCTTTACACCACGTCTGCATAGGAGTAACCTGCGCTATTTTACAGTCGCTTGGGAATTTTCACTGGGTGAGAGATTCACAAAAATGCAAAATAAGTAAGGGGCCAATGGCGTAGAGTAGTATTTGTAAAACCAAATTGTGAATCCATCCGACCCTGGCGATTTATTTGCTTTCATCTCTTTCTGTTGATTCTGTACGACGGTCAAAAAACGATATGTTTGTACGAGTCTTTTGTTTGAATGATTCTTAAATGCGGGGCTTAAAACGTTGGCTGTTCTTTTGCAGTCACCTATTGCTACAACATACTAGTGAGTGAGCGACCGCGTGGAAGTCTACCACCCGCTTACCAATTTTAGTGATCATTTGAATATGATGAGTGTATTAAATGATTCTGCAACGTGAGGCAACGAGACGGAGTACACTAGAGGTTGGTCCACGGCGAGAGTAGGCCGTTTTCCAATTGCAGCAGGCGGCGAGGTGGCTGAGTCACGCAGAAAAGCTCTTTGCTGGAGACCCGTGACAGACATTGGCACATAGGGAAATTACGCCGCCGTAACGGGCAGCCATCGTCGCACGGGCTTCCCTTGACGGTGCTCAGCGTCACTAGAATTTACAGCCAGCGCGAGATTGCGTCGGCAGACGACCCTATAGGGACACACGGACGCGCCGACAAGCCAACGGAGTAACGTAAGGTTACAGCAAACCTAAAGTTATGAAGCGTTCCAACAGATGGATATCGATACGAAAGCCCGGCAGTTAGTTTGTTTTGATATGTGATATACCGCGAAACACAATTAAAGGGCCACTTTTTCGAAACGGAGTAACTGTTTCCTCCTGGGATCCATAAGTTTGAAATTTGGCTGGAAGGTGGCTACAGCCTTCCGCTGTAATCGAGCAAAAGCATGGCGCACTGTGACAATACCCTCGGGCTCGGCGACACTTCAAACAGTAGGTGTTGACACACGTGAATGAAGTCCAGAGCTCACATCAATTGTAAGGCGGGTTAACGATGTCACACTGGTGCCAAATTTCACCACAGTTCTGCCCAACGCCACCGTGGATGTGTCGCCCGATGAGAAAGTCGTCACACTCCTTCTTGCCAACATTTCACTCCCTTTTTCGACCCTAAGAGTCGACATCAAGCGATTTTATTATGGATGGCAAGGAAAAATGTCAGACTCACCAACGCTCACTATCGACACATAAGGACCTCAGGGGGTGGCTTAAGTGGCGTCAATGAAACGATCTCTATCCTTGTGTTGTTGATTCTCACACATTTTGCGTTCGAAAACGAGAGTTCACAGTAAGATGCAAAACAGGACGACGTTCTTCAGAACTTCTGACAATGCTGCCACTCCCAGGCGATTCAACTTTTCTCTGGGGACATCATGGGCCATGGACACTACTGAACAGGATCGGACGTCTCTGGAGTGCAGATGGACCTCAATTTCTCTCTGTTGTACGGAGTGGAACCACTAGGTACCATTCACAGCCATTCGCAGAAATTTGAATTTTAAGCGAAGGGTACTTACGCTTTTTCGACCCTTTTGTTTTGCATTCTTCTGTGGCGTGATCACAGAGGGGTGTGACGTTGACAATAACGCGTAAATAAAACTGCAAGCGTTCTTTATAAGACCCTTCAGTTCGGCAACGCTCTTGGTTCCACCCACCGTTCTCTGTTGAGCACTTTAAAAATGTATCTGTAAAGTGACAACCTAAGACGAAGTCATAGGCGCTTGCAGATCGGCAAGTTTATAGACACTCCTGCGATATTGGATGGCCTAGTAGAAGGCGCAGGAGCAGAAACGTAACCTGCCTGCAGCCATCTAGTACTCTGGTAACAGGGACGGTCTGTAAACGTTGATTTTTTTAACGTGATCAACATATATGGGCGGTAGGCTCCGAGGGTGTTGCCGAACTAGGTAATTTTAAAGGGACCCTTTTCCGTTTTATTCATGCATGTGTCAATGTGCCATCCCTCCATGACAACTCCACACGAGGGCGTGAAGCAGGAAAGCACCCTTGGCTGCTTCGGACCACGTTCAAATTTCGTAATGGTTTTGAATGGTCCCCAGTGGTTCCACTCTGTACAAAACAGCAAACATTTGGTCTTACTGTACTTCAAATGGGTGCGATGACGTTCAGTGTGGTAGTTGGCTCACGATGTCCTCAGAGTACGGTTGAATCGACCGGTGCTGTCAGCTGCATCAGGGGTTGTCATGAATGTCTCCCTGTTGCCGTCGCACCGTGAACTGTCATTTTCGACTGCGAAATGTGTGGGGATCAAGCCTCAAGGACAGGGGTGGTTTCATTGACACTCTTTTAACCAGCCCCAAAAGCCTTTTCGTGTAGATGTTGAGCGAGGGTGAGCCTGAAATGTTTTCCTCGGCCATCCACAGGAAAACCACGTGATTTTAATGCTGGGAATCGCATTTCTGGCCTCCATTGGAGAGGCGGCAAAAGAAGGGTGAAATGTGGGTAAGAGGAGCTGTGACCATCTTCCCATCGAGTGTGACACGTCTAGGTGGGGTTGCATAGAATTGTGGTGAAATTTGGTGCTAGTATATCATTAACGCAGCTTACACCTCATGTGAGCTCCGAAGTTCTGGCCTATTTTCTCATATGTCGACAATTTTACGTTTGAAGTGTTGCCGAAGCCGATGGTGATGGTGATGTAGCACTGCGCGTTTTCACGATTCCAGTCGAAGGTGGTAAGCACCTTTCAGCCTAATTGAATACTTCTGTGCCTTAATGGGAGATAATTACGATGATTGCCGGCCGAAGTGGCCGTGCGGTTAAAGGCGCTGCAGTCTGGAACCGCAAGACCGCTACGGTCGCAGGTTCGAATCCTGCCTCGGGCATGGATGTTTGTGCTGTCCTTAGGTTAGTTAGGTTTAATTAGTTCTAAGTTCTAGGGGACTAATGACCTCAGCAGTTGAGTCCCATAGTGCTCAGAGCCATTTTGCCAATTACGATGATTGGAATATGTGATCCTTTAATTGTGTTGTGCAATGTAATTGCATTGCCGGCCGCTGTAGCCGAACGGTTCTAGGCGCTTCAGTCCCGAACCGCGCTGCTGCTACGCTCGCAGGTTCGAATCCTGCCTCGGGCATGGCTGTGTGTAATGTCCGTCCTTAGGTTTGATAGGTTTAAGTAGTTGTAAGTCTAGGGTACTGATGACCTCAGATGTTAAGTCCCATAGTGCTTAGACCCATTTGAACCATTTGTAATTGCAGTGATCTGTGTCAGATTAAATGTGTACGGCCAGTTCTCGCTGACACAAATCTACCGAACGTAATTTTACTCCCCCCCCCCCCTCCCCCCGACGCCCTTTAAAGTGGTCTGTGCATGAAATGGAAGTGGTACCGGGCAAGCGTGACTCATGGTAGAGAAATGGTGAGTATGTACTAGTCGATAATATGGAATCACTGTAGTGAGAAAGATACTGAATGCGCAATATATCTACAAGTGTTCCACTACCAAACAAGTAATACGGCGTAACAACAGCGACTGCGAAAACATCCTAACTGACAGCGACGGGAGACGAGCGTTTCCCTTTGCCGACGACAACTAATCCAAAAGCGACAGGAACTGTGGCTGTCAATGAATGCAGGTCAAAATAAACCAGCTTCCGGTGGAATGGTGCAAAAGCCTTTTGCTCCACAGTGTGCCAGAATCCTGAAAACCTGGCCAAAATTCCGAAATTTTCTCTAGTATGGCCAGAAACTATAATGGAATTTCCGACAATTCTCATAACGAATTGTACATCAAAACCGAAAAATTCAAAATGGCCGATCCAGTATGCCGAAAGAAATCTGGAAGAAATTAATGAAGCAGACGAAAAACATTTTCGCGGAACATTTATAATTTTAATGGTATACTTTATTTCAAAAATGCCTCTATTACTATTTTTATTACAGAAACTATATTAGTAACAAATATTGACAGACTTATAAGCCTTCTTAATCTTCTTCGTCTTGTGCTTCTTGTTCTTCAGATTCATTTCTCTCTTCATCTTCTTCCTCGCTGACATTTGTATCTTGTTCATCCTCAGCATTTGATTCCTCGTAATCCTCTGCAGCAGGTACCAAGACGGCAACAGCATCTGACGACAAAATCTTCACTTTCCTCGGAGAGTGTTTCCCCAGTAAAGAAATATAGCGTTTGGTTGTTGCTAGAAGTATTCGGAACACATCCTCCATGTTTTTCATCTACATCTACATTTATAATCCGGAAGCCACCCAACGGTGTGTGGCGGAGGGCACTTTACGTGTCACTGTCATTACCTCCCTTTTCTGTTCCAGTCGCGTATGGTTCGCGGGAAGAACGACTGCCTGAAAGCCTCCGTGCGCGCTCGAATCTCTCTAATTTTACAGTCGTGATCTCCTCGGGAGGTATAAGTAGGGGGAAGCAATATATTCGATACCTCATCCAGAAACGCACCCTCTCGAAACCTGGCGAGCAAGCTACATCGCGATGCTGAGCGCCTCTCTTGCAGAGTCTGCCACTTGATTTGCTAAACATCTCCGTAACGATATCACGGTTACTAAATAACCCTGTGACGAAACGCGCCGCTCTTCTCGGGATCTTCTCTAACTCCTCTGTCAACCCGATCTGGTACGGATCCCACACTGATGAGCAATACTCAAGTATAGGTCGAACGAGTGTTTTGTAAGCTACCTCCTTTGTTGATGGACTACATTTTCTAAGGACTCTCCCAATGAATCTCAACCTGGTACCCGCCTTAGCAACAATTAATTTTATGTGATCATTCCACTCCAAATCGTTCCGCACGCATACTCCCAGATATTTTACATAAGTAACTGCTACCAGTGTTTGTTCCGCTATCATATAATCATACAATGAAGGATCCTTCTTTCTATGTATTCGCAATACATTACATTTATCTATGTTAAGGGTCAGTTGCCACTCCCTGCACCAAGTGCCTATCCGCTGCAGATCTTCCTGCATTTCGCTACAATTTTCTAATGCTGCAACATCTCTGTATACTACAGCATCATCCGCGAAAAGCCGCATGGAACTTCCGACACTATCTACTAGGTCATTTCACGCGAGAAGACTTTCGCTCAAAGCTTGAGCGATATTGCATCATTAACGTGTTTGTTGATTTCGGCTGACCGATTCGTAGAATTGTAGAGGTAATTATGCCCGGTCTATGAATCAACAGTTTATGGACTCCTGTTGACATATTGTGGCATGATTACACTTCGACGTAGCGCTTGGCTGTTTCCTTGGCGCAGCTGCAAAATTTTTCGCGTCAGTTTGTATTTTCTCAGTATAAATAATAGCATTTTGCAACTGTCGGTCAAAAAATGTCTCAAAGCCGGAGTTATGGCTAGCAGCTGGATTTTAAGGCTGATTCGCGAAGATAATAGTGCGTACTTAAGGACGGAATAAAATAGAAAGTGGGATGTGATGGAATCTAAAACACATCTCTAATTTTCGCCCGCGTTTTCCAATTTTCTTGCTTCCACTCCGGTGAGAAGTTAATTAACAAAAACAAATTGTTGACCAGTAAGTAAGTAAGGAAATAAGTGTTCGCAATTAAGTGCGTGACATCTCGAACTTTCTTCATTAAAAAGAAGGGTCAATCTGAATTCGTCGAACAAAAATATTTCATCCGAATCATGCTCTACTTTTTCAGCGCGGCTCAGAAATAAATGTCGCATTCGACCTGAAACTGAACCCTTGGAAGAAACAGCCGTTTCTATGACCGGGATTTGTAGTCCCAACATTACTCTAGCCAACCTATTAAACGAAAATTCTTAACTCCAAACTTTTTCTTTATTTATGACCACTTTTTCGGGAATCTGACCCAGTGTGCGGTGGTACATAAACTTGGAGTTCTGTAACGAGCTTAGCAATGCAGAAGCTGGACACAGCCGTCTATGGCGCGTAGTGTGGCCCGACGAGTCGTCTCAATTTTGGTTTTTGAGGTGACGCAGTGCGTCGTGCAGCAACGGCGCAATGAGTTCAGTATGTGAAGGATGTGTTTGGGATGTTGTTGTACAATGACCTGAACCCACTTCGTGAGGTTACTTTGAACATGAGATAGATCCTTTATTTCAATGCTCTCAGCAACCAAATGTTACCTCTTCTTCTACACCTTAAGGCGAGTATGCTGTTGTCACTCAAGTCTTCCGAGATGAAAACAACTGTGTTCAGAGTGCCGCACATAACACGCTCCTAATTTGAAGGACACACTCCTACCGGCCCGCTCAAGCACCCGACCTTGAAACCCTAGTAAATGTCCTGAATTTTTTGCAACATCAGATGAAACGTGGCAATCAACATTCCCGCAATTTCACAGCTGTACGGGATCTGATTATCAATGAGGCGCTTCATATAACGCACGTGGAGAATATTTTGGCCTGCATTCCTCACCGAATTCTGGCCATTATGAAGGGTACAGCCGTGTCACAGGTTATAAGTGCGCTGTCTTCGGGTGGTTTTACCCCGACCACCATCCTCCTGTATGCTAATGACACATATGAACTAATGTTGTGTAACTTCAAGATAAGGCATCTATTCCGAAGAATAATTTGGCTAGAAGGCTGCTGGCAAATGTACACCAACCACTAAAGCACGATTAATTATACTGCACAAAATCGACGACAAATAGTGTAATGAAGTTAATTACCAATGTGTAGTTAGTCAAATTTGTAATTAATTATATAACAGAAACGGAATGAAATATTAGTTATTCGATGATAGCATACGGCCGCCACCTCGTGTTTGAGCAGATGCTATGAATTATTGTACATTTGTTTGAAAATGATGTAACGTCACAATAGTGACGTGTGTTCAGTCGGCAACGGTAATGCACACCTGGAAGCTTAAATGGAAATCCCACGTTAATGATGTGAATGAAATGTAACTACCACTAAATCGACGCTTTCGAGCCAGTGAAGACCAATACCGTTTAGCTATTAGCAATACGAAACGCTGTATAGATTGAGCACTGTCATTCACAATAGTGTTGACTGACTGTCGTCAGGATTTTGTGAAGCAATAGTCCATATTACATTCTATAACAATTAAGTTCAGTATTTCAGTGAGATTACAGAGATTTCCAGACCGAAGACGTGTTTGGAGACGCCCCGGACAGTGGTGGGACAGCAACCGGACTGTCGCCCACCCATATGGCCATACAGTGACGGGCTGGGCTGCCATTTCTTCTCAGAGCGGGACCCCTTTGGTTGACATCCGCGGCAGCTTTACAGCACAGCGGTACGTCGACAATATCGCCTACTTCTGTTGCCCTTCAAGGCAAGACATCTTCAACTTACATTTTAGCAACACTATGAGGTGGGTAGATCACGTAACTAATGAGGAGGTATTGAATAGGATTGGGGAGAAGAGAAGTTTGTGGCACAACTTGACTAGAAGAAGGGATCGGTTGGTAGGACATGTTTTGAGGCATCAAACGATCACAAATTTAGCATTGGAGGACACCGTGGAGGGTAAAAATCGTAGAGGGAGACCAAGAGATGAATACACTAAGCAGATTCAGAAGGATGTAGGTTGCAGTAGGTACTGGGAGATGAAGAAGCTTGCACAGGATAGAGTAGCATGGAGAGCTGCATCAAACCAGTCTCAGGACTGAAGACCACAACAACAACAACATGCCTGCCCACTCACGGCGACTGTTTCTACTGACTATCCTTGTGCTCGCCGAACCCTACCTTGGCCAGAAATGTCACCGGATATCTCCCAAATAGAGAACGTTTGAGGTATTATGAGTAGGGCCCTTCAATCAAATCGGGATTTTGACGATATATTTCGCCAAATAGACATAACTGGAATGAAATTCGTCAGGTGGACTTCCACCAACCTTGTGAATCAGTCCAAGCCTAATAACTGCTAGGATAAGGGCCGGAGATAGACAAACGTGTTATTTGCTTGCTCAATTTGCGAAGCTCTTTTTCTTGAATAACTCAAACAAATTTTTCTGAAATTGTAATAATTTGGACATGTATATCGCAAATACCAATTTCCGAAACTTCCGTTTCCATCGTGGTTTAATAAAGTTCACTGACTAGTGGTGCTGATAGGAAAATGATCCTACTGTTAGGTGATGACCTGGGAAAATCTGTAATACCAAATGCCTTTTTATATTTTTTAGGTTCCATAGGTCTCGGAATGGCTACCGCAGTGAAAATCAAAACTGTTGCATTTGGTACACTTAGCTACGCCTTCCAGCTACTTTCCTGTATAGCCACCTCTCCGACTTAAGTCGTCTGTCGTAGCGTTGCACGAACTTCCCAATACGCTCTTGATAGAAGGTAGCCACTTGTGATTTCTGCCAATTCTCTACTCTTTGTCTCTACGGAAACGCTGTCATAGCCAGCATGTGAGCAAGGAGATAAAAATCAGAGAAAGCCAAATCGGGCTTTTACGGTAAGGACCAAATACATCTGTCCGAAAATGCTGTATGAGCGTCTTGGTTGCATCTGCAGTCAGCTGCCGATCAATGTCATAATGAAGGACAGTATCTGGTGAGAAGATTCCTCTCCACTTGTTCTCAATTGTCCTTCGTAGACGATCTTATCCATTCGCTTAATTCAAAAATGGCTCTGAGCACTGTGGGAATTAACTGCTGTGGTCATCAGTTCCCCTAGAACTTAGAACTACTTAAACCTAACTAACCTAAGGACTTCACAAACACCCATGCCCGAGGCAAGATTCGAACCTGCGACCGCAGCGGTCGCACGGTTCCAGACTACAGTGCCTAGAACTGCTCGGCCACTCTGGCCAGCTCGCTTAATTCACTTAATTAGATCATCTGTTGGCACTCGCTTTCTTGGTCGCTTGCAATATGAGCCTCAGTACTGCAAGGTTCCTGCATCAATGCTGCATACTGCTGTTAAGTATGATAGTTACGTAATGTGGTCTGCATGAAATCAGGAGAAATCTCTTAGCATGAAGTAATCGAATGAAAGCACGTACTTCACAGTTGAATAGCGACTGAATAGGTATATTAACGTGCTTACTGTGGGCTCCGATGTGTAACGTACGAAGTGACGCCATTTGACGCTACGGACGGCTTACTAGGGACACTGCACAACACATACATGCAAAGCTTCATCGCGTTTTCACTTTGGATTTAATTTCGCGACCGATCGGACCTATATGCCTATATAAAAAATGCCCTCAAATTAACTTTGGCAACACTGTACTCCTCTTCCCACAGTTCATTTGTCACTCTTTCTTGGTTAACGATTATGCTGTGACCCACTGTAATACCCGCTCTTAAATCCACTATGCCTTACCGCACTTTGGATACCATTTCCATGATATGCTTAATCGCGCATGCTAGCAAGGCCATATTAGGTCTATCCTCAATTCTTGTTAGACTGAAACTTAGCTTACAACTATTACTCTGTTGAGGCGAGATCGCATCTCTACGATGTCAGTACCATGCTCTTGACAATGTATTTGGCTTCGACATAATGCTAGGTCACTGACATTACCATTGTGTCTACCAAATACCTCTACGTCCGCAGCTCGTGGCCTCACTGTCACGGTCGCTTTCTCATTTCCCGAGCACGAGGTCCCGGGTTCGATTGCCGGCAGGGTCAGGGATTTTCACCTGCCTCGAGATGACTGGTTGTTCATGTTGTCCTCATCATTACATCGTCATTCATGAAAGTGACAAGACTGGACTGAGCAAAGGTTGGGAATTTATACTGATCATGCCTGTCTCACATAAGCTTCTAACAACTACGTGTAGGTTATCGATAATTACCTGGTATCTAATGGTATCCAGGTAACGATCAATAGATAAGAGTTTTATCAAACTACCTGCTTTGCGGATGGACAGTTGCTCAGTCTTGCTGTTCGTTGGTTGTCGGAAACCGATGGCTGAGTGGAACAACTGGCTCTGATAACTGCGCAGATCAGCGCCCCACAAACCAAACATATGCAGACTAACGTGGTGATATGATTCCATAGCAGTGGGTTTTGCTCACTTAAATGGGGCAAATACTTTTTAGCAGAAAATTTGAGCAACATGAAGGAAACATGCGAATGATGTGTTAATTGAAGGACATCCAAAGTAGAACATGTAAATACGACAGTACGACACAGATGCATATGGATTTTCCTAACATTTGGAAGTAAATTTGTATACTCAGTAAAGGATATTAATCTGAGTTCTTTCAGATAACGCACTAATGACCGCGTTACCGATTCTTCAAGTTAAAGGAGTTAGTAGATGGGGAATGACTGGACTTCGTAAAACGGTTTCGTTGTGTGTAATCAATTAGTCTTGCAATGCTGTAAAGCGATGGGTTGTCAGATGTCACTGGACTAATAGGACGCAAGAATTACGACGTGGTATTTGAATTTAAACAGTCTTTTTTTGCAATTTAATCTTTTATTACTCATAACAACGCGTGTCGCTTTCGTGGGGCATTGAAGATAATAAAGAATTGTTACTAACCTTAAAATTTTCCTTTTACGACATTTTAAAAACCATAAAACGGCTCTGTGCTAGAGTCAAGCAAGCGTGATATCAGATAAACAGGCAGAGGCATAATGTCACACAAAGTTGGGATAGAATGTTAAACAGAATACACAGAAATGCCGGTGACACTTCACAGCAGGAGCTTCAAGCTGAGACATAGGCGAGGAACTGAATGAGGCTTGCATACAGTGACTACAGGGGATACACATTACTGGCACTCAAGGAAGAATATGACAGTCAGCATATTTAATGCTTATATAAAACATCTAATAATGGGTGAATCACTGCAATGGTAAAACCGTAATCTATTGATCGTTACCTGGATAATTAATCAAAACATAGTCGTATATAAAGGGAAAATTTAACTTACTCCAGAGACCAGACGTAAGTAAATAAAACCGTAAATTAACCACCAAATGTGGGCATCTTCCTGATAACCAGGAATAGAACACATTATTGAAACAGTTAGGTCCACACTCGACTTTAAAAGTATAATGGTTCAAATGGTTCTGGGCACTACGGGACTTCACTGCTGTGGTCATCAGTCCCCTAGAACTTAGAACTACTTAAACCTAACTAACCTAAGGACATCACACACATCCATGCCCGAGGCAGGATTCGAACCTGCGACCGTAGCGGTTACGCGGTTCCAGACTGTAGCGCCTAGAACCGCACGGCCACACCGGCCGGCTAAAAGTATAATGTCTAATAATGAATCAGGTGGAGGGGGGTGGGAGGTGAGGAAATTAATAAAACGAAATGGAAACTCATTATAAGAGCATAACCAAAACTATGTAAAAGCTTTAAAAACTGACATCACTGATCATAGCAGCTTTGGTTCATCTTAGTGTCCTGATCATTCAGCAATCGTTCGTCGACGGTATAGTATGTTTAAGGATTTCCAGCTCTTCCAATAAATCAAGCTTCTTGCCTTTATGAGCAAAACGTAAGTTGCAGAGATCATCGAGCGTGGGTGGCTGGGGCCCTGTCGTCTTCAGGTGTTCAGCAAGAGGGCTGCTTTACTTGACATTTTTTGGTTAACGTATCCTCGCTAAATCTCGTTCTAAACATCCGCAGAGTTTGGCCAAACAGAATTCATGGCGTACATCGAATTTTAATTTGTAAACCCCAGAGAAAGCATACCGGTCCCTAGTAGGTCGCTCATCAAGCATTTAAGAGTTCTGAACTTTAGTCAGTGAATTTCCACGTTTGTGTAACAATATTGTGTAAACAGTTCAACGGTTCCTTCTTGCCTCGTCCACATCTGACTGTGACTTTCAAACTGCGATATAAAATATAAACAATTATCAACGTCAGTTTTATTTTCTTGTATTGTTGTAGACAAAAACCATACTGGCTGACACACAGAATTATTTTAATTCAGCTCAACGATCACCAAACCATACGTGTCACGGCAGCTGATATCGAAACACGTACCATTTGTACACGAGGACTGCATATGTCACTAGCTTTTACTAAATGTTCGAGTTTGCCTAACCATTACGACGTTCAGTTACACACTTTCATCTCGCGTTGGGTAGATCTGCTTGGCTAAAATTTCTTTGGGAATTTACTGAACGTTCTTGGTAATAAGGTACCTCTTTAATATGGAAACGCTTGGCCCAATATTCCATTGCTGCTAATTGGGATTTGGGTGAAAAGTCCTACTGTCTTAAAATAGACATCTCTTGGATTAGTTCAGGGAATGGTATTAATGACCAATACCTTGAGGTCGTACATGAGAAACAAGCCATCGATTGTACTCTCTTATCCACACAAAGCTCCAATCCGAAGGCTCTGACAAACATTTTCAGGAGGTTTCCATTGGTTTGAAGCAAATGCCGAAACTGGAAATACCCTTCCAAATATTCCTAACCGATTATCCCTCTGTCTACGTCCACTTCTCTTGGATTTAGACAAAAGAAACTGAGCTCTACAATGGATCGATCTATGGATTAAAACCGTTGACTGAGCGTCAATAGTCCGCCTATTTTGCTACTGCTGCCCGTCTGACGCAATACCAGAACAACAAAATAAACCGTGTATTGCTTTAATAGATGGAGTTCAGCTCTGTCTGAGTCTTGTCAATGACAGGAGGGCATGTTAACAAGAATAGGTCATTACGTATCAACTAGTGGTCACCTCCACCAGTGATACAGTAGTAGTGTTTATGGTTCACCAGATTCGGGCTTGTAATTCACTACATGTTCTTTTCCAGTAGTAGAGCAGCAGCATATCGTGATAAAGAATTGCTACTTTGGTGACACTGAAGTGAATACGCAAGTCTGCAGCCTTCCGTGGCCGTAGAGGTTAAAAGTAAAAGTTCTAGGATGTTAGGCACCGTCGTGTTCCTCTTTAGTTGTCTTCTTCTGCAATCGACGTTTACATCCCAGGAGAGGGATCTAAACGTCGACTGTCTAATAAGAAACTAAAGAGGACTATGATGCGGCCTAACAACGTAGAAGATTTTACCTTCGGTGACATGAGTGTACAAAATCTTCTAATATTTCCTGTAATGACCAGATACGTTCCGTTTATATCATTAATCTGTGTGAGAGTGGCTGGTTCAACAATATACCAGCCGTAACTGAATTATTATCGCTGATTACCTTTTAATATATATTTCCAAGACAGTCTCAGTATTTACTTGTGTGTTATTCTTGAGTGACTTTTACTATTTGTAAAAGAAATTTTTCACTCTTCCACCCTTACCTCTCTTACAGCCATAATCACAAGCGTTGTGAAAACTACGAAACCATCATAATGTCAGAGTACATTTGTTTGGTTTACTGTACTTACAGTTTCTATTTGCATATAGTAAAGAATCTTTCCAATAACGGTAATAACGAGCCTAGACCACGCGTGACCTTTCGCAAGAGCATTTTGTGAGAAGTAAGGCTTTTGGCTCAAAGAATCTAACCCTCCACGCATGGTCCTTTTTGTATCCACGGCAAGAAAGTTGTACTAGCGGTGAGGCAGTTTTTCATTACCGTCCGCTCAAGGTGCACGTCTTAATAAATCAGGAGCTAAAGTCAGACAATTTAATTAAAAGTTGGCAACGTTTCTTACCGGAGTTCTCTAGAGGCGTCTAATAATTAGAGGATAAAAGTTTCACAGCAAAGTGCCGACATTTATGGTTGCAGCGAAAATCAGACCCCTTTCAAAAAATATCTAAAAATAGCTCTCGGCATCTCTCTTCGCTCAGGAACTGGGCGTCTGTGCTTGAGCGTCATGTTCAGCTGCCTAGATCAAAGAAACAAAGTGCGCGGCCGCTTTATAGCTCCCATGCGTCAAGTAAAATGAATTAAATGTGAGAGAACAAAATAGGAGACAGGAGGGAGAGATAAACAGAGAGGGGATGTCTGATGGTGAATGTGGGTGACGAAATAGCTCACACGAAGTAACACTCATCATAAAGGAAAGGTGTCAAAGGTGCTAGGTCATCAAAATATCCCTGAATAATACAAAATGGAGTGTTGCTAAATATAACAAGCTACTCCAATTTACATAGGGGTGCGAAATTTGCTTGAAGGTGACTGGAACTCAAACTACGTACTGCTATCTAATATTTTCATTTACGTATGAGTGTCTTGTATTATACAGTCAAGGGTTATCTTATTGGACTACCAGTACATAGGTACCGAGTTCGAACCTAACTACCATTATGATTTAGATTAAATTTGACTACAGTACTAGAAGATTCTCTGCCTGAGGATTAACCATTATACTAACAACGGCGTTATAAAAAGAGGGCGGACGGTGTTCCGTTGCTGACTGGAGTAGTAACACAACGATCGGAAATTCGCTACCAAAAATGTATCAGGAGAGATGACCTCCAGTTATGGCCTCCGGCGGACTGTGTGTT
Source organism: Schistocerca piceifrons (assembly GCF_021461385.2). Lineage (NCBI taxonomy): Eukaryota > Metazoa > Arthropoda > Insecta > Orthoptera > Acrididae > Schistocerca > Schistocerca piceifrons. The sequence goes on along the minus strand of NC_060140.1, from coordinate 450,892,393 downwards.
GTTCTGAAGTTTCCTGGCTGATTAAAACTGAGACTCCAACAGGAAAACTTCCCATTGACAGGCAATGTTTTAGGTCTTACCGACTAAGCTATCAGAGCCTTCCCTGTGCTTACGGCTTCAGTTCTGCCAACACGTCTTCCCCAGTATCTTAACTTTGAAGACATTCTCCTTCATAACTTTCGAGTGTGACACATGTAGACGAGTGGAAGTCACGAAGAAAAAGCATAACCTGAGCATCGGGGATTGTATTCAAAATGAATATTTCACTCTGCAACGGAGTGTGTGCCGTTCCGAATTAGATCATCCATTTTAGTGACTGAAGAAGTGTTTGCCTTCATTTTACTTTTCACATAGATCTCAGCCATATTCAAGTTATAAAACATTGTTATTTATTTCAGCTACTTTACATCTGTAGCACTACGAAACGGAAAATCATCCCAGAGAAATGTCTGCAGACGCGAAACTTTTTTTATCTATACCAATTAAACTGAACATTCAGATTGGGCATGTATGATAGTTGTGATGTCCGAACTCATTCATTAGCTCAGTGCATAAGTAGGAAAAAATTAATTTAATTAGCTTCTTACATATTTCTCACAGAGCCAAGAGGTGGAAACCACAGAGACAAACCTTGGAAGAGCACCCTTCATTTGACGGCAAGAGGCAGAATTAACAGCCAAAGGCAGTACCACATGAAACCTCTCAATGCTGGAGGCGGCTCTGATGAAAGAGAAAGAGAAAGAGAGAGAGAGAGAGAAGGAAGATGGGGGAGGGAGAGAGAGTCACCAGAGCTCTAGGAAATTAATGCGGCACTCTTGCTGACTTATACTTGAAAGACCGCCATGTTAGAAATTACTGCCGATATGTTCTCCTTCTGCTTCAAAGCGCAGCAATTACTTGGCTTTTACGAGACGTTTGATAGAGAGTGGATCGAATCCCTCACAGAAGACTGACTTGGAACGTTATGTTACCGGCAGAATTCCATGAAAGAGCGTCTTTCAAATAACGGCGTCTAATGACCTACCAGAATAACTTTTCATGTTAGTGAACTCAAGATATACAGCCTGAGAAAACGCCCTATTGGATTGCATTAGATATTCAACGAGACCAAGTACTCTAGAAACGACTTCAAAAGTGCTTGAGAGCTGTTTGTCAGTTTTAGAAAAGTAACAAGTGTGACTGATGGAGCAGATAAAGATTAAAGAACAATTTTTTGATTAGTCACGGATTTATTCAGTGTCACGGAAGAGTTGAATGGTCTCTAATGGGCAATGTTAAAGGACCACGCCGTGAATCTTCTAAAGGGGTACTTTTGTATCGACACCCGTCCCCATTGGGTACTACCGGTGAAAGGTGTACCGGCCATAAAGTGATAGCAGTGTAACTCGTTCAGCCTGCCATACATCAAACAGTGGTTTATGGAGCATTATTTAGGGGTGCGCCGGTCGGGGTGGCCGAGCGGTTCTAGGCGCTACAGTCTGGAACCGCGCGACCGCTACGGTCGCAGGTTCGAATCCTGCCCCGGACATGGATGTGTGTGATGTCCTTAGGTTAGTTAGGTTTAAGTAGTTCTAAGTTCTAGGGGACTGATGACCTCAGCAGTTAAGTCCCATAGTGCTCAGTGCCATTTGAACCAATAGCCATGTAGGGGTGCCTTCTCGTGCTGACACCAGTACATCTTCCTAAGTTTAGATAAAATAGAGTCCCGTTGGAATTAAAGCTTATTGTGCAGCAAAGATACATGCCCTAATTGAGAGTTACAAATAAACAGTGTGCTAGGGGTATAAGTTTAGATATTGTGCTTACTGGTACCTTAATATATGCCCACATCAATGCTTTAATTGCTTTTTCTCTGCGTCTAACAATTTTCCCTTAAATACGTGACCTCATTTACTATCACATGTTTTCTGCACGGTATTAACTGTGCCACTAAGTGGACTACGCTTATCAGTATAGACTCATCGTTTTGCTTCTACATATCCACACTAACGTCTGATCTGCTCGCTATAGAAAAATAAGCCTTAATGAATTGCTCTTGTCACGTAACCTTGGAGGTACTAACCAGCCCAAAAGCATGCTACTCCTATTAGCTATAATTATTAGTCTTCAAACGAGGTAATTACTAAGGTAATGTTGTTGAGTACAATGTCCTCAGTCAGCAATAAAATATTTGCTCTTACACTCCTAACACCCTGTACATTGACATAACAGTTGCACGAGAAATGTCTGCAGGAGGAATGTCTGAGGAAGGAAGTATTCAGTAAGGTGAGGAGCCATACAAATACTGACAAGTGGATGTCATTCACAGATACAATGGTAGTTGCTTTGTCCGACCGCCCGACTGTTGCACACGTGACACTTGGTCCACAGACCTGGCAGCCACGTGGCGCTGCGCTGGTCTCACTGAGGGGATACGATATGCGATGCGACACGTTACAATAATTGTCCCACGGTACGGTGATTTTCCATGCGACATTCTTGTTCCCATAAGGAAAAAAATTGTTCAAATGGCTCTGAGCACTATGGGACTTAACATCTCAGGTCATCAGTCCCCTAGAACTTAGAACTACTTAAACCTAACTAACCTAAGGACATCACACACATCCATGCCCGAGGCAGGATTCGAACCTGCGACCGTAGCAGTCGCGCGGTTCCAGACTGAAGCGCCTAGAAGCGCTCGGCCACCACGGCCGGCGTTCCCATAAGAGCAGTGCGATAAGCAACATGACGTAGCAAGCTGCAATAGACTTGCGCCTGACACCTCGTCGCAGACAGCTTCCATAAGTGTCACGTGTTTACCGAAGACCGGAACTAGATACGGCTCTCCTTCCTATGTCGAAAGCAGTGTCCATTGTTAACTAATTTGTCACACAGCAAACGTTTCTTTAGTGCAAACTTTTCGACCTATGCGCTGCGATCCATTTAATTTAGAAGTATCTTAATAACTATGGGCATTAGCGAAAAGAAAACCAGTTCATAGTGAAACTGTGATATCTGATTTTTTTTTTTTTTTTTTGGTGAAAGGTGGCTACACTGAGTCACAGCGCCAGAGATTGCGCCAAAGAGTTTTATTCCGCCGCTTCCACTGGCAGTGCTTGTTCAGAAGTTGTGGTAGTTTGTGCTTGCGGAGAGGATGTTGATAATATTTATTATGCAAATAATTTTAATTTTAGTAGCTGTATGTGCGGCTATGAGGTCTCGTAAACGGTTGGCCCTGACTAGTATTAGTACGCAATCTGACTGCGTAGAATAACAACAAAAAATGAAACGAAATTTCCGTTAACACAATTAATTAATTAAGTCCCCAGCAACTATGAAAGCTACGAAACAACAAGGCACAAGTGTAGCTGTTCTGTGTGTGGAAGTGTGATTCAACGTACGCATCTGGCACGGTTCTTCCTCAATACGACAAGATGCTTTAAACGCCATTTACAATGAAGTAATTTAAAAAAACAACAGAAATACTATGATTGCACATAGAAACCAGAATTACACTCTAATACACTAACACAAGCCAGATGCTTTGTTGACTGAACCTGTGCCCAAGAGACATTGTTAGTTAGGAAATTTTAAAAAAATTAAAAAAATGTTTTTTATCTTCATATATTGACGAAAAATACACTCTGATCATTACAACATCCCCATTCGAACAACATCTGCTGTCTAGCCCATCAAAACAACTGCACACGACATGGCCTCAAATAGTACAGCTATCAACATCCTCCCCACAAGCACTAACTACCACAACTTTTGAACAAGCACTGCCAGTGGAAGTGGCGGGATAAAACTCTTTGGCACAATCTCTGGCGCTGTGACTCAGTGTAGGCACCTTTCATTGGTCATCAGTCAACTAACTGGTTTGATGCGGCCCGCCACGAATTCCTTTCCTGTGCTAACCTCTTCATCTCAGAGTAGCACTTGCAACCTACGTCCTCATTTATTTGCTTGACGTATTCCAATCTCTGTCTTCCTCTACAGTTTTTGCCCTCTACAGCTCCCTCTAGAACCATGGAAGTCATTCCCTCATGTCTTAGCAGATGTCCTATCATCCTGTCCCTTCTCCTTATCAGTGTTTTCCACATATTCCTTTCCTCTCCGATTCTGCGTAGAACCTCCTCATTCCTTACCTTATCAGTCCACCTAATTTTCAACATTCGTCTATAGCACCACATCTCAAAAGCTTCGATTCTCTTCTGTTCCGGTTGTCCCACAGTCCATGTTTCACTACCATACAATGCTGTTCTCCAGACGTACATCCTCAGAAATTTCTTCCTCAAATTAAGGCCGGTATTTGATATTAGTAGATCTCCATTGGCCAGAAATGCCTTTTTTGCCATAGCGAATCTGCTTTTGATGTCCTCCTTGCTCCGTCCGTCATTGGTTGTTTTACTGCCTGGGTAGCATAATTCCTTAACTTCATTGACTTCGTGACCATCAATCCTGATGTTAAGTTTCTCGCTGTTCCCATTTCTACTACTTCTCATTACCTTCGTCTTTCTCCGATTTACTCTCAAACCATACTGTGTACTCATTAGACTGTTCATTCCGTTCAGCAGATCATTTAATTCTTCTTCATTTTCACTCTGGATATCAATGTCATCAGCGAATCGTATCACTGATATCCCTTCACCTTGTATTTTAATTCCACTCCTGAACCTTTCTTTTATTTCCATCATTGCTTCCTCGATGTACAGATTGAAGAGTAGGGGCGAAAGGCTACAGCCTTGTCTTACACCCTTCTTAATACGAGCACTTCGTTCTTGATCGTCCACTCTTATTATTCCCTCTTGGTTGATGTACATATTGTATATGACCCGTCTCTCCCTATAGCTTACCCCTACATTTTTCAGAATCTCGAACAGCTTGCACCATTTTATATTGTCGAACGTTTTTTCCAGGTCGACAAATCCTATGAAAGTGTCTCGATTTTGTTTTAGCCTTGCTTCCATTATTAGCCGTAACGTCAGAACTGCCTCTCTCGTCCCTTTACTTTTCCTAAAGCCAAACTGATCGTAACCTAGCGCATTCTCAATTTTCTTTTCCATTCTTCTGTATATTATTCTTGTAAGCAGCTTCGATGCATGAGCTCTTAAGCTGATTGCGCGATAATTCTCGCACTTGTCAGCTCTTGCCGTCTTCGGAATTGTGTGGATGATGCTTTTCCGAAAGACAGATGATATATCGCCAGACTCATATATTCTACACACCAACGTGAATAGTCGTTTTGTTGCCACTTCCCCCAATGATTTTAGAAATTCTGATAGAATGTTATCTATCCCTTCTGCCTTATTTGACCGTAAGTCCTCCAAAGTTCTTTTAAATTCTGATTCTAATACTGGATGCCCTATCTCTTCTAAATCGACTCCTGTTTCTTCTTCTATCACAATCAGACAAATATTCACCCTCATAGAGGCTTTCAATGTATTCTTTCCACCTAACTGCTCTCTCCTCTGCATTTAACAGTGGAATTCTCGTTGCACTCTTAATATTACCACCGTTGCTTTTAATGTCACCAAAGGCTGTTTTGACTTTCCTGTATGCTGAGTCTGTCCTTCCGACAATCATATCTTTTTCGATGTCTTCACATTTTTCCTGCAGCCATGTCGTCTTAGCTTCCCTACACTTCCTATTTATTTCGTTCCTCAGCGACTTGTATTTCTGTATTCCTGATTTTCCCGGAACATGTTTGTACTTCCTCCTTTCATCAATCAACTGAAGTATTTCTTCTGTTACCCATGGTTTCTTTGCAGCTACCGTCTTCGTACCTATGTTTTCTAGGCGCGCAGTCCGGAACTGCGGGACTGCTACGGTGGCAGGTTCGAATCCTGCCTCGTGCATGGATGTGTGTGATGTCCTTAGGTTAGTTATGTTTAATTAATTCTAAGTTCTAGGGGACTGATGACCACAGAAGTTAAGTCTCATAGTGCTCAGAGCCATTTTTGTACTTATGTTTTCCTTCGCAACTTCTGTGATGGCCCTTTTTAGAGATGTCCATTCCTCTTCAACTGTACTGCCTACTGCGCTATTCCTTATTGCTGTATCTATAGCGTTAGAGAACTTCAAACGTATCTCCTCATTCCTTAGTACTTCCGTATCCCACTTCTTTGCGTATTGAATATTCCTGACTAATGTCTTGAACTTCAGCCTACTCTTCATCACTACTATTTTGTGATCTGAGTCTATATCTGCTCCTGGGTACGCCTTACAATCCAGTATCTGATTTCGGAATCTCTGTCTGACCACGATTGTAATCTAATTGAAATCTTCCCGTATCTTCCGGCCTTTTCCAAGTATACCTCCTCTTCTTGTGATTCTTGAACAGGGTATTCGCTGTTACTAGCTGAAACTTGTTACAGAACTCGATTAGTCTTTCTCCTCTTTCATTCCTTGTCCCAAGCCCATATTCTCCTGTAAGTTTTCTTCTACTCCTTCCCCTACAACTGCATTCCAGTCGCCCATGACTATTAGATTTTCGTCCCCCTTTACATACTGCATTACCCTTTCAATATCCTCATACACTTTCTCTATCTGTTGATCTTCAGCTTGCGACGTCGGCATGTATACCTGAACTATCGTTGTCGGTGTTGGTCTGCTGTCGATTCTGATTAGAACAACCCGGTCACTGAACTGTTCACAGTAACACACCCTCTGATTATAAGTTGAAAAAAATCAATTTTCCTACCGAATACTTTCCTCGAAATCGAACGAAAAATTCTGCATGTCAGAGAACTCGAACCAATCCCAAAACAATGCTTTATAATTTTTTACAGGAAAGTTACATAGACAATGTACCATTGTGTCATCAACGTTAAACAATTTTTTTCAGGCACATCGGATGAAATTTCCCTCGCTGTGTATGATTAACCGGCAAACCGTGTTGCGCTGAGCGATATGACAAGGGAATCGGTGAGAGTTGTATCACTACCGTATCGCATATCGTATCGCCTCAATGAGAATACCGCCTTACTGCGCCGAAATGCTATGCTTACGATAACAGCAGCGCCGTGAGCCCCAATGGCTTGGTTGTCATAATAAATGCCGGAGATACGATCCGCCATTCTCGCGTGTATTCTGTGCTGCGAACTTCTCCCCGTGCTAGAATATTACGACGCAGTCTCGGTACACATTAAAAGTTCTGTCGTGAAACGTTTCTAATTTCCTCACGTAGACTAGTTCTTAAACTGAACTGTGTAGCTAACAAACACAATATACATCGGCCGACTCTGAGAGAAGTTCCAACGTCAGCCTCCAATTAACGACGTACTTTTTCAGTAAGCGTTAGTTTACAGGGGTGCATGCTCCTCTATTGATACTAACCTACTTGTCAGTACTGCGTCCTTGAAGGCCAGCCGTATATGTTTTGTCTGCCATCTTCATTACTCACCTGACCTTAACTCCAGTGCAGTTATCAGTACATTGCGCTCCGACGTAAATTCTGCCTAATTAAGCTTTCAACACAAGCACACTTGTGGAAATCTCGCTGCATCTACAGTTCTAAGATTCTACTCCAGGCGAGTGTAAAATGCATGTCCGCAAGGGAAAAATATTGAACGCTAAAATAATGACTTGGCCCTGTCTGACTACCCCCTGAAGCAGATCTCAGGATCTCTTGACGCTCTTTAATACATAAATTACAACCTCAATTGAATAATTAAGGCAGCTAATACTACTAAATGGTAAACGTTGTTTCTTACTATATACTTATTGTAGATTAAAAAACAACCCTTTATTCACATGTCTACATTTCCTAACTAAAATTTCTGATCAATTGCCCAACTCTGTCCCTTTTTATGGCCACGCGATCTAACATAAATAACGCGAAATGACTGACATCATGTACGTACCAAACAATAGAAGGCACCATTTTCAAAGATAATCTATAGTGGTGTGGAACAAAAATGGCACAAATGGCTCTGAGCACTATGGGGCTTAGTTTCTGAGGTCATCAGTCCCCTAGAACTTAGAACTACTTGAAGCTAACCAAACTAAGGACATCACACACATACATGACCGAGGCAGGATTCGAACCTGCGACCGTAGCGGTCGCGCGGTTCCAGTCTAAAGTACCTAGAACCTATCGGCCACTGCGACCGGCTGTGGTGTGGAACCGTATAGTGCATCCGGTTCGTCGGAGTGATGGTTCTCCAACATGTCTGCGACGATGGAAGAACTCTAGCCACAAAATAAAACTCTTTCAAACAACAGGACGCAGAAGGTGATCCTCTGACTAATATATTCTAATACTGTCTTCTCCTCTCTGTGTTCTACAGTCGAGAAACACGAGCTCCCTGCCACAAGGATGGATTTCAAATATAGGCAGAACAAGTGCTGGACGCTGTGTACTCAACGACGACTTCCAACCCGGAGGCGAAGTCCAGAATCATATAAAGTCCAAACAGTACAGTGCCTAACCGTTCTAGCTAAAAACTGTCCTGAGAGCAAAGACATCAAGTACGCCTGTACCAACATAGCTTGTACTGAGCGACCGTCACACACAGGCGCTCAAAGAAACACCATTCCTCTCCACTGCTGGCTTCCCAGCAAGACTCTGCTGCCCTCTCTCGTAACTGCAGAAGGCGAAACGTGTTCTGGAAGTCCTGGAATATTCTCCCTCACTACAGATTCTTCCGAACGCCGACCATATTTTGCGAGGGAATGCCTATACTCGTACAATGGTACGCTTCTGAGTAAAAATCCCTGGAAATAATCCAGCCTGCGTGATGTCCGAGGTGACGCTTCCTCGTTCCTCTCAGCTGCGTCCAAGATTTGCAGAGTTCCCAGTTATCTTTCCGGCCCGGCTACAATACTGGCCGGCCGCGCTCAGGTGCCCCCACGTCCATCTTGCTACTTCCTGTTTTTTAGCAGGACCAACACACCTGCCGGGCCTTCCACCCAGGGCTGCCGATTCATCTCCACTGGAATTCCAAGCTCACTGCTATAGGCAATCATCCATTACGCCGTTTTGATAATAAAGAGACATCGTCACCTTTCATGCAAAAGCGTTAACAATTATTTACAAGGCGTACGTGTCGATATCAGTGTCTTTAAATATACCTAGTTGTGGTTGTAGATCACGGCAAAGTATGTAGATGAGTGCTTGTAAGGCGTGAAATTATAGCCACCTTACACAATTACAGAGAAACTAACTCAGGTAGAGTTTGTCTACGTTCTGGAAGAACAGTGTTTTCAAAACTAGTGATTTTACGTTCGTAATTACATCGAAGGTAAATCAAAGAGGACGCTAGTCAGAATTCACAGAATTTACTCAGATCCGAGAGCTTCCGTGGAAGTTTCCTATTAAAAGATTGGGTTTTTATGTACAATGCCCATAGGCACCACCACTTTCGTATCGGTAAGTTGGTAGTAATGAACTTTTTTTTTTTGTAGACGCTCTTTGTATTTCGCATACCAAACAATGGAGGTGACGCGAGGGGGGCAGTGAGGCGCAATATAATTCTGTGTTCGTTTAAAAAATACTGTTACTAAAACTTACCAAAAACTGCAGCAAGCCTATGGTGAACAGTGGTTCAAGGACTTCAAAGAAAGCCGATTTTTCTGTCTTCAGGAAAGCTGGCCTTGTGTTTCGACTTCTTTTGTGATTGAAGTCAACGTAAACACAGCTGCTGTTGTTGTCCACGCCGAGCGGCGGATACTGTAACGTAGCCTCAGCGAAGTGCTGAGAATTCCATATGAGAGAGTCTTTACGATTATGCATGAGCGTCTCCATATGACACGTGTTTATACCAGTTGGATCACGATCAAAAGGCTTTGCGAAAAGGAAACAAATCGAGGTACTGCGACTCTCCGTTGATGGATGAGACATGGCTGCATTATTATAATCCTGAAGGAAAACGAGTCAGTATAGTTTGGAAACCGACAGGCTCTCCAGCACCAAAAAATGTGAAACTTGTTCCATCTGTGGCGAAAGTGATGGTCATCATATTGTTTTACTGTCAGGGAGCGATTTACCAGCATCCGGTTCCCATTCACGCTACTGTTAGACCAGCATACTGCACGTCAATATTGGCTAAAATGAGGAAGCACATTGCAAGGGAATGGCCAACTCGGACATTTTTTACTCCCACCGTTAAAGGCAAAGGTTCGAGCTATTCGATCTGAGAACTCTGAAGCAATACGCAAGGAAAGTGAGGCGATTCTCAAGGACCTGACAAAGACCCGCACCATGTGTTCGAGGTCTGGCAGAGACGCCATAAAAAGAGCTTCTATCAGGAGGGGAATGATTTGAAAAAGATCATGTAAATACTGAAATGGAGTGATAAATATGTGTGAAGAAAATATCTGCTTTGCCTGATCAACCCTCGTACGATGCCAGTGGCACAAAGGTCGCATAAACTTCATTGACGAAAGAGTAAGTTTTAGAAATACCACAACACAGTTAATCTATGTGGAGGAGTTGAATTAATGCTCTTTGGCTCAAGGGACTAATCACAACCCACCAGGATAGTTTGGAAAGACGGAAATAATTAATTACATACTCTCCAAAACGACAAATTCCTCTAAATTACGAGTGGCGACCAGTTGGTCTTCAGCGACCATAGTAACACAGCATGAGTAGTTAACAGCCTGCTAGCACTCCGCGGCCAACCTACCATCATACTCAGGAGTGGTACGCCGCACAATAAATAAACTTCGGTCATTTTCTACTTGCGTGTAAGCCTTAGCAGTTTGTCACCAGCACAAATATACTTAAAGCACATTCAGAAAGTTCACTGCCTGCGCGGTTTTAAATAGACAATGTCAACAGTACAGTCTGAGCATTAGCAACGCTTGTGGTGCAATCGCGACGTAGCAGCTAGGCACACATTCGTCCGGTCCAACCTCCGAACCGCATCGCTCTTAACCATGGCGTGTCGCCCGCTGCTCCAGATTCTTGGTGGCAGCGACGTCAGACACTAAAGTTTACCAAATATTAACTCTGCTTGTAATTATATCATCCCCTCGATCTACTGACTAGGGAACAAACTCTAAATGTTAATTTAATAAATACTGGGAATTTTCTAGTGTTCACCGCAATAAAATGTAAGGTGTTTCGCTTGAGAATGGTCCGTTGATAGACTCGCCCACAGGAACCAAAGTAGAAGGGTGTCCGCCCCAAGAACTACGTCTTAACGTTTAATTCGGGTACTTTTTCAGTATCTCTGCACCTACTCTTCCACTTAACAGAACGCGCTGGTTTCGTGTACCAAGCTGCGCCTCTTCGCGCTCCAGCCACATCTGAGTAAATTCTGATAGGCTCCTCGAAATAAAACGCAGGTATCTTCACTATAGACATACTCCGAGCGTGTGCAGAATTATTGACCCACCTTGTCATGTCTCAGTTCCATAATAATATTTCACGCATTTAGTGGGGCTACAACGTAGTGTCACAGATTAATTTTTCTTCTGTACTTCTGTATTTGAACGGAAAAGACACTCCAACACTGCATTCAGAGTTTGTAAAAGTGTACAGCAGTAATATGCCATTTTGTGATATAATGAGTAGATGTCGCAGACATTTCCTGTGTGGTCAAATGAGTTTGAAGAAAACGAACAAAATGGCAGACCGTCTTTCTGGAAAGAACATGGCACTACAAGGGAACTAGAGGCGCTAGGGCTGGAGGTCCGACGTATCACAATCCAAACGACAGTCGTAGATTTGTTTTCAATTTATTACATGACCTTTTAAACACGATAACAGTCGCTGCCCACTGGGTTCCGTGACTGCTCACACCCATTGAAAAAGGCCATTGAACTAAGGCAACAGAAGACATGTTGCATCTGTGTCAAATTAACTGAGAGTTCAAATGGTTCAAATGGCTCTGAGCACTATGGGACTCAACTGCTGAGGTCATTAGTCCCCTAGAACTTAGAACTAGTTAAACCTAACTAACTTAAGGACATCACAAACATCCATGCCCGAGGCAGGATTCGAACCTGCGACCGTAGCGGTCTTGCGGTTCCAGACTGCAGCGCCTTTAACCGAACGGCCACTTCGGCCGGCAACTGAGAGTTCCTTAGCGACATCATAACAATATGATACTGAGAGAAAAGGAATAAAGGGAGCAGTGGAGACATGTCGATTCTCCATACCTGAAAAAGGCAAAGCTGACGCTGAATTTTCTTTTTTTGGGGGGGGGGGGGGGGCTGCTATGGTATGATGCTATCACAATGTGCTCAAAAGAGGCAAAACCTTACAGAAGCGTGAAACTGACGGCCGTCGAAGCGTCGCGGAATGAAGAGGAAGTTCTTGACATCGCCGCTTCTCATTCTGCACAGGACACAGTCAAACGAGCTGTGTCTTTCGGCTACCAAAATTTGCCTCACACTCATATTCTGCTAGCATCCTTTGATGTAAATACCATTGCCTAGTACACATTTCCAAAAAAGACAATGGCGGATTTTCGAAGTTGGATATTGATATTTTGCAACCAAAGTCATCCATCATTGTGAAAAATGTGTCGCATTGAAGCACCAAAGAAACAATTGCAAGTTTCCTAGTCGCATCTTCATTTTTACAAGGCGATAATATAACTTCGGCCAACGGCCTTGCCGCGCTGGTAACACCGGTTCCTGTCGGATCACCGAAGTTGAGCATTGGTCTGGGCTAGCACTTGGATGGGTGACCATCCGCTCTGCCGAACGCTTTTGGCAAGTGGGGTGCACTCAGCCCATATGAGGCAAACTGAGGAGCTACGTGACTGAGAAGTAGCGACTCCGGTCTCGTAGACAGACATACGGCCAGGAGAGCGGTGTGCTGACCAAATGCCCCTCCGTATCCTCATCCAGTGACGCCTGTGGTCTGATGTTGACACGGTGGCCGGTCGATACCGTTGGGCCGTCGTCGCCTGTTCGGACGGAGTTTAGTTTAGTTTTAGGTAATATAACTTTGACTACCCTTGTTACTTTACAGACTCCTCTTACCTGTAAAAGTAGGTACGAAGACTACTTCTTCGTATTTTTCTAGGCTTATGTAAGGGGCAACAAATTGAAAATGAGTGAAAAATAGTAAGTAATCTATATATTATTTCAAAAGTAAATGCCATAACTATTAATAAATCTATCTTACTATGAGACAAGACGGTCAGTGCCTTCATGGAAAAGTTAATGCGGTTGCCTACGGAACCTGATTGTACACAGGAGTGGATCTCTTCGTCCAGCCACGAATGTCTTTCTTGAGAGCTCCAAATCTGGAAGTCGCATGGGGAGAGATGGGAACTGTGTGAAGCAGGTTTAAGGGCTTCCCAGCGAAACTTGCTGCATGTGGGCGTGCCCACGTCTCACAGTGGGCGATTAGTTTTGGAATTATAAATTTTACTTACGTTTTTCTACCAGTCTCGTTTTTTTTTTTTTTTTCCTTTTACGAACTGAGGACCACATTATTTGGCGAAAACTGTTGTTACTTTCTTTACAGTGCCCACTGTCATTGATAGTCGGGCTAGCTGAAATAGGTTACGTACGATTATTAGGTCTACACAATTTGTAAATCTTCCCGTAAGATCTCTGTATAAATATTTCTTTTATCTGATATTCATATGATACTACCGTATTATACATCAGCGCATTTTTTGCCAGAGTTCCAATGCAATGTAGAATTTGTCTGCTGAAAATTCCTTTGAGTATCTTCTATGACAAAATAAAATGGTATGTCGAACCAGGATTCAATACCCTTGCTGAAATGCAGATCACATTTCCACAAATCGCTTACGGCAAATGCTGGGATGTTTCGTTTTGAAAATGACGTTGCCGGTATTCTTACCCATTCACCTGCTAGTGCTGAGCTCGTTCTCCATCTTTAATGACCCCCCTTGCTAACCCTCATCTCATGCGAACCCTATCATATGCCCTTAGACCTCTTCTGCTACATTAAATCTATCATGCCACGCTAAGACAAAACTTTTAACTTGAAACTTGTTAGTGGACCGCCCTGGCACATACACACTAGAGAAACCCTATATTTATCACAGCCAGAATAAATTTATTTTATATGTTTTATTCCTGACGCAATAGAGAAGTCAAACATTTCACCGAGTACGTCAACAATTATACCAGTTTTGTACGCCGAGACAAAATGATTTTTTTCTAACCGAATGAGGTCGCACAGCAGCCGCAGAGAATTAGCGTCCGCCTTTGTAGCATATACGAGGCGTTGCTATAAAACAACGGGACTATTGCTGTAAAAAAATTATTTCAAAAATATACATGTTTAGTTATTGTCAGCCTGAATATACTACCATTGATGGAAACAGTGCTGGAAGTCTTCCTCTGCGAGCTCCTTCATGACGCGTGTCGCTTTATCTTTCTCTGCTGCAACAGACTGAAATCTTGTTCCTTTTACAATATATTTGACCCTAAGGAATAGATAAGTCACATGGTGCTAGATCAGGCGAATGAGGTAGGTGGTCTAACACTGGCTTGCTGTATTTCGCTACGAACCTTTTAACAGACAATGCGGTACGGGCAGGTGGGTTATCTTGTTGCAGAACTCATGACTTGTTTTTCCACAATTCGAGTCTTTTTTTCTTATTTTGTCACAGAGCTCAGCAAGAACCTCAAGGTAGTAATGTCGATTAATAGTCTGACCTTCACGAAGCCAGTGGAGATACTCAGTACTATGAATGTCTAAAAAGAAAACAACCACCATCGCTTTGAATCTTGATTTTTCTCATTCGAAATTCTGTCGCTGTCGGTGAAGTTGCGCCGTTCCACTGATTGGAGTGGCTCTTGGTTTCTGGATCATAAGTGAAAAACCAAGATTCGTCACATGTTATCACTCTCTCCAAGAAATTAGGATCATTTTCATAGGTAATCAAACCGTCAGTAGAAACATTTTCACGAGCTTCTGTTTGAATAAAAGAAGAATTTTCATCACCAGTTTCGCACACACTTCTCTCTTGTTAAAGTGCTAATGTAAAATTTACTTCACGCATTTCTTTGTCAATTTCTTGAGTCCAGGCAATCGATAGAGTATCCATCAGACGATCAGATCGACCCAGATTACATACTTTTCGACTTTTTCGTCTGTTTTCGATATTAAAAGGCGCCCCAGGCGTGAGTCATCTTCAGCGTCTTCTTGGCGATCGTGGAAACGCTCAAAAACTCGTGAACCAGATAAGCGATCTACGGCATACACTTCTTTTGGTAAAAGACAGATTGCAGCAGCAGTTTTTCTAAGTTTCGTGTGAAACTTCACGACATTGCGCTGCTCCATTATGACATCATTATCCCAGCTAAAGATAATAGTAGCTCTTAAACAAACGAAAGCCACAGCCACACTGATTTGTCTTCAGACACCAGAGGCTCCGGATTCGACTGAGAATATTTCGCGCTTCATCTTTTGTCGTTCTTCTTTGGCGCATGTGTACTCACTCTGTGTCATCATCAGTCCCGTCGTTTTGTATCCATAGCTCGTACACTGGCTGAAATGGAAAATGTTTCACTTTTGAGCAATAGTCCGATATTCATCAGTCTTTATGCAGATGTTAATCACATAAGAGGTGTTAATGATTAGACTTTTATTCAATTCGGAACTGATGTCCACCACCAGAATTGGTGTACGGTGTGACCCTGTATACATTCTTGTATTAGATGAGGCATGGAAACAGATGGCCTACGAACGTCATCTAGCGGAATTTTTTGCCATTCTTCAAACTTACATTCAGTCAATTCCTGAAGACTGCTGAATAGATGCTGACATGAAAGTATACATTGTGTCAATACAACTCTGTTCTATGGGTGACACACTGCTGTAGGGTCATGCTTTATCCTGCTTGAATACGCCAGTCGAAATCGTGGTCATGAAGGTATGACAACAAGGTTTACCATTCCATAATAAATTTTCACTGTGCAACAGAGTGTGTACTGCTATGAACCTTTCTGGAAGAGTAAACTGTGTCCCAGACTCTGCCTGGAACCCAGGATATTTGCTTTTTCCTGGACAAGTGCTGTACCAACAGCTACCCAAAAACGACCCACAACCTGACCTCACACCTTTACTTTCACCAGTATCTCATTTTCTACCTTTCAGTTTCAAACTTCGCATAAGCTCTCCTGCAGAACTTGTGGTACTAGCACTCCTGGATGAAAGTTTCACAGATTTTGCCATTATTTCCACATTATGGGAGCATTCAGCCTCCCTGGAAAAGTAATTAGCAGATCAGTCATGCTGCCATGACGATCATCAATCCACGCCATGATTCCCAGAGCTGAGAAGGTATGGATCTGAAGAACCGATAGTTCTCATCTGTGGAATTCTTCGTGTCGAAGTAGAGCGCCACAAAAAAAAGCGAGGCTCAACACTAAACACCGGAGAATGCCACTTAGTGTCTACGTTGATGCTAAGACTACAGCAGGCAGATCTCTGTGGACTATGGTATGGTGTCAGCGGAATCGATGCATGGCAACTAGTATTCTCGATCCAGCTTCCGAAGGTTCGTGGCAACATTCTGTGTATAACATTCGCCTGTTAGAGCCAGGTGAACTATCCTGTAATATTCTTGTAGTGTGAAAGACGTATTCTGTCTCGCTTCTGGAAGGACGTATGCCTACTCATCTTGTCACAATGTTGTGCCGAGTCTATTTCGTCACCACTCGTTCTGTAGCCATGGCATCAGAGCTGATTATTTCTGAAATCTATGGGCAAGATGCTCTGCATCATTTTTAGGGCGCTGAGCCTCAGCCTGTAAAAACGGAATCTTTATAATCTAGCTTTGTTGTTCATCGGTCCGTCTGTCTGTCTGTCCAACTGTTAAAAACGCTTCTTCTCTGGAACGGGTAGATGTGTTAAGTTCAGATTGATGTCACATATGTCTAAGTCCCTTGGAGAGCCATTTTAAGGTTATAAGTTAGTTCAATCAAAAGATACGGCTATTTATGTCAAATATTTTGATATTCGAAAACTCATTTATCAAAATCTATAGGATCCTTCCCGTTGACTTAAAATCATGACATTTGGTAAGAAGCAAGGTTTCACAGTATGTCAAGGAAAAATCCGGAAATTAAAAATTTTTAGTTATACCACACGAAAAAATGTTTACCTCTTTCATCCGTCTTTCTGTGTGTCTCTGTCAGTCCGTCCGTCTTTCCGGCTCACTCTTTCTCTGGAACAGGTGGCATATCATGTTCAAATGTATGTCATGTACTAGATTAGATTATCTACGTCACACATTTTCGTACTCGCAAACTCACTCATGAAAATATATAGGGCACTTCCGATGATCTATTATGATGAAATTCGTCAAAAAGCAAAGTTTCACAGTACAAGTACAGTGAAAATTCTGACACTTGTTATACTGTAACTATATCACATATATTTGCCCTGCTACGGTCGCAGGTTCGAATCCTGCCTCGGGCATGGATGTATGTGATGTCCTTACGTTAGTTAGGTTTAAGTAGTTCTAAGTTCTAGGGGACAGAGACCACAGATGTTAAGTCCCCTAGTGCTCAGAGCCATTTTTTTTATATTTGCCATTTGAACGTGCAACACATTCATCATCCGTCAAAAGCGTGACAGACAACATTATTGCATGCAAACATAAAATGTTAAGTTTTAGTCATGTTTTAGTACGCAAATAAAAGTGTTTCATTAGCTCTTCTATCTCTACATATGCCAACTTAAGTCACCTGCTCGCTTTTTTTTTAGTATGTGCAGGCTAATCTGAGGAACTACGGTAGAGATTTTGATGCAGTCTTTGAATTCCCAGTATCATATGTTGTCAGGCAAAAATCGTTGAGATTCTCGATTCCCATGATGGATGAACTAAAGATGTATATAATGAACTTTATACGGAACCCTCAAATCGCGAGACCTTTCCGCACTTGGCGACCAATTTTTGTCACTGATTCTACCTGTTTCCGACGTAGGAAGGTGGCGATAAGCTACACGTGGAGATCCTCTGTGTATTCTGTACTGCGATCTACATGTGGAAAGTTCAAGTCGTATTAGACCTACGTAAGAGACATAATTTACTCACACCACTTATCATGTACTCACATCATTCTTCATCTGCAGCGACGTTCTTTCCTAAGAATAAGTTCGCATATTGACTGAAATTCCATTAACATTTCCCATATGCACTAAAATAATGTTGTATCAATTTGATAGCATTATCTCAAAGTTTCCCGCCCGTGTATTTTGATTTTCCTGCAGCTGTCAAACACCCAACGACTTTCTATGCAGGAGACGACGGACTGCAGTACAGTTGCCGAAATAATTGTTGCCCAGCCTGCTGCCGACCTTAGCCGTGTCTGCCGATGACCTTGAGCCACAGAGAGCTACAGACCGGGAATTCTCGCCACCATGAATTCTTTTCTTCGTTTTCCTTGTTTTTCTTCGATGTACACCTCGATAATAGCCGCTGAGAACTGGAAAAAGAGCTCAGTACTGTCAGACCATAATGTTCCCATAAAATTGCATGTCTACTCTTTATTCCATACGTACGTTTTCGGGAAACGGTACCATTCTCTGATGGTAGTTCACGTTATCACAGACATGTGCAATTTAACAATTACAATGTTCTTAAGATGTGCATATCGTGTCGAACTGATCCACGAATCTACCAGTAAGAAAAATTCTTTATCTGTGACCTAGTTTCGAAAACGTTGGAGCACTTCCTGTGAAAAAGAGGACGGTCTTGTGCGATCTGTGGGTCTGAATACACTGAATGCATTTTGCACTGGACTCACACTGCCGTCACATTCAGTTCAAAATTTACGCAGGTTCTGTCGCTTTTATCACAGAAAGGTACACCAAGTCATTGCCAGTTTGCTGTATGCCGGCATTATCTAGGTTAAAAATAATAAAAATGACTGCAAAAAAGCGACTGAAATCCATGTGGAAAGAAGACGTCTATCGTTTGCACGCAGGCCTTATACCATTTGTTCACGGTCCCATCTGGCATATAACTCCAATGGATCGCTATAATTAATTCTTTGTCAGAAACTTTTACGCTACGTTATTTTTTTTATATTTTCCAGTGTTCTAATGATTCCATCTAGCTCAAAAAATTTTGACGACTCCCACTATCGTTTCATTCCAATAACTCTCTTTTTCTTCGTTTCCAGCTTCGTTTCGTATCGGCAGCAAAAAAGAGAAACCTGAGGCAGCTCCGCGCTCCCTGCAGCAAGCCACAGCAGGCGGCAATGGTTTCATGTGTGGCACCTAGCTACCAAACATCATCGCGGAGAACCTCCAAAATATGTGACGTATTTTCTCGAAGATTAAAGGCGATATGGCTCTCCTTCCGACCTTCAAAACAATGTCTATACACTGAGGTGACAAAAGTCTTGGGATACCTCGTAATATTGTGTCGAACCTCGTTTTGTCGGGTGCAGTGCAGCAACTCATCGTGGCATGGATTCAACAAGTCTCTGCTGCCTCCATAGCCATCCATAATTATGAAAGTGTTGCCGGTGCAGGATTTTGTGTACAAACTGAACTCTCGATTAAAAACCATATATGTTCTATAGGATTCATGTCGTGTGATCTGGGTGTTCAAATCATTCGCCCGATGTCCAGAACTTCCTTCAGACCAATGGCGAGCAATTGTGACTCAGTGACATGCCGCATTCGCATCAATTCAGTAGTTGTTTGGGAAGTCCACGAATGGCTGCAAAGGGTCACCATTTAGCCGAACATGACCATTTGCTCGAAATGGTCGGTTAGGCTAGACCAGAGGGTCCCGTCCACTCGTATAAAGACGGCCTAGACTATTATGGAACCACCACCAACTTGCACAGTACGTTGCTTACAACTTGGCTCTATGCCTTCGAGGGATATGAGCCACACTCGAACCCTACTATCAAGTCTGAAATTAGGACTCGTCTGCCCAGGCCACGGTTTTGCAGTAGTCTAGGGTACAATCGATATGGTCACAAACCCTGAAAAGGCGCTGCAGGCGAAGTCCGGCGTGCTCTTAGCATAGGTGCTCGCGTCTCTCGTCTGCTGCCACAGCACATTACCGCCAGATTTCGCCGCACTGTCCTAACGGATACATTTGTCGTACGGCCCACATTGCTTTCTGCAGTTACTTAACGCAGTCCTGCTTGTCTGTTATCACTATCAACTCTGCGCAAACGCCGCTGCTCTCGGTCGTTCAGTGAAGGTAGTCGGCCACTGCGTTGTCTATGGCGAGAGGTCATGACTGAAATATGACATTTCCGGCTTTGGGGTGGGTCTTCCTCTAACGATTTCCGTAATGGAATGTCCTACGTGTCTCGCTCCAACTAGCATTCCCCTTTCCAATTCAACTAATTCCTTTCGTGCGGCCATAACCACGTCGGAAACCTTTTCAAATGAATTAGCTGCGTAAAAATGACAGCCCCGTCTATGCACTGCCCTTTCATAGCTTGTGTATGCGATACTACCGCCGTTTGTAAATGTGCATACCGATCTCCCATGACTTCTGTCACCTCATTGCATGTTAGCTATGTTTTGTACACAACAGTGTAGGCCACAGAAAGCGCCAATTGTAGACTGGCCCACGACTACATTTTCCTCTGTAGACTTTCCAAAATATGTGCAGTGTTTCACTTACTCTGAAATTTCACAATAAATATGGACGATAACGAAAAGAATACCAGTTCGTTATCAAACTGTAATGTCAGACCACAAGATTCGAGAAAATCTCTTGTTTTTACGTAATAGTTTCCTCAAAATCGAATGAGAAACAGTGCATAGTGGATAGCAGATGCAATTTTTTTTTGCCACACATATCGAATGACTTGAAATTTCTCTCCCTGTGTAACATATGACACAAGTTGCTTGGAGCAACCATCATTGCGTGTAGTGCTGGGCGATATTGTATCGTTGTCGCCCCAGGGTGTACAAGTTCGATCCACTGTTTCTGCGCATTTTATCGATGCAGGAAGCTTCTCCATTGTACCGCGAGTTATATCGGGAGCTGTAGCGCACATCGTATTCCTCCGTGAGAACTGAGTATAAATGTCAGATGCCTTCACTCTACATGTTTTCTCAGGTTACTCACACTGCTTTTGAAACATGATTTTTTACCCTAAAAATAGCGCTGTGCGATTTTGTTACTTGAAGAAAAATATTTCCAATATTTTATGTGTTGTTCACAATTATATGGAAATACACGCAGAATTATACGTAACAATTCTATACTTCACGTTTCTGTGTTTTATCACATTCGCAAGAATTGTCGTCACAATTCGAGCTGTAAATTTGTCACAGTTTCCGCGTTGGAACAGTGACACTACTCAGCACTAGGCTTGCCACTCCCATTAACTATTGCCTAAGGACTGAGTGCTCTGTATCTGCAAGTAACACCTGCATCACGCAGAGCTATTAATGAGTCACGGCTGGTGCATGGATTGGTACTGATGGAACTCTGCGAAGGAACGAAGACGTTACAAGCTGAGGGAACTGCATGCGCTTGTTACATTGACACGATACGAAAGTACTTAATTGTAAAAATAATTCAAATTAAAACACTTAGTAGGAAACCACTGTTATAAACCCTGAACAGTTCACTCATTGATAACCAGAAATCAGATTAATGGCAAAACCTCGCTTTGCTGTTGCTGAATCATGCGTTCTAGAAATTTTAGTGGCTCCAGCATGGAACGAACGACTCACTAACAATGATACTTCAATTATTATATTTGAATTTTGAGCTCAGTTTCGGTGCTTGCAGGTAATAATAATGAGTTACAGATGGATCCGTATTTTTGCAAGTACACAAATTATTGTTTTGCTTTAAGATACAAACATGTTTCAGTTGAGGCATCCTCAATGGGTTTTTCTTTCTTTTTTCCAAGACAGATACAGATTGTGTTAGGTTGGGAAACACGTTACATCGGATTTTGTTGTTGTTCAAATTTACGTTGTATTTGACCATATGTGTGTTTTGTGGCTGCGAACCGAAATCTGCCACAGGTCTAAATTAGTACATCAGGTCATCTGCAAACAAGAAGGCTTTTGGGATATCGTCTGCATTGAATATTTGTTTACAATCGAAATTTTTAAATACATTTTATTGAAAAAGAAACGTAGCGTTCACCAGGAATTTTTGGCCTTACCGTTGCAGTATTTGGCTAGTCCTGAGATGTGGCTGTTGTTTCTATGCCAAACATGTTTTTGTTGTTTTTGTGTAGTTGGACTTACTGCTGTCGTTGGCAAACATTTGCAAAGCTTAGGTATGGAGAACCATTTGGTGGAGTTTGTTATTCATGGAATGTGTGTCGTATTTGGCAGTGTTTACTCACGTTTTCTCCTTCACATTTGTGAATACTTTGTCTTGTTATGTTATGTGAATCTGTTTGCTTTGTTTTCATTCCACGCACGCGCGCGTATGTGTGTGTGTGTGTGTGTGTGTGTGTGTGTGTGTGTGTGCGCACGCGCGCGCGCGGGCACGGGTGTGTGTGTGTGTGTGTGTGTGTGTGTGTGTGTGTGTGCAAAGATGTGCATGCATGTGTGTTTGTGTGGGAGTTTCACTATGTGTTGTCTGATGGCTTAGAGAGTTGCATATTGTTTTGTTGTTGCCGGCCACGGTGGCCGAGCGGTTCTAGGCGCTCAATCCGGAACCGCACGACTGCTGCGGTCGCAGGTTCGGATCCTGCCTCGGGCATGGATGTGTGTGATGTCCTTAGGTTAGTTAGGTTTAAGTAGTTCTAAGTTCTCGGGGACTGATGACCACAGATGTTAAGTCCCATAGCGCTCAGAGCCATTTTTTTGTTTTGTTGCAGACTACTGTTTGGTCATTGGTAACTGTTGTTACCCTGTGTGATGTCTTTTTGGATGTGTTAATTTTGTTCTATAGTTAAAAAAATTGTAGAGATGATTTCTGTTCTGAGATTGCAGGGCACTCTCACTTCTAATTTGTAGTTATTCCGCTTCAGGTTTTTAAGGAATATAATCTTTATTGCGATTTGACTTCATACACCATGATGAAATGGTGGGCAATAGTTCATGCTCTTGCTTGAGTTCTCTGTGGAAGGAATACTGGCAAGCCTTACCTGCATTCAAAGGAATAGGGTGCCAATTTAAACGACTGCAGTATAAGAGCATAGCGGCGGCGAACCGAGGGAAGCGCGATTTTTCGACGGAACCTGGGTGGAAATATTTCTGGATGGACGAGTTCAACGATCTCATTGTGCAGGCACATTGCGCCGGTTGGGAGGCAGCCACGTCCAGCTCGACTGGCTAGCACCGAGAGGTGGCTGCTGCAATGGCCAGTGCATTGTAGACCGGCAATAAAGCAGAGGATGGGCCCTTGTTAGGCAGGAAGCCGAAAAAACAACTGCGAGTGTTCGGAGGATTTCCGTGGGACAGGTCACTGGCGCCAAGACGTCCAAAGACTGTTACAAAACATATTTGTGAAAGCACGAGGCTTCTAGCGAGTTTATGGCCGTTCTTTGGAAGCTCTGAAATGGACGCAACAGGGGAGATAGCAAGCTTTTTATGGAGGGATGTGGTTCCATCCTGATCATGTTGTTAGCAAAAGACATGACGTAAACGTGCGGGAAGGGCGCCTCGAAGCTGAATCTTTTTTTCCTTTTCTCCCAATTAACATTAAAGTCTCTCATTGGTCAAATCGGTGTATGCAGAGCAAGGGGCGCTCTCCAAACCGAATGCCACTCTCCACCTCGTGACTGGCTTGCGCTACTGTGGGGGAAGTCTAAAATGTAAATGGGCTTTTGCTACCGAGCTGAGGAGGAAAGTGGACAGAAAGAGAAGATCACTCTTGTACTGGCGCTTTTCTAGTAAAGAACTGCAGGTCTCTACCTAAACGGTGACACTTGCGTCCTACGCTAGTGTGCCACTTAGAGCCT
Source organism: Schistocerca piceifrons (assembly GCF_021461385.2). NCBI lineage: Eukaryota > Metazoa > Arthropoda > Insecta > Orthoptera > Acrididae > Schistocerca > Schistocerca piceifrons. Next base: position 450,868,603 of record NC_060140.1, on the reverse strand, counting down.
GTGCCAGTCACCCTCTGAACCATGAAAGGTACTGCTTCCAGCATCACGCACACAACAGGTGATGCGTGAGTGTACTTATTTGTCTTGAGTCGGCCGTCTAAACAATTAACATATTCTGTCACGCATAGTCATGGCATGGAGTCAAATTGGTTTGGCTGGCCAGCAGTCGGGTCCACCTGCACACTGGAATCCACCGGGGTTTCAGAGTCTCATAGGAAAGTACCTGCATTCCGTATTAACCAAACGCGAGACCTCGTACTTCCATTTTTTGGGCGCACGCCATTAATAATAGATAGCAGCCGCCCATGACTTCAGTCGCCGAATGCATCGTGGTGTGCCGCCCTGACCAGCAGGAGGGTAAGGTATTCGGTGCTATAGCATAGGACTCCAATATATGTTTCTCAGAACCCTGTTGTTTTGAACCATATTTTTCTTTTTGGAATGGTAGAATACAGATGCTTGATGGTGGCGTAGTTTTTGTGCCATAACCTGATTCACGTGTATGAAGGCAGATAAAGTGATTAGTGTTCCGGTTATTGTCTTGTGTCGATCCCCAGCTGATCACGTTGTCCACCATAGCCACCAAGTTAGTGAAAGTGTTTGTCAAATAAATATGTTTGTGTGACGTTTCTTTAGTCATTTTTGTTGTCTTGTGATGTTAAGGATTAATAAATCTATTGTCACTTAGTACACAACTTCTCCCTGATTTCTGATTAACAGTACCTTCCCCATTTCATTATTACAGTCTACATTTGAAACGTAAGTAGAAGGTTTTCACTGTGTCTTAGGATTTGGATGTCTGTTTCTATGAGGTAGTCTGCAAATGTGTAATACGTGCTGTCACTTTTCAGTGCTCTGAAATGTTGTGAGTATCTTACCCTGAAGTTTCTATATGTCTGCTCGGTGTATATTGAATCACAGTCTTTGCAGGTTAGCTGGTATATATCTGCTTTGTTGAATTTATCTTTGGTGGGTTAAAGTAAATAAAAGGAAAACCCACTGAGAATGCTACAACTGTTGTGGCACATTTTTGGACGTTCAAGCAGAACGATAACTTGTGCACCAGCACAAATCGATCGAATTGGCGAAGTGGTTAGCACACTGGACTCGCTTTCGGGAAGACGACGGTTCTAAGTCGCGTAACCATACGGATTTAGATTCCCCCTGACTTTCCTAAATCGCTTCGGGCAAATTCAAGGATGGTTCCTTTGAAAGGGCAAGGCCGATTTCCTTCCCCGTGTCTCCCTGATTCGTGCTTGTGCTCCGTCTCTAACGACCTCGTGGTCGACGGCAGGTTAAGCAGTGATCTACTCCTACTTTCAAAAAGTCAGATTCACGTTATTATAGGAGTTGTCAAATACCTCGGATTCGCAGTTCCCCCGGCGTTGCTGCTGCCAGCATCAGTGCGAGGCGGTGCTTCTTGGCGAGATACGCTACCGAGGGCACACTTTTTAAAGATGTAGGTTTGGTTGGAACACTTCACTAACTCGCTCTATCCTATGCTGTCAAACAATGCGCAACAGGAACAGTTATAACAATAGTTTTCGCTTCCGCAGCAGCGGAATAATGTAGTGAATGGAAACAATGCAAAGTAAATTACGTGGCCGTTATGAACTTACGTCTAGTACTGCATAAACTATGTCCCTGCTCTCTGTACGGGACCCTCCATGAATAAATCTCTCCGCAGCGGTTCCTGGTTGTTGACAATGCTGCCTCGCGTAAACCAGCAGAACACGGCGTCGGTGAGCGCACACACACTCGACAAATATTTGCGCTGCACCCTGCATAGCCAGACGGCGGATAAGGCAACTCCTGACCCGCGCAGCTCGCCCGGACTTCGGAAGGGTCGTGTCGGGCCATTAAAAGGTATTTGCCTAACGGCAAGGTGCACCCTTTCTGGAGTGTTACAGGCGAGGCCTCACAAGCAATTAAAGAGTGTTCTCTCTCCAAACTTTATTCTATATTTCTACGACGTTTAACTAACTCCGTAACACGTTCTTGCCAGATACCAAATTATAGCTACATGCACAGGTAAGCTTATATTCTAAATGATCTGTATTAAATAAAAAAAGAAAATGTTTCTCTTAGATTCTTTGCAGTTAGAAACCGAGGAACGTTTCCAGGCGCTACAGTCCGGAACCGCGCAGCCGCTACGGTCGCAGGTTCGAATCCTGCCTCGGGCATGGGTGTGTGTGATGTCCTTAGGTTAGTTAGGTTTAAGTAGTTCTAAGGGACTGATGACCTTAGAAGTTAAGTCCCATAGTGCTTAGAGCCATTTGAACGATTTGAGGACGTCGAAGGTATGTTGTTACGCTCCACCAAATATTCATCGTGAGAGGTTTTTTTTCAGATGTAAACAGAGATCAGTTTATAGGATATTGGAGACTCACCTTATAATACTGATAGTATTTTCGTGTCTGTTTACATTACTTTACTAGATAAACATGTCAAGCTCACTTCATTTCCTCGCCGCAACACATATGCAAACCATTATTTCTGTTTAGTTTAACAATAAAATCGTAATGTATTATTATTTAAAACTTCCTGGCAGATTAAAACTGTGTGCTGGACCGAGACTCGAACTCGGGACCTTTGCCTTTCGCGGGCAAGTGCTCTGCCAACTGAGCTACCCAAGCACGACTCACGCCCTGTCCTCACAGTTTTAATTCTGCCAGTAGAAGGAAAGTTGTGAGGACGGGGCGTGAGTCGTGCTTGGGTAGCTCAGTTGGTAGAGCACTTGCCCGCGAAAGGCAAAGGTCCCGAGTTTGAGTCTCGGTCCGCCACACAGTTTTAATCTGCCAGGAAGTTTCATATCAGCGCACACTCCGCAGTAGAGTGAAAATTTGATTCTATTATTATTTACATTTGTTTAGTACCAGTTTGTTTTGAACCACTGGTGCTAATCTACAAGCACAGAAAATGTTCACAGTTTTTCTTTAACTTTTATAAAGCTAACAGAAATAGTATAGTTTTACGATGACTGATAATAAGCACAAGTACTTGAAAACGATAACCAATAAACAATCGTCAAATATATCGTATTAAGGTTGTGACAGCATACGAATGTGAAGGCTGTCACTTAATACCACTTTCATTTCGTGAACTGTTCCACATATCGAAACGAGGTTTTCCGCAGTCGACAATACGATGAGGGGCACCTAATGTTAATTCTGTGCATTCTGGTGTCAACCGATATATTGAAAGAAACATTATTTTCACAACTGCACAGTGATACAGCTCTTGTTAATATTGACGTTGAAACCTTTCGCAAAACAGTCCTAGATACGTAATAAGGTCTGAAAGCAATGCGGCCCGAGTCAGCTATTGCGGTGCCAACAACGAGAGCAGGTATCTCATGCCAGGCTCCGTCGTCATTTACAGCAAAACAGGCATACGCTACAAAGATAAAACCTCATTTACTATACAGCATAGATCCAGAGTTAGCTATAATTTCTTTCTTATGGAACTATGACATATGTTAGCTTGTGGCGCATAAGATGGGGACTAAGGAAGCTAATGCAAATCTGTGTACGTTTCCGATTGTGGAAACACAAGTTCCGTTAGTTTGTTTTAAATAACCGTCCACTTTGCTGCATGCTTATGAAATCAGAAGTCCGCAGCTCATGGTCGTGCGGTAGCGTTCTCGCTTCCCACGCCCGGGTTCCCGGGGATTTTCTCTGCCTCGTGATGTCTGGGTGATGTGTGCTGTCCTTAGGTTAGGTTTAAGTAGTTCTAAGTTCTAGGGGACTGATGACCATAGATGTTAAGTCCCATAGTGCTGTGAGCCATTTGAAATCAGAAACACAAACGTCGGTCGTTGATAATTCATAATGATAAACAGGTCTATTCATGTAAATAAATAAATAACGTATTAACTTACTTCGATCTGAAAGAAAAATAATACATGACCAGTCTTCGCCTTGTGACGACTGAATATGTTACGATAAAACACCTGCTGTCGCGCGAATGTGGCTATGGGTACTGCTGGAGATTTTAATTAGATGGAATCCACTTTGAATAAACTATACACTTTACTCAGAATGGTTGACGGTATGTCAACTGCAAAATAAATATTTCTCTTAACGATACGTAGTTTTATTCTTTACTTAAGCATGTGCTTAAATAGTTCACCTTAGACTGCACACCACATTTGCAGTCGCCGTTCGAGGGATAGATAGAAAGATGAAAGTGTAAGTAGGCTGTTTAGGTTTTCACGTTGGTAACGCCACATTGCGCTCTATATGAAAATCACTGACTGTGTTGGGTGCAATCTGTGGCTGACTGGCATTGTTGGAATATTCGCTATTGTAGTGTTGGGCAGTTGGATGTGAACAGCGCGTAGCGTTGCGCAGTTGGAGGTGAGCCGCCAGCAGTGCCGGATGTGGGGAGAGAGATGGCAGAGTTTTGAGAGCGGACGGTCTGGACGTGTGTCTGTCAGAAAAAGGAAATTTGTAAGACTGGATGTCATGAACTGATAAATATATTATGACTTTTGAACACCATTAAGGTAAATACATTGTTTCTTCTACATCAAAATCTTTCATTTGCTAACTATGCCTATCAGTAGTTAGTGCCTTCAGTAGTGAGAATCTTTTATGCAGCTGGCAGTATTGGCGCTCGCTGTATTGCAGTTTTTCGAGCAACGAGGATTTTTTTGAGGTAAGTGATTGATGAAATGTATAGGTTATTGTTAGTCAGGGCCATTCTTTTGTGGGGATTGTTGAAAGTCAGATTGCGTTGCGCTAAAAATATTGTGTGTCAGTTTAGTGATGATCAGAATAAATAAAGACAGAAATGTCTGAGTACGTTCAGTTTTAGCTGTTTGAAAATCAAATAACGTAAGAGGTTTATCAGCACTGTCAGTCTTAATTTTTCTAAGGGGATGTTTCAAAAGTACTTGGATGATACCCCGTCGCATGCCGTGACGATCCGAGGGCGCCAATCGTCTGGCGTAGTTGGGATTCCGTGATGGAAAGCATCTTTCAGAGCTCCGCATAGAATGAAATCAACAGATGTCAAATCAGGAGACGTGGCCCGGCCATTGCACTGCAGCATTCCCTCCTATCCAACGATCAGTAAACTTGTGACAGTATTTGCGTTGCAGCACGGCTAGAGTTAGCTGGACAGCCGTCGTGTTGGAACCACATACGCTGTCACTTACACATTGGTACAGGTAGAACGTTCGTAAGAAAGCGTGAATTCGTATATCCAATTAACACACCCGGTATGAAGGACGTCGACAAATGAATTTCCTACGCTGCCGCACCATACGTTTGCACTCCACAGTTGGCGCAGTATCTGATGAATACAGCGTAGATTTTCTGGAGCCCAGTAGCGCAAGTTACGAAATTTTATAATATCGTGGTTCGTAAATGTTGCTTCGTCAGCAAAGAGCAAACGTTGGGAAAACGTAGTGTCGTCTTTCGGCCGCTGCAGAGCGAACCGATAAAATCTATCCACCGTTAGAAATCGCGTCCTCCGAATGCCTGATGTTGTGACAGATGATACGAGTGGAACTTACCTTGATGTAAGACGCGAATGGCTCTTGTCCGGGTGATTCCACATGCCTTGGCAATGCGTCAGCGTCTTCGCCGTCTGTGTGACGCTGAAGCTTCCAGATGACGTAAAAATTCGCGTTAAGTACCTGGCGCGACGGACAGCGACGATAAGGATAGACACCCCTACTCCGCCGCACCTTTTCGACACTATTTCTTTGATATTTGCCATATAAAACTAGCACGCTTAACTACTCCTCATTGGCGTATATGTCTGCATGCAAGGAATACTGAAGCAGGGATGATCTGCCGGTAGGCAGCGCAGCTCCTGTTAGTTCTTCAGTGCAGACACTTAACAGCCTGGCATGAGCATATAACCAGTAGTGGAGTACGACCGATATGCTTTCAGTTTTAGGTGATGTCTCGGATCCTTTCGCGAGAAGTTTGGAAACCAAAATTAACATGCATTATATCACTGTACTAGGCTTTTCAAGCGCTTTCGGATGTAGCATTCTATTTCAAAAACCATGCGTGCTTCAATATCTCGATCGATACACAAGTTAAGACTCTTCACCCCACAACAAAAAAGTACGTGCCCCTTAGTGCACTACTATTTGCCGAAAACCTCTAACCGTTCACGAAATAAAAGGGTTGTTTCGTCTTACATGACTCATCCTGTATGTTACGTATATATAACCTCTTTATTTATAATCAGGAAAACACTCAGAATGCATATTTATTAGATACTTTCCGATAGTTAGAAAAATCAGTCTCTCCATTAGAGAGAAGGGTATTGCAGAAAGATTCTGCGCTATATAACCTCCCGCAGTAGGATTCGACTTACTAACTAATATAAAAATGTATTAAATTACAGTAATAAAATGGAATAGTATTGTTACGTCAGGAAGTTCCTGGATGGGATGGAACACTCTCTAGGTGTGAGAGTTTCCTACGGTTAACCACCATTCATAAAACTCCACGCTCAAAGGTTTAGACAGACTAATAATTCATTAATCATCCAGGAAATGTCGATTTGGGTGAGCACGATTCAAACAATAAATGTAGTATCTACATCATAAATGTATCTACATTAGCCTTCAATTACAGAGAGGGATCTCCGAATATGAGAGCAGCAACCAGAACAGCGGTAGGTCATCAGCAGCCACAGAGCAAATTTTTAGATTCTAAGATTGCAAAAAGGAGATGGAGTAGGTTTTAGGTGTTAACGAAACATATGTGGATCACTTTCGCTTTTGTGTGACACATTGTTGTTTACTATCAGCGCGAATAATCTTAAATACACGACTGGACATTAAAATTGCTACATCAAGAAGAAATGCAGATGATATTCATTGGACAAATATATTATACTAGAACTGACAGGTGATTACATTTTCACCCAATTTGGGTGCATAGATCCTGAGAAATCAGTACCCAGAACAACCAACTCTGGCATAATAACTGCCGTGATACGCCTGGGAACTGAGTCAAACAGAGCTTGAATGGCGTGTACAGGTACAGCTGCCCATGCAGCTTCACCAAGATACCACAGTTCATCAAGAGTAGTGACAGGCGTATTGTGACGAGCCAGTTCCTCGGCCACCATTGACCAGACGTTTTCAGTTGGTAAGAGATCTGGAGAATGTGCTGGCCAGGGCAGCAGTCGAAACTTTCTGTAGCCAGAAAGGCCCGAGAGGACCTGCGACATACGGTCGTGCATTATCCTGCTGAAATGAAGGGTTTCGCAGGGATCGAATGAAGGGCAGAGCCACGGGTCGTAATACATCTAAAATGTCACTTCCACTGTTCAAAGTACCGTCAGTGCGAACAAGATGTGACCCAGACGTGTAACCAATGGCACCCCATACCATCACGCCGGGTGTTACGCCAGTATGGAGATGACGAATACACGCTTCCAATGTGGGTACACCGCGATGTCGCCAAACACGAATGCGACCATCATGATGCTGTAAGCAGAACCTGGATTCAACCGAAAAAATGACGTTTTGCCATTCGTGCACCCAGGTCCGTCGTTGAGTACACCATCGCAGGCGCTCCTGTCTGTGATGCAGCGTCAAGGGTAATCGCAGCCATGGTCTCCAAGCTGATAGTCCATGCTGCTGCAAATGTCGTCGAACTGTTCGTGCAGATGGTTGTTGTCTTGCAAACGTCCCCAACTGTTGACTCAGGGATCGAGACGTGGCTGCACGATCCATTACAGCCATGCGGATAAGATGCCCGTCATCTAGACTGCTAGTGATACGAAGGCTGTTGGGATCCAGCACGGCGTTCCGTATTACCCTCCTGAACCCAGAGATTCTATATTCTGCTAACAGTCATAGGATCTCGACCAACGCGAGCAGCAATGTCGCGATACGATGAACCGTAATCGCGATAGGCTACAATCCGACCTTTATCATAGTCGGAAAAGTGGTGGTGCACATTTCTTCTCCTTACACGAGGCATCACAACAACGACTCACCAGGCAACGCCGGTCAACTGCTGTTTGTGTATGAGAAATTGGTTGGAAACTTTCCTCGTGTCAGCACGTTGTAGGTGTCGCCACCGGCGCCTAGCTTGTGTGAATGCTCTCAAAAGCTAATCATTTGCCTATCACAGCCTTTTCTTCCTGTTGGTTAAATTGCGGGTCTGTGGCACGTCATCTTCGTGGTGTAGCAATTTTAATGGCCAGTAGTGTAATTACTGGTACAACTTTGAAAAATGTACTTAAAACGAATTACAACAACCTGTAAACAACACAATATAAATATTATTTTGTTGCTTATACATATTACGAATGAAGTAATGCATATGCAATGAGACATCATCATGCATGCAGTTTCCCAGAGCAGTCTGTTTAATTCAAAAAGTTTGGACTTTCCTTCGTTTTGCTACAGATGCCAATGTCACTCCACATCCTTAGGATATGGACAGGCTACAACGAAACATGTCAGTACACGAGGGTAAAAACTGTAGAGAAACACATATAGTGGAATACATCCAGCAAATAATTAAAGACGTATGTTGCAAGTTATACTCTCAGCTGAAGAGGTTGCCACAGGAGAGAAATACTCAGAAGACTGATGACTAAGAGGAAAAGAAATCGATATCTGGCCACCTCTCCGCTGCGGCGTCGCATGGCTACCGCCAGAGCACTGCAAGACGATGTTAGAATGGTCACTGGAACGCTGTGTCCGATCAAACTGTAAAGTAAAAGCTAAAAGAAAATACTTTACGATCCAGACGTCCTGTTCAAGTATGCTTCAGATCGCCTTCAGCTCTGCCGATCTCATGTCAACAGCCAACTTCGTCACTGGCGAAACGCGTTATTAACAGACGAGTACAGATTTCCAGGGGACGGTCGTGATTGTGTTTGGAGACGCCATGGTGAGCGGTACCCGCCAAATGTTGTCCGGGAAATCGACTAAATCGTCCAACGTTCCGTGACAGTGTGGAGAAGCATCAGTGTAGATAACCTTACGGATCTTGCCGTTTTCCATGGTCGCTTAATCTCGAGGCACTACAGATCCAGTTAGACCATGTAGTGGCTGCTGCTTAAAGTTGTGGCCCTGAATTCAATCTCACTCACGATAATGTCAGGAACCCATGTGGCGGGCGTCACCTCGGATGTCTAGCGAATACTGGACATTAAAGTAATCGAACGGCCGGCGGTGATTCTCGATCATATATAGGACATGCTTGAATCGAATCATACCACGGGAGGTTATATAGCTCAGAATGTTTCTGCAACCTCTTTTTTTTCTCATGGAGGGACTGATTTTTCTAGCTGTCTGAAAGAATCTAATAATTATGCATTATGAGTGTTCCTCTGATTGTAAATAAAGAGGTTACATGTATGTAAGTATGTAACATACAGGGTGAGTCACGTAGCACGAAACAACGGTTTTAATTCGTGAACGGTTAGAGGTTTTCGACGAATTGTAGTTATTCATTAAAGTTTCCAGAATGAGATTTTTAGTCTGCAGCAGAGTGTGCGCTGATATGAAACTTCCTGGCAGATTAAAACTGTGTGCCGGACCGAGACTCGAACTCGGGACCTTGGCCATTCGCGGGCAAGTGCTCCACCACCTAAGCTACCCAAGCACGACTCACGCCCCGTCCTCACAGCTTTACGTCCGCCAGTACCTCGTCTCCTACCTTCCAAACTTTACAGAAGCTCTCCTGAGAACCTTGCACAACTAGCAGGAAGTTTCATATCAGCGCAAACTCCGCTGCAGAGTGAAAATCTCATTCTGGAAACATCCCCCAGGCTGTGGCTAAGCCATGTCTCCGCAATATCCTTTCTTTCAGGAGTGCTAGTTCTGCAAGTTTCGTAGGAGAGCTTCTGTAAAGTTTGGAAGGTAGGAGGCGAGGTAATGGCGGAAGTAAAGCTGTGAGGACGGGGCGTGAGTCGTGCTTGGGTAGCTCGGTTTGTAGAGCACTTGCCCGCGAAAGGCAAAGGTCCCGAGTTCGAGTCTCGGCCCGGCACACAGTTTTAATCTGCCAGGAAGTTTCATTCATTAAAGTTAATCGTCCAGGAAATGTAGATATGGGTGAACACGATTCAAACACGTCACAGACGCTCCAAGAAATCTCAAAGCCTCTCACTGAAAAATGTTAAACGTATACCACAGGGTGTCCTTTGTAGACTTATACAGAGCTTGACACATAGGTGTTAGGTTATGATAAACGCTCGAGAAAGTCATGCACATTATTGAACCTCTCAAAGCCCACTGGAAATCCCCCGAGATGATGGAATGAGTGATTGTTTCCACTTTGTTTTCGATAAGTGAATGAGGATTTAATGATGTTTAATTGTGTACATAATTTGTGAAAGACAAAGATATAATACGGTAACATACCCAGTCCTTAGTTATTCCTCAATGGGATTTTGCAGACGCTCAAAGTTATGTTTCCTAATTTTTTTAAGTAGTAAATTTTGTCAGTTATTGCGTTAAAAGTTACAGAGAAAAGCAGTTTATGTATTAAATGTTCAGGCGGTTTCACACTGTACACTAGATTGCGTCCCGACGGAAAACATCTTGCTTTTCGCTGTCAGTACGTTACCAACTGAGATACACTAACACATCTCATGGACAGAAAGTTTGATAGGTTCTGAAAGAGACCAGTGAGCTGAGGAACAGACAATTGCAGTGAAGCATGTGTCGTAATGAAAAACTGGTAGGGCCCTACACGTGAAGACAGGTATTCTGAACGCACAATTTAGATTTGTCTCAAATGTTCATTGCAGCATGTGTGGCGTCCCCGCAGTCCAACCTCGTGCTGATACTGTCAACGCCGTATAGCTGCTAGTGCCACAGCTCTCGCAGTGGAGTTGAGACACGATGCGCGATGGCGTAGGTCCCTGTTGGTGAACGGGAGACAGAAATTCAAACTCGTGCGATGGATGATTCTTCTGATTTAAGACTGAATGATTCATTGCCAGGATATGCAGTAGTTATTAAATCTTATCTCATCCGCATCGTATACACCACCAATTGCGAGGAAACATTGTAATTATCAGTCTTCTCGTACGTTGTTGGCTCGTTGCTATGGAGTTGTTGAACCTGTATGAAGCGAGATCCACAGATACTCTTCGATCACGTCTGAGTGAACCTACGCTTTAATGTTAAAAAAAATGTTCAAAAGTTCTCTTTCCAGTTAATGAAGTAGGTATTTTGATATTCAGATTATATTATCCCTGCTGAACAGTCTATGGTTAACTATGATTGATTAAATCACTTAATAATGTAGTCCACGCTTGATATTTCACTTGGAACGAACAGTTTATTGTTCCTTGGCCACTAAACACTTTGTAACTTTCGCACCACACGCACACGCAGTTGGTTGGTAAAGTCAGATCTATTAAAATTAAGTATCTTGACAATTACGACAACTTGACTCTTCAGCGTAATTGTATTATCTTCGCGAAGTCGTGTAATTGTGCCCTACTCGAAACTAATTCAGTGTAGTCTTTTGATATACTATCTACTCTTGTTTTAGTTCCAACTATTTGAAAGTCAAGTCCAATATTCACTAGTTTCGTCAATAAAATTCAATTAACCCGTTATGCACGGTTACACGCGTCTATCAGTTCCTGTCTCTGCTTAGAAAATCAGTTTCCGAAGATCGTGAATCACGTCACGCAAGAAAGACTTCTGAACGCAACACAATCTCTTCGCGTTCCGTACTATCAATAACTAACACAAGAATTGTTCTCGCACGTCTTTACAGGACGAGAGCCAGCAAGCGACTTCTTCTGTGAAAGAGTACTGTAGGCACATTGAATTTCTTCGTCGCGCTTACAACTCTCTTCTACATAAAAGTTATCTCTGACTGACATCATTTTGGACTTAGCTTTCAAGATATTAATTGTAATTATCACTTGGATATTTGTCCATTAATTAAATCTGAGGTTTCTACCTCCTCTTTTCATAACAAAAACACTCAGTGACGTATAATGTTGTTGTTATCAAAACTTCTTGGTATAAACTTATCGGCAAATATGTCGTATTTGCCAAGATAACTCTTCCCTACTTCATATTATGATATTCTGTCTTAATTGACATTAAGGGGGGCGTTGGCGTGTTATAAGCAACAAGGACAAAGAAATACGTCCTCTCATTTCGACATCAATCTGCAGGTAGTCATCACTTTATCTTAAAACACATTTCTTCTGCTCGGAGTCCTTCCACCACATGAAATAAAAACATACAACCTAGAACTTTTAGGGGAAAAGGGAAAATTACTCGTATTCTGTAGGCTGGGCGAGTGTTTTTCAGAGAGCTCACGAAGCTATTTAAGCCTCGTCAGAGCTCACAGGGGGGAGTTTCCCAGGCCAGAGCACCACCGCCCGTGGGCCGAGCGGCTGACGAAATTCCCCACTTATCCCGGCAAGGAGGCCATCATCCTATCAGCAAGCTGCGGTGGCGGCGGCGGCGGCGCCGAGACGGCGGCTAGCACTAAGTGACTTGTGCTGTGGCACAAGTTTGTCCGACGCCGAGTAAGCACATAATGGACTTCAAACTTTGCTAATGCCGGAAGGTAATCAGCCCAAGTAATCGGATATCTTGTGTGTTACTACGAGAGAGCCTGGCGATAATTTAGCAACAGGTCTCGCACGTCCATGTGCGGTACCCGCGCGTGTTAAGGCCACCGTTTCCAGGAAGGGGAGATATGCCAGCTCCGGACCGAATCCGTCAGGAGGGTTAACGACGATGGCTGAGTGTGCCGGCCAACCTGAATGTGGTTTTTAGGCTGATTTTCACACATCCCATTAGGTGAATACCGAGCTGATACCCATGTCCCTCCCCATTTACACGATTCGCAAACATTTAGAATACTTTGCCACAATTGCTCACAGAATTTACTCCTTGCGTAAGCAGACTGGCTACACGGCTTCTGTCCTGGGGGTGAATCAGAGACTGACTGATGGCCTTCGCTGGTCACCTTAAACACTACTCAGCTTCAGCATCTGAACCTGCCAAAACTTTGTGAGGTACTAGCGGATTACAACTAATAAGTTACACAATACAACGACAGGCCAAGAATTTTTATTGAATGCAGCACTACACTCCAAACATACACTATCTCTCAACGTATTCATCAATTCTCTGTAAACAAAGTCGGAAAGTTTTATCAGTCATTGGATTTCTCGAGGACAGAAATTCACTGCTTTTTCTCGGAGCCTTTCGAGATCCACTGTGGGTACATTCTCATCGTCGGAAATTCTGCGACTGCTACGAATCAGTTCCCCGAGTGCTCGGACATTGTCGTCCGTGGCAGACGTTGGTGCCCATTCCTCCCAATTAGTATTACCACGTCTATACATCCTTCATCAGACTGTCGTAAACAATTCACTCCGTCCGGAAGCGACATTGCATTTGGTTCATATACCATAAGAATATCATCATGTATCTGTGTGCAGTTTAGACATTTTGCCCGCAACAACTGTGCTGTTCCGCATGCTTCAACATTGATGTACATTTCCAACAGCCACGCTGTTTCACTCCCTTACTGTGATGCATCTGTTATCCGCACCGTAGCAGCACTGCGTCTGCAGGAAACCCAGAACAAGAATTTCTTCCGACAAGAACAACGCCGACGAAATTTCATAGATGGTTCAAACATATTTTTTGAGTATGTTTTCTATTAGATACTTGTAGTCTCTATGGGTTGTTACAGATTGACTGCACTTCAATCGCCGTTGATCCATTGTGGACACGGGGCAGCGCCAGGTCAGGTATTTACCAAAGAAGGCGCATATTTTCAGAAGTTCTTATTTTATTTAAACGACCAATTTCAGCATCTCATTAATGCCATCCCCAGGCCTCTATGGACTCCACTTATAGAGAATCAGATATATCGATGCATGCACAACCGGAGCCATCAATACCTGGATTCTGTGATTTTTTTGTGAGGTGTGCTCTAGGACGACTTGACAACAACTCAACAAACTTCACGGGATCCAGGTATTGATGGCGCCAGTTATGTATGTACGTCATTCCCTATACATGGAGTGCATTGGGGCCTCAAAATGGTATTGATGAGATGCCGAAATTGGTCGCTTGACAAAATAACAACTTATGAAAACATACGGCTGTTCGGTGATTTATCTTTGATAAACGCTGCAATTTCGTTTCTTATCTCGATTAATCTTTGTGAAAATATATGCACAGTAGCGTAATTTTCGACGGAAAACCTTGTGTGCCTCGTCCGGAAACAAACTTGCTTCACCTTTTGGAGGCATCTTCTGGGAACAAGAGTGACGTCCACTTTACTCTTCGGAATAAGGTTTGCATTCATTAATGCTCGGGTCTGTTTCGGGTTTGTTTTCACCGACAGTGTTAGTTCCATGTTAATAGCGATACACAGAAGTATGGATAAGTTCACTGATAAAGAGCTGCATAAGTTGGAAATGGAAAGGTAATTCGACGTGGTTTCCGCCGGTGTGAGATCAGCTTGACACTGCGTCGTTGTGCCACTATACCATTGCATTCAGTGAAGCAGTACACGAGTTGCAAGTCCTCCCAGAAAGAAAAACGCCGGTGATACCGGGAACTGAAACTGCGATCTCCGCGCTACAGTCAGAAATTCAATGGTTTTGTGGTACTGATCGTTTCCTCGGTTCTTGATAAAATATTTTATACATTACGAATGAAACACGCACAACACTAGTCTAATAATCCACAATATTTATTATTATTTCACAAACTGTTTTTCAGCTCTCATGCCTTCATCAGGGACAAATATAAGTATGTGGTGCAGTAAAATTTTGTTGGATCAAAGATTTTAAAGGAGTGCAGAGTTCTACATTTCCAGAATTGAAAAATGTTAACATTAGGCGTAGGCATAAGACAAGAGGTATTATTTCAGTGTAAATGCTTTGTAAGATTATTTAACTTAGGTAGAATGAGTGACACATTAACTAATGTGCTGTATGGGAATTAGAACCTTTTTGTGAAACCGCTAATAAACGTTATAGAATACTACACAAGTCTTGAGTGGGTAGCTCATAGTACGAATCTTGGCCTAAGGCTGAAGTATGAAGGCTTGTTCCAGATAACTGGTCAGACGTAAAGTTACGTAAACGTTGAAACAAAATGTATTCTACAGGTATGTTTTAAAATAACTTTGCCAAATGCTTTGCTTTATTATTCAGTAATTAGGTTCAACCTAACAATCACTTTCCAGGACAGTATTCTAAGAAACGCTTTTTGATGGCTACATTCAGTGTGTTAGGTTTAAATATATGTTTCTAATGCAACTGAGTAAACCGTGCTACCACAAACTCAGAATTTAATAACAGGTTTCCAGCACGAGAAAAAAAGCCCGAGATCAGCGTTTTCATGTTTAACTGAGGAGTATGGAGTGCTTTTCCCTGTCTCCTGCGAGATGTGGCACAGTAAGTACAGGATTCATTTATTTTTATGCCAAAGTCCCTGAGAAGTAAGATCCAAGATACCTTACACGAGACTTTTTCTCATTTGCTCTGTTTTCCAAGTCGTGAGTTTCTTGGTTGTAACTCAGTCTCTTTCACTGATTTCATTGTTGCTTCTATAATCTATATTTCTTCTATGAAATGCACTTGAATTGCTGTGTCTCCCCCAGCTCTTTTTCTTAAATCAACCGGAAAACGCATTTTTAAGCAGAAGATTAATTTTCGTTACCCTCTGTATTGTCTAGATGTTTCAAACATCGTAGTAATTAAAAGTAATTGTCTCTTAATTTTCCTCGTGAATACTCTAAAAGCATGGATCGTCCGAAAGGAGGGTATGTGGTCAGCACACTGTCCTCTCGGTCCCTGTTCTTTGCTTCATCATTCAGAGGTCACTATTTCTTGTCGAATTAGTATCTGCTCATCGTTCACCCAAGGCTGAACGTTACAACACGCCATTATTTCTGTTATCGAAGGAAGACAGTGTATATGGGACAGCGAATGAAATAATGTCACTTATTCGCAATAATTATTTAAGGTAGACAAGAAAAGAAAAACTCGAAGGACGGTCGCTGTGTTGTCTCTACCTTTGGTGTCGTTAGGTTTTAAGATATAGGAGTGTATGTTAACAGTCAATGTAGACTCTTCCAACCAGGTGTAGTTTTCTTTCCTCTAATTAAGTATTCACGTAGTGTCAGGAGAGGCACTAGCTTGGTCCATCTCGCAGTAAAAGAAAAAAAAGAAATGGATGCCTGAAATCGAATCAGATCCACTGCTTGCCGGTAAAAGAATTATAACATCTCCACAGTATCCTTTCTTTCAGGAGTGCTAGTTCTGCAAGGTTCGCAGGAGAGCTTCTGTAAAGTTTGGAAGGTAGGAGACGAGATACTGGCAGAAGTAAAGCAGTGAGTACCGGGCGTGAGTC
Source organism: Schistocerca piceifrons (assembly GCF_021461385.2). Lineage (NCBI taxonomy): Eukaryota > Metazoa > Arthropoda > Insecta > Orthoptera > Acrididae > Schistocerca > Schistocerca piceifrons. The sequence goes on along the minus strand of NC_060140.1, from coordinate 450,852,246 downwards.
GTGCTTCGGTAGCTCAGATGGTAGAGCACTTGCCCGAGAAAGGCAAAGGTCTCGAGTTCGAGTCTCGGTCGGGCACACAGTTTTTATCTGCCAGGAAGTTTCATCTCAGCTTGTGAGACAGGCTTTCGAGATACGTCACTTGTTGAACAGTGGAGTGCCCCAGGGGAGATGATCCATCGCGGCTGGAAATGACTGAGGACGCACTTCAGACGCCCATCACAAGTGATAAAGAGACAACACATTTCTCTCTTAAACGGTGCTTACACAAGAGAAATGTAACGCTGTCTAGTAATAAGCAATCCCCAAGTAAGAGTTGCGACCCTTCAAACAGTACGGTAGCACCTCTGCAGCAAGATACTGGTTGGTTAAACACAACATATTTCAGTCAGTGACTTAACGCCCATTCGTCAGAAAGATATATGGTATCCAGTTTTCTGCTTGGTAGGACCTGAAATTATGGTGTCACGGGAACAGCCTGTTACAAATGAAGCCTTCCTTTACTGTCAGCAACCACACGCAGAGTTGGAGGGAATAATGCGTACAGCCGACAGCCAGAGTCGCTAAAACACTGTTATTTAGTTTCACAGGTGGCTGTGATTGATGATTACACCAGGAGTGCATTCTTGTTATTTACTCACTAGCTGAAGAACATATCTCTGTACATCTTAGTTTACTGAAAAGACTTGTCGCCGTCCTTTTTCATGCTCCTGTCTCTACCAGGCTTTCCTCAAACGAATAACTGATGGCGTATGCAATATTTTCTTTATCCTTCCGTAATCCTCAGTTTAGAGGGATTTGGTGCAAATATTATCTACCAAATACAACGGGATTATGATTCTACCACAGGAGTGGAATGAAATAGTTATCTTACTGTTACAGAATTACTGAGCAAGTAATTCAACAGTATTGGTAGAAGGTGTTTGACTCGATAAGTATTGCATATTTTCCTGTACAGTTCACTAGCGGGACTGGAGATATAGGCTGTTTTTTTTATGTTCATGATATTCTCAAAAGGAAATATACAACCAGCAGTACCTCTCGTATAAATGACCTTTCGGAGAAAAACTGCGTCACTGAAATCGACAGGGCCGTTCGTACCATTAGGCAAGGCTGGACGGCTGCCAATGGCAGCAAAATCTTAAAGGCGACAAAGGGCAGAAAAAATTAATTTGAAATCAAACAGCGAAAAAACTGAGCAAATGAGGAGAAAAAATGAAAGAGAGGAAAAATTAGACATCGAATTGTTTTCAAAAGTATACGAAACAGCTACTGAAATGTCTTTGCTCACTTTGACGTAAGTGGATGCTGAAAAAGTTGAGACTCATTCTTTATTCTATAAATGTTTTAATTGAAACAGAAAAATAATACCACGATATTGCAGATGACATGCTCTGGTACTTCGGCATGTCTCCCATCAGCGTAGCATAACTTCTAAATTCAAGTAAAAATTCACTCGCACCAGAAAATAGTTCAACACCTGTATTAGTCCATCTTTTTCAACCAAACAAAATGAGTAACAGATGCCAAGTTTAGTTGCACTGGTATATTCAGTTGAGTTCTAGTGTAAACTGTTCAGTACATTCTTATTAATTCAATTGTTTTGGGAAATTTCGAAAACTGAGGACAAAAATTAGAAACTGAGGTCATTTGTTGTCCTCAATCAATTTTAATGGAATTGAGGTCAAAGCATGAAACTTAAGGACTGTCCCCAGAAAATGAGGCCGTCTGGTCATCTCAGTTTAATTATTAAAATTATAACCCGAGATTTGCATTGTTGTACCGTTGGATGTTGGATGCTGGTGGTTGTGGATGTGGAGGGGGGGGGGGGGGAGGCAATATCCGGGAGACTGATGGTAGTAAAAAAGAGGGGCGTCATTTTTCTTTTCTCGCCTAGGACGGCAAAACACCTAGCAACGTCCTTGGAATCAGCAGGGAAAACCCTCATTTTCCCCTCCGAACAGCTCTCATATAGATTCAACAGTCTCAGGAAAATCCAACATTACGACTTGACGATCATAAAATTCGAACAGTTTTCGATAATAATTCGCGACATATTCTTGAATGGAGTCTCATACCTAACACTGTCTCGCCTCACATAAGCACTTCGCTGTGTGGATTATTATTTGATTTCACTGTAAATGATTTCACAATGTTACCACAGTTCTGAAGATACAATTATAGTTCGTGTTAATAAAAATATAGAGAACATATCATTCAACACCGTAAACGGTAACACAGATGTATTGTGTATATGTGAATGATTATGCTGATTATCTTGTTACATGGTCCGTATTCAGTCATTACGCTCCAAGTTCAACACTAATTTCGAAAACTTTTTTCTTTATTGGCTTACTTGTTTCCATGCCTCCATCCATTAAAGAATACTGGTGTCTTTTACGAAAATGCAGAATGTCTTGATGATTTCCATTGAGATAATCTTCTGGTGTTATTAGCCTAGTAACAGCTTCGCATAGGAGCAGCTAATTCTATTGGTCCATCCGATGCGTTGTATAGTGAGAGGAGAGCTGTCCAGAATCTGTAAAAGTTCGCGTTCTCCATAAATCACACACCTCACCGGAAGTTGGTTCAAATGGTTCAAATGGATCTGAGCGCTATGGGACTTAACTTCTGAGGTCATCAGTCCCCTAGAACTTAGAACTACTTAAATCTAGCTAAGCTAAGGACATCACACACATCCATGCCCGAGGCAGGATTCGAACCTGCGACCGTAGCGGTCGCGCGGTTCCAGACTGCAGCGCCTAGAACCGCTCGACCACTCCGGTCGGCTGAAGTAGGTGAATAGGAAACTTGTCATATAGTTATTTACTCTGCTGAGGATTTTAATGTGATAAATTTCACCAACTTATTTATTGGCTTTCCGTAGGCCATCTTAATGGATATGCTATTTCTAAATGCATAAGCTTATTTCCTCAATATTAATTTTATTTAATACTTGCATTATAATTTTCCACTTATCCACTGTCAACATTCCAAACAAACGTATATGTGATTACCTGTCCTTTGGTTATGGGATAGGTCTTTCCTTGTTACGCTTGTATTTACAATATTATTCTTCAAACTTTGTTATCAATTGTTGAAACTTAGAAATGGCAAATAGACAAACCCATCTGAAAATTAAGCGTTTCTTTTCCTCTGATTTTTCAGAACATATTTGAATAAACTCCTGCAAGTTTCAGTACTGTCGTAGGTTGTATTCTAACTCATCATCACAACTCAGTGAGTCAATAATTATGTTCAAAGTTAGGAGAGAAAGACGATCTTTTCATGTCACATGATACGTTAGTCTCTGTGGACTGCCTCACGGACTAACCAAGACAAATTCTTCAGTAAACGTACAATCCTTCCTCTTCAAAGTAAACTAGCAAGGTCGCCGGTAGCTGTCACGTCTTGCTGCAACATAGCAACGAGATTGGCCAATCATTACACTAGCTGCTGGTGCTGAGCCGTTTAGGCTCATGGTGGGATGTATTGCTTGTGATACGTCTTCGAATGCCTAATGTGTCGCGGTATCCTGTCATAGATTTATCATCGAGTAACTATTTGATTCTGTTCCAATTGCTTTAATAAATTTCCTGCCTTTACATTTGCAAATAATGAATTTTTTCCTTTTCCGATAATAAACCTGTAAACGCTAATACTGCATTTGAGTTTTCTAATTGTGATAAAATGAGTTACGATCTGCAGTTGCATAATTCAACAGACCATTTCTTATGTTCAGTTTACTTACGTTGTTTCAGATTTTGAAATCTTGCCATCCTTTCAGGTTTCCATATTAGTAAAATGATCGCTGCGCATACAGTGTACGCCTGTTAATTAGTAATAGCAACTAGCCAAACAGTAACTGTCGTGCACCGTAAATATTTTACGATTTGCTGCGGATATTCGTAAGTTGACATGGCTGTGTGATCAACACTATCCAAACCGTGCATTATCTATTTTCAACCCATTTAATATTTCCCAATCTCTGTTAAAATTTAGTCTACAGTTCTTGTTGTTAACATACTTTTATTATAGTCACCAACGCTGATCATCACCTGGCTCGCGGCAAAAATTTCACCTGCTGTGTCACTTTTCTGATGAAATCCTTGCTACAGTTATTACTAGTACCGCACCGCATTCGCTGTTCCCTAGTACACACTCTTCGTTTGGAGACAGCTGTAGGAACAACAAGTTTCCGGAGTTGTAACGCTAAGTTTCTGTCAGAATATAATAATTTTTTGAGAGTATTTATTTTAGATTTCGATTATTAACAAATAACAGAAATAGCCCAGTTGCAGATATTTGTATGTGGATTCATGCTATGGTTTAGAAATAGCCGGTGAGATATCCAATTTGCCTCAGTTTGTTTATGAATATTTCAGAGGCATGCCAGTACAGAACACTGCAATGTGGATGGCAATTATGGCAAAACGTTGAATTTCTCTTGTAGTTCTTCCGACAGTTTTCAGCGCCTGTCAGTAAGAGACTTTTTTACCTTTTTTAGCGTAAAGGGTAACACCATTCCTTTCAGAGACCATGTAACCGTTACACTCAGAGGTTACTCCATTTCATCTGTATGCAGGACGACTGTGAGGACTGAGGTGTAATTCTGAGTTGCGCAACTGACTATTTAGCTAAAATATGATAGCTAGTTATTATTTTGCTGTCCTTGTTTTATAATTTGTTGTTCAGATGGTTCGGTAAGTGAATCTTACTTACAAAAAAGGTCTGTGTAATTGACGTATCTGTTTGATACAGTTGTTTTAACTCTGGTTTTCTACTTGTACTACTGCATTCGATGGCAGAATAAAGTATATTAAGGCTATCTACACAGGTTTTGGACAACTATTACTTTTTGATGACTCTCTACCGGGAGTTAAGGTAGCATTTTCTTTGGCAAAGACTTTTTGTTTCTTCAGTTACTTGCGGGAAGTCTCATTCAGTTTATTTTCTAGGTATACACATTTTCTTCTGTTGAATGTGGTCTCCCTGGACACCGACGAGCGTATTAGGAAATTCTCCGATGAACAGAGCTCCGGATCTATTATTCCGTACCAGGTGCTGGTATCTTGTATGACTACTTCGTCATCCGAAAGAGATTAATTTGTAAGTCTTTGTGAAAGCCCATTGTACTTTAATGCTAGGATGAGTGGCTAAAACATACACGTAAGTGTCCACACCAAAAAGACGAAATTGTTTCTCCTTCGTAATTCCTAACGGCTTGAGAACAAACATTATTGGCTATAAGTTTTGATATCCTCCGAAACTATAAACGGTCATAGTATTGTCTGTGCTAGCATGTAAGTGCTATGAATACCTCTGGTTTCAATGAAGAGAGTTGTGTATGCTACATGCAGGAGCGACGGAAGAGTCACCGTTCATTTTGGTAGAGTGGTCTCTCCGTGCACGCTGTATTGGTTTAGCGAATGGCGGCGTACGGCTTCCTGGATTACGTCGTATCTTCCTCGCGACTAGCAGTGCATTCTGACATGTCGTTGCACGGTTCTATAGTGTGTAGTTTCTGCAGACCTTTTCTGCCTTTGCAGTGCTCTATTTTTCCTAAAGAGTCTGCCACAATAAACGTAAAAGCGCGCCGGTTAAACAAATCAGATTCAATACATATCAAATTCAATCAGTGTCACACGAAGTCAGAAAAACGTTCTAAAGAATATCTGTAGTCAATTCCGAAACTAAAACCAGAGGAATTCGCTCGTATTTCATGAGTAGGCATCCAGTTTATCAACAAGGTTTCTTTAACATCCATCGTATTCAAGTCCACTTCACCTCGTTAGTGAATAATCTACTATTAAAGTACACAGGAAGTAACCATAAAGAAAATATGGTAGTAATAAAGAAATTTAAAGTGTTATTTACTGACGCAATTGTAGAATGATTCACACTAAAAACTGGTTTCAGTCGACATCGGTCATCTTCAGATCATGAGAAGAAGTAATTGTACACACGAATCTTATATTCAGATATACTTCTCATTACGATATGAAGATGGCCAGTTTCGATGTAAAGAGGTTTCGTTGTGTAAACTGTTTTTGTCACGACGTAAAGTCAAACGCCGGCACGCCAGTCTGGAACGACAGAAAAGAGCTGGCTGTTCCTACCAGTTTCGATGCGGAAAAGAATACAAATGAAAAAAGGAAAACCGCAGAATGGAACTGGGAATCGAATACCGGTTTTCAGCTTCCAAGACAAATGCCATGGTCGCCAAGACAACCGCACTTTCGCTTAGCAGCTTGTATATTATGGATACATAAGTGGCAGTTGAAAAAGTTTGAAGAATTTTCTAGCCACCAGCTGTACATCTGCTGCTTCATTCTCAACCTGTGTCAGTTTTAGCAGCTATCGTTACGGAAGACTGCAAAACTGAAACTGATTGAAACTGATCGTGTATATATACAGATGGCCGCTCAAAACTCATTTCTTCAGATACTTGACAACCGTAAATACTTACCTACAGTAAGATCTGAAAAGGTTATTTCCTCGATTTCTAGGAGAATATGCGTTCGAGGACCCCCTGTATTTTGATGAAAGATGCTGAATTTTAAATTACCTATCGATTCCAACAGTTCTGAGTCGATTGCGCGTCGTGAACTTTAGGGGAATATTTCTGATAAACAACGGGTTGTTGAGCCAAAATATCGTGGAGACTTTTATTTTAGGTTGTGCACAAGCGACATGCCAAATATGAGCCAAATCGGTCGGTCGTGTGTCAGGCCGTTCCCTTGTGAGTGAGAAAGTTCTGCTTGGCGCCTACAGCCTCCGGTGCCGTTCTTGCAATCCACGCCTGGCTGTTAATTTCGAGAGGCATCTTAAGAAGGAAATAAGCTTAAGTGGATGAAGTTTGGCACATGACTTCGAGGGCTATGAAGCCATTACTCCAGGACGATTACAGAGGAAAATTATTTGGCGAGAACATCGTGCTGAAGTGGTCTCTAGGTTCTGACCGGAAAACTGGAATCGAACTTTGCTTGTTCTTGCTTTCCACGGTTAATATTTCTTGTGTGAATTTATCTGTATCATTTATGTTAGTGATGATATTTAACTTCTCTCCCTCTGGGCCGAATGATAACGGCTGAATACTGTATTTAATGTTTTAATTTATGACTTCAGTTGGGGACCTTTTATAATCAGTTTGTTTTTTCTTTAGTTGTATGATTATTTTGGGCGTGCCAAAGCATAACATACTTTCTGCGTCTCTTAGCTACAACTGCTCTATATTTTGCTGTAATCTTTAAATATCGCAAAGAAAACAGGGTGAGTCAGCGGCCACAATCTATTGCTTTTGCGCAACCCGCAGTGCCTCGATATACCTTACGCAAGATTTTCATATTCTCTCGCTCGCTACGCAGAAGCTATTAGTCCTACAGAAGAAAATGAACAGAATCTTTTGTAGGAAATTTAATGTAGTTAAATTTCGAACTAGGATACATTTTCACTAGAGAGTGTCTTTTTTGGATTATTCAAAAAATACGTACGAAAGTGATCTTCAAACTCGTTTTTATTGAATAACTCGAAAACCGAGGCCTCTAGCGAAAACGTATCCCAGTAGAAAATATGACTACAATAAATTTGCCACAAAAGGGTCCTATTAATTTTTGTATAGGACTTATAGTTTGCATGTAGTAAGCAAGAGCAAATGAAAATCTCGCTCGTGGTTTATGAAGTCGTTGCAGGTTGCATAAAACCCATAAGTAGCGGCAGCTGATCAACCTGTGTAGTTGGCGTCCCCTATGTTTTGGTGCACAGGTCTTATTACTTGTTAGAATTGTTGTTTTGACAATATACATGCTCCTTTTCATTTTTGATTCTTTCTCTCTGTTATAGATCTGAATTATTGTTATTCTAATTATTATTACTCCAAATGCTCCAGTGGACTGGTTATGTCAAAATCAGTGAACCAGAAGTACATCTCATTAATTGTCCTATAGTACAGATTGTTTAGTTCATTCAGTTAGTGAAAGTCTTCTAGAATTTATTAATCTCACAGATATTGTTAACTATCGAATATGGTAAATGTCTTTTATTGATTAAATGTTGAGATATGATTTTCAAGATTTCGTGTCTGTTATTTTGGTAGAGAACTAAACTAATAAAACTTTCTGCTAATGTCCTAGTTAAAATTATCCCTTGCACCTTACCACTTCACTTTCCTGTCTCCTACCTATAAAGATAACGGTGCAACGAAAATCACACGTTTCTGTTGTAGTAGTCATCAGCCCGAAGACGGTTTCATGTAATTCTCCTCGCTGATGTAAGCAGTAGCGTGGGACCTAGTATATACCTTCGGAAGTTCCGAGTGAATCAATAGCACTGTCCCAATTTTCCATGCGTGAAGGGAGTTTTTTTTACGTTTACTGCTGAAGGGAGACAAGCACGAAGAAGAATTTTTATGAAATAGTGTAAATCATAGTAAAATTTAAGACTCGCTGACGAGTATACCATATAATGATGAAATATGCGTAATGACGTAGTTTCAGCTCCTTACGTACCGACGCTGTTTATTTTATGTAGTTGTTGAAACACTAAAGTAAAGATGACTTGCTCAATCACTCAAGTACAGTTGACATATAATTGGGCGAAGTTATCATTAGGTAAAGATGACATGTAATTGGACCAAGTTATCGTTATCGCTTGATTTCGTAGTAGTTAATGCTACAGTCTTGAAGACTGGTGCATGCTTTTCTTATTCGTCCACTTGCGTTCAGTAAATCATTATAACACAACGTAATCATAGGCATAGAAGACAAGCGGATACAAGCGGAACAATATAGTGGATTTTTATTTAAATCTCTGTATTTTGCAGCCCTGTATGTAGTGGACTATACAATCGCAGATGTGCGCCAAACAATGTTCGTTGTATATTTTTGCACAAAAATGGTAACCTAAGATAGTGATCCCTACGTTTCTTAAGAACGTATGTAGTTTAGAAAGTAAGTCACATACGCTGAGCCCGTTGCGCAGGAAGAGAGCACATTTCCCGATTTCCCTGCTCACACAGTTCCGCTGCGGCACGGATAATAGATACATCATAGTGTGCGAGTGACACGGCGCGGCTATCGGAAACTTACTCTGTTGTTGAAATATGTAGTATTCTTGCGGTCAACACGTGTCAGTTGGACACAGATTCACTGTGAAGTTGAGGCATTATATGGAAAAAATGCAATCGTCCAGCTGCAATGAAATGGTGTCAACAATTTGACCAAGGTCGCACAGACGACAAAGTCCAGGCAATCGATGAATCGATTCGAAGCAGTGGCAAAGTGGGCACTGTGGACATTCCTCAGCAGATGCGCTTCTCAACAGACGGTGCTCATTCCCTCTTCCAGGGACATTTGCAGTATTGGAAATTGTGTTCACGCCATCACTGTCGCCTGCAACCAAGGCGCCAAGTTTGTGGCGCACTAGGATTTGTTTGGGCAATACTCCGTGGGTTGTAATGATTTTCTAAGCCTCATCACTGCAAGTGATATGAGATGCGTGCATCACTTCACACTTGTAACGAGGAGAGCTTCTATGAAACGCTGACACATGTCGCTTTCGCAGAAGGAATGCAGAACTGCGCTATCAACGGGGAAGGTCATGGCGACCGTTTCCTTCGATTGTGAAAGAGTTCTGTACAGAGAGTTTGTGGCACAGACATTAACGCTGGTTTTTACTGTTCAGAAGAGACACAGCTTAGCTACACCATAAATAACGAGAGGCGTGGAAAATTAAGGAACGTCATTATTCTCCTGCGCGGCAGCGCTCAAAATAAACCTTGCTTCATCGTTTTCGATGTGAGGTTTGGAAGCATCTGTCATACACTGCAGATCTTGCACCATGCGACTTCCATATTTTCGGCAAGCTGAAAAAAACGTCTATGAGCTAAGAGACTCTTCAGCGACGACGACTTTGACACGGTGGCTCTCGAACTGGTGCGCGACCAACGAGCGTATTTCTACTGTCGAGGACCTGAATGATTGGTAGAACGTTCCAAGTGTTGTTTGCAGAGACCGGGGCTGTATGGAGGATGATCGATGACAGGGAACCCAAGGCGCTGTATTATTATACATGTTGCAGCACTCGTGTCTGCTCTGGCATCGTCATGTTGTAGGAATCGGTGCTCCAGTAGTGGATGAATGTTTAGAATGCGAAACTCGATTTCACCACACTGTTTCTCACGCATCGACATCGTTACGTTACACGCAACCATGTTACACTCTACAATTCGGAACCCTGTAACGGCAGACTGCCGCAAATATGTAGACATAAAAATGAGGACGTAGGATGTCAAAAACTTTGGTTTTATTCCAAATTCCTTAAGAGTCTTCATTTTGCGGCACGCTCTGATAATATAAGTACACTACTGGCCATTAAAATTGCTACACCAAGAAGAAATGCAGATGATAAACGGGTATTCATTGGACAAATATAAATATGTATTATACTAGAACTGACATGTGATTACATTTTCACGCAATTTGGGTGCATAGATCCTGAGAAATCAGTACCCAGAACAACCACCTCTGGCCGTAATAACGGCCTTGACACGCCGGGGCATTGAGTCAAACAGAGCTTGGATGACGTGTACAGGTACAGCTGCCCTTGCAGCTTCAACACGATACCACAATTCATCAAGAGTAGTGACAGGCGTATTGTGACGAGCCAGTTGCTCGACCATTATTGACCAGACGTTTTCTATTGGTGAGAGATTTGGAGAATGTGCTGCCCAGGGCAGCAGTCAAACGTTTTCTGTATCCAGAAAGGCCCGTACAGGACCTGCAACATGCGGTCGTGCATTACCCTGCAGAAATGTAGGGTTTTGCAGGGATCGAATGAAGAGTAGAGCCACGGGTCGTAACACATCTTAAATGTAACGTCCATCGTTCAAGGTACCGTCAACGCGAACAAAAGGTGACCGAGACGTGTAACCAATGGCACTCCATACCATCACGCCGGGTGATACGCCAGTATGGCGATGACGAATACACCCTTCCAATGTGCGTTCACCGTGGTGCCAAACACGGATGCGACCATCATGAAGCTCTAAACAGAACCTGGATTCAACCGAAAAAGTGACGTTTTGCCATTCGTGCACCCAGGTTCGTCATTGAGTACACCATCGCAGGCCCTCCTGTCTGTGATGCAGCGCCAAGGATAACAGCAGCCATTGTCTCCGAGCTGATAGTCCATGCTGCTGCAAACATCGTCGAACTGATCGCGCAGATGGTTGTTGTCTTGCAAACGACCCCGTCTGTTGACTCAGGGATCGAGACGTGGCTGCAAGATCCGTTACAGCCATCCGGATAAGATGCCTGTCATCTCGACTGCTAGTGATACGAGGCCGTTGGGATCCAGCACGGCGTTCCCTGTTAGCCTCTTGAACCCACCGATTCCATGTTCTGCTAACAGTCATTGGATCTCGACCAACGCGAGCAGCAAGGTCGGGATACGATAAACCACAATCGTGATGGGCTACGATCCGACCTTTATCATAGTCGGAAATGTGATGGTACGCATTTCTCCTCCTTACACGTGGCATCACAACAACGTTTCACCAGGCCACGCCGGTCAACTGCTGCTTGTGTATGAGAAATTGGTTGGAAACTTTCCTCATGTCAGCACGTTGTAGGTGTCGCCACCGGCACCAACCTTATGTGAATGCTCTGAAAAGCTAATCATTTGCGTATCACAGCATCTTCTTCCTGTCGGTTAAATTTCGCGTCTGTAGCACGTCATCTTCGTGGTGTAGTAATTCTAATGGCCAGTAGTGTAATAAACTAAAGCTTACACAAGTGGTTTATTAACAAACATTGTGCGACAGATATTCTGATGTCTTACATTAATCATGCTGGCAGTTTCTCATAATCGGTTTGTTTTAGTTAATTGTTTTTAAATCTCGTTAGCGAAAATTGCTCCAGAGTGGTAGATTTTTACTATAGATTTGATTCTTCCCAGCAGAAACAATGTCCTCCACCGTTACATTGTTTTCCATATTCTTTTGTCAATGATTATAGATGATCCCTTTATAGCTACAGGTGACAACACCACCTATTTGAACTCGTGGCTTCACAGGAACTGTGAAATCTGTTGCTGCTGCCAATAAATGACAGCAGCACCAAAACTGCCCTTCATTCTCGTCAAAAAAGATAATTTGCCACACATTTTGCTTAAACTTTTGTTGCCGAGGATTTGAGAAGTTAAATTTCAAGTGAGTGCTCTACCGTAGTAATGCACTAGGGGTTGAACCTGATTCTTTAATAGAAATTACTTCATGTACTGTATCAGTCCGTTTGTATACAGTACGACGAGACAAAAGGGGGGCCATATTTTCCCTATACAGAGTTTCAACATCGTTTTTCTTATGTTGAGTTTAAGCAAAATCCATTTCGCCAGACACATATATGTCACATAACGATACGATTAGGACATTTGACCGTCTAAGCCACAAAATAAGAAGTATGTGATTTCTAATGTTTTCTCGACGTGAATGATTAATAGTGTGCTTCCAGGATTTCTGCCAAGCTATTTTTCCTTTTTATGCACAACATTTTGATTATCGACCCCATCTTCTTCAGGTCCTGCGAGTTTTGTTGTTACGTGTAATTACTGCTTCGACTCCGATCACACTGTGAGCTATTGTGGACGATAAGAGATTGTGAGATAATTTGTCTACAAAGTAGTGCACAGCTCTTGTTGTCGCTGGACTGCAGGGTCCCAGATTCGATTCCCGGTCTGGTCTGAGATTTTTTTGCTCGGGGACTTAGTTTTAGAGTTGTACTAATCATTTCATCCCAGTTTCATCGACGCTGAAGTCGCAGAAGTCCCATCAAATTGAATATCTTGCACCAGGCGGCCACACAACTGCAGACGTCTCCTGGTTGTCAATGCCATATGATCATTTCATTTCAGTTTGTAAAGTTCCCTTTCACAAGGACGGATGAAACGGCAAACACATTTGGCAGCTGACCAGTTCGCGGAAGTAAGTCCTACTTTAACGGAAAAATATTCTTTACCTGCATGTCTGCAAGAAAGAGACATCTGGAATGTCTCTTCATCCAGGCATGCAAGTAAATATTGCATGCCAAGACGAGCTAAATCCGATAACATCATTGGTCACTAATCGTCAGAGTCTCATTCTCCCTGTTGTGGGACTCGACAGTAATGCTGTGAGCTTCAAGTCATGAATGTAAGGGACAATGGTACAAGGATGTACACAGTGTGACATATGGAAGTTTGAGTTTATCCGGCAGGCGTGCGCAGATAGCCGAGGCTATTAAGGAGACGGCTTGCGATAAACCAGAAATCCGGTTTTGTACCCGTCCGGTGCATATTTCCCTATGTTACTAACAATAGTACATTTATACCTAACGTAGCAGATGTATTCTCAGTGAGGCAGCAGATGGAACTCATAACAAATTTCTCGTTCCAATAGTATTCATGTGAAGTGGTTTTAGTCTGTTAATAATATAACAATTTCTTTTCTAGTGAGAGCCGAGATGAGATATCATGGGTGGCGTGGAATCTATTATTGGGCCGCCAAACACCAAGTGCCTCTAATATTACGGAGCTTGTCCGCTAACACTATGCATTCGGCTTTTGCTTGGTTTGTGAGTGCATTGTGAAAATTAGTGTAAGGTAGGAGTATGTCGGAAGGAAGAAAATGATGCACCATTTTCGTGAGGTGCTTAGCTTAATAGGCAATCGTGCTGATAGGAATGGCATTTCGCTAGGAAAATGAAATAAAACGGCCAAATCATGAGAAAAAGCGGTCTCCATTCATCGAGATAAAGCGAGAAAAAAGAGAGAAGTGTGGAATAAAACGTCCGTTGTTGCTTGGCCCTTATTTCCTCACGAAAGCAGTCCCTTCAGATGTAAGGCTGCCGAGGAACACTGCACACGAGAACCTTGCCTCGTGGAAGGAACAGCAGACCTTTAAAGCCTGTAAAATCAGGCAGCGAAGTCTGTTTGTATTGAAGGAGGAGTCAAAACCTACTATAGTTGCAGGAAAAGGAGACGTCTGCGCCGTAGCGTTCTCGAGTGAGCTGCCTGTTGTCAGATGGACACTGCAGCATTCTCGAGTACTCGAGTACCTGCTGTTGTCAGACGGACAGCAGAGCGTGAAAGCGGCGCAGGGCTCTCTTTTTATGCCCTATTGTGAGCGTAATAAATGCGTTGCGCGCCCCCGGCCGTTGAACTCTAAAAATAGGAGCCGCGTAACGAATGGTGCCGTTACATTAGCGCAGCCCAATTTAGGGGCGACCTGGTCCGGATTACTTAATTCTAGTGGCCCGGGGGGAGCCGCCTCTACGCCGCCCGTGGAGAAAGCGGGCAGCCCGTTGCTGAGGCTGCAGCGGCGGCGGCGGCGGCGAGTCGCTGCCTCCTGCCAGGCCGGAACTGGGGAGCGGAAAGGTCGCCCAAAAAATGTCAGGCCGCCCTCAGCGCTTCGGCACTAAACGCCCATTCTCCTCTAAGGAAGCTGTTGGACGATAGCCAGAAAAGAAAGCTTGACACGTGCACGAAATTAGGCCTGGGTCTTTGTAGGCTTCATGCGTATGGACACAACACCACACCCGTATTTACTTCTACATCATCCAGTACACTCTACGTTGTGTGGGGAGGGTACGTCTGATACCTGTATCAATTTCGTCAATTTTCTGTTCCGTTCGCGAGTGGTGCGTATCAATCCTAACACCAATGATTGTTTTTTATCCTTTGTGATCATTTCGCGAGACATATCTGAGTGGAAGTTGAAAGTTGCCTGTTCATTTGCGTTTTAACTTTTTGCTCATAATATTTTTGCTTTTATTCAATCGCACGTCATCCTCGCAACGATTTGCATGTTTTTCTCATAGATAAATTCGAATTTTCGAAATAAACCCTTCGAAAAATTCTTTTGTGTCTCTCCAGACGCATTTCGAGGACTTTGGTGGTCTATTTAGGACGTCAATCACTGACAACTGTTCACGGTTTCGCAACCACGAGGTGCTATAATTCGAATGCGTATTCGCCGTTCTAGTGCTGAGTTTTGTCCAGTTCTGTCCGGTTCGACCTGAGAGGTAATTTGGCTATGTCTGGTCTCTATCCGAACTGGTTCATAGTTTCTGCAGTGATGAAAATGCGTCAATTCCTTTCAATTACTTGCTATGGCGACTGTTAGGCGAGTGTATAGGTCGTTCAAAAGTGCATTCTACGAGAGCGTGTTGAAAAGAAACGCCTCCGATACATTTCGGTAAAAACACACATAGATTTCCAAATGTAACAAACGATGTTAACAGTCTGAATATTTGTTCTTCGCCTCTACAAATTTACTTTTCAGCGTAGTTACCCTGGCGACGAACACGTTTCTCCCAAAGTGAGGCAGATTTTTGATACTTTCACTAGAGAATGTTTGATTCTGCTGACGGAGCCACAACCTCACCTCTGCTTGCACCGCCTTATCAATATCAAAGAGAAGTTCAAAAATGGCTCTAAGCACTATGGGACATAATATCTGTGGTCATCAGTCCCCTAGAACTTAGAACTAATTAAATCTAACTAACCTAAGAACATCACACACATCCATGCCCGAGGCAGGATTCGAACCTGAGACCGAAGCAGCAGCGCGGTTCCGGGCTGAAGCGCCTAGGACCGCTCGGCCACCGCGGCCGGCTCAAAGGGAAGTCCTCGAGGGAGTTATTTAAGCTTCGGAAACAGATGAAAATTGAATGGGTCCAAGTCGGGGCTGTATGGAAGAATATCGACGGCAGTCGACCCAAGGCACCGGACTGTTACAAAGGTGTGTGGTGTGGCATTGTCATACTGAAGGAGAGGGTCTTCCATGTGTGGACAAACTCTTCGAACTCGAAACTCGATTACAGCACGCTATTTCTCACTCACCGACATACTGATGTTACACACATCCATGTTAAACGCTACAATTCGGAGCCCTGTAGCGGCAGAGGGCTGCAAATATGTGGACACGAAGAATAAAAATGTTACATGTTAATAACGTCCGTTTTATTAAAAAAGATTTAAGAGTTTTCACATAAAAAATTCGCGTGCGTTACTGTTCAACCCGCGTTCGCTAATATCTCCATAGTTTACTTCCAATGATTCTGCGTCCATTCTTGGTGAAACAGAAGCATTTCCGTGGTGATACGAAAGCTCACAAGTTGGTCGCTTTTCGTTAAATTATAGAATCATTTATTATTTTTTCAATCCATCAAGCTGCAGATTCAAAATCATCATCCTCTCATGCTTTATGAAAAGAGTTTCTATCTTGTTAGAATTTGTGTGTTGACAACATTCAGTTTTCTGACAGGTTTGATGCTATCCACCACGAATTCCTCTCCTGTGCTGATCTCTTCATTTCATAGTAGCACTTGCAACCTACGTCCTAAATTATTTTCTCGATCTGCTGTTTTCCTCTACAGCTTTTACCTTCACAGCTCCCTCTAGCACCATGGAACTTATTCAGTGATGTGTTAACAGATGTCCTATCACGCTGCCCTTCTTCTTGCAGTGTCTTCCATATATTTCTTTCTCCTCCGATTCTCTGGAGAATCTCCTCATTCCTTACTTTATGAGTCCACCTACATTTGAACATTCTCATATTCTTCGATTCTCTTTTTTTCCGGTTTTCCCGCAACCCATATTTCACTATTGCAGTATCATACAGTCTCAGAACGTGTGATTGCATTAACTTTTTGAGAGAATCATATTAATATTACCTACACGGAGGGCCCAAGGGAGCTTTGTAAATCAGTTCAAATCTTTTGAGAACAATATACCTACATATTTACAACATTTTCCTCAGAATTATTTCGTCCAAACCAAGTTATATGATTTATTACCTCTACTTAATGCAGTTATATGCTGCCCTTGACCATACGGTGCACAGTTGTTGCCTACGGCTTCGTCACATAAATGCTGTGACATTCACTGTTAACTGAATTAACTACGTTCTACACCTGCAAACCATTAGCAATAAATGCTCTGTTTTTCTGCATGGGGTTAGGTTTCAGATAGGTAAAGGTGCGGTTTTGGCTGCTATTCTGGAAGACTGCTGGCGTCTGAATGTAACGTGTAGTCATCTGCTACATCAGTGACATATACTGTGGAATGCGTGATACCGAGGAGCTTACTGGTTTGCATTGTTAGGGAGAGATTGTTTTGAAGTTGCATAATCTTAGTTGTTCGAGAAACTTAAGGTATAATTGTTTTTCTAAGTCTAGAGTCAGGTAGTATACACGAGAGGGAACTTCCTCTCTTGCATTTCTTAGGGCTGTTAGCCAAACGCGAACACACACTATAATTTCTGTACAGTTTCTTGGTGGAAAATTACTTATTTATTAACGTTTGAATAATTGTCTCCACAACATCCATTTCCGATGCACCTACGTTAATTATTCTGTTAGATATTCGTGGTCAGATATTGTTCCAATTTGTTTTCTGGGGCATACGGGCTCATATATTGCAGCATAGCTTAATAAATCAGCGCTCCCCCCCGAAACACACACACACACACACACACACACACACACACACACATACTCAAGAGAAACCACACGTTACAAAGTTATATATTTCCCTACTTTGCTTCGAACATACGCTCTCAGAATTTTAACAGTAGCCTTTATTGCGATTAGCAACGCATTTCCTGTAACGCATGACTACTGGAGTTTGTTCAGAATCTCCGTGACGCAATTGCAGTTACTAAGCGTACCGCCCTTCGTAGGATATTTGTCTCCACTGTTTGCCCTACTTGGTAAGCGTCCCAGACTGATGAAGAATCGAACAAAGGATTTGTAGACCACTTCTTTCTTGGATGAATTACGTTATCTTAAGAATCTTTCAACGAATCTAAGCCTTGCGTCTGCTTTTCCTACAACTCGTTCCCGCCATTTCACTTTAGGTCGCTCCAGATGGTTACTCCTAAGTATTTTACGCTTTTTACGATTTTAAGTTATAGAAAAGTAATGAATCACTTCGCCTGTTTACGGCTACCAGGCCTTGTACCAATCATCGATCATCTGTAGGCCTCCCGGCATGTCACTACAGTTCTCTGGCGTTACCTCATCCGTCTAGACAACAGCATCGTGTGCAAAAAGCCTGATGGAGCTCGCGAAATTACCGACTGACTCAATTTTGAGTGGTTTGTATATTTCATGACAGCCTGACGCTTCTAAAAGTTTGCGCTTTTAATACATGACAGAAAATATCTAAGACAATAGGGAAAACGTTTATTTCTGAGGTCTATTTATTTGTTGAGAATGTATTGTGAATGTTCTTCGAAGGTGATACAGATTTTGCTTTCTTCTAGAGCGTCCAGTAATCTGCCTTTCCATACATTAGTGTAGTACCTCTAAAGATTCCTTGTTGCTGCTGGTGTTATGTTTGTAGTTCCGTTGAATATTTGCAGTGCTCGCGTATGTTTATGTGCTCTATCAACCTGGAGTAGAAATATCTACCTGTTTGCCCTAAATAGATATATTCACTTTCACCGTATTTAACCTTATAAATCCCTTATTGTGTAAATGGCGTCTTTTTTCTGTGGTTGGTGTGTTTATTGCACCTGCTTTCGTGTTCGTATGGAAATCGCTTCGCACGATAATTTTAAGTAAATTATCGACTGTTCTGTCTGATATCGTACCATCACTCCGTCTTCAGGCCTCGAGTGGCCTACGGGGACCATCCGACAGCAGTGTCATCCTCAGGGGGGGATGCTGATAGGAGGGGCGTGGGGTCAACACACCGCTCTCCCGGTCGTTATGATGGTCTTCTTGACCGAAGCCGCTACTGTTCGCTCGAGTAGCTCCTCAAGTGGCATCACGAGGCTGAGTGCACCCCGAAAAATGGCAACAGCGCATGGCGGACTGATTGGTCACCCATCCAAGCGCCGACCACGCTCGACAGCGCTGATATGTATTCCACGAAAAGTATTAATGTTAGTAACGGTGTATACGTCTTGAGACAGTGTATTTCATGGCATACAAATTCATTGGACTATATTTATCCAGTATTTCAGTATGAGAGCACGTAGCGGCATTCCACAAACTTTACACATAATTTTACAAAAATTGAGGCTTTTTGTTTCTCTGACACACCACTGCCCAAAAAAGTAAGTTTACGGCTTACTAAATTTTATATGTTCATGCAGTAAAACTCCGACAGCAACGAAGTTTTAATTTATTGCTTCTTTCCTACCGGCTCTATTCGCAACACATTTTGCAAACTGCTTATACCACTGAATGAACCTGCAAAACTATATCATTGTGCAACGGGTATTTAAATGTGTGAAAAAGTAATGTTTTGCTTCTTCCGCCGTAAGGGTTGTAATATATCGATCAGGTGACATTCAGCACCCGGTAAGTAAATGAAGAAAAACATTTTTTAACCACCAGCAGTTACTATTTGAACTTCGTTATCTATCGGTTTCGGTCGTGGACCCTCTTCACAGCAGATCTGGCGAAACTACAGCCTGGAAGAAATACCAACACTATCAACTAAAGAATACAAAATTTATAATTAGTACGTAAGCATAATCTTTTCATGAATACTGTTCAAGGAAAAAACAGATCAAGTAAATACACAGAATTTATTTGTTCTAACAGAACATAGGAAACCTCATAATCGGGAGATGTGCTTTTCGTAATGATAGTTAACTTAATGATGTACAAAAAGGTAAGAAAATTAAAGAGCTAAGAGTTCTCCAGTCTAGCAACCCATAAAAGTTTAATATTTCGCTCAGGTGACATTCAGCAGCCGTTAAGCAACCGGAGAAAAAAAGTTTTCGACATAAAATGCAAACAAAGCTGAAATTGAGGTAACAGTGTAGAATCTGGTAATAGTAACATACACGGTGATGACAGAAGTCGTGGGGTAGCTATATCCACATACACAGGGGATAGGCAAAATAATGTGAACAATGGTAGCAATGGGATGATTGTGTTTGACGGTCAACGGCGCAGGTAAGACACGTGTCGCTCTGTACTGTGCGTGTTCAGTACTGATTAGGCCACAGTTCCAGTTGTTTGCGAGTAGTACATACTTCATATTTGCGTTTAGAGACAGAGGCAGACGTGTAATGAAAGACATAACAGAGTTCCGAAGAGGACAGTTGGTGGGGCCCGATTAGCTGGAGCATCAGTAACCAAGGCAGTCAACTTATTGAATGTTTCAAGAGCAACTGTTTCAACAGTCATGACAGCCTACACATAACATGGAAGGACATCATCGTGTAAATGTAATATTGGGCCCAAATCAAAACTGAACGACAGAGATCGTCGTACGCTAACATGAATTGCGTCAAAACAACACAAAACTTCGGCGGCTAAAGTGACTGCAGAACTCAATGGCCATCTTCGAGACCCCGTATGACACTGTCCGCCGAGAACTCCATAAGGGAATATTCACACACGAGCTGCTATACCGAAACCGTAAGTGACGACAACTGACGCAAAGAAGCGTAAAACATGGTGTCAGGATCATAAATCCTGGACGGCTGATCAGTGAAAACATTTCATATGGTCGACGAGTCAACTTTTTCGTTATTTCCAATATCTAGCCAAGTTTACGTCTGGAGAATGCCAAAAGAAGCCTATAGTCCTGATTTGCTTGATTTCAACTGTTAAGTATGGCGATGGAAATATATCGTGGTATTCTGCTTGTCCCATCATTACACTCAAAGGACGTGTTACTGTCAACGACAATGCGGACATTTTAGGTGATCAGGAGCATCCCATGATTCAAATGTTGTTCCCCAACAAAATAGGACGATAATGCACCCATTCATACTGCCGGTACAGTGCAAACTTGGTGTGAGCAGCATGCAACTGAACTGCAGCGTCATCCCTGGCCAGCACAGTCCTAGGAATTCAACATGTCGAACCCTTGTGGGCGGTATTAGAGCGCTGACTCTGGAGCAGATTTTCGCCTCCTTGTCACTATACGAGTTAGAAGAGTTTCTGATCGAATAGTGACATAACATTCCACAGGAGACTATACAATCACTATATGCCAGTATTCCAAGAAGAAACGCATTTGTATTGCGGGCAAATGCGGGACGAACCCCTTAGTAATAAACCATTCCTAAGTAAATACAGGTGCTCACGTTACTTTGCCTATCCCTCGTACAGGTGGCGGTAGTATCGCGTTCAAAAGGCAGTGCAGTCTCGGCGCTGTCATCTGTTCTCAGATGATTGACATGAAAAGCTTTCCAATGTGATTACGGTCGCACAACAGGAATTAACACACTTTGAACGCCGAATTGTAGTTGGACCAAGACGCATGAAACACAGAGTTTCAAAAATCTTAGGGAATTCAGTATTCCGAGATCCATAGTGTCAAGAGAGAGCTGAGAATAGAAAATTTCAGGCCTCTCATCACAGGCAACGCTGAGGCCCATGCCCTTTACTTAACGACAGAGAGCAGCGGTGTTGGCGTAGAGTTGTCAGTGCTGACAGACAAGCAATACTGCCTGAAACAGCCACAGAATTCAATGTGGGACATACGACGAACGTATCTGTTAGGACAGCGCGGCGAAATTTGGCGTTAATGGACTGTGCGAAGAGACGACCGACGCGAGTGCCGTTGCTAAGAGCATGACATCGCCTGCAGGGCCTCTCTCGGGCTCGTTACCATAGCGGTCGGACCCTAGACGACGGGAAAATCGTGGCCTGGTCAGACGAGTCCTAATTTCAGATGAGACCCAATTTCAGTTGGTAAGAGCTCATGATACTGTTCGAATGTGGCGCAGACCCCAGGAAACCATGGATCTAAGTTGTCAACAAGACACTGTACAGTCTGCTGGTGGCTACATAAAGGTGTGGGTTGTGTTTACATGAAATGGACTGGGGTCCTCCGGTCAAACTGAATCGACCATTGCGTGGAAATGTTTATATTTGGCTACTTGGAGACAATCTGCAGCCGTTCATGTTCCCAAACAACAAAGGAAATTTTGCGAATGACAATGCCCCATGTCACCTGGCCACAGTTGTTCACGATTGATTTGACGAACATGTTGGATAATTCGAGCGAATGATTAGGCCACCCAGATCTCCAGACATGAATCCCATAAAACATTCATGGGACGTACTCGAGAGGTCATTTCGTGCACAACATTATGCACCGGCAACACTTTCGCAATTATGGACGGCTGTAGAGGCAGCATGGCTCAGTATTTCTGCAGGGGACTTCCAACGAATTGTTGAGTCCGTGTTACGACCAGCTGCTGCACTGCGCCGAGCAGAGCTGTGAAAATACGAATGACGAACTAGTAGCATATTCATCATAAAACAGTCAAAAAAAGAGTGTAAACGAAATTATAAGTCTTATTAATGACAAAGAAAAGTGTGTTATAGGTGATGTCCGTACCGAAGTACGAGTTTGAAACATAAGCACATAAATAAATTGACAACAAGTAAGAAGGCTAAATGCAGAATCATCCACATATTGTTGATCTTATTCAATCGACTACGCAAGTAATAAGTAATACACATAACGCAGGATCAAATCATAAGTAATCATAATCTCAGGTCAGCAATCTTAGGTGTTAGCATGAAATTTCAGATACACTATGTGATCAAATGTATCAGAAAACCCCAAAAAATATACTTTTTCATATTAGGTGCATTGTGCTACCACCTACTGCCAGGTACTCCATATCAGCGACCTCAGTAGATGTCGTGAGAGAGCAGAATGGGGCGCTCCGCGGCACTAACGGACTTCGGACGTGGTCAGGTGATTGGGTGTCACTTGTGTCTTTCGTCTGTACGTGAGACTTCCACACTCTTAAACATCCCTCGGTCCACTATTTCCGATGTGATAGTGAAATGGAAAAGTGAAGGGACACGTATAGAACAAAAGCGTACAGGCCGCCCTCGTCTGTTGACTGACAGAGACTGCCGACACTTGAAGAGTGTCGTAATGTGTAATAGGCAGGCATATATCCAGTCCATTACATAGCAATTGCAAAGTGCATCACGATCCACTGCAAGTACTATGACAGCTAAGCGGAAGTCGAGCGGCTGCTCATAAGCCGATAAATGCCAAAAGTCGCCTCGCTTGGTGTAAGGAGCGTAAACATTGGACGATTGAACAGTGGAAAAATGTTATGTGGATTGACGATTCACGATACACAATGTGGCGATCCGATGGCAGGGTATGGGTATGGCGAATGCCCGGTGAACGTTACCTATCAACGTGTGTAGTGCCAGCATTGAAATTCGGAGGCGGTGGTGTTACGGTGTGGTCGTGTTTTTCATGGAGGGGCCTAGTACCCCTTGTTGTTTTGCGTGGCACTATCACAGCACAAGGCTACATTGATGTTTTAAGCACCTTCTTCCTTCCTACTGTTGAAGAGCAATTCGGAGATGGCGATTGCATCTTTCAACACGATCGAGCCCCTGTTCATAACTCACAGCCTGTGGCGGAGTGGTTACACGACAATAACATCCCTGTAATGGACTGGCCTGCACACAGTCCTGACCTGAATCCTATAGAACACCTTTGGGATGTTTTGGAACGCCGACTTCGTGCCAGGCTTCACGGACCGACATCGATACCTCTCCTCAGTTCAGCATTCCGTGAAGAATGGGCTGGCATTCTCTGAGATACCTCCAGCACCTGGTTGAACGTATGCCTGCGAGAGTGGAAGTTGTCATCAAGGCTAAGGGTGGGCCAGGACCATACTGAAGTCTAGAATTACCGATGGAGGGCGCCACGAATTTGTAAACCATATTCAGCCAGGTGCCAGATACTTTTGGTTACATAGTGTAGCTTTTTTCTAGGGTTGCTCGCCTGAGATGACGATCACTTACGGTGTGGCGCTACTGGGGTGTGACAAAATGAGGCTTTGGGTCGAATGGGAAGCATGTGCAGGTGGCCGAGAAGGTGAAGGCGACCGCTGATTGGTTGAAATGGCTCTGAGCACTATGGGACTTGACATCTGAGGTCATCAGTCCCCCTAGAACTTAGAACTACTTAAACCTAACTAACCTAAGGGCATCACACACATCCATGCCCGAGGCAGTATTCGAACCTGCGACCGTAGCGGTCGCACGGTTCCAGACTGAAGCGCCTAGAACTACTCGGACACACCGGCCGGCGCGACCGCTGGCTTAAAACATAATTTCCGGGCTCGAGTCCCTGCGCGGCATAAATTTTCACTTGTCCCGGTGAATTTATTTTAATTTCCAGTTGCGGCCGATGACTTCGTTACTCTAAAAGATCTTTGAAATCATTGTGATACGAATTGTTCAAAATGTTCAAATGTGTGTGAAATTTTATGGGACTTAACTGCTAACGTCATCAATCCCTAAGCTTACACACTACTTAACCTAAGTTATCCTAAGGACAAACACACACACCCATTCCCGAGGGAGGACTCGAACCTCCGCCGGGACAAGCCGCACACTCCATGACTGCAGCGCCTAGACCGCTCGTCTAATCCCGCGCAGCTGATGCGAATTACTAACGTTTCTTGGTGTACACAACACTTACGTAAGTGTCTTTCGTGAGGGCTAGTAGGGCAGTGAATGTAATTTTGGAGTCAATTTTTATAGCCAACAAATGTTGGTTTAGACTGAAATATTCCTCTCCACTCATGTTGTTTTTCGGTCTCTTTCAATAAGCACTTACTGAAAATAAAATTTTGTAAGACATTTCATTTTTCGTACCATGCGTTTCCAAAGTCTTGTACGCATATGTGAAGTTTCTAGTTCGTTATGCGATTAATACCAATAAATAAGTGGATCGATTCCTGACGATAAAGACGGATTATCCAACTGCCCCTAATGATCATCTTGTGGTACATTTGTTCGTTATGTTAATTGGTTGTAACGTTATACTTCCATCGACGTAGATACCGATTGAAGTAAGAGTGTCTGGGTATCTATTTTCTCAAGTAGCTCTTAGTGTGATATGATTAAACTGCTTATATACCATGTATACTGTTATGTTAATTTACTAATGATGTCTGATTAGGTATAGGAAAAGGCTTGAAGGCCCTAATTTTTCCAGGTGAAATAAATGCACAAGCAAATAAAAAACCGAATGCCTTGTAAGTATAGTAAATGAGCTAAGGACGTAAAAATCCTATTCGCTTTCGTCTTTTCTTGAATTCATGAATCAGCAACTTGAAGATTGTGATGGAAGAGTTCCAGGGCGTTCCACGAAACGACGTTTGCAGGCGTTCCAGCGCGTGCCAAAGGATTGCGTCCAACAGCAACACAATATATCTGAGCTGAGGAAGAACTCCCTCTTGCCCCATAACGTCACTTTGGCTGTGCCAGTTCGTGGAGGCATTTACTCGTCAGCGGAAGCAGATGTAGCTTCTTTACCATGTATAGAAATAATTTCAGATTTTCAACCACATTTCACACTCAGCAGCGAATGACGCACGGCACACTAAAAGTGCCACGTGAGTGCGTTTGACGAGTTAAATCTTGCAGTTTTGAATGATTAGTCAAATATTTCCGTAACATCATAATTATTTTAAATAATGAAATGATAATCAGGTATCTTGAAACGTTGACGTAAGACTGTAAGCTGTAAAATATTCACGTTTTTACCAGAGTCGATTCTAGAAATCTAATGAGACACGACACAGAACGAAATAGGAACGAACAATGAAAAACAGCGTTTTCTTCAGAAGCATTAGCACGAAAAGTGGGTATAAACAACTTCACTTACCTAAAATATTTTTACAGAATCGTCGACTGGTTTTGGGTGACTTCATGTGTGAACGTCGGATTGCCGCGGAATATAGCTTCAGTCGTCTCCAGTTAGAAGACATTTCTGGCCACAGTCTTGCCATTGTAAGTTTCCCATCACAAAGTCTTACCTTGTGAGCGGCTCCACATGGATCTATGTATGTTTCCTTCATTGTGGTCGCTAACGTAAGTTGGTGTCGTCATAGGCTATAGTGACAACTTTATTAAAGTCGCTTATGTCTAGGTATTGCTAAACAATGCTTTATCGTTAGGATGGTTAGATTGACCTTTAGGTGCTTAATGTGAAGCACTTTACACGAACAAATGCATGATATGGTGTCAGATGTTGAATATCTACTTTCGGGAGTTAAGAAGCATCATATCTCTGTTAACCTATTTCAGTACGCAGATCATCTGACATGAATCCCATCGAACAATTCTGGGACATAATTGAGAGGTCAGTTCGTGCAGAAGATCCTGCAACGGCAACACATGCGCCATTATGGTAGGCTATAGAGGCAGCATTAAAGATGCTACACCACGAAGATGACGTGCTACAGACGCGAAATTTAAGCGACAGGAAGAAGATTCTGTGATATGCAAATGATTAGCTTTTCAGAGCATTCACAAAAGGTTGGCGCCGGTGGCGACACCTACAAAGTGCTGACATGAGGAAAATTTCCAACCGATTTCTCATACACAAACAGCTGTTGACCGGCGTTGTCTGATGAAACGTTGTTGTGATGCCTCGTGTAAGGAGGAGAAATGCGTACCATCACGTTTCCGACATTGATAAAGGTCGGATTTTAGCCTATCGCGATTGCGGTTTATCGTATCGCGACATCGCTGCTCGCGTTTGTCGAGATCCAATGACTATTAGCAGAATATGGAATCGGTGGGTTCAGGAGGGTAATACGGAACGCCGTGCTGGATCCCAACGGCCTCGTATCACTAGCAGTCGAGATGACAGGCATCATATCCGCATGACAGTAACGGATCGTGCAGCCACGTGTTGATCCCTGACTCAACAAATGGGGACGTTTGCAAGACAACAACCATTGTCACGAACAGTTCGACGACGTTTGCAGCAGCATGGACTATCAGCTCAGAGACCATGGCTGCGGTTACCCTTGACGCTGCATCGCAGACAGTAGCGCGTGCGATGGTGTACTCAACAACGAACCTGGGTGCACGAATGGCAAAACGTCATTTTTTCGAATGGATCCAGGTTCTGTTTACAGCATCATGATGGTCGCATCCGTGTTTGGCGTCATCGCGGTCAACACACATTGGAAGCGTTTATTCGTAATCTCCATACTACCGCACCACCCGGCGTGATGGTATGGGGTGCCACTGATTACACGTCTCGGTCACCTCTTGTTCACATTGACGGCACTTTGAACAGTGGACAATACATTTCAGATGTGTTACGACCCGTGGCCCTACCCTTCATTCGATCCCTGCGAAACCCTACATTTCAGCAGGATAATGCACAACGGCATGTTGCAGGTTCCGTACGGGTTTTTCTGGATACAGAAAATGTTCGACTGCAGCCCTGGCCAGCACATTCTCCAGATCTCTCACTAACTGAAAACGTCTGGTCAATGGTGGCCGAGCATCTGGCTCGTCACAATACACTAGTCGCTACTCTTGATGAACTGTGGTATCGTGTTGAAGCTGAATGGGCAGCTGTACCTGTACACGCCATCCAAGCTCTGTATGACTCAATGTCCAGACGTATCAAGGTCGTTATTACGGCCAGAGGTGGTTGTTCTGGGTACTGATTTCTCTGGATCTATGCCCTCAAATTGCGTGAATATGTATCAGTTCCAGTAATATATATATTTCCAATGAATACCCGTTTCTCATCTGCATTTCTTATTGGTGTAGCAATTTTAATAACCAGTTGTGTAAATGTAATAAATGTAATGTATAAAGAATACTTTTCTAGAATTAATGTGCACTCCTAAAAATTTACTGTCCCTCCTGGAACACCTCGTATAGAGCAGTCAAGTAGTAAAATTAAAACTTATGCTGTAAGTTACATCATCAGTCACCAAGTTCTTTAGTAAGGGAATCCGTTCATATCTCTGCAAGCAACTATTGTACAAGTATTTTTAACTATCACCACTGTCATTAAGACGAAACCCTTGAACTGATAACTGTCTCGCCTTCGACATTGGAAGTCTTGACTTCCAGATTCTGACTCGTAAAAGCCCATAGTAAAAATATATGTATGGAGAAGGAAAGTACAGAAGCCGGTAGGAAGAGCGTATAACACAGTCAGTGAAGTCGTTCCCTTTAAGCTGAGACATTTCAAGTTAACATCGTAACGCCGCGAAAGCAGTACAGAATTCTCGGGCTCTCCGCGGCTTAATAACGCACAAAACAAGCCATGCTAAGGAAAGTTTGCGTTTTCTCATCTTCTGACTTCGCTAGCATTCTGCGAGGAATGAATAACTGCTATTACGCGCTTGAAGACTTCTGCTCTCTCGAGTAAACATCGTTTCATATCGGGGCAAAATTCGCAATATGGGATGTTACTGAATCCTTGAACCTGAAAGTATGTGACTTTATTTTACAGAGGGATTTAATTCAACAAAATTAATAGATGATCTCAGTTCGCTGATAAATACAACGTGGTTATACACCTCTGAGTTAAAACAAAAGAACATATTTGTGCTCCTTTCGATCCCCTCGTTAGCTATTAAATTTGAATTAATACTGTCCTTTCTAGAAGTAGCGTAATCGTGTTGATTTATAGCGGCGTCATTAAATTGTTGCTTGCTCCAGTGTAATTTTTATTCTATACGTTCGTCTGATTATATTTTGTCGCTTTAGTTTTTCCAAGTTCTTTTCACTTAAAGTACAATTTTGAGAAATCGTGTAGGTATTCAACGTAATTCACAATATTTTTGGTACCTCAGTTAGAAGTTTTTCTTTGTTAATTGTAATGCGGCTTATCCACAATGACCCTGAGACGACAGAAGCAGTTCCCATAGGAGAACAGAAGGCAGCGCAAGAATCGGAGACGAAATCGGTCTCGTTCATTTCAAGGTGACCATCAATTTAAGGAACGAAATTAACGAAAGCACAGGAAACCTAAATCAACTCCAATGTCCTCGTCAGTCGACGTCTCACATGGTTCGCAAAGTATCTAGGCACCCTTTAAAACATAGAAAGGGAACAGTTCGACATACTGCGTTTTCGGCAGGACCTCGCCCTCTTTGTTAATAAAACCGTTTTTATTTCATCCCAGCCACAGTCGCCTCTCCGGAGTATAGGATAAAATCATCATCTATAGCAGACGTGATCCTCCCGAGAAGAGCGATTAAGATCGTCCTCTTTTTAATGGGGTGATAAAAGTTATGTAAGTGGACTGGTTTTCATGGTCACTTTCATAGATGGTCAGTTGTTCAAGTCGTTAAGCCATGTTATAGTTTTTCTAACTTCTTCTGCTTCCTCTGCTGGGATCGTTTTTCCTGGATGGCTGAACAACGCCGAACGTTGAGGAATTTTAAAGAGGAATATGCCCGTCACATTTGAAGTAATGTTGCCTGCGGTTGCCTTCCAAACGACCTACGGGCAGCCAACTTTGTATCAACTTTACATGCCAGCGGAAGATCGTTTGGAAGCAACAGCGAATCGAACATTCAGGAAAATGGGCGTTTGCTTGAAGGCTTCACATAAATGAATTTTCTTCTACCAGCACATCCATGAGAAAACATACAAGTACGTACAGCACGTTCCATTCTCGCCTGAACCATGAACGTTTCTAAATTCCTTACTGAAACTGATTGACATTTCATGTAAATGGATTTGTACACATTTCGTTAAAATACATCAGCTATGTGTTATAAAAAATTGATGTTCTGTTTAAAAAATTGTAACTCTTTGGACCATAACTGAACTCCGTAACTCCACAGGAAAAGTAAAGTTTAATATGTTTACCTGTTGTTGTGGTCTTCAGTCCGAAGACTATCGATACCTCCGAAAGAACAGACACCATTTCGATCCTGCAGCCACTATGAATCAAAACACAAAGGAATTAATGACATTAGCTGCCAATGGACTTTCTTTTAAATCAGAGTGGAAAGTTGAAAATATTTGCTGGATCGGGAATCGAACCAGGGTCTCCCACTTCCAGTAATATGCATGTCGGGGAGAACAGACAGCACGTACATAAATAAAACTTCCTTTTAAGTATTATTTTGCAGTTTACAGAGGAAAACACTTTAGCTGAAGCACCCTGCATCCAACATTTGTTACACGTGTACATGAATTAAACTGTCGCCACTTGAGAGGTCCCCCACGAAAAACAGGTGATCGTACGACAATGAAACTTTGTGGAAACATTTATAAGGGCATGCAGAAGAGAAATACCAAATAAGCCATTGAAAGAAACACAGTTTAATTTCCAGTGCGAGTGTAAACTTGTTATTGTGTACCACGTTTACGTTCTATTTTACGAACGTTGCTCAGTGTGACAACCACATGTACTCACGGTGTTCTGGGAGTGCACTAGGGACACCATTTCACAACTGTTCGCAGCATTTTTCGAACGGTGGATTGCTCCCAAAAGTAATTCCACAATCGACTTCGAACTTCTGAATCATATTCTTCAATGTTGGTGGGAAAGAGGACCTCTCCACATTTCGTTAATGACTAGCGAAGAGCAGCAGCAATGACTACAGTTTTTATAAAACAACATTACCAGCAAAGCCCTTCTCACCTTGTCCAGACCCACGTTGACTGGCTACTACACTGCACACAGATGTTGTTTCAAACTGAAGTCACAGTACTAGTATCGGTGGCTAACCGCAATTCATGACACTAAAATTACCAAGAACGCAAATCCTGGAGCGTACGGCCTGAAAATCATTCGTATAAAGTTTGGACCCATACGGTAAATAGTTTTCTGTCGACACTGGCTCAAGTAGCGAAAGTTTAAGTATAACCAGTCTGTTCTATTGATAACTTAATTTAATATAAATACCAATACAAATAGTTTTTTCTTTTCCTATTAAAAATGTAATTCTATGTCTTTCCTTAATGCACTAATCAAATCATAATTCCTTATAATGTCAGTCAATACGTTCACCTCAATATGGACACAACACTCTTTGTTAGACAAGTACTTTTATATTTCTCAGATATTGTTAACTAATAAACGTTTATTATAGCTTCTCAATCAGTGTAACTCACAATGATAGAATAATTATCTTGTGTTTAACTTTTAGTTTTGATGTTTACCAAGTCATTGCGTATATTTTTTGGCTGAGTAAGTGGTAGATATTTGAATCCAAATAAAGAATTAATCACAGTGACCCTTCGCCTAAGAGAAGCACTAAAAAGACAAAAGGATTATTCTTCTGCGCATTGTTAGTGTATCAAAAGAGACTACTGGTGAATACGACGATATGCCACATAATCGTAGAATCACACATATAAACGTGAACCATCTGTTCAATTAGATCCGAGACTGAATTTACGAGCGTATAAGCGACGTTAGCACAGTAACTACAGTGACAGCTTGAACTATCAACTTTAAGTAACTTAGATGGAGTCGACCAGTCAGTTGTGAGCAAGTAGCGGTAAGTATTTAATGTGAGGCAGTAATGTGTGAAAGTGGTGTCACAAACCGCATCTCTAAAGCAAGTGTTCAAGACATTCTCCAGAATGTTTCTAGGAAGATAAATAGCTTGCAAGGTTTATGCAAAACAGGCAAAATGAGGACATTTCCTGATCCTCATGCTCATGTTGTCACTATGGTCTAGCAATATTACTGATTCGTCTGGTGTAGATCCTGATGCTATCAACAGCGACTGTTCCTACTACAGTGAAGTGTTGTACCTCTGAGAGGCATGGTTAAGACCTACTTCTACAAAAAGAGCATCAACAAATTTATCTCCCAGTTTGTGTCACGTTCAAATAACAATTCATGGAAAATGTATCAGTTTTTACGGTCGCGTGATGACTTTAACGATCAGAATGCCTGAGGGAGTAACAGGTGTGTGTGTAGATTTACGTAGAAATCTTTCTTGTTTTGAATGGGTGGAATCGCGCTCTTAAGATTTGAATTGCATAAATATGAGAGCGCAGTCTCGGCACAGAAGCTGCTCTGGATATTGATGTGTAGGAGGTGATCTTTGGTCAGCGATGATGCGCCATAAACTTATATGTTAATCGCGAGGAGAGGAGACAGGCAGTTGAACATTGATGCTAGATGTGAGCAATCGAGTTGTGGTTTCCTAGCAGTAAGCAGAAAAAAATGGATTTTTTGGGAATTAAATTATGGATTAATGGAAGATTTATTTTTACATTGGTGTGATTATACTATTTGTGAAGGGTGGATTATAGGTAATGATGAAATTTGTTTTATTTGCGGCAGCGGTTTGATAATGGTGCATTCTCGTTTCACCAAACATCCAGATCAGGAATGTTTTTGCTTTTCATTTATTTCTTAAGAGTTATTGATCATGGTGAGAGAAATGCATTTAAGAATCAAATTTTAGAATTTTATTTAAGGAAAGATTATAGGAGTGAAATTTAATTTTTGTATTCTTGGATTATAGTTACTTGATTTCAGAGGAAGCTTAAGTATTATTGCAGTTTAATTAAATGTTATTAAGTCAAATGATAAAAGATTGATATTGAGTTCATTTAACACAGAGTAATTGTCCACATCCAAAAAATCAATTAATTTGTTTAAAATCATTATCAAAAATTAAGAATCAAGAATTACAGAAGTGTTTTTAGATAACGCATTGCACTTTTGTGTAACTTATCCTTTAGATTTTGCAGCTGTGTTATAGAGACGTGCTGTAACTAGGAAGGCAGTTTCCACAGCGTTATCCAGTGCTACCCAGGTAAGGAAAATAGTACAGAAAATATATTATTTTTTTAATTACATTTCACAAGGACCAATTTTATTTCCGAAGTAATCAGTTTTTCATCAAAGCTGATAGATTTTATGACAATGTTTCATACATATTTCTATATACATTCTCGTAATAGAATTTTGTCACCTGCAGTTCGCGTTACCCTAGCCACCAGCATTAAGGTCTGGTGTGTGTACCATTCTTAACAGGAAGTCCGAAATTGGAAATTTGTGGTAAAGTATAACGGGACGAAACTGCTGAGGTCATCGGTCCCGGCCGGCCGAGGTGGCCGAGCGGTTCCAGGCACTACAATCTGGAACCGCGCAACCACTACGGTCGCAGGTTCGAATCCTGCCACGGGCATGGATGTGTGTGATGTTCTTAGGTTAGTTAGGTTTAAGTAGTTCTAAGTTCTAGGGGACTGATGACCTTAGAAGTTAAGTCCCACAGTGCTCAGAGCCATTTGAACCATTTTTCATCGGTCCCAAAGATAACTCACTACTTAATATACACTCCTGGAAATTGAAATAAGAACACCGTGAATTCATTGTCCCAGGAAGGGGAAACTTTATTGACACATTCCTGGGGTCAGATACATCACATGATCACACTGACAGAACCACAGGCACATAGACACAGGCAACAGAGCATGCACAATGTCGGCACTAGTACAGTGTATATCCACCTTTCGCAGCAATGCAGGCTGCTATTCTCCCATGGAGACGATCGTAGAGATGCTGGATGTAGTCCTGTGGAACGGCTTGCCATGCCATTTCCACCTGGCGCCTCAGTTGGACCAGCGTTCGTGCTGGACGTGCAGACCGCGTGAGACGACGCTTCATCCAGTCCCAAACATGCTCAATGGGGGACAGATCCGGAGATCTTGCTGGCCAGGGTAGTTGACTTACACCTTCTAGAGCACGTTGGGTGGCACGGGATACATGCGGACGTGCATTGTCCTGTTGGAACAGCAAGTTCCCTTGCCGGTCTAGGAATGGTAGAACGATGGGTTCGATGACGGTTTGGATGTACCGTGCACTATTCAGTGTCCCCTCGACGATCACCAGTGGTGTACGGCCAGTGTAGGAGATCGCTCCCCACACCATGATGCCGGGTGTTGGCCCTGTGTGCCTCGGTCGTATGCAGTCCTGATTGTGGCGCTCACCTGCACGGCGCCAAACCCGCATACGACCATCATTGGCACCAAGGCAGAAGCGACTCTCATCGCTGAAGACGACACGTCTCCATTGGTCCCTCCATTCACGCCTGTCGCGACACCATTGGAGGCGGGCTGCACGATGTTGGGGCGTGAGCGGAAGACGGCCTAACGGTGTGCGGGACCGTAGCCCAGCTTCATGGAGACGGTTGCGAATGGTCCTCGCCGATACCCCAGGAGCAACAGTGTCCCTAATTTGCTGGGAAATGGCGGTGCGGTCCCCTACGGCACTGCGTAGGATCCTACGGTCTTGGCGTGCATCCGTGCGTCGCTGCGGTCCGGTCCCTGGTCGACGGGCACGTGCACCTTCCGCCGACCACTGGCGACAACATCGATGTACTGTGGAGACCTCATGCCCCACGTGTTGAGCAATTCGGCGGTAGGTCCACCCGGCCTCCCGCATGCCCACTATACGCCCCCGCTCAAAGTCCGTCAACTGCACATACGGTTCACGTCCACGCTGTCGCGGCATGCTACCAGTGTTAAAGACTGCGATGGAGCTCCGTATGCCACGGCAAACTGGCTGACACTGACGGCGGCGGTGCACAAATGCTGCGCAGCTAGCGCCATTTGACGGCCAACACCGCGGTTCCTGGTGTGTCCGCTGTGCCGTGCGTGTGATCATTGCTTGTACAGCCCTCTCGCAGTGTCCGGAGCAAGTATGGTGGGTCTGACACACCGGTGTCAATGTGTTCTTTTTTCCATTTCCAGGAGTGCAACTTAAACTAAGTTACGCTATGCACAACACACACACCCATGCCCGAGGGAGGACTCGAACCTCCGACGGGGGAAGCCGCTCGGCCGGTGGCAAGACGCCTTAGTCCGCTGGGCTACCCCGCGTGGCGGAATTCCGCAGTTTAGCATAACGTAATGTTAGAAACACGATCTACAAACAGATCCACTTTTTATAAAATATATTCAAACAGATAACTTTCAGGATAACTATGACAACAAATCAATAGCATAGCGTATTTTCGCCCGTCACAAAAAGTATCAGTAGGTGACATGTTGCGGTGACGGCAGTCGGTCCCAGCAGGATGTTTAAGGCCAGTGTTACTGGTGTGGAGGCGTGCTCTCACTATAGATGCGCTCCGGGCAACGTCATTAATTTAGCGAGGCCAGCGCCACTGTTAATTACGCAGCCGCTCCGTACAGCAGCCGGCAGCATCCGCAATCGCCAGCCCCATCCACGTGCTACCGGCTATTGACAAACAGCAGTCTACGCGCTCAGCGATGCCGTCACTCGGAACTGACATTCTCATTCGTCAGCTTCATGTCACATGCTTGCCGGCAGATGATTGTGTACATATATAACGCAGCAGTGCGCACACCTCCGTATTAGAGATCACCAACACGCACAAGCACTTTTCGCTAGGCTCCGTGGTAATCAGTTCGACTTATAGTGGTGATAATGTCGTAACCATTAAGGCGACTAAAGGAAGGAGAGGGAAATGTGTTAAATTACTTATCAACAGCCCTTCACCAATGTTTTGGGTTAAACTTAAATCTCTCAGTACCGTCTCGATGCCAATGGAAAAAAAAATTGGATGACGATCAGTTCGGCGTTAGGAAAGGTAATGCCACCAGGGACGCAGTTCCGACGTTGCGGTTAGTAATGGAAACAAGACTGAAGAAAAATTAAGACAAATTCAAAGGATTTGTCGACGTGGAAAAAGCGTTCGGCAATGTCAAATGGGGCAAGATGTTTGAAATCCTGAGAAAAATCCTGGTAAGCTATACGAAAAGACGATTTATTTACAGAATGTACAAGAACCAAGAGGGAACAATAATAGTGGAAGACCAAGATCGAAGGACTCATATTAAAAGGGTGCAAGTAGTCTTTCGCCCTATTGTGTAATTCAAACATCGAAGAAACCATGAGGCAAATTATAAAAAAAGTTCAGGGACCAAAATTCAGGGTAAAAGGATATAAATGATACTATTCGCTAATAACTTTGCTATCCCAAGTGAAAGTGAAGAAAAATACAGGAAGTGTTGAATGGAACGAACAGTCTAATGGGCACTATCAGAAATGAGAACAGCAAGAATCTTAAGATCAAAACTGCTGATCACGAAGTAGATGAAACGAAAGAATCTTCTTACTTAGGCAGCAGAAAACCTATGCAGGGCGGAGCAAGGAGGACATGAAAAGCAGACTAGCACAGGCAAAGAGGGCATTCCTGACCAAGGAAGTCCACTAGTATCAAACACAGGTCTTAATTTGAGGAAGAAATTTCTGAGAATGTACGTTTGGAGCACAACATTGTAGGGTGGCGAAACATGGGGTCTGGGAAAATCGGAGCGGAAGAGAATCGAAGCATTTGACAAGCGGTACCACAGATGAATGTTGAAAATTAGATGATTGATAAGGTAAGGAATGAGGAGGTTCTGCGCGGAATTGGCGGAGAAAGTAATATATGGAAAACACTGACAAGAAGGACACCTGTTAAGATACCAGGGAAGACTTAGATTGTACTAGAGGGAGCTGTAGATGGTAAAAATTGTAGAAGAAGACGGAAATTGGAATGCGTCCAGCAAATAACTGATGGTGTAGGCTGCAAATGCTACTCTAGATGAAAAGGTTGACACAGAAGAGGAATTCGTGGCGGGTGGAATCAAACCAGTCAGACAGCTGATGACGCTTAAAAAAAGAACGGAAAGTGAGGGCAAGTGACACTGCGAACGGAAGAAAATGGAAAAACCATATTGCAGTTTATGTTGACTGACAAGACGTGGAAGAGAGAGGTGCAAGTCTACTTGCCCAGCATGTGAAATGCCGCAGGCAAAGGAAAGGCATGCAGTGAGAGAAGTGCCAACCCACGTCTCACAGTGGCGCCACCAAACGGGTGCTTTGTAGCCCGTAACGAGTTTCTAGAGGTAGCATCCGCAGGAACTCCTAGCAGAGGCAGTCTGAGCATATTGCATTCTTGGAATTCGCTAGCCCTTCTTACCATTTAGCTGTCCATTTCTGCTTTGTAAACAAGCTGTGCTGTTGGTATTAATTGTGCAGCAAATCTTTTGTCTGGAGTGCTGTGTAGTACAAACAAATTATACCTCTTGAGCTGACTTTCTTACACCCTCTCCTAAAAATTTACTACATTTGTTCAGATTATAACAAGAGTAACGCTTTGTGAAACAGATTATGGTCAAAATCACATGACACAAGCCTTTCCATTTGTTAGTAGTGTTTGTCTTTTCGGTCACACATTTGTTCAGATTATAACAAGAGTAACGCTTTGTGAAACAGATTATGGTCAAAATCACATGACACAAGCCCTTCCATTTGTTAGTAGTGTTTGTCTTTTCGGTCACACACATACTCGCAAACAGTAGCTTTTCAGCCCTTCGAAACATTCCACAAATATTACGTGAGAAACAGCAAACTAAATCTTACATTTCTTCTACGCCGGAGAATGGAAACATTCATTGTAATCTGACTGAATATCCGTCACTACACCAATAACCGAGCAAGTTATTTATAAGGCTCAAATTCTCCTTACGAGTGCGAGAGAGATTATCTCTGACTCGTGATATGAAAACTTTGTGGATATAATGTGGAACATTACGTGTACTTACTTCTGACTGTGAATTGCGGAGAAGAGGATCGCAATGGGAAAGTAATTAGCGGCATTGTTGTAAGCTGGCATTTTGAATACCGAATGTAGTTTTATGAATGATGATAACGTTTAATTTCATACAAGAGAATGATGTGTACTGAAATGAAGCTAGGAAAATCGTTCATGGAAAAATATAATTTCATGGTTATTTTAACTTCTCCCTTCTTTTTGGCTCGGACCATTATTTGGTGCGTCGTGACTCGTAGGGAACTTTGTATCCTGTGAAATCTGTAGAGTCTGCACCACGGTCATTTAGCTCTATTTTAAGACATTAAATTCTGGACTTTGTCGAAACTGATACATAGCTCGGACACTGATTCCCATGCTGCTGAGTGAGTACATTGCCCTCAAAACGGCTTCCCCACGGAGTTCGATTGTGCCTATGATTATATTAAGTATTTTCAGAGTCAACGATCGCCGGAACTCTGCGGAGCCACAAAGGATTTATTGGAAATTTGTGGTAACGTCTTATGGGACCAAACCGCTGAGGTCATCAGTTCCTAAGCCTACGCACTACTTAATCTAACTTAAACTAACTTACGCTAAGGACAACACACACACCCATGTCCGAGGGAGGACTCGAACCTCCGACGGGGGGCAACCATGCTGACCGTGACAAGGCGTGTCAGAGATTTGGTTCCAGGTGGAGCAATTAATTTCGTACCCGGAAGGGAGGGAGATAACTGTGTAAAAATATTGGGGAAGCAACTTCTCTCGGCCAAAAGTAACTACATACGCTGAAGCGCCAAAGAAACTGGTATAGGCATACGTATTCAAAAACAGATATATATAAACAGGCAAAATACTGCGCTGCGTTCGGCAATGCCTATATAAGACAAGTGTCAAGCGTAGTTGTTAGATCGGTTACTGCTGCTACAATGGCAGGTTATCAAGATTTAAGAGAGTTTGAAAGTGGTGTTATAGTCGGCTCACGAGCGATGGGACACAGCAGCTCTGAGGTAGCGATGAAGTGGGAATTTTCCCGTGCGACTATTTCACGAGTGTACCATGAATATCAGTAATCCGGTGAAATATCAAATCTCCGACATCGCTGCTGCCGCAAAAAGATCCTGCAAGAACGGGACCAACGACGGTCCTCGAGAATCGTTCATCGCAACAGGAGTCCAACCCTTCCGCAAACTGCTGCAGATGCTGGGCCATCAACTAGTGTCATCTTGCGAACCATTCAAGGAAACATCATCGATACGGACTTTCGGAGGCGAAAGCCCACGCATGCACCCTTGATTACTGTACGACACAAAGCTTTACGTCTCGGCTTGGCCTGTTAACACCGACATTGGACTGTTGATGATGGAAACGTGTTGCCTGGTCGGACGATTCTCGTTTCAAATTGTATCGAGCGAATGGGCGCTTACGGTTATGGAGACAACCTCATAAATCCACGGATGCTGCATGTCAGCAGGGGACTGTTCAAACTGGTGTGGAGGCTCTTTAATGGTGTGGAGCGTGTGCAGCTGGAGTGATACAGGAGCACTGACACGTCTAGATACGATTCTGACAGGTGATGTATACGTAAGCATCTTGTCTGACCTCCTGCATCCATTCATGTCCATTGTGCCTCCCGACGGACTTGGGCAATTCCAGTAGGACAATGCGACACCCTACAGATCCAGAATTGCTTCAGAGTTGCTCCAGGAACACTCTTCAGAGTTTAAACACTTCCGCTGGCCACCAAACTTCCCGAACACGTACATTATGGAACGTATCTTGGATGCCTTGCAACGTGCTGTTCAGAAGGTATCTCCACTCCCTCGAACTCTTATGGATTTATGGACGTCTCTGCAGGATTTATGGTGTCAATTCCCTCCTTCCCTCCAGCATTACTTCAGATCTTAGTCGAGTCCATGCCACGTCGTGTTGCGGCAATTCTGGGTGCTCGAGGGGGGGGGGGGGGGAGGCCGTACATGATATTAGGCAGGTCTACCACTTTCTTTGGCTCTTCAGTGTATTATCCACTCATATTAATTTAAGGGAAGCTAAATATGTTCGGTATTGTTTCTTCTTTTATGCCTTCCTCTTCCTAAGATTTTATCATATCATTTGCGGTTAACATGTTCTTTAAACTCTGTTGTTTGTATTACACATTGTTTCACCAATCTCTGCGGGTCTCGCACTAAACATTTAATTTTGGTCCGTAAAGTCGGACATGTTCAATGGGATTGAGATAGCAGTGGTATTGCGGAAGACGTTAACTTTGAGGTGCTTATGAATAGATTGTATACTACGTCAGTGTTTGAGAACATTTGGCGCGAGGAATATCAGCGGTCGCGATAAAATATTTTAAAACTAAGGTACAACCCTGGCAGCAAACAAATATTTATTTTCAGTGGTAACCAGTTTCGGTCAAAATGAGACAATCTTCAGACAATATACACCATGATGGCAGTGGCCGGCAGTGAACGGAGCAGGTGTCGTGGATCAACGAACGTCATCTGCTCGCAGGTTGACCAAGCGGTTACCATTGCCAATAAATATTTTATTATGGTCAAGACTGATTTTTTAATTCAGTTTTAAAAGATATTACATTGTTTTAAACTATTTAATATGTGTAGATCACTACAATTTTTGGAAGGTGATCAGCTTCGACCGCTTCAAGTGGTGTTTAAGGACATACTTTAGTTACTGAAGCAACTTGTCACAATAGTCTGATCACCATTTTCCGTATTGCATGACACCTAAATCGAGGCCTCCTCAATGAAACTACGTTAAATACGATACATATTACGTTTTCTGCAGTTTTTGTCCCTTCAATTTCGACTTTTTTGTATATCCTATTCACAGTCAGTATTGCTTTCCTACAGTCGGAGCGAAATTTCAATGTACATTACAGACGCAACTAGTGCCTTATTTAGCTGTACATGATGATACGCCGCATTATCAGTTAGATGTAACTACACGACATGACGTTCCATAGCAGCTAAGCAAGGAACCTTTCTATAAATGTATCAAAATCTAGTTATTCATGGTAATATATCGTTTTTAATGGACAAATCAAGAGCGCACGGACACTTTCATAGAGCTGGCGTGAACAATGTTTGTTGTCCGCCCTTTCCTGTCGGCATACTTACTGTTTTGTGTCTTGTACCGTGAGTGCACGCGACGTATCCTGGTCGGTGCTTGTTTCATGAGCACGTATTATAGTCTTCAGATTTAGTGCCAGCACATGACAAACCATTTGACATCTCCACGCCTCAACGCCTCCACATATCATTGACACTTTCTCCCAGAGAACGTTTTCCACCGTTTTGCATTAAAAATCTTCTTAACTGCATTTTCATCAAGGGTACCAGTACCTCCCAAATGGCATGTCCCTCTTCTTGGTACTCCAGGAATGGGAATAACAGTGGTAGTGAAAACAATGGCTCTTTATTTGATTTTCCGCAGTGTTACTGTAGGGATTTTCTGTGATTTTTCGACTTAATTGAATGGTAAGAACGAAACGTGGCGGTCCTTCTTCAAGTAAACCCGTAATCTGTTCTTAAATGGCATCCTTGAACTATCAGCATAGCTTCTTTTTATAACCTAGACTTCCCTACGCTACAAGAAGCCATTTACATGATACACACCAAGAAACACACCTACAAAATCCATGGAACGTATGCAAGCAAACCTTTTGAACGAAACATGCTACAGTACTGGCTGAAAACCAAAGCTGCATAGAACTGTATCAACACAGTGACATTGTCCAAAAAACAAACAAAAAATTGCGTTGCCTGATTGATCGTCGTT
This sequence comes from Schistocerca piceifrons, assembly GCF_021461385.2. NCBI lineage: Eukaryota > Metazoa > Arthropoda > Insecta > Orthoptera > Acrididae > Schistocerca > Schistocerca piceifrons. The sequence continues at coordinate 450,811,094 of NC_060140.1, read as the reverse complement.
TGCATACGAACATGTCGCGACAACCCTACATTGTGGATCTGGGATCTTCATTTGGTGAACCAGCTGTACGTTACTGTGCAATTTAGAAATTCGGGTTTCCTCCCTTTCTATTCACAACACAAATCACGCACTACGGCCTTCTCAACAGTGGAGTTGGATAAACTACAGCGGACCAACTAGTTTTCTTAGTGTGGCTTGCGCTCGAGCACTAAAGACCTATCAGATCACAAGACACGCACGATTCGACAGTACCGACGGTGTCATCTGTCAGGACGCATTTCAGACTACATCTCACGTGCAAACTACACAGAATTAATCTTAAAAACCTTATTAGCGACTGTCGAAGGTAGGCGGAGGACGTCCAGAAAAAGGCCTGTGAATAGGTCAATGTATTTAAGGGCGCTTAACATTGTGAAGTCAAATGCTTTTCTCTCCTGTTTCTTTAGACGTGTGTGAGAAAAAAATTAGATAGACGAAAAGGTTTCCATTTTTAAATAATCAGTGGAATCTCTTGCGTCCACCGATTACGTGAAATATTTAGACTGTTCCGTATTTCAAATCATGGTGTAGGTGGGGCAAGAGTACACATCGAGTTTTCAGGTCCTTAAAACAGAAGTTCACAATTATCCGATGAGGCAGCGCATACGTCACCTCTTCAGATCCACTCTGGACTTCGTGGCAGTTGGACGCCTACAGATCTAAAAAAAGCCGTAAGTCACGTTTGTAGGTTTTCGGTGTAAAATCTGTAAATGTTTGCTTGAATGCTGGTGAACCTACACCTATTTAAAAATTAGATAAACTCGGTGCCTAAACTGGTGGTTGTAAGTTTCCAATGTCCTCCTTCATCTCTACGACTTCAGTTATGTGAGTTATCCGAAGATCGCCGAAAAAGAAAATAGCGCAATGAGATCTCTATTGGGGTAAAAGTTCGCAGTACGTATTTTTACCCCATCGAACTTTTACCCCATAGCCTGTACTTTGACTTGTGTAGTCTGTTCTAGCGTATTCAAACATTTTTTGTCGATGTTTGTTACCTTAATTGTTTCATTATTCACTTTAGAGAACCTGAATTCATTTTATCTTTTCTTTAGTTTTTCTTCCGTTGGGTAGTAGTTTTTTCGAACATACCTACCTCTCTCATAGATTTTAAATAGAGTCGCGACTTCTACAGTGAATTTTTCCTCTCCAGAATCCGACGAGAACAACTCGATATCCATTAACAGAGACGCTGTTCCACCAAGCTGTTGGCCTTATTGAAAATGGGAGCACAATACTGCAAGCATCCAAAGATAACGGACTTTCAGAGGCTGTCTTAACAATACGTCTTAAAATCAGGAAAGGTAGTGAACACCTTGGCCGATTCACAAAAATATTCGGGGAGTAAAAAGTAACAGTGCAGCTCTCCATTTCTTTCGATGAACGTTTTTTCTGCCTCACTGTAAGATCATTCGAAGGAAAGTGAAGGCTTCCAATTTGCTTTTGCTTGTATTTAAATTCCAGTTTGTTTTTTCATATATTTACCTGTAATCCGTTTTATTTTCTTCAGCTGGGGATACACGTACGCAATGCGTACCCTTTCCCCAGGCCGATGTACCCTTACCTCACAGCATGAGCTAAAAGTACGCAAAATAATATGGTTCAAATGGCTCTGAGCACCATGGGACTCAACTGCTGTGGTCATAAGTCCCCTAGAACTTAGAACTACTTAAACCTAACTATCCTAAGGACACCACACACATCCATGCCCGAGGCAGGATTCGAACCTGCGACCGTAGCAGTCGCACGGTTCCGCAAAATAATATCTTAAGAAAACTTTTACTACTTCTCTAATAATAATCACTGGATGAGAATGAAACTTTTACACGATATTACCAAGACGGTGAACTAAGTGTTGCATGCGATTTTTAATATAATATTTCTCTAAGTTTAAAAAAATATTTAGTAAATCCAAAAATTCCTTTCTTTACCCCCACCTACTCTATATTTGTACGCAAAAATGTGGTAGCACATATAACATTCCATTATGTATTTACCAATCCATTATTATAAATGATGGATTCGTGGAAGGTCCTTTGTACACCGGTGTGTCTGGGAACATACAAAAACTACTAAATACTACACTTCGACTTCAGAATGATGCAATTTAATGTGACTTATGTTCAGTACTGCATGTAACGCAAAAAGCGTCATCTTCTTGTCATGTTCGGAGATATTCCACGGAGTGGTGTCAGGAAACGTCTCACGACGCGCGTATTCGTTAGAGTTCATGGCCATTGTGAATAGTGCCTGTGTGTGTAACTGGATGCAGTTTTCAGCGTGTGGAAATGAGCTGATCGTATGGCATTGCTAGCCGGGAGACGCCATTTGAGGTTATTCTTCCGTCTAGTGCAAATATTTATATTTGACGCAACTTCGGCGACATGCATGTCGATGATGAAGAAATCATGATGAAGAGGACAACACAACGGCCACTCCCCGAGCTGATGACATATCCAACCGGACCGCAAATCGAACCCTGACAACCGGCGTGGCAGTCAGCCGTGCCGATTATTCACGTACGGAGTGGACATGGGGCATGTGGAAATATAGCTGGAGAGCCTGTCTTGTCACCTCTTACGCTTTAGCGCAGGATACTCAACACGGGACTGGAGAAAAAGAAAAACTTAGTATGTTCTGCACTAATGGTTAGCATTTCAATCACCTTCTTTCAGCATGTGTCATGCGTGATGACATCGACGCGTGTAAGAGGCGAATGGCGTCCTGTGGTATAGTCATCCAAGCTGCATTCACCTGGTTCTAAAGTTCATCTGTGGTAGTTAGCAATGTGTCACAGCGCTGCACCCGCCGTTTCACCATATCCCACAAATTTTCGACTAACGGCCAGTCTGGTGATCTGACGGGCCAGAGGAAAAGGCTGTTATCTTGTGACACCAAGAAGACACGTATTCGGGCAGCAACATGTGGTTCGTGCATTGTCTTGCCGAAAAATGGCGTCAGGATTTTTGTGCAGAAAGTGTATGGTTAAAATGGCTCTGAGCACTACGGGACTTAACTTCTGAGGTCATCAGTCCCCTAGAACTTAGAACTACTTAAACCTAACCAACCTAAGGACATCACACACATACATGCTCGAGGCAGGATTCGAACCTGCGACCGCAGCGGCCACACAGTTCCTGACTGTAGCGCCTAGAACCGCTCAGTCACTCCGCCCGGCATAAAGTGTATGGCTACTGGTCACAGGATGTCATTCACGCAGATCACACTGGTCACAGTGTCCTGGATACGCACCAGCTGTGATTTCTCTTTGTACCCAGTAGCACCGCACACTATAACGCCACTGTGAGGTCGACCCCCCTGTCTGCAGCGAACCAGAATGCGGCCATAACTTTCACACAAACAGACCCTGGATTCGTCCGACAACACTATGTAATGCCATTCCTGTCCCAGTGACGTCGTTCCATACATCATTGCAACCTATCACTTTTCTGCACGTTCGTCAAAGGTAATCGGGGAAGCGGGTGAAGCGCACGTAAGCCATGCCGTAATAAACGGCGATGGACTGACATCCTCAATAGCATACATTTGTTACACTGTTCCACTGTTGCGCCAGAGCCGAGAAGGACGCAGATCCGTCCTCCAGTTTCATTCGTTTCAGGTGTGGATCTTGTCGGGGGTGTTCTGGGTGGTGCGATGTCACCTACCTCGTCGCGTTCTATGGCCTTCCGCGAGTCATTCTGCACACACACTTTGCAGTGCCGAACGCTTGGTCCCACACAAGCAGCAATTTCCCGGATGGATGCATCACATTCTATTATATGAATAATGTGCCCTCTTTCTGTCTCATGATTTGATGTACTGTTCGCGCATACGTCTGCGAAACATCCTGCACGTCTGCTCAAGTCACACTGATCCATCACCTTCGGTTTATAACAACAACAACAGCGCCGCGATACTGCTGTTGACCTTGAATCCACGGGCCGACATGACATTTCTGTAGAGGGGAGGATATAATGCACATGTCCTGTAAACACTAACATCCTTCAAGGTGTTCTGTTTTTTTCTGAACATGAGTGTATGTGGCATAATTACTGGAAAAATCCGAAAAGACAGAGTAAGGTGCACAAACAGGACCGTTTTGCACAATATCTACAAAATCCAAAAGGGAATTATAAAAGTTGGTTCAAATGGCCCTGAGCACTATGGGACTCAACTGCTGTGGTCATCAGTCCCCTAGAACTTAGAACTACTTAAACCTAACTAACCTAAGGACATCACACACATCCATGCCCGAGGCAGGATTCGAACCGGCGACCGTAGCAGTCGCACGGTTCCGGACTGCGCGCCTAGAACCGCGAGACCACCGCGGCCGGCAAGTATAAAAGTGGTGTATGGAGAAAATTGAGGAAGTCTGATAACAGGAATCATTGTAAGGAAACAGAAAACAACCAAGCAAATATTCACAACATGAAAAGGCATTTCTTACTCTGACAGTCGATTTCGCCCTACCGCCTAAAAAAAAAAAAAAACACACACACACATTGAAAATTGGGAATGCACAGCACACTTAGCACACACTGTACGTTAAAGAAAGATAAACAAAATGAAAGGGATAACGAGTAACAGAAGAGTACACAGATGTGCAAGTGTCAAAACATAAGGAAGAAAGTAACTTTCACATAATGTGTCACTGACAAGTAACATAGCTCGATGAAACTTGGACCATGTGTAGAAAGAACTGCTGCTATGTAGTACAGAAGGTAACTTAAAGAGGTGAACAGAAATGACAGTTTTATTGAGACACAATAAATACACTGAAGTCACAGCGATCAGCGATCTATGATGGTTCCCTGTACATTACAAAAGTCGGGACATGGGTCTTCATGGGGTGTGTGATCACCACGGACGGTACTGCATACTCTGTAACGCGATCACACGGTGGCCGCAAGACCGATAACTTCTTGCGATAGTGAATTCCATTCCGCCAGCAGCACGTTTGGCAACTGATGAATGGTTCCTTGATGCTTGTGGATGTGCTTCACTATTTCTCCACAGATGTGTTCGATGGGAGTTCAGGCAACGGGCACGCGGTTTCATTCGCCGAATATCATCTCGATCCAACAGCTCCTGCATGTGCGCTGTTCGATGGGGTCGCGCGTTGTCGCACATAAAAAGGAATTCAGGGTCGAACGCAACCCTAAAAGGATGCAAAGTAGAGAGTCACAGTAGCATTGACTGGTCAGTGTACCGAGTTCGAACATTGGGAATTCAGTACTCCCATGCAACATTATGCCTCGCCGCACCGTAAAACACGGACGACTAAAACTATCATATTCCACAACGTCCATTGATGCATTACGCGTTCCATTTCTTACCATATCAGGATAGTTCCAGCATTGTCGAAAAGTATCGTTTTGGTAGTCTAGGTGTTGCGGCGAGGGAGTCATAACGTTCCGTTGGCGTACGACCTCCAAATTTTAGAACACGGTAAACGCACCGATCAACGTTATTTTAACAGTGTATCCTTGGCCATGCGTGTCTCTTCAGGGGAGCATTCTACTCTGCCATTATCCACTAAATTTCGGGCATGCAGCCGCTCAAATAAAATTTCCTCCACTGATATTTCGACAGCGTATCGTCCGGCCATCTTCAGAGTGAGTCACAAGACTGACGACAAGATACCAAGCGCGACCTTGTATGCTCCACTGCGGCGGTACTGCGCATACGGGTCACAGATGCTGGTCGGCGGCAGAGACATACGCTTACACATGCGCCGCCTGTGGCGAAGGCGTAGAGACATTCGATTCGCTCATCGATGCATGATCGGCGGCAGTGACACGATGACGACTCCTTTGCAGTTTAATTACTCCGAGAGCCGGATTCCATGCTTTGTCCAAATTAAAACCAATATCTCTATTTATTAAATTGTCCGCTAATCTAATTTCTATAGCTTCCTTGAAGACAGATTCCCAAAAAGAAGAGGTGGATGTGTAAGCGTATGTCTCTGCCGCCGACCAGAATCTGTGACCCTCATGCGCAGTACCGCCGCGGTGGAGCATATAAGGCCGCCCTTTGCATCTTGTCGTGAGTCTTGTGACCTACTCTGAGGATGGCCGGACGATACGCGGCCGAAATATCAGTTGAGGAAATTTTATTTGCGCAGCTGCATGCCCGAAATTTAATGGATTATTCATTACGCCGCGAGAAGTTGAAAATGTACCCTGACATTCGAACAGCGCTGGTGGAGGAGTTTTTGGAACGAGAGGCTATTTGGTGAATGGACTTGCCTGCCCGTTCTCTTGACCTAAATTTAATGGCACGCCCTACCCCAAAAACAACATGGTAGCATGTCAGACAGCATGCACTGCCGTTTGTGGTGATGCAGAATAACGTCCAGTCTTTTGTAGTGTCCGGGCATTCTGAATGGTGATGATTTCAGTGTAAGTACTGCGTCGGAATAATAGTGTTATTCTTGTTAATCTCATGGTGTATTTCTCCAAGCTACATTCTTTACTATACCGTAGTAGTTTTTTCTATGTGTTATCCAAGTTTCATCGACCTATGTTACTTGGCAGTGACACATTCATCGTTAAGTTTTGGTGACCAGTTTAGGTTCCTGTCAGGCACAGAAATTGTACTGAAAGCTACAGCTACTTGTGTGGACACAACGTGGAAGAGGGAAGAGAAAGACCAGAAGAATATATATTCAAGAAAACGAAACACATCCTCAATACAAGAACATTAAATGCGTGTTCATTCGCATCCAGTGTTTTTGTAGAGTAATGACGAAGATATTTTTAAACTTCTACGTCTGAACTCAGAATTGTACAAAACTTGTGTGATTCGACAGAGCGCCGAGGCTAGTCACGCTCTTGTTTGATACCGATTTGGTGCGGTGTGGCGAGGGTCCTCGTGCAGGCGAGCATAGATCGCGAGAAGGTAAGGTAAGGCGTGGAGCCGTGTGTGCTCGACCGGTACATGACGCATAAACGCCTGCTACACCTACTACTGGGGGAATATAAGAGCTATGACGCAAGGCGGCTGTCGTGAGAACAGCAGGTAAAGGACTACTGCGATCTGCATGACCAAAATCCATAATAATGAACATACTGATATGCGTTAACGGAGGAGCTGGAAATGGTAAGGTGTGAGACTACAAGAACTGAAGACTTCATACAGAAAAGGCAATTTTTCTAATTTCTCCAGACTCGTATTATGAATTTGTTTCACACGTGAAATTTGAAAAAGACAAATGCAAGAGGATTAACAATATGGCGTTGATACTTGAAAGTTAAGCAGTTTTCATTTAATGTTACCAACTGTGACGTCACATAGGACTTGTGTCTCAAATATGAGGCGCCTTCAATAAGTAATGCAACACTTTCTTTTTGAAAACAGGTTAGTTTTGTTCGGAATTCCAATACACAATATTATTCCCCATGCTTTGGGTTGCAAGACCCTATTTTTCAACCTAATCTGCGTTCAGTGCGACGGCTGTACGCCACCTTATTGGGAGGTCCAGTATTCCCGCATGGCACCAGTCCCGGAGACAACGTCCTGCTGCGCCAATAACTTTCCCGTCATATCGTACGGCTTCCCGCGGAATGTATCCTTCATGGGACCAAACAGATGGAAGTCAGAAGGTGCGAGAGCCGGGCTCGTGGACGACGGAGGCGTCCAATCAAGTTCTGTGAGCTCCTGTCGGGTGCGCATACTTGCGTCACACCTCGCGTTCTGGAGAAGTTCTTTTGCATTTTTGTGCCGACGAACACGCTGAAGTAATTTATTCGGTCCCTGAGCGTAGCACGATACACTTCCGAGTTGATCGTTGCGCCATGAGGGAGGACATCAAACAGAGTAGTCCCCTTCAGAAGATCGTCGCCTTGAGTTTAACGGCTGAGGGTGCGGCTTGGAACTTATTCTTCGGAGGAGAGGTGATATGGCGCCACTTATGGATTGCAGCTTTTTTTCCGGCTCGAAGTGATGAACCGATGTTTCGTTGTCTGTGACGTAGCTCTACAAAAAACTTTCACGAACAGCTTCGCAACGCGCAAGCAGTTCTACACTGCCTTCCGTTAGGCGGCGAACAACCAGCGCCCACACACCTTTGAACACCAGCTGGTGGAGGAGTGTGTCAGCACTACGAACAGAGACAGCGAGTTTTGCAGCGATGTGTTTGATTGCGATCCGTCGATCAGTTCGAATGAGAGTGTCCGCACGTCCGAGCAGAGTGCGGCCGACCGGCACGCAGCAGACTGGACAGGCTTGCACGACCTTGCTGCGGTGATGACAGGCGCTTCGCCCAACGACTCGTGCTTTTGTTCACTTCCAGGACTCTGTACACATTCTGAAAGCGCCCATGAATGTCTGCGATGCTGTGGTTATGCGGCAAAGGAAACTCAATGACAGCTCTCTGTTTGAAACGCTTGTCCGTTAGAGATGTCATTTAGTAGGCTACGTATAGCTCCGCGATCTATCGTAACACTATGAAGCAATAGGAGCTGAAGCGGGAATATATCACGAGGTCCCACAGCAGTCTTCAACCAAAATAGGCCGAGAAAAAGTTGTGGCCTTACTTGTTGGACACCCGTCGTGCATTCAGTAAAACACAGGTACTCAGCCGTATGTTGTAAGCTCTATACAAGTTGTAAATAAATTTTGTCAGTGTAGGACGTGCAAGACATTTCCACTAATCATCGAATTGTTTAACCGTCAAGCAGCGACACGAAATTACAGGTTTATGACATAGTCTGTGCCTGTTGTTGACAACTCTATTCTCTACAGTTTATCTTCAGTTAAGATACAAAATAAGATAGACATTAACACACAATCGAAAAACTGTGAGAAATACATATCGGAAATATTGAAATATCTCGCTAAACAGTGCTACAATCATCTACAAAAAGTTTAACTTGTCCTGTTAATCATTTTCTCCCAACAAGAAAGCTGTTCTCCTAATTAAAATAAAATACACTAGACTACATAAAATATATTAGAGTAGTTTGGTTAATGTGTCGGCAGGTAGTGATATATCAAAATTTACAAATGAAGCTCGAAATAACATAGAGAATTGCCACATACGAGATAGTATGCTGTTATACCAGTGAAAAGGAAAACAGCATGATAAATCAGTGTTGGCTTATTCAAGTCTGTAATAAAAGGAAATGAGTTCACCGTAGACGGAGCGCGATTATCAAGTCATGCAATATCCTGTAAAGCGACTGTATGTTTTATCACCTTGTTTAAAAATTAAGCACGCTTTTACCGGTTCCGTTCAAAGCGACTATGGATTTTTGATAATACCAGTTTAGGTGCTCGGCAGCAATAACGGCCAGTAACGACAAATTATAGGGGTATTCCCGTCGATACACGTTATATAGTGTCAACCCATTGCCCACTTAATATCACTTATAAAACAAGGGGGTAAGACAGAAAAGACAATATACGGTGCTACTGCTTTCAGAGAGAGAAGTTAAAAGTTGTATGAATACTATTTTCCAAATTGAGAACCGTTGAAATAATTGCACAACTCAGAATAATCAGGGAAATAAACTTTGAAACAATCTTGTCTAATATTAAGGTTTTTTTGTGCGTAAATAGTGTATGCTGTATGACAGACATTCCGCTACAGTAGAATACTCTGTTAGATGACAGCCTGAGTCGACTTAACCTCTTTACCCAATAAGCTTCGAGAACCTTCGGAAGCCGGCCGAAATGGCCGAGTGGTTCTAGGCGCTGCAGTCTGGAACTTCGCGACCGCTACGGTCGCAGGTTCGAATCCTGCCTCGGGCATGGATGTGTGTGATGACCTTAGGTTAGTTAGGTTTAAGTAGTTCCAAGTTCTAGGGGACTGATGACCTCCGCAGTTATGTCCCATAGTGCTCAGAGCCTTTTGAACCAGCCAACCTTCGGAAAAACTAAAATAATTATGCACCTTATTAACGCTACATTTAAGAGGATTTCTGCTCCCTGTGTAATTGTTATCGTCAGACTGCACTGGAACTTTGACATACCAGCTCACCTGATCCTGAGATCTTTCTATCCCAATTTTTGAGAAACGTTGAATACAAACGACAAAACGAATTGTGATACTAGACTCTCCATTTCACAATCCTTTGTTTACTGTTAAAGAAAGTATATATGGATTCTTAATGAAACGTGTTTACTTAAAAATGTTCGTAGTCAATAATGTACTAAGGTGAAGAGTCATGAGACAAATGGCGACATTATCGCGAACACAAGGTATAAAAGTGCAGTGCATTGGCAGAGCTGTGATTTGTACTCAAGTGAGTCATGTTGAAAAGTTTCTGGTCTGATTATGGCCATTCGACGGGAATTTACAGACCCTGAAAGTGGAAAGAATTGGAGCTAGACGCATGAGACATTTCATTTCGGAAGTAGTTGGGGAATTCAGTATTCCGACATTCAAAGTGTCAAGAGTGTGCCGAGAACCACCACTTCAGACTCACATAACACCACAGATAAAGCAGTGCAGAAGACTTCACTTAACGACCGAGAGCAGCGATGATCGCATCTAGTTATCTTTGCTAACAGATCAGCTGCGCTGCGTGAAGTAATCACAGAAATCAAAGTGGCTCGTGTCCGTTACGACAATGCGCCGAAATTTGGTGTTAATGCGCTATGGCAGCACACGGCCGACGCAAGTGCCTTTGTTAAAAGCACATCATCGCTTGCAGCAGTTCTCCTAGACTCGTGGCCATATCGTCGCCTTGTCAGATTTGTCGCGTTATCAGTGAGTAAAAGCTGATGGTAGGCTTTGAGGGTGGCGCAGACCGCACGAAGCCATGGACCCAGGTTGTCTACAAGACACTGTCCAAGCTGGTGGTGGCTGCATAATGATGTAGACTTTGCTTACATGGAATAGACTGGGTCCAACCGATTACTTAATGGAAATGGTCACGTTCGGCTACTAGGAGACCATTTGCACCTGTTCATAGAGTTCACGTTCCCAAACAACGATATTTTTATGGACGACAATGCGCCATGTAACCGGGCCACAATTATTCGCTATAGGTTTGAAGAACATTCTGGACAATTCGAGCGAATGATTTGGCTACCCAATAGCCTGGCGAGGGACATACTCGAGACGTCAGTTGTGTACAAAATCCTGTACCGGCAACATCTTCGCAATTATGGACGGCTATAGAGGTAGCATGGCTCTGTGTTTCGACAGGGCACTTCCAACGACTTAAGGAGTCTACGTTACGTGGAGCTGCTGCGTTACGCTCGAGAAAAAGAGCTCCGACACGATATTAGGAGGAATTCCATGACCTTTATCATCCGACTGACATTAACGTTTTGGTGTGGGTTAAGGACGTGTGCGTTTTTCAACTGGACGCCAATTTGGTGATTTGCTTGCTCATAACCAGTCCCAGTTATCCACTGGGAAAGGTAACGTACAGTTTGACATGGAATCCGAACGAAGTGTCGTTTCTGGCGACTCCTTACATCGTTGAGTTGTGAAGGCTAGGTTAAAACGAGGACTGAGAATCTGTGTACCCTAAGGCATTCGATTACACGACCTCTCGATTTCTAGGCATGAGCTTTACTGCTTTGTTTTACAATATTTTGTTTAAATAATTGCAATTTCTCAGTGACTTAAAACAGGTAAAATATCTGTCTTATTAATTTTTAATTTGTTTTAATTTTTATTATTATTAGGGTTGGAGTCAGCTAAAGACTGGAGGAGACAAAGTGGGCAAGTGTCGAACCCCGATGCCTGGCGACGATGCGTCTACATCCCATCGCTGCGCTGCACCCTCAGACTGTTCACTTCTATTTTACACTTCCACGTAAATACATTGTAAAAAAAAGTTAAAACTACCCATCCAGAACCCTGGAAACCGTGCAAGGTGGTAAAGGATGGCAGGCGGACCGAGTCTAAGGTGTAGGCGCATCATGTTTCGTTCCGAATAAGGGTGGGCGCCTCCCACACCGGGAAAACACCAGCTTAGTGGGGGCGTAGTAGAACCGCTGTTAATATGATTAGCAAAATACGCGGGAAATAACGGGAACAGCGCGCAACCTCTACATGTGCAGTTTGCAAGTACTAGCAAAAATCGACGCGTGAGTGATGAGCCTCTCCATACGCCAAGGTCTAGCCTCTTATCTATAGAATCGTCGGAAACTTTGTGGCAGGAAGATATGCCACCGTTGCATAAAGAAAGGATTCTGGGTCAATAACATGCCGCGACACTCATAGAAAGCACGTGATCATTTGTCGCCCCAACAACCGGATATCCGCACCGACTTCATAGGTGAATCGGTGATTATCATCATCGATACTACGAAAGCGGTGAAGAGGGGAGAGTCCGCCAGTCCTGATTAGCTGGAAACTTCCCACAGGCCGCACAATACGAAGTCGATCTGAGGTGCGTCGGAAAGAAGCTGTGATGAACGGGCCTCGAAATAACACGCTACCGCAAAAGTGCCAACTTGCGTTCTACGACACTGCAAGCGATACTATGCTGGAAAAGAACATAGAAATCCTTCGCCAGCGCCCGGCGTATTCGTGGGAGCTCGGTGCTAGCATAACTGTCTGCAAACGCTGGTGTGTTGCTACCGACCGGGACTGGCGGGAAGATGGACGCTGCCACAAAGACGGCAAGTAATTGGTGCGTAATGGAGCCTTCGACATTACGCCATTGTTTATACATCGTGGTCATGTTACGTGTCGCCGCACGACAGTCTACGTTCGTAAGACCAAGCCCTCATGCACGCTGGGCGTGAGGAAGTGTATCACAGCGTACTTTGAAGATTCACCCAGTAGTCAGAAAATATGATTATGGATACGGTAATCGGCATCTGTAGAACATGCACTCTGGATGTACGTAGCCATTCAAGTAGGCAACATGCTGTAGAGGATCGAGGCGGCTTAGGAAGTTGTGAATGTTCATCACACGGGTAATACACAAAACCTGACGAAAGTTAACAGCCACTGTAGGGCACGTTGACGACTTAAAGGTGATACCAAGATCGGAAACGTTAGGCACGTGGCAGGGTTGCCATTCAGGGGGTTGCCCGCGACCAATAGACAGTGTGGTGGATTTGGGCACAGTCATCACACTTCCAGCCGCCCTCCCACGAGCCGTAATGGTGTTGACGATCTGGGGGGCCTCCTCCCGAGAAAGAACCAGCAGCAGGAGTTCATTGACGTATGCGCGACGTCGTTCAGTGTAACCACGTAAGGAGAGTCAAGACTACTGCGCCATCATCAGGCCTCTGGGCGGCTCCGACGCCAGCGCGTAGAGGTATAGGAATAAAGGACAGCCTTGGCGGACCAACCATTGGATAAGTTTCGGACCTGCCATACGCCCATTGACCAGGACCAGCGAATGTGCGGTGCTAAAGAGCCGTCGAAGGACGCTGATGGATCGGGCAGGAAAGCCAGTCCGTTCTAAGACGGAATATAGAAATGCATGGAGCATCGTGTCAAATGCTCTGTAAAAATCTACTGCCACTATTGCTGAACGAAGTCTGCAAGCCTCTGCCAGCGCAATCACATCACGACAGTCTGCGGTGGCTGTCTGGATGTGAATTGTGACACATGGTGAAGTTCGCCCTATGTAGAGGACACGTGGTAAGGTTGGTCTGCAGGGCGCTGCCAATAACCGTGAAAAAAGGTTATAATCAGTATTCAAAAAGGTGATTGGGCGGTAATGGGCCATAGCAATTCCAGGTGTCGATTTATGATCGGGAACAGTAATGTCCTCTATTAAAGCTTGCAGAACTGCAGCTGCAGATGTGATCAGTTCATTATTTATCTCCGCCTATTGTGTAGGCATGAGACGGCAAAACTTATGATAAAATTCAGTAAGGAGTCCGTCGATACCTGACGAATTTCACAGTGCACCCCTGAATTACTGATCTGTTCGGAGGTGAAAGGTTCCGTTAACGTAACTTCCATTTCACCACAGCACTACGGTGCAGAGAACGTAGTCCAGAATGGCCCCATCATCGGCATGGTAGACTCCGATAACGTTCGACAAAGAAATTGACTACTCGCTTGGCAGGTGGCCCACTGCGCACAGTGATCTACGAGATCGGTGACCTTGTTTTGTGTGCGATGTCTGATGCACGGAGCGATCCTCCCACCACAGCACATCTTATCTGTGGGCAGGCCTCACAGCTCCCTGTAGCTTCGACTTCATCGGGCTGCGTTCAGGATGCACTTCCAGGAAAGTGGCTGGCCATCAAGATCACGAAGGCGCTGAAGCAGACGTTTGTAGTGTGCCTGTGCCAAGCGGCCACCTCCTTGCTGTAAGTGAAGTACGTGTGACGGAGCATTGGTTTGGGACATTTCAGCCCCTAGTCCATCATCGATGCGCAGGATTGGAGACGCCGTTTGCACCTTGTTCACGTCTCAGTATTGCGTTGGGAACAGTCAGGATCCTGTAGATGATTGAGTTTCCATGGTGACCGACTCCTTCAAATCTCCTGGCTGGGAAGGAGCAGTGTACACATGTACGCGAAGTTTGTCAGAGGACACCATAGGCCAGCGCTCTACAGCGATCACCGCATCAATCACCCCACGGGAGACATACTGTTAACGCGATCAAACCGACTAGCCGAACGGCCTGTATGAATCGTGAATCCTGGGTCATCAGTGAACCGTTCCGCCCAGGTATCTTCGTAGGGCTACCTCGTGAGCAATGCGACGCAGCTCCTGGCGCTTTGTAAAATTCGGTAGTGGTCTTCCCTGCCGAATACGCAGTTTAACTGTCCTCCAGAGAGAAGATGTTCATGTCTACTTAAAAACAGTGGGGCAATTTCCTTCGCATAAAATCGTGCCTTTTTACGCCAACGCTCCGTACCAGAAGGTGCATAGACATTAATGACACGCCTGGAGTGAATCGTAAACGCCATAGCCCAGGCACATGGGAGGTATATAAAGTGACCAATCAGGATGCCACTCCACGGCCAAGGCATAGAGATCATACCCTGATATGCGTGGTAGCGCTGCCAAGTGCACCTCCTGTAACAGTGCAATGTCTAGTTACGAGATGGATCTCGACGGGCTCCCGGACGTCGTTGTCATTCAGTATCGCGATACGGTATGCATGGAGTTGCAACCTAACGGGCTGAGGGGCTACAGGTCGCCGCTGGTAAGATGCGGGGGCAGCCGGCACAACCGCCTCGGCTGACATCGTTCCGTCTTCGATAGGGATTTCAGAGGCAGGAACGTTCCGTCCCGTCGATGCGAGAGCCATTTGAGGACTGCTGTTCCACAGACGCACCGAACACACAGTCGTCCACGGTCTCAGACGGTGTAATGTTGATTTTCTCAAAAGATAGTTTATTATCTGGACAGAGAGATGAGTACCGTTCCGATGTCGTTCGAGAGAGCGTTTTTTACGCAGTCGTCGTTCTCACGACAGACATCAGCGTCGACCACGGGCGCAGCCGGAGCAATCACCCGATCTGAGGATATGTCCGATGTTATATCGTCAGTCACCTAGCCAACAACCGGTTCAGGAAGGATAGGATTACTATCCATCAGCTGTTCAGGTGGTTCCGAGAGCCGCCGAGCGCCCGGTGGCGACTTAAAGTGCCGTCGCATATGTAACCAGAATCATCGCAGACGACGAGAGAAGTACCACTCCTCCAACTGGTAGCATCGTTATCCGACGTTGCAGACATTCTCTTTTCCCCATCCAGAACAAGTACACTGCTGTACACCGTACATGATTATAGTCCGACATCCGTTGATGGTCACAAGGCGGAATATGGCTGCGCATATCAATGGTGATGTGATGCAGTCCGTTACCAACAGGGTATGTGTGGAAGTGGGCCCAGCGTTCTGCCTTGTGATCATGAACAGCACCGTATGAACGAAAAGGCACTATGACGTCCTCTGCAGGTACCTCGAACGCCAGTTCAAACGCGCGAATAGTTTTAATGTCTAATTCCAAATGTTCGACTTTGACCAAGTTACGTGACGTTAACGGAGTCCCTCTTTGGTCGCGTTTGAAATGCACTCGCACGCAGAGTAATTGTTCATTTTAGCGTAAGCGATGCCGGGATCTTCGGCTGCTCATAGAGGAAACGTTCAACATCAAAGGTTTTCGGTCGTGCATATTCCGGACAAAAGTTGAAACGTAATTTCGATTTCCAGAACTTCTTTGCCATGATCTCAGTGCGCGAAGCCTATGCGCAGACTAAGTTGCGATGTAAACAAACACGAGCTCACACGCTCCACGGGCGGAAGTACGGTAGGTCCTTTCCGAGCGGCCGCTAAAGCCAGACTGGTCCGACAAGCCACCAGCCCCGAATCCTCGTAGCTTAGAAGTAACGATCACACTTCTCCTAAAATAGTAGAGCCCTGCACTTGCCTCCAGCATAGCAGAAATTCTTTCTTCGTAACAAAATACACTTCAATATACTACATAACCATTCCCACAGGTAGTTTATTCACAAATATTTTTTTAAAGATTTTCCTGTTCGTCATACTCGCAAGGGGTGGAAACACCACAAACACAATACATTACTATCCCTAACAAAGTGTTCGAAAACCAATGGCAATTAAAGTAGCTTCAAGGTGTTTCTGAATGGGTAAATACAGGTCCTGTGAGGTTCTCAAGGGTAACTTACACCATTACCCCACAAACACAATACATTACTAACCCTAACAAAGTGTTCGAAAACCAATGGCAATTAAAGTAGCTTCAAGGTGTTTCTGAATGGGTAAATACAGGTCCTGTGAGGTTCTCAAGGGTAACTTAAACCATTACTCCTGCAAAATAGTGGCAAGTTGTGGTAACTGTGATAGAGGTGGATAAGCTATCACGCATCCATCTCTCCAAAGCAGACAATAAAAGCTCAAGAATATTAAGATATGGTGACTGCCGTGATGCGTACATGCGACAGTTCATCCTCGCGCTCGCAATACAGGACCTGGACGATGCGAGCTGTGTTGACAGCGGCCCTGTCGTCTTGGGACACAACATCACTGTTTGGAACAAACACTGTGCTACGGTATGTAACTAATCAGCCAAAACGGTCACATAATCTTTGGCAGTAATTCGATTTCGCAGAGTAGCCATGGGACCCAGATATGAATGGCCAAATAACCACCGAACCCACTTTGTCCTTCAGCCTTGGGACGTGCACTCGGCGAGAAGTTGGGAGGAGAGTTCTTTGACAAAGGGATCAAGGGGCTTCTTCCTCGCCTGAAGAAATGCACCGAACTTCCCGGGGATTTCGTAAGAAAATAGTGTAGCAGTGCACAAACATTGCAGTGAAAAATATTTGTATGAATAAAATTTACGTGATTTTTACAACTAAAACTGTCTTTAATTTGTGGACTACCCTAGTACTTCAACTATTTAAAATGATTTCAAGAGTAGTTACAACTAACATCTCGTTTATAGGTCTATCCATTACCACAATAACTGCTCCAGCAAGGTTCAAAATCAGAGTCATATTTTAATTTCAAATGTAGTTGAACTGATACTTTCAACGGGTGTAAAAATTACAGCTCAAAAAGTGACTCAGTAATTTAAAACTTTGGTGGTGGTACAGAATACGATCGCATGGGTTGTACGAGCATTAACAGACATAATTACCAACTACAAAGTTTGGTTGTAATATACTATTACCTTGTGGGTTCTTCTCTTTCTGGTGTTCTCCATTCGGAAGCCCTCGTTTTGCGCATGTGTCCCTTATTTGTGCGAATTTATAGAGTATGTCCTTCATTTTTCTTCATTTTATTTGGCAGTAGAGCCGCTACAACAAACAATAGCCCTGACGATAGTTGTTGAAAGAATTTAATCCATGAAATAACCGACACTGTGTGATAGAAAGAATGGCTTAGTATTTAAAAGCGAAACCTAACGGGGGTGTTAGAGCTTATTTTCTGAGCAGTTTCTTAGAAGGGTTCAAAATGGCTCTGAGCACTATGGGACTGAACATCGGAGGTCATCAGTCCCCTAGAACTTAGAACTACTTAAACCTAACTAACCTAAGGACATTACACACATCCATGCCCGAGGCTGGATTTGAACCTGCGACCGTAGCGGTCGCGCTGTTCCGGACTGAAGCGTCTAGAACCACTCGGTCACAACGGCCGGCTATTAGAAGTGTTACAGAACTCTCCGTGGAATAGATGTAATGTATTTTGCCTTCAAGAATGTGAGTGACATGAAACTATAACAGTTCCTGAAAGGAAGACTCAAAAAAGAAAAGATGAAAACGGAAAATTTCTAACCCTTGAATGGTTATCCGTAAGCGCTACACACGTCTGCACTGCCATTGAAAATGCTCTACAAGGAGGTGAAAGTTCTCTGTACTTTACTAATTTTATTGCTGAAAATGAACTCTGTGGAAGTCTGGAAGAAGCTCTGGTGTCAGTGGCAGGCGGCAGATCGTTCCCTTTTGCTTCCCCTACCAGCTCAAAGCGGCTAAACCGTTAGGCTTTTCTTTTTCTATTTTGTGAAGTACGTTGAACGTGATGGGTCGGGGTATCACCAAGTGCAGTAATTAATTTACAATAAATTCCAGCACTTGTAATTTTATTTCTGAATGCCAAGACTGTTTTCAGTCACCAGGACAATTTTCTACTGATTGTGTGCTTACCGTCATGGAGGTACACAGATGCACTTGGAAATGGCTTTGGCGCCTTAAAACGTTATTAATGTTAGAAAATAAAATTTCAGCTATCGCTGTAATTTGTTACCAGGGGTTAAAAATTCCTTAAGCCGTAGCGGTTCGTTTCACTATCGATAATTTTCAGCTGGCGTCTCACAACCGGGCGCGGATTAGTCCCTTGTGCGGTTATTGCACAAAAGTGGGCGCTATATCGGATCTAAAGTGAGAGGCCTCCGAAGACCGCTGCGCAGAGTAGTTTTGGCACAGTGTGGAGCTGGGGGGTAGCAGCAGTGCTTTGAGCAACGGACACGCGGTGCGCATCTGCACGACGTCTTTTCCGGGTCTTCGTTCACTTTTCTTCGCCAGGACCGAGCAGAAGGCAAACGTCTGGTTCGCTTATATTGTGCGCAACTACTTGTTCAGTTCCGGGCTCCGATTTCCCGATCTGCAAGCTGTTTGAATAGATGTTCGTATTTATGTTCATTGAGTTGTCATGCACGCGTTGATATTTGGTTCTGTGATTTTAGAAATAGTGTACTGCCCTGTTGCTCTGTGCGATTTTGAAGTAACTTGTTTTAATCTGCTGGCCAGCGTTATCTCTCTCAAAATTTGCCTTGAAAATGTTGTTATGGTTATGTAATGTGCCCAGTTGCCACGTACAGCTATATCAGGGGCCTTCGCATTATCTAGTTTAAAAAATTGTGTTTTAAAATGGTTATGCAAGAAAACCAGATGCTCCCAAGTTTTGCTATATGTTGTCGTGATGTGTTAGAAGATGGTGGGCTCTGGTATCACTATTTCCGAGTCCTTTTAGGCATTTTGTGAGCTCCAGTTAATGGTAAGTCCCTAGCGATTTGTTTATTATAATTCTTCCGCTGGGAGAAGCTTCCCTTCTGTAATTTTCTGTTAGCGAAGCGTATTCCCTAGGGCGTATCAACGTACTGGAACCGCTCAGATCAATTATGGTTAAACCATAACTTTACTTGTAGTATAATCCAGTCAGTCACTTGTCTCTTTTGTTGTTAACAGCATTTATTAAGTTTCTGGGAGAGTGTTTCGTGTCGGCTGCTTCTCGCCGCGTGGTCCTGGCTCACTTGCGGCCGTGTGCACGGCTCTCGAGCGTAGGCTTGCTGTCTGTTTGCAGTCGCGGGTCCTGGCTGTCTGAGTACTCCATGTAGTCTCACTTAGAATGCAAATGCAATTTAGTTGTGAGCCAAGAGGCCTTTAACTGACTTCGCACAAGAAGCTTTCCCTGTTAAGTTTAATGAATTTAAATCCTTGGTCTACGTTTGTTGTAAATAATGTCTTGAAGAAAATTATCTAGAACTGCTTTAGTTGGCTGGTTTATTTAAATTGTTTAATTTAAAATTTTTAAGAAGGCTAAATTGTTAAGATCATATTTCTTGAATTGGTTTGAAGTTCTTGTTATTGTAATTCAACGGCTGCCTCATTCAGCATTTTGAACGCCTTCATGTTTGTGATCAAATAAACTTCAATTTTCTCAATTATTTTTCAAAAGGGACCCGTTGTTTATTAAAAAACATGTATGTTAAAATAAATGTCGCTGTTCAAGTATAAATGGTGGTTGTTAAAGGGGTATAGTCCTTCCATGTGACTTCCCTGATCCTGGTAATTCCCAATTTCATCCCTGAACTTTGCTGAGCCGTTCATGCATGTGATATCTTTTCGTACAAGAAATTAGTGAGTGGCTAGCAAAAAAATGGCTCTGAGCACTATGGGACTCAACTGCTGAGGTCATTAGTCCCCTAGAACTAAGAACTAGTTAAACCTAACTAACCTAAGGACATCACACACATCCATGCCCGAGGCAGGATTCGAACCTGCGACCGTAGCGGTCTCGCGGTTCCAGACTGCAGCGCCAGAACCGCGCGGCCACTTCGGCCGGCAGTGGCTAGCAACCAAGGGGCATGTGGCGAAATCATTACCGATGAAGAAAGCCGGAATCGTCTTACTCAACCATGAGTTCCAACCCAAACTTAAAGGTTAGAAAACAAAGTTATCTGTTCTACCGTTTTGAACATGGCGGTCTTTCAGCAACCGTATGTAAGTTTAAAAGGAAAAATAACGCAGCCTACCGGTTGGCTATTTATTTCCTGTAGATAGCTAACGACTATCTTCATGCAACACCTGGAGTCGCATTACGAAGGAGCAAGTATGCACCGCACAAATAAAATAGCAGCCACTTTCAAATCTGTCTCCTTATAGCTGGAGTGGCAGGATATTAGGCTGAAAAACTCTGCAACAATTTCATCTCTAAAACGTCTGGCATTTTGTTACTGCAGCTCATCATGCAGCTCTGCGAATCCTTTTCATCTCCTGTTACCGAAAATGTAAATATCTGTTGACTCACCATACAAGACGAAAAGGCTATCGCGAACTCTTTCCTGTTTTCCTGTAGCCTACCGCTTTCCCGTAAAAAAGATTATGTAAACTGGTGAAGCGGATTTCCTTACGAACAGCGAGTTCCTCCGTTCATTTTCAGTCTGTTCTCGATCTTGTTGACTCCAGAACAAACTAGTTCGAATGGCATATCTATTAGCTATTGTGAGGCCGTTTACGGGAAACAATGAGTCCTCATGAAGCTGTTAGTTCTGAAGACAATAGTCAGGCAAGCTGTTGGAGATACTCGAGCATTTAAGGCCAGATGCTGGTCCTGCCGATTAGCTGTTAATTTTGGTCAGCCCTTATTGGCCTCCCATGGATGTTTCCTGTCTCTCGGAAAGGTCACCAATAGCCTGAAATAACAGTCTGTGGTTTGAGACATTCAGTTCTACTGCTACTGCGAGCTGTACCTTACCGCCTCAATGGGTCTGGAAAAAAAAAAAAAAAAATGTTCAAATGGCTCTGAGCACTATGGTGGGTCATCAGTCCCCTAGAACTTAGAACTACTTAAACCTAACTAACCTAAGGACATCACACACATCCATGCCCGATGCAGGATTTGAACCTGCGTCCGTAGCAGTAGCGCGGTTCCGGACTGAAGCGCCTAGAACCGCTCGGTCACAGCGGCCGGCAATGCGTCTGAGGATTCCGTACACTGGCCACAAAAGTGTCATAAAGTTTTAGACACTGCTGGTCCAGCGCCCTGCTCTTCGTTGTCTTTGAATCTCGTGTACATCGACCAGAGAGTTCACTTGCATATACTACATACAGCAAAATTCTGGTTTGTGGGAAAATTTGAAAACGTTTGTTCACCTCATCTCTTTCTATTTTTCTCCTCTTACTTTACAGCTACACGTGTATTAAAAGCACTAAACTGTTTAAATAAACCATAATACTGTTTGACTGATACGGAAAATTGTGAAATGATGTTCTAAAGAGATCTAGCTTCGCTAGTAAATTTCGTGGGTCGTCTGTTTACCTATCATCTTGAAAATCTGTGAACCAGTTTTCAACGTAAATGTTTAATAAGCGAATGCTGTATTGAGTAGATAGCATTTTAAATTATAAGTCTTTGGTGTAGATAAATATACAGAGTCTGTTATTTAGATTATAGTCGAGCGTTCAAACGAACAAATGCACTGTCGTATCAGGCACATCAAGAGTAGATTAGAAACGAACTATCTGGGCATAAAGGCAACCCGTTTATTTCATGGGAATGGATGAAATCAGTTAAAGTGTTGGGACACATATTATAAAGACTTGAATACGGAAAGGCACTGCTATTACGGAGTAGTGATTCTAGTCTTTTTATAGCTTATTCCGACAAATATTGTCTAAGGAACATCTGATAACACAAACTCGATGAGAGGTGAAAGATGGAATTACTGAAAACTTACCGTAACGGTACCTGTGTTCATCAACTTCTGATGCAACCATAGATCGTACTGCTTACCTGAAAAAGAGGAAAAATGAAGCCCTATATTTAGACATCGCCTCAGAACAAACATAGAAACAAACTAGAAACATCATTAAGTAACTGAGACATTTAGTGTAGAGTTTCTGAAAAAGAAAGTTTGCGAAATATGTGAAGCATGTGGTCCTTAATGATAATGGCTAGTGTGAAAGCAATAGCATATTTCAGGTACTAGAGCTACTTGCCATAAAATATTCGAGATCAACCTATAGTTAATTCGCCTGTGGAACTTATTAGAGGTGGTTGCACCAGTACTACGAGCTGTAAAGTAATACCCCAAAGTTTTAACTGAACTCTTACAACTTTTTAAATAAACCAAACGTTACTAACATTCAGCATCTTTACGTATTTTGCAGCCTTGTGCCGCTAGAGGGCTCCGAACTGTAGCATGTAGCATAGTGGTACGTATCGTAACTATGTTGGTACGTGAGAAATAGCGTGCTGTAATCAGTATCGAATGCGAAGACTTCGTCCACACATGGAGCACACTCTCCTTCAGCACGTCAGTGCCAGACCACATACGAGCGGTGTGACATCTGTAAAAATCCGATGTTCTGGGTTCACTGTCATCGATCATACTCCATACAGTCCCAACTTGGCCACATACGATTTTCATCTGTTTCCAAAGCTTAAAGAACACCTTCAAGGACTCCACTGCTAATGATGAAGCGGTTCACGCAGAGGTCAGGTTGTGGCTCCGTCATCAATGTCCAACATTCTACAGTGACGGTATCAACAAACTGTATTCATCTTGGGAGAAATGTATCCGTGGCCAGGGTAACTATGTTGAGAAATAAATACGTGACGCAACGATAACGCGCCATGAGCGTGCTATTGTTTATCATTTTCATCTTTGCAAGTATAGCCTGCAATCTGATGTCCTATACGAAATCCGATGAACACAGTTATTGTAGTACAAACTATTTTGTTGCATTGAAACTAAACATGAAGACGTTTTGGTCTCAAAAATCATCCTCTCTCCAGAACTTCTGCATCTAACCAGTCATTTCAAAGAACAAATCAGGTACTTAATTCTTTAAAAATTTTAGACGATGCAAGAGGACATGATTTTCGATGCTACCTTATTTCGAAAAACAATTTATTTTCAGTTATAAACATTTAAAAAACCCACACATGGGCAAATATATTGCTGTCATCACAGTACGTACAGACAGCAATGCATTCAGTGTACCTAAGCAGCAGTTTAATACGCGTAGTATCGGTGATCTTGACATAGAATAAATTTTCGCGGATAAATCGTACAATCGAGGAGACTAAATACCATCGAAGTGATGTAACGAAGCAGATAAATACCGCAAAAGAGTGCATACACATGACTGTGTTTAATATCCGTTGCACGAAGGAGCCCTCGCAGATGTAGAAAGTACGCGAGCAGAAGTGGTTTAATACGCGTTACTATACAAGTGCAGCTGCATTCTTTGCAGTCCGTTACAAGCCGGTTGTGTACTTCATCAGTCAAGCAGGCTGCTCCCTCAGATACGGTTACCTTTGTTCCTTAGCATCTCCTAATTAACTTCGCCCTTAGACTTCTGCACCGCATTGGAGCAAGCGTGGTTTCACTACCGCGCATTCCCAAATTTCTGTTGTTCTACGTGGAACTACTCTCCATTGCTAGTTATTCACCGAAACTAAACACGTACTTCTGTTTTCAACTTGATGAGATGCATATACCGATGTTCTGTACATTTGTTATAAATACGGCGAATTGGATGCGTGGGAATATTCAGCGTGTCCCTTTTATTTTGATCACACCAAATAAGTGTTTGAACATAAGCAAAGTAAAAAACATGTCAAGCAAACGAATGTTTTTAAGCTACCAGGGGGACAGTAACCGGCGCTGATGCCTTTCTTGCAACTTTGTTCTTTACGAATATTTGGACAAGACAACATTCTCTCGAGTAGCCCTGTGCAATTTTTACTCCACAGTTCACTTCTGTGGTATCACGTTTCGCTGTCACCTCATGGGCGTCTTAAGTTGGCAACAGAATTGTAAGTTTCCGTCAGACACCGATAGTGGAGTCTATGGAGCGCACCCACTGAGCCGTGCCTCAGGCGGCTTTGGAATAAGAGCGCCTTCTGCTGCCGCAGTACAGGATGACCGGCGGCAGCCACTCAGCCCAATTGCACTTGGAGCCTCTCTGCTATGGCGCTATTGTTCGTGCTCAGTAAGGCGAACCTCTTCCTTGTTGACAATATGATATATGCACTCTGTTTGTTGCTGCAGTATTTGTAATGAGTCTTCATACGCTATGAGAAATACATGTGTAGTAAATCTAGTGTTTACTGTGTTAACTTGATCGCTAAACATTTCTTCTTCTGTCCAGCCCTTCCACGACAACTGTTGCTGCACTACTCTGTGAGCTGGTGCATTTCTGGCGCCAGTTTCCATCGATCGTCATTTTGATCTTTGAGTCGACTTCGATGCTTATTTGTCTTCGTCACATCTTTGGCGGCGGGATTTAGCGGCAGCGCGTGCGCTCTGCCAGAGGCGGGAGCGGTTAACCGCGGTGTGAGGTGTATGTAGCACGCTGAGAGGCCGAGTGGACATCACGATGGAGCGCGGCCAGCCGCTACGACGTGTTTAATCGTGCAAGGCAGATCCATTGCCCATAGTGATGGGGTTTTCCTAGAGTTTGGAAGGACAAGTTCCTTAGAGTCTGTTACAAGCTACACAGGACGAATAAATTGGAGTCGTCGAGTTGCTTCGGTGGGTTGTGTGCATCTTAACTCAATATTCCACTGTACTAAAACCCTTTGGGACTGTTCTAGTTGTTTATCACTCAATTCGGTGTCGTGACTTTATACCTAGACGGCAGTTTAAGAAGTGTAGCTACGCCCAACAAACAGACACGATGTATGGCTAAATACGTAGCCAGAATTGCAAGTAGTGCCTACCTCGGTGTCTGGCGTTCCAAGCCACACCGGGATATTTCTCCTATTTTACCTTGTAGTTCATTAATGTGGTCTGGTGTTTAAATGTGTGCCGAGATAGTTGTGTGTCTTTTTAACTTCCAGGCCATTATTTTATTGGTGGTTTTAAGCTGTTGGTCCATTAAATTTTAAGGGCCATGACTGGCCAATAAACTCACGGAGGTTAATTGTGCTTGCATTTAGTTGTGACGTATATCATTGAAAGTTATTGATAACCTATTCTCTAGATAAGATTGTGTATCTCAAGCCTCAAAATACTGTCTGTCGCTGATGTGTTTTATGTTGCAGATCATTGGCAGTGGTCGACGCGAGCAAACCGGGAGCCGAGTACCTCACGGTGGCAGAGTGATATTTAAGGCCCTACCTCCTCCCCCCCCCCCCCCCCCCCCCATGCATACTCGGTTATGTTGTTACTGTTTTATGATTCCATTCTACCGGCGAAGAGTTATGGTGTCTGAAGTTTAAATTGCAGTGCAAAGTTGAGCACATTTCTATTTCATTTTCTGTCCCGTGGATCTCTTGTATTGGTTAAAATCCTTTGGTGTGCTCGCGTCTATCTGATTCATGCGCAGAATAGAAGCGGCCTCATTTTAGGGGCTATTTGTCACGTTGTTATGTTTTAGTAGCAATTGTTTTATGAATATTTTTTGTTAATCAACTTGGTTAATCAGACTTAAAAAAATGGTTTGGGGAAATTAATGCACCTCGTTAGTCGTGGAAGTGGTTCTTGTTTTTACTAATAAAGTTTTTATGAATAATGTTTAATTAAGGAAAGTTCGCTAACGAAATGTTGCAAGATGTGTGTTTTGGACTTAATGTATCTTGTTTGTGGTTGGAAGTAATTAGAGCTCTGATAGGAATCGTGTGGACATTAGTTTCATTTAAGTAATGAAACTTATCTGAGTTAGTACACAAAGTCACATTCAATTTTTCAGGTTTTATGGGAATTGTTCCAATTAAGGAAATTTATGTCATTTGTTAAAGTTATAGGGCTTTATAAGGCAATCGCCTTTATATTATTGTTATGATAGGGATATGATAAAACTTTATGATTGTAATAAAGAAAGAGCTGGCAACTACAACGGATTACTCCTGTGATTTCGGTGTCCTTAAGATCCACATTACACTCTGTAGCACACATTTCCTTGCCGTTGTGTACAAAGTAGTAGTAGCAGTAGTAGTAGTAGTAGCTTTATTCATCCACACATCTCTTTTTACAAGGATATAGGACATGTAAAAGAATTTACAGGTTTAGACCAATTTAAAATAAGCTAATTAGTATACACATATAGTTACAGACTTCTAGTTAGAGACAATCATTAGATTTACTCCTGGTATACAATACTTTTTTTACAAATAACTTAGTAAATAATGTAATGCCACACTGTTCACTCACCTCACCATCAGTCACTGCACACACTATACACACACTGTTTCATAATACTTCACTCACTACACACACACACACACACACACACACACACACACACACAGGTGATCTCTGGACAATTTTCTCTACCGCAACTTCCCATTTGCCATCCTGAAAAACCGAGTCAGCATCCCTCCATAATGAGTGAGATGTTGAGCTCAGAGAGACGAAGAGGTGTTAGTGTTGTGCTACGCATAGCTTCTACATTTACATCGACATTGATACTCCGCAAGCCACCCAACGGTGTGTGGCGGAGGGCACTTTACGTGCCACTGTCATTACCTCCCTTTCCTGTTCCAGTCGCGTATGGTTCGCGGGAAGAACGAATGTCTGAAAGCCTCCGTGCGCGCTCTAATCTCTCTAATTTTACATTCGTGATCTCCTCGGGAGGTATAAGTAGGGGGAAGCAGTATATTCGATACCTCATCCAGAAAAGCACCCTCTCGAAACCTGGCGAGCAAGCTACACCGCGATGCAGAGCGCCTCTCTTGCAGAGTCTGCCACTTGAGTTTATTAAACATCTCCGTAACGCTATCACGGTTACCAAATAACCCTGTGACGAAACGCGCCGCTCTTCTTTGGATCTTCTCTATCTCCTCCGTCAGACCGATCTGGTACGGATCCCACACTGATGAGCAATACTCAAGTATAGGTCGAACGAGTGTTTTGTAAGCCACCTCCTTTGTTGATGGACTACATTTTCTAAGCACTCTCCCAATGAATCTCAACCTGGTACCCGCCTTACCAACAATTAATTTTATATGATCATTCCACTTCAAATCGTTCCGCACGCATACTCCCAGATATTTTACAGAAGTAACTGCTATCAGTGTTTGTTCCGCTATCATATAATCATACAATAAAGGATCCTTCTTTCTATGTATTCGCAATACATTACATTTGTCTATGTTAAGGGTCAGTTGCACTCCCTGCACCAAGTGCCTATCCGCTGCAGATCTTCCTGCATTTCGCTACAATTTTCTAATGCTGCAACTTCTCTGTATACTACAGCATCATCCGCGAAAAGCCGCATGGAACTTCCGACACTATCTACTAAGTCATTTATATACACTCCTGGAAATTGAAATAAGAACACAGTGAATTCATTGTCCCAGGAAGGGGAAACTTTATTGACACATTCCTGAGGTCAGATACATCACATGATCACACTGACAGAACCACAGGCACATAGACACAGGCAACAGAACATGCACAATGTCGGCACTAGTACAGTGTATATCCACCTTTCGCAGCAATGCAGGCTGCTATTCTCCCATGGAGACGATCGTAGAGATGCTGGATGTAGTCCTGTGGAACGGCTTGCCAAGCCATTTCCACCTGGCGCCTCAGTTGGACCAGCGTTCGTGCTGGACGTGCAGACCGCGTGAGACGACGCTTCATCCAGTCCCAAAGATGCTCAGTGGGGGACAGATCCGGAGATCTTGCTGGCCAGGGTAGTTGACTTACACCTTCTAGAGGACGTTGGGTGGCACGGGATACATGCGGACGTGCATTGTCCTGTTGGAACAGCAAGTTCCCTTGCCGGTCTAGGAATGGTAGAACGATGGGTTCGATGACGGTTTGGATGTACCGTGCACTATTCAGTGTCCCCTCGACGATCACCAGTGGTGTACGGCCAGTGTAGGAGATCGCTCCCCACACCATGATGCCGGGTGTTGGCCCTGTGTGCCTCGGTCGTATGCAGTCCTGATTGTGGCGCTCACCTGCACGGCGCCAAACACGCATACGACCATCATTGTCACCAAGGCAGAAGCGACTTTCATCGCTGAAGACGACACGTCTCCATTCGTCCCTCCATTCACGCCTGTCGCGACACCACTGGAGGCGGGCTGCACGATGTTGGGGCGTGAGCGGAAGACGGCCTAACGGTGTGCGGGACCGTAGCCCAGCTTCATGGAGACGGTTGCGAATGGTTCTCGCCGATACCCCAGGAGCAACAGTGTCCCTAATTTGCTGGGAAGTGGCGGTGCGGTCCCCTACGGCACTGCATAGGATCCTACGGTCTTGGCGTGCATCCGTGCGTCGCTGCGGTCCGGTCCTAGGTCGACGGGCACGTGCACCTTCCGCCGACCACTGGCGACAACATCGATGTACTGTGGAGACCTCACGCCCCTCGTGTTGAGCAATTCGGCGATACGTCCACCCGGCCTCCCGCATGCCCACTATATGCCCTCGCTCAAAGTCCGTCAACTGCATATACGGTTCACGTCCACGCTGTCGCGGCATGCTACCAGTGTTAAAGACTGCGATGGAGCTCCGTATGCCACGGCAAACGGACTGACACTGACGGCGGCGGTGCACAAGTGCTGCGCAGCTAGCGCCATTCGACGGCCAACACCGCGGTTCCCGGTGTGTCCGCTGTGCCGTGCGTGTGATCATTGCTTGTACAGCCCTCTCGCAGTGTCGGGAGCAAGTATGGTGGGTCTGACACACCGGTGTCAATGTGTTCTTTTTTCCATTTCCAGGAGTGTATATTGTGAAAAGCAATGGTCCCATAACACTCCCCTGTGGCACGCCAGAGGTTACTTTAACGTCTGTAGACGTCTCTCCATTGATAACTACATGCTGTGTACTGTTTGCTAAAAACTCTTCAATCCAGCCGCACAGCTGGTCTGATATTCCGTAGGCTCTTACTTTGTTTATCAGGCGACAGTGCGGAACTGTATCGAACGCCTTCCGGAAGTCAAGAAAAATAGCATCTACCTGGGATCCTGTATCTAATATTCTCTGGGTCTCATGAACAAATAAGGCGAGTTGGGTCTCACACGATCGCTGTTTCCGGAATAGTTTCTAGAAAGGAAAAAACATAAAGTGAAGGTGTTATGTGGAATGTTGGATGTTTTATAATCATTATTATTATTTATTTGTATAAGATTTTTTTTTATCAAACCCCTACTCTGTTTTATCCAAGCAATCCTTCAGTGAATAAAATGTATTGCATAACAGGTACTTTTTAGCTCCCTTTTTAAATAAGTGTATTTTTGCAATTTCTTTAATCTCTTTTGGTAATTTACTGTACACTTTTATTCCTTTGTAGAAAATGCTGTTTTGAGTTTTATGTTTATTTTTTCTTGGTAAATGTAAGTTGAGTCTGTCTCTTGTTGCATGGTCATGGACAGAACTGTTTCAGTAGTAATTACCAATGTTATTTTTGATGTGTAGAACTGACTGGTAAATGTATTCACACAGAGCAGTTAAAATACGCAGTGTTTTGAACACATCCTTACAATGAGCTCGATTACCATTTTTGGTTATGATTCTTATGGCATTCGTACATAACAACTTCGTATTCTCTAAGATCTGTTCGAAAACGTATCACATTGCATGTGAGCATGACGTTAGTAAAACGTAACACAAAGTTGACTTTGACCCTTCTGTACTAACACACTGTGCCGGTATCCACGGTAATTTAACAATTCACGTTCCAACGTTCACAGTAAACAATCTGTCATATAAGGCAAATGGACGTCGGTTATTCATTACCGTCTTCTGTTCAACGTTTATGTGAGTTACGGAGATTGACCTCACGCCTACCTTCGCATGTCATCTCCACTGGGGCCGAACCCCGCAATGGCCCTAAGTTTGGTGTGGGGAGGCGTTGGGGTGGGCGGACAGCTGTGGCCTGTTGTGGGGTTGTGAACCACTGAGGGCTACGACGGGACGAAGCTTCTCCGTCGTTTCTAGGTCCCTGTCTGTTTCGCGGAAGATACGTTGCTCGACGTAAATATCGTTTACAAGGAACGTACGTGTTTTCGTTGTTTTTCTACTGATTGATGAATACACAGATGTCATATGAGTGTTAATTTGCTATCAAAATTAAGGTTAAAGGATGTCGTAATGGTGTCCCACAAAAGGCCACTGATCGACAGAAATGACTAAAGAAGTTCGTAACGCAATGGACTCGCTTGCGTAAATTAAGCGACTCATTGAGCAGAGTATTCTTAGTTTAGGCGTGGAGTATCACGTATCAAGGTTAATGACGACATCCGTGTAAACAATACTGTTTTAGAGAATACTGTAAATAGAAATAAAAAACACACGCTCATATGGCCAAACGCAATCTCACACAATGCATACAAACGGCTCGTCTGCATTTATTTGCAAAATGAGGCAGAGTGTGATGCTTACTAACACAGGCCTAAAGCGCTGAATGTGCGACCTTTCCACGTGAGAATACGCTCATAACGTACGTCGCGAAGTAGCAGTAGTTGGTCGCTGCCTCTTGTCCTAATTTTTCAAGGATACGAAGACTGACGTGATCGCTGATCTCACTAACCTCACGAGGAAATAAGTTGGAAACCGTTTGGTATCTACGGAGTAATAAGAGTCAATTATCGAGACAGAGCATCGCCGCCGGCAGAACACGTAGCCATTGCGGATACAGTCTGCTCCGTACGAGCGACCCAGTTGCCACAGCATCAGATGAAAGCCCCCGGTCGCGATCTCCCATATTACGCAAATGGGCCACTACTACAACTGGAATTGTGTTTCCAAAGCCGTACAATTCTAATCAGATTTCTTAAGGTTTTCAAGCAATTAACAGTAATAACAGGGAAACTTCCTGGCAGATTAAAACTGTGTGCCGGACGGAGACTTGAACTCGGGACCTTTGCCTTTCGCGGGAAACTGCTCTACCAACTGAGCTACGCAAGCACGACTCACGCCCCGTCCTCACAGTTTTACTTCTGCCAGTACCTCGTCTCCTACCTTCCAAACTTAACAGAAGCTCTCCTGCGAACCTTCGTATCAGCGCACACTCCGCTGCAGAGTGAAAATCTCATTCTAGTAATAACAGTATTTTAGATGCTATTAAATATATAATATTATTCATTACATTTAAACATCCACTGGGTAATGTTCACAAACAAGTAACGCTTTTGGCCTCTCAAATTATTTTATTGTAAACTTCACGACTGCAGTACCGGAGTTTATCCATTTCAAGCGAAGAAAAATGAAAAAAAACGAAGTTTACTATTTTTAATGAACATAAGATAAATTTACGAAACTGTGTATTAACACAAGAACAGTTACATAAATCAAGACAACAGGCAACAACTATACAAAGATTTTTGGCAAAAGAGACATATTTGAATATCATTTTCCTTATAATCGAGCAAGCTCTCCAAAACCCACAGTTCGTGCAGCTTCCCGATTGCAACGTGCTGCGCATTATGAATTTCAGTTTTGAAATGCACCTTTCGGGTTCCCCTTTCACCACTTCAGTCCTCGACGTTTACGGTGTCTTTACTTCATGTACACGAGCTCATATTAACCAGCAAGTTCCTCTTTAATATTCTTCCGTTGATTTCCAGTGGTTCTAGGCGCTGCAGTCCGGAACCACGCTGCTGCTACGGTCGCAGGTTCGAATCCTGCCTCGGACAT
The DNA here is from genome assembly GCF_021461385.2 of Schistocerca piceifrons. Lineage (NCBI taxonomy): Eukaryota > Metazoa > Arthropoda > Insecta > Orthoptera > Acrididae > Schistocerca > Schistocerca piceifrons. The sequence continues at coordinate 450,778,830 of NC_060140.1, read as the reverse complement.
GGATGTGTGTGATGTCCTTAGGTTAGTTAGGTTCAAGTAGTTCTAAGTTCTAGGGGACTGATGACTTCAGAAGTTAAGTCCCATAGTGCTCAGAGCCATTTGAACCATTTGATTTCCAATTATTGTACTTCGTGAGCGCCCCATACGGCATAACCCTTGGTCATTTGTATCTTAGACTCATAAGTTCAGTTTGGACAGGTGACGGCCGATTCACTGCATACAGGAATTGAGTTCAGTTGTTCTTTTGCTTATGAGGCACTCGTAGAAGAAACTTTGAGAAAGAAATGAAGCACATTGACTCTGTTTCTTGTTCACAAGAAAGCTGAAATTAGCGAATTCCATTATTCTCCCACAGCGGGTTGTACGGAATGTAATACAAAATTGCATGTATTTCGGCCATGAGTGTTGTTAACTGTACGGAATTATCACTTAAGTGAACTGGACGATGTGTGTGTTACCTAAGCCGGCCGGTGTGGTCGAGCGTTTCTAGGCGCTTCAGTCGGGAACCGCGCGACCGCTACGGTCGCACGTTCGAATCCTGCCTCGGGCATAGATGTGTTTGATGTTCTTCGGTTAGTTAAGTTTAAGTAGCTCTAAGTTCTAGATGACTGATGACCACTGATGTTAAGTCCCATTGTGCTCAGAGCAATTTGAACCATTTGTTACCTAAATAACAAGGGATCGTAGTTGGAAGATTAGTATTACGATATATTAAACGCCCATTTATAAATAGGTTTTCATGTGTAGCTGTGGAAGGTAAAAGAAGAATTTTTTACCGTAGTAAACATTGTATTATATTTGAATAAGGGATTTTTTTGTTATTATAATTTCCTGTTTTGATACAAATTTCGATACGCCGTAATACACTTCCTAGCTGCTGACGTCACTGGCATTTCATGATCACACAGCACGACAAGATTTTCTGGATGTCGGAGTATATTATTAAATATCAGTAGATGAAAAGACGTAGCGACAAATCACGACAGTTCATGCGTACCACTTTCTATACAAAAACGTAATCAGGGCATTCCTTCCCTGCATGCTACGTCACGTTGTCATTCGACTGAAAATAAGAAAGGCGAAGATAAATGCCTGAGGACAGTATTTTCAAAAGCTCGAACTACATCTCATGGGAAGAGCATAGCACAAGATTCAAATCGTTGCTACAAATGTCTTGAGATGCTAGCGTTTTATGTAGCTTGATGTGTAAGTCACGGTACACTTCATAACGGCAGAATCTAAATCAAACCTTCTAAAATGGTTTCATGCAATCCCATGAAACCAGCGAAATGGTGGAGAGGCCTGGATCACCTATTCTCTACTTTTTGCTGATGACGTTCTACGTAAAATTAAATTCGTTTAGTCATTGTGGAAGTATCACTGAAGTGTCTCCGAAAATTAATCATTTGATCCTTTGCTAACAGTAAAAAGTAGTGAATAAGTCCAAATGCATAATAGAAAATGAAAATAAAAATCCGTAAGCGTTCTTCCTTATAAAGAATTCTAAAGGAACGCCCTGCATGTTCAGGTCGTTTCTGGTAACAAGCAGCCTACTGCCATTGTGAAGTCTAGTGGAGGGACACGTCCTGAAGTCAATCTCAAAGCCGGGTCGTGTCGTAACCTTATTTTCCCTGGCTGTTTACCTATTCTTTACAACCAATCTCGTTTATCCGTTTGCTCTTCCTCGAGAAGTTTTTATATTTAGGAGGCGGGTTATTTGCATCCTAATAACTCGGTAGATGAAAGATACTGGATCGGCGCCGTAGGAGTTAGAACTTTTTCTCTAGTGTGTACTCTGTTATACGAAATTAAGTGGTTGAATGACCATATCCCTGCGTGTTTTTCTGGTGCTCGGTCGGTATTGTATCTGGCTCCGTTGCCAGCTGAAAAGCACTTAATAAAGGAGGCAAGATGCTTTGAAAAAACTTGAAATGGTGCACATACATCTGACTGTTATAAGAATGAATATGAACTATAGGAAAAGTTGCGTGTTGTACAATATGTACAAAAACAATGAATAAGCAAGAGGGAAGTGCTTGGATTAAAAATGGTTTAGGACAGGGATGCAGCTTTCTTCCCCTAATGTTCAAGCTGCACATCGAAGAAGTAGAGTCCAAAGTAAAGGAAAGATTCAGGAGGATTAAAATCCGCCTTGAATGGATGTAAAAGATAAGATTAGGTGATTGCATTGCTTTCCTCAGCGAAAGTGATGAAGATTTACACCTGAATGGGCACAGAATATAGGATGACATTAACCCAAGAAAGGTGAAAGTAATAAGGAGTGAGGGTAACGATATTATCGATAAGGGTAATATCGAATTTCGTACCGCGTGGAAGGTGAAGGAATTCATTTTTTTCATAAAAGAATACGTAGTCCATTTTAGGCAGCAATTGAGAGATTTATACCAAATAAACTAACAAACGACGGACTTGATCCTTCTTGGTAGGTGCACGAAACAGGTTAGAACACTGTTGCAGATACAACGACAGAAACATGCCAAATTTAAACAGACGCAAAATCCCCAAGATTGGCAATCCTTTACAGAAGCTAGAAATTTAACGCGGAGTTCAATGCGAGACGCCTCTAACAGTTTCCACAACAAAACTTTGTCTCGAAACCTGGCAGAAAATCCAAAGAGGTTCTTGTCGTATTTGAAGTATGTTAGCGGCAAGAAACAATCAATGCCTTCTCTGCTCGATAACAATGGAGATACTATCGAAGACAGTGCTGCCAAAGCATAGTCACTAAACACAGCCTTCCGAAATGCCTTCACAAAAGAAGACGAAGTAAATACTCCAGAATTCGAATCGAGAACAGCTGCCAACATGAGTAACGTAGAAGTGAATATCCTCGGGGCAGTGAAGCAACTCAAATCACTTAACAAGAGCAAGTCTTCTGGCCCAGACTGTCTACCAATTAGTTCCTTTCCGAGTATGCTGATGCATTAGCTCCATACTTAAGAATCATATACTTAACAATCATATACAACCGTTCGCTCGACGAAAGATCCGTACCCAAAGACTGGAATGACACCAATATTTAAGAAAGGTAGTAGGAATAATCCACTAAAATACAGGCCCATATCGTTAACGTCGATATGCAGCAGGATTTTAGAACATATATTGTGTTCCGGCATTATGAATTACCTCGAAGGAAACGGTCTATTGGCACACAGTCAACATGGGTTTAGAAAACATCGTTCCTGTGAAACACAACTAGCTCTTTATACTCATGAAGTTCTGAATGCTATTGACAAGGGATTTCAGACCGATTCCGCATTCCGGGATTTCCAGAAGGCTTTTCACACTGTACCACACAAGCGGCTCGTAGTGAAATTGCGTGCTTATGGAATATCTTCTCAGTTACTTGACTGGATTTGCGATTTCCTGTCAGAGAGGTCACAGTTCGTAATAATTGACGGAAAGGTATCGAGTAAGACAAAAGTGATTTCAGGCGTTGCCCCAAGTAGTGTTATAGGCCCTTTGCTGTTCCTTACCTATACAAACGATTTGGGAGACAATCTGACCAGCCGGCTTCGGTGGTTTGCAGAAGACTCTGTCGTTTATCGACTAATAAAGTAATCAGAAGATCAAAACAAACTGCAAAACGATTTACAAAGAATATCTGAATGGTGCGAAAAGTGGCAGTTGACCCTAAATAACGAAAAGTGTGAGGTCATCCACATGAGTGCTAAAAGGAACTCATTAAACTTCGGTTACACGATAAATCAATCTAATCTAAAAGCTGTAAATTCAACTAAATACCTATGTTTTAAATTACGAACAACTTAAATTGGAACGAGCAGATAGAAAATGTTGTGGGTAAGGCTAACCAAAGGCTGCGTTTTATTGGCAGGGCACTTAGAAAATTTAACAGACCTACTAAGGAGACTGCCTATACCAAGCTTTTCCGTCCTCTTTTAGAATACTGCCTGCGTGGTGTGGGATCCTTACCAGATAGGACTGACGGAGTACATCGAAAAAGTTCGAAGAAAGGCAGCACGTTTTGTATCATGGCAAAATATGGGTGAGAGTGTCACAGAAATGATACAGGATTTGGGCTGGAAACCATTAAAAGAAAGGCGTTTTTCGTTGCGACGGAGTCTTCTCACGAAATTCCAATCACCAACTTTCTGGACGGCCGCGGTGGTCGAGCGGTTCTAGGCGCTTCAGTCAGGATCCGCCCGACTGCTACGGTCGCAGGTTCGAATCCTGTCTGGGACATGGATGTGTGTGATGTCCTTAGGTTAGTTAGGTTTAAGTAGTTCTAAGTCCTAGGAGACTGACGACCTCAGATGTTAAGTCCCATAGTGCTCAGAGCCATTTGAACCATTTGAAACAAATTTCTCCTCCGAATGCGAAATTATTTTGTTGACACCGACCTACATAGGGAGAAGCGATCACCACGATAAAATACGGAAAATCAGAGCTCGTACGGAAAGATATGGGTGTCCATTCTTTCCGCGCGCTATACGAGATTGGAATAACAGAGAATTGTGAAAGTGGTTCGATGAACCCTCTGCCAGCCACTTAAATGTAATTTGAAGAGTATCCATGTATAAGTAGATGTAGTCTGTGTTGTGCTGTATTAAAATCTTGCTATTAACTAATTTCAGCCGGGAGCCACTACGAAGCACATTTGTTATATCAATCATCACATATCGGGCTCATAACATTCTTTTATGTCATATAAAACCAAAAGTCGTACTCTATGGTGTATGTTACAATGTAGAAATAATTTCAATGAAGCACAGTACATCATACAAAGAAAAATGTATTGTTATTAAACAATTACAGGTTGTGGCTACCCTCGGAAAAAAGAACAATTAAGTGACTTACGATCATTATTTTACAAATCGTGGAGAACATAAGACGCAGACTACCACTTCTCGCTACAGAAATGTTCTACTATGCTATGCCTTATTTTAGGGAAAAGACGTCTGAAAATATACTTTTGGAGCACACTTTTATACGGAAGTGAATCACGGACCTAGGGAAATCTAAAAAATCGAAATGTTTGTGATATGATGTTACCGAAGAATGCTAGTAAAATAAAATGTGTGAATTTCTTTCTTTAATTCCAGTCAGCAGTTGCCAACAGGGTTTCGTAAGACTGCCTATTTTGGTTTAGACTCAATGTTCCAGGTCAGATTAAAACAGGAGAATATATTATCATAGGATTAAGCCGAAGTGGGGTCGCAGACGACATCATTAATGACGTAAATCAAGCTCCAAATGAACAAGGATGAGGCAAGAAACAGAGCTGTGTTCTTTCGTAGAAGCGAAGCCATGGAAATCTAAATCTGAATCCACAGACAGACTAAACCCCTTCCCAATGCCAGTTAAACGTCACAGACACTTAGGTACCTCGCTTGCAAAGTACTTTGAAGTCGCGGTCGTGTTATTACAGCCCTTTGTTTTTTACAACCATATGTTAAAGCACGTTACAGTTGATAATGGTTGAATAAAACACTTGTTAAAAAAAGTACCTCTGTCAACTAATCCTTGAGCACCTTCGGGCACATGTTTTGCATTCTAATAAGTAACTTCACTTGTATAACATATACTTGCATATGTAATCATTTTAAATTACCATTATTCACCGAAAGTGGGTCATATGAAAGTATCTCTCAGACTTAGGTTCACTTAACGATATGTCGTTAACGCCACGCTTAATTGGCGTCTGATGCACTTCTGAAGTTGAGCATGGATATACAAAACGTTATGGATTCATTTATAATGTAATCAGTAGAAAGTTATTGAACTACCCCTGGTATACAGTGTGAACATTAGTTAAACCGACGAAATGCAAGGACGATTTCTGACTGGAAATGGAGGAAAAAAGGTCCTATGAAGATATATCCAGGTATGCATCGTTGCAACGGTAGATGGCGCTGACAAATGAAAATTCGTCTGACCATATACTATGTCTGTTGTCCACAGATTGATGATGCCAGTTCTGGTAAAGGTTGCTTCGTCGGTAATGAGGACTGATGACGGACCTCCCACAATTGTGATGGTCTGGTGCAAAAACCATCGACAAAATCCTTCCCTTAGGGGGAATTCCTCTGCTGATAATCCTTGCACTCATTGTAGGTAATACAAATGGTATTGGCTTTCACGCAGGATACACATAATAAAACTTTGGCTTACACGATGTTGGCGGCCACTTGCCTGGAGCTTGTACTAGGGTTCGTCTCAATATCTTGCAGAACCCGGTCCTCCAAATCTGGTGTACGCACAGTCCGCCGCATCCCTGCACGTTCGTCTGTCTTACAGGACCCACGATCACACAAACGACCAAAAAGGTCTTAAATGCTGCGTGATGTTGTTGGTGTCTGTGAAGGTTCTTGGTATAGCCATGGTGCTACTCGACCGTTTCCATCTGTTTGGCCGTACACCAACAACATCTCTGTTTGTTCCCGACTTGAATACCGGACCATACTGCTGCTTACAGTACATCCGGCAACACATAAGGAACACACGGCACGTGACCAGAGGAACTTCCATTCGTCAGCGCCATCTACCATGGCAACGATGCAATTGCGGAGGCATGGGCATAGGACATTTTTTCCTCTACTTCCACTGAAGAATTCGTCCCCGCAGTGTTTCGGTTTTATTAATGTTCACCCGTATTTTCGGTCAATATATATGATTAATTTAGTAACGCAATATCAGAGATACGGTTTAGTTTCGCACATAGTGATGTGGAGCTGAATTATCCTATTCACAAAACATAAATCTTGGGTAGTTTACTGGGAGAGAGCGCGCAGCAGTTTGGTCACTGGCGACGATATTAGGGGGTTAGGCGATCAATTCCCCGAATATCTGTCTACAAAAATATGTCTACATGTAATCTGTTCTCTGGTTTTCTATGGTCGAAGAGCGCCGTAGATAGGCCGCTGCCGGCCTAGCTTTTGTACAAGGTTTTAAAATGACAATAAAGGAAAAAAAATCGATTCCCCGTCAATTTTTTCCAGATTTGTAGATCTATTCTGCTCAGCCTTGTTGGTTTGATCCTCGTGAGGTGACGCACAACCTGTGAGGCTGATACTGTAACCTGCCTCGCCAGAATCAGAACGTTCCCTGCCTTTGCAACGACGTAACTTGCTGATTTACGTAGTGGTTGTGCAGAGGTTTCAGCTACAAAACTTTTCACTGTTTGGCCTGAGAAAAAGAACAAAGTAAAATAGAGTCAACAGAAACAGTTATCAAGTTCAAAATTTCAAATTGGTAGTTTTAAAAAGAAACTGGAAAATCAAAATTATGTGAGATCATAGGTCTTGTGTCTAACTATAAACTTATATTAGTTTTGAAACCTACTTTTACAACATAACAGCATCAAGACTTGACTTTTGTGTTCATCCTACAGAGAGGAGTAAATAGTAACAGCAGTGTTAATTTTATTATTTTTTCCGAATAGTGGCCTTTGGGGTGAACAGCGACAACTCGTGCTTTGGATCTAGGAGAGTAAAAAACAATATTTATTTAGTTTTTTATGATACAAAAACTAAAAATATTGCATCAATTGTGGTTTTCTATTCTGTTTCCTAAATAAAAATTGTTGTATCTCTAATGAATTTATTATAACGTTAGTGAACACAGCAATGTTTTTTAGTTGCTAAATACGTAATGGAACTGGATACACGCCCTGATCTCCTCCTCCCTCTCTTTGTCCCTCTCGTCTTCTACCTCTCTTTATCACCCCCTCTCTCTGCTCATCGCCTCCTCCTTCTCCATATCTCTCCATCTTCTCCTCCTTCCGCATTTTCTGTCCATGTCCTCCTACCCACTCTCTTTTTACGCGTAATATATAAATGTAGCTGTTGGACAAAATGTCTCAGACATATTTTCCAGTGCCCATAGATAACATCCCAGTATGAAGAAATCTGCTGAAATTTGTACTAGAGAAGTATATTCACAGTAAGCTTAAAAGCAATGAGATACGAATTATGCGAATTATCTACAAGAAGAGAGAAAAATTTGCATCTTCTTCGTGGAATTGCAAACTGTGTATGCCAAATATAATCCAGTGTTTCCCAAAAGGTTCCTTTACTTCCACATCTACAAGAAGAGACAATCACTTCACTTTCAACCACTCAAGCATCTGTCTTCCCAGGTAATTTCGTATGTGTTCTGTATTACGTGCAATGCAGATTATAGCTTTAAAGTATTTTATCTAGTACGCTGAAGCCAGTGCTGCATATTCGGTGTACTTGTTATGTTACGAACTTTTCAATTCTTTTCGAAATTTGGTACAGATAACTATCAAATGTTAGCATAACCCTGTAGAAGGTTCGCTGCAATTGGTGGGTGTGTTTAGTAGGAAATTACAAGCCGTCAGAAGGCTGATGATTACACAGATACACAGATGAGGTAAAACGCTACGATCACTGCTCACAAACACACTGATTGCCACCTGGTGGTGTTGTGAGTTCATGATGCGGGAAGGAAAACTATGATAAGAAGAGAAAAAGGTGAGTGGGGAATTTTTTAGTGACGATGCGGGCCACAGATGGGAAAATCCACTGCACGCACAACGGTTTCGGGATGCACAGCTCAGGTTCGTTGCTGAACATGGGGTTCCACAGTAAATTACCTTACGCGATCCAATGTTAACCGAACTACAACCTCAGATACGATTTATTAGGGAGCGGAGTCACCAAGATTGGATCAGTGGAAACGCGGTGACTGGATGGATGAATCTTGTTTCTTGTTCCATCGAGTCGATGGTCATGTCCGGATACTCTATCATCCAGATGAATGGGAGCACGGAGGCAGGTCGGTGAGACTGTATCACGCTAAGAGGTACATTCTCCTGCGTTTCCATGGGATTTATTGTAATAACTAAAGATCTCAAGACAGCGATAGATTACTTAAACGTACCTGGGGACCATTTACATCTCTTCATGCTTGACGAATTTCGTGACGACAGTCGCGTCTTTTGCTGATGAGTCTTCCGGGCTGTAACGCCGTGGATCGTGATGCTTCGTCCAGAGGTGCACTGGACATCTTCGGAGATGCTCCTGGCGAGGCTGAATACTCAGCAAGAGTACCTCAGAAGATGTCCAGCGCAGCTCTGGACGAAATGTCACGAAACGAAAAGCTTCTTTGGCCACGGCGTTACATAGTCCACCCAGCTAGCCTTGCAGTCTAGCGCGCTGCTTCTCGAGCGGGAAAACGTGCCGGTCCCCGGCACGAATCCGCCTGGTGGGTAAGTCTCAAGGTCCGGTATGCCGGCAAGCCTGTGGATGGTTTTTAAGGCATTTGCCTAGGCAAGTGCGGGCTGGTTCCCCTTATTCCGCCGCAGTTACACTATATCGGTAGTTGCTGTGCAAACACAGTCTCCACTTACGCGTAAACCATAATACTTTACCACGCAAACACTTGGGGTTACACTCGCCTGGTATGCGTAGTTGCCCGGGGGAGGGTGGGGGTTCACTGGGTGTCGAACCGCACAATAACCCTGGGTTCGGTGTGGGGTGGCGGTGGCGTGGCTGGACTGCTGTGACCTGTTGCGCGGTTGTGAACCACTGAGGGCTACGGCTCGACGAAGCCTCTCTGTCGTTTCTAGGTACCAGGTTTAATACACAATACACACACACACACAGCGTTACAGATTATGACAGTGATATAAAAAGATAACTGTTGGCACCACAAGACTGGAATTCTGTTATTGTGGTTTGAGGAGCGTAATGTTCAAAACACGTTGATTTCTTGGGCAACTAATTCACCTGATCTGAACCCGTACGAACAAGTATTTGACCCTATCTGGTGTCAGACCGGGATTTATGGGAAATGATCGACCCAAGCATAGACGTATAGTGTCACATACCTCCAGAAAACTGTCAGCAGCTAGTCAGTTCCCTGCCGTGCAGAACCGCTGCTATATTGTTTTCCAAAGTTGGACCAATACGTCACATTGGGTTTGAAGTGCTGCAGAGATTACGATGTGCTTCCTTGCCGCTTAATGCCTGGTGTGACACGTTTGTTAACGCCTCCGTAGAGATTTCTGGAGGCGAATCAGTGGTGCGGGCAAAGAGCACGGAGGTAATACGACAACTAAGTCATTCGCGACGCCACTTATTTGTAAAACATTCTCCGTTTTCTTGCCTCGTCAATTCGGGATAAGATCTCAAGCTTTCGACGATAGGCTCTATCGTCGTCATCAGGAGCAACTGACTGTCGTCACTGCTACTGTGGTGGCCTTTTATGGCCCGTGGATGGTTTCTGATTGGTCGGTGATTACGTACTGCTGTCGCAGACGGTGTCAATGTGTGCGCTGGTGGTGTCTCTGCTGCTTCTCTGCATCGAGCGCTCGTTTCCACGAACCGCTCAGATAGTACCCGCTATCGCGGTTAAAGTTCTTCTCGCTGATTTTTATTTCAACAGCCTCCTTAATAACAGAAACCCAGTATGTGGAGGCATGGGACAGAATTTTTGTCTCATCGACCAGTATTATATGTTCGATCGTGAAGCTGTGCTTCGTAATTGCCGACTTCTCCAGTTCTCCATTTTTAATATGGCGTTGCTGTTCTGCACAGCTGTCGGAAATGGTACGAATGGTCTGACCTATATAATTTCTTCCACACTCACAAGGGATATTATAAATTCCAGGGACACTGAGGCCGAGACTGTCCTTAACAGGGCACATTATCTCCTTAATTTTCTTAGGAGGACGAAAAAACGATCTTATACCCCGTCTATCCAGGACTCTTCCTATTTTGCTGGATATAACACCACAAAAAGGAAGAACCGCAATCGGTGTGTGCAGAACACCAATGCCATATGAAAAATATGGAACTGGAGAAATCGGCAATTGCGGAGCACAGCCTCACGAACAAACATAAAATATTGGCCGATGAAACAAAAATTCTGTCCCATGCCTCCACATACTGAGATTTGTTATTAAGGAGGCTGTTGAAATAAGAATGAGCAAGAAGAACTTTAACCGTGATAGCTGATATTATCTGACCGGTTCGTGGAAACGTGCGCTCGGTGCAGGGAAGCAGCAGAGACATTCCTTCCAAGGTTTACGTTCCAACGGAAGCGGTGGCGCTACCAGAGAACACATTGACACCATCTGCGACAGTAATACGTAATTGCCGACCAATCACAAGCCGACCAATCATAAGCCGTCCACGGGCTATAAAAAAGGCTACCACAGCAGCAGAGAAGAGTCAGCTGCTCCTGTCGATTACGATGGAGGCTATCGCCTGAGGTTTGAGATTTTATCCCGAACTGAGGAGGCAAGAAAACCAAGAACGTTTTACATAGCTCGGAAGTAGTTTCGTCATCCGATCGCTGCTGTGAACAGCCATGGGCCACGCCAGGTAACATTGTAGCATTCACTGTGTTTATATGACTGCAGTTTTCTGTAATATTTTTATATATTAGTTTATGTTGCCATACTACAAATAGTAAATATTATTTGGAAATAGAATAAATTTTTTTAACGTGTTGTAATTGCACCTGAAAATGCATGTTGCAAATATGCTACATTATGCAATGAGTAATACAGTTGTGGATGAATCCCAAATTACTTCATTTCCTGAAACGATGGAACGCATGATAAAATTAAATGAAAATGTTTGTTTATCAGATTTGTAGCTATCCATTGAAGATATACTTTCTGTTCTGGATGAGCCTGATGTCAGTGGCGTAAATTAGGAAGTACTCAGATGAAGCTGATGATGACACTGATGCAACAGTTGTTGTTATAAGAAGAGACTTGTCAGGATGTGAACAAGTATCCCCTAATATTCCTTTTCCTGCTGAAAACATTGCTGGAAGTAGCTTGGCTGCAGAAACTGGAGAGTCCATACAGAGAGATGATAATGTTGCAGAAAAGTTTCATCGAGTACAGTGGAAGAGGTGAGATTTTGCTCCATTCATTGACTCATTTTTTTGCTGATCCTTTATGGGCTCCTACAGGACTTGGTAGACCACTGAAATCAGTACAGCATACAAAAGACCGGAACAACAGTGAATGCAAGCAATTCGGAACTGAAACAAGTGTTAAGTACGTGCCTGAGAATGGGACTTCCTCAAATGCCTAGCAATCGTTGTTACTGGGAGACCCATATGGATAACCCATTGGTTTTTAACGGTATGGCACGAAACAGATTGGAAAAATTGTTGAGCGTCCTCCACTTCGAAAACAATCTATTAGCAACTATAAACTAATGATAATCCTGGAAAATTCAACATTGTTGAATCAGTTCATAAAAAATTAGTTGAAAGAACTTCCAGAAGAACAACACAGTGCCAATTAAGTAAAGGTTGCCTTTAAAGACAGAAGCATCTTTAAACAGTTCATGCAAAACAAACCTGTAAGGTGGTGATTCAAAATGTGGGGCAGGGAGGGTGTTCTTGCTACTTACATGACTCTGACATTTATCAGGGTGCAGCAGGGAAAAATGTAAAAAGGAAGAGAGAATGAGGGAAGCGGCTCACTTATGAAGTGGCATTAAAATTAACAGACACGTTACAGAAAAACCACAGTTTCAAAGTATACGCCGACAACTTTTTTACAAGCGATATACTTGTTCAGTATCTGTTGAAACGACGTATGTATTTCATTGAACCAGTAAGAGCAAATAGGCTGAAAGACTGTGACCTATCCAACGAAAAAGGCCGAAAGGCGAGAAGCAATAGCATGCCTGGTAGACCACACAGGGCGATTCACTGTAGTCAGGTGGTACGACAACAAACCTGTTACTCTGCTGTCATCTTTCGTTGGTATTGAGCCCCAGAATAAGACAAACAGGTGGGTCAAATCACGAAGAGAATATATGCAAGTGCGAAGACCAGCTGTTCTTTCAGATTACAGCATCTTTATGCGTGGTAATGATCTGATGGACATGATGGACATGCTGCCATCACCACACAAATACCACATAAAATTAAGGACATGGTATTTATACATCTGCTGTGACACAAATTCAAGTTTCGGTAGTCAACAGCTCGCCTAAATACCATAAGGACACGCTTCGTCACCTGACACACTCCCCTGCGCAGATTCTAAGTATAAATTGTGGGTGGACTGATATTGGCAGGGAAAGACAAATCAAAGTTAGAACGCCCAAGTAAAGATGGCATGTCGAAAAAGAAGAAGAGGTTTGCTACAACCGTCCTGCCATTTGTAGACTATCAAAAAGACAAGTATAATCATTGGTTTATGTGGAAGGAAACAAGACGACGATATCAAGACTGCATCATATGTGTGCTGTAAACAAGTGATGTACTATCGTGTTCAAATAAAGACATAAATTTGAATTCAAATAACTGTTTAACAGCATATAGTAACCTAACTGTGCGGAACTGGCATTATACAGGGTGAAAGTATTTAAATCGACAAACTCTGGGAGGTTGTACGGGACATTGAAACAAATATTTTCCCCTAATGTCATTTTTTTCTATGAGGAGTATTTAAACCGGTAGAGGAAGATTTCTCTGGCGGCAAATTATTTAAACCAACAAACACTTTTCCATTTATTTATGACCAAGAGACAACACATTAACACAACCCAATTTCTATTACAGTAGATTTTCAGAAATGTCTCCATTGACATGTAAACAAAGGTTACACCGTCGGATCATGTTCTGTCTGACACGGGAAAAAACCCCAGGAGTATCCTGAATTGTTCCTGCTGCTGCTACTATCCGGGCCACCAGATCCTCTTCTGATGCTACAGGAGTTGCGTAACCAAGGTTGCACATCTCTCCCCACACAAAAAAAGTCCAGAGGGGACATATCTGGGGATCGAACAGGCCATGGTACAGGACCACCTCTGCCAATCCACGTTTCTCGGAACCGTCGTTCCAGGAATCGACGCACACGACGACTGAAATGTGCCGGCGCCCCGTCTTATTGGAACCACATGCGTTGTCTTGTAGGGAGCGGGACGTCTTCCAGCAATTCTGCCAATGCTCTGGCGAGAAAATTGTAATAGTACCTGCATTTTAATGGCATAGGTAGCAGATACGGTCCAATTAAACGGTCCCCAACAACACCGACCCATACTTTAACGAAGAACCGCACTTGATGAGCGCTAGTAACTGTGGCATGTGGGTCATCCTCACTCCAAACATGCGAATTGTGCATGTTGAAGACTCCGTCACGCCCGAACGTTGCTACATCGGTAAACAACACAGAAGATGGAAATGTAGGATGCATTTCACACTGTTCCAGGTACCACTGCGAAAACTGTGCTCTGGGTGGAGAATCAACTGGTTCCAGGTTGTGAACGCGTTGTAAGTGAAATGGACATAACAACTGCTCTCGAAGGACTGTTCTTACATTCGTCTGATTCGTCCCCATGTTACGTGCAATTGCACGAGTGCTGATAGAAGTGCTGCAAGACAGCTTCCTCAAATTGTAGCGTTCTTACCGTGTGACGGCGTCCCCGCCCAGGTAATCTGCAAAATGACCCGGTATCACACAGACGTTGGTACACAGCAGCAATGGTCGTATTTTGCGGGTTACGGCGATTAGGATATTGTTGCTGATAAACCCTCTGTGCATCTCGTCCGTTGTGGTGCGCTACGTAGTACGTAATTCGGCCTCCACCGGTTTAAATAATTCTCATAGGAAAAAATGACACTAGGGAAAAATATTTGTTTTGATGTGCCCTACAACCTCCCAGAGTTTGTCGGTTTAAATACTTTTCACCCTGTATATACACTAGCTGCTGTATGATAATAATCAGTCATTTACTTCATTTATATGTATTAATTAAAACAAATACATTTAAAAGTAAGCTGCATTGAAGTATTATTGTTCAACACGGGTTTCTGAATAAAAATGAGAATAAAAGAGATTTTGCAACTGATGGTCCTTAAACCTACAAATTCAATTCAATTAAAATCTTGACAAATACACCACATTAAAATTTTGCGGAGGAAAATTCTAAATGAGTTAGAATTGCACATGAAGTAAAGAAAAGACGCAATAATAAGAGTTTTTGGTGAAATAAATATCTTGAGACGAAGAATGGTGTTGGGTATTATAAGGTTTCCAGGTGGACATAATGCTTTGGCATGTCTGTGTATTTTAATTAGTGAACACATACACATAACACAAAAGGCAGCTATTTAGAAGACTCACAAAACAGCCGAATGAAAGAATAACACAAATACAGGTTAAACGTGACTCAATAACAAAAAACTAATTATTCGTTGTTATTATTTGGGACGAGGTCACCTTCGGAAATCAGCTCTTTTGAATACCAGCAATCTTGTCCTTAACCCTGTACTTACATTAAAGTAAGCTTTTGTTTCGTCTCCTTCACTACTGCAAGTGACGGTGTAATCCGTCAAATGGACATATTTGAGTGACAGTTAAAACTTATGTTAGTTGTATGTTGTTTAAATGTAGTTGAGTGCTTGGATCTGTTTTTTTTTTTCTTTTTTACGACACACCTTGTGTTTCTTGAGTAGCTAACAACTATTTCCATCAGGGACGTTGGAATACGTGCTTGGGAGAATGTAACAGTTTAATGAAATGTATGCCAATGAACCCGATAAACCACTGTGTTCACCTAGGATCCCTTATTTTCAAGTAAATTTTTTCAGAAGCTAAAACAGAGTTGTTAAAAATTCTCGTTTCCCGTTGAATATGCTGATTACACGAAATGCCACCGATGCGCCCGGATTTCTCAAATGTCAGCGACCGGCCAAGTGGGGTCGCAATGCCGTGGCAAACTTTAAGTCTCACAGCCTTGCTGAAGCTCCTATCTACCATCATCGTTTCTCCCTAAAGGTCGCCACCTGACGAACTCACATTTCCAGCCGCAAGAGCTTAACTTAGCCCGCACTACGAGAAGTGGGACCCCACGCTGCCTCTGAGGACACAGACAAGGTTCAACGTCTTTCGATTGACGTCGGTATGGAATATATACGGATTAACTCACTCCCTGTATTTGCACAGTCGTGTTCTCTCCATGTTGCATCTGAGCACGATAGGGTATTTCTGTGGTTAACAATACTGGACTCACAATAAATAATTATTTTTGTAACTGTAATATCCCAAGCATAATGCAGCTCAATCTAAATAAAAACTGGGCCTTATAGAATTTACTTCGTACGAATATTTCAGAAAGAGTATGCAAATGAGAAACGAGTTAATTTACGTTTGTTGTATGTGATAAATCTAAAATACTGGGTGGTTATGGGAAAAAAGAATATTGTTCCAATTTTTTAACGCCAAAAATTTTAATATGAATCAAAAAATTCACAGATGGTGTAGAAAATTGAATATGTACTGTTTAATAAGTTACTATTAAAGAATAACTTCACTTTTCACGTCTAGTTACTGTTCTTAGAGTTATCAATCGTAAGTCTAGATATACGTATGGTCAACACGGTTATCTATTTCCTTTATGAACTGTAAGAACTATCAACTGTTTTCACAAACACAGTTCATAGCCTCATACACTGCCTCATAAAAAAAAAAAAAAATGAAGCGCCGAAAAAACGTGGTCAGATGTCAATGTAACTTTGTGGACGTACACTCAATCGGTAGGTATGTAAATTACTAGAGTAAAATTTCACAAGTGGAACAGCCGCTGGAGTGTATTAGTGTTGTTCTTGTTTAGTGCTGATACCAGACCTGGTACGGTATATAAAGACAAGAAGTGAGTCTGATGTTGGGTAATCACTATGATGGATACTGAGATACTGCTTACTTGTGTGAGACAGCATTATCAGCACCACACATTCTGAAAGCGGAAGGCATACCACATCGCCAACGTTCCATTTCACCATGCCTTATCACCACAAGGGAGGATCGTCGTATTTTTGCAATAAGCATATCATATCTAAAACTAGTAAAGGAGTTCCTGCAACGTTTTTTGTCATCCCTTCCATGGAAATCAGCAGCTGCCAGCCTAGGGAGTTACCATCCCGTGCTTAGGCTGCTGTTAACACTAGAACACAAACTGCTACGTCTGGATTGCCGTCGTGACCAGGAAAGACGGGATGAGGGTGAGTGGCGTAGGACTGTGTTAAGCGATGAACCACGCATTTGCACTAATCTGTGTGACCACGTCGGCGAATCTAGTGACTACCTGGAGAGGACCCATTCTTCCAATATCTAGGTGAGGTACAGAGATATTACTCATAGTGTGAGAACCCATAACTTCGGGTCACGGCTGGTAGACGGTACTTTGACAATTTGTCACCTACATCTTGCATCACCATGTGCTAACTCTCGTTCAACATCATAGTGGTGCCATATTTCAACAGGAATCTACTCATCCACAGATGAAAATAGTCTGTATGAACGATCTGCGCGATATTGAGGTGTCCGCTGCTATGGCCGAGCGGTTCTAGGTGCTTCAGTCCGGAACCGCGCTGCTGCTACGGTCGCAGGTTCGAATACTGCCTCGGGAATGGGTGTGTGGTGGTGGTGGTTAGTGTTTAACGTCCCGTCGACAACGAGGTCATTAGAGACGGAGCGCAAGCTCGGGTTAGGGAAGGATTGGGAAGGATATCGGCCGTGCCCTTTCAAAGGAACCATCCCGGAATGGGTGTGTGTGATGTCCTTAGGTTAGATAGGTTTAAGTAGTTATGAGTCTAGGGGACTGGTGACCTCAGATGTTAAGTCCCATAGTGCTTCCATTTGAACCATTTTTGATACTGAGGTGCCCCTGTGGTCAGCACAGCCCCCAGGTCTGTTCTCGATAGAACGCTTATGGGCCAAGCGCGGACATCAACACCGGCTTAGTGCCAGTTTCCAGAATTTTAAGGACCAGTTACAGCAGTTTTGATCCATCTTACCTCGAGAGAGGATACAACGACTTTATTACACGCTTCTCCACCGAGTTTTTAATCACTTAAATATCGTTACATACCCTAATACCCAGGAAACTTTCACTGCGTTTCCTCTTCCCCTTATACATGCCACACTGTTTCTGTCAGGCACTGTATTTTCGTTCTCGAGTAGTGTGCTGCCAACTGATCTAGCTGGGAACACCTTTGTGATACATTAAAGGTTTCGTTTGCCATTAGCTTTTAATATTCCTTCCGTACTCTGGTGTCAAATATCAAATGGAATTGCACTGAAAACATTTACTTACTGCTCAGTGTCAGAAGGAATGATGATGTGCACACTTTTAAGCCTACAGTGTAGTGATCATGTTTGCCAAGATAAAGTTGGATTAAACAAATTTTGCTAAAAAAATAGTAGAACTTTATGGCTCAGTGAAAATTCCGAAGCGACAGAAACTTAAAACCTCGTCACTACCTTCAGAGATTACATTTGCTAATTAGTAACAAATTGTGATGCTATAACATCATTTTTGGTGTTCTTGTTAGGTGCTGTTCGCAAAAATTGGATGTATTTGTTAAAACGCGTGCTAATACGGATTTAAGAGGTTGAGAATATTCTCGTTTTGTATTGTAAGAAAAAGATATATGCAGCCATCTATAGAACTACTCAGCAAAGTAGTTATACGACGTTTAATGATGTCAGTGTCAGCGAGCGCTTGGTATATGATCTGTCTGAAAACGTAAACATCCAACACTGAATGTAATCCGGAAGAAAGTATTTGGATAGTCTTCAGCAACTGTAAGTCTGTTAGTTGAAAGAAGCAGCAATTAGTTGAGCAAAAGAAATTTTATTTCCTTACCATTTTCAGGCACGTAGTGCCCATCTTCAGAAGAGTTACAGTCTTCTGAAGAAGGGCACAAGGTGTCTGAATCTAGTACAGAAATAAAATATCTTTTGTGCATCTAGTTGTTGACATCTTGAAATAACATCTGAAGAACATCAGTGATGTTTTTCTTCTACCAGACAGACAAATGTCTCGTGTATACCGAGGCTCATGACGGTACACGTGGTCTTCTGTTATCTGTAGCGGTTCCCTAGCAGTTGGTGCGGTCGTGTCTCACCAGATTGCGTGGCCTGTCCGCCTGTGGTCTTTTGCAGGGCTCACCGTGCACGCTGACATTCGATCCTTTTTTGAGTTCGGACTGAAGGATACAAGTGCAAGGCACATGTGGCAACCAGAGAGCAAACGCTAGTGGCAGAGGAATGCTGGACGGACTAATGAACTTGCTGCTGCCGACTCGCCGATTGGCATCACCAAAAAATTAAAGTTGGTGGTAATGTTTCTGAACACTCGATTTCAACGTTTTTGTGTTCTGCAAACAGTGCCTGGTGTTTCGATGAGACTAATCTTGGCTCGTGTTGCTTGTCTGCCAAAGTTCATCAGTTTCTCTAACGATTGGGTAGAACGACATAGTCTCAGTAGTGTTTCTGTTATCGTATAAGATGTGTGACTAGGCCCCTCTATTGATTTCTCGTCATAAGAGACGCCTTTTGGATTTGGCTTGATTGAGGCTTGTTCTGTCTTTTTGAAACTTAATGAAATTATGCCTCTCATCTTGACTTTTCTAAAGTTAGTAGTTGTAATTTCATTAATTTCTGCTCCGTTTAATATCTGCTCTGTGTTTTCTGCATTTTAACCACTATTTTATTTTATTAGTTAGGACTGATAGTTTTATTACTGTTATTAATTCTGTTCTGTATACTGTGTATACTGAAGAATAGCTGTCTTGTTAATGCAGCAGAGGTCTGATATTTCTGAAGTTTGAATATCCAGGAAATATTATACCTATATGTCCCACTGTGCAAGTCTATTATTATTATTATTATTATTATTATTATTATTATTATTATTATCTGTGCATACACAGTGCTGGTGATTGGAGCTGGCTCTTGGTTGCATGGCCTAAGTTCAGCCTATTGTAAAAATATTTGGGGTTTCACGCAAAATTTGTCTTGTTATTTTTTCATCATACACCTTTTGACAACTAATTAATTCATTTTATTCTAGATACAAAGGAATTAAAGACATTAACTGCCAGTGGACATTGATTTATATCGACGATACAAGGTGAAAATTTGAGTTGCACCGGAAATTGAACCCATGTCTGCCGCTTACTTAGCACATGCGCTGACCGCTACATCATCGGGGTTCAGAACAACAGCATGGACTAGCCTTCCATATATATGTTGTTGTGGTCTTCAGTTCAGAGACTGGTTTGATGCAGGTCTCCATGCTACTCTATCCTGTGCCAGCTTCTTTATCTCCCAGTACTTACTGCAACCTACATCCTTCTGAATCTGTTTAGTGTATTCATTTCCTGGTCTCTCTCTACGATTTTTACCCTCCATGCTGTCCTCTAATACTAAATTTGTGATCCCTTGATGCCTCAGAATATGCCCTACCAACCTATCCCTTCTTCCAATCAAGATGCGCCACAAATTTCTCTTCTCTTCAATTCTGTTCAATACCTTCTCATTAGTTATGTGATCTACCCATCTTATCTTCAGCATTCTTCTGTAGCACCACATTTCGAAAGCTTCTATTCTCTTCTTGTCTGAACTATTTATCGTCCACGTTTCTCTTCCATATATGGCTACACTCCATACAAATACTTTCAGAAACGTCTTCCTGACACTTAAATATATACCCGATGTTAATAAATTTCTCTTCTTCAGAAACGCTTTCCTTGCCATTCCAGTCTACATTTTATATCCTCTCTACTTCGACCATCATCAGTTATTTTGCTCCCCAAATAGCAAAACTCCTTTACTACTTTAAGTGTCTCATTTCCTAATCTAATTTCCTCAGTATCACCCGTTTTAATTCGACTACATTCCATTATCTTCGTTTTGCTTTTGTTGATATATATATATATATATATATATATATATATATATATATATATATATATGTGTGTGTGTGTGTGTGTGTGTGGAGTCTTTCTTTTCGGACATATGATGTAAGATGAGAATTGGGATCTGATGGGAGATGCACTAGGATAGTCCATGCAGTTGTGACCAGACGGCACAGCGGTCAGCGAATCCACCTAGTAAGAAGGAGACCGTTTCGAATCCCGGTCCGGCACAAATTTTCATCTTGCCCCATTGATATAAATCAATGCCCACTGGCAGCTACTGACTTGAATTCCCTTGTGTTTTGATTCATAGTGGCTGCAGGATCACATTAGTGTCTGTTCCTTTGGACATGTCAGGAAGGACAGATACCACATATACGCATGGTGACAATTATTGTACTATATGAAAAAAGTAGTTACAAACTACAGCGTGCATACACTTTATTCGTCATATAAACGTTACTACAGATATTCGATTTGGATTATAATATGTTCGATATCCTTGCCATCATTGGCGATGATGTGGCACAAATGAATAGCGAAATTCTGCATGACCCGTTGAGGTGTCGGGACATCGATGCTGTCGATGACCTTCTGAAAGGCTGTTTTCAGCCCAGCAATGGTTTTGGGGTTATTGCTATACACCTTGTCTTTAAGAATAGCCGCACGAAAAGGAGTCCCATCAGATCCGGAGAATATGGCAGCCAATCGTGGCTTATGCCACTGGCCTCTGGGTACCCCAGACCCAGAATGCGGTGCCAAAGTGCTCCTACAGGGTAACAAACACTATCCTGCTTCGATGGGGTCGAGCGCCGTCTTGCATGAACCACATCGTATCGAAATCAGGGTCTTTGTGGATAATGTGGATAAAATCATTTTCCAAAACCTTCACATACCGTTCGGTATTCACCGTGCTATCAAGGAATACCGCGCCATTATTCCGTGACTGGACATTGCACAACACAGTCACCTGTTGAGGGCGAAGAGACTTCAAGATCGGGAAATACGGATTGCCAGTCCCCCATATGCAACAGTCTTGCTTACTGACGAGCCCATGCAAATGAAAGTGGGCTTCGTCGCAAAACCAAACCATGTATGCGCATACTAGTTCCCATCATGCCCCGCGGCCAACCGTGCAGTTTCAATGTCCTAAAGCAATCCCGTTCAGAAGTTATGACGATTTTATTTCATATAGATCAGTAATTGTAACTCTGTATAATTAAGGCGATGACGGCCAATGATCCCTTCAGTGCAGATTCAAAACAAGCACGAGTTCTTGTAGGAATCGTTGAGATGCCGTGAGTAATGAGGCTAATGAGGAGGGACACTACATCAGTAGTGTGTGGTATAAGCTGAGAATTTGTGTCTGACGAGTTGTGTTGTTGTGATGACGAATGTGTCAAGATGGAGTAGTGGTCAGCGCATATGCCCTGTAAGCAGGTCGCCCACATTCGAATCCTGGTCTGGCACTAGTTTTCAACTTGCCACATGGATATAAATCAATGCTCAGTGGCAGCAAATGTCTTTAATTCCTGTGTCGTGATTTATAGTGGTTCCAGGGTCAAAATGATGTCTGTTCTTTCTGACAAGTCCGAAAGAACAGACAACACATACATATAATTTTATTGTGTTGATGCAGTCCTGACCTGAGGAAGTAAAATAATTATATTTTGGGACACAATTACTTTCTTGGCCTGGCGACTCCCACTGCTAGCTGCTCGCTCCCTACCTCACACAAACTTTTAAATTAATAGACGTCTTATCTATAATAATGTTTACTTACAATATTGCTTTGCTCACATTAACTCCGAGGACGGAAAGTTTCGAAGCACCACTGGCGTTAAGCAGAATCAATAGCGGTGTCCGGCCGAAGGTTTCTAACCGCAGCTAGGAGAATATTCGCAGTATTCCCACATAAAGGGAAAGTCAAACGAAACGATGGAGAACGTGGTCGTCAGACCTTTTACCTGCTTCTTAAAGTTGAATTCTCCAGCGTGAAATAAATGGATAGCACTAAGTTAAAAAGGGAGAACTGCACATAATCAAAGTTAATAGTGATCAGAAGGACAACAAGATGAAAAAGTATCATTTGCGTACAAAAGTGGTGCCAAAGAACCTGTAATATCCTGAAGGCTCAAAAAGTGTGAGAACGAATACAAGCCTAAAGAAACATTATACCTAATAAAAAGTCTTCAAAAAAGGAACTGCAAGGATGCCGCTTGTTTCTTGTCGAAAAATAATCGATGACTGACAGGATAATAATCAGGACAGGTGGATAACATTTCGATTTTTAGTTCTCTGTTTCTAGTGGCCAAGTTTCTAATTGATGAAGCGCCGTAGCGCTTAAACTGTATCAATGACCAAATAATAACAGAATAGCGAATGAAGGAAAACCAATCGTAAAAAAGTGTTTGTATAGATGTGGTTGGCGAGTGGTTTTTTGCTGGGGGTTGGGTGGAGGCAGGCCGATGTTGTTAAAGTCTTTTGTTAATAATAAATAAGCGCTGTGCAGCGTTGCTGCAATAACCAGGGGCATTGAGCACTGGACGAGACACGCCAAAAAATGGCTCTGAGCACTATGGGACTCAACTGCTGAGGTCATTAGTCCCCTAGAACTTAGAACTAGGTAAACCTAACTAACCTAAGGACAGCACACACATCCATGCCCGAGGCAGGATTCGAACCTGCGACCGTAGCGGTCTCGCGGTTCCAGACTGCAGCGCCAGAACCGCGCGGCCACTTCGGCCGGCTGAGACACGCCACTGTAAGCATTTCTCGAAGAGGCGGCCCCGTAGCAAATGGTCTTGATATCGGCAATATCACCCTGTCAGCAGTTGCCGCGTCAGGATTCCGTGACGGCGTCCCAGCTTCGTGTGGCCGGAGTGAGTTGGATCAGGGTCCAGCCTAGAGAGAGATGGCGGTGTTACCCTAAATGATGAATCCTGGACCAGTGGCTGCGGTGCTGCGTCTGGTGGCGTCAGTCCATCAGATGGCGGCTTGATCACCGGCAGGCTCTTGACAGACTCGGTGCCTGAGTGACGGCGACTTGTAACTAGGCTGCCAAGCTGTGGTCCCTGCATTGGCTTGCCGTCACAAAGTGCAGATGGACAAATGGCATTGATGCAGCGCCCAGTTGTGCCGATCACCGGCTCATCTACCCCAGTGGGACACAGGGTGATTCCATGGTGATGGAGAAGAGAAAATCTGTCAAATTGATATATGAGAGCCGGCCGCTGTGGCGAGCGGTTCTGGGCGCTTCAGTCCGGAACCGCGCTGCTGTTACGGTCGCAGGTTCGTATCCTGCCTCGAGCATAGATGTGTGTGATGTCCTTAGGTTAGTTAGGTTTAATTAGTTCTAAGAGTAGGAGACTGATGATCTCAGATGATAAGTCCCATAGTACTTGGAGCCATTTGAACCATCTGATATATGAGACCCTGTCCCGGAAACGACAGAGTCGAAAGTTATAAGTGAAATTCGTTCT
This sequence comes from Schistocerca piceifrons, assembly GCF_021461385.2. NCBI lineage: Eukaryota > Metazoa > Arthropoda > Insecta > Orthoptera > Acrididae > Schistocerca > Schistocerca piceifrons. Next base: position 450,754,660 of record NC_060140.1, on the reverse strand, counting down.
GATGCCTCTGAAAATGGAGTACAAGTACTAGTACTGTTGTTGTTAAGATTGCAGGGAAGGCAACTTTCGGCGGTGGTAGTGGTAGCATGGAGCGAAACAATAAAAAAAATGCCTGGTTAATATAGGGTCGAAAATGTATACCTTAAGACCTACGAGCACATGTTCATCTTCGCCACTGTGAAACACATCTCGTCTGCTGCAAGTTCTTTGGTTCCCACATTTTTGGATGATATAGAATTGACAGAAATAAGAAGGAAATGTCAATTAAACAGAGGCTCTAAAATGCATACCTTAAGAACCACTTGATATGTGCATTAATCTTTAATTATGAGTAGCAAATACACGGCGTGAGTAACCGCATCATCCATTCCAGTGAAGTCTACAGGTGCACGTGATAAAATATTAAGTTAACGTCTGTGTAAAAGATCTCAACTGGAAGCACCCTATGGAAAGTAATTGGGAATATTCTTATAATTATATAATTTATTTCTGTGAAAAGCTCACCAAAATTCTTTAATGACTATACCGTTTTCTACTGACTACTAATTATCAATACACCACAATTACATTCTGGTAGTCGGCAAGTCAGAACATGTCTGGTCGTCAGACCACGCCAAAAGTCAACATTTCCATGAGTGCATTGTATGTTGTGATGGATTTCTTAAAGAACTTCAGTGAAACAGACTTTATTGTTAAGTGTCACATACCGACTCATGACCTCAAGCCGTAACGTGGCAAACAAATAATCAGTCAAGACGTGGTTGTTAATGGCCGTAGAATTTCATGTGCCTCACGTAAATCACACGTCTTCGTGCTTGTAGAAGGCCTTGAAACGAAAAAGGGGTCCTGAAACTGCGAGGAGAACTTGTTTTCATGTAATATCTGCGAAAATCGCCGTGCTCATACCGAAATGTTACAACTAAATAAAAGTCGTGGGTAATACTCGAAAACACAAGCCTAAAATGGTGGAACAACTGAAGGCAATTGACCCACTTGAGCCACTAAAATTGAAGTATAAAAAGTTACTATCATTTTCTTGACTGTTTTCCATTTTTGGTAAACAGAGTATATGGGAAATGTGTGACAGTTCACAGGATAAATAAGGAAACCCTTAAAAATGTCAGAATAACATATGGCAATAGCTGTCGTAAAGATATGAACACAATTGCTGAATTTTACCTCTCCGTCCATTTCAATACAAACGAAGACTAATCACTTTAGGCCGGCCGAAGTGGCCGTGCGGTTCTAGGCGCTGCAGTCCGGAACCGCGAGACCGTTACGGCCGCAGGTTCGAATCCTGCCTCGGGCATGGATGTGTGTGATGTCCTTAGGTTAGTTAGGTTTAACTAGTTCTAAGTTCTAGAGGACTAATGACCTCAGAAGTTGAGTCCCATAGTGCTCAGAACCATTTGAACCATTTTGTAATCACATTAACAGCCGGTCACTGTACGCTGCGTATGGCAACCAAAAATGGCTCCCATGAATTTTCGTCTATCATTTAGAAATTTTTCTTATAAGTCCTAAATCAGAGCTACGGTAATTTTTTGATAGTATCAGTTTCAACAAATCGTAGTGATTGCAGATGACATTCTCTAATTGCACTCGATCTGAGGACATCAACAAATATAAATATTGAACGTATAAATATAAATATTGAACGTCCTAATGAAACGCAGGAAGACGATTTTCGGAATTAATATTTTATCTTTAAAATAGGTATGCTGTCGTCTTACTCCAATTAATAGAACAAATTTTCAGTTCATCGGTTATGAACATACCCTGAGGGAAGACCCACCAGCGTCGAAACATGTTTGGAATGTAATTAAAAGTGTAAATAATCGTGTTTGAACGTGGAAGATTTCCGATTATATGTTTTCTCTCATAATTATTGTGCAGATGTTAATAAGCGACTTTTGAGACACTGCGTGTAGCAATGCGGAAGTTTCACTGCAATGTAGATGTTTCGTATAGTGGTAAAACAAGATGTATGGAGAATTACAACGAAAAGGTATGATATATGGGATGAGAAATTTGATATTTGGAAGAGTTTACTATTCTGTTAATTTTCGAGTAACGAGTTATGTTGTGATTGTTGATCTAAATGTCTGTCTGTTTATATGTGTTTGTGGAGGATATCTATGAGGTTTTGGCGGATTTCTTGTTGATATTGATAGAAAGAGAAATTTTGTCGTTTGCAAAACACATAGATTTGACACATCGGATTTAAGTAGCCTCATTAAATCCGTACTTATGGCGTAGTTTTCAACGCAAACCCCCTTCCTATAACAGAGGGTCTCGAAATGAGGATGAGCGTAACAGAACTCCAACATGCTTTCAACTGTTTCATTAAACAGATGACTGATGGCTAACTCTCCACTGGCTAACGCAAACGCATAGATACTTCAGACGCAGTATAAACAAAATTACCTAAATCTGAGCAATCTTTGCCCTCAACTGTATCACGTGGGTACAAGTATCATCTACATTTGGAGATTGCGGATGAGAATGTAAGAGTTCTGTAGCCCTTTCGAGAGAAATGGAACTCTTTTGCAGAGCTCATTATAACTCGAAGCGCTTTGAATGAAGTAGCGAACTACTGAATGTTTACACAGCAGTCACGTACGCGGAGGAAGCTGAATATTCTACTTCTGACTTCAGACGCGTTTTTCCGCAGCTGAGTGTACCATTTCCTGGTAATGGCTGTTGTATTGGCGGAGTTCTTGATTTCTTTTGTGTGGATGTTCTTCATAGCGCAGAATCACAGCGTTCAACGGTAACACACTGGTGTCCAGAATTAAAGCGACAAACCGATATTTCCCCGTCCTGTGACTAATCCACGACATAATCATACTAGGTGTCACGGTCGTGTTCTGCACCGAAGATGGCGTACCGGTCAATAGATAACCAAGCCAATGATGACATCAGCGGACCTATGAAACGAGGTAGTGTTTACCATGTAGCCCCAAAACCACAATCACAGGGTACACAGACCCAGACGGTGCGGTATCGCACAGAGTTGATGATGCCTACCACACCCTTTGCGGTGGGGGCCCATAGAAAGAAAGGAAACAGGACAGTAACGAACTGATTTGGCTCGTTGGCTTAATGTGAATCGGTCTATTGTTTCTCGGATATGGAGACAGTTTATAGAAACCGAAACTGTATCACGAGGACCAGGGGAGGGCCGACCACGTGTGACTTCGGAAGAGAAGGCTGTTATTTGGCTATAAGGGCACGACATTACAGCCTCAGTACTGCACGGTCTGCTGGCATATGAAGTCGCAGGATGGACTGAATGTGTTGTATCGAGGCAAACGGTATGCACAAGACTTAAGCAGAGTGGCGTTTATTATTATAGATCTGCTGTATGGTTACCTCTGATGAGTCGTCGCGGCTTTATTTTATTTATTTAGCGTATGGATCATAACATCACAGTAAAAATTACAGAAACAACACGATAAACACAGCAATAAATAATAGTTTGTATATGACACCACCAATTGTAAATTTACACTCACAGAAGAGCAATCACAAACAAACGTCCAGCTTAGATAATATATAGTCGATTGCCTCTTGGGTCGCCATTAGGAAATCCTGTGGGTCACCCTCATATGCCCTTAGTGGGCATTCCTGCACGATGTGTTTGACCGTCTGTCTCTCAGCGCCACAGTCGCAAGCGGCCGAAGGAAGTTTACCCCATCTGTGTAAGGGGTCGGCGCATCTCCCACAGTTGGTTCTGATGCGATTAAGAGTTGCCCAACTTTGTGAGGGCAATCGAATCCGTTTGGTTTACTAAAGATGCATGGCGTACTGTGGCAGTTTGCTGCTGTTCTGCTCTCCCATTCCTCTTTCCATCGGTCATTTATTTTAAAGTTGGTTTGGTGCAGCACCTGGGCGGTCTTTAGTGGAGGATGCCTAGACTGGATTCGGTTTCCTTGGATGTCGTGAGTATCTTCATGGATTTTTTTATTGGGGATTGGTCATGATTTTTTTGAAATTCTTTAACCAGAGCTTGTTCTTGGCGCAGGTTAGGAGGGGCTATGTTACTGAGAACGGGCAGCCACACTGCAGGTGTTGGCCTGATTGTGCCTGATATAATATGCATTGTTGCATTAAATTGGCTATCTACCACGTGTGTGTGTTTGCTGTTGAGCCACACTGGGGCACAGTATTCTGCCACTGGATACACCAAGCCAAGTGCGGATGTTCTTAAGGTAGATGCTGTGGAGCCCCAAGTGGTGCCACAGAACTTCTGCAATATGTTGTTGCGTGTTTTAAGTTTCGCTGCAGTTTTCGTCAGGTGTTCTTTGAATGTTAGTGTCCTATCTACGGTAACCCCAAGGTACTTTGGGTGTTTGTTGTGATTTAGTATTTTCACGTCTAGATATACATGTAGCTCTCTGTTGGCCACTTTGTTGTTCAAATGGAAGGCAGATACTTCCGTCTTTGTAGCATTAGGTTGTAGCCCCCATTTTCTAAAGTACTCACTGAGAATCTCTAGGTCACTCGTAAGGATATCTTCGGCAGTTGCGGCACGGCACGCTTCTTTTTACCGCCCTGCCAGTGTCCAGCAATGTTCATTTGTCTAGCTAAAAGCTGTAGTAGAAAATACTAGAGCACTACTGTCTATTGCAGGTCGCAACATACATAGAATTGTCCGGTAAACGGGATGTGGCTAGCTACCGAAATAAAAGTTTTAACTTGGCAATGTAAATTTTCAGGTGTATTTTTACGATAAAGATCACCGTTAATACTGCCAACTCCGTACTAAGTGGCAACACAATGTAAAGTTCACACGCACACCACAATCACACGCGTAGCCAGTTTATGGTATTTACAACCGTTACCGAAGTTATTAGAGTTCACCGGATCGTTTAGTTATGAAAATACTCGCTCAAAAGTTGTGCACTCTGCTCTACAGGTAATACCTGTTCCAGTATTAGATCGCACAACACGCCACGCGGTTTTAACTAACAGTCAAAAGCAATAATTCTGATATTCCGTCCGAAATTCCACATGACTTCCACTATACAGTTCACTTAAATACACTTTGTACTAGTTCGCGAACTCGTAATTAGCATTTTTCTGCGATTTTACAGTACTTTCGTCGGAGCTGCTTTTAATGATATGTTACTAGTAAAAACCATCAGACCCCCCCCCCCCCCCCAACTAGATCACACCAAAGGCTTTGTTCCCAGCCTAGATTGTCGCGAGCCTGCATTTTTCTGATTGGCTGATATCACAAACAGCAAATCAGGTTGCAATATTATCCCACTCTAACCCGCGCTTTACTTCAATGACCAATCATAGTAAAACATTTCTTTCTATGGCAATTACTACATAAATAAATTTAGAAAATTATCAAATATAAAATTACTCCTTCTGAGATTAACGATTAATTTGTGTTCTACTCACGATTTATTAGTACCATAACACTCACACTGCTAATTACTACACATATAAAACAATTATAATTATGCAAATACATTAAATATTAATCAAATATAACTTTACAACATTGTTTTGACTACGACTGCTAGCACTGTCCGTCAACTGCTGACCTCTGCCACCTACTAGTACAACTACGTGCAGCTCTGTAACTCAGGTCTATGTCAGCTGGTGACATCTGTCGATGACTCATGCCTATAACGATATCGTCCTAACAAGTGACAGGAGCGATGCGAAGGCGCTACATCTCACAGTTTCTATGTTTCTGTGGGCTGTTTCCAGAGCCCGGTCGTCAGCATAAGCAATTTTGCGCGATCTGGTTGCAGGAATGTCAGCGATGTAAAGGCTGAAAAGAAGGGGCGCAAGGGCAGAGCCTTGTGGGACTCCATTATTGAGTTTCATCTATTTACTTCTCTCATTCCCCATTATTTGGAAGGTTCTATTTGACAACATATCGTCAATGAGATTGGTTATCCTCTTGCAGGGGACGGCACATATTAATTTGTACATGAGTCCCTGTTTCCAAACTGTGTCATAGGCTGCTGTTAGGTCTATGAATGCTGCAGCTACTTTATGTTTCTTCTGCAATCCCGCCTCTACATATGTTGTCAGTGATAGGACTTGATCTGTACAGCAGCTATAGGGACGGAATCCTGCTTGTTCGATAGGGATTTTTTTCAATACAGTTTGGCCTATTCTGTTGAGGAGCAGTCTTTCTAGTAATTTATAGACCATACTGAGAAGGGCAATGGGGCGGTAACTTTCTGGTCTATCGCCTGGTTTACTAGCTTTCAGGACTTCGATGATCTTTGCTCGTTTAAGTGAGGGAGGAATGTTACCCACTTGGAGAATGTCCGTAAAAAACTTAGCCAGCCATTGTTTTGTGTAGGCTCCGACATGTATGAGGAACTCAGGGTGGATACCATCGAAACCCGGAGCATTGCCTGTTTAACCTTCTTCAGGGCATTGGTAACCTCCTCGATATGAATATCTGATGAGTATTCTGAGTCCATTGCACGGGTCCTTTTTAATGTTTTTAAGTCATTCTTCACTTTTGTTGTATGCTTTCTATCTCGTGGGGCTCTAGACGCAGAAATATGCGGGATGCAACCTTGTTGGGAGATATTTCGTCCTTTCTATGTTCAGGTGGATTTGCGGCTCCAAGTTTACGCAGTAGGGACCAGGCTTGTCGGCTTGACTTTGAAAAGTTTAGATTTTCAACAGTATTCTCCCATTATTGCCGTCTAATAAAGTTGATGTTATGTAATATTTCATCCGTTATTTCCCAGTCCCCATTCTTGAAGAACTCCGCGTACAGGTCATCGCATATCCCAGTCCAACCGGGAATGTATGTTTTGCAGTACCCTCTTGGGATGGCTGTTTTCGCAGAGCTAATGACCGCTCCCGCAAAGCTCTCATAGCTCTTGCTGGTTGGAAGGATCCAGCTCAAGTATTATCTAGTTGTTCAGAGAATTTTGTCCAGTCAGCTTTTGTAAAATTCCTCCTTAGAGGAGGATAAGACCTTATTATCGGGATGGATATACCGATATTAATAAGCACAGGGCGGTGCTGGCTATGAGGGAAGTCCGTCAGGACCCTTCTAGAGGCTGTCAGTGGTTTATCGTTTGTATCCATCGAAACAAAGCACAGATCCGGGTTATAGTCGCAGTTCCATGCGGCTGATCTGAATGTCCCTCGGTCCTTGGCATCAAAGACCAGATATGTATTTTGTTCCTCGGACCAGTCGACCAGCATGTCTCCATTGCTATCATTCGTACTGTATCTTTACATTTCGTGGTGACTATTATAGTCCCCAACGTATATGCTTGGGTGTGGGTGGATCTTTATTACTTCAGCCGCTTGCAGTAGCAGGAGGTTTATAGATGGTTGTTACTGTAACTTCTCCTATTTTGATGACAACTTCATGGAGGCTTCAACTAGAAAGGCGTCTTCTACGTCCCCACGCACATATGTCGCAACCCCATAGTGTCTGTCATACGTGGCTCCAAGTAGATCATATTCCAGTATCCTTCCTCTAGCTTCAAGTTGGGCTCTATTTTCAGCATGAGTTTCCTGTATGGCTACCAGTTCAATGTCGCTATCGAATAAAATTCTCTGCAATACTTGACATTTTGCTCTGCTTATGCCCTCAATGTTGAAAGGGCAGATTCGGATGCATGGTCCGAGATCCTTAGTCAATTGGTCCCTAAGAGGACCGTTGTATGTATCATGCATAGCGCTTTGTCTGTCGTTTCATTGTGTTGTGGGGCAGGAATTCTTCGTTCGGTCTGCCGCCAGTTGTGTTAGTTCATTTAGCGTTACCCAGGGTGCACCACGTGGAGGCGAACTAACGTCACGGAAGAGAGCGTCTAGTGTTGTGTTGTGAACGTACCACATGAACGGTCGAATAGTGGGACATCGTTTTTTTCACAGATGAGTTCCGATTTGGTCTGGTGAGTCATTCTCGACGGATTCACATCTGGAGGGATCGTGGAACACGATTTCGGAACCTACATATTGTGGAAAGAGACCGATATCTTGGCGGATCCCTAATGTTGTAGGCACGGATTATGTTTACCACACGAACCCTACTTTTCGAAATTGTATTGGTGAATCGGTAACATTTAACTGATGTCAGGTATTGTGACGAGATCTTAGGACTTCATTTGTGGTTGTTGCGAATTGCTGTGTGCCCAGACTTCGTGCTGATGAACGATGATGTTCGACTTCATACAGCACGAATGATTGATATTTTCCCGGAAACGGAAGATGTTGCACGCATGGCGTTTCCTGCTCGCTCTACCGATTTGAATGCTGTAGAGCATGTGTGGCATACACTAGGGAGACAGGCTGCATCACGTCAGCATCCGCCAAGCCCTCTCCAAGACTTGTGAGCAGCTCTGCAGGAAGAGTGGGCGTTACTTCCTCATAATGAGACTGATGACATCCTTTACTGCACGCTCCGTCGCTGTCAGGCCCATATTGGTGCCAGAGTTGATCCCACTCCATACTGGGCACATTAACGAGTTACCGGAATATGTGTGCAAACCAGTCAAACTGGAAAAAACGAAGAACATCTTTGTCTACCGTTATGCATGTTGCAGTTCCTTGTGTTCTGTATTCATTACATTGTTTCTACTTTACTGTGACCTGGTTATACTGTTTTGTGGCAAAATAAACGCAATCTTGCAAAATTTCCTTTTGTTGATTTAATTTCGAACACCAGTGTATTTCGCATATCTTCTGGGGAAAAAATTGGTTTTCAGTGTCGTTCGTTACACACAATCAGCAATTATCAGAGTTCTGAGTTATGTGGAGATCTCCCTGTTGCTGGTTCTAGTGTGAACGTTGTAACATGATTAGTCTTACTCATCGACGACAAACTCTGCCACCTGTAGAGTCCGAGTCGTGAGTCGGTTTTTTTGGTAGAAAATGAGATTTGTAATCTTTTTTCATCTATGAATCAGATTTCACATATATTACCCGAATTTAGAAGAAATATTGGATGTTTATGAATGGACAATAATGTTATCACAGACATGTGACATTTAGGCGGTACATTACCATCACTGAAAGAAACTGATAACCAAATTATGATCAGCAAAGTGGCCATTATTATCCAGAAATATTGTTGCTTTGTGATTCATGTGACATGCAGTCCAAAGACTGGTTTGATGCAACTCTCAGCGTAAGCCAATCATGTGGAAACTTCATTTCTTGAACATTATTGCTTACTATAGTCAAATCGTGGCCTTTCGCTAGAATATTTAGCTTCCACACGTTCCTTCTTGACTATTCCCTGATGTACAACTAAATACTAAAAATTTCCTATCACTGTTAATTCTTCCATATTGTTACAACAATTGGTGATGAATTAACTTTTCTTCGGCGTTACGAAAGTGACGATGCACTCTTTTACGGAACTGTGGAGGGTAATCTACGGAAAATTATGATACATGTTAGAATATAATCGTGTTCTACCAACAACATTTGATTCACTCGATTTTAAAGAGCACAATTTCTTGCTTTTACTCATAGTTGGTGACGGTTTTTGTGCTACTCTTCAACAATTTCGTTGGTGTGTGTAGCCCTGCTGCAGAGGACAGCGCTGAAACAGTAATTTTCTAATTCATAATAATGTACGCTCCCTTTCTAGTGCAGAAGAAACGGATTTCATTACGTCTAGGAAATGCACAGTCACACAAGCAACCTTTAAGGTTCTTTACTTGGCAGTATGGGGCACCCAAAGATTTCTGCTAAATACTTTGTGTACGATAGAGTTTCCAAAAAGCTTTATATATTCGTTTGGTGCTTGATGTTCTGGCTACCAACTATATATAAGAAAATACTGCCCTAACATATTTCGAAATACGGCAAAAGCCTCAGTCCTCAGAACAATTAAAAGGAGAAAAACAAGAGTATTAGTTTAAAGGAATTAGTGTGAGTGTGTGTGTGTGTGTGTGTGTGTGTGTGTGTGTGTGTGTATTTTAGCAGAATTGTTAGCAAACATCTACGTATGATCCAAATTTCTATATTTACGCCTTTCATATTTACACTAAATGCGTCAGATCTTTCGTAAGAACACTGGAATTATGGATGATGTTAGGCAATGACACGTTCCAAATACAGTGATGTCCAAAATTAAAGTAACAAACCGAAATTTTGCAAGGTTACGTACATATTGACGCAAGACATTATAAACGGGTGCTAATAAAGTGGAAATCGTGTGATGAATACAGAATGTAAACAACTGCAACAAGCATAACAGTAGACGAAAATGTTCTTCGCTCTTTTCCAATTTAACAGATTTGCACACACATTCCTACAACTGCTTAATTTGCTCAGTATGGGGTGTGACCACCTTTGGCATCAATACAGGCGAGATAACGACAGGACTTGCTATGAACGATGTCGTCAATCTCATGTTGAGGCAATAAGGCCTGTTCTTCCAGCAGAGCTGCTCGCAAGTCGTGGAGAGTGGTTGGTGGATGCTGACGCGATGCAACCCGTCTCCCTAGTTCATCCCAAATGTACTGTGTGTGATTCAAATCGGGAGAACGAATAGGCAACGCAATGCACGCAGTATCTTCTGTTTCCAAGAAAACATCAACATCCTGTGCTCTATGAAGTCGAACATTATCGTCCATCAGTACGAAGTCTGGGAGCAGAGCACCTTGTATTGCAACAACCACAAATTAGGTCCCAAGATCTCGTCATGATTCCTAACATCAGTTAAATGTTACCGATTCATCCGTACAATTTCGTAAAGAAGGGTTCGTGTGGTAAACATAATCCCTGACCACATCATTAGGGATCGGCCACGATATCGGTCTCTTTCCACAATGTTTGTGTCCCGAAATCGTGTTCCACGTTCCTTCCAGGAGCAAATCCGTCGAGAATCACTCTCCAGACCAAATCGGAACTCATCTGTGAAAAGAACATTGGCTCACTGTTCGACCGTTCGTGTGGAATATTCACGACACCACTGTCCTTGGAGAAGTCATGACAAACTGTAATCAAAAGCGGCAAGTTTATATGGAGCAATGATACAAGAGCCATGATATATTTTCCATCTTAAATTGTGAACACACACTAACCTTAATTTATATTACTCCCCCCGAAACATGAAAGAAAGAAAAAATACTAGGCCAGTTTGCGACTGTAATTCATTAGTCTGTTGTATCAAAATCGTAGGACTTGGTAACGAAGGAAAATAAATGATGTCTCCTAACTGGTCGGCGGTGGAAGTTACTAAACATTACGACAGCGACAGTATTAAGAAGCAGACACGAATAAAATCCACGGAAGTCAAATGAAAAACTGCAGGGAAGACTGAGGAACAGCGACTCTAAACGGGGGTAATGCGACATCTGTGGATAGAAAGTGTCAGAAGGACGCAGTCTTATCCACGATTATTCGGATGCGACAATATTCTGCAAACGACATTTCAGTCTTTATGCAGAAGTTCGTGGTTTGTGAAATTCTTTTTAAAATTATTCGCTGTCCCGCTCAATCATATTCTGATGATAGCTGGTGACGGCCGAAACATGTCACAACCATTCGAAATGATGACTGTGGCTCGTAATGAATTATTTTTGGGAAGAATGTCATTCTGGCAGAGAAGTAGGACGAATCGGCATTCTCTGAAATTATTGCCACAACGAACTAGAATGAACAAGTGCTAACACTGTGACTGCTTCTAGCTGTAAGAAAGCTTATTTAGCGAACAGAGTGTAAAGGTGTAGTTATACGGAGCCCATATAAATATTTTTCCTCCTTTTATCATTATGTTTTATACATTATAGTTCGTAATAAATGTCACTACATTCAAATATTACAAATACATCTGCTCAAGTATTTCATTGTATCATTACAGGTTTTTGCTATGAGAGAGCTTGTTTCGACTATCGACTCTGAACAATCGATTCGTTGGTTCAGTGACGAGAGACGAGGACTGGTGACGCCACTGTGTACTTATTACAAAAATGAAATGAAATGGTAACTCCGGAGATGACAGCCAAAGAAGTCTTGCTGTGAAATCAAATGGTAACCCCGACCGTCATACCTGGCTCTCAGGCCGTATGGCGTGTGTCCTTATTACATGGCTTTCGGGGCGTCACCAGACTTTACTCTCATTGACTGGATGATGATGATGATGATGTATGGGTTGAGGGGCGCTCAGCTACGTGGTCATCACCGTGATTGACTCCAGCAGAAATGCCTTCAGTGATGAGTCACGCTTTGAAATGGATTCGATGACCACCAAAGATTTGTCTGGAGACGCCCTGTACAGATGTGGGATGACAACCTGACTCGATCGCCACACGGCCCGACAACCATAAGTCTGGGGTGCAAAATGCCTTTGGTTGTGAACCGTGGCACCTTACAGCACAATACTTCGTCAACGACACTGTAAGCCCCATTTTGTTACACTTCGTGGCAAGCCATCCTGTGTTTACATTTCTGAAAGGTATGCTACTGGCCATTAAAATTTCTGCATCAAGAAGAAATGTAGATGATAAACGGGTATTCATTGGACAAATATATCATACTAGACCTGACATGTGATTACATTTTCACAATTTCGGTGCATAGATCCTGAGAAATCACTACCCAGAACAACCACCTCTGGCCGTAATAACGGCCTTGATGCGCCTGGGCATTAAGTCAAACAGAGCTTGGATGGCATGTACAGGTACAGCTGCCCATGCACCTTCAGCACGATACCACAGTTCATCAAGAGTAGTGACTGGCGTATTGTGACGAGCAAGTTGCTCGGCCACCATTGACCAGACGTTTTCAATTGGTGAGATATCTCGAGAATGTGCTGGCCAGGGCAACAGTCGAACATTTTCTGTATCTAGAAAGGCCCGTAAAGGACCTGCAACATGCGGTCGTGCATTATCCTGCTGAAATTTAGGGTTTCGCAGGTATCGAATGAAGGGTAGAGCCGCGGGACGTGACACATCTGAAATGTAACGTCAGCAGTTCAATGTGCCGTCAATGCGAATTAGAGGTGACCGAGACGTGTAACCAATGGCACCCCATACCATCACCCCGGGTTATACGCCAGTATGGCGATGACGAATACACGATGTCGATGTGCGTTCACCGCGATGTCGCCAAACACGGGTGCTACGATTATCATGCTGTAAACAGAACTTGAATTCATCCGAAAAAATGATGTTTTGCCATTTGTGCACCCAGGTTAGTCGTCGAGTACACCATCGCAGGCGCTCCTGTCTGTGATGCAGCGTCAAGGGTAACCGCAGCCATGGCCCCCGAGCTGATAGTCCATGCTGCTGCAAACGTTGTCGAATTGTTCGTGAAGATGGTTTGTCTTACAAACGTCCCCATCTGTTGACTCAGGGATCGAGACATGGCTGCACGATCCGTTACAGCCATGTGGATAAGATGCCTGTAATCTCGACTGCTAGGGGTACGAGGCCGTTGGGATCCAGCACGGCGTTCCGTATTACCTTCCTGAACCCACCGATTCCATATTCTGCTAACAGTCATTGGATCTCAACCAACGCGAGCAGTAGTGTCGCGATACGATAAACCGCAAACGTGATAGGCTACAATCCGACCTTTATCAAAGTCGGAAATACTTTTTATATGGTACTCATTTCTTCTCCATACACGAGGCATCACAACAACATTTCACCAGGCAACGCCGGTCAACTGCTGTTTGTGTATGAGAAATCTGTTGGAAACTTTCCTCATTTCAGCACGTTGTAGGTGTCGCCACCGTCGCCAACCTTATATGAATGGTCTGATAAGTTATTAATTAGCATATCACAGCATCTTCTTCCTGTCGGTTAGATTTCTCGTCTGTAGCACGTAATCTTCCAGTAGTCTAATACCCCCTTGAGTACGGCAAGAGTTTCTACTGCTTGTGTTTGTGCTTGAGGCCAGCAAGTCGCCGGATCTCTTCCCAGTTGAGCACGTTTGGCACTCAATGTGTAGGGCCCTACAAGCAGCTCCCGGGTTTGACGATCTAATGTTTTGAAGATATAACACCCCCACTGGATAGAATTTAGCACGATATCCTTCAGGTGGACATCCAGAACTCTGTTAATCAATGCCAAGTCGAGCAACTACTTGCGTAAGAATCAGAGGTGGCTGAACACGTTGTTGACTTGCTCAATTTTTTAAGTTCTTTCTCTTTAATTAATCATTCAATTTCTCTGTGGATGTACATCACTCCTACCGAGTTCCATCCCATTCGAATAATTCCTTCGTGTTGCGCTTTTTGTATTATTTTTTGTATTTGTGCGATATAATTAACAGATTCATCGATTTTTATTCTCTAAGTACGTTATTCTCTTTTCCATTTAGGATTACTATTACCAAATACAAATACTAATATGAGGCTGAAAGGGATGAAAGTTATGTTACGCTCAGTCTCTGTAATTACAATTGTATCCCTTGAACAATCACGTTCTAGTGTTCCCAACTCTTTTTATCTCGGGAAGGATTGTTTGTAAGGAACGTCTAACAAAGACTGGACGTGCACAAGCAGCAACGTTAATATACGACGTAACTCTGAGAAACAGCATAATTAAGTTTCATACACGTCTTTCCCGCTTCTTTATTCTGTGGCTGCAAGAAGTAACCCGGATGAATATGACGTCATCATGACTAATTGCGGTCGCCAGTCGTAAGTGGTTGGCGCAGCGTTGTGTGTGCTGTAAGAACAAAAAAGAAGGGGGGAGGGGGCGTTTTCTGGGCTAACTAAGTCAGTTCGCAACCTCCACGACACTATATGGTGTTTCTTCCGCTCGGTCGTAGCTAATGGTATTTCCAGATCCGCTTTTATTACAAAGCAGTAGAATATACTAAGTTAAGGGAAGACTAGTTTGTAACGCTCGCTTAATGTTATGTTACAGTAAGTATGATTTACATAAATCTGCAACATGTGAACAATTCTGATACATATCCACACTTCTCCCTTTCTTTATAGTGTGTAGTATAACAAAAGTAGAAACCGTTTAGGAAAATAAGGACATTCCTTTATACTCTTATCTCGGACACTAAGACAACAGTAGCAATGGATCACAATTGTAGTCAACTCATGCAAATAGCTGAATGTAGCAATTTGTAGTAACATGAAATGGAATGACGTTATATTTTCAGTCGCAGATAAAACGTTTACCAGACTTCGGTTCATTGGTAGGATACTCTACAAATGCGATCAATCAACAATGCAGATTTCTTACAAAACACTCGCGCGGCTCAGTCTAGAATATTGCTAAAGTGTGTGGTAACCACACCAGATGTGATCAAAATGGGGTATTGAAGAAGTACAGTGAAGGATGTGAGAATGCTAAGAGGTCTGTGTCTCGCGTGAAAGAGTCACGAAAATGTTGACAGGCCTTAACAAGCAGAAGCTTAAAGGAACTAGTCAGCAATCCTTTGTTATTCTGCTTGTAAAGTTGCAGCAACCAGGGTTAAATGCGAATTCAAGGTATATATGATAGTCGCCTAAGTACGTTAGTTTAGTTACAGTTCACACAGAGATGTTTAAGCTGTAATTGTGCCAGCACTCTACGGGATGTTTGTTTTGAGAGAAATAAATATCTCGAAAACGACGCATCGTCCGGAAAAAAACACCACTCCGTCGTAGACGGTGCCAACTTCGTATTTTCTTTCGGGAATACGCGTCCAGCCATCCAGATTTACGTTTTCCGTGATTTCCCTAAATCGCTCCAGGCAAATGCCGGGATGGTTCCTTTGGAAGGACACGGCCGATTTTCTTCTCCATCCTTGACACGATCCGAGCTTGTAGTGCATCTCTCGTAATCTCGCTGTAAGGGTGGCTAGGAGTTGCCCAGGTTGTAGCACAGACAGATTCCCCTTTACTACATATTATCTTTTCATCTAGAACATTTTTTTAGTACGACACAGCTTTTCGAAATATTTAGCTGTCTCAAATTAAAACGAACACCATGTAAATGGGACTGGAACGGGATGAACCCCTAATATTTTAAACAGTGGTAAGGGCCCACTACCAAACATTCACAGTGTTTTGCAGAGTCTGGGTGTAGATGCAGATCTGTGTGGAGGAGGCTTGGGAGGAGAATAGTAAAACTGCAGTCTATTGTCCAGTACCCACAACCCGCGTAATATGCATAGTTAAGGAATGGTAGTCACGAAGTACACGCAAAAACCAGCGTGAAGTGATGGTAAGATATTTTATAATTCCATGCACTCTTGAGACAGATCTATTCAGAAACAATTACGCAACAGTGAGCCGTTTTAGTATAAATGACTTCTCGCTCTTTCGAAAGAACAGCTGACGTCATCGTCGCGTCCAAAGGACAACCCAGTTATAGCGCACGAAAAGTTTGAGTCTAAGGCTTCCAGACTGTAAATGTAACCCAATCGGGAGATTATACGAGAAAGATGCCGACGGCGAATGTTAATTCGTTACGCAACTGAGCGGTTGAGCCGCTATCGTAGCCCGCCGGCTTTTACGGCACCAACTTCCACAGCGTCCCTAATAAACTGCACAACTTTATAGACGACTGCCTCTAGACTCTTGCAGTGAACCACTCCAGCATCAACTGAGGAGCTGGCAGATCACGGGACAGCGTCGCAATGTTGTCGTCTGAGTTCAAGATGGCCCCCTTCTGCTCTGGAGCCGTTAGAACACTGCGTGACCGTCACTCTTAAATCAGACTGTACGTACTGTTGTTATCATCGAAAGGACGACTTAGACACTGCACGGCACTCTGTGACAAGTGTCATCGTGCCCCTAGGATTGTCCTCCACTGTAAGCTCTACGCAAACATTTTCAGGCTTTAAACGACGAAGGCTTTCGCGACCGGATGTCTGGTGAGTCTGCCATGCAGTGCAATCACAATGAGAAATAAATAAAATTCGTGCCGACGTTTCTGGCGATTGTGAGGTGTCTCCGTGACGACGTTTTTACTACAAGTTCCTGACTGAGTAACCCTATTTATTGTGACACAGTTTGTTTCTCACGTGGCAACAAATGATGTTCAAAGACGACAGTAGAAGATGCTCATCCAGAGGAATAAGGGTGGTTAAATTGCTTATTATGATGCTTGATTCAACAGCCACTCCGCAGTCTGCTAGCAGAGTCCTTATTTTCGTCTCGACTGACGATATCTCTGTAGTGAGTGCTCTTGTAGTTGCTGTGACATGTTAAGGATATGTGAGATGGAAAGACAGGGGCTGCTCGTTTCAACGGAATTCATGTTTATGCATGCGAAATGTGGGAAGAACCTAGTATACAGTCGGCCCAATACAGTAAGCAAGTTTCGAACCTCTAAGGTACTCATATATTCAGGGTTCTGTACTCAGTCATACAACATAATGCGTACAGAAGAAGATTATTATCACACAGTAGTAAAATTTTTATTCTGCGATAACTAGAAGAAAGTGAGGCTATTTACATGGAAAAATTAACCTGTTTTCCATTAGCTAGGAATAACAGTAACTTTCATCCCTTCCAGCCTCATATTAGTATTTGTATTTGGTAATAGTAATCCTAAATGGAAAAGAGAATAACGTACTTAGAGAATAAAAATCGATGAATCTGTTAATTATATTGCACAAATACAAAAAATAATATAAAAAGTATTCTTAATCACATTCAATTAAAACATTAGTTGCGTACTTCTTCAACCTGACATTTCTTGTATGCAGTGCTCAGTATATGAAAGCGATAGTGAGTGTAATGAAGACGTGTAAAATAGTAAAGAACGTGAAGGAAGGCTTAGATATGTTCCGAAAATTCTGAGCAATGGCGTATTTGAGCAAAAGATCACACAGAAGACGAGAGTGCGACTTGTCCTTGAGCGCAGCTTCCGTGTTAGACGATCCGTATGAAGCATTTTCGTGGAGTCTGCTACGTAGGACTTCCAGGAAAAATTTTCATACAAATAAATATACTAATTCTATCATTATTACAAAGATTAACAAATGAAATCAATAATCTTAATACAAAACCCAAAATAATTATAAAATCAAAATATAACGTTATTTATTTATTCCACAGAAAGGCAGTTTCCTAATAGCTGTATTTTTTTAAATTTTGATATTTATGTCATTGTGTAAGACCGACTTGAAACCAATTCCATCTCATGTTCAGAGTGTGTTTGATACGATTTGGCAAACTGTGTGGCAGTCGCACCTTACATGCCATCCATGATGGAACGAGAGTTGTGTTACCAACGCAATCGATTCATGAACCAAGCTTGGCAAGCACCTGAACATGAGACAGTATTGTCACGTCGAAATCACAACTAACCATAAATCCGAAGGCAGAGTCGTTGATGAAGCACAACACTTAGAAAAGACAGCACGTTTATTACTATTACCAACGCACAGCCAGAACAGTACTGGCCTACTGGGCGGGAGGTGCGGCTATTTGTCCATATATCGAATATTCCGGAATATACAGACATATGGTATTTCAAGAAACTCGCAGATGGGATAAATAATAAATTGCTTGATTTAATGCCTTAATCGAACCACATCACACCAACCAGCGACGTTAACCACTATGTCACACTGCAAACATTACCCACTATTTTGGCTTGAAATTAATTGAACCTATATCACAAAAGGGTTCAAATGGCTCTGAGCACTATGGGACTTAACTGCTGTGGTCATCAGTCCGCTAGAGCTTAGAACTAATTAAACCTAACTAAACTAAGGACATCACACACATGCATGATCGAGGCAGGATTCGAACCTGCGATCGTATCGGTCGTGCGGTTCCAGACTGTAGCGCCTAGAACCGCTCGGCCGCTCCGGACGGCTATATCACATAAACATCAAAATAAAATTAAAAAAAATACACCTTATTAAGTAGGTCTAACAGCAGATGAGGGAAAAATTCAGAATCGGCTCGATTTTCCCCGTTGGGCAAAAACACGGAAGTTTATTTTACCTCTATAATATTCAATACGTACTGTCCCTTCAGTAATCGCCACGATGCATACCGTTGTCAAATGTTATATTCATGTTTAGATATAGAAAAAAGTTTCGCTAAAATCTGGGAGGAAGCTAAATGTGAGACCGAAGTTCTTAAATATCGTAAAGTTGCACTTTATCTACCACATTATGGAGTCGAATGTAAGCTGTGAGGACTGGTGCATGGCTATTCTCTCACAAATTTTTAAAATTAATTATTCTTTTGATAGCGATCATTAGCGTACGTTAAATCAGTTAAATGGTAATTGATTTCCGTGAGTTCATTTATTTCTTCCATATAAAAGCGTATCTCCTTCAAAACATCAGCAGATAAAAATTGATGAGTGTTACCATCTCAGAAGAATGCCCCCTCCCATGCGGAATATCACACGATTAATTTATTTCGACATGTAGAAAAAATGGTTCAAATGGCTCTGAGCACTATGGGACTTAGAACTACTTAAATGTAACTAACCTATGGACATCACACACATCCATGCCCGAGGAAGGATTCGAACCTGCGACCATAGCGGTCGCTCGGTTCCGGACTGAAGCGCCTAGAATCCCTCGGCCACACATGTTCCATTTAACTTTGAGTTATATGTAAATCCTTTCTGATCGTCTCTTAGAGGGAATTTATTGATGATTTCATAGATGTTTTCCCTTAAACTGATGAATGATAACCCTTACTAGGGACAGAAGTGTGAAGCCTGACACATCGAAAGTGATATTTAAAAAAAAAAAAAAAAAAAGCTTCACCTGGCTCTGAGCAATATGGGACTGAACTTAGAACTACCTAAACCTAACTAACCTAAGACATCACACACATCCATGCCCGAGGCAGGATTCGAACCTGCGACCGTAGCGGTCGCGCGGTTCCAGACTGTAGCGCCTAGAACCGCTCGGCCACCTCGGTCGGTGTGACATTTCAACATATTGCGTATGGTACAGTTACAGTTCAATGCCGTAACTTCAGTTAGAGCTGTGTCTGGATATTACCTGTCTAATGAAAACACCAGATGAAAGGAATATTTCTCAGTGGATTAGGGGAACGAGTGAAATACTTTCGTACACAGCCGAAAGTGTCCTAGCGAACTGCAGTAAAGTCGTGTATTCTGTACTTGGTAGGATCTAAGTAATACAGACATAAACTGAAAGTAGATTGAGGAATGAAATCTGACCAAAATTTGTCAAAGATTTCGTGGTAATCAACTTTCCTAAATAGTATGTTCGTGTGAATGACAGTAATTTCATTTAGCAGGAAGCCTGTATTATTATCGCTCTGATCCCTTAGGTTTCACTTTGCGTCGCTCCTTTCCCCGAATTTATTTGCAGTTGGACAAAGTATCTAAACTCATGGATAAGAGAGCATTGAACAATGCATATGCCTATCAAGAAATTCGAATTCCTTGTTACACAGTTGAAATAACAGCACAAGATAACACGTGGAATTACAGCGGCGTCGTAAGTGGCTACAACCTTCATGTTATCAACAACGCTTCTATGCGGAAGCAGCTCTCCTTGACCTTAGTGGGAGTGCGGTGCATAACAGTGGCAAAGGGATGCCTCTGACGCCGCTTTAAGAGGGAAACTAGCAGAGCTGCTCGTGGCATACCAGACTAGCGGGGCATTGTGTCACGGAGGTTATTAGCCGACAGCAGCTAGCGACTCCACTGAACAGGTAGTGGCAAAAGCATAACGTGTCACAGCAGTAAACCGAGCTCATTGATCTCCGATAATATTCATAAACTTGCCTCGCAAATCCATATCTTTCCTCTTGTGGAATAAAGGCAGCTGAATAGATTCAGTGACATAGAAGGCGAAGATAAGTAACATTTAGACTCGTGACTAGGTGGTACTCGAAAACTCAAGCACGTTCCTGTCTTTGTTCATATACGTACTGTAGAACTACTTATACATCTCACAGTTAATAAAATATTCCGCACTACTACGCCGTGGTCGGATTGATTTCGCATTGAAACCCAATGTTTCGTCCCCACCTGCGGAGAACATTTTCAAGGGGGATCGAAGCGATTTTGATTGTCCGTTTCACACCCTGTCTCGTTACGGACTGCAATAAAATTCCATTCACGCGAGCTTCTACATAGCGGCATGACGTCTCATGTTTTAAATGCCAAAGAGCAATCTGCCATTCTCAGCTGCTGTCATTCGCTGTTGCTGTCACCCCTTAGTGAAAGACTAGTACACATCTTCAGCACCGGGATCTAGGTGTCATTGAGATTCACGCCCTCCTCCTTCCTATTGAAACCCCTGCGGTGTTCAAAAATCTCTCTGACTTTCCTGTACAGCCCTTCGTGATACACGCTTGTGACTGCCAGTACTTGCGTCCTATCAAAATGAATGTGGTAGTCTCCTGGCTGCAAAGCACGTTCCGCAACAGCTGAGCTTTCAATCTCTCCACGTCTACTTTTGCCCCTGTACTCTTATAGTTGTTTGTTGGAGGATATAGCAGCTAACATCTGCGAACCAGAGCTGTCTGACGCGGAATTAAAGCACATCACCGCTTTTTTAAGTAAAAGAAGCGTTAAAATCAAGTGGGAAAAGTCATAGTAATGCACAAACACCTGTGAAATCAAAAGCATTCCTGCCTTTCGCTAAGGACACAACTGACCGCATAGAAAAAAATTTTGAAAAAACGGAACATCGCAGCAATCTACAGACCCTCCCGGAAAATGCAGGATCACCAAAATTGGCCAAGGACGATCGCAAACCGCTGGACGAAACAGTAATTTATACGATTTCATGTAGTTGTTGGGAGTGTTCGTGGGTTGTACAAAAAGAACGGCCAAGAAGTGACTAGAAGTCACAGGGACAGCTATAGAAGGGGGAAGATCGAGAAATTAACTATTACGGAACTTGCATTGCAGCCAGGAGACCACCGCAGTCAGCCCAGAAACTTCAATAAGAAGAAGGAGGGAGCGAAATTGAATATCTCCACCTCAGTGCTGAAGAAGATGGAAGAAGATGTGTGTTAGTCTTCCAATCTGGAATGATAGCAACAGCTGACTAGGGTGACCAACGGCCAATTAAGCTCGGGTACTGAAAAATTGAGACTTCACGCCATTACGCTGGGATACGCGTGAACGGAATTTTGCTGTGATGTGTGAATCTAACAAAGTAGCTACGACCCGCTTGAAAATTCCTCCGCAGATGGGAACGAAACGTTCGATTTTATTATGAAATCCACCCGACTGTGGCAGAGTAGCCTGGAATATTTTATTAAGTGTGAAATTTCTAGTCATGAAAGTTCGCAATTACATCTACTTGTAAATTTTGCAGGCCACCTGATGGAGTTTGGTACATGGCCTCAGCAGCAATTTAAAAATGATTAAGAGGCTTCGGTGAAGTTAATCATCGGATACTTTTAGCATATACCAATACAAAATCTGTAGAAATATCGGCAATTCATTTGCTTTAGTGTTTTATGATGACGCTGCCAAATAGCGGAAATTCTTTTATTGAAAAGGATAGAAGAGCAGAGTTGTTAGCGTTGTGCCTAGAAATCACTAAGCGAGCTAAGCTTCTCTGTTACTGGAATCTCTCTTAACTTTTACAGAGGAAATGTGACAATATTGCATGATCTTAAAACATGTTCCATAATTCCACAACAGACTGACGTATAGAAGTATAATTTGTCCGACGTATCTTCTTGAAACCCAAAATCAAAAATCACCTTCGAGAAGCAGTGAATCATTTTACGATCTTCTGCGATGAAACAGTTTCGGAAGAGTAAATTCAGTATTTACACCTTATACATCTACATAAACACCCCACAAGCTGCGACTACACATTTCCTTCTCTTATCCACTCTCAAAGGGAGGGAGAAACGATTGTCTAAATGCCTACGTATGAATCCTAATTTCTCTGATCGTATCTTCGTGGCCCTTACGATAAATGTACGTTGGCGGCAGTCGAATTGTTCTGCAGCCAGATTCAAATGCCGGTTCTCTACGTTTTCTTGATAGCGTTCCCCGAAAACATCGTCGCCTTCCCTCCAGGGATTCCCATTTGAGTTCCTGAAGCATCTCCGTAACATTTACTCGTTGTTCGAACCTATCGGTCACATATCTGTCATCCCACATCTCAATTGCTTCGATGCCTTTGAGAGTTGACAATACTCTCTTAGGATTTAAAGGTTGGCTACAGCGCGCATACACAAGCTCTGGACTCTTTAAGATATTGTTGTCGCGCTTCGCAGCGCACGGATTAACTCGTGGCAGTTTTGAAGCCAGTGTAGGGGCCTGCCTGCTGTGGTACGCACGTGTGTTGGGCGAGGGGTCGTCGCCGAGATGCTGTACTGCCGTGTCCGCCAGCAGCGACACAGGATTTGGTATTGAGTTGATTTTTTTATATAATTTGCAGCGCGCTTATTAATTTAAAGAAAAGGGTTTGTGTATGTGCGTAGCAGCAGACGGTAATTTTGATAATGATAGTTGAATTCTTAAGGGAAACCATTGTTAGGAGAATAGATTAAGTATTGATTTTTGTCATTGATTTCTTTTATAATTGTCAGGGAATTGTTTCACTATGTATTTAATTGAGAAGTATTTCAGTCTCTCTCAAGAGTTTGATTAATTTGTAATGCCACTGGAGGCAGATTTACATACGAAGCGATTGTTCAAAGAACTCCTAGTGTTTTGTTAACTGAATGAGAAAGAATCGCTTTCAGAATATAGTTTTTTAAAAAAGGAATTACTTGTTTGGGTTATCATTTATCGAGTTTAGATTTGACCAAACTCTTTCTCTTGAATTATATGTAGTAGTAGTAAGGAGCAGCAGCTGCAGCAACAGCAGGAGCCGCCATACAGAACATTCATTGCACTCAGCTTGATTAATAGGTTTTTTATGTTTTTGTTAAATAATGGAATGCAGCAGGTCAAGCAGTGACAGCAGAAAGACCAAGTAAGTTATTTGTTGCGCACAGGACCAATAAAAAATTAAAGTTTAGGCGATCTCTGTAATAGTAAAATTAACAAGAGTACAAGCACGAGATTTTCAGTAGAAAACAGGAGATCAGAAGACAGTGCTCGCGACTTTCATCTTATAATCTGACCTGTTGCAGATCGCAAACAATGGAGCAGTACTTACGAACATTTTGCACCAGTACGGTCTCTTTTACAGGTGAACCATGTCGACCATTCGCCTTCGCTATTAAAATCCTTACATGCTCGTTCCATTTCATATAGCTTTGCAACGTTACGTTTAGGTATTTAATCGACGTGACTGTGCCAAACAGCGCTCTAGTAATGCTGTATACGAACATAACGGGTTTGTTTTCCCTATTCATCCGCACTAACTTATGTTTTTCTAAATTTATTACCAGCTCCCATTCATCACACCAACTAGCTTCAGTCACCCTACGACGACACTTTCCTGTACAGCACAGCGTCACCAGCAAACAGTCGCAGAGCGCCGATACTTCCCTCGGACACAAGTGATGAACAATCGCAGACGAGGACAAATTACTGGGTTTTATTACCTAAGAAGTCTTCGAGCCGCCCACGTACACGGGAACCTATTCCATACGCTGGTACCTTCGTTAAAAGTTTGCGACGGGGCACCGAGTCAGATACTTTTCATAGCTGCCAGATACCATTCATCCATAGATCGCATGTGTCATGTGGGAAAACGCAAGGTGACTTTCTAGAACTGTGCTGTCTCTTGGGCAGAAGCTGTCCCGCCTCAAGGAAATTTATTACATTCCAAGTGAAAATGAATTCAAGATATGATGCAGATCGATGTTAAGGATATTGGTATGTACTTCTGTGGGTCTGTTCTTTTACGCTTCTTATATACGCGGAGGGATCTACAATTTTTCCAGTTGTTTTGGCGAGGCATTCGCAATAAATGCAAGCTAAGTAAGGGGAAAATGCCTTAGGGCACACTTTGTAAAACGGAACTGTGATTCTATCCGGACCTGGTGACTTACTTGTTTTACAACTCTTTCAGATGTTTGTCTACGCCAGGGATGCTTATTACTGTGTCGTCCGCAAGGGATTCAGTGCGATGGTCAAGCAACAGTAAGTTTCTACAATTCTCCGACGCAGCTGATTTTTTAAACGGGACATTTAAGCTTCGGCTTTCCTTTTGCTATCTTGTAGTGCAACATCAGACTGGTGAACGAGAGGCTGGATAGAAACGAAGACTGGCTTAGCAATTTTACATAGTACCAAAGGTTTCTCGGGTTCTCGGCTAGGCTTTTCTGCTAAGGTATGACGGTGATAGTAATTGTATGTTTCGGGTTGGGTTCGTTTGGGGGAGGAGACCCGACTGAGAGGTCATCGGTCTCGTCGGATTGGGGGAGGATGGGGAAGGAATCGGCCGTGCCCTTTCAAAGGAACCATCCCAGCATTTGCCTGGAGCGATGTAGGGAAATCACGGAAGAGCTAAATCCGGATGGCCGGACACGGGATTGAACCGTCGTCCTCCAGAATGCGAGTTCAGTGTGCTAACCACTGCGCCACCTCGCTTGGCGTTGTGTATGTTTCGAGCATATACCTTTTTACAGACGTAAATTCTCCACTAACCTTTGCCTATCATCATTTGCGCATTCTATTTTGAACCTAGAGTGCAAAAACGTTTGCTTCCTCACCAGTTTCCGAATTTCATTGGTAATCCACGATAGGTGTTTTCCGTCGCTAATCCACTTACAAGGCAAATATTTCTCCAGCTCACGATTTACAGTCCGTTTAAGATTTACCCTTCCCCACAATGGAATTAAATGACGTCAATTCATTGTCTAAATGAGAAGCTAACAACTGCTTACGTGCTCTTTCTTCTATAAGATTCGTAGCGCAACCTCACCCAGATTGTTGCTGTGAATTTTCACCGATTTTCGGCAAGTTTTCTCGGTAATGTATGACAATGGGAGCTGTTGTGTATTTTGCGAATCGAACTTTTTGTAAGCACAGGAATTTCCACTAACTTTTACCTGTTGACATTTCTGCTTTCATTTTTGAACCGACAGTGCAACGCTCTGCTTTCTGGGAATTTTCCGAATTTTGTTACTAAACCACGGTATCATCCGTTCTTAATTCACTTGCTCGGCGCATCCTTCTCCTGAGCAATATTTTGAACTAAACGGTTCTAGAATATACGACATTGCTGCTCGCGTTGCTCGAGATCCAATGACTGTTAGCGTTTATCGGTGGGTTCAGGATGATAATATGGAACGCCGTGCTGGATCCCAACGGCCTCGTATTACTAGCAGTCGAGATGACAGGCATCTTATGCGCATGGCTGTAACGGATCGTGCAGCCACGTCTCAATCCCTGAGGCAACAGATGGGGACGTTTACGAGACGACAACCATCTGCACGAACAGTTCGACGACGTTTGCAGCAGTGTGGACTATCAGCTCGGAGACCATGGCTGCGGTTACCCTTGACGCTGCATCACAGACAGGAGCGCCTGTGATGGTGTGCTCAACGCCGAACCTGGGAGCACGAATGGCAAAACGTCATTTTTTCGGATGAATACAGGTTCTGTTTACAGTATCATGATGGTCGCATCCGTGTTTGGCGACATCGCGGTGTCGCACATTGGAAGCGTGTATTCGTCATCGCCATACGGGCATATCACCTGGCATGATGGTATGGGGTGCCATCGGTTACATGTGTCGTCACCTCTTGTTCACATTGACGGCACTTTGAACAGTAGACGTTACATTACAGATGTGTTACGACTCGTGGCTCTACCCTTCATTCGATCCCTGCGAAACCCTACATTTCAGCAGGATAATGCACGACCGCATGTTGCAGGTCCTGTGCGGGCCTTTCTGGATACAGAAAATGTTCGACTGCTGCCCTGGCCAGCACGTTCTCCAAATCTCTCACCAATTGAAGACATCTAGTCAATGGTGGCGAGCAACTGGCTCGTCACAATACGCCAGTCACTACTCTTGATGAACTGTGGTATCGTGTTGAAGCTGCATGGGCAGCTGTACCTGTACACGCCACCCAAGCTCTGTTTGACTCAATGTCAAGGCGTATCAAGGCCGTTATTAAGGCGAGAGGTGGTTGTTCTGTGTACTGATTTCTCAGGACCTATGCACCCAAATTGCTTGAAAATGTAATCACATATCAGTTCTAGTATATTATATTTGTCCAATGAATCTGCATTTCTTCTTGGTGTAGCAATATAATGGCCAGTAGTGTAATTTGTATTCAAGGTACCTTTGTTGCTGTTTGCGCAGGATGTTTCTTTCTTTAAATGAAAAGCCGCTCCAGTTGCTCAACTTAGAATGTGGATTGAAGAACTTCTAATTAAGCGAATGGAGAGGCTCATCTTTAATTGAATCGACAGTTGCGGGATCATTGCTCTCCAAACTAGGAGAAACTAGTAATTTATTTGTTTACCTTTCACGTTATGTAGTATATCATACGAGGAGAGAGTTTCGCTGGCGCTGCACTCGTTAGTAATATTCTGTGCTTTACTGCGAAGCCGTAAGACCCAGTGGTACCCTCATCGCCTGGTGCTCACGCCGCTCGTTTGTGACAGGCAGAGTGGCTGTTTTGAAACGTGTTTCGTTGATCGCATTGCAAACCGCTATGGCGCGGCTGTGCTTGACTTCTGCAGCTGTGCTTGTGACGGCATGCGAAATCTAGCCAGCTGCGGGGCGCGGCGCGGTGCTGCGCGGCGTCCTATTAGCGGCGATGCGTTTCCCTCGTCTGGCGACGAATTGCGCGCCGCGTGGGGCCATCCGTCAGGCCAGCCTCTGGCGGCGTGATTTGTCTGCCGTCACTGCACGGGACCAGACCGACCAGGCCCAGGGACAAACGAGCCGAGACCGCCAGCCAGCCTGCCGATACCGTGGCGCTCGATGTGCTGCTTCCCTTATCGTCACGTAGCGAAGCACGCGCTGACAATGGAGCAACATACAAACACACACACACACACACACACACACACACACACACATACACAGGGACGCCACGGGTTACGCTCTTTCTTACTGATGCTATGGAACCTAAGGGGTGTTACAGGAACTATCATCCGATTTCTATCTTCTATATCAGTGGTTCCGAACCCATGGCCATGTGCAGCGTGACAATTGGCCCGGTTCAGATGGTTAAAATGGCTCTGAGCACTATGGAAATTAACATCTAAGGTCATCAGTCCCCTAGAACGTAGAACTACTTAAACCTAACCAACCTAAGGACATCACACACACATCCATGACCGAGGCAGGATTCGAACCTGCGACCGTAGCAGTCACACGGTTCCAGATTGAAGCGCCTGGAACTGCTCGGCCACTACGGCAGGCAATTGGCCCGGAGTTCTAGTCCAAGACAAGATAGAAATTATCGGGAGCTTCCAGGATTCCGTTTTTAAGTCGTTAAAGTCATCGAGTACAGGATAAAATTAGCGGTGAAAACTTTGCATTTTTTTATGTTAAAAATCACCGTATCGTGTGCCACCAGGAGGCTGGAAGTCTACACTGCAGCAGATGCGTTACAGGGACGGCGTACCGGATTGGTTGGCTTCTCACGGCGTAAACACATAACAGTCACAGTCCTGTCGTAATGTGTCGAGTTGGTAGCTTTGGACACAGCTGTTCAGAAGAATGACTCCGTCGAAGTTCGCTCATTTATTATTCTGAGACGAGAAGAAAGAAGGACGGTGCGTGACTTGCGTCCCGTCAAAATGGTTCAAATGGCTCTGAGCACTATGGGACTTAACTGCTGTGGTCATCAGTCCCCTAGAACTTAGAACTACTTAAATCTAACTAACCTAAGAACATCACACACATCCATGCCCTAGGCAGGATTCGAACCTGCGACCGTAGAAGTCGCGCGGTTCCAGACTGTAGCGCCTAGAACGGCTCGGCCACTCCGGCCGGTCGTCCCGTCCACAGTTAACATTATGCGACCCGGAGCTTTGCTTGGATATCGTACTACAGGAGGGGAAGGAAGCAGTCAGCCTGGTATATGCATGTCGTAACCTAGGTGACGGCAGAAAGCGGTATCTGGATGGCCGATATGCGAACTGAACCTGGGGCATTAATTATTAGTTCTCTCAGTCCCCATGGAGATATTGCTGAATTACAGGTCACTGAGACACTTGATTTACTTCTCGACAGACTATCTATATGAACGAGCCTTTTCAACTCTACGTTTTTTGAAAAATATGTACTGGACTGAACTGAATATAAATAGTGATTTGAGTCTGAAATTAAACAGTTTTAATCTAGGTAAATGATTCGTGGGTGACAAAGACGAATAAGATCCCAATGAGGTGTAGATGTTGTTTTATGTAGTGGCCACTGTTAAATGAGTATAATAAACGTCTTCTCTTTACAAAAAGAAAATATTTCTCAATTCTCTTCTACAGCATGTTTTACTGATGACACACCCACACACACACACACACAATCTTTTTTCTCCATAATATGTGGTTCCCATAGTTATAAAGGTTGGGAACCATTGTTCTGTAGGAATGGAGACAGAAACTTCGGATGAATTTTCACTTATGAATAACAACACTTAGCCACGCCAGTACGTCTCTATGTATCGAAATCAGAAAGCATTGCTACGAGCGCGCTGTCGTGCTCAGAAGAGTACAGAGAAGATTCTTAGCCCTTGGCACAACTGCCAAGACTATGCCGCATCCCACTTACCCCGACCGAAAAGGTTTCTGCCTTTTTTTATACAAGATACAGGATACAGGATTTATATAGATTAAACGTTTAGTAAAGTGAGTAGCAAAGAACACGGAAGTTTCTAGATGCTTTCGCATGTGTCTGAGTTTAATTCACATTGGAATAAATAAAGTACTTAGTTCACAGTGCCCGCCCGGCTAGCCGCGCGGTCTAATGCGCTGCTTTCCGAGCGGGAAGGCGTGCCGGTCCCCGGCACGAATCCGCCCGGCGGATTAGTGTCGACGTCCGATGTGTAGGTCAGGCCAGCCTGTGGATGGTTTTTAAGGATTTCCACGTGCCTCGGTGAATGCGGGATGGCTACCCTTATTCCACCTCACACTATGTAGGCGATTGCTGTGCGAACACTGTCTCCAAGTATGCGTACACCATAATTACTCTATCATTTGCGGTTACACTCGTCAGGTATGAGACTTTCCCGGGGGAGGGGGGAGGTCTTCCAATGGGGGCCGAACTGCACAATACTCCTGTGTTCGGTGTGGGGTGGACTGCTGTGGCCTGTTGTGGGGTTTTGGACCTCTGAGGACTACGGCGGGCGACTCCTCTCTATCGTTTCTAGGTCCCCGGTCCAATACACAATCACACACACATACTTACTTTGAACATAGCTGCTAAGGTTCAGTGTCCGTGTCAGAATTATATTAGAAGAAATAAGCCCTCGGTCACAAATATTAAGTCAAAATTGACCAGGTTTCGACGTAACTATGAGCGTCGTCTTCAGAATTAAACTAAGAGCTGCTCGTACTTGAGTGAACAATGGTTGCAACAAGACTCCATGTTGCAACCCTTGTTCACTCAAGTACGAGCAGAGCGGCTCGCCATCTAATTTAAAACTATTCATGATGTCGCCTTTACGGCTTAGATTTTTTTAAAATGTGACTTGTAAGTACTGCATCTCTTTCCAGTCAGTACAAACATTAATTTTATTAATGTATTATATACCTAATATGTTCTGAAGACGACGCTCATAGTAGCGTTGAAACCTGGTCAATTTTGACTTAATATTTGTGACCGAGGGCTTGTTTGTTCTAATGTAACACACATACTTAGTTCATACGTGTGATGTCTTTTCTTTCGGACCCGTCTGAAAGAACAGACATCAAATATATAAACATATGCTCCTTGACGATAGGCAACGACACCTTTAGTGCAGATGCACTCTTCGTTCGACGTATAGCCGGAATCACGTGACGCTACGAACAGTGAAAATAATGGACAGGGGACAATACATCTGCAGTGTGCGACGTGTCAGAGTTTGGTTTGGAGGGGAAGCGTGTTCGGATAGCCCGAGTCTAGTTGGCTTTTGGCCGTGGTCGGTTGCGGACCGGTTCCGCAACGAAACTGCTAGGCGAGAATAGAAAAGGTGGATCTGCCGGTCGAACTGCAAGGCTCCA
This sequence comes from Schistocerca piceifrons, assembly GCF_021461385.2. NCBI lineage: Eukaryota > Metazoa > Arthropoda > Insecta > Orthoptera > Acrididae > Schistocerca > Schistocerca piceifrons. The sequence goes on along the minus strand of NC_060140.1, from coordinate 450,723,692 downwards.
GTCGGTTCCTAGCAGGCAAAGGGTGCGCATCTTGCGAACTGGACGAGATGAGAAGAACCGCAAGGTCAGATAACATTGCCTCGGATGTAGACGTAATTTGGTTTATTGTTCGTGGCTTGTTCTATACTACGAAAATCCGACATTAAGAAGAGAATTTTCAGAGCTACTGCTTTTTTAAATAGCACATGCCACCACATTCATCTCAAATAACCAGTTGAGTACTGTATAATTGTATGAACCAGTTACGTGGTTTCTCTTTTGTATTCTGTAAACTTTGTGTTGACCGACCGAATTTTATGTTTAGCTTTTTACCTGTACAGGATCGTATCCCAAGTGCTGCGATAATTTCCAGTGTCCTATTTTCCTAAACTGAAAAACAGTTACCTTACTTAACAAAACTTAATAAACTTCATGCAATTGTAAAGTACATAATTATTGAATGAGTTCAAGTTTTGAGATACTCCACTAATTTTCTTAACAGAGTAATTAAAGTTTGATCAAAGTGCAATTACTAAGGGAACAGTTAAGGCATTCACTTTAAAGGTTCTTCTTATTGAAATAACAGTGTTAATAATTTCATGCGTTATGTAGCTAACAGCGTATGTAATATTGCTTTGTGACTAAAATGTTCAGCTTATATCCGAGTCTACCAGCACACTAATTTCTGGCTCCCCATTCTAAAAGCTGAATCTGATTTAAATTTCATATTGAAGCATCCCCGTACAAAAATTAATGAATTACTGTGCTGATAAACCTCTTACGTTATTTGATTTTCAAACAGCTGAGCAAAACTGAACGTACTCAGACATATCTCTCTTTACTTATTCTGATGAACTCTAAACTGACACACAATATTCTTAGTACAACGTAATCTGACTTTTAATAATCCCTACAAAAGAATGGCCGTGACTAACAATAACCTACACCTTTCATGAATCACTTACCTCACAAAAATCTTCGTTACTCGAACTACTGCAATACAGCGAGCGCCAATACTGCTAGCTAAATAAAGATTCTAACTACTGATGGCACTAACTACTGATATGCATAGTTAGCATATGAAAGATTTTGATAGAGATCAAACAATGTATCTACCTTAATGGTGTTCAAAAGTCATATATATACACTCCTGGAAATTGAAATAAGAACACCGTGAATTCATTGTCCCAGGAAGGGAAAACTTTATTGACACATTCCTGGGGTCAGATACATCACATGATCACACTGACAGAACCACAGGCACATAGACACAGGCAACAGAGCATGCACAATGTCGGCACTAGTACAGTGTATATCCACCTTTCGCAGCAATGCAGGCTGCTATTCTCCCATGGAGACGATTGTAGAGATGCTGGATGTAGTCCTGTGGAACGGCTTGCCATGCCATTTCCACCTGGCGCCTCAGTTGGACCAGCGTTCGTGCTGGACGTGCAGACCGCGTGAGACGACGCTTCATCCAGTCCCAAACATGCTCAATGGGGGACAGATCCGGAGATCTTGCTGGCCAGGGTAGTTGACTTACACCTTCTAGAGCACGTTGGGTGGCACGGGATACATGCGGACGTGCATTGTCCTGTTGGAACAGCAAGTTCCCTTGCCGGTCTAGGAATGGTAGAACGATGGGTTCGATGACGGTTTGGATGTACCGTGCACTATTCAGTGTCCCCTCGACGATCACCAGTGGTGTACGGCCAGTGTAGGAGATCGCTCCCCACACCATGATGCCGGGTGTTGGCCCTGTGTGCCTCGGTCGTATGCAGTCCTGATTGTGGCGCTCACCTGCACGGCGCCAAACACGCATACGACCATCATTGGCACCAAGGCAGAAGCGACTCTCATCGCTGAAGACGACACATCTCCATTCGTCCCTCCATTCACGCCTGTCGCGACACCACTGGAGGCGGGCTGCACGATGTTGGGGCGTGAGCGGAAGACGGCCTAACGGTGTGCGGGACCGTAGCCCAGCTTCATGGAGACGGTTGCGAATGGTCCTCGCCGATACCCCAGGAGCAACAGTGTCCCTAATTTGCTGGGAAGTGGCGGTGCGGTCCCCTAATGCACTGCGTAGGATCCTACGGTCTTGGCGTGCATCCGTGCGTCGCTGCGGTCCGGTCCCAGGTCGACGGGCAAACTGGCTGACACTGACGGCGGCGGTGCACAAATGCTGCGCAGCTAGCGCCATTCGACGGCCAACACCGCGTTTCCTGGTGTGTCCGCTGTGCCGTGCGTGTGATCATTGCTTGTACAGCCCTCTCGCAGTGTCCGGAGCAAGTATGGTGGGTCTGACACATCGGTGTCAATGTGTTCTTTTTTCCATTTCCAGGAGTATATATATATATATATATATATATATATATATATATATATATATATAATCTCTCAGTTCATGGTATACAGTATTACAAATTTACTCTTTCTGATGGACACACGTCCAGATCGAACGCTCTCAAAATTCTGCCATCTCACTCCCCACATCCACCACTGCTGGCGGCTCACCTCCAACTGGGCAACGCTACGCGCTGTTCACATCCAAATGCCCAACAGTACAATAGCAAATATTCCAACAATGCAAACCAGCCACAGACTGCACACAGCACAGTCGGTGATTTTCATACAGAGCGCTAGGTGGCGTTACCAACATAAAAACCTAAACAGCCTACTTACAATATTACAGTAGCAGGGCTCAAGAAGTTCAGCTTTCATTCTTATAACTTGTGTGTATTACGGTAATCAAATAGCTACTAATATTGAAGTTAAAATAGGTTCAGGTATCACATATCACATATGAGTTCAGTAGTATACGGAAGTGAATGCCTTTGAGAATACAAACAATAATAAGTACAAATGATGCAATTACTTGAAAACTATTTCAGTGATGGTAAATTCCAATACTTGAAATGACAAAATAACCCCTTGTCCAAGTTGGTAGTGCTCCACCAATAGTTATCATTTACCTGTAATGATCATTAGCTTCCTACTTAGTGGTAGAGGATGTTGTTGGGGAACATAGTGGCGATAGTTCAGGTGCTAACTCATTCGAAACTCGCAGTGAGTGGGGACCACAAACCGGAGCTGACGGTTTGCGGCAAGGGGTAGCGCAGTCGTGGACGCCGAGGCCGGGTATCTGCTCACCAGAACCGAGTGTTAATGAGGTGCTCCGCGGACATAATGGCGCATTGTGCACCCGTCTCGCTATTAAAGGGCGGGCCGACTCCCGCCTCGGGTAGAAATGGAGCGGCAGCAGAATCCGCGGTGACCAGTGGTGGCATACAGGGAGACCCGCCAACGCTCGTGCCCGCGGGGTCTATCATTACACGGCGGAGGGCGGCGACTGCAGGCCACGCAAATCTGGCAGCGCGGCGTTTCGTGGCGTGGCGTGGCGTGCCCGGCTGGGTGAGGAGCAGGCCTTCCGGATTGCGTGTCGGAGCCGCCGGCTGCAGGTAGCGCAGTGCGGCGCGGTGCGCCCGAGCCGACAGCGGGCGAACATCGGGAGCACGCTCGTCCCCGCTCAAGTCTGCTTCCTCTTCTCGTTCTTCACGTAACCGTTTAGGCCGACGCTCGTCTCACAGTTGACGGGACGGAACGTCAATACATTCTGCAATTAGTTTAAACTGGCTGCATTCACGCGGATCAGCAACAGTGTGGAATAGAACGTGATATCAGCACGAAAGTTTCTCGGAAAGGAAGTTCTGATCTTAACAGCATATTCTGATGACACAACACTGCAGACTAATATCAATCTATTTCCGTCGTGCTCACTCGTACTACTCATACTAAGTCGGACGGAAATGTTTTCAACATCGCTCGCCTTAAGGGCAAGACCAAAAATAGATACAGTTGTTATTTGTGAGTTGTTACATGCAGACGATGCAATTAGTGTAGGAAACACATAAGATGAACTGCAGTATCTTATTAACAAATCATCACATGCATGTGAAAAATTTGGTACTAACATCAATCTCCAAAAGATTAAGGGCACAACAAACCCTTCATCCATCAGCATCGATGGCAATTTTCTACAGGTATTTGATGACTTTCTTTATTAGGGATGTACAATACGTAGCAACTTGTCTGTGGACACTGGGAGTAATAATGGAATCGCTAAAGCATAATCTGTCGTTAATTATTCAAAATGACAGTCACAATCACATTATTTATTTTTCCGCCAACCGGTTTCAACCCGCGATGGGGTCATCTTCAGAGCAATTTACAAAAAAATGGTTCAAATGGCTCTGAGCACTATGCCACTTAACTTCTGAGGTCATCAGTCGCCTAGAACTTAGAACTAATTAAATCTAAGGACACCGTGGAGGGCGTTACCGTCTGCCCACGTGTTGTTGGCCGTTATTTAAGCTCATGCAGAGAACCAACTGAGCATAGTTACCAACCGTGCACAGGCAGGGTGACAACTCCAGCGAGTGACCAAATGGGTATAAAAATTTGTATATTTATGTAACTTTGACTAATTGCTTGTAGATGACGTACATGATTACTTACTAATATTGTAACTTTAAAGTGTAAATTACTCTGAAGATGACTCCATTGCGGGTTGAAACCAGTTGGCGGCAAAATAAATAATGCGATTGTGACTTTAATTTTGAATAATTGATTATAAGTAAATTAATCGCTGTTATCTCCATACAACTATGTTGTCTAAAAAATAATCTGTCTTGTCTAGATTGAAAATCAGAGTAGGGAACAATGGTCTGTTCACAATAAAATCTAAATTATACTTATACAACGCTTGTGTTATCAGCACCCTTCTCCATAGTTGTGAGACACTGACAACTCTTGCTAAACCCCAATCTCGATTGAACCGCTTTCATCTCTGCTTTCCCCAGAGGATATTTCAGATCTCTTGGAAGGATAGAGCACCCAACACCAAAGACTTACAGGTCGCAGGCACAGTCATCTTTCATGCATTCCTAAGCCACCGACTTTTAAGCTCTCTGGGGCATGTCAGGTGCATGGATCCTGAGCGAATACCGAAAGAACTACTGAAGGGAGAACTTAGGAGGATATGAAGCCAGTGGGACGACCGCACCTTTTCTTCAAGGATGTCTACAAGAGAGATCTGACCAAGGCCACTATTAAGCCCAACTGCTGGGAAAGTAATTGATGATGACCGTGTCAAGTGGCGACTAACTGTGCGAAATGGGGTTAAGCTTGCAGACGACGAACGTGCATAAGTACAGGTCAGGAAGAGGACAAGACGGAAAGGGAGAGCGGTTTCAGTTCCAATTCCTCACGTTTCCCTTGCCAAATCTGCCGTATGGACATTGCACTAGGGACTGCCACTCCCGAGTGGAGCTTCGCAGCCGCAGCAGACGTTGCAGACCCTGAACCCAGTACTGCGCACCCATATCCCTCGAGGATAGACGGATGCCACATATTTGTATTTCACGCGTTTGTATCCTCTTACGATTTATTTTATTGTTTACTTTGTTTTCGTGACACATTGCAACGTTATGAAGCCTTTTTTCCATGGGTGAAAGGAAAATATGAACTGAATTTTACAATACTGCGACACAGAAAATCGCTACATTCTGTATATGTAAGAATGTAAACTGTGTAAATAGTATTAATAAATAACCTTTTTCAACACTGAAACATCAGCTTTAATGAAGAGGAAAAATACAGTCGTTTTTGATGTTGTACCGGTACATGTACAGAAAGCAAATGCAACGGATGAGATAAGAAGCATTATTTATGGTCTGATAACACGAAATGAGTGTGCTGTGTGACCATGGCACAAACGAAGGCTATTCATTTGTTAAGGTCCGATAGGTCACGAAATGGAAACAACACTGAAAATACCATGAATCTTTGCTCAGTGTCTGTAGTATGCCTAACGACCGCATCACCTTGCTCTTTTCATTTCTGAGCACATACTGAGCATTTAAAGATCTTAGAAAATAGTTTCTTTCGTCAAGGATGAGTGCCTGCTTACACATTTCGCCTGTTTTCATGCAGCCACATAATGTAGTTGTCATGCATTCCCTTCTTTACCACAGTTATCGGTCGCGCACTGCGGGGGCGATGACGACGCTCATGCAGCGTATTAGATGGGAAGTGTTTGATCACGCACTATACAGCCCAGACCTGGAACCGAAGACAACATTTTCACAAAGGCAACGAGCAGCAGACCAGCGTAATTAATTGGTGAACAGCACAGGTGGCTGGTTCTATGACGAAGATGTTGGTAAGTTTGTACAATGCTTTGAAAATGTCTAAGACAGAGCGGTGCTAGTGTGTAGGCGCCCCGGTGGTCCCGGTCGCCTACGGTGGACTGGAAGCCGAGCGGTGACCTCTCCAGTTGTCAGGATGCTAGGAAATGACTGTGGACGCGTCAGAAACGCCAAAGAAACATTATTTATTCATGGCACCTTTATTCCTGCCGAGTACAATGTGGCCCGCGTAACACAGGCTGGCTGAGCTTGGTGGTATCAACGACCTTCCCCGAGTCCTCGCTGACTCTGAGCGATGACACCAGCTCCGGGCCGCACCAGTCTTGCTAGCGCAGCGCCGCATGCTGTGACGTAGCGGTGGAATGCCCTTACTTCGGCCGCGTGTGGCTGGCGGCGCCCGGTTAGCCGGCCGGCTCGGCGGCGGACAGCAGGCTGCTGCGCGTAGGAGGCTCCGGGTTGGAGTCCCGGCGCTGTCGGCACGAGAAGCGTTATCTTAGTGCGGAGTGTACTCTATCCAACCCGTCTTCTTCGCTGCTCCTCCTGGTGGCTTATCCGCGGTGGACAAACGGAACAGGCTGCAGTGCCCCAGTGTCGTCGGCTCACCCGGTTGTGGTGGCGAATGCACAGGGCCTAGGCCCCGCATGATCTCGACGACGGCTCACTGATGTGGTCAGCATTGGCGGCGAGCGAGTCTGCCGCGATGTCTGCTAATCCTGGGTTGATGATAGACAGCGGCAGCAGAGAGGACCAGAGCTGGTACTGTCCCCTCACGTCTGCTGCTGGATGCGCCGCCCTTGCTGCAAGATCTCCTTAATAAAGATTAACATGTCGATCACTGAGCTGAGCGCTACGCAGCCACCCAGTACACATATAACTGCAAGTCTAACTGCGAGTGCAATGTTGCTATCAGAGCTGGCGTATTTAAAGGAAGCACGAGCGACGTTCTGACGACATGCTCGTTTGTAATGAACACATTCGTTCCACTTAAACTGCTGATTTATCTGTCGTACTCACCCCTTAGGTGTTTTTGTGACAGAGTTACATGCTGTTACGGCAGACTTACGTGAAGTTATGAAATGCAGTACAGCTGACGCTGTACCTCTGTCTTACACTCTACGGTTGTGTCCGTCTAACACAGACCCATGTGCTAAGTAATGCTCTCTCGCCTGTTGTGTGTAACCAGTCCACTGCCCCTGCGTGATGACACATTCCGATACATGAGCAATCCTCTTACCTATTGGCTAACCTACTGCCTCTGGCTCTCGGCATAGGCAACGAAACTTTGACAATATTCCACGTTTCCAACTCTTTCCTATTGCGCGACACTACATATGTATAGCTATAAGCTATATCTGTTGCAAATAAAAAATTTTTCATTTTCACTATGGTGTCCTTTTCTCGACAAACCAGGACTTAAATACGAATAGTCTTCGTACATATCATATCAGTTCGGAAAACTACACCTGACAACATGTAAACACAACAAATGTCTTCCATATTAACTCTCATAAAAGCACCTGAAGATGGATGTTTAAAGCTCTGAAGTACAAGTAAAATAACTGTGACCGTCCAAAGTGAACTTTTTGTATCAATGGTTTCTAAATATTCTTTGATACGTTTTCCCCAGTAGTAAAATGTCAGTGTTTTGAAATGTGCGGAATGGAGATTTTCTTTTGTTTTATTTTCAGCAGTTAACATCTCTTCGCTTAGCTGAATACCGAGCCGTGAAAGTGAGATTGTGAGATACCATCCCTGAAACTAAAAATCGAAATGTAGTTACAGAATTTAGGATGTAGCAATGATAAAACTTATTAACGCCCAAAGCAAACTTTGTAACGAATTCTTTTGACAATGTTCGTACAGTTCGTTATGAGTATATTCTAGCAAGCCATATGCACTCCTATCTGGCATTATCCTAATAGAAATTATTTATGTGTAGGCAGGTCGCTCGATGACCGTACTGCCGTCGTCCCCACCTTCTTCCAGATCACCCGATATTTACCCAATGGAGCACTTGCGGGATTCTGTCAATATATGGGTACGCTTGACCCAACCCACCACAAACCGCACGAGAATAATGGTGATTAGTGTTGCAAAAATTCGCTAATCAGTATCTCAGCGATTCCAGATCTTCGCAGAGACAGTGCCTAGACTTGTCACTGCAGATTTAAGGGTTCACGGAGTAGTGACTAGCTGTTGGCATCACATCCAGAACCTTCCTACGTCTTTTTACCACAGTTTCGATGCAGTCTTCCCTCTGTGCAACAGCTAAACAGTATGTGTATACTATTTTTTATATTGTAATAGCTTTCCTTGTCGCTCATTCTTTCCTTTCTGTCAGAATTAACTGTCTTCAATTTTCTTCCTACTTCTCACATTTACCTAATATTTTTCTTTTTTTGCCAGTTTTTTAAATTTTGTTTTATTTTATACTATTTTTTTATTTCGCTGTTTTGCCAGCCTTTTCCGTTACTATAACATTGCACCAATTTGACAGCGTCATAATGTGGGAAATGCACTCATTTCAATATTAATAAGATTGATGTTGTTGTTATGATTGCATTAATTACTACAGAACTAATAATCATTATTAAAACAACCCATATTTTTAATATCAATAACCTGCTTTACAGATAAATTGTAATTCAACTGAAGTTCGTCATCGTTTACAACTGTTTTTCGGCGTAATCAGATATGTGTCCCCTGGAAAGTGCTACAATTACCGGAATTAGAGGTTAAAGGACAACAAACGTTTTATTTATAAAGGAAGAAACTTTTTTCCATGAACAAATTTCTTCCAGCAATACTGTATACGTCTAGCATATTCTGCAAAATTATATCACTAATTATTACGTGTAATTCCTTTTCTACTTACTTTACAATGCTACTGTAACGAGGGTCCGCGTTTGAAACAGTAAATGAAGAGTACAAATGTAAGTCACTACTTCCCTTATATCACCGGCGTCGCCCTTTAGCTGTATTTTGTGTCAGTGGAATAATATCATGTATTTTTTAGATGATGCCTGCGCCCTGATCAGGTTCTTAAGTAAAGTATGAGACAAATAAATCACAATACTAAGCACATGGCTTCTACTGAAGAATCACCGACCAAGCAACTTGCGGAGATGAAAGAGGCTCATTTTAATGAAGTAATCAGGTGTGTCATAGCTGAGTGGTTGTGACCAACACTAAAGGTTCATTTTTGTTGTAGGAAAATAGAATTCTCAAAATGACCATAAGTAAAAGCCACATATATCACACATGAACTTTACTCCAATCTTAGAAGGTCACATATACAATAGTATATCAGAGGGGTGTCTACACATGGCCGGTCGGTGTGGCCGAGCGGTTCTAGGCACTTCAGTCTGGAACCGTGCGACCGCTACGGTCGCAGGTTCGAATCCTGCCTCGGTCATGGATGTATGTGATCTCCTTAGGTTAGTTAGGTTTAAGTAGTTCTAAGTTCTAGGGGACTGATGACCTCAGAAGTTAAGTCCCATAGTGCTCAGAGCCATTTGAACCATTTTTTTGTCTACACATGGCTACATTTCATAGACATAGCTCTCTAAGTGATGCACATAACTGGTGACAGAACCGTAAGATTATATTTATCTACAAGGCCACCAACGCATACCATTAATATGCTATATAAATCCAAAAAAGTATAATGCAAACGTCACGAGTAACAGTAAAAAGCGTGAAATATTTGAAAATTATTACACAAAGACAGTAACATTACTAACTGCAGTACGCACATGGCATGAGAGTATAGGGACATGAATAACAATATGGAAAGCATCACTCAAAAAGCTAACAAGTCACCAAACTACCAAATTGTCCTCAAGGAAACATAGTGCGTCTGTAGCCATACATGGATCCCAGTGGTGATGTCCAATGAGGCCTGGGAAGTCTTCATATGCGTTTGAAAAGATTCTAAAATAATAATAATCCAGATTGCAAAATTCAGAAAGGAAATATACTACAGATGGTAGTTAGGTGAGAATGACAAAATGAGTTTCACTTTCATGTCATAACCTACCATTACCTCTCGAAAGGAGAGATGTGGAAAAAAGCAAATAAATTAAAAAAATATAGACGGGTTAAACTTTTAATCAGTTCCATTTGTTAAAATTTCATTACTATACTTAGATTACCAACATTTAAATATGTACTTCACGTGTTCTTTAAGACTGGTGTCTAGGAAAACTTCATCAAAAAATGTGTGATCTACTCGGCTTTTCCTGAAACTTTCCAGAGATGACTTTTTTTGGTATCATGTTAGTACTGTTATAGTTATAAAAAACAATGTCAGAACGAAAAAATTTTCAGGTTGTAATCTAACCTCCAGTAGTAAACTCCCACAGTGATGATTTAGTTTCCCCTCAGCGAAAAGCTTTTACGTGTGTACAGACATGCGAAATGTTGTCACCTCAGCGAAAATGTTCATTTGAGACATAGTGAAACCATGATTATTCTCAACTTTGTTACAGAAAATAAATCTTCCAATCTGCATCAGGCTGTACGATGTTTCAAAACTATCTGGTGTGACGTTTTCTATGTCTGGGTTTGGTAAAAACATAGTCTGAGCGCCATTCAAACATGCCACAAATCGAACTTGTGGTTTCATCGATGTAATGCGATAAAATAAATCGGCGGCAGTCAATTTTAGGTTTCTGGGCCCAGACTTTACATGTGCTAACACGTTTTCCTTTGTGCAATATAAATACTGGTATATCATGTCTTCATAACACTGTACCCATCGTATTTCGGAAACACAATAAACACCAATTTCAGAGTAACAACAGACATCTGACATGCTTATATATTATTGCAAGCTTACATTAGGATGGTATTCACAGAAATAAAAGTGTTATACGTCTACATCAGTCTGAACTGTCTTTTTGTATCTCTCTAAAACCTGTTTGTAGGCTTTTCTTCTAAACCACTTTACAGGACATGAAGTCACAAAATCGAAATTGTTGTAGTTTTGGTCTTCATTCAAAAGACTGATTTGATAAATCTCTCCATGCTACTGTATCCTGTGCAAGACTTTTCTTCTCCGAATGATTACTGAATCTTACACCCTTCTGATTCTGCTTGCTGCATTCATCTCTCAGTCTCATTTTAGTCCCCTCCCCACACACACACTTCCCTTCAACACTAAACTGGCGATCCTCTGAAGTCTCAGAATATGTTCTATCAACCAATCCCTTCTTTTAGTCAAGCTGTGCCACAAATTTATTGTCTCCCCTATTCTGTTCAGTATCTCCTTATTAATTATGTGACCTCCCCATTTAATCTTCAGCATTCTTCTGTAGCACCACATTTGAAAACCATCTACTCTCTGCATGTCTAAAGTGTTTTGAAGAGTAAAATGGAGTTGGCTAAAAAACAGGCTTCATTATTTTACATTTTGCCAACAATGCGTTTCGCCTTCTTTAAGGTATTTTTCATGATCTGGAACAGCAGGTGCTAAACACATAGGCTACCGTCTATGCAGATATCTCTGCAGGCAAACACCGGTATCAATATTTTAAGGATAGTGTATGGCACTCCGATACAGAATTGTGTTGAATACACGGGAAGTCACGTTTAAGATAAAGACTTCAGTAAGTAGTCGCCTTTTTTGAATTTTAGGAGATTTCACTTAGTGCCTTTGTAGAGTACACGGTGTGGCCCAAAATGCATCAAAAATAGGATGCGGCCTACAGAAATACGTCACAAAATGTAAAAAAGATAAGACGTAGGGTATTTCCTCTCTAATTTCTGCGATATCGAAACTCATATTCCCCCAAGTGTGAAATTAAAAATAGAATTAAGCTATACTTTAATTGATGCCGATATTGACTTAAAACAGTTTATCCTGTGCGCATTAAATTTTTATGAATGTATATTAAGGAGGTAGCAACCGTACTTTGGTCTGCTGTTAGAGCCATGATACTTTCCGCCACCTCTGCTAAATAAAATAAAAGAAATTTTTTCAAAATTTACAACAACTGAGATTTGATCTATTACATCTCATCTTCCACGAATTTTCGTCTTGACGCCAAAACTAGTCGTAGATTTTGGGAGTCTGCATATTTTAATAGTATTAATTAAGCTGAAGCTTTGGGATTACAGTCGTATTTGTAAGACATGTATTTTGTCCTCCAGCATCAGTTAAATCGTCATTACTTCTCAAAAGTGTCGTTCAATTGAATTTTATTATTATATCACAATATTCCTCGTAAATATGTGATACAGTTCTAGAATTAGCCAAATAAGTAGGTCCCTCTGTAAAATATTACAATATTATGGTCAATTCATACTAGCTAAATATGGTATGATCTGCTTTCTAAATTCGAAATATAAACTTCTCACAGCTATCCCAGAATATAATTTAGTGGCGTTTGGTATCTATGGAATCAGCAAGCAATGGACAGTGTTTTACTGATATTACAAATGTGTCTTACGAATAAGAAAAGAATTGGAATACACATGATATAAATTTAGGTTAAAGTGAAATAGTTTGTTGCTAGGCGCTGCGATCGACGTTGCTTCGATTATCGATTATCAGTAATTAAAGTGTATCACACTAGGTGATTAAAAGTGTGTGCCAGGCTAGGAACACCCTTCGTGAACACTAATTTTACCGACCGAGCTATCCTGAGCCTTGATAGCTCAGTCTATAACAGCGTTTCTCCGCGAGGAGCTTTGAATCCTTTTCTGGGGAACAGTTTTAATCCTCTAAGAAATTTCGTATCTTTCGCAGTACGTGTGTACCTATTACGTGATGAAAGACGCAAGAAGAAAGCGGTATCCAGTGGCTCCCCGGCCTCCCAGCTACAACGGCAAGAAAAAGATATAGTGTAAACAGGTGCGTCAGGTTTTTAAGAGTGTCGGAACTGGAACTGATTTACGTCTACTTACAGGTAGCCATTCGTCTTCCAAAATAGTGGAAATACTCGAAGCCCATTGTCTACCAACCCCCCCGCTCCCTCTTACCCCTACAAGCTATCATATGGGTATCCTTGGTGTTGTCCATGTATAGAACGTAAAGGCACTGCAAGAAAGAAGGGCGAGATAAAAAATGACGATAGGGGATTATGGGCAGTAAGAAGCAGACTTGTACCTGTCCATCCTATTGTGCTGGAAGCGTGCAGACAAACGAGCGCCGGCCTGCACGCCATCGGAGGCACGCCACGTATCCTGCGCACACCTGACCTACAGCCTGAATTGCAGATTCAGAGGTCGCGCCACTCTGGATTTAGATCTCGCAAAACCAGACTAGCGAAACACTAATGTTCAACGACTGTCTAACGCATTCACATTGACTCCGGGTTCCGGTCGTCTTAAACATCGACAGTCATTCTGAATCATCCTTCTTCCTTTCCCTTCAACCTTTCCGCCAGAAGAAGGAGCCACTACCTACGAAAGTTTGGGTATTTCCATATCTTTTGCCTGCGTTTTCTGCTGTCGCCACTTGGTGAGTAGATTACTTTATCATTCGAATTACGTTATATTTTCAAACATTGTCTACTTTAGTCAACAGCCATTCTGCACCTGTGATGTTACATATAAATTAGTATATTTCTTGGTGTGCAGAATCCAAATCTACCTTTCAAATTGTTCCAACACGTAAGAGTTTTCCGGCTTTTTTTCCTGTCAGGCCCTCAACAACTTGAAAGAAAATTTCCTAGACTGAGTGAAGCAAAGCTGAAAGAAGGTACATTTGTTGGACCAGAAATAAGAAAACTGATGATCTAACCACTGATACCAAAATCGTAAATATCAGATTAGCTGCTGGTCCTCTCACCATGCAAATGTGAACAGCTTTTTGGGCAACAGAAGAGATAACTATGTTTCCATTACGAATATTCTGTTCGGCAGCTGCAGGAACATGGGGTGTAGAATGGCAGCTAAAATCAACTTTTGGCGTTTCCCCCCTTGATTTCTTTCTTGCAAATTTGGGAGTCACAAGTGCCGAACAGGGAAAACGTCTTCTACCAAGACTTCTGTATGATGGAAGATCGTTACCAAAGCCATTAGAAGCCTTTGATGACGAGCTGTACTGTCGAGGTAACGTAAGAGATAGCGACGAAATTCCAAAAAAAAAAAAAAAAAAAAAAAAAAAGAGCACCGTTGTCGCATTTTTCAAATTAAAACATACACTAAAGTTGAAAATTCGTTGTGAACAAATTTATAATTATGCGTCATATCTATACATACATATTAAATAGTATTAAGTTCTAAAATTGTGAAGGTATGTTTCTTGTTTGTTTTAATTCTGTTACTGTTCGCCAGTACTGTTTTTGATTCTGCTTTGTATCAAGGATGTGTGACGTGTTAGAGTGAATCTGATGTTACTAGTGAATTCAGCAGGCCGGCCGGTGTGGCCAAGCGGTTCTAGGCGCTTCGGTCTGGAACCGCGCGACCGCTACGGTCGCAGGTTCTAATCCTGCCTCGGGCTGCACCCCAAAACCAGGTAAATCCGATCATTTACAAACCAGATGCAGAAATGAAGTTTTTGGTGACTAGTGCTATTTTCGTTGTACGCATTCACACTTTAAGTGCAGATGCGAGTACGTTGTCATAATGAAACAGTTTATTGAGAAAAAGAGAGTATGAAACACAGCGCATCCGTTGCATAGGCCGATAATGTTCAGGCCTGCGTTAGGATGGTGTGAAGGTGCCATTGGGTGATAATGGATAGAACAGGAATTACAAAGAAATGGTTAAAATTGCTCTGAGCATTATGGGACTTAACATCTGAAGTCATCAGCTCCCTTGAACTTAGAACTACTTAAACCTAATTAACCTAAGGACATCACACACATCCATGCCAGAGGCAGGATTATAACCTGCGACCGTAGCAGCAGCTCGGTTCCAAACCGAAGCGCCAGGAATTACAGTAAGCTTGCGGAGATACTGGAAGAAGCTACCATGAAACTCAAATACATCAACGAGAGTCCAGTATACATTGTGTCACATTGCATTATCCATTTTATACGCTTTTAATTTATTTATTTACTGAAGGCGTCATCGGAGAACTGAACAGTAAAACTTTTGTAAGTCCATCCTTTTAGCAGGCGGCCTCTGGCACGACGTCCTTTTACTGCCGTGACTAGTAAATAAAAACACCTACAGCCGTGCTTATGATTTTATTTTATTTTGTCGCTACCAGTTTCAACGCTTCAGTGCGTCAATTTCAGGCTGTTTTTGATGCGATACAGGTTGATATGATCCCCATGCATACCACACCTGTTGCCAGGCCAGCTGAAGTGCTGACACATTATCTGCGTATCCAGTAATACTGACAACAGATGTGGTATACATGGGGATCATATCAACTTGCATCGCATCAAAAACAGCCTGAAGATGACGCACTGAACCGTTGAAACTGGTAGCGACAAAATAAAATAAAGTCGTAAGGACGGCTGTAGGTGTTTTTTTTTACTTGTTATGAACAGTAAAAGGTTTAGTACTGATTTTCGACAGGTTAGAATATTAATAATTTCAACCTGACGCCTATGTTTACCAGCTATCATTGTAATTTTTTGAATCATTGAACATACAGCACAACGACAAAGTACAGGGAATAACATGAAAGCATACAACTTTGAAAACGCGCTGAGTAAACCTATTTTGTAAATATGCTTCTCAAGTTCGCTAGTAAGAAATATATCCCTTCGTACAACGAACCATTTGTGAATGGTTTACAGCGCTGGCACCACGATTATGCCTAACTGAAGACTGTCGTGACGACCGAAGCGTGCCGCAGAGCAATGCAGAGTGAGATGCCTCTGCTCTACCTAGTGCTCTGACGATGGTTCAAATGGCTCTGAGCACTATGGGACACAACGGCTGTGGTCATAAGTCCCCTAGAACTTAGAACTACTTAAACCAAACTAACCTAAGAATATCACAAACATCCACGCCCGAGGCAGGATTCGAACCTGCGACCGTAGCGGTCGTGCGATTCCAGACTGTAGCGCCTTTAACCGCGCGGCCACTCCGGCCGGCTCGGCGCTCTGACGATGTTGGCTGTCTTGTACAGGGGATAGGCATAATAATGTGAACGATGGTAGTAATGGGATGGTTATGCTTGAGGGTTAATAACGCAAGGTAAGGCTCGTGTCGCGCTGGACTGTGCGTGTTTAGTACGGACTAGGCTTCAGTGCAGGTTGTTTACGAGTAGTGCACACTTCGTATTTCCACTCAGAGACTGAGGTCGACATGCCACAGAGTCAACCTAACAGAGTTCCAATTCAGTAACCATGGCAGCCAACTAACTGAATGTTTCAAGACCAATTGTTTCAACAGTCATGATAGTCTACACATAACATGGAAAGATATGATCGTGTAAACGTAATAGTGGGCGCAAATCAAAACTAAATGACAGAGATCGTCGCACGCTTGTGTCAAAACAACACAAAACTACGGCGGTTAAAATGACTGCAGAGTTCAATAACCATCGTCGAGACCACGAATCTGTCGAAACTATCCACCGAGAACTCCATAAAGTGAATATTCATGGACGAATTGCTATACCTAAACCATTAATGACGACAACTAACGCAAAGAAGCATAAAACATGCCGTCAGGAGCATAAATCCTGGACGGCTGATCGGTGAAAACACGTCATATGGTCAGACGAGTCAACGTTTTCGTTATTTCCAACACCGAGCCGAGTGTATGTCTGGAGAACGCCAGAAAATCCTTCAATTCTGATTGCTTGATTCCAACGGTTAGGCATGGAGGTGGAAGTGTAAAGGTGTGGGCAGCCATGTCATGGTATTCTTCTGGCCCCGTCACTACTCTCGAAGGCCCTGTTACAGCCAACGATTATGTGAACAAAATTTAGGTGATCAGGTGCACTCCATGATTCAGATGTTATTCCCCAACAATGGCACAATATTTCAGGACGATAATGCACCCATTCACACAGCCAGGCCAGTACAATCGTGGTATGAGGAGCATGCAGTTGAAATGAAGCGCCTTCCCTGGCCATCCAAGTTCCCAGACTTGAACATTATCGAACTCTTGTGGGCGGTATTGGAGCGCAGTCTCCGGATCAGATTTCCGCGCCCCTCGTCGGTACAGGAGTCGGAAGAGCTTCTGATCGAAGAGTGGCGCAACATTCCACTGGAGACTATGTAATCATTATATGCCAGTATTTCAAGAAGCTGCATTATGGGCAAATGCGGGTCCAACCACTTATTAATAAACCATTCCCAAATAAGTACAGGTGTTCCTGTTGTTTTGCCTATCCCCTGTACGATACAACAGTCGACCAGCAAGGTGCCTGTATGCAGAACGATTGCCAGGGAGAGGGTTAGGCAGCGTATGGTGTACGAGACACTGTCAGACAGTCCAGATGAGCTAGTTGCCAATTTAGCTGAAACTGTAACCATATTCGAGAAGCATTTGCTTGTTCTGAGTGTGTTACATAATCATCAGCATGTATATGACAGCTATGTATTAATACAAATGGGCGATGTTTTCAGGAACATCTCTAAAACTACAGCCTCCGAACATCGCTAGCGTCAAAGCTTTTGTTCGTTTTCGCTAGTATGTATGCTAGCCTTTAATTTGCGCGAGATTCTTGCGCATAACACTAGTGCCCTCTCTCGTTGGATATGTTACTAAGCGCAAGCTTCACCTGCTTGACCCTAGGACACAGGCAAAGTGGTGTTCATAATTCTATTGTATGCATGTGTATTAAATGGTTGTAATATGTTTTATTTATTAAGACAGAGATTATGAAGTAGCATAACGTTTAAAATTTTGACGCGCATGAGTATGTAGCGCTCTCTCGGTGAAACTATCTGCCCTAGTGCTTCCAAACACTCTTCACGCTGGTTCACAGGCTAAGTACTGATAGTATGCCGTGTTCACATTGACCATCTCTTCATAAATATGCTGTACATATGGAGGTGATATTTTAATTTTAACTACTGACGACAACTTTGGAACGATTGTTTTATGCACCTCCATTGCAGGATGTGATTTTAGTAAGCGGCTAAAAGTTTTTGTGCTTGTTACACTTTGGTAAATTTATGGTACTTATAGAAAGAAGTTTTTTTTCAGTTATGTTGCTAAGTTTCTTGCTAGTGGAGGTGTCTCCCTGTTTACGTGAACTTTTCCTTCCGATAAAGGTATATTTAGATATTCCGAAACCTTGGTCAAGGATTTCAATAAAACTCTGTGCTGCAACTGTTTGGCTGTTATTATTTACCGTGAAGATTTTTAACAGTTGCTGCTTCAGCCATGTTTAAAATTTTGAAATTCCTATAAATCAGAGAAAAACATTACGATTAGGTTTATGTAACCAAGAAACACTCATAGATGCAGTTCGTTGCTTGATAACTGGTGGAGCAGAACGTGAACGTTATAAAACACGTTGAAATGACAGTCGCACCGAAAGTAAACTACTACTGCTGCATAGCTATTAGTCCGAAAGTGGCCGATTTTGAAATAAATTAGGGTTTAGCTCACATGTAAATATTAATTATATCAGCTTGAAACTGCTTGTTACCCCTTTTAGTCTGGCAACTTGTTACACTCCGGTGAGCAAAGAAAAAGTTTTGAGTAGCGATTAGACACCATCTACCGATACAGGAATGTAAAGGACAGTCGCCTCTCTCAGCAGTTCGCCTCGTAGGCAGGTCTCGACAGTCCTGTAGCAACTAAGCCGTACATGAAACCCCAGGGATTCCAGCACTGTGCGTGGTGTGCCAGTTAAAGTACCTCAGAGGCATCAGTTAAAGTGCTACTGAGACACCGTTATTTATTGTTCTGTGCCAGACTGTACTGTAATGTCATACTGATCTTTTATCACTCTGATATTTATTTCAGCACACGCCACCGCATCTTCCGTTATTTCCGAATTTGGGGAGAGAGGACACTAAGGCTTTTAACTCTGAGTCAAAGGTGCGAAAGAAATTGATATCTTGACAAATACAACACACCCATCGTATTTCACGCACTCAATATGATGTACAGGTATTCTAAAGTAGTACAGCTACCACCTGTTAGCTGCACTTCTATAAGAGCTGAATGAAGAAATCTGTAAGGAGCCACTGAAGACCAATTGTTCTTACATTAAAACAGCAAACAACACTATTCAGTGTTAGAAAGTTTTTCGGTTTAATTTGAAGTCACTACGTACAAAATACGAATCACATCCGTAGGTACGAAACCGTTAGCAGCATAACTCTTTGAAGATCAGTACCGTAACAGTGAAGACCTCAACGAATAGAACGAGCAGAACGCTAACTAGTATCCATAAAGATTGTACAATTATGCATCCGAATAAACATTTACACTTAAAAGAGCTTTCTGGTACGTGGCTTACGTGAAGATCGGCTCATACACATTTACTACACCTTCCAGTAACATAACTTGAGCAGCTACAGTGTCATTTTTAATATGCTATTTTAATAAGATAAGAAACACAAGGAGTGCAGTATCGATTACCTTGTTATTGTAGGCAACTGAAAGCTTATATGCCTAACGAACGGGGTAGTGTGCTCCTAGAAGCAGACTGGGAAGTGCAGGTCTACCGGTTATGCAGTATTTGACAAAGACGCATTTCAAAGTTAACAGCTGTTTACATACAGATCACTCACAAGTCATATGAGTGAAGTATCGTAGAATACTTAGTGTGCGAAGAGCCTCACAAACCCTATGTTCTATTCTTTACACTAAAGATTGTAATATGTCAGTACAACGGCTTCCAATAATCAGGAACGAAGTGATGGCTCTATATATACTGTGATTTGGGAATAGCTAAACCCATACGCACGAACATAATTACACGTTGTATCATGTAGACAGTTTCAAGCACCTAGTTCGACACAACGATTGACATTGTGCATCTGTAAGATAATCTGCACGCTTGTTGCGAAAGGTCAGCTATAGCACTATGAAATAAAGAAGTTACAAGCAGCATACCATTACTCGGCTTGCCGGCCGCAGTGGCCGAGCGGTTCTAGGCGCTTCAGTCTGGAACCGCGCGACCACTACGGTCGCTGTTTCGAATCCTGCCTCGGGCATGGATGTGTGTGTGATGTCCGTAGGTTAGTTAGGTTTAAGTAGTTCTGAGTTCTAGGGTACTGATGACCTGCCCTCAGATGTTAAGTCCCATAGTGCTCAGAGCCATTTGAACCATCTGATTACTCGGCTTCACATTACTTTCAGATATTTGTAACACAGAATTGTTAGCACTCACAAATGAAAGCTTAAGGTACTGTCAAGCAGAGAAATCTGAGAAATCTGTTTTATTGTTATGTCTTTAATTACAGCAGCAGTTGCGCTTTTTCCACAACATTACCTGAGATCGTATATTTAAGAAGATCGTAGGAGGAAAAGTAGTTGCAGAAAAACCATTTAGTTTCATTCTCGAGTGCATGACGCATAACACCTGAAACTGATTGGTTTTCCAGCTATTGCTATGGATCCGAAGACGTTATGTAGCAGAACGAAAAAGTCATTGTTACGATTACCAGCGTAACAGTGTAGGTGTTTATACCACGTCACAACCTCCTGTTTCGATGATTTGTAGGAAAGATGGAGCTCAGCCCCCGTGTCACTAAAAAAATCTCCAGCAGTTTTTAATTGTGGTTCCTTCTGCTTCTTAATGAATTTGTGTAATAATTTTATAACAGATATGCTTATCCACATGTTTGTGAATGACGACGTTAACACTGTCCTTCGTAATCACAAATTCCAGTGATACCAAATGTCGAGGTAGACAGCAGTGTAGTTTCAGTGCCTCTCGCTCTTACCAAACCTTAATATACTTGTCATACAAACTTAGTGTGCCTCACCATCTGTAGTATATATATATATATATATATATATATATATATATATATATATATATATATATATATATATATATATATATATGGGATGGAGAAAATAGATAGCTGATGCCAGAAGGAATCAAAGTAACTAATGTTGTGTAGGTCGACAACGCACCATTTTTAAACTAGGGAAACTTGGCGCCACGCGCTCTGATTGGCCGTGGGATTGCCCTGTGGCCGTTCGTCGGTTCTCGGGCTGCCCTGTGGTTGTCGGTTCACACATACAAACGTCCCTCGCCTCATCACTGCCCCAACATGACAGGCACACGTGTTGAACAGCTGTTTGTCTCCATCTCACATCATAGCCATTCACATGTGAGCTTCGCTTCGGAGCACACACACGTCACCTGCGATTTTGTTCGTCTCACATTAGGGCAGTGACGTTTTTATGTGTAAACCGAACATCAAAGCTCTGCCCGTCAACTGACGAACTGTAACAGGGCAGTCCCACAGCCAATCGGACCGCGTGGCGCCAAGTTTCCCTAGTTTAAAAATGGTGCGTTGTTGACCTACACTACAGTAGTTATTTTGATTGCTACTGGCATCAGCTATCCAGGGTTAAAATTTCGTGACACAATTTCAAATAAAGTTTCACGTTTATGCCTTACTCCATCGATGAGTCATTAGATTCTGAACTGACCGTGGCAGACAATTCTGCCTCCTCTAATCCTGTTACACTCTATGTGACGCTTCTTGCCATCTCCGTCCAAGTGTATCCCTACGCCGGTCACGGTGGCCGAGCGGTTCTAGGCGCTTCAGTCCGGAACTGCGTGACTGCTACGGTCACAGGTTTGAATCCTGCCTGTGGCATGGATGTGTGTGTTGTCCTTAGGTTAGTTAGGTTTAAGTAGTTCTAAGTTCTAGGGGACTGCTGACCTCAGAAGTTAAGTCCCGTAGTGCTCAGAGTCATCTGAACCATTATGTATCTCTACAAAGCAATGTCTTTATGCATTAGTCCATAGTCGAAAACTACTTATCGTGTCTGTTGGTAACTTGCTCGTGCCTCGTAATACACAAACCCCGTGCGAGTATGTTCACGATGAGTGTGCCGTCGATGTTCGACGCATCTGTCCTCCACGGTAAAGCCGGTTTTTGCTGGACCGGCCAGAAAAATCTGCAGTGGCCAAGCATTGTCTCAGTACAGGAAACGGTATGGGATACAAAAACACGAAAAGTCTCTCGTCGTCGTCGTCTTCGTTCGGGGACAGCCTTATTAAAGAAGCAGTGGGAATTCACATCTCGGCTAATGTGCTTGACAGGTCACAGGACACGAACTACGCACCGCTCGGGTTCCAGCTCTAGCCGTGTTAAAATCACAGCGACCCCAAAGGAGAACTGTTGGTCGCTCAGGGGATGACTCTGCGAAGGCGACACAGATGTTCGGTGGACAACGGCGAGGAAGGACACACGCCAGCGCGGACACGTATTCCGTCAGGCGGCTCCCGACAGAGTGCGCTGGGAGGCCGTCGGCCGCGCACTGTATGACTGACAGCCTCTGCGCGTGCTTTCGTCGTCTGTCAGGCGTAGCTGTCTCAGCTGTCTCTCACGTTATCTGCACCATCTTTCGTGGAAATTTGGCGCGTCCACACCTTTGCAGCAGCTCCTTCTTAACTTGTGACAAGCAGGACGTCTCGGTCACAGATTGAGCAGCGTGTTCGCAGCACCTGGAGATATCGGTCAGTCACGCCGAAGAGATATGGTGGAAATTTCACGACATCCGAGGTTTCGGCCTAGAACTACATTTACAACTGCTCCGTGTGGAAAGCCTCAAGCTATATATTACAATAATACTTTGCATAGAACAGAACGGGGACATATCGTATTTAAAATCTTGATACGCTGTAACTCGTTAGTTCACTTGTGCAGTTCCATAGCACGACTCTCGCTGATCAGTGAGGCAGCCTACATTGCATAACAATCTGAGGCCATTAAAACTCCGTCCGAACAGGGCTCGAAAAGCCCAACTGTACGAACCGGTGTCATCCTCAGCCCACAAGCGTCACTGTATGCGGGTATGGAGGGGGATGTGGTCAGCACACCGCTCTCCCGGCCGTATGTCAGTTTACCAGACCGGAGCCGCTACTTCTCAATAGAGTAGCTCCTCAGTTGGCCTCACAAGATCTGAGTGCACCCCGCCTGCCAACAGCGCTGGGCAGACCAGATGGTCAGCCATAGAAGTGCTAGCCTAGCCCTACGGGGCTCAGCTTCGGAGATCTGACGGGTAACCGTTGTTACCACTGCGGCGAGGCCAATGGCAGTCTGAGGCCATTGGGTGATGTAAAATGCAGTTGGACTTGCCGACTAAAGCGCAAACTAATGTCCACAAATTGAGCATACGGCCATTAAGAAATGCTCTACAAAACTAATGAACTGGACCTGTCACGCTAAAATTCGGTTTAACGTCCACAAATATAACATACAAATATTTCATAAAAATAGCGTACGCTCATTTCATAAAAGAACAGCATATTGTCATTTCATGAATCGTAATCAATAAAGGGAAGCAGTCTTGTTTTTAACATAGGGCTTTCAAAGGGAAAGCTTAATGCAACTGCAAATCTACTATAAGTTAGGTAAATCTACATTTCAACCTCTTTTGTCTTTCAGTAAGTTGTGGATATGAAACGTAATAACATTAAAATGCCTCGCGGGAGTAGCCGAGCACTGCAGCCGCGGATTCTGCGGCTGGTCCCGGCGGAGGTTCGAGTCCTCCCTCGGGCATGGGCGTGTGTGTTTGTCCTTAGGATGATTTAGGTTAAGTAGAGTGTAAGCTTAGGGACTGATGACCTTAGCAGTTAAGTCCCATAAAATTTCACACACATTTGAACATCATTAAAATGTTTAGTAAGGGCGTTTACATGTTTAGTGGAAAGAGTTGTCGACTTTGGCAGCGCCACCGTCTCGTTACGGTGTTGACACGTTTACTTGGGGTGTTGACGCATGAAGATGTATACACGATGTAACGGGTAGAAACGCAGATATTTTTGTGTAGAACATTCGTATGAACAGACATCAGTATACACTTGTTGTAGCTGGGATTCACAGCCATAAAACTTTTTTTGAAGGACATCATCTTTACGCCAGTGACTGTTGTTTTTATTATACTATTGCAATTTCGGCTTCAGGCCATTATCAAGTCATATTATGGCTTAAATCAGTGTGTCGGATTTGTCTCGATCGAACGGTTTTCGCACAATCGCATCACACAATTTACGACGTGATGTTTTCTGTATCGTCACATTGCACCACTAAGGAGACTCCTTCTGTCAGTAGAGACCAACCGTTTTGCGTATGCGCATCCGCACGTCGACACTTATATACTTGACATGCTGCCTGGGGAGAAACAGGCCACGTGTACTAATTGAAGATACTAACTAACCTAAAAACACATGATTTGTAATGGCTATAATTTTTAGCCTGCAAATGATGTAAATCCTGATATAATGTTGTTCAGTACACCTTCCACAGTCACCAATAGAAATTTCTGCACGTATGCCAATTACAACCCGTATTTTTTGAATATCAATATGGACAATTATATTGAATATTGTATAACTACTAGTCTCAGGTGAGAAGTCAACCAATAGTGAGCAAGTGTCATCTGACAAGTTGTGTTTCTGCCTACCTATCCCTCCTCATTGCTAATTCTGGGGTCCTGCAGCCACACGTGCGCAGCATCCAAAGCTGTCGTCATTCATTTGGCTCATACCTGTTGCTGCCTTTCGCTATTTCTTCAGATAACACAATTTTCAACTACACTAGCGTGGGGTGGCTAATTAATTTCCAGAACTAACATTTATACTTTCAAGAAAAGATCTTCATCTCGCGTTTCACAGTCATAATAAGGGGTGGCGGTGGGGGAGTAAGGTGAGCGGAGGGCGGTTGCTCGGTAACGAGTGCCACACCGTCGACAGGCCGTGCATCTCGTCGCCTTGCGTCGCCGCCGTAATTACTTATTTACGACCGCAATTTTCCGCAGCTAATTGCGGCGCCGCTCGATAAGCCACGCGGGAAGTGGAAATTGCGCGTCTCCACGGCGCCGCGGCGGAGGAACCTCCTCAGGGCGTCGCGTTGCGATGAACCGGCCGAGCTTTAAATACCGCCGAGGTCCGCACCGGCAGGGGGTGGCCGTGTCAGCCGCCACTGACACCGGTGCACCAAGGGGGACGTCGGCGGTGCGCTCCTAATTCCGGCCGCTGTTTAGACGGTGTTTGTTACTCGCGACAATGTGCCATATAAGGCAGTCAATTAATATGATTTTAGGTTAAGAAATGCTCTTACCTTTCATTCCAGTGCCCTGTTCATCTTCATGCACATCTACAAGCCGCAAGCCACCATATGGTGGGGGGGGGGGGGGGAGTAATATGTTGTCACACTCTTGGAATTTCGGTAGTAAATCTCACCGTGATGCCCAATGCCACTGTTGCAGCACCTGCCACTGGAGTTTGTTGGGCACCTTCGCAACGCTCTCGCGCCTACTAAATACCATGTGACGAAACGCGCCGCTCTTCATTACATCTTGTCAGTGTCTTCTTTTAATCTGACCTGGTAGGGATTCCAGACTGATGAACAATACTCAAGAATCCTCCGAACAAATATTTTGCGAGCGATTTCTTTGGTGGGTGAGCCACATTCCTCAAGATTCTTGCTATGGATCGCAGTGTGGCTTCTGCTCTTCTTGCTATTCGTTTTATGTCGTCATTCAGCGTGAGAGATTGCAGGGCACTCTCACTTCTGATTCGGTGTTACGCCACTTCATGTTGTTAGGGAATATGATATTTATTTCCATTTGACATCACACATCATGATGAAATGGTGAGCAGTAGTTAATGCTCTTGGTTGCCTACTCTAGGGAAGGAATAACAGTAAGCTTTACCGCTTTCAAAGGAATAGGGTGTCAATTTAAAAGACTGCAGTACAAGCGCGTGGCGACAGTGGCCCGAGGGAAGCGCGTTTTTTAGCGGAACCTGGGTGGAAACATTTCCAGATTTCCGAGTTCCGTGGTCTCATTGTGCAGACACGATGGTCCGCGCAAGTCGGTCGGCCTCCACGTCCAGGTGGAATGACTAGAGCTGAGAAGTCGCCACTGCAATGGCCAGCCCATTGTATACCGGCAATAAAGCAGAGGATGGGGCCTTGTTACGCAAGAAGCCGACGAGACATCTGTGTGCGTTCTGCGAATTTCCTTGGGACAGGTCACTGGCGTCCAGTTGTCCAGACTCTGTTACAAAAACATATTTGTGAAAGCACGGGGCTTTTAGCGAGTTTATAGTCGTTCTTTGGAAACTTCGAAATGAACGCTACAAGAGAGAGGAGAAGCTTTTTATGGAGGGATGTGGTTCCATCCTGGTCAAGTTGTTAGCAAAAGTCATGGCGTAAACGCATGGGAAGGAGGCCGCGAAGCTAAATCTTTTTTTTTTCCTTTTTTCCCAATTAAGTTTAAAGTCTCTGATTGGTCAAATCGGTGTATGCAGAGGAAAGGGCGCTCTCCCAGCTTCGAATGCCGCGCTCCAGCTCGTGATTGGCTTGTGCTAAAGTGGGAGAAGTCTAAGATGTAAATGGGCTTTTGCTACCGAGCGGAGGAGAACGGACAGAAAGAGAAGAGACCTCTCTTGTACTGGCGCTTCGCTAGTAAAGAACTGCAGGTCTCTATCTAAACAGTGAGACTTATGTCCTTTGCTAGTGTGCCACTTAGAGCCTGTGACACTCACCTTCTGAACCGTCATAGGTACTTCTTCTAGCATCACGCACACAACGAGTGATGCGTGGGTGTACTTATTTGTATTGAGTCAGCCATCTAAACACTTCACATACTCCGTTGCGCATGTTCGTGGCACGAAGTAAAATTAATTTGGCAGACCAGAAAATGGGTCTAGCTGCCCACTGGAATCCACTGGGATTTCAGAGGTTCATAGGAAAGTACCTGCGTTCCGAGTTAACTGAAAGCGAGACCGCGTACTTGCGTTTTTTGTGCGTAAGTCATTAATAACAGATAGCCGCGGTCCAGCACTTCAGTCGCTGAACGCATCGTGGTGTGCCGTCCTGACCAGCAGGAGGGTAAGGTATTCGCTGCTATAGCGTAGGGCTCCAATATACGTTTCTCAGCACCCTGTTCTTTCGAGCCACATTTTTCTTTTTTGGAATATAGAATATAGATGCTTGATGGTGGCGTAGTTTTTGTGCCATAACCTGGTTTCACGTGTATGAAGTCAGATAAAGTGATTAGTGTTCCGGTTAGTGTCGTGTGTTGCTTCCCAAAATGGTTCAAATGGCTCTGAGCACTATGGGTCTTAACTTCTGAGGTCATCAGTCCCCTACAACTTAGAACTATTTAAACCTAACTAACCTAAGGACATCACACACATCCATGCCCGAGGTAGGATTCGAACCTGCGACGTAGCGGTCGCGTGGTCCCAGACTGTAGCGCTTAGAACCGCTCGGCCACTCCGGCCGGCTGTTGCTTCCCAGCTGATCAATTTGTCCACCATAGACCCCATGTTAGTGAAAGCGTTTGTCAAATAAAAATGTTTGGGTGATGTTTCTTTAGTCATTTTTGTTATTTTGTGATGTTAAGGGTGAATAAATATATTGTCATTTAGATCACAACTTCTCCCTGAGTTCTGATTAACAGTACCTTCCCATTTTATTAATAAAGTCTAGATTTGAAACTTTAGTAGAAGGCTTTCAAGCTTAAGGTAACTGCGGATGGGTACACAAAGACACTTTACTGTAGACATTGTTTCCAGCAAGTCGTCAATGGTAGTTTATTTGTGCAGTCGTGGACTTCATCTCCCGTCTACACTGAAGTGACAACAGTCATGGGATAGCGATATGCACGTACAGTGTCAAGAGTGTGCCGAGAATACCAGACTTCAGGGGTAACCCCACACCGCGGACAATGCAGTGGCCAGCGATCTTCACTCAACGACTGAGAGCAGTGACGTTTCCGTAGAGTCGTAAGAGTAAACAGACAAGCAACACTGTGTGAAATAAGTGCAGAAATCAATGTGGGACGTACGACTAACGTATTCGTTAGGACAGCGTGACGAACTTTGGCGTTAATGCGCTATGGCAGCAGACGATGGACGAGAGTGCCGCTGCTAACAGCACGATATTGCCTACAGCGCCTTTCCTGAGCTCATGACCATACTGTTTGAACGGCAGACGACTGGAAATACATTGCCTGGACGGATGAGTCCCGATTTCTATCGGTAAGAGTTCATGGTAACCCTCGAAAGGAGGCGCGTGACCCAAGTTGTCAAGAAGGCAGGGGTCAGGGATTTTCTCCGCCTCGTGATGACTGGGTGTTGTGTGCTGTCATTAGGTTAGTTAGATTTAAGTAGTTCTAAGTTCTAGGGGACTGATGACCATAGATGTTAAGTCCCATAGTGCTCAGAGCCATTTGAACCATTTTTTTTTTCAAGAAGGCACTGTGCA
Organism: Schistocerca piceifrons; assembly: GCF_021461385.2. Classification (NCBI taxonomy): domain Eukaryota; kingdom Metazoa; phylum Arthropoda; class Insecta; order Orthoptera; family Acrididae; genus Schistocerca; species Schistocerca piceifrons. The sequence goes on along the minus strand of NC_060140.1, from coordinate 450,695,218 downwards.
AGCTAGTGATGGCTCCATAATGGTGTGAGCTGTGATGACGTGGAATTAACTGGGTTCTCTGGCCCAAATGGACTGATAACTGACTGGAAATGGATGTATTCCAATCACTGTCTTCCTCTATAGTTCCCTCTAGTACCATGGAAGTCATTCCCTCATGCCTTTACAGATGTCCTATCATCCTGCTCCTTATCAGTGTTTTCCTCTCCAGTTCTGCGCAGAACCTCCTCATTCCTTACCTTGTAAGGCCACCTATTTTGATATTAGTAGACTTCTCTTGGCCAGGAGTGCCCTTTTCGCCATTGCTAGTCCGCTTTTGCTGTCCTCCTTGCTCCGTCCGGCATTGGTTACTTTACTGCTTACCTAGTAGAATTACTTAACTTCATCTACTTCGTGACCATCAATCCTGATGTTAATGTTCTCGCTGTTCTCATCTCTACTACTTCTCATTACCTTCGTCTTTCTTCAATTTGCTCTCAGTCCATACTCTGTACTCATTAGACTTCATTCGTTCAGCAGACCATGTAATTCTTCTTCACTTTCACTGAGGATAGCAATGTCATCAGCGAAACGTATCATTGATATCCTTTCACTTTGAATTTTAATGACACTCCTGAATTTTTTTTAATTTCCATCATTGCTACCTCGATGTATAGATTGAAAAGTAGGGGCGAAAGGCTACACCCTTGTCTTACACCCATTTTTAATACGAGCACTTCTTTCTTGGTCGTCCACTCTTATTATTCCCTCTGGGCTCTTGTACATATTGTATATGACCCGTCTCTCCCTATAGCCTACCCCTACATTTGTTAGGATTTCGAACATCTTGCACCATTTTACATTGTAGAATGCTTTTTACAGGCCGACAAATCCTATGCACGTGTCTTGACTTTTCTTTAGCCTTGCTTCCATTATTAGCCGTAACGTCAGAATTGCCTCTCTCGTCCCTTTACTTTTCCTAAAGCCAAACTGATCGTCACCTAGCGCATCCTCAATTTTCTTTTCCAGTCTTCTGTATATTATTCTTATGAGAAACTTGGATCCATGATCTGTTAGGCTGATTTTTCGATGTCTTCACATTTTTTCTGCAGCCATTTCGTCTTAGCTTATCTGCACTTCCTATTTATTTCCTTCCTCAGCGATCTGTATTTTTCTACGCCTGAGTTTCCCGGAACATTTTTGTACATCCTCCGCTCATCGATCAATCGAAGTGTTTCTTCTGTTACCCCTCCATGGTTTCTTCACAGTTACCTTCTTTGTACCTACGTTTTCCTTCCCAACTTCTGTGATGGCCGTTTTTAGATATGTCCATTCGTCTTCAACTGTACGGCCTACTGAGCTATTCCTATTGCTTTATCTATAGCATTAGATAACGTCAACCGTATCTCGTCATTCCTTAGTTCTTCCACATCCCACCTCTTCACGTATTGATTCTTCCTGACTAATGTCTTAAACTTCAGCCTACTCTTCATCATTACTATAGTGTGATCTGAGTCTATATGTGCTCATGGGTCGCCTGCCAATCCAGTATCTGATTTCGGAATCTCTGTCTGCCCATAATGTAATCTAACTGAAATCTTCCCGTATAACCCGGCCTTTTCCAAGTATACCTCCTCCTCTTGTGATTCTTGAATGGAGTATTCGCTATTAATAACTGAAACTTGTTACAGAACTCAATTAGTCTTTCACCTCTCTCATTGCTTGTCCCAAGCCCATATTCTCCTGTACCATTTTCTTCTACACCTTCCCTTACAACTGCATTGCAGTCCCCCACTACTACTAGATTTTCATCCCCCTTTACATACTCTATTACCCTTTCATATCATCATACATTCTTTATCTCTACATCCTCAGCTTGCCACGTCGCCATGTATACCTGAACTATCGTTGTCGGTACTGGTTTGCTGTCGATTGTGATAAGAACAACCTTGGCACTGAACTGTTCACAGTAACACTTTCTCTGCCCTACCTTCCTATTTATAACGAATCCTACTCCAATTACACCATTTGATGCTGCTATTGATATTTCCCTACACTCATCAGACCAGAAATCCTTGTCTTCTTTCCACTTCACTTCACTGACGCCTACTACACACATGCTCATAAATTGAGGATAATGCTGATACATGATGAAACAACACTCTGGTGTGCTGTTTGCGGGTTTATATCACGTCGGGATATGACTATGCGGTGCATTTGACCTGTGGTCGTCGCACGGTGGCGCTGGCAGCAACCCACATACGCAGAGGCGTCTTGGTGCATGTCAGAGTACGGTGCAACGAGTAAGTGTGCAGACGTTTTCAAACTAGCTAATGGTGACTGTGTGTTTAAAATGGCTCAAAGAACACTTATTGATCACGTTACGAGGGGTAGACTACTAGGGCGACTGGAGGCTGGACAAACACTGCAGGTCGTAGCATGGGCCCTCCGTGTGCCACGAAGTGTGATCTCAAGATTATGGCAACGATTCCAGCAGATAGGAAACGTGTCCAGGCGCTACAGGATGGGACTTTACAGTGTACAACACCAGAAGAAGATCGATATCTCACCATCAGTGCCCGCAGACGGCCACGGAGTACTGCAGGTAGCCTCGCTCTGGAACTTACTACAGGCACTGGAACAGACACACAGTCTACAGACGACTGAACAGACATGGTTTATTCGCCCGGAGATCTGAAAGGTGCGCCGGGTTTTCATCTGGCCTGAACCAGGAACCAGATACCAACCACATGTATTTGAAAGGGACCTGCATGGAGGTCGTGGTTTGATGGTGTGGGGTGGGATTATGATGGGTGCACGTACACCCCTGCATGTCTTTGACAGAGGAACTGTAACAGGTCAGGTGTATCGGGACGTCATTTTGCACCAGTATGTCCGCATTTTCAGGGGTGCAGTGGGTCCCATCTTCCTCCTGATGGATGATAACGCACGACCCCACCGAGCTGCCATCGTGGAGGAGTACTTGAAACAGAAGATATCAGGCGAATGGAGTGGCCTGCCTGTTCTCCAGACCTTAACCCCATCGAACAAGTCTGGGATGCTCTCGGTCGACGTATCGCTGCACGTCTTCAAACCCCTACGACACTTCAGGAGCTCCGACAGGCACTGGTACAAGAATGGGAGGCTATACCCCAGTCGCTGCTCGACCACCTGATCCAGAATATGCTAACTCGTTGTGCGGCCTCTGTACGTGTGCATGGTGATCATATCCCATACTGATGTCGGGTTACATGAGCAGGAAACAGTGGTGTTTTGTAGCACATGTGTTTCGGGACGGTTTTCTCAACTTTTCACCAATACCGTGGACTTACAGATCTGCGTCGTGTGTGTTCCCTATGTGCCTATGCTATTAGCGACAGTTTTGTGTAGTACCACGTTGTGTGGCACCACATTCTGCAAATATCATTAATTTATAAGAATGAGTGTATATCTAGATCAAGCCTTTGCATTTCCCTTTCCAGATTTTCAAGTTTCACTTCCACGTTCAAGCTTCTGACATTCCACGTCCCGAGTCGTAGAACGTTAGCCTTCCGTTGATTATTCAGTCTTTTCTCATGGTAACATCCTCCTTGGCAGTCCCCTCCCAGAGATCCGAATGGGGGACTAATCCGGAGGCTTTTGCCAATGGAGATATCATCATGACACTTCTTCTATTATAGGCCACATGTTCTGTGGATACACGTTACGTGTCTTTAATGCAGTGGTTTTCATTGCCTTCTGGATCCTTATGCCGTCGATCATTTCTGATTCTTCCGGCTCTAGGGAAAGTTTCCCACACTTGAAGCTCTGTATGCTCCTCCGCTCTCTTTGACAAGGCCGTTGGCAGAATGAGGGGTGACTTCTTATGCTGATTATTAATCAATCAGTTCTGTTTACAAGAATTTATTATATGGGAGAAATTTAGTTGGCATTATTATGTTGAATCACATATAAGCAATACACACTTCTCGGAAATAATACAAACCGACTATCCTTAAACCAAGTTCTGGAGCTATAGAGTACATCATGAGACACACAACCAACTAAAGAAATATTGATCGTAAGTAAATCACAGTAGTATCGAATAATACACTTAAGCTACATTGATGCACAGGGGACTGCTATAAGCAATTTCTCATAAATGTATTTTTCAGTAGCAGCTCGAAAAGAGCTTGAAAAGAATAATTTTAACTATTTGTCGCAAAGAAGATAAAGTGAGTACCGAACACCAGTTCTGCAGATGTACTGGAGTCCACTAACTAAAAAGGAAGATGTTCACTGTAAATAACTCAAAACTAGTATCGTAAAATAGGTCTGGCAAGGGGAAGGCCTCAGACACGGCCAACCGATTCGGCTCAAATTTGGCACATCGCTTGTGTACAACCTAAACCGAAGGACTCTGAGATATTTTGGGTCAACACCCCCGCAATTTAGAGAAAATCACCCCTAAGGGTTATGACTAGCAATCGAGTAAAAATTGGAGGGATCGATGGATAAATGTAAATAGAGCATTTTTCATCATCAGGTATGGGGTCCGAAAACGCAAACTTTTCCAGAAATCTAGGTAAGAAACTTTTACAACTGCCCCTTGTGTACCATCATGGTAAACGCGTCTTGCCAACAGCGTCGATAGCGCAACGGACAAGGTAATTGGCTGGAAATCGGAGAACTCGGGTTCGAATCTCGAAGAAACGTATCGGATGTTATTCTTTTCACTTGTATTTTTCCATATCTCAATTGATAGGGATAGGAGGGTTAATAAGGCAGGTAAATCAATAAGGAATGATAATAATAAGGTAGGCAAACGCCGTGAGTTAGTGAAGTATGAAACTTTTAAGACCTGTCACATGGAAACAACTCCGAATAAGAGAGCTGCGAATTCCTCACGAGGGATCACAGATAGCCAACCCCGCGACTCTTTTTTACAGCGAGACACGGACAGAATGCACGTGGGGAGAGTTACGTTGCCCCGGTTGCCTCTTCGTCATATTATAGTTGTGAACCTGGAAGAGTGAAGGTGTCCAGATCGAGCCTTATAGAAGTCAATCGGAAAGACTTTTTTTCCCGTCATTAGGCTGCCGCGAACCTGGCGGATACATGTAGTGATTTTTCCATCGTTAATGCGCCGAATGAAACACGTTTTATGAATGAATACAGTGTTCTTCCGTAAGTAACATATGACGAGTACTGTATGTAGTTTGTTGTAATTAGCTCGTCTGTTTATGCCTTAGTAACTAGTGGTTGTTTGTTGTGTCATATCTTTCAGGTGCATAATCTGAATAATGGAGGATGTACACCCTTCGACTAGCGCTGTTGGGAGCCTGTCACAGACGACGGCAAGCGGGAAGTTACCGACGCTGTGTTTTGGTTCGTAAAAGCGTTGCAAAACAGATGCATTATCATTGCACTGTCGGAAGCAGGCAGTTCAGTTTCTCGGCGTTCCATTGAAGATTGATAGAAGCGGCTATCGTCGAGTGATTTTTGGAGCTGATGAACGAAATGACTCTTGTTGATACCGAAGTACTATACCATGAAGAAGAAGCAGCAGAAGGTGATTCAGTGGAAGATATCCCGACTGGTGAATCGCACAATGGTCATAACACTTTGGAAATCTTCACGTCGCTGGGAATATGCGCTTCATCTGTTCCCGATGAGTGTTACCAACCGGTTAGTAAGCGATTGAACTATGGCGCTATACTCCTTGAAGTAAAAGTAAATGTGGTAGTGCTAGCCAAGAATCATCCAAATTGGAACTTAAAACATTGCAAAAGAATGGAGCAACAACAGCCCTGAAAAGGAAGAAGGACTTGAAATTGTGGAAAAGTGATATCATTAAAGGAGGGACAAGATACGACAAATACCAGGCGATAAATAAGTGGACATACGACCGATTTGTCGAATCTCGCTGTCGTAACGAGAATGTAGCAACTACTTCAGGAGTAGGCTGTAGGTGCAGCACTTCAGTATACGGCCAACAAAGATTTTACGTTTGGAGCATCATTATCATGGGCAAGAAATTTCAAATCGGAGTATAAAATTCGTCAACGGCACGTCACTAAATATGTCTCTCATAAGGAGGTACAAAATATAGAAGATATACAGAAAGTGGCGGCTCTTCTCAGCATGAAAACTGCGTCACTTATGACCGGTTTAAATCATGATTACGTGATCAACACCGATCAAACGGTATGGGAGTATCGGGTGTACATTCGACGTACGTTATCGCATTAGGGAGAAAAACGAATCCTTGTCGCAGTTGGTAGTAAAAACAAATTAACACATTCGTACACGGCACAATATGCCATCACAGCCTCTGGAAAAGTGTTGCCTAAGGTTATCCTGTGTTTACAAGAAACGAATGTCACATTTGGTCCTCGGGTTATAGACGAGGTCAATCGTTTAACATACTCAGTGAAAAATGTTTACATTAGCTGCACAAAATCTGGGCAACTGACGAATGCGACTTACAGATTATTTCTTGAGAATGGTTTAAAACCATGTTTCTGATAACAACTTTTGTCTAATATTGGATTCCTGGAGTGGACAAATTAATACTACAATATATGACACAATGTTTATACACTCCTGGAAATTGAAATAAGAACACCGTGAATTCATTGTCCCAGGAAGGGGAAACTTTATTGACACATTCCTGGGGTCAGATACATCACATGATCACACTGACAGAACCACAGGCACATAGACACAGGCAACAGAGCATGCACAATGTCGGCACTAGTACAGTGTATATCCACCTTTCGCAGCAATGCAGGCTGCTATTCTCCCATGGAGACGATCGTAGAGATGCTGGATGTAGTCCTGTGGAACGGCTTGCCATGCCATTTCCACCTGGCGCCTCAGTTGGACCAGCGTTCGTGCTGGACGTGCAGACCGCGTGAGACGACGCTTCATCCAGTCCCAAACATGCTCAATGGGGGACAGATCCGGAGATCTTGCTGGCCAGGGTAGTTGACTTACACCTTCTAGAGCACGTTGGGTGGCACGGGATACATGCGGACGTGCATTGTCCTGTTGGAACAGCAAGTTCCCTTGCCGGTCTAGGAATGGTAGAACGATGGGTTCGATGACGGTTTGGATGTACCGTGCACTATTCAGTGTCCCCTCGACGATCACCAGTGGTGTACGGCCAGTGTAGGAGATCGCTCCCCACACCATGATGCCGGGTGTTGGCCCTGTGTGCCTCGGTCGTATGCAGTCCTGATTGTGGCGCTCACCTGCACGGCGCCAAACACGCATACGACCATCATTGGCACCAAGGCAGAAGCGACTCTCATCGCTGAAGACGACACGTCTCCATTCGTCCCTCCATTCACGCCTGTCGCGACACCACTGGAGGCGGGCTGCACGATGTTGGGGCGTGAGCGGAAGACGGCCTAACGGTGTGCGGGACCGTAGCCCAGCTTCATGGAGACGGTTGCGAATGGTCCTCGCCGATACCCCAGGAGCAACAGTGTCCCTAATTTGCTGGGAAGTGGCGGTGCGGTCCCCTACGGCGCTGCATAGGATCCTACGGTCTCGGCGTGCATCCGTGCGTCGCTGCGGTCCGGTCCCAGGTCGACGGGCACGTGCACCTTCCGCCGACCACTGGCGACAACATCGATGTACTGTGGAGACCTCACGCCCCACGTGTTGAGCAATTCGGCGGTACGTCCACCCGGCCTCCCGCATGCCCACTATACGCCCTCGCTCAAAGTCCGTCAACTGCACATACGGTTCACGTCCACGCTGTCGCGGCATGCTACCAGTGTTAAAGACTGCGATGGAGCTCCGTATGCCACGGCAAACTGGCTGACACTGACGGCGGCGGTGCACAAATGCTGCGCAGCTAGCGCCATTCGACGGCCAACACCGCGGTTCCTGGTGCGTCCGCTGTGCCGTGCGTGTGATCATTGCTTGTACAGCCCTCTCGCAGTGTCCGGAGCAAGTATGGTGGGTCTGACACACCAGTGTCAATGTGTTCTTTTTTCCATTTCCAGGAGTGTAGATGCGAGGGTCAGCCGACGTGCGCAGTAAAAGTAATACCACCAAACTGCGCACCTGTGTGCCAGCCGTGTGATGTTTGTTTCTATCGCCAGGTTAAAAACATTATTTCCAGGCTTCAGAATTGCAGTTTGCTTCTGGAAACCCAACGGGAATTGCACAGCCGCACGGATGCAATAACTATTCACAGCATAATTCACAACCAACTTTCAACGCCGATTTTTCAGGCAATGATATTGTATGCGTGGTACACATCAAAATTAATTCCCGAAAAAGACATATTTTTAAATGTAAACCAAGTTTGTTTTCGCCGACTCTTCGGAAGGAACAGTGTAGCTGTCGAAAGACTGCATTCATTAGATATTCCTGGTGCCGCGAGTATATTTGTTTCGAATGTTTATATGACAAGTACCATCCATCTAGTTGTTCGAAGAAAACTGAGGACACGTAACAGTGACTGGAAGAGCCATTGTAAAGTGTCCTGGAGTAACATTTTAGTTGTTTGCTATCCCAAGAGGTTTGAGAAATTTATTTGCCTACGTTATTATCATCATTCCTTTTTAATTTTACACACCTTATTAACCCTCCTATACCCATCAACTGAGATATGGAAAAATACAAACGAAAGGAAGAACATCCGCTAGGTTTCTTTGAGATTTAAACCCGGGTTCTCCGACTCCCAGCCAGTTACCTTGGCCGCTGCGCTATCAGCGCTGTCGGCGAAAAGCGTTTACCATGTGGTTACAGAAGGGGCAGATGTAAAAGTTTCTTGACTTGATTTCTGGAAAAGTATGCGTTTTCGGACCCCATACCTGATGATGTAAAATGCTCTATTTACAATTATCTATCGATCCCGCCAATTTTGAGTCGGTTGCTCGTCATAAACTTTATGGGTGATTTTTTTCAAAAACGCAGTGGTGTTGACTCAAAATATCTTAGATTCCTTCGGTTCAGGTTATATACAAGCGACGTCCCAAATTTGAGCCGAATCGGTTGGCCGTGTCTGAGGCCTTCCCCTTGTGAGTTATATAACTCAATGTGGAGACTTCGAAACGCAACTGCTAATGTGTGTATACATCCCTAGCAAATTGACACATCAAAAGAACATGAACCATTTATATGAAAGAAAAGGAACCGAATACTTTCTCATAAATGTAGTTTTCAGTTGCAGCTCGAAAAGAGCTTGAAAAGAATAATTTTAACTATTTGTCGCAAAGAAGCTAAAGTGAGTACCGAACACCAGTTCTGCAGACGTACTGGAGTCCACGAACTAAAAAGGAAGATGTTCACTGTAAATAAATCAAAGCTAGTATCGGAAAATAGGTCTGAGTTATATAACTCAATGTGGAGGCTTCGAAACGCAACTGCAAATATGTGTGTGTATCCTTAGCAAATCGACACATCAAAAGAACTTCAACCATTAATATGAAAGAAAAGGAACCGAATGTGTTACAAATAAGTGTAACCATGATAAACACCCGTGCGACCATGATAAACACTACGAGTTGGACATAAAGTCAATCCGGACCGTTAACAGTAAATCACGCCACGATGCAGAACGCTTCTTTTGTATCGTCTGTCTATGGAGTTGGCTGAACACCTCCGTGACGCTGTACCGCTTGCTAACAGAACCTGTAACGAAACACGTTGTTTTTCTTGTGATCTTCTCTGTTTTCTTCACAATCGTATCTGGCACGGATCCAGGACTGGCTAACATTATTCAGGTACTGGCCGAACGAGGTTTTTGTAAGCTACCTCTTTTGTGGATGGATTATGCCTCATGAGGATACTTCCTGTGAATCTCAGCCTGGTATCTTCCACACATGCGATTAGTTTTAGTGGTCATTTCACTTTTAACTACCTCTGTACCCATAGTCGTACATATTTAATGGATATTTCTGCTTCCAGTAAAAGGGCCTTTGTTTTGAGAGTCGGCTGCCTTTTGCTACATCAAGAATCGATAATCTACAGGTCTTTATGTATTTCGCCACAGTTTTCTTAAGGCTAGGACTTCTCTGTAAGTAACATCATCTTCCGTGAAAATCCTCGTGGAAGATCCGACATTATCCACTAAATTTACATATAGTGTGAAAAGTAACGCTCCTATAACACCCCCTAAAACACACACCTCTGATGTTATTTTTTCATCTGAAGATATCTGTCCGTTGAGATAGCTGTGTTCCTTTTGGTAGAAGCTCTTCAATAGAATCATACAGCTAGTATGTTAGTTGGTACGCTCTTATTTCGTTCACTACAGGTATTTGCGGCTCTCTATCGAAGGCCTAGATCTGGACGCCAGTATCTACTGCTTTCTGGGCCTCTGGGCTGGAAAGAGCGAGCTAGTTTCCACACAATCGCTGTTCTCGCAATCATTTTGGTTTCAGTATTTTTTCCGGTGAGTAGATTCTACAAAATTTCCATCTATGACTGTGTAGTATCGTCGTCGACACAATATGTTTAGGATATCACAGACTTAGTATGATGTAGAATAAGAAATGATCAGAAGGCTTTAAACGTACTGCGTAATATGAATTTTACAATAATTCGTACTTTAGTTTTACCATTTCTGTACGTACATTTTTCTGTTGAAACTTGATTATCGTATTATTCTTTCAGTAATTATTTTTGTTGCAGTCCTGGCCTTTCCTCATATATTATTTTCCTCATCAGTATTCCCGTAAGAGTCACTACCTACTTATGAAAGTTCCTCTCTCATGAAATCGACTAAGTTCTTTTCATAACAGGTCAAAGGGTTTTCGCTCTGTAGTGTGGTGGCCACTATCCTGGTTGTCGCTACTCTGATATCGCGAAGTTGATCGTCGCCTCTCAGTTGCTGCTCTCATTGTCGATCCACTGATGGTAGGTTTGTTGATGGCGTTTACATTCCGGCAACAATGGTATAGGCCCCTGTGTCGTACACAGTGGTGCCTGCATTAAATCAGAAAAAAATGTGGTTTCTTAATGTTCTAAAAGTTGCTGAGAAACTGGAGCTCTGATTTAAATTCAACAAATGTGGTTTCCGCATTGCAGATTTCAATAAAATTATCTGTTCTCTGTTGGCGCCAATCATTCAATATTATATTGTTAGATTCTCGATCGTCTCATTCCTAGGTAGCGGAAAAATAAGTAATAAATAGGCTACAGACTGATACTGATGCAAGAGCATTGTCATAACACTTACTGGCGGAGAATTTTGCGCCTTTATCAGCTGATGTAACGATTTAGGAGGGACTATATGAAAGCTAACGTGAATAAGGCTATAAGAGTCACAGACCTGCAGAGGGGTGCGGCGTAGCAGCCCATATTATTTGTCAGATACGGCTGTTAATGATGAGTCACACAAATAAAACTCTTAAAACCAGTTCCATACCGCTGTCAGTCAATCAACTATTCTTCAACGTGGGAAGGCCTAGCATATGTGCCATTAACCACCAACACCTGTGTACGGTACCAGCTTCCGCAAGATATTTTTAATGAAATAACAGTATGTGTGAAAGGAGCAGTTTTAAAGTTGTGCCAAGAACTACTATTTTGAAATATGTGTGCCTAAAAATACTGTTCTGTTCAAGTGTTCAGATATTACTATAATCAAGAATCGGAAGCATACTTTATGAACTGGATCTTCTGAAAAGGATGTTGTAACTATCGAAACAGATATATTTTTACCCAGTATAGTCTGAAACATCCATTGCTAAATCTCTTCTAAAACAAGAAATCAGTTAATAGGTCCTTTCGCCCACTAGTGACCGTTTCTTTTTAGATTTTCCACACCTTTCCATGACATTTAGGGTTACAGATGACTGAAGGTTAAAGAAATTAGCCAACTCTCTTCTGGGTGCTAATAAAATAGTCAGGAGCTATCAAAGTACAAAAAATTAAAAACAAAACCTTCGACATAGATTTGAACTTTTTTATGTCATAGAATATTTTAACTGACAGAGAATAAGTAAACTGACCGGTGAAACACCGACGGGGTTGGTGTGGCCGGGGGAGGGGGTTGGGGGGGGGAGGGGTGGAGGGGGGGGTGAGGCGGGGTGGGTGGTTCCAGTTTCTCTTGTTTGTTCTGTTATTACGTCCAAAGCCGTGTCTTCACGGTCTGCCTTTTAGTGGATATGTACTGCTGTTACAATTGCAGCATTTAAAGTTATAATTTACTCCGAGGAACAGAGAATGTAACAAACAACTAAAGATCATTTTAAACATCTACAACTTTTCGCTTACTAAGACGCAGATCTTTGCATCACTTTCTCACATCCAGACGTCGTCAATGTAGATAATACCTGATAGTGTCGTACTGTGTTCGTCGCAGCTTTTAAATGCTGTAAATTAATTGGCACAAGAGAGGAATTCGTGGCGGGCAGCATCAAACAAGTCAGAAGACTAATGCCCCCCCCCCCTCCCCCCCCCCCCCCACCAAAGAAAAGTATTCTTTGGCTGCTGTACTTCAAAAGATTAATAATCCACTTTAAGGCATTATATGAAAACCAGATATAGAACCATTGCAAACAATAATCTATCAGCCTGGTCAATGCATCACTAAACCCTTTACGATATAAAAAAAGAATCTGCGGTGAAAGCACCTCAAATTATTTCCTAAGCAATTTTGTTTCAGTAACCATCACGGTAGAGAGCTGGTTATTCCGTGCAATTGTGGAGTAATGGTAATGATTGTGACGTCCGAACACAGTCGCGTCTCAACCGATCGCCTGTTCACGCGTTTGTCGGTCACCTCGCCCGTCATATGAACTGTATTTAATTTGGGCTCCGCGCCCGTAATTGCCGGCTTAGTCCCCAGGCAGAACTTTAATGAGAACAAACAGTGGAAATTAACAGTAAGCGGATTACGGCGTGTCGCGTTGCAAATGTTTTGCCAGGACGTCGGAGACAAAGCTGTCAATACAATAGCAGGCGCGTCTGCCGCCGCGTGCCAGATGGAGCGTCCGACAACGAGATTCGCGCCGATGCTCTGCTGTTTGCTTCCGAGCAGAGTGGAAACACCGTTCCCGACTGCAATTCCGAGTAAACGAGTCCCTTTTTAACAGGGAAATTTGTTGACCGACTAGCAAAGCGAGTCCCACAAATGCTTTTCGAAAACCATCGTCTGTGTTTTGTTGACATTTTAACAAACATGTAAGTGAATAAGCTCCAAACGATACTGGAAATTTAGCTTTAACATTTCTGGTATATTATTGATACATTTCAAATTTTCATATGTATCTAGAATTTTGTAATATTCTGCTTACCTCCGTCATGCACAGCAGTCAAGATAATCAAATCAAGAGGACTTGAAATTCATATTTGCAGACGTGCATAGGCGAATATCTATCTGGATAATACCGGGTGATCAAAAAGTCAGTATAAATTTGAAAACTGAATAAATCACGGAATAATGTAGATAGAGAGGCACAAATTGACACACATGCTTGGAATTACATGGGGTTTTGTTAGAATAAAAAAAAAAAAAAAGTTCAAGAAATGTCCGACAGATGGCGCTTCATGTAATCACAATAGCACTAATTAGCATAACAAAGTAAGACAAAGCAAAAATGGTGTTCTTTACAGGAAATGCTCAATATGTACACATCATTCCTCAAAAATAGCTGTAGTCGAGGAATAATGTTGTGAACAGGATTGTAAGGCATGTCCGGAGTTATGGTGACGCATTGGCGTCGAATGTTGTCTTTCTGCATCCCTAGAGATGTCGGTCGATCACGATACACCTGCGACTACAGGTAACGCCAAAGCCAAAAATCGCAGGGACTGAGGTCTGGAGACCTGGGAAGCCAAGCATGATGAAAGTGGCGGCTGCGCACACGATCATCACCAACCGACGCGGCCAAGAGATCTTTCACGCGTCTAGCAACATGGGGTGATTTTTTTTTGTTTTAATAAAATCCTATGTCATTCCAAGCGTATGTGTCAATTTTTAAAAATCGTAGAGGTAGACCACGAGATGAATACACTAAGCAGATTCAGAAGGATGTAGGCTGCAGTAGGTACTGGGAGATGAAGAAGATTGCACAGGATAGAGTAGCATGGAGAGCTGCATCAAACCAGTCTCAGGACTGAAGACCACAACAACAACAACAACATCTACATTATTCCGTGGTTTAATAAGTTTTCAAATCTATACTGACTTTTTGGTCACCCGGTATAAGTGTACCTATGAGACAAAGCTAATGTTACAGACTTTTTTGTCAAAACTGCCACTGCCATAATTCAACTCAAATAAATTACAAAATTCAGCCAATCCAAATTAACCCCAGACTAGAAATTAGAGCACAAGCATGATTAAAGTTAACGTCAGTGATTTCCAAATCGAATTACTATGTTTCCATATTACATTCTTCTTCTGGAACGCTGTTCAAATTTACTGGCGTTTCTTTTTGGAAGCAGGTTGGGCAGAGTCCGACCGAGCAGTGGAGAATACTAGCGTTTGGTCATTACAACTGGCCACGGGACGTTGAAAAGGACAAACGCCGCTACTATGCAAGGGGGATGAGAGAGCAGGTAGACAGTCCGACACAGCTATGACGCAGTGACCATGTCAAGCACATAACGAACGTGGGGAGGCCACAGCGACTGTCCAGACTATAAAATTAGTCCTTCATTCTGATCACAGATTCGAGCTTCCAGTGAAATTCCGAGTAAATTGATACCAGAGACACGTCGGTCATTTACTGAACAAGTAATCACTCAATTAATGCCACTAAACTTATTTTCCCAGGTCTTCAGACACTATCGAGGTACTGTCCACATAGAGGATCATCAGTTGGAGATGGGTGGATGATTTCGGCATACCGGAAATCCTCAAGACGGCAAACTATACCTTGGCTTCGTGGCAGTTATTTCGAATCGTCGTTGAATCGACGCAGGAGCAGAGACATATAAAGCTTCCCGCGTTCTGGGAATCCGCACCAATTCGGGCCACCCAATTTGAAGGCAAGAACTCGGCCGCTCAACACGGCTAGAACAGCAGGTACGGTTAGACCTTCAACTTCTGTTGGGTTGGCTACGAGAACCCCGGAGGTGCACTGTAGTGGTCTTCAAATCGTGCGGAGAGCAGCTCTCGACCCCATTTGTTTGCAGTTCCCATATCGCTAGATTCATCGTGCATCAGTTACCGCCATTTTGTGGCAACAATTGTCTTTCATTTCCTTGGGAGCAGTCCTGTGTTATCAGCGGTTTGCTCTTGACGTTTAGAAATACGAAGCAGGCTGCAACTTCCAGATGATTGCGTCTATGCCGTCATATTTGCATCGCGAGATAACGGCGCTGCAAGTCGACATGTAGCGTGGTAAGCTCTATTGTCCAACCCCTGTTACTCCGATACATGGTTAGCTTCTTTGTTAAAGTAATCCATACAAATTCACTTTACGTGGTTTTCCTGTTGAACACATTATTATTTACGTGAACTTGTGTTCTTTTGACTTGTCCTACAGAAATACAATTGCTCGTCTAGCAGTTGCTTTATTGTGAGTGACATGTTAAGAATCTTGTGACAGAGCTACCTCTCATTTATGTGTCCATTTATGAAGGTATTCATTGCCAGACGATACTTTCACCAATCAACCAACACACGTGTTACGCGGTATATTGCACGCGGTCTGAATTCCGCCAAAGGAAGTCACCTGCTTTTCGTCCTAAACGACGAACAGTTGTTGTATCATGTTTGTAATGTGGGCATTCCGCTCAAACCAACAGAACGTGTGGTGAGCTAACAGTGAGGGAGTGCAGTATTACGGTACTCTATGTTAGGGTCACCCCTTTTTAATGAATTAAATGCATTAAGTTTTCTGTTGAGCGACGCATGTAATTAAATTCACATGATCTATAGGGAGCAAAGTGATTATCGGTAAAGTCACCCAGTACAGTTCGTTCTCACATCCACAGCGGTATGTCGATGGATCAGCAGTAACCACACACCAGAAGAGATTATTTATAAGAAAATATTATTTATTTCGTCTTTAATCGCAACAATAGCTTATGACCCAGTCGATGATGCTCACCGTCAGAATTGTGTTGAAGAATGCAAGTGACGAAGTAGATCACAATGTTTTGCAAGTACAGCACATACAAACACCAAAATTCAAATGTAACCTTTCCCACTTCTTTGCGCCAGAGACTGGTTTATGTAATAATCGCAGATTCTCTATTCTGCCATTTTAAGTTCCCATTTTAGCAGAACTCAAAATGGGCTTCTATATTAAAAACTTGAACGCATAGTTGGCTCTGATCATCACTGATCATAGTCAGTATTCCTGAGTTACTGCAGTGACCATCTACTGGAGCAAATAATCCTTTCAACGTTACCTTTTCACTGTTGCATTTGCTCTAGTGCCTTCAAATTTTACAAAATTGAGACCCATTAGCAGTACGTGATGGCAGCAACGAAATGGGAAATATTTATTTCTACGTAATAAATAACCCTTTCAGCGCTACTGGAATACTGTTCCATTTGCTGCAGCGATGTGGAATTTCATAAAAGCGAGAGCTAAAGCAGTACGTGATAGTAACAAATAAACGGTAAATATTTATGCGTAGGTAATTAGATTACAACTTCGTGCTACTTCGACATCTACATCTACATGATTACTCTGCTATTCACAGTAAAGTGCCTGGCAGAGTATTCAATGAACCACCTTCCAGCCGTCTCTCTACCATTCCACGCTCGAACGGCGCGCGGGAAAAACGAGCAGTTAAATTATTCTGTGCGAGCCCTGATTTCTCTTACTTTATCGTGATCATTTCTCCCTATGTAGGTGGGTGCCAACGGAATGTTTTCGCAATCGGGGGAGAAAACTGATGATTGAAATTTGATGAGAAGATCCCGTCTCAGCGAAAAACGTCTTTATTTCAATGATTGCCACTCCAATTCACGTATTATGTCTGTGGCACTATCTTCCCTATTTCGCGATAATATAAAAAAGGCTCCTTCTTTGTACTTTTGCGATCTCATCCGTGAGTATCACCTGATACAGATCCCACACCGCACATCAATACTCCAGAATAGGGCGGACAAGCGTAGTGTAAGCAATCTCTTTAGCAGACCTGTTGTACCTTCTAAGTGTTCTGCCAATGAATCGCAGTCTTTGGTTTTCTCTACCTACAACATTATCTATGTGATCGTTCCACTTTATGTTATTTGTAAGTGTTATCTCTAAGTATTTAGTTGAATTTACAGCCTTCAGATTTGTGTGACGTACCGCGTAATCGAAATTTAGTGGGCTTATTAAAGTACTCTTGCGAATAACTTCTCACTTTTCTTTACTCAGGGTCAGTTGCCACTTTTCGCATCATACAGATATCTTATCTAAATCATTTCGCAGTTCGTTTTCGACATCTGATGAATTTACAGGATGGTCAATGACAGCATCGTCTGCAAACAATGTAAGACAACTACTAGGCTTGCCTGCTACATGATTAATATAGAACAGGATCAATAGAGGGCCTGTAACACTTCCATGGGGAACGCCGGATATTCCTTCTGTCTCACTCGATGACTTTCCGTCTATTACTACGCACTGAAACCTTTCCGGCAGGAAATCACGAATCCAGTCGTACAACTGAAGCGATATTCCATACGCACGCTGTTTGGTTAGAAGACACTTGTGAGGAACGGTGTAGAAAGCCTTCTGGAAATCTAAAAATATGGAATCAATTTGACTTCCCTTGTCAATAGCCTTCATTACTTCATGAGTATATAGAGCCAGTTGTGTTTGGCAAGAACGATATTTTCTGAATCCGTGCTGACTACGTGTCAATAAATCGTTTCCTTTGAGATACTTCATAATGTTCGAATACAGTCTATGTTCCAGACAATATTGCAAATCGACGTTAGTGACATGGACCTGTGATTCAACAGATTACTCCTACTTCCCTTTTTGGGTATTGGTGTGACGAGCAATTTTCCCGTCTTTAGGTACGGATCTTTCTGTGAATGAGCGGTTGTAAATAATTGCTATATTTTTAGCTATTGTATCAGCATACTCCGAAAGGAAACTGACTGGTATACAATGTGGACCAGAAGCCTTGCCTTTATTAAGTGATTTAAGCTGCTTTGCGACACAGAGGATATCTACTTGTATGTTTCTCATCTTAGCAGTATTTCGTGATTGGAATTCAGGAATATTTACTTCGTCTTCTTTGGTGAAGGAGTTTCGGAAAACCGTTTTTAATAACTCTGCTGTAGTAGCACTGTCATCAGTGACTTCACCGTTGTTATCGCACATTGAAGGTATTGATTGCATCTTTCCACTGGTGCGCTTTGTGTATGACCAGAATCTCTTAGGGTTTTCTGCCAGATTTCGGGACAGTGTTGCGTTATGGAAATTGTTAAAAGCACCTCGCATTTAAGCACGCGCTATATTTCGAACTTCTGTAAAACTTCGCCAGTCTTGGGGATTTTGTGTTCTTTTAAATTTGACATGATTTTTTCTCTGCTTATGCAACAGCGATCTGACCCGTTTTGTGTACCATGGGGAATCAGTGAAACTGGACCTGTTGTACTAACGCGCCTCCGAGTGATTGTGCTTATCATCGTCGGTCAGTGTAACTGATCGCAGTTTGTTGCTCCAAGCCATATTCCTTGCAAGTGAACGAGTATTGTGTCTTATAATTTGAATCGAAAAAATGAAATTTGTAACATAATCTGTTTCGGAGGCAAAGCACCTTATTGCGTCAGCAGGCGCTGATATTTCGTGTTCTAAATAATTTTTAGGACTGTTAAGCTACTAACTTTTATGTGTAGTCGCTTTCGCGATAAACTGTGATTTTCTACGTCTTAAATTTTTTTTAATTCCGGTCTTTGATCATAATATCAATTCTTTGGACGATGACCGGTTTTAGTAGGTAATGACCAATCTCAGACTATATACAATCCCCCAAAATATAGGCAAAGCGACTATGTCGCAGCTAGTGATTCTACATCTCAGGCATTCTCGTCTGTAGCCTAACTGGCGCAGATTACTGTTCCCTTCTGACGTGTGTTGGCAGGGTAGCTTTGGCAGAGGATGACTCGTCCCTGTTCCCCGGGCCCAGAGCAGAGACGTTTATGCTTTCTGCTGCAGTGTCACTTCCATCGTCGCACGACGTCTGGGCCGGCAGACAATCTGGTGCTCCAGTGGCTCAATTTAAGTAAAATTGATCTTTTGATGCGTACCACGGCGGAGAGTCGCCGATTAATCGGGAACCATTAGTCTGTCCTATTTGGTGACCTCAATAAGCTCATAAGATTTGCAGCATGTTGTGCGAGCCCAAAGTTCCTCCTCGCTGTACCTGCTCTTCAATTACCAGTTGAAACCTTGCGACCTTATTGCTACTTGTGGAGTGCGCTAAGTTTCAAGACCTTTTACTTATTGATATAAGCTGTTGAACATTTCCTCTGATCCAGCTCCATTCATTGACAAACTTTCCTGCTTGTTCTTTGTTGGTTGTGATAGCCGTCTGCTGTAGTTCTCAGGTTATCTTGCATTTTTGACAAATGCATAGCCGCGTGGGTAGCCTTTTGGTCTAGGGCGTCTTGTCGCGGTTCACGCGGCTGTCCCCGTTGGAGGTTCGAGTCCTATCTCGGGCATGGGTGTGTGTGTTGTCCTTAGTGTAAGTTAGTTTAAGTTAGATTAAGTAGGGCGTAAGACTAGGGACCGATGACCACAGCAATTTGGTCCCATAGCCTTTACCACAAATTTCCATTTACAAATATATGTTTTATTAAAGAACATTGTCAACTTTTCTGCAGGTGTGTACCAGTTGGGAGTCAAATTTAAACTGCATATCCTTCCATCTTATCTTGTATTTTGGGCAACTGTACCTTAATTAAAGACCACTGTCAAAGTTTCTGGAGATGCATTTCCAGCTTTGCCTATATTTTGGGGGATTGTATATTGTATTGCTTATGGGATTTTTATTAAGGCTTATACTTTGTTATGGGCTCTCGGATAGCCACACTCAGTGGTGTGACTTGTTACCCTTTCTGTATTTTGTATTCTGTATTTTTTCCACTTCTGTAACGTGTTACCCGTGCTTGGAAGTTGTTAGTACACATAGCACCTGTCATATAAATCCACTTTTCCGATAAAATTGTTTGTTGAACGCGCTCGCAGCCACGATCGGTTGGTGTGGCTTTTTTCTTGAACGTGGGAGCTATATACCGTTGGTTTCAACCCATGCCTTTAAAGGTAGGAATTATTAAAGTCTGTTATTAGTGAACTGTCCGCCCCCGGTAGCTGCGTGGTCAGCGCGATGGACTGTCAATCTTAAGGGCCCGGGTTCGATTACCGGCTGGGTCGGTGATTTTCTCCGCTCAGGGACTCGGTCTTGTGTCGTCATCATCATCATTTCATCCCCATCGACGCGCAAGTGGCCGAAATAGCGTCAAATCGAAAGACTTACACCAGGCGAGCGGTTTACCTGACGGAAGGCCCTCGTCACACGACAGTATTATTATTAGTGAACTGAGCCTGTTTAAGATTTTGAAATGTTTGTGAACGTTATTATTGTTTTGACAAGGTTTTTTTAAAATTGTAATTGTAATATTGTTGTTAAGTAATAAAGTGTATTTCGTGATACAACAAGGGACGAAATATTTGGGACCACTTTTCATGTGTTTTTCGTTAAAGTTTGTAAGCTGTATGCTTTGCCGGCGATGGGCGAGGCATGACAGAATCTCTGACCAGAGAGTAGTTTATCGTTAGTTGTTGCTTGTCGCTAGTCTGCGCTTGTCTGCGCGAGTCGGCAGCAGTCAGTAGTAGCCGGCGGGAGTTGATATGCGTCGGCTGTGTGCTCTGCTCGTGACTCTGGTCAGGACTCTGGAGGATGAGTATTGTTGTAGAAGGTAAAGAAGCAGCCTTGCGCATATTTAATAATGTATGTTAATTTAATTTAATTTGTTCAAAGAAATGCCCCAATAATAATTTTTATAATATAAAGCAACTCTTTTAAAGAAAAGCATTCATTTCAATTTAAAGAATTTCCAATGCATTATCATTGCATCCAAGAATAAAAAAAAATATACGCCAGCATTGCACGAAGCTGTGTCAAAAATGACTAATTAAGAGCAGATATAATTGCGGTTTTATTGAGGTAAGAATTTTTCCTTTTTTATTCAGAATACAGGGCCGAAGGTCAGCGCTGCTGTCCTTATAAAATTCATCAGGTTACTAAACTTTTTTATTATTTTGGTGTTTAGGAACTTTTCTGTTTCGAACTTGACATTAAATGAGAAAAGAATTTTGTGGGAATATTAAGTGTGAATGCATTTCTGCACACAGACTATAAATGAAAGCCAATTTTGTTCAGAAGTTACAATATTAGAAAAATTCATTTAATTATTATTTTTTTGTGGGAGTTTACATTTGGCTCTATTTTCATTTCTCATTTAAATTTTTCTGCGGGGAGGTTACACTTGGCGACATCCGGCCAGGATCGTATTTCTTTGTGAATCTTCTGAGAAGTAGTCATATATCTGCTCTTATTTACTTAAATGTAGTTTGCATCTGGCGCAACGCATTTACTAATTTGTCGCTCTTTCTTTCACAGATCATCGGCAATTTGTCGCTCTTTGTTGTAT
Source organism: Schistocerca piceifrons (assembly GCF_021461385.2). Classification (NCBI taxonomy): domain Eukaryota; kingdom Metazoa; phylum Arthropoda; class Insecta; order Orthoptera; family Acrididae; genus Schistocerca; species Schistocerca piceifrons. The sequence goes on along the minus strand of NC_060140.1, from coordinate 450,673,674 downwards.
TTGTGTTTGTTGCATTTTGCATTGTCTTTGTTGCATTTTGCATTGTCTTTGTTTCATTTGTGAATAATTTTGATTAGTGAAAAATTCCGCGAAAAACTGTTAACAGTACATCGCGATGTGTAATGAGTGAAATAGCCGATTTGAATAATTTGACTGATAGTACTTGCGACACGCAGTGTAATGATGACAATCCTCCATTTATAGACAATCAGTGCGTACCGACCACTAGTAATGATTTTAATGCTAATGATGAGCAAACAAACTCAGTTGTGTCGTCTGTTAATTTAACGATAATGGATGACGCGGCACGTTCTGTTACTATGAACGCTGCCCAGTTTAACATACCCGGTTTGCTAAATTTACGTAATGAACAGACAAATTTTTCTAATGAAAATGAACTGTGTACTCAAAGTACGTCAGATTTATTTAATTCCGATTTAGTGACCAACAGTGCACATCCGATTGGCAAACCTTTTCAAAAATTACAGAATGACCAAATGGTTACAGAAAACGTGACAAATGCATATACACCAACACACGGCACAGAGAATAGAGTTGCTAATTTTGGCTCGGATCAAATTATGGCATTGTTGCTACAAATTAATGAATGTATTAAAAAACAAGACGAAAATTCCAAACAGTTGAAGGAAAGACAAGACAACAATCATAAACAACTTAATGAAAATTTCAAAAAACTTAGTGAACAGAACAAACAGCTTAATGAAAATTTCAAACAACTTAATGAAAAACATGACACCCTTAATGAAGAATTAGACAACAATTCCAGACAGCTTAGTGAACAGATTACAGCCGTTGCCGTGCAATGTCATGATACTAAAGAACAATTACGTGTGGAAATTGAGGCTAGTGCTAGGAAAAGTAGTGAAGAAATTAGATCTGTTGCTTAAGAATTAAGGGATATGCAAACAGCTACAACAGAATCACTTAGACACGAAATTAGTGCAGTCGGTAAACAATGCTCTGAAAAAGCAACACAGTTACGCGACGAGTTTAAATTAATGACAGCAGAACTTTCGCGCACACTGGATGCAAAAGTAGACGCGAAATTCGACCAACAGAACAGTCAAATTGACGAACGTTTTAATCATCATCTACAACACAGTGAAACGCGTTTCCGTAAATTTATACAGGAACAGAATAAAGTAAAGCGACAAGTTATGGAAACAATTACCGCACAGAGACAGGAGGATAAACGCTAATTGTTTACAAAAGCAAAAACATACATAGACAACAATATTGCTACTGTATCAGACGAAATTAATACAATCAAACAGTTGAACACCGAATTGCGTGATGAAATTTCCGATCTTAAAACAAAAACAGACACATACACAGTAGATTTTCAGACAGTGACCGACAGACTCGAACAATTAGAACTAATTCAGGATCCCGATATCATCAAAGCTGACGTTAAAAAATTGAACGAAACCACACGTAAAATACAAAAACAGATTAATGCTTGTGACACTAAAAACGATGATCAGGTAAAAATACTGACTGAAAAATATGATGAATTGGCCAGTCGTATTGACGTTATTGAAAGTAATAATGATAGCAAATCAGACGATACTTCACCGATTTCGTTTTATCAAACACCTGAATTCCAAAATCTACAGCAGACGATCAGTGAGATAGATTCGTCCAATAATACATTACGTAGAAAATTGTCAACTTTACAGCAAGAAGTGACAGAGATGAAAAATGTTTCAGTTAATAACACGTCACAGCATATGGCACATTCTGAACATTTCTCACAGTCACACAGTCAGTATAATTTGAGTAATTTACAGAGAGTACGTGAGTTAGATTCCGAACAGTCACAGGCAAATAGATTCTCATACAATCCTGAACCTGTTCAGATGTACAGAGACGATAATTTTGATTACAAGCATTTTCTATCCGTGAGAAGATTTAAAGTATTTAAAAATGACAGAACACAGATTCACCGCTTGGATTGGATACAACAATTTAGCTTTGCTTTTCCACCGACTTGGCCTGTAACGCACAAACTTGAATTTATTTGCAGTTTTTTGGAAGGCGAACCGGCAACTCGTATGAGACCGATCGCGAGGCAGTGCTACTCGGTGGAATAATTTCAGAATGCATTTCTATCAACGTATTGGTCGAAGACGACTCAATGCGGGATTAAGGATCAACTAATTAGTTTACCAAATTATGAGAACTCAAATTTTCCCAGTGTCACGCAATTTCTTGAGCACATGGTCCAACAAAACAAGTACTTAAGTGAACCATACAGTGAATCTGCACTTATTCAATTGTATATTTCTAAATTACCACGATCATTAAGAGTGTCACTTTTAACGGGTCAGCAGAAAGAAAATATTTCGGCATTCAGAGATCTGTTACAGCTTTTGGAAGGGCAGCAATCGGATTATTCGTTTATAAACAAAAATTTTTCATATAATAACCAAGGTCAACAAACATACAGCAATTACGATCAGCCACACAATTTCAATAGCAAAGCTAATAGACGCTTCAGGAATGACAACCACCAGAATTTTAATAACAGGCAAAATTTTAATTATCAGTATCGTCAAAATTGTCAGCAACAGGAACCACATTTTGGTAACAATAGAGGTTTTTCCCAACAACAGCAACAAAACCAACCGGTTAAACCGGTTAGCATACCTAACCAACAATGTAATGCACAAGGTCAACCAAACTTTAATGTTTCGACGCGTACGCGTATAGCGTCGCCCCCAACAAATAGTAATGCACAGCAACAAGGAAACCAGTACCTGCAGAAAACACACTATTTCAATTCCTATCGCAGTGCACCGTATAGAAATAACTATCATGACAGACGTAAAAGTAATGAGCACAATTTTCAGCGTACTTTTAATAAAAGTCGATCTTATGAGCAGCAAGAACATCAGCAACAACATATTATCATGAATGAACCAGACAGTAGGTATCATCCAGAACGTAAGACGTCAGGAAGAAATAACAGAACAGTTCAAATAGTCGAAATGCCACAGCATCCTCCTGAAAATAATAACACGTCAGATAGAATTTGACTTGATACAGTACAGGTTGCATCTTCCAGCAACGTAAGCAATACTTCAGATACACAGAATCTTGTTCACGAAAATGTTATTACTTTTGACGACATCCGAGACACTCTTTTGCAGGAACGACCAGTTGTTCAAAAAACCATTTCACACCCTGTCATCGAAATTAAAATTGGATCATCGAAATTTTCAGCAGTAATCGATTCTGGATCACCTATGTCAGTTATAAATGAAGAAACTTTCAACGAGTGTAACAGAGAGGACACCAATCCTACGTTACCATTAGGCAAAACGAAAGTAAAAGGAGCAGTATCTAGTAAAGGAGTAGATGTAAAATTACAGACACATTTCTCATTTCACTCAAATTTTTGGATTGTTCCCTTACTGACGACAGACATTATTTTAGGTACGAATTTTCTGGTACAACACGATGCCATTATTGACTTTCAAAATTCCTATTTAATGTTGAAGAATGAAAATGTACAATTAGCTTTAGAATTTCAGCATTCTTTATCTGCAGAAGAACAAACAATTAATCGGACAGAGGTCATTTCTGCATCACGTAACAGAGATTATAGAGAGAATTTCTGATAAAGTTAAACAGAGCTGTGCAAATACAGACGACGAACGCACGCAACTACACAAAATTCTTTTACAGCAAGCTCCAGTTTTTGACAACGTTCCTGGTACTATGTCCGGTTTTATGTATGAATTTCAAGTTAAACAGCACGACACATTTAAAGCCAAGCATTATCCTATTCCGTATATTCACAGAGAACAAGTTAAGAAAGAATTGCAAGCTATGCTTGACCAAGGAATTATTGAACCGGCAGTTAGTCCGTACATAAACGCGCTCCATATTGTTAAGAAAAAAGATGGGTCACTTCGCCTCGTACTTGATTCGCTTCACATCAATGACATTATTATTAATGAAACAGATCGCACACAGACACTAGAAGAACTTCTACAGAAATTTCATGGTACTGCTATTTATTCCACATTAGATTTGAAATCGGGATTTTGGCAAATTCAGCTCCATCCTAACTGCAGAAAGTACACAGCATTTCTCTGTTTTGGTGACTGTTATCAATTTTGTAAATTACCGTTCGGTTTAACTACTTCTTCAGCAGTTTTTATTCGCGGTTTGAATACAATACTTCCGACAGAACCTAAAGACAGAATCACAACGTACGTAGACGACATTCTTATTGCAGAAGCTAACTGGTCTGAACACAATCTGATTCTTGAACGACTGTTTCGTGCACAATGACTTACAGTTAATCTCAGTAAATCGCACTTTGGTAAAACTTCTATAAAATTTCTTGGACATGTAATTTCAGCAGAGGGCATTACGCCTGACCCGGAAATACTTCAAGCTTTACGTGACATTACTGTTCCTACGACGAAAAAACAACTACGCAGTTTTTTGGGTTTAATTAACTTTTTTCGTAAATTTATTCATTACTCTGATTTAGACACCCCTAGATTATGTCAATTGACAGGTAAAAACAGTATTTGGTCCTGGGATAGGCAACCACATTCTGAATTTGTGAACCTGAAAGAAGCCTTGTTGAATCAGAAATTTTTCCATTGCCACCGACAGTTCTAACACCGCTTGAGGCGTACATATTTTTCAGGAAATTGAAGAAGATGGTTGTACAGTAATTAAAAACATCGCTTTTGCAAGTCGCATTCTATCACCTGCTGAAGGTAATTATTCTGTTACAGAACTTGAAACATTATGTGTTGAATGGGCTTTTACCAGATTTAGGCATTTTCTTTATGGAAGACACACTACCGTTTACACAGATCATAGAGCGATACAATTTTTACTTTCGGCTAAATTTACACACGACAGATTAAGTAGATGGAAACTTTATTTGCAGGAATTTAATTTCACAATTGTTCACATTCCCGGCACACAAAATATTGTAGCAGACGCACTATCTCGTTCTCTCAGCAACAATTAGCAAGACATCGCAACCAACTTCTGCCAAGCAAATTCTAGCGTCATGTATATTCAACAAGTTGCATTTGAAAATATCATTTCGCCGTCATTACAAGACATAGCACAAGAGCAGAATAAAGACAACGTATGGAAAGTAATTAAACACCTTTGGCAAGATAGGAATAATGTTACCATTAGAAACCATTACACTGTACGCAATGACATTTTGTTTCGCCGCTCTCATCCTAACAGCAACAATTGGTTATTATGCATTCCTGACGAACTTGTTAACAAATTAATCTGGTATACTCATTTAAGTTACGCACATTACAGAGCTAGAAAATGTTTTCTTATACTGAGACAGAACTGTTATTTTACCAACATGGAGAAACGTATACGACGAGTTTTAGCGTCATGTAAAATCTGCCAGAAAGCTAAATCAGACACGACTTCACATATTCCTCCATTACATCCCATTGCACCTGTTAAATTGAGACATATGGCCGCTATAGACATTTTTGGTCCGATTCCCAGAACTAATTGAGGTTTTTGCTACATCTTTGTCGCTGTTGAACTCTTCAAAATTTGTTACCTTTACTCCGTTACGCAAAGCTACTGCTAAAACTGTTTCGAAAGCATTTGTAAAACATTTTCTATTTCATGTAGGGCATGTGTTGAAAGTACTTTCCGACAATGGACCACAGTTTCGATCTACTATATGGACACGTATGTTACGAGCTAGAAACATTTCTCTGATCTATATATCCAGGTACCATGCTTCTTCGAACCATTGTGAACGATTAATGAAAGAAATTGGTAAACTGTGTAGAATATACTGCCATAAAAAACATTGATTGGAACACACACATACTCTCGTTCCAGGATGTAATTAATTCCATATCAAATGAATCTACTATGCTATCTCCGTCTGTTATACTGAAAAATGTTGAACAACCTAACAAAATTAAAGAATTAGTAACCTTTCCTACATCTCGTCGACTACGACACCATGAAGTAATTGACATTGCGCTGAACAACATCAAACGTGCCGCAGAGCGCCGGAGAAGACAGCAAAAACAGGTTTGTACACATTGGACAGAAGATATTAGTACGTACACACTATTTATCCTTCAAAAGAAGGAGTAGGTGCAGTAAATTTGAGTTTCAATACACAGGTCCATATCAAATTCGCAGCAATCCTCACCCCATTGTAGTACACGTCGAAACTTTGAGAACCAGAAAAACCAAAGGGAACCACCACACGTCGAACATCAAACCTTTTATTGAATGAATATACTTTATGATTTATCACACTGTAATGCCATTTCCTAATTTTTTATGACCATTTATGCAATTATATCCACATGAACACTTACTGATGATTGTCGTATTTTTTCTTGGCAAGTGCCCGGCAAGGTAAGGTTAGCAGGTCGCTTTTCTTGTCGTTACACATTAGACCGTGCATATTTTCCATTTTTTATGTATGTATGATTGTTTTCCTGTTTTGTTTGTATGCACTATGAAATAGTTAAGATATAATAAACACCAGTTGACTTTAACATTTTTGCCATATGGTATCTCAACATCGTTACTACTTTACTTTTTTTTTTGCTGCTGCATTGTGATACAATGTGTACATTTTTGCTTCTGAACACTGGCGAAGTTTTTGACATATTACGTTTTCTGTCATGCTATGCTGTATGCTCAATTATGTTACTATAAACCAGTTTTTATTTAATGGGTATATGAATTAAATGCAAGACATTAATCTTTGTTCATCATTTTAAGAAAGAAATAACGTGTAAAAGAAATAAATTAAACAGAAATGGGAATTTCACCTTCGGAATGAACGAAAGAAAATGCAATACCTCGTGACGAAGAGTAAATGGATCAGAATTAACAATCATTAACAAGAATATACTATACACATCGTTGAATAGCAGTCTTAACTAATTTTTTCTTTCAGAATACGAGGCGATTGATGCAGGCTGTCAGACAGAACTACACATCTTAGTTTTAGTGATGAAATATGCTAGAAATAAGGAATAGCTGTATAATAAATAATGAAGTGACTTCTTTGCAGATGATAATGAATGGTGATGAATAATGACGAAGAATATGCTACTATGGATAATGAAGTTTTTCTTTACAGGTGATGATTATAATGGAGTTATGATAATATGGATAATGAAGTTCTTCTTTACAGGTGATGATGGTAATGAAGCTATGGTAATATGAATAATGAAGTTTTTCTTTGCAGATGAGAATAATGATGAAGTTTATATATTTACTGTTAGTTAAGAGATGCTATGTAGTTATTTAAGTATTTGTTGCAGTTCGTTTTGACAGTATGTCTTATATCGCATGGTATGATGACTGAAGGTTTTGGAAAGGACAGCTAGAGCACATATATATTTTTTATACACATTTCACTACCTGTTAATTCGAAGTTCACTAATTTTCAGCATAATATGCGTTTCTTCTTTCAGTTTAATAATCCATTTTGTGTAATTTGCAGGAGAAATTATTCATGAAATTAATGTGCTATAAGCAGTTGTTCATTAAACCTATGTCATTTATGAATGCGATCACATATACTATACTTGTTTCATAACCTTGCTACAGCAGACTCATGACGAATGACGTTACACATCTTCATTTGCAGCAATAACTCAAAAGCAAATATTGTTATTCCCCAGTAATTAATTATCTATCCCAACGCAATGCATTGCTAGCCCAAAAAAAAAAAAAAATGCTTTGTAACTGGCCAATGAATGCCACTGATTACTGTAATAAGATGACCTATGATGCCAATGATTATTATAATGAGATTAATTATGTACAAATGCTATGCAAATAATTATCTCATTTTGAATGATCACTTCTGAATAATGCAAAAAAAAAATGCTTTGTAGCTAGCCAATGAATGCCACTGATTACTGTAATGAGATGACCTATGATGCCAATGATTACTATAATTAGATTAATTATGTATAAATGCTATGCTAATAATTAACTCTTGTTTTGAATGATCACTTCTGAATAATGCATTAAAAAATGCTTTGTAGCTGGCCAATGAATGCCACTGATTACTGTAATAAGATGACCTATGATGACAATGATTACTAAGATTAATTATGTATAAATGTTATGCCAATAATTAACTCATTTTGAAGGATCACTTCTGAATAATGCATAAAAAAATGCTTTGTAGCTGGCCAATGAATGCCACTGATTACTGTAATAAGATGACCTATGATGCCAATGATTACTATAATTAGATTAATTATGTATAAATGCTATGCCAATAATTAACTCAGTTTGAATGATGACTTCTGAATAATGCATAAAACAATGCTTTGTATCTGGCCAGTGAGTGCCAATAATTACTATATTTAGATAATTTATGAACATTATTCTGTAATACTACATACATGGTACAGAAATGTTCAGTAACTGGGCGATGAGTGCTACCAATTACTCAAATCAGTTGTTAGACTAGTGTAATTCTCAATGAAGAGTAGTATGTGACTTAATGTCCTTCACCTTCTGACCTAATTACCAGAAATTACTGCAATATCCGTTTTTCCTGTCTATCCTCATGATCATGCAGCACTATATTTGGTTTTTGCTCTAATTCTACGTTGGTGTACTTTACAAAAACATGGTGTTGACACGAGATGCTGTCCACCACCTTGAGTGATGGAGATGTTATTATGGTCCCACTGTTTGCTGTACCTAATGTACTATTCAAATGATAACATGGAATATTACTACTACATTTCAGTGTTTTGGCTACACTGATTAATACTTTGAGGAAAAGAACTAAAGATTGTCTCACTTGGTGTTGTGCTTCTGTAGAAAGATATGGACTTTCAGTGCAGCTGCGTGCAACCTAAAGTGCTACAACCATGACGCAATCCTTCCCATTCCTTTCCTAATTTCCTTCCCATTCCTTTCCTAATTCTTGTAAAATGATAAAGACTTCTACAGTGCGTGTGCACTTTATTTCACTCCTTGATATGTTTATGTGTTGTAAAAATGCTAGAGAGTTTTACAGTGCGTGTGCACTTTATGCCATTTGTACTCATTACGTATACATTTTGTGATTCCCTGATATGTTCTGTACTACAGTGCGTGTGCACTTTCGTCATTTTGTTAACATGATCTGTATTCATTGCATATACATTTTGTGATTTCCTGATATGTTCTGTACTGCAGTGCGTGTGCACTTTCGTCATTTTGTTAACATGATTTGTATTCATTGCATATACATTTTTGTGATTTGCTGATATGTTCTGAACTACAGTGCGTGTGCATTTTTGTCATTTGTCAATATGTTTTGTACTCATTGTATATATATTTTTGCATTGCCTGATATGTTCTGTACTCAGTGCATGTGCACTATATTTTATTTCATGTTCTGCACCTATATATATGTACATATTCTGTGATTGTAAAGTTAGTTAATTAAGATAAATTTGTTGCTCATGGCAAGTCCACTTGACTCACCATCGCTGCCAAATTTTTGCCCCCCCCCCCCCCCCCCCCCCCAGTGGAGGGTTATGTAAGACGTATGCTTTGCCGGCGATGGGCGAGGCATGACACAATCTCTGATCAGAGAGTAGTTTATCGTTAGTTGTTGCTTGTCGCTAGTCTGCGCTTGTCTGCGCGAGTCGGCAGTAGTCAGTAGTAGTCGGCGGGAGTTGGTATGCGTCGGCTGTGTGCTCTGCTCGCGACTCTGGTCAGGACTCTGGAGGATGAGTATTGTTGTAGAAGGTAAAGAAGCAGCCTTGCGCATATTTAATAATGTATGTTAATTTAATTTAATTTGTTCAAAGAAATGCCCCAATAATAATTTTAAAATATAAAGCAACTCTTTTAAAGAAAAGCATTCATTTCAATTTAAAGAATTTCCAATGCATTGTCATTGCATCCAAGAATCAAAAATATATACGCCAGCATTGCACGAAGCTGTGTCAAAAATGACTAATTAAGAGCAGATATAATTGCGGTTTTATTGAGGTAAGAATTTTTCCTTTCTTATTCAGAATACAGGGCCGAAGGTCAGCGCTGCTGTCCTTATAAAATTCATCAGGTTACTAAACTTTTTTTATTATTTTGGTGTTTAGGAACTTTTCTGTTTCGAACTTGACATTAAATGAGAAAAGAATTTTGTGGGAATATTAAGTGTGAATGCATTTCTGCACACAGACTATAAATGGGAGCCAATTTTGTTCAGAAGTTACAATATTAGAAAAATTCATTTAATTATTATTTTTTGTAGGAGTTTACATTTGGCTCCATTTTCATTTCTCAATCAAATTTTTCTGCGGGGAGGTTACAAGTTATCCAACCCTAGTTGTGGGCTGTCAATCACAATCATCATCAACATCATCATCATCATCAACAACCCTACTTGTGAGGTATCAATCACAATCATCGTCGTCGTCCTCATCACCATCATGTTTTATTCATCAGCGAGATGGCACAGTGGCTGGGAGACGGGACTCAGGAACAGGCAGTTCACATCAACTTCCGTTGATCTGAATTTAGGTTTTGCGGGTTTGGTTATCGTGACGCGAAATTCTGGGGCACTGCAGATCTCCTTTCGCGAGATTCTGCTCTTTAACAAAAAAAATTCGCGGCGGACGGTCGTGAAATGGCTCTGAGCACTATGGGACTTAACTTCTGAGGTCATCAGTCCCCTAGATCTTAGAACTACTTAAATCTAACTAACCTATGGACATCACACACATCCATGCCCGAGGCAGGATTCGAACCTGCGACCGTAGTGGTCGCGCAGTTCCGGACTGTAGCGCCTAGAACCGCTTGGCCACTTCGGCCGGCTTATCTAAAGTAATAAGAGGCAGGTCACCAGCATTGTGAAGCCTAGCAGGGTTGGCTCAGGTGACTGTTAACATAGGGAGGTTATGTAGGGATTTTACCAAAGAGGATCAGGTAGTGATTGTGGGTGGGGCTGGTAATAGTATTGATAGGGATGGGGAGTATAACATAGACGGTGACCAGGAAAAGACAGCCACTCAGACCGGCAACACGAATGTGTATTTCGTGGAACTGTTTCAGCGTCACGATCGGCCTCATCTTAATACAGCCGTCAGGCGTAACTACATGAGACTTTGGGGTGCGCTGATGACAGAAAGCATGGGTCACATTTCAGTGGTGTCGGTGGAGTCTATCAGCAGGACGAGTTTCACTAGACATGGCCCGTACCTCAACAGGTATGGGAAGGGGAGGTTGGCAAAGCTTATAGGTGACAGCATAGGTGGGGTTGGTGGGATCACTCATGGGAAAATTCCTGCAGTAGTGGGTGTTACAGCTGCACCTTTTTTAGACTGAAGTCAGCTGATAGATATTCATGCTTAAGGGAAGTCTCTCTAACAAGGGAATCACTTTTGACAAAGCTTAGGTATCCGAGTAATGAGGGAATTAGTATATTTCATCAAAATATACAAGGTATTAGAGATAAAGTTAGTGAACTGCTTATAGATGTTGACTCTGAAATCATTGGTATATCTGAACACTTCTTAAATAAGGAGATAATTCAGAGGCTTCCTTTACCAGGATACAGGTGTGCTGGCAGCTTTTCGAGGAGCTCTTTGCGGTGTGGGGGAGTAGCCATGTATGTGAAAAACGGCATCCCATTTGAGTCAATTGATGTTTCAAAGTACTGCACTGGAAGGGTGTTTGAATGTTGTGCAGGTGTGGTTAAATTTAACGGAGCTAAACTTCTAACTGTGGTTATTTATACATCCCCAGACTCCGATTTCACAACATTTTTGCTAAAGCTAGAGGAGGTTCTTGGTTCACTTTATAGGAAATACAAAAAGTTAGTTATATGTGGTGACTTCAATATTAATTGTATAAGTGATTGTGCAAGGAAGAGGATGCTAGCAGAACTCTTTAATTCATATAATCTTATGCAAACCGTGTTCTTTCCAACGAGAGTGCAATTGAACAGTAGAACAACCATAGACAACATTTTTGTTCATTCCTCATTACTCGAAGCGCATTCTGTTAGCAAAAAGGTGAATGGCCTTTCAGATCATATGCACAAATTTTAACTTTAAAAGATTTTTGTGCTGCAACACGTGTTAATTATAGTCATCAGCTCTTCAGGAAAGCTGATCCAGTTGCTGTAGAGACCTTTGTAAACCTTATAAAGGAACAAGAGTGACAAGATGTTTATAGCGCTGATACAGTAGACGATAAATATAATGCTTTTCTCAAGACTTTTCTCATGCTCTTTGAAAGTTGCTCTCCGTTAGAACGTTTAAAACAGGGTACTAGTACAAACAGGCAGCCTGGGTGGCTGACTAGAGGGATAAGAATATCTTGTAGAACAAAGTGGCAATTATATCAAAACGTTAGAAACAGTCAAAATCTAAATGCAGCAGCCCATTACAAACAGTATTGTAAGGTGCTTAAAAATGTTATTAGGAAGGCAAAAAGTATGTGGTATGCAGATAGAATAGCTAAGTCTCAGGATAAAATTGAAACCATATGGTCAGTCGTAAAGGAAGTTGCTGGTCTGCACAGACAGGTCGAGGATATAGAATCAGTGTGTAGTGGGAATATCCGTGTTACTGATAAGTCGCATATATGTACAGTATTTAATAATCACTTTCTGAATATAGCAAGTGAACTAAATAGAAACCTAGTCCCAACAGGGATCATATAGCGCTCTTAGGAAAAAGTGTTCCGAGACTGTTACCTGAAATGCTCCTCCATGATACTGACAAGAGGGAGATTGAGTTAATAATTAAATCACTAAAAACAAAGAACTCTCATGGATATGACGGGGTATTTAGCAGAATACTGAAGTATTGCTCCATGTATGTTAGCCCAGTTCTCAGCCATATCTGTAACTTTTCCTTTAGGAGTGGTCGGTTTCCTGTCCGATTAAAGTACTCGGTAGTGAAGCCACTTTATAAAAAGGGAGACATTGATAAAGTTGACAATTTTAGACCTATTTCTATGCCATCGGTGTTTGCTAAAGTTATCGAGAAGGTTGTATATACAAGGTTACTGGAGCATTTAAATTCACATAATTTGCTGTCAAATGTTCAGTTTGGTTTTAGAAATGATTGAACAACTGAAAATGCTATATTCTCTTTTCTCTGTGAGGTTTTGGACGGATTAAATAAAAGGTTGCGAACGCTAGGTGTTTTCTTTGATTTAACGAAGGCTTTTGACTGTGTTGACCACAAAATATTACTGTAGAAGTTGGACCATTATGGAGTAAGGGGAGTAGCTTACAATTGGTTCGCCTCTTACTTTAAGAACAGAAAGCAGAGGGTAATTCACCATGATGTTAAGAGTGGTAGTGATGTTCAGTCCCAATGGGGCACTATTAAGTGGGGCGTTTCCCAAGGGTCGGTGCTGGGGCCACTGCTGTTTCTTATTTATATAAATGATATGCCTTCTAGTATTACAGGTGATTCAAAAATATTTCTGTTTGCTGATGACGCCAGCTTGACAGTGAAGGATCTTGTGTGTAATACTGAATCAGTAACAAATAATGTAGTTCATGAAATAAGTTCGTGGCTTGCGGAAAATAATTTGATGCTAAATCACAGTAAGACTCAGTTTTTACAGTTTCTAACTCATAATTCAACAAGAACCGATATTTTGATCAGACAGAATAGGCATATTATAAGCGAGACGGAACAGTTCAGGTTCCTAGGCGTTCGGATAGATAGTAAGCTGTTGTGTAAAGCCCATGTCCAGAATCTTGCTCAGAAGCTAAATGCTGCTTTATTTATCATTAGAACAGTATCTGAAATAAGTGACACTTCAACACGAAAAGTGGTCTACTTCGCATATTTTCATACGCTTATGTTGTATGGTATTATTTTTTGGGGTAATTCTTCTGATTCAAAAAGGGTATTTTTGGCTCAAAAACGGGCTGTTCGAGCTATATGTGGTGTAAGTTCGAGAGCCTCTTGTCGACCCCTATTCAAAAATCTGGGAATTCTGACATTGCCCTCACAGTATATATTTTCTTTAATGTCGTTTGTTGTTAGCAATATTAGCCTATTCCCAAGAGTTAGAAGCTTTCACTCAGTTAATACTAGGCAGAAATCAAATCTGCATGTAGAATGCACTTCCTTGACTCTTGTGCAGAAAGGAGTGCAGTATTCTGCTGCATCCATTTTCAATAAGCTACCACAAGAACTCAAAAATCTTAGCAGTAGCCCAAACACTTTTAAGTCCAAACTGAAGAGTATCCTCATGGCTCACTCCTTCTATTCTGTCGAAGAGCTCCTGGAAGAGAGAGCAAAAAAATTTAGCAAATTCCAGTGTTACATTGTTGATTTTCTTCATTTACACTTACAGCTTGTCACCTGAATATGTTTTTTTATATTTCATTTTATCTGTTTCTAATATCGTGTTATAATTTCATGTATTGACTCGTTCCATGACCATGGAGACTTCTCCTTAATTTGGTCCCACGGAACAATAAATAAATAAATAAATAAAAAATGTATAGACTAATTTTAATATTTGAAATAAAACGAAACTCGTCCAGATTTTTTCGTTCAGAAATATCCCACCGAAGTGAATGTAGTCTACCAACTTTCAGTTTTAACAAATGTTCATCGCACGCTCTCCACAGTATGTTGGGACACTGCAAATTTCCTATGACGAATTTGTGCTCTTTAATAAAAAAAAAAGTGTGCATCTTTAACAAAAAAATTCGCGGCGGAAATATTTGGTAAGTAAGGTCCCATTTCCTATAAAACACAGAACTTCACAGATTTCTTACAAAATTGTTTTCATTTAATTCCTTACATGTTTCTATTTTTTTCTACATAATTTCTATACTTGCTTAAACATTTGTCGTAGCTATACGTACTAAAAGGAACACTCCGACTTATTGAAATATATTGCGATGTTGAAATGCTGGTAATATTGATTGAGAATCCAATTTGCCATTTAGCTCTATTATTTTAGTCCATGAGAGACTGGTACAAGCGGTTTCGTACCGTGGAGGTACATTTTAGGTGTACTTGAGGTCTAGGGTTCCATGTTATCTAAATGTCTTAATGCGTACTTCAAGGTGCAATAATGAGCACTAACTGAAGCAACCCCCTTGCTTATACGATTGTTTGCAATGTCTCATGAATTTCTATAACCAGCATAACCTTAAGTCTGTGAGGGAAACCAGTCTTTAACTGCTTCTTTCGCCTCACCATCCGTAGCGAACCGCTTGCCGCTGAGGCCGAGAAACTTCTGATGGTGGCGGAACAAGAGAAAACCGCTCCGCACCAAGTCCGGATTGTACGTTGGGTGGACAGTCTGTTCCCATCCAGAAGATTTAATCTGGCTTTAGCTATGAATATCAGAATTGGGCCAAGCACTGCCACGCAGCAATAACACTCCAGTCGTCAGAAGACCACGTCGCTTTTTCTGTAGTGCACGGTGATCACACACCCCTATTAAGAATCATGTCCCGCCGTTTGCAATGTCCAGGGAATCGAAGTAAATTTAATGTAATTCTTGTCTTTGAATGAACGAGTCATTCCTGTTCGTCTCATTGTGTATCTGTTTCGGTTACCTTCTGTACTTCACTGTACTGTAGCAAATCCTTTTGGGTGTGGCCCAAGTTCCAGGAGGCATGTTACTTGGTAATGACACATTACGCGGAAGTTACTTTCGTCCTTCTGCAAGACCAATGTAGATTAAATACATTTCTCCTAAGACAACTCCTTCCATACCGTACAGGAATTCTTCTACAGAAGAATTTAGTTAGTTACTAATACGTAAACTGCCAACACGAAAGCTCTGTTTCTAATTTTTTTTCTTTTGTTGAGCTCAAACATTCCACACTACAACATGCGAGCATGGCAGAATATCTATGTAATTGAAATACTAATCAGCAAGTTTTAAAACTGTTACGCTGAAGCTATTTTCGAACACATTATGTAACGGTTGTTATCATGATTTAGCGCTTGTCTTTCACGGATACAGTTATGCTCAATATGGGTGTCTCCATATACCACGAGAATAGTACGAGTTGATGTCAATGTTGATGAGACAGACAATCAGAAACGGCTATACGGGGCCTCATGTTTAACGAGCAAATGTAATTGAGCGTGTAGATAGCACAGAGAGCAGGTGCGGCCCTGTCATGACTTGCATAGCGCTTTAATTAAACGCAATCAAATTGGCAGTTACAAATGGCTCCTCTGATCGAATAGACAAGTAATTAACAAAACTCATCTGGAAATTGGCCACCGCGGTAATCACGTTACACATGCTCCACTGAACTGTTGCTCGGTGTCCGTTTGCCTTTACAATCGAGGAAAGGTAGGAGACCATGAGCGTCGCACTTACATCATGTAGTTTGATAAGATGAGAAAACACTCAGTGATAATTTCTCAGTCTGAGGTAGCTACAGCAGAACAGATCGCTCTTTTCAAAGTGCTGAATTAGGATATGTCTTCACTGTACGTCTCCACATTCCAGTAGTTCCCCATTATTTCATGTAACGGGTACTGGACCTAGCTTCAGTCTCGGATAAATTTTCCACATTCTTACCAATCTATGAGTCAGATTTATATCTGAATTCACAGTGGCCATTATCACAAACTTTTGTAGCTGTCATCACAAACTGCTTCTGGTTACTGACGCATCTGTCAGATGAATAATAACACTGATGTTTCACTCTTTCATCGTTCAGTAAATGATGCTTATTCTACGTTAAGTAAGTACGGATGAGTTCATTCAATGAAGGACTGCTATTTTCGCTTCCGACTGCTTTACATTCAAGGCTGTTAAGTGAATAGCCTATTGATGATGCAAGTAAAATCTGTCTGCGAAGAGACAGCAACATAATACCGCTGTATAACATAGGCGACGGACCACTTCACAGCTCTGTTATAGAAATAAGGAAAGCCAGGCTGTTTTCATCACATTTTAACACAGTTGATACTGATCTTGTCTATCATCATTATTATTTGCCGACTGCCGTGCCTTGTCAGTATAACCATTCACTTCATTTGTCTGCTCTTCATTTCATCATGGTTTCGGTTCCTCATACTCAGCCCTTGTTCTTCTATAATTTTCTTATCCCTTTCTTATTTCTTGCTTTCAAAAATTTTTGATTGGATGCTATTACATCTTAAAATGTGCCTGGGGTGTAAGGATGTACTCTTCCTGATCGTTTTGAGATGTTTTCCTGTGCACTTTGTCACTTTCTGACCAGTTTTTGTCATCGTCCTCAAAAACCACATTTCCATTCCTTTCACAAAGTTTACATCATTCTTTCGCACTCGTATAGTAACATTGACTGAGTAATCTTTCTAAAATGAGTTCCACAATATTGACTTCACTATTATCCCTTAAATGCTGCATTTACTACTGGGGTGATTTTTCTCCGTTATCGCCATGACGTAGCGTCTAATCCCCTGTTTATGATCTTTTAAGACGTATTCCCAAATATACTGACGGAAAAAAGTCGCAGCACCAAAAGATAATTAATGTAGAGTAATGAAATTTCGGGATTATATTTGTCTAAGTCCGGTGAGTCTAGCACGCAGACATGTTGGTTGCCGGCTCTCACTGGCTTCCTTCTAAAGAACACATGGACATCACTAACAGAGAGGCAAAAACCAGCTTTCATCAGAAAATAAACAGGCCTCCAACCTGGCCTCCAATGAGCTTTCGCATGACACCGCTGAAGTCGCAAATGACGGTGGTTTGGAATCAGTGGAAAGCACGCTACAGGGCGTCTTGCTCGGAGCTGTCCTTGAAGTAACCTATTTTTAACAATTCGTCGTGTCAATGTCTATTCCTGCAGAAATTGCTGCTGGGGATGAGCGATGCCCCAGGGCCATACGCCAAACCTGATGGTGTTGCTTCTCTATATAGCCACATGGCCGACGGCAACTCGGTCTTCTTGTGACCGTACAATCCAGTAGCAACGCTGCCCGTAATCGTGTAAAGTGGCTGTTTTCTTGCAAGTCCTTCTGCGGTATCACCCGGTTACAGGACATCGTTCACATTCACTGAGGTGTAGTTAAGGACGTCTTCGCTGCTGGTAAACCTTTCGGGGTTTAAGGTCATGGTCAGCGGAACTCTTCTGTTCTTAACGTATAGTCCAGAAATGCGCTGGACGCCTCCATGCGTTGCTCCTCCGTTGGGTCTTACCGGTTGACGTTTGAGAGCGATAAATTTTCTGTAGAAAAAGAGGCGTAGTCAGAATTACACGTGATAAACAGAGATGATCCTTGGCAAAGGTAAAATTTACTTTCAGTTGTCATCATGTCAAGTATAAAAAATTATTTAGCGATTATGCGAAGCTACTCCTCATGTCTCGCTAAGTTATCGCAATGTTGATGTATTTAAATGGCTTCTCTGCATAGCCGTGGATAATAGTTTGTCGTCTCAGATAAAATTTTTGTTCCAGAAAACCACGCTAGTTTCTGGCTGCAGAGTATACTTTGTTGCAGCCGTCTGTTTTTCCTAGACGACAAAGTCTTTTATGTTCCTTTAGCCGTGTATTCACGCTTCTCTTGGTTATTCCAATACGAACTTTACCACACGTACTCGGACATTCATGAACACCACGTGCTGACAGAGGTGGGCGTTTCTCCATCACAGATCGGAGTGCCTGACCTATTTTCTTTGCTGGTCTAAAATGCGGTTAAATGTCATGTTTCTGTAAAATCTTTCCGGTCTGAGCTGTTAATTTTCTAATAAGCTAGAGAGAAACTGTATTGTTCCATCATTGTTTTTCATGCTTGTCCTTTGGCCTTCCGTTATTTGATCGTAGAATTCTCTTTACTTTCTTCCCTGAGCAGCCATATTTTTCTCGGAAGCCAGCTTTAGGTAATTCGGCGTCCAGCTATTCCGGCGTGCAAATCCTTTTGGCTCTATCAGCAAGACTTTTAATGAGACCTCTCTTTTGTTGTGGATGGTAACCAGAGTTCTCATGTAAATATCTATACGTGTTAGTTTTGGAAAAAGTTACTTACGTTCCAAAAGCCTATGTTCCAAACTTCCAGGAAGTAAACAGTATTTTACGACCAAATAACGGAAGGCCGAAGGACAAGCATGAAAAACAACAACGAAAGAAAACAGTTTCTCTTCCATTTATTAAATAACAGGTCGGAAAGATTTTAAAGAATTACGAAATTATACCGGTTTGCAGACCAATACGGAAAATACGTCAAGCACGCGTGTGAAGAAGAAACGCCCTCCTGTGTCAGCATGCAGCGTATATAAAATTCGGTATACATGTGGTAAAGTTTATATTGGAACAACGACGAGAAGCGTGAAGACATGGCTAAAGGAATAAAAAAGTCTCTGCCGTCTAGGGAAAATAGTCAAATTGTCTGTGGCAGAGCATGCTCTTCAGCCAGGAAGTCACGAAGTGAAGTTTGCTGGGAATTTTTTTTATCTACGACGAAGTTATCCACGGCTATGTAGAGAAGCCATTGAAATATATAAACATAGGGATAATTTTAATAGGAAAGAAGAGACCACGAAACTTAGCGACACATGGACAGTAGCTCTGCAGAATCGCTAAACAGTTTTTTATGTTTGACAAGACGTCAGTCGATAGTTAAATTTTATCTTTGACAAGCATCATCTGTGCTTATAAGGGTAACTTGGACCACACCCCTTTTTCTACAATATATATGTTACTCTCAGACGTCCGACGAGTCAGTCGGCAAAACTCAATAAAGGAACGTCTCTGAAAATGTAAAGCGCAATTCTGGAAGATTTCCGAGGAACACGACCTTATACCCCGATAGGTTTACGAGCAGCAATGACATCCGGTCGTGGAAGCCTTCACTCTATCAATGGCGTCTTCGTCGCCTTTAAGCCATTCTTGACTAACTTCACCTCACTACGTCCAATCTCAAAGGTAACTGATGCTCATGACGGTTACAGTGTGTATTTAAAGCAAACTTGATTTGCATCCTCATAGAGGCGCTACCAACGACACTTTATGCGACTGGCGTGAAATTTGAAGAGGCATCACCTATCCCTGTAGAAACACGCCTACCAACTTTCATTTGCGTCACACAATTCTTTCTTGGTGTTGCGAAATTTTTTCCGTCAGTGTAGATGCCCTGAAAATGATCTTCTTTTTAGCCTTATTTCGAGACAGTTCAAATGTTTCAAATGGCTCTGAGCACTATGGGACTTAACATCTAAGGTCATCAGTCCCCTAGAACTTAGAACTACATAAACCTAACTAACCTAAGGACATCACACACATCCATGCCCGAGGCAGGATTCGAACCGGCGACCGTTGCAGTCGCGCGGTTCCGGACTGCAGCGCCTGGAACCGCTTGGCCACCGCGGCCGGCGTCGAGACAGTTGCAAGTTTTCATAATGACTATGTCTTCACCTTCTCTCCCCTCTTCTAATGAATATGTGGTCCATCTTAGGCTAAGCGGATGCAGCTTGTCGTGTTTTGGAGTCTACTGGATTTCCGTAACTGACTCGCGGTGTTAACTTCTAGAAACCCACGTACACGGTGCACATTACAAATTATTGACTAATGAATCTGAGGCAGTATTTAAAAGGCAAGTCACATATTCTTCACTAAAGTGATATCCGAAGGCTTTGGAAATCAGGTTGTTAAGGGTGGTTGTAGCTTTGTGAATTATAATATTTTGTCTTAGGAATTGGGGAGGAAACGGCGACGTCTCGGTCAACAAGAATGCGACTATTCACGACCGGTCGCAGTAAACCTCCACACACATCGCCACATCGTTCCGCACGTCCCGTACTGCCCGTTGCGAACGACAGTTCCCGCAGAAGAAGTACTCTGAAACGACCTCCGGCAGTGACGTAACAGGAAGCGTGAGTCACCTGACCAGGAAACTCGTTTCCATCGTCCCAAGGTCGAGTCACTATGTTCACCAACACATTGAAATCCTAACTGACGGACGAGGTCAGCAGGAGACCACGGGCGGATCTTCTAACGCAAGTTCTACTTGGGACGGCGTGCGATGAACCATACGTTCAGAAGCACTCTCGACATCCCACCAAGCTGAACCGCTGCATCAAAAATATCTAGATAGCATTGCAATTAAAGAGCGAACAAGGTCCGATATATGCGTTCTAAGGTGTGTTACATAACCCATTCTTTAAACCCTTGCCATCCATCACTCGTCCAGTTTTGGCTGATATAGGTTTCTTTGTTTGATTTCAGTTTATTATGTCATGCAAGAGCATCTTCGGGGAAGTCTGTGCACTCACAGAGGAAATTAATGGTTCAGGAAAAGGCGATCAGAGCGACCTGCCTTGTCAGATTGTGAACTTCGTGCAGGCTTTTATTCACACGTCTCTGAATTTAACAGCTGCACCCTTGTCCACAAATATTTCTTTGGATTTTGTATTAGCATATGGATTCAAGAGCTGCAGCCTCCACTCAGTGAGTTCTTGAACGAAAAGCAATTTGCTACTGGGTAACAGGTCCTCTATACAGAAATTCGGCATATTCAATCTCCAATATGTCTCCAGAGTAAATGAACAACCTGTGATTGATAATGATATTTTCTCATCGAAGCTGAAAGGTGACGATGTGAAACAGTCTTTTCAGTCATGTATTGAAGTTCGATGCTGTTACTGACAGTCTTTGACTATACGACAGGTATTACAAAATTTTCTTATCACTTCCAAAATATGTATGTAATTACATATTTGTTTGTGTGTATCTACATGTGTAGACAGATGTCTACAGGCCAATGGAAATACCGTGTATTGTGGGGTAATTATTTTCTTGCTACTCAATAGAAACAGCGTTACAAACATCCACGCTGAGCTGATAGAAAAGTACAGGAACAATGCACTAACTGTTGGGTAGTGCAGAGGCTTCCGCTGTGGTCACACTAACCTAAATTGCGAAAAGCCAAGTAGCAAACTATCTGTAATAAGAACAGGGTGCTTGAAAACGGCAAAGTGAAAATCTGTGTTGGAACGGCATAGTGGAAATCAGTGTTGGAACAGTATTCAACATCCTGCAGCATACTGTAATACACCAAGAAGAAGGAAAGAGCCAATATCTGCACACCTGTAAAAATTATTTCCCAAAATTTAACTGTTCTTTTTGCTGTGCACTCTTCCTGTATTGTTTGACGCACCAACCTGATTTCTTTTAGTAAGATAGGATGAAACCAGCTATTAGCACTTTCCCTGAGCACAATACTAGAGATTGTTCTAAGTGAATGCTGCAACCTGTAAAATGAAATGCTCTTTACCACTCACAGAAAATACCATTTGGAAATATTTTGTCATTTTAATTCACAGAGTGCAATTCGTGGATTGGAAAATGGCATGTTATGCGGAGAGACCTTTTCGAAATCCACATTGAGAACTGTAGAGTATAAACTTAACTGTGATAAGTGAGATACAATTCTTGCACATAGACTTTTCCCGAAGTTCGAGGAGGTACGCAATCATAGTGATCGCTTATTACCAACATGTCTTAGTATGTATCTTAAAACGATATCTGACAACACTACATATCAGTTGGCCTGGAAAAATATCCTGTCATAGTGATTTATTGCACATGCGACTGCACAGAGATTGTCCTTGGCAAAGTCACGCCACAACTGGACCCTCGAAACATAACATGATGACGTCTGAACTGAAGAGTCACAGATTAGGTTAGTACCTGTTACTGGAAAGATACAAATCGTTGATAGTCACTTGGAGTCATGCATCTATATTACCAACATAGCACTGTGCAGGAACTGTGGCGATATTCTCCGTCTGATATTCACATAAAGTGAAATATTGCCTGTGGAAATCTGTTATCGTCTTTCTCCTGCGAACGATGAAGGAGCCTTCCGTCCGATCATGTGTATCTTTTTGCTTAGCTACAGCACTACACAAAGAACATGCACCCTCATCAACACCATGCCCCATCATATCGCTCCAATATAGATACTGACTCGCAACGACGGAAAACCCCACTATTTCTCTTCTAGTAAGTTGGCAATACAGAAGATTGCTTGCTTTTCATCTGCTTTCCTTGTGGTTAGTAATGGAGAGCTCCCATAGTGCTTATTACACATACAGGGAATGTTTTGCAGTGGCATTTTACAAATTGTGTGGTATAGTTGGTCAAGATAATGCACCGTATGTAATGGGGCTAAATTTAAGAAAACTTGGTTTGTTAGGAACATTAAACCAAAGGTGCATCCTCGTGTTAGTCGTTCTGCGGAATACATTGCCATCGTGAGTGATAATGTTGCTGTAAGTCCGGTGAAGTCTATTGACAATAAATGGATAGTCCCAGAACCATCAAACAACGAAATCTGAAAGATCTGCGCCTTTTGACCTATAACATTCAACTGAACGAGGAAGTGAAGCGAAATGATCTTGAAAAGCGCCAAGCATTTGCCCATTGGGTGCTAGTGAAACCATCAAAGGACAATAGTTGCATCATGAAAATAATGATCATTGATAAGACACAATATCTGTTCAATGGCTTCGCGAAGAAGCAGAACTCCAGGATTAGGGGCACAGAAAACACTAGCGTAGCTATGGGGAAGCCATTACGTCCACAACGAGTGACTGGTGTGCCGTTTGGCTGAGAGCGTAACTGGGCCGTACTCCTTCGAATGTGGTGCCAGAAACGCATTAACAATGCACATTTCACACTACCGCAGCACGTTAACAGAGTTTTTGTGGTTTCGAACTAATCGTGTGAATACTGAAGGGTTTTGGTTTCAACCAGACGGTGCAACTAGTCACACCTCGACTGCAACAATCGACTCGTTGAGAGAGGTTCCCTGTCCGGGTGATTTTTCGCTACGGTGACAAAAACTGACATCGAAAATGTTGTGACTGACATCAGGTGATTTATCTGTGTATCTGATATCTCGTCTGTATCCAAAAAGTAAAGGATCACTCGCAGAACGCAACACCGAAATTAAGCGTGCAATTTCAGAACTAGAGGCGGAAGTCTGCTGACAGTTACGGAAAATTTCGTAGAAACAGCAGGAGTGTGCCTGCAGAGTCGTGGAGGGCATTTGAGTAATATTATACTTCATACATAACCACAGGTAGCATATACTGCTATAATATGCAAAGTATTTAATGTCATATATAAACGTGTATGTTATTATGAACTGAAAAGTTGCTTTCTTTGTGAGGTACCCTGTATTTGCTCAAATGTTTTCCAAACGTGTATGGTATCTTAGATTCCTATTTGCTTTTAAAAATGTAGCTTATTAAGGACGAAGTGACTATTCGTGCAACAGAGGGATAGAAAAGACGTAATGCTGAGCAGGAAGCTAACCAACTCTTCATGAAATTGAAGAGAAATAGCCATCTTGCTTACCAGAAGAAACAAGTCTAAAAGACATTGACAATCAGAAAACTGATGCAGGGCTAACAAAGTCATTTCAGGTCTGTAAGCAAAAAAACAGTATCGGAATTTAGGAAGTTGTGTTGAATGTAAACATAGCATAACAATACGATATCAGATCAAAAGTGTCCGGACGCCTATTGGTGGACATTAATATGGCGTGTATGCACCCTTCGCCTTGATGATGGCTTGAATTCTATTGGAGGTTCGTTCATTGAAATGGCTGAACATCTGTGGAAAAATGGCAGCTCGTTCTCCTTCAAGAGCCGAAACCAGAAAAGTTAGTGTGTTGGATGCTGAGGTCTTGAACGAAGTCGACGTTCTCATTCCAAGGTGTTACAGTGTATTCCGGTCGGGGCTCTGCGCAGGCCAGTCCATTGAAAGAATGGTACTGTCCACAAATCATTGCTTCGTAGGTGCTGCTTATGACAGAGGGTATTGTCCTGCTGATAGGAGCAAACATCATCTCCGAAATGTTCCTCTATTGCACACAACACACTTTGTTGTAAAATGTGTTCATATCCTTCCGCATTTAGCGTTTTCTTAATCGCAGTAAGTGGACGACACCCCACAGTTGAAAGACACCTCTCCCACGCCCCCCCCCCCACCCCCTCGTCTCCATCGTAACACAATCTCTTCTGTACTTCACGGTTGGTGGTACACGTGATGGTAGGTACCTATTTCCATGCATTCGATGGACTCAAACCCTTTCACCAGATTGAAACAGGCTACAGCGTGATTCATCGCTCCAAATCACTCGTTTCCACACATCCACTGTCCAGTGACTTCTCTCTTTACGTGACCTCAAGTGTCTGTTAGCAATTAATACAGAGATATGTGACTTATGGGGAGCTGCTCGACCACTGCAACACCAGGCGCACGGCCTACACGACGGGAGACCCTCGTCACACAACGACCCATTCATTTTACCTCTCTAAACACGAATATAATGCTAGCTGAACATCTGATAGCACTTTGCAACTCACGAGTGACATCTTATGGTGATTTCATGGAATCTTTTTACCAACCGCCGCGATGCTCAACGGTCCTTTTCCGTCAGTAGATGTCTCTCTGGTCTTGGTTTAGCTGTGGGCCTTCCTTCGCGTTCCCACTTCACTATAACATCACCAAATGATGACCTGTGCAGCTCTAGACGGGGTGAAATATTCTTGACAGATATGTTCTTCAGGTGACATCGAGTTGCCAGACAACGTTAAACCCATTCTGACTGCTTCTCTACTGACGATGCATATCGTGATGTATAGTGGTGAAACCCGCATTATGTATGGGTATGTGGGTACCTGCGATCACATAGTGCACCTCATCGGCGGATATCTTTTACGGAACGTAATGCATAGCAGTTGAATAACCTGCTATTCTTTTTGAAAATGTTCTTGTTTGCAGTAGTATATATTTCTTTTCACCCTTTTATTCCGCATGTTAGTTGCCCACTTACATAACCAGTTCAACGATTATATATTATTTATATAAAGATATTTTTTTGAGTCATAGGCTTTTTAACTGGTTTGATGCGACCCTCAGCGAACTTCTCTCCTTCGCCAACCTCTTCATCTCAGAGTAGCACTTGCAGCCTACGTCCTCAATTATCTGCTAGATGTATTCCAATCTCAGTCTTCCTCTACAGTTTTCGCCGTCGACAGCTCCCTCTGGTACCATGGAGATCATTCCCTGATGTCTTATTGGATGTCCTGTCATCCTGTCCCTTCTCCTTGCCAATGTTTTCCACACATTCCTTTCCTCTCCGATTCAGCGCAGAATTTCCTCATTTATTACCTTATCAATCCACCAAATTTTTAATATTCGTCTCTAGCACCACATCTCAAATGCTTCGAATCTCTTCTGTTTCGGTTCTCCCACACTCCATGTTTCACTACCATACAGTGCTGTGCCCCAACGCACTTCTCAGAAATTGCTTCCTCAAATTACGGCCTATCTTTGATGCTAGTAGACTTCTCTTGGCCAGGAATGCCATTTTTACCAGTGGTAGTCTGCTTTTGACGTCCTCCTTGCTCCGTCCGTCATTGGTTATTTTGCTGCTTAGGTAGCAGAATTCCTTAACTTCACCTACTTTGTAACCATCAATCCTGATGTTAAGTTTCTCGTTGTTCTCGTTTCTGCTACTTCTCATTACTTTCATCTCTATTCGATCTACCTGCAGTCCATATTCTGTACTGATATCCTTTCCCCCTGAATTTTAATTCCACTCCTGAACCTTTCTTTTATTTCCTTCACTGCTTCGTCGATGTACAGATTTAACACTAGAGGCGAAAGACTAGATCCCTGTCTCGCACCCTTTTCAATCTGAGCACTTCGTTCTTGGTCGTCCACTCTTATTATTCCCCCTTGGCTCTTGTACATACTGTATGTTACCCGTCTCTCTCTATAGCTTACCTCGATTTTTCTCAGAATTTCGATCATCTTGCACCAATTAACGCAGTCGAACGCTTTTTCGAGGTCAACGAATCTTATGAACGTGTCTTGATGTTTCTTTCGCCTTGACTCCATTATCAACAGCAACGCCAGGATACACCCCTCTGGTGCCTTTACCTTTACTAAAGCCGAACTGATCATCAACTAACACATCTTCAATTTCCTTTTCCATTCGTCTGCATATTATCCTTGTCATCAACTTGGATATAAAGTGTTTATGAATATTATACGCTTAAATAATTAGTGTAGATTTGACAGCACTACCTCAATGCCAAACGATTGTCAATGTCTAACGGCAAAAGTGTGTTTGCTCAGAATCACTAGTTTACTGGGGTCAGTGATTTTGCAAGTTAATGATAGTAAGCCGGTCCAATGCAGTTAGTATTAGGGACGAGTTTATTGATGAACTTTACGGCACGTTATCATCTGATGTTTTCTGAGATATGACTGTTGAACAGGATATCTAGTATTCCTTGTTGGTTATTGCACGAGGGCGTATTGAAAACTGAATCCAACGACTTTTTTTGTGAAAACACTTAAAGATGTTTAAATAAAGCAAAGGCTATTAATATTCTACTTCTTTGATCTTCACGTCTACGTATTTATTTCTCAACCATTCACCACGGCGACATGCGTGTTTTTCCCAACGAGAGAGCAATTTGTTGATACCGTTAGTGTAGAATGCTTCGCTTTGTTGACCGAGCCACAACTTCACCTCTGCTTGCATCGCTTCATCACTATTAAAGTGAAGTCCTCGAAGGTATTCTTTCAGTTCTGCAAACATACGTAAAGCTAATGGGGCCTAGTCGGGACTGTATAAAGGATGATCGACGACAGTGAACCCAAGGCGTCGTATTGTTCCTAATGTGGCAGCACGCCTGTGCCGTCTCGCATTGTCATGCTGAAGAAGAGGGAGCTCCATATATGGACGAACTCCTCGAATTCGAAACTCGATTACAGCACGCTGTTTCTCACGCATCGACTTTGTTGCCTTACACACAGCCATGTTACACGCTACAGTTCGGAGCCTTCTAGCAGCAGAGGGCAGCAAATACGTAGACTTGAAGAATAAAGGTGTAGGATTTTAAAAACGTTAGGTTACTCAAATTCAACACAGCAAATTTTCGGTGTGTTCACAGTTACAGCAAGACTTTCCGCACTGTTTTCGAGCACACATTCCAGCGGTAAAGCTACGCCCGCCACATTTTCTGGGGCCGTAGTAAATGTTGGACCACAGGGATAGCGGAGCTATAAGCAGAGGCTGATAAAGTCCCGGGAGGCGCTGTTGGCCGCTGACACAGTGCCGTACTCGCGACAAAGCTGCGCCGCCGACAGTTTTACGCCGCAGTAAAGCGCACAGAGACGCGGAACTGCGTGCCAGCGAATTAGGTCACGTGCTTCCGGTTGTGGCTGCGCGTGCAGCGAGAACCGTCAAAGGTTCGCTTTGTCGCCACTAGTAAGAACTATGGTCGCATCAAGCGCCAGAGTGTGTAGGGCAGGACGTGACGACGACGACACCTAGGCCTATAGCCGCGCAGGATTAGCCGAGCGGTCTTAGGCGCTGCAGTCATGGACTGTGCGGCTGATCCCGGCGGAGGTTCAAGTTCTTCCTCTGGAATGGGTGTGTGTGTTTGTCCTTATGATAATTTAGGTTAAGTAGTGTGTAAGCTTAGGGACTGATGACCTTAGCAGTTAAGTCCCATAAGATTTCACACACATTTGAACACTTTTTTTTTTTTTTTTTTTTTTTTTAACGACACCTATATCGTGGCGACGTACAGGCAGCTAATGTTGCGTGGAAGATAATCTCACTGTACTAAAAATTTTGTCATCCCTAGAGAAATCATTACTAGCATCTTTTAATACCGTGTAGTTTCGCCTCTTGTCTCGATAGTCACCTAGGTTAGGTAAGGAAGTGAGTCCACAAGCTTGTCCAGGTACGTCATATCCACGTTAAGCCACTCGCTGAGGATTTGATCGCACGATTCCACAAATTTACGGGGGTTTTGTTTGTCAGGTTTTATACAATGTTCCAACATGACCAACAGATTTTGTATGTGGTTAAATCAGGTGGTTTTTTAGGCCACACTAGATGTAATAAGGAAGACGAATGTTCAGTAAACCAGGCACGTGTTCTTTCCACCCTATGAACTCCGTCGTTGTCGTTTCGAAAAACAGGGGTATTAATATCGTACTCAGCATGTACATGATGACTGAAAAGTTACACCTGGTGATTCAGAATATTTAAATGAACATGATGGTTCACGTTAGTGATCACCTCAAGTCAGTGGGTCCAGTTCATAATAAGAAAAAGACTCCCAAGCACCACAGACTCGCTTCCAGCTTGAACCAGACCCTGGCAAATGCACAGATTCACCTGATCTTACACAAATTCAGGATGAAATGCTTTATTGGCCTCCCGTGCCCTCAACAACGTGCATCATTTGAATAAAGGCATATCACATTACGTTCGCCGTATCATCTACTGTCCACGTTCGATGATTTCTAGTCCTTGGAAGACGCGCAGCTTTAGATTTCTGTGTGAGCTATGGCCACTTGCTGGGTAACCAACTCCATATGTTGATTGCATGCAGTGTGCGTCGCAATGTTTCCTCGCTAACAGGAGGGGAGAGACCTTCATTTAGTGCCTGCAACAATTTCCGACGGGTTTGGAAGCAATTTTGATACACATGCCGTGAAACACGTCTCCGGTCACTCCCTGTGAGGATCTTTTTCCGACCACAATTCCAACATCGTGTTTCAAAGCCAAGTGTGTTGCATTATTGCTTGTAGACACTTTGAACAGTCTGCCGCGAAACACCAACAAATCCAGCTACTCCACACACCGTATGCCCAGGGGATGGCCAGACAGGAGAGCGCTTTTGTGCCACTCTGTCAGGTCCTTACATTTACGCATATTTGCCTACAATGTACGCTTGAAACATTCATCTATCACTGATCGCTACTTCATCACGCATACGTAGATGCAGTGCTATGCGGTTCAGAACGTTACTCGATTGCTGCGCCACCTGTAAAGGCTTAACGATTCGTCTGTGCGTATGCCCTGTAGCGGGTAACACTCTGTCCTGTGAGTTTAGTGCTGTCCAGAATTGAGAAAATCAGTGAAAGTTCTCTCGCCTAATCCTTTCTAACTACCTTTTATCTCTACTGAACTCTCTCATGATCTTCGCTCTCGAGTTCTTCGCTGTTGTCCTATTTTCTTAAACTTAACCTATCCGATAAAATCGACCTATTCAAAAGTGAGGTGAAGTGAAAAAATCACAAATGTAGCGTAAGAAAAATTACAGGTTTTATAGCACGCAAAAAACTGTGAGTGTACGACCCCTTTTTTACTATTTCAGCCCCTCACACCAACGAAGGGGAAAGCACAAAGCGTCAGAACACGCATACAAAAGCAAAACATCGTGAGCAAATTGTGCTCTAATTTTTTAAAGGTACACAACATTTAACCTATAAATAGCAAAATACATATATATTATTGTGTATACGATACCATACGTCCAGAATGAACCATAGAAGATGATTTATAAATAAGTGCGAAAGGTGCCAAGTCGTAATACAAGCTCAAGAAGGGAAAACAAAAGTAACGTTCTCTGTCTATAAAATACTCCACTCTCCGGTTTTGAGTCTCCAATTTTTAACATTCGTATCATTTACTGTACTGCATTTCAAACCCGTAAGTTAGGGCTATGAGTAAGCAAAAGCATCACAAGTTTACAGCCGCTGTAATATGTGCTTTTACTTCCTTATTTATTTGTGAATTGCCACTGATGAATTTCTCGATTAAATGACTTTAAAGCAATAAGAAACGTAACCGTACATAGCACAATAATTGTTAGATATACCTTCGTTCTTCTGCTCTCCTTCCCCTGCACTCTCACCCCTTCCGCTCCCCTCGCCCCCTTCCACCATCTCCTTCTCATTCTCTCTCTCTCTCTCTCTCTCGCTGCAGGCGCAGTCGCTGTGTCTCCCTGCCTCACCTCGCTGTTAAATCTGCAGTGAAATGATGACGTGTCCATTTCTCACTATATACTGGCTCTAAGGGGCACTATCACGGTTAATTTCGTTACCAGACCAACAGCATATAGTGCAATATATGATAAGAAACTTTTGCTTTGAAGTTGTTTGCAAGTTCTATATATTATTTACAAGTTCTGCTCATATATAATGCTATGGCAGTACCTTGCATATGGCTTTTAAATTATTTGAATAAGCACTGCAGATGTGTAATGTAGGCAAATATTCCCCTGTGAATTAGTAACACCCAGGCAACTGTTCATTAGATTATAATTCATAAAATGAGCATTGTATTTGTAGTCACTTAGGTATTCTGGTAGAAATTTCAAAGTTAAGTGTTAATTAAGGCTGTATAAGGTAATTGCTTTCACTTTATCTTTTATCCTACATGAATAGTTTTTTTGTTACTAATAATAATTGAAATGCACCTTCCTTAGACTGTAGCTGCTGACGAAACTTAGCGTCTTCATTTTAAAGATTGTAGATTCTGCAAGTATATATACCATTTTGATTGGTAAGTTCGGCTAGGATTTTCCAGAATTAACTGAATAATTTGTAATTTAGAAATGCAATTAACATAAATGATGTCCACTATCTTGACATGACAACCCGAACACTAAAACGACATTTCGCCTAGTGTGGACCTAGCGACATGGACATGGAAGAAGACTGTTTCCTTTGTCACACCTTGTTTGTGAATGGTAAAGACAATGTTTAAGTCCAAGTACTGTACATTGGTTAACATCAATCCTACTTTCGGAAGCCTTTCATTCCCCCAAAGCTGCGAGGAGTGGCCGAGGCGCCATGTTATGGATTACGCGGCCTCTCCCGCCGGAGGTTCGACTCTTCTCTCGGACATTGGTGTTTGTATTGTTCCTAGCATAAGTTAGTGTGGTTCAGTTTAAGTAGCGTGTAAGTCTAGGGACAGATGACCTCAGCAGGACCCGTAGTAGGTCACATACACACAAGCATTACCATAAGTGACTTACTTTCTACAGTTTTTAAATTAAATTTGTTGATTATAAAATGGGAACCACACATCAGAACATGGATGTAATAAGTGACAATGTACCAATACCAGTGCGATGTGCTCATTTCTCAAGGCAGTAGCAAAAATACCTGTTGTTATATTTTGTAATGCACTTAAGCAATGCCTACGAAGAATTTTTATTGCATATGGTCATCTTAAATGACTGATTGTGATATATGTTCGCTATATATCTCGATTTGTTACAATATTAAAATACATCGGTATCCAATGTATAAAACCGAGCGAGGTGGCGCAGTGGTTAGCACACTGGACTCGCATTCGGAAGGACGATGGTTCAATCCCGCGTCCGGCCATCCTGATTTAGGTTTTCCGTGATTTCCCTATATCACTTAAGGCAAATGCCGGGATGGTTCCTTTGAAAGGGCACGGCCGATTTCCTTCCTCATCCTTCCCTAACCCGAGCTTGTGCTCCGTCTCTAATGACCTCGTTGTCGATGGGACGTTAAACACTAATCTCCTCCTCCTCCTCCTCCTCCTCCAATGTATAAAGACGTAAAGTTTCAATCACTCAAGGGATATAACAGAAATTACATTACCTTGTGACAGCTTTCCGAAGTCTGAAAGTAGTCCATTCTGATTTATCACCTTTTATTCGCCTATTTGAGGCCTCCGGCAGCACCGAATGTCCTACAAAACTTTACAGTTTACACAGATGTTTGGAAATTATTGTAGACCGATATCAGTTATGTAATTCTGTTTTCATTAATGTGTTCTTCGCAGTGAAATGGGACGCTACTGGCATTGCCTCTATGGTGCACACATGGTGCTCTAGAGCAGGGGTCTCCAAACTACGGCCCGCGGGCCGAAACCGGCCCGCGAGGGCCGGCAAACCGGCCCGCGTTAGCTGGCCGGATATCCCCGGTATCCGGCCGTACCTATACGGCCAACAATTGAGTTTCGACGCCTATGGCGACCAATACACCTCGACACTGTCGGAGCTCTATCTTTACAAAGCGGAAGGTCATGGTTAAACTAGTGGCTATCCACAATAAACAGGCAGACCATTCTCCGTGCGATAGTGAAAAAAACAAAAAAGAAAGGTTAACAGACTAGTATGGCGAAAACATTTGAAGTAAGAAAATTCTTTGCATTTTATTCAACTCACGAGTCTGGTGCAAGTCTTTCAAATGGACGCAACTTCGGCGACTAGCCTTAGTAATTAATCTTTATGGAAGATGCTTCTTAAGCGAGGTTTCACTCTCTTTTGATTACGTTGTAAAATACACATAGCAAATAAATCGTATAAAATATTTTTATTTACAGACAATTTAAAGAAAATACAATACCTGGGGTACATAATGATATTGGATATTTTAGTTGTAACTGATGAATAAAAATAACTATAATTAATTTTTATCTTGAAAACTCAAAAAAATGGTTCAAATGGCTCTGAGCACTATGGGACTTAACTTCTATGGTCATCAGTCCCCTAGAACTTAGAACTACTTAAACCTAACTAACCTAAGGACATCACACAACACCCAGCCATCACGAGGCAGAGAAAATCCCTGACCCCGCCGGGAATCGAACCCGGGAACCCGGGCGTGGGAAGCGAGAACGCTACCGCACGACCACGAGATGCGGGCTTTGAAAACTCACAGTGTTAGAGTATTCACGTAAATAAATTTAACATCTTAGTGATAGTTAGTGACTTTTATGTAGCTTTAACTTTCCTTTCATAATTACTTCCGGTTGTGGATCAAGTTTATTGGTAGAGATAATCATCAGCGACTTCAAATGCACAGCACTTAATTTAGATTTGTAAATATTTTTGCGTGTTTCATTTTTGCAGAAAGTTTTTTCACACAAATAAGTAGCGCCAAAAGCGGAAAAAAAGTCACGGGCCAATTTATGTAAATTTGGAAACTGTGTCGATGGAAGACACTTATAAAATTCCAGTGATGTTGACTTTCAATGTTTTTCTTTAAAAAAGACGCTACAGTGCAAATAAATAATTTCAAATTGAAGTTCTGCGGGTAACGCTTCTGTATCAATGTCAAAGGGATTTTTGAAATATCTTGATATCGTTTGAATTTGCATCGATATTTGAAAAACGTGGTTCAAAATAAATTTTTAAAGCGCCCAAAGCTTCGATTGCGAAAGTTACAGGAAACGGAATCTCAATTTGCTGACTGAATAATTGGCATGTATTAAAATGCGTGAAGCATACTTTGTTCAACTGAGATTGAAACAAAGCACTCCTATGTCGAAAGGACTTAACATGTGTGTATAAATCAGGCAGAAGCTGGTTTTCACCTTGCAATTTTAAATTAAGGTCATTCATATGTTTAGTTATGTTTCTGTAAAATTCTGGCTTCCATAACCACTCACCGTTCCGTAACCCTGCCAAAGGGCGATTCCTTTCGTTCAAAAAAATTTCTATTACTGTTCGGAATTTTAAAAAAACGGGTCAGAACTTTACCGCAGCTGAGCCAGTGCACCGCAGTATAATATGGCAAGTCGCGTTCCTCTCTATCTTCAAGAAACTCGCGGAAGTGGCTGGGATCTGATATAATTAACAACTGAAATAACTGGCTTTAAAACTTCTGACATATCTCAATGTTTTCCACACAAAGACTGTTTGTGAATACTACAATGCACTACTGCCGGCCGCGGTGGCCGTGCGGTTCTAGGCGCTTCAGTCCGGAACTGCGAGACTGCTACGATCGCAGGTTCAAATCCTGCCTCGGGCATGGATGTGTGTGATGCCTTTAGGTTATTTAGGTTTAATTAGTTCTAAGCGAATACACTGTGGTCTAGGGGTAGCATCTTTGATTCATAATCAAAACGTCTTCGATCCCGGGTTCGATGCCCGCCACTGCCTAAATGTTGATAAATAATCAGCATTGGCGGCCGAAGACTTCCGGCATAAGAAGTCAGCCTCTTTCTGCCAACGGCCTTGTCAAAGAGGGTGGAGGAGCGGATAGAAGTTCAGGGCACTCTCTTGTCCTAGGGGTGGGAAATTGCCCCTAAAGGCGGAAGAATCAGCAATGGTCAACGACATGAGGATGCAAAAGGCGATGGAAACCACTGCATTAAAGACACGTAACGTATATCCACAGGACATGTGGCCTGTAATTGAAAAAGTGTCATGATGATCTCTCCATTGGCAAAAGATTCCGGAATAGTCCCCCATTCGGATCTCCGGGAGGGAACTGCCAAGGGGGAGGTTACCATGAGAAAAAGATTGAATAATCAACGAGAGGATAACGTTCTACGAATCGGGGCGTGGAATGTCAGAAGCTTGAACGTGGTAGGGAAACTAGAAAATCTGAAAAGGGAAATGCAAAGGCTCAATCTAGATATAGTACGGCTCAGTGAAGTGAAGTGGAAGGAAGACAAGGATTTCTGGTCAGATGAGTATCGGGTAATATCAACAGCAGCAGAAAATGGTATTACAGTTGGAGGATTCGTTATGAATAGGAAGGTAGGGCAGAGGGTGTCTTACTGTGAACAGTTCAGTGACCGAGTTGTTCTAATCAGAATCGACAGCAGACCAACACCGACAACGATAGTTCAGGTATACATGCCGACGTCGCAAGCTGAAGATGAACTTATAGAGAAAGTGTATGAGGATATTGAAAGGGTAATGCAGTATGTAAAAGGGGACGTGAATGGGCGACTGGAGTGCAGTTGTAGGGGAAGGAGTAGAAGAAAAGGTTACAGGAGAATATGGGCTTGGGACAAGGAATGAATGAGGAGAAAGACTAAAGGTACGTTGTCCAAGACGCGACGCACACTAGCGACTGCGACGGGTCGCTACGTGACGTCAGAAGTTGCCTGCTGACGCATGCGCAGTTCGAGTTTGGGATGCGACGCGCGACTGTTGCGGCAGCTGCCGCAGCACTGCACCAGCGAGCAGTGTTGCGACGGAAGTCGGACGACACGAAGACGTACGGCTGCCAGAAAGATGTCCAGCCAGTCAAGGAAAACTGAAATGAGCCACTCACAGGATGTGATGCTCCGTGAGCTGGTCGCGCAACATCCTTGCCTTTGCGATTTGAAGAACCCGAAATATAGAGACACTATGTTCAGAGACAGAATTTGGGAAGAAATTGGTGCACAGTTGAAACTGGCAGGTGAGTGTAATATATAATATTTTCCCATTAATGCAAATTTTTCAGGCCTGTTATGAAAATCAGTATAATCCATGCAGATGTTGAATTAGACTGATGAAAATGAACTTGAAGGTCAATTTTCGCATTACTCTTTTTTGTGACGATAAAAATTGAAAACGGAAAGTGCATTAAAAATGAACAATCCAAAGTACAACGAGAAAGTTACATTTTACAATACCTTCACTTTGAAAGTAAACGGTAGATTGGTGTCTTGATGATACCTTCTAGTTGTGAAAAACTACCACCAGATTGTTGTACAGCTTTCCGTAATCAATAGATGTTCGCTTTTGAGGAAGGCGTTTCTCAACAGATTGCGCTAACAGTATGCTGCAATAAGTAATTTGCCACATACACTTCAATTCATTGGTAGAAGATGGTGCTCAAAAAACTTGTGCCAAAAGTGGACTACTGTTTTACAAGGCCCTTCTGGTGTGACACAGTTCACAATTGAAATTCGTCTTTTGTAAATCCTGGAGTCATCTTTTGAGTGCAGCTTGGCAAGATTAAATGTTCATGTCATCCATAACGATGTATGCGGTCAGAATATAAGAATATGGAAGTTTATTTGGATGGGAATAAAGAGTCAGTCGGCTGTGAAAGTTGCCTTAGCTTGTTCCAAAAGTTTCTGCATGGGAGAAACTGGGAAGTATAATTTGGGGAAATTTTGTGAACAAGCACTGACATTATTTCTTCCACATTTCTGCCAGTGTATACTGTAGACGTTCAGAATGAAAATCTAGAGATGTTTAAGTTGTAACCCTATCTTGTCAAGAACTTGAAACAATGCAATGACTCTAGCGTGCGCGTATTGTTAATAAACTTATCTTTCATTGGAATTTTAGGTGAAATGTGCAAAAACAGATGGAGGAATATTTGGGACTTGTATCAGAGAAATAAACGAGAAAGAAAGCTTGAAACAGGTTCAGATGCCTCAGCAAAACCAAGAAAATGGGTTCTGCTTGATCGCTTGGCTTTAAGAAACCTACATTTCGTGGCATTTTAAATGAAATTGTCAAGAGCATATGGAGAAATATTAGTAACTCATACCGGAGAAATATATGACATAAAATGGTTTCATTAGGTCCAAATGTGTCAGCGAAACAAAACAAATGCATTCTCTATCGTGTGATGACCACACGATTCTCGTAGCGCGTCGACAGAACTGGCGGGTAGTCGCGACGCTCCCGGAGATATATGAGCCAAAATCTCGGAAACGGAGATCGATATCATTCTGATCTCAACTTTAAAAATAATTTCGATATGTTAGCGTCTTTTCATCGGCAACGATGTATGACCTAACGTGGACCATACGTAAAGTAGCCAGCGACCCCAATTTTCACTGTACACAATTCAAATTTTATGCAGTAGATTACTTGTAAATTAAGTATCGGAATAACTGTGACGAATGTCAGAAAAATAGACACCTCATTATCAAGCTGTGATGTGAAACTGTAAGATACGCAAACATCAATTTTTTGTGCCATTTACTTTCCTCACAATTGATAGAGAAGTAATATACAGCGAAAAAAAACACGCGAAACCGGAAGAGATACTTTTCAATTTTTTAAAGTAAAAGGAGGATCTGTATCGAAAAACTAACTCTGGGAGCCGATGTAACTTTGTTGCATTAACATACAGTATTTTTTGCAGCAAGAAAATCGGAATTCTTATTTTTCTTATGTATTTGAATCCGCCGCCGCCGACCGGAGCTTGGGAAACAGCGACGACTCCAGTCGTGTTGCGGCCGTGTCGCCGTCTGGCAGGGTGGGAAAAGAGGAGGGGGCAGCGTCGAAGTCGCAGCCAACTGTCGCGTCTTGCACAACGTAACTTCATAGAGTTCTGTAACAAGTTTCAGCTAGTAATAGCGAGTACCCTGTTCAAGAATCACAAGAGGAGGAGGTATACTTGGAAAAGGCCGGGAGATACGGGAAGATTTCAATTAGATTACATCATGGTCAGACAGAGATTCCGAAATCAGATACTGGAGTGTAAGGCGTACCCAGGAGCAGATATAGACTCAGATCACAACATAGTAGTGATGAAGAGTAGGCTGAAGTTCAAGACATTAGTCAGGAAGAATCAATACGCAAAGAAGTGGGATACGGAAGAACTAAGGAATGACGAGATACGTTTGAAGTTCTCCAACGCTATAGATACAGCAATAAGGAATAGCGCAGTAGGCAGTACAGTTGAAGAGGAATGGACATCTCTAAAAAGGGCCATCACAGAA
Source organism: Schistocerca piceifrons (assembly GCF_021461385.2). Lineage (NCBI taxonomy): Eukaryota > Metazoa > Arthropoda > Insecta > Orthoptera > Acrididae > Schistocerca > Schistocerca piceifrons. The sequence continues at coordinate 450,635,422 of NC_060140.1, read as the reverse complement.
GTTGGGGAGGAAAACATAGGTACAAAGAAGGTAGCTGCGAAGAAACCATGGGTAACAGAAGAAATACTTCAGTTGATTGATGAAAGGAGGAAGTACAAACATGTTCCGGGGAAATCAGGAATACAGAAATACAAGTCGCTGAGGAATGAAATAAATAGGAAGTGCAGGGAAGCTAAGACGAAATGGCTGCAGGAAAAATGTGAAGACATCGAAAAAGGTATGATTGTCGGAAGGACAGGCTCAGCATACAGGAAAGTCAAAACAACCTTTGGTGACATTAAAAGCAACGGTGGTAACAATAAGAGTGCAACGGGAATTCCACTGTTAAATGCAGAGGAGAGAGCAGATAGATGGAAGGAATACATTGAAAGCCTCTATGAGGGTGAAGATTTGTCTGATGTGATAGAAGAAGAAACAGGAGTCGATTTAGAAGAGATAGGGCATCCAGTATTAGAATCGGAATTTAAAAGAGCTTTGGAGGACTTACGGTCAAATAAGGCAGAAGGGATAGATAACAATCCATCAGAATATCTAAAATCATTGGGGGAAGTGGCAACAAAACGACTATTCACGTTGGTGTGTAGAATATGAGTCTGGCGACATACCATCTGACTTTCGGAAAAGCATCATCCACACAATTCCGAAGACGGCAAGAGCTGACAAGTGCGAGAATTATCGCACAATCAGCTTAACAGCTCATGCATCGAAGCTGCTTACAAGAATAATATACAGAAGAATGGAAAAGAAAATTGAGAATGCGCTAGGTGGCGATCAGTTTGGCTTTAGGAAAAGTAAAGGGACGAGAGAGGCAATTCTGACGTTACGGCTAATAATGGAAGCAAGTCTAAAGAAAAATCAAGACACTTTCATAGGATTTGTCGATCTGGAAAAAGCGTTCGACAATATAAAATGGTGCAAGTGGTTCGAGATTCTGAAAAAAGTCGGGGTAAGCTATAGGGAGAGACGAGTCATATACAATATGTACAACAACCAAGAGGGAATAATAAGAGTGGACGATCAAGAACGAAGTGCTCGTATTAAGAAGGGTGTATGACAAGGCTGTAGCCTTTCGCCCCTACTCTTCAATCTGTACATCGAGGAAGCAATGATGGAAATAAAAGAAAGGTTCAGGAGTGGAATTAAAATACAAGGTGAGAGGATATCAATGATACGATTCGCTGATGACATTGCTATTCTGAGTGAAAGTGAAGAAGAATTAAATGATCTGCTGAACGGTATGAACACACTTATGAGTACACAGTATGGTTTGAGAGTAAATCGGAGAAAGACGAAGGTATTGAGAAGTAGTAGAAATGAGAACAGCGAGAAACTTAACATCAGGATTGATGGTCACGAAGTCATTGAAGTTAAGGAATTCTGCTACCTAGGCAGTAAAATAACCAATGACGGACGGAGCAGGGAGGACTTCAAAAGCAGACTCGCTATGGCAAAAAAGGCATTTCTGGCCAAGAGAAGTCTACTAATATCAAATACCGGCCTTAATTTGAGGAAGAAATTTCTGAGGATGTACGTGTGGAGTACAGCATTGTATGGTAGTGAAACATGGACTGTGGGACAACCGGAACAGAAGAGAATCGAAGCATTTGAGATGTGGTGCTATAGACGAATGTTAAAATTAGGTAGACTGATAAGGTAAGGAATGAGGAGGTTCTATGCAGAATCGGAGAGGAAAGCAATATGTGGAAAACACTGATAAGGAGAAGGGACAGGATGATAGGACATCTGCTAAGACATGAGGGAATGACTTCCATGGTACTAGAGGGAGCTGTAGAGGGCAAAAACTGTAGAGGAAGACAGATATTGAAATACGTCAAGAAAATAATTGAGGACGTAGGTTGCAAGTGCTACTCTGAAATGAAGAGGTTAGTACAGGAAAGGAATTTGTGGCGGGCCGCATGAAACCAGTCAGTAGACTGACGACCAAAAAAAAAAGTTCTAGGGGACTGATGACCTAAGATGTTAAGGCCCATAATGCTCAGAGCCATTTGAACCATTTGAACAATGCGCTACCAATGGTTTTGAGACACCGTCATTTTCTATGGCCTTAGAAAGGAGAGCAACAACACCTTTATTTTTCCCATACATGTTTTTGCCACCATCAGTCGTAATACATTTTAATTTCTTCCACTGAAGATTGTTTTCCTGAACTGTCCTTTCAACTTCTTTAAAAATATCTTCGCCAGTGGTCGTTCAGTGAATACTGTGAACATCAAGGAGCTCTTCAAACACTTCATAATTTTTGTCAATCCCTCGAATAAAAAGTAGTACTTGAGCGCTATCTGACACATCTGTAGACTCATCCGCGGCCAAAGACAACCAGTTTAAGTCTTGATTTTTGTCACGCAGTTGTGCTGATATATTTTGTGCAATATCTTCTGTTCTGCGAGCCACAATGTTTGCCAACAAACTTATGTTTTTAAATAAATTAACTTTTTCTGGACACATTTCTTCTGCTGTTGCAATAATGCAGTTCTTAATTAGTTCACCGTCGGTAAATGGCTTACACTGCTTCGCTACTAAATGAGCCACACGAAAACTAACACGAGTTGCTGCATGTTGTTCAGCATTTATTTCCTTAAACAGCAACTGCTGGGTTTTTATATGGCGTCTCAGAGACTCATACATTTCTAATCGTTCGCATCCTGTAAACTTGGAGTAATTCTGAGAGTGCTTAGTCTCATAATGACGTTTTATATTGTATTCTTTGAAGACTGATATTGCTTCATTGCAAATAATACACATTGGTTTGTTGCTTGACTCCACCATGAAATATTGACATCCCCACTGCTCTTTAAAAATTCTACATTCACTGTCAATCTTACGTTTCTTTTCCATATTTGTACAGAACTTCACAAAATATTGTAAGCTGAAAATAAAATTGTGCTATTTAATACTAATAAAACTAACCGGTAGTCTGCCTAAATAAAATGCAATGAATTTATTTTTAAGGTACCTGAGTTACTAAATTAGATACAATTACACTGTAGTTCCACTAAAAAATACAGTGAAAAAATACTCAATCGTGCTATACGTATTTCGATTTTCAGATTTTCCTTTTCTCTTCGAATTCCAACTTTGAACTGTCCCACACTTCGTCGTCTCACCTACTAGTACAGTGCACAAAACACTAAAAAACTCGTGAGACACTCGCAACATAGACACAATCACGCAACAGAACTATCAAATATATGCTCTGGCTCTACTACTCACTACAAGACTACATAACTAAACTTTGAGATTTCGTTAACTTTGCAGGACGCTTCCGTGCAGAATGTGCAGTGACATACTTTTTTTGTCGGTGAAATTCGCCAGAATAAATTACGTCGCCGGCCGTGCGGTTCTAGGCGCTTCAGTCCGGAACCCCGCGACTGCTACTGCCGCAGGTTCGAATCCTGCCTCGGGCATGGATGTGTGTGATGTCCTTAGGTTAGTTAGGTTTAAGTAGTTCTAAGTTCTAGGGGACTGATGACCTTAGCTGTTGAGACCCATAGTGCTCATACCCATTTGAACCATTTAAATTACGCCAGACTTTCGGTCAGGTACGTCCACCATTCAAAATTACGTAATTAAATAAAAATCGTAGTTCGTTTCAGTGCTAGCTATTCCCGAAACCTTAGATATTTGCGATTTGATCTTTCCTTTAGCCTTACAATAAGAGTAGGAGTGCTAGGGTGCTTTAATCCCACTAGGTAGATCTTGGCCCTTATGACTTCGTGGAGGAGTCAATGTGGCCCGCGGACTAAAAAGTTTGGTGACCCCTGCTCTAGAGCAACGAATCTCAGCAACTTCATGATGACTAAAGATCTACATCGGCTAAGTAGGATTTACGTACAAAAATTATTATACCCATCTTGAGTAACGCGTCCATGTATCTTGGATTCATAAGTTAGTTTAAGTAGTGTGCAAATCTAGGGACCGATGACCTCAGCAGTTTGGTCCCTTAAAAATTCACACACATTTCAACATTTTACAACATACTGTGAAGAAGTCTCGACCAAGATACTTAGGTTTGTAACTATATATATTTTTACCTTCTGACTTGCCTTTTGCAGAGAGTTACTGAAAATAGAGATGTGGTTCGATAAGGGTCGGGCATACAATCCTTTAAAACTAAATCCTACGCGGCCTATCTCGAGTTTCAGTCATGATGACATTGATGTTCTCTCTCCTGTTTCTGAAGGATAAGGATTTGGATATAATGGTCTGACGATATAGATTATCGATGGCTACAATACTTCGATATTAAATTACAGAAAACAATGTCTTCGTACATATTAGTTCATTAAAATTCCTGAGCTGTTTAGGCTCTGTAGAAATAAGCAGACTAACACGTATAGCAGCAACTAATTTCGACCAAGCCTTTTTGTAAATTAATCTCTTATAAATCTCACCAATCTCCTCATGAGGTCCAAAATGTCTCATTTCAAATACATAGAGAAACTGAATATGCTATAAATATTCCTGAAGTTCATGGTGAAGAATATTAGACTAAGATTTTTACTTGTCTGTCTCATGGCGGAACATAGAACAGAAATAACAGATGAGCATACTAAAGATGCATGGGAAGAATTTCATAAGTTAGGAAAAGTCAAGCAAGAATTGTTTCACAATGAGTGCGTAGAGAACATAGACCTCATTATACAGTGCAGCACTGCCTCGTGCATCAGATCCAGTAGGTGAAATATAGTTTAAGAGCTCTGTTTCGCCCAACGAATCGGGTAGATGGCAGATTTTGCCTCTGCCAACTGATTCCGACACCCTATGCAGTATGGACTGCATACCTCGATCAGCATCATAATGATTTTAAAAACAGCGACTAATAATTAGAAAAACGTTCGAAACTTCGTGGAACTGCTGTGCACAAGTGTCTCTTCAGTCATTTTTTTATGTCACTTTGTAATTCCACCGACTTATTGAACTTGTTGATATCACGGAAAGTTACTGAGTATGTTGGTGGACAGCACAAAACGCTGGTATCGTAAACGGAGAATGTAGCGTTCAGATCCTCCTACATTTTTCCCTGGCTCTGGCCGTTGGTTCAGGGGAATGCCGGTAGGCTTCCTTTGAACAGGCAAAGGTCGGTGCCACTGTTGCTCCTCTAACGGCTTCGTCGTCGTCGTCGTCGTCGTCGTTTTCGAGACGTTGAGCACTCATCCGCCTGGTGCGGTTTGCAGACCCATTGCGTTGCAGCTGAAATCGTTAATTATGTGCCTGAAAGGGGCCACCTGCAGCGGTGCTACTTTGAAAATTAAGTAGAGATAAACGGCACTACCTGACTTGCCAACCATACTGCCTGTCTAGGTTACTTTTGACTATCGCACACTTAGTTATGGGAATTAGACCACTGTCACATTTTCGTTTCCAAACAATAGTCGAGTTCAAAGCAGTCTCCCATTTTTACTTATATCGTGGTCGCCCTTTCTTCATATCTGGTACGACCTGCCACCCTCCTAAGTTAAAATTTTTGAGTGCAGAAATGAATATATTACTCTTTAGTGAAGCGTGCATCGTTTTTAAACTTACCGACAGATCAAAAGTAAGTGCCGGATCGAGACTCGAACCTGCCAGGTCGTGAGAAGTGTCTCTTAAGAGGACTACGCGCGAAGGCAAGATTCTGGGTTGGAGGCCATGCGAGACGTTCTGTTCTAATCTGTTAAAAGTTTCGCAGCAGCTCACATTCGACCGCTGAGTGAAAATTAATCCTGAAAACAAGCTGCAGGCTGTGCCTAAGCCATTTTCGCACAACAGCCTCGCTTCCTGGTGAGCTAGCCTAGTATCGCTATGTAAAGGAAAGCTTCTGTGAAGTGTGGAAAGTTTCAGAGAGGGAGAACCAAAGCTCTGGCGGTGGATCGTGAATCCTATACCGACAGCTTATTGGCTAAATGCATAAACCAAGAGAAGAAAAAAATGAGTTTGGTCTGGTATCCAGTCTAAGTCTGAATAGAAGTTTCAATTACTGGATAACGTCACGCATGGCCAATGAATCAGTACGAGTATGTAAAAGATTTTCTTTATAATTCTAGCCTTATTTGATTATAAACGTGTTTTTGCACCACGTTGCTTTCTTTAGACAGTTTTTTTGAAGTTGTATAGTTGTATGGTTTCGTTTTTTCAATCCTATCCATTATTAACATTAAACATTTAACATTTGTATAATTTGGTCGGACACTGCGGATGTATTATTCCGATATTTTGTCCGTTTGAGTTTCTCTTTTCGAAGTTTTGTTTTGAATATCATTTGCGAAGTATTTGATTTATTTGTTTCCAGATGAAGAACGTAAGACTGTACTGCGAGTAACCGCTAGCACAAACATGCACAAAACTCTAACAATCCCTGCAGCTCTCGGACACGAAATGACCAACACTAATTTACGGTCGAGATACACAATAGTCTCCGATATTTGCAAAGCAGTACCAACAGAAACTTAGACTCGAGTTCCGGACAACTAATTAAAGCACAACTCCTAAAGCGACAGTGAGTCGCCGTTCGTGGGACGCTAAGGTGGAAGTTTCGTGACGGTGAATCCCTTGCGGCTCTCAAAGTTTGCTCCAACAGCTTCCAACGGTAGTTGTGAAAACGCGAAACGCTTGCTCTGTATAGGAGTCCAGCTGCGCTATCCTTGCGGACGAAGTGGATTTTCACGGGAGATGTTCTTCCATAATTTCACGTTCATATGGAGGAATAAATAGGCCACTACTGTTGTGTTTTTATCTTGAATAAGTCTGAAATCTTTACAAAGATACAGTTCTTTAAATAAATCAATAAATAAATCCGGTGATTATGTCTCAATTGTAAAATTATGCTGTTCCTATTCACTAGATTCTTCGTTCAAAGAACTGAAGATGCATTCACTCCGCAGCCTTCTGCACTCTCGCATCAGCATATCATTGAGTGTCGTGTATTCTCCTTGTCTGACATTGATCAGCGTATTTCTACATCTGTAGAACTACTTTCGGTCATCTTTAAATTGTTTTTATGTTTTTACTTTTTCCTCAGCTTTCGTACGTTCAGTTGAAATTATAAATTCACACTCTGCTAGTTACATTTCTATTAAATATTTGAAATTTTCAGTTCCGTCCTCTGAAGTACCTTCACGTCGATTTGAAAACCGCACATGCCTCGTATTTATTCTGGTGATAGTGTGTATCCTCCGAAGTTTTGGTGTTTAACGTGTGTTTGGCATATTTTGTTCTAAACATTTGTTGTTTATTATTTGCATGTTTCTGTTTCCAGTGCCCACAGTACGCTACAAAATGTGTGAGGGATGTTCAGACAACTTACAGAATGCAATTTGGTGACGTCTTTCACAACCACCGATATTTCTACAGGCGAACACCCCATCATTTCCAAATTACCTACCGAACTGACGATTGTCGAAGACGTCGGGCGGTTCCGTTTCCGTAAGGTGTTTGAACATTTTATACAACGGGAGAAATTCATGTGTGAGTGATGTTTACTCTTTGTGTGTTTTTGCACCAGAGCAGTACAGGGAAACATAATGGTAACAGTGCAACGCAGCAGCTGAGACATAGAAAACAAGCATAAGTGCCACAATAAACGAAAAATGCAATTCAGTATGGAAATTATTTTTCGGCACGCGTTGTGCGTGAAATAATTAAGAGAAAGTCGTAAATGGCCGCAGAAAAAATTATTTTAAAACGAACGAAGTCAGTATTTTTAGTCAGAGACTTCCACAGACAAATTATAGTGGATACAATAATATGTATAAATGAATAAAATCTGTGAGAAACTACAACACCAACTCAGCAAAGTATGTCTGTATCCGACGTATCTCACAAGGCCCATGTGTCATTAATTAAGCAGAATTTGTGCGATTAAAAATCAGTTCTGCACTTAGTTTTCCAGTACAGGGCAAATTCAAAATTGACTGATGACACATTAGTGTGCTGTGTAATATAATTAATTTATTATGGTTTATGGATGAGTATGTACTCTTCACGATGAAAATGTTGGAGAAGCAGTAATGTCAATTTCGGCAAATGAAATGTATTCCAAATAACGTAATCGAGATTTGTTCTTTATTTTATTCCAAGGGCTACGAAATAGCTGTAACGAATGACTGTTCAGACTACGTATGTTCTTCAAAAAGTAACAAAATTAATTCGGAAAATTTTTCTCGTAATGCTATTTAGCAACTGCCACGTACGTGACACTCACTGCAATAAAGACTTTCATCTCTATCTAACGTCCCAACACAAAACGTGTGTCGCGGAGGGTAGCAATTATAGCCTCTCTCGCAACGTCCATCCACATATTTTTCGCTCGTCATACCATATATCCAGCAGCAATACATCCATAACTTAATACGTTGTCCCTTTCCGGAAACCGTCCACGAGCGTTTTTCTAATCGCAAGAAGAGCAGAATGAATGAAGTTGTCACAAAATGCATTTTGCAACATTGCCACAGGAAATATGAGACATCGCTCAACCGCACTAATAAGGTAGCTTATCAAGAGTTAACTATCTAATTGAAACCAACAGAAAATATGAATGGATATTACGCGATGTGTTAGCCATAATCTGCCTTTTTTTTTAAATTTCGATCACATGCTGTGTATATGAGTGGTGTTTAAAAGAAAAAGTACGAAGCAACGTTGTGGATTTAATTGAATCATTTATTCAAAAATAATCATCAGAGGCCTAAGCACAACTATCCTAAGGTTTCACGAGCCTAAGAATTCTCTTTTTCCATCGCCAAATGTGGTTTGTGTGGAGGAAATGATCTGATGCTTAACTGAAAATACTGATCACTTAAATTTACTATATCTTTTAAACAAATAAATTTACAGAGTTGACATTTAGAGCATTTGTCATTTTAATAATGCGATTTTATATTACTGTTAAGATCGAACAAAGCGTTCAGATTTTAGCATTGAGGCCTTTGTTACAAAACTTGTTAATTTCACTTTAACAGTAAATCCGAAACTATTATAGAAATGATCAATATTCAAGTTTTATTGGGATCGCCATGAAAATTTAAAAAAGATGGTGGATTAAAATTACTTGGCTTCATTCCCTGAGTTACTACAGAATTAAATAATTTTCATAAATGTTTCGCTTTATGGCCTATCTTAGGTCCGCCATAATTAACGCAGCTATGCCTCCTTGGGCACAAACAGCTCCTACGGGTTTTCCCTACGACATAGGTTCTAGTCTGTCTCACTCGAACACTATAGCGCTTAGCCCGGTATTACACTATCAAATTTCTTTGTCAAATATCTTTCTCAAAGGAATTTGATGGTGTAATAGGGAACTTTGTCAGATCTCGTCTGTCGTCAAATAAATTTGATCAAATCTAGGGCCTCGCAGTAGATTTGATCAAAGAAGTCGCTTATCTTCTGTTCACTTTAATGTGACATGTTGCCACGTGGAGTGCTAGCATCGCTGCAGCGTTCTGTTATCTGTAGCGATTTTATAAAAATTGCCGGTAAATACAATTGGTGTGTACCGACAACTACAAAATTAATAGGGATGTATGAAGCTGATGAGGCGCTTTACAATGTGAGGCGCCCTGAGTACAAAAATAGATCAAGAAGATTGGAGACCTGACCTAACCTAACCTAACCTAACCTAACTCTCTCCTGTAGCAAGGAATTGGAGTGTTACAGTGAGCCTGTCTTCTGCAGATATAGCAGTTTTTAAGTGAGTATTGTGCTTTGTGATATGAGGATACACTTCACTGAGCACGAACTGAAATGTATGCTCATCGATTCTTAAGTAATTGATGTACGACTTGACGTCCTCCGCTATAAGCTCACGTAACAAGTTTTGTTCAATGCTTTTCCGTGTCGTCGTAAAACCCACAGCTTCACCCAGTACGTTTCCTTTTTTTCCCCCACTTCTCTTCCGGTGTGCACACAGTGCAATTATGGTACACGCAACTGCTGCGGTTAATAACAAGTTGCTGTTGTCAGCCATCTTGAACTTTGACGAAAAATATGATGACAGTGTAATGCCCCTTTCTAGCGCCACGTCAAAGATCTTTGTCAAATATATATGACGAATATTTGATCAAACCTTTACTAAAATTGACAAAGAAATTTTATAGTGTAATACCGGCCTTAGGCCTGATCAGCCTGACCTCATTCAGCGTAATAGATGCCTGTGAATTTCTCATATCGTGGCGAATCTGCGCTCTTGGAGGCACACTGTCCTGGAAGAAAGGATTCGTTTCACAATTGCTGGAAGGCTGTCTCTTTCGGCCCTATACTTAGATGAGAGCGAGAGGCTCTTTAACTCACATGTTCACTTAGCCCTTAGCTGTCACGGTGTCTTCTGTCACTGCAAGTTCCTTGGCAGCCAAGGTAAATGTCCTCTACTGCATAGCACTACCTCATTCGTAAGCATCGGTGGCGGGATTCATTTTTCGAGCAGCCGTTCACCTGAATGACGGCGTGTCCGATCACGGCCGTCGACCCAGTGTAGCAAAATAAGCGCTTTTTCCCCCCCAGGTGACACGTTCCCACTGCTGCACGGTACAGTTTCTATAATTCCGTTCCCACTGCAGTTGTAAATGACGATGAAATTGGGTCAACATTGGAACACGTTGATATCGTCTGCTGTGGAGTCCCATATTCAATGCTTAATGTGCGCTTCACGGTATGCTCCAAAACGTGACTGCACCAGCTTTGTACTCTGCAGTCAGATCTGCAACAAACTGCCACCAACACTCGTTTATAGATCGGACAAGAATCCCCCACGTTCTGTGAAGAGGCGAGAGCATCCAGCACGTTTCGCCCAATCGTGGTTTCATCGCGCTTCAACAATTCCCCACAGATACTCGCGACAGTATCACGCTAATAGCAGGCAGCTTCACCGTTTCGGAGATGGTCGTTCCCAGACGCAGGACTATTACAATCTTCGCTATGTCGAAGTCCTTTGTCTCGGTGGACGTCCGCAATTACATCCCGCACCGTTGCAACAATGATTCCCCGTTCCTCTCTGTTCCGGCTGTAAACTTTCCTTTGCAAGTTACATGCCCGCTACAATACCGTAAGACGTTCAGACTTCCGGTGGGCAGCTGTCGTAATGTTTTGGCTCATCTGTGTAGAACGATGGGATCTATGTCGTGGTAAAATGAAATAAAATTTTGAAAATAGGAAAAATAGTTCAGATGTTTTGTGAAGTTAAACGAAACAAGTTTATTATTATAGTCACCGTTTATTTATATGCAAGACGCTTTTCAAACGTTTACACCTCCATTATATGTAGATTTACTGTCGTAACACATCACATTTATACTGTCATATTCTGTAAATAAATATACTTGTTTACAAAATGTATAATATATACTAATAGACAGTATATTATAATATATATTTGTTTACAAAATATGACAGTATACATGTGATGTGTTACGACAGTGAAAGGAACCTATGACCACTGGAGATAGTGCCACAAGTTCCTCCAAAAATAGTAAAACACACATAACATACCATCAAACGTAAAGCCACCTTATGATGGAGGTTTAAATCTTTGAAACGCGTCGTAGATAGAAATAAACAGTGCCGGCAACAGTAAACCTGTTGTTTCATTTAGTGTCAATAACAATCACGTTAAAGCCTGACCTAAAATGTCGCATTTAAGGTTTTGTGAAGTTATTTGTCCAAACGTAAGGAACAGATCTGAGAAATTTTTTTTACGTGCCTCAATTGCTGTGCATGATTTCAAGCACCATTCAACGCAGCGAAAAATGTTTCTGTAATCTACCTTATTTTTTTAGAGAGTTAATTTCACAAAATACTTGAGAACGACTTTTTTCAGTGTTTTATTTCGGTACTTATTTGTCAAGGTTTGCTTAGAAGGCATAGTCTTACTGATACCTCACTTGCATTGCTACTGTCTTCTGTTCTGGAAATGTCCGGAATGCATGAGTTTATTCGAAGGAAAACGTTTTGACAGTTATATATCACATCAACGTAACTCCTAACGGCAAAATAAATAGATTTAGGAAAGGTAAACTTTTTGACATTTCGTTTACCTTAGTTTATCTCGTATTCTCGAAATGTCTTCAATTTAGCACTCGAGTCGAAGGAAACCATTTTAAAAATCAGAATTTTTTAAGCAAAATAACCATGCCTTGAAGAGATGAACGTCGTGACACATTTGCGTTCAGGTGCCTTCTGTACTCGAAATATCATAAATTTAGTACTTGATTCTAGGAAGCCTTTTTACCAGAGAAACAGCACACCAATGTTACTTTCTGAGTAAAAAGTAGCTAGGCACACTTCTTTCGCATGGGTAGCAGCAGTTGTTCGTAAAACATTTAAGTTTTCCCTTAAATCACTAATTAAGTTGTTCTTTTCTGATTACTTTCAAGCAATTAAATAGATCTTTACAAAACTAGACATTACGCTGCTCAATGTGATGCGCCATTTGTCCGTTTCTCACTCTTAATTTGGCTATGAAAATTCGGACAAGAACCATTGTGTGATTTGTGGGGAGATTTTGTTTCCGCTTCGCTGGAACATTTGCTAAAAAAGAAATATTAAATGTGCCTGGTGGTAAATGCCCATGTGCCAAAAAAAAATTAACACTAAAATAAAAATAATAAAAAATATACTTCATCTGAATGTCCATCGACGATACCATACGGAAATTTCAGCCGAAGTTCCAGCACATAGCAAAATATGTAAATATAAATTCGGATCTATTTCTGGTCTCTGGAGATCTTTCTTCATAGACTGCGGAAAAATCATTGTAACACAACATATATTTCATTTACTTAGTTGCTTCCTGATGTAATTTCAAAAGTCATTCATACGATATTACCAACAACTAACAATCCATGCGTCTTCATAAATAAGTTCCACAAATCAACGAAACATATTTTTTTTCATTCAGTAATTGTATTTCTCCATAAATTATTTGAGGATAAAGATTTTGACCTGTATCCACACATCATCGACCACTACCTTTTTCCAGTAATTCATAATCGACGTCCTAACATTAGGCACAATAATGATTCAGTGATATTAATGTTTTCACTGAAATATATCCCTCTTCTACTGTGAGATGTTCCCTAATTGGAGCTCTTCCCTCATTCACGGCAAGGTTAAGTCAGTTTAGTAACTGTTCAGAAGAACAATGTAATACGAGCGCTTTTATAAATGATCTCTTGTAAAAGGCATTTTTAAGTGATTTCTTCAACCACCATCCATATCTATTGTTTCAGTAACTAGAAAATTGGTTGGTTAGGATCGATGGCCATCTAGTTCATCAATAATTAGATACAATGTAACATAAAATTATATCATAAGACGAAAAAACAATGAGGAACAGAGTTAACAAATTTACTGGGAAGGCTATTGTATACTAGACACACATGGGAGTTTCTTCATATCCCTGTTATTTTTCAAACTCGTGGCATGTAAAACGAAGACAGAAAATAAACTTGATACAAATTGTAATCCAGAAGAAACACACACTTCAAATTTAGCACCGCAATGCCGACAGACGTTTTAGTTAATGCTCCACAAATAAAACAGAACGTAGCTACCTATAGTGCAGGGCCGTTAGTTTGGTGTCCGAGCCAGAAACTGGACTGCAGCCAGCAGGCACGATATCTTTATTAGTGGTCTCTAGAACAAAAACGTACTAGTGGATTTACGTTATTTGGCAGATAAATATGAATGTATTTTGTTGATTCAGTACTAATTTACAGAACACTTTCAGCAAAGCAATCACATCTCTTTCTTTTATTTCAGTGGGGAAAATATGCAGAGCCTGTTTCAGCATCTAAGTCAAGTCAACGGTTCAACAGTTACCGCGCAATAAAGTCTTGTCTTGGTTTAACACTTACGACATTTATCAAAACACTCCGTCTTCAGACCACGAGTGGCCTACCGGGACCATCCGACCGCCGTGTCATCCTCCGAGAAGGATGCGGATAGGAGGGGGTGGGGTCTGCACACCGCTCTTCCAGTCGTTATGATGGTATTATTGACCGAAGCCGCTACTAATCGGTCGAGTAGCTCCTCAATTGGCATCACGAGGCTGAGTGCACCCCGAAAAATGGCAACAGAGCATGGCGGCCTGGATGGTCACCCATCCACGTGCCGACCACGCCCAACAGCGCTTAACTTCGGTGATCTCACGGGAACCGGTGTAACCACTGCGGCAAGGCCGTTGCCGATACATTTATCAAAAGGTATTTAAAATTCATCAGCACTCCTCATATACCTCCTCAAGTTAGGTTATAGGGCTGTATATACTCATATGATGACTTACGGCTAAATATTATACAACTAATATATGCCTCTTTATGGAGCTGAAAAACGCCAGAAATATAAACAAAAGCCGAGTAATTATGGGACCTCCCTTAAAGTTCTCAGATCTTTAGTGTAGAGTATCCAATCGTAACTTACAATCTCGAAGCTTGGTAGTAACTTTGTGTGCAGTAAACGTGCAAGACACAATATCATTTGAGCAGTACCTTTGTTTTACCGGTTAGTCATGTGAGGTACAGAAATTTGTGCCACCTTGTGGTTGTTGTTATGGTCCTCAGTCCAGAGAGTGGTTTGATGCATCTCTCCATGCTACTCTATCCTGTGCAAGCTTCTTCATCTCCCAGTACCTGCTGCAACCTACATCCTTCTGAATCTGCTTAGTGTATTCATGTCATGGTCTCCCTCTACGATTTTTACCATCCACGCTGCCTTCCAGTACTAAATTGGTGATCCCTTGATGCCTCAGAACATGTCCTAGCAACCGATCCCTTCTTCTAGTCAAGTTGTGCCACAAACTCCTCTTCTCCCCAATTATATTCAATGCTTCCTCATTAGTTTTGTGATCTATCCATCTAATCTTCAGCATTCTTCTGTTGCACCACATTTCTAATGCTTCTATTCTCTTCTTGTCCAAACTATTTATCGTCCATGTTTCACTTCCATACATGGCTACACTCCATACAAATACTTTCAGAAACGACTTTCTGACATTTCTATCTATACTCGATGTTAATAAATTCCTCTTCTTCAGTAACGCTTTCCTTGCCATTGCCAGTGTGCATTTCATATCCTCTCTACTTCTATCATCATCAGTTATTTTGCTCCCCAAATAGCAAAACTCCTTTACTACTTTAAGTGTCTCATTTCCTAATCTAATTTCCTCAGCACCACCCGACTTAATTCGACTACATTCCATTATCCTCGTTTTGCTTTTGTTTGATGTTCAACTTGTATCCTCCTTTCAAGACACTGTCCATTCCGTTAAACTGCTCTTCCAAATCCTTTGCTGTCTCTGACAGAATTTCGATGTCTTCGGCGGACCTCAAAGTTTTTATTTCTTCTCCATGGATTTTAACACCTACTCCGAATTTTTCTTTTGTTTCCTTTACTGCTTGCTCAATATACAGATTGAATAACATCGAGGAGAGGCTACAACCCTGTCTCACTCCCTTCCGAACCACTGCTACCCTTTCACGCCCCTCGACTCTTATAACTGCCATTGTAAATACAAATTGTAAATAGCCTTTCGCTCTCTATATTTTACCCCTGTCATCTTTAGAATTTGAAAGAGAGTATTCTAGTCAACATTGTCAAAAGCTTTCTCTAAGTCTAGAAATGCTAGGAACGTAGATTTTGCCTTTCCTTAATGTAGCTTCTAAAATAAGTCGTAGGGTAAGTATTGCCTCACGTGTCCCCATATTTCTACGGAATCCAAACGCATCTTCCCCCAGGTCCGCTTCTACTAGTTTTTCCATTCGTCTGTAAAGAATTCGCGTTAGTATTTTGCAGCTGTGACTAATTAAACTGATAGTTGTGGAAATGTCAACGGTCTTGCCACAGTGGTAACAACGTTCCCGTTGATCGCCGAAGTTAATCGCTGTCGGGTTTGGCTAGCACTTTGATAGGTGATTGTCCGGTCTTCCGAATGCTGTTGGCAAGCAGGGTGCACTCATCCCTTGTGAGTCCAGCTGGGGAGCTGCTTGATCGTGGAGTGGCGGCTCCGGCCGCGAAAACTGAAAACGGCCGGAGGAGCGGTGTGCCAACTACGCCCTCCACCCTCTCCCAGCCGTCCAACACCATATCCACATTTAGTAACACCAAAGCGGTGAGGATGACACGGCCGTTGGTCGGTACTTTTGGCCTTCGGGGCCTGTTTGGTCAGAGTTTAATTTAGTTTAGTTGGACTAACAGAAGCGCGATTAGGAAATTAGACCCTTGGTTTTGTTTCGGTCGGTACGGCTGTCTTTGCTTTGACGGCAGATGCAAGTGAATTTGGAGAATTGTTTTTCCCCTTATGTGTTTCTTTGTGAATTCTCCAGGCTTTCAGCTAAATTCAGGTCCTTTAAAAAAATTTTTGAAATGGCTCTGAGTACTACGGGACTTAACATCTGAGGTCATCAGTCTACTATAACTTAGAACTACTTAAACCTAACTAACTTAAGGACATCGTACACATCCATACCCGAGGCAAGATTCGAACCTGCGACCATAGCGATCGCGCGGTTCCAGACTGAAGCGCCTAGAACCGCTCGGCCACTCTGGCCAGTCTCCTTTTTAAAGTACGGAAATTTCCTTATTTAGCTGAAGAAACAAATCCATTCCATTCCAGATTAAATAATCCATCAACCCCTAAACATTTGTGAAATAGGAAGATGACACTCAGTGCCTACTTACTGATTTTAACAAACAGGTGTTGCATGCTCCAGCCAACGAGTTCCCACTACTGAGGTAAGCGCATTTCGGTGGGGCTTCTACTGTACGCTACCTGAGTACCAAAAAGTGTGCGACTAGGTGTCGTCTTAGCCCGGTCCTAACACAGCAAAGGGCTACGCCACCGTATAGTATCACGTTTACGACTGCGCATTCTGCGCCAGAAGCTTATCTCTGCTCAGAGTACATGAAACCAAAATAATAATCCTTCAAAGAAATACAATGGCCCTGTTCCACTCTCTGGTCATCAAAAAATTATAAAACTTGAAATCATTAATGTCAATGGTTCTTTCTGGTTTCTGACATTGACTATGATGTATGAAAATCTTGGGAGAAGATGCGCTTGTGTAACTATCTGATGTTATGTTATGTAAAAACATTAAAAGGTCTGAAACTTTCTGGCAGATTAAAACTGTGTGCCCGACCGAGACTCGAACTCGGACCTTTGCCTTTCGCGGGCAAGTGCTCTACCATCTGAGCTACCGAAGCACGACTCAGGCCCGGTCTCACAGCTTTACTTCTGCCAGTATCTCGTCTCCTACCTTCCAAACTTTACAGAAGCTCTCCTGCGAACCTTGCAGAACTAGCACTCCTGAAAGAAAGGATATTGCGGAGACGTGGCTTAGCCACAGCCCGGGGGATGTTTCCAGAATGAGATTTTCACTCTGCAGCGGAGTGTGCGCTGATATGAAACTTTCTGGCAGAATAAAACTGTAAAGTTTGGAAGGTAGGAGACGAGATACTGGCAGAAGTACAGCTGTGAGACTGGGCGTGAGTCGTGCTTCGGTAGCTCAGATGGTAGAGCACTTGCCCGCGAAAGGCAAAGGTCCCGAGTTCGAGCCTCGGTCTGGCACACAGTTTTAATCTGCCAGAAAGTTTCATATCAGCGCACACTCCGCTGCAGAGTGAAAATCTCATTCTGGATTAAAAGGTCTATTCGCGTGTTGTGTTAACTAGTGCCTCTAACCTGACGTATAAGTGATTTAACATGCTTTATGCAAAGCTCAAATACCTAGCTTTCACTTAGAGGAATATTTTAATTTGCAGTGTGTCGCTCATTAGTGTCTTAACTGGTATTAGCTATCATTCCTGATTATTTATTACTATTTCATTTAGAGACATTTTAACCAGCACATCTGAAAAGAGTTCGATTCGAAGATTAACGTCATTTACATTAAAAATAAACTTTAACAAAATTTCAATACACCAAATCGGAGGAATAGAGTATACAAGTCCATACGTTCTATTCATTTATTGTATAGACACGCTATTAGGGGTGGCACTGATCTCTGAACAGCGAAACTGAAGCACTCAGTCAGTAAACCGCTGTCAGACACTGTAAACCTGTTTCATTGCATTTGTATTGCCAGTGGAAACTACGACTTCATTATCCTGAGCTAATGATCACGTTATTTGATGTTTGGCTCTGGAAACAGAGCAGCATGGTTATATGTCACTTCCGCAGCCATGTAAAAAGAGGCGGATCGTATCTTGAGCGCTTTCTACATCTACATCTATACTCCGCGAGCCACCTTACGGTGTGTGGCGGAGGGTACTTATTGTACCACTATCTGATCCCCCCTTCCCTGTTCCATTCACGAATTGTGCGTGGGAAGAGCGACTGCTTGTAAGTCTCCGTATTGGCTCTAGACTGTTTTACCTCTACCTATTAATCTTTACACTTCTGCAAATCAGTTACTCCCAAAATGCTTAATAATCTGTTCTAGTAATTCTAGACGTTGATTTTAAAAATGGTTAAAACTACAAAGTACAGAGAATGCCTGAATTATGGATTCCTTAGCATACGATGCACCAAACTTATCCTTCTGCTGTAGTCTGTAAACTGAATAGAAAACGAGACCGTGACCTCTACGCTCAACTACGTCACAAGCATCTTTTATAGACTTCACAAATTTATACTGGCGCTTCCGCAGCACGCCTTTTAGATCGTTTGCGACACAGCGTGCAAAGACAGCCGAAGAGCGTTTACTTTCCGCTACGTGCTCCACCGCTATGCGATGTACAGGAAAGGACTTCGTTCTTTCAGATCACAGAATTGTAGAGCAAGTGTACTAATGAAAGTAAGACCAGAATTTGAAGTACGATTTTCGTGTTTACTCCACAAATGGAACGCATTGGCTGTCCGTACGAACGTTTCTCGTGGCTCCATGGGCCTTTTTCCCGAAATTCATGAGGCTGCCCCACGTTACAATGCGCAAAAAAAGAACTGATCAAATTTTAGAACCGCGTAACTGTCGAACACTGCGACTCAGAAGTCATAAATTTGGGTCAAAGATATCTACAGCCCTCTTCCACAACAGTTCCAAAGAGTGGCGGCCTGCAACGTCACCCTCCGGCACGGCGACGCTTTAAATCGCAAGGTGTAGACAGATGTGAATGTTCGTCTGAGCTGCAATGTGGGTCAATGATGTTACGTTGGCACCGAAATTCGCCACAATTAGACTCAACGCCACTGTGGACGTGTTACTCGATGGGACGCTCGTCACATCCCTTCTTACCCACATTTGACACCTTCTTTTAACTCCTCTGCGATGGAAGTCAGAACCACGACACCCAGAGTTGAAATCGCACTGTTTTCTTATGGGTGGCAGAGAAAAAAAAAATCAGGCTCACAGCCGCTCAGGATCGACTCGAAAAGCCCTCAGTATGTGGCAAAAGAGGTCAATGGAACCATTCCGCCCCTTTGTTTAGTAATAACAATGAACTACAAAGAAAAGTTTGCATGTTGTAAATTAGGTGAAGAAGATGGAGGATTTGAACAGTTATTTCAGAAGGGGGAAATAGAAAGAGGACGCAGTAGCATGGGAGGACGTTGGGCTGTCTCATTTCCAACGTCAACTGGTGGTGGAGATTCTGAACTGGAATATCGAGCTCCAGCATCGTTTGTAGGCAGCCTCATTTTTAATTCAACGGTCATCCATAGAGATGTTATCATGGCTATTCATTTTAGTACTCCATTTGCTCCTTCATTTACCATTTCCTGTCTTTATTAGTTTTAACTTTCGCTAATTCCACCAACTTTAAATACTAAAAAATCGTAACACAAGGATATTCGAGCTGCAGCTTTCGTTTCTGCAGAATATTATATTCGAAAGTTCAGTTTCAGCAAATCTCTTCTTAAATGTGTGTCAGTATTCCACATCAGTTTGGTTCTTTCGATAACAGATATTTCTTCTTTTTCAGCAATTCGCATTTCGTAATCACTTTCTTTGCTTCGGCTTCTGTATCTTTGCTCCTCGACGTAAAGGATTGCTCGTCACCTCTACCCGTATATCTCTCATGGTTTCGAGGCTTGTCATTGTATTGTGTCATTATATTAACGAAATTATTTTCTTGCATTTTTCATGCATCGAATAACACGAATGGTATGATTGGACGTCAAATGAATGGGTGCAACACTTCGATAAGTGTAGCTCTAAGAAGTCGATACCCTTTGTGTGACCAGAGGCAACAAAATGCAGTAAACTAACTCTGTTCAATAGACGGCTACTAAACTACTGTTCAATGGACTAGGCATACTGCCTAAGGGGGCACCCTTACCTAGTCTACATAACATTATTTATTTAACGCTTTTTAGCCTCACCGATTAGCGCCTCGAGGCACTTCCCTCAAGTCTGATACTTTTCAGCTTGTTTAGAAGGCCAGAGTCTTTTATACAGCAGTATTTCCATACAACGCAGGAAATGCATGCAAACCAATTCGTCTATTACCATTTTACAGTACCTCTAGACTTACGTAATGAGAACCGGTGTCGTGAATCCTAGAGGTAGTCGGAGATTATGGTGGCAAGATCTGAAACCTGTTCGCATTAAGGATGACTGAATACGTTGTTAAGAGAAACCGGTCATGAAGTTAAGAAAATTGTTCTACCTTTATTGCTCTTCCGATGCTTTCATTACTGTTTAATTCACTCTTAGCATAAAATCCACACGGAACAAAGTGTTTCTGTCGTTTAACAGCTCTTTCTATCACCGAGTAGGTGGCCGTGGTTCCCTTTTGTATGACGAGCCTGCAAAGTTGTACTTACATTCAACTTCTATATGAACTGCTGTGCCTATAGTCTAACGACTTTTAGTACATTCTTGATCTTGCTGCTTCTGTGGCACAGTCGCATATCATTATCTGTCTGACTTCATAAATCACTGCTGGTAGTTAACAACAGGTACGTGCTTCGGTGCTGCTCAGGCCTCTAGGAAGCAAATGAGCAACTGGTTTCCGTCCTGATAATCACTTTACTCGTGGTATTCTAAGGTCACGGACCACCATACACTCGTTTCAAATGTTTGCTTACTGCAGACGCCCCGTCACGACGAACGCCAGCACATACATGTCACTCGTTTCGCCATACTCACTGATGGTATCACGCACGTGACTGGACTTTAATCTGATTGGCTTTTATTACGTCTGTCACCAGAACTGACAACTGAAGAAGTTAACACAGTTTGTTTAAAAATAGCAGGGTAATTCTTACAAAGTTGTACGCGTTTTGTAGCTTTGCAACACGGCGTTTTTAATTCAGTTATGCACATAACTGTAGTACCTGTTGTTACGTCTCCTGGAAAAATTTAGTGCAAAATATAAGCGTATTGTGTCAAAATGACGTCAAGAAGAGAGAGAGAGAGACACGGAATACAGGAATTTTATCATAATTTGCAAATGGGTATACAAGTCGCATCTAGGACGCTACCAAACCAAAAAATACTTAAAGACAATTGCTTCTTTTGTAATGTAGATAACTTAGTCTTCTTTGTGATCATTGTTCTTCGTGTCTTATCGTTGAGCGGACTGTAATATCTCGATGCACTTTTTTACTCTGTTGATAAAAGATTTGTAGTAATGGAAATTATGCATCTGTTATTTTGAAAATGTAATTTACGTTTGTTAAAGTGATATGTGATTTTATTTATTTAAAAATTAACATCCTCTCTCCCAGTATTTGCAGAATTGATTTCTGACGGAGATTTTCATTGTTGGCAGCCATTACTGCCCGGTTCACTAATTTGTTTAAATATGGCCGCAGCTTATACAGAGAAAAACTACGTCGCTAATCAAGACGAGTTATTACGCAAGTACTACTATTAAGATCTTCCAGAATTCCAGCAAATTTTTATGCACCAGACTGCAGAGTATGTTGCAACAATGAAGCAGCTAACGCTTTTATCTTGCGTCAAAAATATAAAATGCTCTCTTTAGGGGTAATCAAAAGCCATACTATATAGGCAACACATGTAAAGGACAATATTTTCCCTGTAAATAAGAGAACACCATGGTCTTGACTGAAAAATTGCCTTTATGTGAAGAGGGTAACATGTTATTTATATCATTGCTAGTCATTTTTTAGGATATCCTCTTTACTTGGAACGAACGATATTACATCAGGAACTCATATGAGAATGTTGTAGTTCTGTCTTGTAACTACGCGGAATAAACTTTTAGCATTACGTGTATAAAAGCCTGTAACTGCAAATGACGTTAAACTATAAGACGAATATCGTTTCATACTAGTACATAGTAAAAACCTTTTTAGAATGATACCGTTTACTTACTGCCATAAATTCCTGTCGTTGCCCACTTAATGTTGCTGGACAGGTACACCTTTCCAGTTTTTTTAAAACATAAATCATCGGCCGTAGTTTACAGACAATAGCAATGAGTAAAAAATGATTTTCAACATATCGTGTAAAATCGACTGTAATCCCCTATCCAGAAAAAAATAATTTCCTGCTTCATGATTTCGGTGAAGGAACGGACTAGAACATTTGTTGCCGAGTAATTTCCAAAACACACGTTAAGCGTGACGTAACCGCGAAAGTTCTTCGGCAGATAAATTCGGTATATCCTCGCAAAATTGTTTAATATTAACATTACTTGAAGAAAAAACATTTCTCACTGACTTTCTACGGATTTATTTACAGATGGCTTGAATGCTGCTACATCTGTCATGTCTTCACATCTCTTGACCTATTACCTAATTCCCTTACGGCGTTAGAAATCACTAACATCTCCCAGATTATCCATCAAAGAGACTTTGCTGTTAAGAAAAAAATTAAGCTACAGTTTATACGTAAGATATTTTATACTTTTATGCTTTGTAAGTGTTATCAGATTTATACATCACGAACCTGTGTAGCGACGGTCAAAAATTAGAAAACTTAAGCCCAATAAATTAATTAGAAAAAAACGAGGTGCTGCCTTTCGTCCTTGTAGTGTATTAGAATGTCCACTACAGGTCGCACAAGTTCGTGGATTGTGTACGCTTGATACTCGGAAAGATGTCTTGAAACATCTGTGAAGAACGACGTCGCTCCTGTTCGTCACAGACCGCGTAGGAAGAATATTCATAATATCACCGTTACCTGAAACACTCTTCGCACGCGACATTCGAGGTAGGACATTGTCCCAGTTCTCACGTTCTTCACGAGAGCAATACGTTGAGTAGACCTGTACATTAGGCAAAGGCGAGTTAAGAAAGATAATAAATTATGTATATCTCGTAAAAATGATGTTCCCTTTCCGAATGTCCTTCAAACAGTGTACGAAAACAGCCTATATGGTACAACATAATGTAGTTTCGATATTTTTACAGATTGACGTAATGAAATAGAATCTGCAATTTCCTATCTCCCTGAAAGTAACGATTCCTCTGTTGGTTTCCAAGACCAGTAACGTTGTTGACAGAAGTTAATAGCCCATGTTAATCTTACCAATGTGAACAAATAGCTCATTTTTTCAGAAATTTGTGTGACGGTTCGCTTTGCACATCTATCTGACATAAGGTCCCGGCTTCTAAAGACTTGGGAGGGAGGCATAATTTGGTTTAACGCCTCGACGACAGCTTGGTCTACTGAAGGGGTACATGAAAGTAGATTATATAAGAACAGGGGAGGACTGCTGCCACGTCTTTTGGAAAGGAACCTACCACTCACTCCCGTCAGAGGAACCATTACAGATTTGATGGCTGGAAGGAATTTTGACGTCCTGATCTTCGTAGCGTACGTTCACTGGCCTGGCTACGGCACTCCTTTACTCGGTAATGACGTCAGTAGCTATTTAACGAAGAGTTCCTTTTTTATCCAACAGCATTGGCTAGTTTTAACATATCTATCGATAAAAATACTATGAAAAACTCCTACCTACAGTTTCTGGTGCTTTTTAAGACGATAAGTATCTGTCAATAGCCGAGATTACCCTAACGGCCGTCATAGCAATGTAGTCACACAGACCGAAAAGTTCGTATGAAGAATGTGCTACTACTCAATTTAGAAAGAATTTGACTGATCACTTTCTTTGTTCTCGAGTGTACGTTGATATGTAGTAGTTCTTCGTGAATCCCCAGAAAGCACGTAAATTTTTTTCTCCTGTTGTATTTACACTCCAAAACAAAAAGAATGAAAAAAAAAAAACGATGCACTACGAAGGAATCATCCGAAGGAGACGGATATCGTTAAATGTGGTGTACATGTACGACAAGCTGACTACAATTTCAGCAAAATTGGATGCTTCATTCCAGAGAAAGAGCTTCACAAACTGAGCATGCTAAGAACACGGTGATCCACCTCGGGCCATTATGCAAATACTTATTCAGCTTAGCACTGATGACAGAGTTGTTGGAAGTCCTCATTAGAGATGTTATGCCAAATCCTCTCTAGTTGGTGCGTTAGATCATAAAAATCCTGAGATGAAGGGCACTGCCCACAATGTTCCAGAAGTTCTTGATTGGGGAGATATTCGGGGACCTTGCTGCTCACAGCAGGGCTCGCCAAGCGCGAAGACAAGCAATGGAAACTCACGCCCTGTGTGGGCGGATATTATCTTGCCGAAATATTAGCCCAGGATGGCTCGACATGAAGTGAAACAAAGCGGAGCATAGAATATCGTCGACCTGGAAACTTACAGACTGGACTAGAATTGTAGTGATGAGTCCCGCTTCGAACCGAGACGCGATGACCAGCGGTGAGATAACAACCTTCCTATCGCTCACAATGCGGCTTGACAACCAGAAGCGCTGATCTAGGGTGTAATTTTTCATAGTGATATACCTTTGGTCGCAGCACATTGGTATGTCGACGATATTCTGGGCCCGTTTCGTTGTCTTTCATGGCAGAACAGCTTGGGCACATATTTCAGCAAGATAATGCCCGTCCACACACAGTCACAGTTTCTACTGCTTATCTTCGCTCTTGCCAAACCCTACCCTGGCCAGCAAGGTTGCCGGTTTTCTTCCAAATTGAGGACGTTTGAGGCATTATGGGCAGGGTCCCTTAATCGGCTCGGGATTTTGACCATCCAGTTGGACAGTCTATGATAAGATATCCCTCAGGAGTACATCCAACAACTCTTATCAGTCAATGCTAAGCCGAACAACGTCTAGCATAATAGTCAGAGGAGAACCGACGCGTTACTGACTTGATGAATTTGTGAAGCTCTTTCTCTTGAATAAATCACTTATTTTTATCAAAATTGTGATCATTTGTTCTTCTGCAATGTATATCACACCTGCTGATTTCCACTCCAAACGGATAATTTCTTCGTGGTGCGTCGTTTTTTTTTACATTCGAGTGCTCGTTCTTGTCTTTGAGTTTAACCAGACGTATAAAATGCACTATCTCAAAATACACAGTTTTCGAAGAATGTGTAGAGTAACTATAGTAGGAGTAAATGTCTTCGATGCAGATTCATTAGTACCAACTTTTAAAATCAATGCTGTGACAACAGATTGGAGTTGCGCCTTCCTTTTCACACTGGCGATGAAGCTTTGAATCGGTACCGCAACGTCCTCGTAGCTGTGAGCTGTATACAGGGAGATGCGTTACGCCCTTGTGAACATAACCTAATGCGTCTAACAAAGCAGTATCTGATTACTGGAGCAGCGTGAAACATGGACACGCCGTACAGCGCCGTACAGTTCCAGAGCTACCGTAATCACTTTCACATAAGAGATTCGGGAGAAGTGTCATGATTTCCGTGCAGAGAACGGCGCTCCAGCACAGCGGTCAGTGTATCAAAGCTCTGATTATGACGGAATGGTTGGATGCTCCACATGATCTCTACCTTCTTATTACACGCTATGCTTTTGTGCAGCCATGAACTACATTGAGGTATTTTATACACCTAGTACCTACACTAAATAAAGTACTGCATAGGAGAATGAATTACTTCGGGTAGCTCCACCATACACCAGCACTCAGTGGTACATGTACTCGAAGGTATTGTTAGTTCTTAGCCGCAGCCATTTTCGCTTTTCAGCATTGATTAACCACTTATAGTTTGGTGACTAAGATGTAGACATCGTTCTCTCTCTCACTTACAATTAATTTATTTGTTAATGGATACTAAACTTAAGCTTTCGTCCAGTCTTTTCATGAAAGTGCACATCGGATAAATGTTAGATTATTATTAGTATCTGTCTTCCGGCTGGCGTGATAGTATTAAAAGTCCTGACAGTATTAAATGTCCTGTGGATGTCATGCCAGAAAAAGAAAATCAGCAGATACTTGTATAGAGTAGTTTTTTGAAAGTGATATTCGGTGGCTGCAGTCCGTCATGTTCGTATCAAACGAACTGATTTATGCGCAGTGCAACTGTGACAGCACATCTGTTAGAAACTGTTGACACTTGCGGCTGTTTAGAGACTCACCAGTACAACAGGGAGCAATAACATGGTGCTTTAATGGCCTGGCACACAGGCTGACAGAACAAGTTCGTGTTTATAAATGTCTCTCAGGAAGCGTCTATTTTCAACCGACCAGTAGTGCAACTATGCGAATGTTGATTACTCTAACGTTTGTAAACAGTAAGTGATCCGTAAAAAAAAAAAAAAAAAATTCCCCTTCGACAGCTCCCTCCAATACAACATAAATAGGTATACAGTTATATTAAATAAGTCGGTGTCATAATACACTGAAAATTATTTGCGTACAGCAAATTCGCCCTACAGGTAAACTAGTGTGGGGGCTGGTCTACCAGCCTCACCTGTACATTAAGATTATTCTGGTCAATATTACAGTACATGCAGAGGTGCGTTAGAGGCGTTGACGTACGTAGGACACCGACTGCTATCTTTTAGCAACAATGTTCTCGAGCAAGTAATGTGAATGTCGACGTCGCTACAGAGAAGTTGTACCGTTGTCGTACCGTTCGACTCAGGTAGGAGAGATGACCCAACAGTGGTGTTTGCAGTTGAAAATATACGTCGCAGAGAATAGATCGTTGTGGTAATGAACACGAACGAGAGTAATACAGAATGTAACACTTTTTGGATTGAATCAACTCGAGAAATATGTCCTACCGACAGATAATATATTCGCTTACAAAAATTCAACCTTACTGTATTTTCCTCTGTATCATCTACGTTATTTAAGAATATGTATATCTGTCAATGAGAGATATAATTCCCGTGTCGTGTCTGACAGCGCCAGTCATTTAAGGAAATTGTCCCCAACATTGTTCACATTGGCCACTCTTCCAAAACGTTTTCCCCTCGCGCACACGTCTTATACAATTCCGTTTTCCACTTCTCAGAATTATTTGTGATGAGTGTCGCATGTCCGAGTCGAATTTCGTCAATCACATTTCTTCGTCCTTTGGTCAATATTTCACACTCATTTCCCATGCTTCTAACATTTATTTTGGAAACTGCTATAACACCTTACATTTTAGACTGTGACCAACACAATAGAGACAAGAAGTCGAGTAAATCATTAATCTTTGGATAGAAGTCCCTAATAACACTGTACATCGAGGATGTGTAACAGACCGTTGCATCCTGCATTTTTCTCGTACGTAAATATCTCAGCCACAGTTCCACGTAGAAAATACTAGCTATAGCCACATACATATAACCCGGCAGGCACCGATCCATATCCATTTACTGAGTCGTTGGCGCGTGGCCGAGAAAGATCACAGTCTCTTACATACCTCCCTCTAACCCGAACAATAACTTGCAGCACTGTAACAATAACAGCAATAGAATATTTATAAATATATTAACAGTAAGAAATACAATGAATTTGTGTTTGGAGCGGGTCCGCCTTGCGCAAGAGACATGCCTCCCTTTCTCTTTCTTCTATTACCCGGACATCTTTCGCTGAATATAGAGCATCATCAGTAGGATTTTATTTTCTTTCTATAAAACAAGTAAATGCTCTTTACTACTTTAAATATAGAAATTCGAGTTTCTAAGAAAGTATTTACAGATCTGAAAAACTGACAGCAGTTTTTTCATCTACCTTGTTACCATATGCTGTGCTTTTCCTGCTGTTTGTTCAAAAATGGTTCAAATGACTCTGAGCACTAAGGCACTTAACTTCTGAAGTCATCAGTCCCCTAGAACTTAGAACTACTTAAACCTAACTAACCTAAGGACATCACACACACCCATTCCCGAGGCAGGATTTGAACCTGCGACCGTAACGGTCGCGCGGTTCCAGACTGTAGCGCCTAGAACCGCTCGGCCACCCCGGTCGGCCCTGCTGTTTGTGTTTCGCACTATAGTTGTTTTCTTTTCACAGCCTGACTTCTGCTAACATACAACCCAATGTAAAAAAAAAAAAATTCCGACTGAGGATGTCTTTTGTGTTTGCAGTACGTTTTGCTTACTTCTTATTTTCATTCATTGTCACTCTTTACGAACTACGAATAGAATAAAAAGAAAAAAAAATACTTATTTTGCTGAAGGCGGATCAACTCCAAACACAAATTTCTTTATAAGCAAACACATAAAAAAGAGCTTCAATCTCAAGCTGATTCAAATGTCAATGATTTCTTTATAACAAGGCTTCGGCCATCGCTTTGGCGTGATTTCCAAGATACTGAAACTCAGACATGGACAGTTTTTGGAACGCCCTCATCCAACAGAGTAGTACATGTTTCATGCAACTGCTTTGAGAAATAACTTTGACATCGAAATTTGCAAGATATAAAATCGGAGTGAACATTCACCATCATCAGAGTTTCACTTAGTACGACTAACATACGTCAGGGTGTAGCCGGCCTCTTGTTTCATTCTCCTTTTTACACAGCACACTTACCCCATCATAAGACTGGTATAATTAATCAATAAATTCCATTGCATATGCAAAAGAGCGGTATTATCCGTGAGAGGGGTGGTGATTATTGAGGATTTCCTTTAATTTCTCTTAATTCTAAACTGCATTTTTAATTCACTCTGGTAGTTAGCGGAGAGTGGAAACATGGGCCCGTCAAGTTCTACTCGCCTTAGTCTGCCTTCAGCGGACGAGGCGGCTGACTGGACGTACACTTGATGAGAGTGTCGGTCACCAGAGACCTGTGAGCGGCCCCCAGCTGTCGCATTCACTGCGGCAGAGGGCGGCGCACATCTTTAACAGAGTTGGCCACGCTTGGGAAAGAACGCATTTGCGGGTTGAGTTCAGCGAATTCCATCTGTCCTCACCAATTGGCTAATATGAATACAGAGGTTTCTCCAAACGACAGACCACCGACGATAATGATGTGTCCCGTGCGATAACATCGCCATGTTGTTCAGTAATCATGGGAAGCCTCCACAGGTGAGGAGTCTCCACAGGCGAGTACTATGTCTGATCTAGACTCGCCGCTGAAGCTTTGATACACATTGAGAAGATAAAGCGCTGAATTTTTTTAGCGGGACGCCGTTTGATAGACTGGAACTCGAAGTCTTTGGGAACAGCCATGTACCATAGGGCCGCACTGGAAGTTACTGGAAAGATGAGTTCAGATTCGTTGGCCTTCAGAAACTTCCAAAAGAATGGACGGCGAATCTTCCAGAACAAAATTGTTAGGAGCTTTCGGACTGGCGAATTAAAGTACGTGGTCTCAGATTGGCCAAAATGAAAGTTTGGCGGGCTCGCACCGAGAAGGAGCAGGAGAGAATAAAGTATCAGACACTTCCCGATGAGAGCCGTAGTAAGTACTTCTTCGCCAGGGGAGCCATAGCAGACCGACTCGGTCGTCGAGAGGTGCAGAGAATCGTCTTCTTCAACGAGAGAGCGGAGGGCAGTTCACGAGCAGACGGGCCGCCGCACCATGCCAGCCAGCTTCCTATGCTACCTGCCGACTCACTGCGCCTCGGCTCGCGCTAATGATGAAAGTGTCGCAGCCACCGTGTACACAATTTGTACTGGATGATCAACCAGTCACTATGTGGTGACCTTTCGGCCATGCTTTTACGCTCTGAAGTTCTGTTTCTACTCACTAGCTGCATATGCAATCATCACCTACTCTACAATTCTGCAATTAATAATCAGGTAACACGATTTCCTGTTTGTTCTGTCTATTTAATGAGAACATTGTCAGTCCTTTCCCTTTGAAGTTCCACAATTATCAGACGATCATATGTCCATATGCCCTTATTCTCCCTTGATGAGTGTTTGACCCTTGTTTATTCTGAACTATCATTGACGTCCGCAACACTACTGAGTAATTGTTAAGGTTTAAACAGGGCACACTTAAGATCAAATCAGGCAGATGGGATAGATAACATATCATCAGAATTTCTGAAATCATTGGGGAAAGTGGCACAAAAGGACTATTCACGGTGGTATGTAGAATGTATGAGTCTGGCTACATACCATCTTACTTTCGGAAAAATATCATCCACACAATTCCGAAGACGGAAAGAGCTGGCAATTGCGCGAATTATCGCACAATCAGCTTAACAGCTTACGCATCCAAGATGGTGACAGGAAAATATATATAGAAGAATGAAAAAAATTGAGACGATTAGATATTGATCACTTTGCCTTTAGCAAAGGTAAAAGCACGGGAGACGCACTTCTGACGTAGCAGTTCATAATGGAAACAAGACTAAAGAAATAATAAAGATGTGTTCATAGGATTTGTCGACCTGAAAAAGCGATAGTGTCAAATGTTGCAAGATGGTTGAAATTCTGAGGAAAATAGGGGTAAACTATAGGGACAAAGGGGTAATATACAACACGCACGAGAACCAAGAACGACCAAAAAGAATTAAGACAGGGATGTAGTCTTTCGCCCCAATTGTTCAATCAGTACATTGAAGATGCCATGATGGAAATGAAAGAAAGGCTCAGGAGCGGAATTATAGTCCAAGGTGAAAGTATATCAATGATACGATTCGCAGATGACATTGCTATCCTCAGTGAAAGTGAAGAAGAATTTAATTACGGTAACTGCTGAATGGAATGAAAAATGTAATGAGTATAGAACATCGCAGAAAGGCAAAAGTAATGAGAAGTAGCAGAAATGAGAACAGCGAGAAACTTAATGTCGGGATAGATGGTCACGAAGAAGAAGTTAAAGAATTCTGCTACCTAGGCAGCATAATAACTAGTCACGAACGGACCATGGAAGACATCAATAGCAGACTAGCAGAGGCAAAAAAGGGCATTCCTGGCCGAAAGACTGGAGCCTTACCGCAGTGGCGCCTTGCACTACGGTTATGAATACAGACCTACAGACAATGGTTATGTGAACATATAAGTGAGTAAATGTGTTGCACTCAGTCATTTATGACTAACAGGAAGACATTATTCCAGTTATTTTTTTCCTAGTACATGTAGGGTACTTGTGGTGGGGGTGAGGGGTTCTTTCCCTTTCTGTCTCTGCGTATTCAAACTTCTGTGGTTTACCTGTCCGAACTGTGCACTCTTGTTACACCGTATCAGATGTACGGGGCTGTTATTTGGCCACTGTGGATGGAAAACTATTCATGGCGGCGTAGGGTTCAACCACAAGCATTAACGTTCCTCACAGTTGCAGACAGTCAACATGGCTCAGGACAAGGTGAGCAGGGCTCAACCACAAACATTAGCGTGCCTCAGAGTTGCAGGAAGTCAACATGGGTCAAGACAAGGTGAGCAGGGCTTTGTGGACAAAGTTTTTTAACCAAAACAGCATGAAGTAACGAAGCACGTTACTCGTGAGGTAGTTCTGTTGCTGCGTGACAAATTTGGAGAAAACCCAATCATTGGCCGAACCTGTGTAATTTTTGGCTGTGGGGTTGCCTGACGATCAATGTTTATCAGCGGGATAGTGACACACGTTGGAGGCTGAAGATGAGCACAGCGAGAGGGGTAGCCAACATCCCGCCAGAGATGCTTCAGGCAGCAGCGGGACAGCCTCTAGTGCGGTTCAAGATTGTCGTGGATGCAGATGGTCGCCACAGTGAGCAACGTTTGTAACCTCGAACGTAAACATGGTACGCACGTGGAAATAAAATTGGGTTTCAATGATTTATTCGTTATTTCTCTTCCGGCGTCCTCACAAATGCTTTCACAACGTTTCATTGTCTTACTGTCACTCGTTTTTCAAGGTGGCCTGCTCAAGTAGCGAAACTTTAATTATAACCAATCTCTATTGTAGGCAGTTCGATTTTCTAGAATGCATAATTCCTTGCCATTTTGAAACTGCTTTATCCTACTTCATTCTCCCAAAGTTATCTATGAAATTTGGAAATTTGTGTACGTAAAAAATTACATGGCTTTACTGCAATGTTTTTCTCTGGGTGGGGGACGGGAGGGGATGGTGATGGTCATGATGCCCCTTCCCCATTCTGGATACGCGGCTGTATGACAATATACACAACTTGGTCCGAAGGAACTTATTTCACCGTTTTTCTATGAAAAGTAACAGAATGTCTCCAGACAATAACGTGAGAACTCTCTTGTTGAGATGTAGAAGGACCAGGTGTCCGTTTTCCCTGTCTCACCCACGGTCTGTTCAGCTATATACTTTTTTTCTTTTTTTGGGTCATCAGTCTTCTGACTGAATTGATGCGGCCCGCCACGAATTCCTCTCCTGTGCCAACCTTTTCATCTCAGAGTAGCACTTGCAACCTACGTCCTGAATTATCTGCTTGATGTATTCCAATCTCTGTCTTCCTCTACAGCTTTTGCCCTCTACAGCTCCGTTTAGTACCATGGAAGTCACTCCCTCATGTCTTAGCAGATGTCCTATCATCCTGTCCCTTCTTCTTGTCAGTGTTTTCCACATATTCCGTTCCTCTCCGATTCTGCGCAGAACTTTCTGATTCCTTACCTTATCCGTCCACCTAATTTTCAACATTCGTCTATAGCACCACACCTCAAATGCTTCGATTCTCTTCTGTTGCGGTATCCCCACAGTCCAACTTTCACTACCATACAATGCTGTACACCAGGCATATATTCGCAGAAATTTCTTCCTTAAATTAAGGCCTATGTTTGATACTAGTTGACTTCTCTTGGCCAGAAATGCCCTTTATGTCTGTGCTAGTGTGCTTTTGATGTCCTCTTTGCTCCGTCCGTCACCGGTTGTTTTGCCACCTAGGTAACAGAGTTCTGTAACTTCATGTACTTCGTCACCATTAATTTTGATGTTGAATTTCTCGCTGTTCTGATTTCTGCTACTTGTCATTACATTTGTCTTTCTCCTATTTACTCTCATTTCATATTCTGTACTCATTACACTTTTCATTCCATTCAGCAGTTACTGTAATTAAATTCTTATTCACTTTCGTTGAAGATATCTTTTCACCTTGAATTTCAGTTCCGCTCTTGAACCTTTCCTTTATTTCCAGCATTGTTTCTTTGATGCATAGATTGAACAGTAGGGGAGAAAGACTACATCCGTGTCTTACGTTATTTTTAATCCGAAATCTTCGTTCCTGGGCGTCCACTCTTACTGTTCCCTCTTGGCTGTTGTACATATTGTATATTCCCCTTCTCTCTATAGCTTACCCCTGTTTTTCTCAGGCTTTCGAACATCTTGCTATGTAAGCAGGAGTCTAATACCCAGTCGGCAGTAGCTTTTCTCTCTCTCTCTGCCGCAGTCCTGTCGTTTACATAACTTTGGAACCTGATACATATCGTGACCTACCTGTCTACTTGTCATACTTTTGGACTTGCTCTCGGAACTCTGCTGTGTTTACACCGGCTCACTCGTTGTGTTTATCGCCTTGCTCTCTGAATTTCGACTCGACAGCTACGGGAATATTCTGTGTCGCACTGTCGCATATATCAGGGTATTGCTTTTGTAACTTATTCATTTTATTGATGGTCTGTCGGAGGTACATAACTCAGCGACGATGTTAAGGAAATCCTGTTACATAACCGTCGTTAAAAATTGCAGGAAGTTTTTGATGGTGTTCACTACAGTTCACTCTCTGGACTACTGAAGTGATTAGGGATAAAATATGCAGAGGTTGAAGGGTTGTCTCCAGGCTGGAGATCAAAGAGCGGCAAGTTTCGAGATGGGGGAGTAGTTGAGAAGGGCGTAAGGCAGGGTTGTTGCTCACTCCACATGCTGTTCACTCTGTAGACTGGTCAGGTTGTAAACGAAATTTAGGAGAAGATTAGAAAGTAAATTACAGTTCAGGGAGAAGCAATAAAAATGTCAAGGTTTGCCAGTGACATTGAAAGTACTGATGAGAGGCGAAACAACGAAGATAAACTGATCGGAATAGACTGTGTACTGAATAGAAGTTCTAAGGTGAACATCAATAAAAATGAAACAGGATGATGAGGTGTACTCGGGTTAAGTCAGGTTGTGCTGGGGAAATTGTGTTAGGACACTAAATGATTAAAGTAATAGATGTGTGTGTTGCCCCTGCAGGTAAGTAATAGAAGTCTGTAGAAGAATGGAGGATGTAAAATGAGAATGGCAGTATCAACACAATCTCTGTTAAAAATAAACAATAAAAAGAGCCGGCCGAAGTGGCCGTGCGGTTAAAGGCGCTGCAGTCTGGAACCGCAAGACCGCTATGGTCGCAGGTTCGAATCCTGCCTCGGGCATGGATGTTTGTGATGTCCTTAGGTTAGTTAGGTTTAACTAGTTCTAAGTTCTAGGGGACTAATGACCTCAGCAGTTGAGTCTCATAGTGCTCAGAGCCATTTGAACCATTTGAACCAAAAGAGAGAGAGAGAGTGAGAGAAAAAACGATAAGCAATAAGCTTGACAAAAGTAAAAGCTTTCGGAATGCGGAGCTTCAGAATAACGCTGACGGTTAGATGGACAGAACGGATTGCTAATGCAAGGTACTATATCACCATAGGAAGAAAACAGGTTTATGTAAATTGACTAAACGGAGGGCGAATTTTTCATATGATTAAACTTCTTTGAAGGAACCATACAATTTAGCAGCGATGAAGAGTAGGCTGAAGTTTAAGAAGCTAGCCAGAAAGAATATCTGCGCAAAGAACTAAGGGAAGTACTAAGGAATGAAAATATACACGATGAAAAGATACACGTAAGTTCTCTGAGGCTATAGATACTGCGATAAGGAACAACTTAGTGGGAAGTTCTGTGGAAGAGGAATGGACATCTCTAAGAGCAGTCACGGAAACAAAAACCATTGACGCAAAGAAGGTAACTAAGAATAAACCATAGGTTTGTTGGTTGGTTAATTTGTGGGAGGGGCTTAACAGCGAGGTCATCGATCTCGTATGTGTCTAGCGATATATCATTACACTTTCGGAAAAACATCGTCCATACAGGTCCCAAGACGGGAAAAGCTGACATTTGCTATTGTGGCGTTGCGGCTGATAATGGAAGCAAGACTAAACAAAGATAAAGACTCGTTCATAGGATTTTCCGACCTGGAAAAAGCGTTCCACAATGTCAAATGGTACAATATGTTCGAAATTCTGAGAAAAAATGGGGGTAAGTTATAGGGAAAGATGGGTAATATGCAGCATATACAAGAACTAACACGGAACAATAAGAGCGGAATCCCAGAACGATGTTCTCGGATTAAAACGGGTGTAAATCAAGGGTGTAGTCTTTCGCTTCTACTGTTCAATCTAAACACTGAAAACGTAATAACGGAAATAAAAGAAAGGTTCAAGAGTGGAATTAAAACCCAAGTTGAAAGGTTATCAATGGTAAGTTTCGCTGATAACATTGGTATCCTCAGCGAAAGTGAAGAAGAATTACATGGTTTTTTGAATGGAGTGACCAGTGTAAAGAGTACAGTATATGGATTAAGAGTAAATCGAAGAAAGACGAAATTGTACGGTAGTGAAATATAGAATGTGGGAGAACCGGAACAGAAGAGAATCGAAGTATTTAAGATGTGGTGCTACAGAAGATTTTGAAAAGTAGATTGACTGGTAAGGTAAGGAATGACGAGGTTCTCAGTAGAATCGGCGAGGGAAGGAATATATGGAAAACACCGACAAGATGAATAGACAGGATGGTAGGACATCTGTGAAGACATCAGGGAATAACTTCTATGGTACTAGAGAAAGCTTTAGGGAGTAAAAACTGTACAGCAAAAACGGAGAATATAGGTTGCAAGTGCTAGTCTGAGATGAAGATGTCGGCATATGAGAGGAATTCGATGCGGGCCACATCAAACCAGTCAGAAGACTGATGACTCAAAAGAAAATAAAGGAAAGGTAATGGTAACATGATAACGTAGACAACAGTATTTTCGGGCCCAAAATACGTAGTAATGTATACGTCAGATATTACACTCCTCTCATTGCGTGAGCTGCCAAGAAATCGATCAGAGGAAATCTCCAGTGACCTGAAGGCGATAAAATAATTGCAATATCAGTGACTCGCTGTAAAAAATAAGAACAGAAGTAATCATCGTCTGATTGTGTATATAGTAATGGACAATTATACCAGCCATGGCAGTAAAACGTAATGCTGCAAAATATTCCATTATACTTCGAAAGTGTCCTGATTTGTCTAACTCGTATCTTACATAGAACCACAGGATGCACGAAAAGACTGGAGCCCAAGGACTACAAACAGTACCAGATACAGGTACCAAAAAGTAAGAAATAATCAAACTTGTGGGCGGTTCATCGTGAGCAGTAGCCGCCATCATTTACATGGATCCTAGACGTTTAGGGTCGTCGCTTGATAAATCCCTCGAATTCACTACTTCGTTTGCGCAATACGCGTATTATAGCAGACGTTCTTACGCCGTTAAGCATTCGGATATCTGCTAGAAAAAGTTGGCACATATTCAGTTACAAAAAGCACATACCTCTACCAAGGTGACATCTGTTAATATGTTAATATAGAAACTATTGACGCCATCTACTGGTACACGAATTGGAATTGTGAATATTCTTGGTAATAAAGCAAAGACCGCTAATAAATTTCACGGCGGAAAGGATACGTAAGCACGCACACAATTTTTAATGTAATTGTCTTACGTGCTATTGCTACTACAAGTTCGACGCATTCAGCGTCGGACTTGAAGCTGTGTAGCGTAAACTCCGCCCAGACCAAATGATGAGAACAACGACGAACTAAATGAAAACAGTGGTTAGCACTGCTGCTGATGCTACCTCTACACCCTGGAGTCTCGGTTCGATTCCCGGTACAGTCGAAGTTCTTTCCGCTCATGGACTGTGTGTTCTTTTAACCTAGTAACCATTTCATCATTAATGATGCGCAGGTAACCAAGGGCGGAGTCAAATAGAAAGAGACAGAACTAGAGGACGAAACTGTCCCAGCCAGTAAAGCCATACCATAATTTAAGTTTCATATTACGTATCATGAACATTTACATCAGATGAGGAGACTAGAAGACACGAAATCGATCACGGTATTATAAAATGAAGAACATTTAGTGAAGAGGAAATTGCTCCAATCTGCAATTAGTGGTACGACTGTGTTTCCCATAACTCCATCAACGATGAAAATT
Source organism: Schistocerca piceifrons (assembly GCF_021461385.2). Classification (NCBI taxonomy): domain Eukaryota; kingdom Metazoa; phylum Arthropoda; class Insecta; order Orthoptera; family Acrididae; genus Schistocerca; species Schistocerca piceifrons. Next base: position 450,598,080 of record NC_060140.1, on the reverse strand, counting down.
TTAGAAGAAGAATAATGAATTTGGTGTTAGAGGGAAATGAGGGGTGTTGATTGGGGCGAGGGGTTACAATTTGTAAAGGGGTATTCAGGCTCGACTGTAGTAACAAGTTAGAATGGAAATATGGTGGAGTAGTATGCAGATAGCTGCACAGAATAGACTAACGTGGGAAAGTTCATCAAAATCCTCCCCGTCGGACTAATGACCTCATTGCCCGCCCGGTTAGCTGTGGGGTCTAACGCACGGCTTTCCGGATTGGGAAGGAGCGCCTGGTCCCCGGCACGAATCCGCCCGGTGGACTTGTGTCGAGGTCCGGTGAGCCGGTCAGTCTGTGGATGGTTTTTAGGCGGTTTTCCATCTGCCTCGGCGAATGCGGGCTGGTTCCCTTTACTCCGCTTCAGCTACACTATGTCGGCGATTGCTATGCAAACAAGTTCTCCACGTGCACGTACATCACCATTACTCTACCACGTAAACTGGTGTGAGAAGTTCCCTGGGGTGGGAGGGAGTCAACCGGCGACCGAAACGCACAATAACCCAGAAAGAGTGGTTCGCTGTGGGGTGGCGGAGGAGTTAAGTGGATTGCGGTAGTCGTCGTGGGATTGTGGACCACTGCGGCTGCGGCAGTTTCCTTCGTTTCTAGGCCCCCGGTTAAAATAAAATACAATGACCTCATTAACAATTATAAAAGGCACTCAAATACCGAAGAAGTGCATCTGTTTGATGTATTGCATTTATACTGCAGCCATCGTGAAGAAACAAGTGTTGTAGACATGGAGGTGAACTACCGTCGCCGCCAAGATAAGGCGGTGGCACATTTTAATACCAGGAATAGTAGAGAGGGCGGCCCATATAGCGTGCCGGTGTGTCAGCAGCAGAGCGGCTTGGTGAGGCGCCAGGCCCCGGCGGCGCGGGCCACTCGTCTGCGGACAGGTGCCAAGAGGCGGCCCAATAAATAAACAGGCCGGACCCGCAGCCACTGGCCGCCTCGCGCGCAGCCACGCCGCGCCTGGGGCACAGGCAGGCGGCGCGCGCAGGTCCGCTGCGCTGCCACTGAGATCGAGGTCCGCCTTACCTGCAACACACGGAGAAACAACAACACGCGTCAGCTTTTGCAAACACGCGAGGATCCAATGCAAGAGAGTGGAGTGGCAAGCATGAGGGCAGGGCCGTAAATCCACTACACCCGAAGAACAGTTTAATATAGAAGTTCATCTATACTACTACACATTGTGATTCTTACTAACGTTTAAGAAAAATGTAGATGATGCTGGGGTAAGTAATTTATTATAAGACACATGGGACCGTTAGTTTCGGGAAATGCAAAAAAACAAATGCTGAATATGTGAAGTCACCAGATGACGTACTTCGCCGCAAATGCAACGGTTGGTCTTGCTGATCCTACTCTCACTGGTAGGGGACGGTGCTTCAAGTCGTTCCTCTAGGCCGCTACCCGTTTTCGTAAATGTAAATGAACTCATCGTAGTCTTGTATTACCACTACGGCGAGCACTACCGAATCACATCGGATAGTGCAAGAACGAACACTGAGTATTCAAATGTGTGTGAAATCGTATGGGACTTAACTCCTAAGGTCACCAGTCCCTAAGCTTACACACTACTTAACCTAAATTATCCTAAGGACATACACACACACACCCATGCCCGAGGGAGGATTCGAACCTCTGCCGGGACTAGCCGCACAGTCCATGACTGCAGCGCCTTAGACCGCTCGGTTGAGAGAAACTGAATCTCCTGAGAGACCGATGAGTAGCACTATCCCCTACCGGCAAGGGTAGGATCGACAAGCCATTATTAATTACACTTACCCATTATTAATTCATGGATTATGTATGAAAGATGTCCTCTAAAAGAAAGATTATCAAAACATAAGTGTGTGTCTCTCGCAAATTGCAGAATTTATTTGGTCAATTACTTAATAAAATCTTAAAAAATTTTAAACTCACTAACACGTCCAAAGAAATTTCTCTCTCAGACAGGAAGATGTCCACAGTTCTGATGAAGAAGTGTAGAACCAGCGCACAAAACGAAGACAAATTGTTCCTTAGCCAAGTAGAGGAAGCAAACATGATACGGTTGACCACGTTACCGAATATACAGAGAGTAGTTTTGCCTCAAGATATTGGTTACCAGGATGCAAGTCACGTAGTCAAATAATGTGCAAAAATACGAAGTAAGAAACTTCCTGGGAGATCAAAACTGTGTACCGGACCGAGACTCGAACTCGGCATCTTTGCCTTTTGAGCGCAAGTGCTCTACCAACTTAGATACGCAAGCACGACTCATGAACCTTCCTCACAGTTTTACTTCCGTCAGTTCCTGTTCTCAACCCACCAAACTTAGTTGCATAGTACGTTTGTGCATCTTAAAAAAAATTGCTTTGCCAGACTGAACATAAATGCGAATTAATTTGTACATTTTTCATTGTAAATAAAAATACGCGAGAGTGCTGTATTTTTGAGCTATTTTGAGATTATTATACAAAAAAGCAACATTTTTCCACACTTAATTTATTTTAGGAAGTGAAGAGGATTATGTCCTCCGTGATTTCACTGAGAACGTTCACAAGCTACGGTCAGCGTTTTACCTTCTCTACAGGTTATCGTGTTAGAACTTCCAGAGTGCCTGAGCTGCTAAATTAAGCTGGCTAGAACATCTGCTAACTTCACAAGCGAGTTCCTGTATCCACTATCACTGCAGCGGACACCTACAGAAAATACCAGTGCCAATACATTTTCACTACTCATCGACCGTTTACTTTCTTCGTTCATCCTAAAACAAAACTGAGATTGTTCTTAGGTGTTTCTGAAAACATCGTATAAATATGATTTGTTTTACGGAAGGGAGGTAGGTCTGCTTTCATCGTCGTTTCGACGTTATTGTCGTCAGAGACTGGGACAACTGACGTTGACAAAAAGGAGGCAGCATTCGACTGTTCTGGTACAATAATGAAACATACGAATATACTGCCCCTGAGCGTTAAACGTGACTACTGCCCTGGTAAGTATGTCACTCAAACTTTTACTTGTCAGTAGAACTATAGTTTTGTCAACTAGTAAGATGATGATCATTGGTGAAATCGATGACGTCTGGCAGAATGCATTCAATATCGACTAACGACACAGAATTTGTGCCTCTAATTTGGTAATATTTTCATTGAAGTCTTTAAGAACTTTAGTAAATGTACTCATTTGAATGAATCAGAAATACTTTTACATTTACTTACAGCCTACTGAACTTGTATCACAAAGGCTGACAAAGTTCTAGGGCACCGTGAAAACGAGTTTAAAAATCAGTCGGTTTTTTATTTGTCATCACATATCCCAAAGATCTGCAAGCTATAAAATTTGGAAGAATACGGTCTTCTCACTACGACAGAGAGCATCAGGAATAAGTTTTGCACTTAAAAAAATGGTTCAAATGGCTCTGAGCTCTATGGGACTTAACTGCTGACGTCATCAGTCCACTGACGTCATCAGTCCACTAGAACTTAGAACTTCTCAGACCTAACTAACCTAAGGACATCACACATATCCATGCCCGAGGCAGGATTCGAACCTGCGACCGTGGCGGTCGCGTGGCTCCAGACTGTAGCGCCTAGAACCGCTCAGCCACTCCGGCCGGCTTTGCACTTACAGAGAGAATGTTCGCTTCCATGGAAGAGAGAAGAAGTGAATTAGAGACTAGAGAAACATTAAATGTAAATATGTATTCTTCATTTTCGATGCACAATTTATTTTCCGACCGTTAAAATTTAGTGTTCATAATAAAGTACTCGAAGATGGTTTCATCTGCAATTTACTACAAAATCAGGTTGCTAACGAACATGATACCACAGATTTTAGGGCTTAAAAATGGTGTCTGCTGTAGATAGTAGTCAACTGTACCAGGCGTCAAGCTCCAGGAGAAATGGGCGCATTGGACTACCAGAGGCACTGATAGACGTCCCAACTATCACTGTACTGGCCACTGGCCACTGTAGTAGCTAAATTAAAGCAGCAGATAATTGTCTTTTCAAGTGGTACGTACACTGCGACTTCCTTTTCTTTCCTGTGAAATGAGGACCACCCAACACCGTAAATATTATTTACATATGTACTGCGAAAAGTAAAAATTAACTCTCTTAATGGTACTGTTATGTCAATCCATTGTTTTTCGTTCTTGAAAAGTGATTCTGCAGCTGAGTGCTACTCTTACAAATGTAAGGGTCCCTTGTTCAAACTCGCTGTCACTTTATTTTTCTTTTTGTGTGAAAAATCCCAAGTGACAGAATGGCCACCTTTAAACTCTAGACGCTATTTCTAAGATCAGAAGAACGCAAGGTACTATAATTCTTGTGTTAATATTCACGAACGGACGTTTTAGGTAAGTGTGAGGTACGTTGAAAGATTTTCGCTAGTTTTCAATCGTGCACCAATTACACGATTATATTTTTTCGATGCATTAGGTCAACACCTATAAATGAATTAAAATGTGCCCACTTCTGGATAGAAATTCGGTAGCAAAAACACTCCAGAATATTTCCTATGACGATTATTATGGGATAATGTCAGCCTTAGAAAAATGGAAGACTAAAACCGAAAACAAACCTAATTCCAGTTTTTTAAAACAGCATGTTCCGAAAACTATTGAGGGATGTGTCTACAAAAAGAAGCAGCTTACAAAATACTCACGTGACCCATATCAGGACATGGCTCAAATGCGTCGGACCGATGCAAACTTTTACTAAAAGATGATGTTGAACATACACATATAGATGCAAAATGGATGGTCACAGGTTTCCGTGCCTTGTGGAAGTACACCACAAAATTGCTGAGCATTATGAACTGTAAAATGGAAAGCCTGTTTAAAAAATTTCAAGAACCTGTATTAAACGTACGACGGGCGTTCAATAAGTAATGTAAAACATAATTTTCTGAAAGTAGGGTGATTTTATTCAGCATATGCAACACATTATTCGCCTCTCTTTTGCACACAAAGCCTTGTTTCTCAACATAACCTCCTTTTAATGTGACAGCCTTGCACAATCTTAGTGGCAGGGTCTTTACGTAAACATGATACCATTCTACTGGTCGATGTTGGGGCCAACGTCTTGCTGCATCAATAGCCTCTTTCATCCGTGTACTGCTTCCTGCAGAGTGCATTCCTCATTGGACGAAACAGACAGAAGTCGGAATGTGCGAGATCTCAACTGTAGGGTACACAAGGAAGAACAGTACAATGAAGTTTTGTGAGGCCCTCTCGGTGCGTAGACTTCTCTGAGGCCTCGCGTTGTCATGGAGAAGGAGAAGTTCGTTTACATTTTTGTGGCGACGAAAACGATGAAATCGTTTCTTCAGTTTCCAGAGGGTAGCATAATGCACTTTAGAGTTGATCGTTGCGCCGTGAGGGTGGACATCAAACAGAATAACCCTTCCAGAGTCCCAGAATACCGTCGCCGTGACTCTACCGGCTAAGGGTGTAACTTTGAACTTTTTATTGCGAATACAGGTGGTGTGGCGCCTCTCCGTGGCTTGCTGTTTGGTTCCTGTTAGAAGTGATGAACTTATGTTTCATCGCCCGTGGCAAAATTCAACAAAAAATTATGACGATTAAACTTGTAACGCGCGTGTAATTCCGCATGGGTGTTGTTTCGTTTCTCTTTATGATCTTCTGTTAGACGGTGAGGAACGCAGCAGGCACACATCTCGTGGTCGAGTGTGTAAGCAGTATCATCAGAGACGCCCAGTTGTGAAGCGAGGTGATTGATGGCGATCGTCTATCAAATGAGAGCGCCCACGCGTCCCAACGTTGCAGGGGTCCCAGTTGAGTATGGCCGTCCGGCACATGGGCGATCGGACAGATCTACGTGACATTTTTGCTATGATGACAGACGACTTTCCCAACGATTGACCGTGCTTTCGTTCACTGTCAGATCTCCGTAGATACTCTGCAAAGATCTATGAATGTTTGCGATGCTCTTGGTTTTCCGCCGAAAGAAACCCTGAGACAGCCCTCCTTTACAGACGCCATTTTGAAGGCTGCGTATAGCGCCGCCACCTGTCAGAATTTCATCAAACTATATGTGCCGAAGCTGGAGTATTCTACGATGACGTGAAACAAATTGTGCATCTTTTCAACCGAAATTTGCCGAGAAAATTTTTTTTGTATAATTCATTGAACGCCCCTCATGACCTAAAGATGCTATGTCTGTGCTAAGCCTCTGTCAATACAGCTACCAGACATACACGTACACCCAGTGGGTTGCCATGCTACAGTCTCTGCCATAACCTGCAAGCACAAGCTCCACACGTCAGAGTACTGTAAGGCAATGACCAAAACATTCTATCTCATTGTCCACAGTATCCAGCCACCTCAAAGGTAACAGCCCTGCCACACAGCAGTACGTGCAACAGCCATAACGCTGCAATCACGGCACTACATTATGTCCACAAGTCACGTGCTCGATGGGGAACCCTTTCACCGGCTTACTTAGACGGTATCACCATGTGGCTCATCCGTCGGAGCTCTTTCAGCCTCTGAGCATTCAGTCACACTCCAGACCTCACGCTGACCACAAACACATAGGTTCGTGTGTCTGAGCTCGTGCTCAATCTTAGAGCTCGCGCTACCAAAGCTACTTGGAGCCACGACCTGAGCTGTATTCGTCACCATAACAGTGATATTTGGCCTCCCGGCATACTACAACACACGCTATGGCAGCTTGTCTAAGGGGGACGCAGCTATCGGAGCTAGGTTGATCAATTAGACGTATTCGTTCTTGCTACACTGGGAATTGTCCTCTCAGTACTGGGCCATTGCAGACTTTGACATCTCGGCTTGATATTGTGATAGTGTTCTGAGACTATCACCTCACATTGCTTTCCAAACAATTCATGTTCTTGTAATTAATACTACAGAATCGCGAGGAGTGAATTTGTGTTGTTACTAATAAACATATTGTTGTTGTGGTCTGGGTATAGCTTCTTCCACCCCGACTTCCACTCTGGTCACATCAACTGGCGATGAGGACAGAAGTTTGCAACGCTATTCTCCACTAATTTAGCGGTCTGGTTTTAAGACAATTTAGTGGACACTTTCACACTGTTCTTTAGTTAAACAGTGCATATCAGAACCATTTTCCAATACTAGGTGTGCCCACATGTAACTATCGTCATCATCTCAGACGTGACACCTCAGGATTTATTTCTCCAATTTTCTCATTCTGAGAGTATTGAAGGGCGATCTGTTTTGATTGTTAACAACCTTTCAATAGCCAAAACCAAACAAAATATTATTTATTCAGGACAACCGGTTTCAACAATCCTAGCTGTCCTCATCAGGTTTTAAACTTGTTTTGTAGTAAAACATGTTCTTTTTACTCTGACCTTACGCACAGGATTTCAAGTGGATAAAACTCAGCACGTTACAAACGTTTAAAAACACACAGTCTTTTGGACAAGATATTTTGAATTTAAATACTTTAAATAAACTATTTGGCACATCTCTGTTGAGCAGTAATAATTTTCGTTTGGTGTATAGTAGTATTAATTATCAATCCTCTTCATGGATTTTATATATAGCTACAATATATTGCAGTATGTGTCAGAAAATTATTAGATGCTGAGCTAGTGTGTGGAGTACCTCCAGGCCTCCGGACGGATTGCGTGACATTAGTGGCGGACACAACGATATGTGACAATGACGGGAATATAAAAACGGGTTGCTGTTGTTAAATAATACGCGATTGTGACTAAATAGCAAGGTGTGAGTGTAACTGATGCAATGAAGTATTTATTGTGTTCCTTACGTACTACCGCTTGTCGGAAAAATAATTTTGAAATCTTAATTAGTTTTCAAACATTAGTGGAAACAACATTACGTAGCATAACATGCGAACACTATATTTAATACTGATACAAAATGGGAAAATCGGAGAATTCTGTTAATCAGTTGGAATCTGGAAGGATGGCGAAAAAGAAATTTACATCGTTAACTGTCCGCGGAAGTTCCTTCTATAGAACATCGTGTTTTAAGTTTATTTTAAACTTTTATACAACTTTATTTTGTGTTTCCAGCACCGGTATCATTAGTCTCTAGTATCAAATGTCAGATGCTTCGATTCTCTTCTGTTCCTGTTTTTGCAAGATACATTTTCAGAAATTTCCTCCTTAAATTAAGACTTCTGTTTGATACTAGTAGACATCTCTTGGCCAGGCATGCCCTTTTTGCCAGTGCTAGTCTGCTTTTTATGTCCTCCTTGCTCCGTCCGTCATGGGTTATTTTGCTACCTAGGAGACTTCATCTACTTCGTTATCACCAATCCTGATGTTAAGTTTCTCACTGTTTTCATTTCTGCTATTTGTCATTACTTTCGTCATTCTTAGATTTGCTCTCAACCCACAATCTGTATTCATTACACTGTTCATTCCATTCAACAGATACTGAATTCTTCTTCACCTTCACTGAGGATGAAAATGTCATCAGTGAATCTCATAATTAATTTCCTTTCACCTTGGATTTTAATTCCACTCGTGAAGCGTTGTGTCATTTCCATCATTGCTTCTTCGACGTACTGATTGAACAGTAGAGACGAAAGACAACATCCCTGTCTCACAACGTTTTTAGTCTGAACACTTCGTTCTTGGGCTTGCACTCTTGGCTCTTGCTGCGATCTTCCCTAAGAGTCTTCGGGTATTATGAGACGCCACCAAAACCCTGACGAACGAATATTGAAGAGGAAATTTGAAGATGAACAGGACGCGTTCCAATCACTCAAAAGATTTTTGACTTTAAAACCTACCGTTGCAAGCAAGACAGTTCTATGGAGTACCTGAAACTGCCACAGGTTCTTCAATTTCAGGCAAAATGACTATCAGATGATCGAAGGAATATTCTGTATCACTGACATTCGTCAGTGTGTGTCTCGCTTCCTTATTTGCAGAGACGGAGCTGTTTCTTGAGCAGCGAATATCATCGAAAGTGAACCAAGGTTTAATGGGAGGATGTGTTCCTCGCAAGTGAATCGCTTCACTGTGCAAACAGATTTTTATTGCACATTAGTGTTGAGACAATCTTATGCGAGTGAGTTCGATTACAAGAGGGCACACGTTGTGGGTAAATTTAAAATTAGATGAGTGAACAGACTTTCATTCCTTCGTATGTCGTCGTGAACATAATCAAATAAAAGAACATAAGCTACTTAACAATTGTGCAGTTGGTCTAGGTTTTCTCTTCGTGGACAATAATTCCAGTCCATTTCAAGACCTAACTGTTGAGTTTGTTGCGTGTGAACATATGTATAATATACACTATTGCACGAAAGTATTAGTGGACACTAATATTAGGTGTGTCAATCCTTCGCTTATATGATGACTTGATTACTGGAGGGAAAACTTTCAGTGAGGTATTTGAATGACTGTGGAGGAATGGGGCAGTCCTGCAATATTGAGGAAAATTTCCTACGGGCTAGAAAAAAACATGGAAAAAGGTGGTCTTTTGAGAAAAAAGGAAAAATAAGGAATAACTGCAAACAAAGTGAGAATTTTGGAAGCATTAATCACACAGATGACATGAGAAAATAATGTTCAAAAATGTACCTATATTACAAACAAATGCAATAGTTCTCGATATCTCCTGCTACGGCAATAAGGGATTCTCTGCTTACGGGCTGTTTATCTTAGCATATCTTCTGAGGTGGACACTGAATAGAACCTCAATATCTTCTCAAGCAAGAGAAGTGACCAGCTTCAGTGCGTTCGTTTCCCCGTGCAGTTGCGTTTTCTCTAGTTTGTGCAAACAACAAGTATGTGAAATGAGGGACCAACGAAGTACTTCTAAAAATAAAATAAAAGTTCGTGGTAAATTAAAGCCGAAAGAAAGCGGTGGCAAGGTTTCAAGAGAAAGACGAAATCTCAAAACCAGCGACTAATAAATCTTACTTTTAGGAGTGGTTAAGACAACTTTCCGGTAATGCATTTAAATATTTACATGCTCCGTTTAACGTGAAATACAATGTGAGAAAGGGGAACTATAAAAGCATGCTCAAAGTCAGAAGCATGTAAAGTTGTTCAAAACTTTTATGACCATACCATCCATAAATGAGTAGATGTCTAGAAGAGAAATAAGTAAAAGTACGTGTAACAAATCTGTAAAAGAAGCAGAGATTGAATTGACAACTTTTTTGCGAAACATGCATCTAAATATAGGTGACTACTCTAGAATTCACAACTAAGTGTCTGACAGAGGATTCATCAAACCACCGTCAAACTATTTCACTGCAGTTCCACTATCAAACAGCGCGCAGGGAAAACACTTAAATCATCCTGTGCGACCTCTGATTACCCATCATAATATTTCAGTCCAGTTCAAAAAAATGTTCAAATGTGTGTGAAATCTTATGGAACTTAACTGCTAAGGTCATCAGTTCCTAAGCTTACACACTACTTAACCTAAATTTTCCTAAGTACAAACACACACACCCATGCCCGAGGGAGGACTCGAACCTCCGCCGGGACCAACCGCACAGTCCATGACTGCAGCGCCTCAGACCGTTCGGCCAGTCCAGTTCGTTGTCCATTTAATATTCTTAGAGAAACATGCCTTTTCTGTTTCTAAAATAGCCCAGAACATTCAAATGAAGAAGTCTTAATGCACCAACACCGTAAAAAAACAAAGTTGTGGATGATTTCAAAACTACACCATTTACAGAGCTCTCTATGATTTTACTGCCAAAATGTTTACGTAGTGCACGTAAATGTATATCAGTAGTCGTCCAAAGACAGGTCTTATTACAGCGTACGTTCACTGAAGTAATTAGCTGTAAAAGTTTACTCACAAGGGAACCTTCCCACCGCACCCCCCTCAGATTTATTACAAGTTGGCACTGTGGATAGGCCTTGAAAAACTGAACACAGATCAATCGAGAAAACAGAAAGAAGTTGTGTGGAACTCTGAAAAAAATAAGCAAAATATACATACTGAGTAGTCCATGCACAAGATAGGCAACATCAAGGAGAGTTGGCGCTCAGGAGCGCAGTGGTCCCGTGGTTAGCGTGAGCAGCTGCCGAACGAGAGGTCCTTGATTCAAATTTTCTCTCGAGTGGAAAGCTTAATTTTTTATTTTCAGACAATTATCAAACTTCAGGCACTCACACATAATCAACTTCGCTCTCCAAAATTCCGAGACATGTTCAAATTTGCTTGGACATATGCAGGATTTGACGGTCTACACACGAAAAAATTTGAAAACGTTAAAAACATATGTCTTGACAGAGCACAGGGAAAAGTGTGCGACTGTGAAACTGTTGCATTCATTTGTTGCAGTTTATGTGACAAACTCTCATGTTTTCATCACTTTTTTGGGAGCGATTATCACATCCACAAGAAATCCTAAATCGGGCAAGGTAGAAGAATCTTTTTACCCATTCGCCAAGTGTACAAGTTAGGTGGGTCGACAACATATTCCTGTCATGTGACGCACATGCCGTCACCAGTGTCGTATAGAATATATCAGACGTGTTTTCCTGTGGAGGAATCGGTTGACCTATGACCTTGCGATCAAATGTTTTCGGTTCCCATTGGAGAGGCACGTCCTTTCGTCTACAAATCGCACGGTTTTGCGGTGCGGTCGCAAAACACAGACACTAAACTTATTACAGTGAACAGAGACGTCAATGAACGAACGGACAGATCATAACTTTGCGCAATAAAGAAAGTAAACTTTATACTCGAGGGAAGACTTGAACCCAGGACCTCTCATTCAACAGCTGCTCATGTTAACCACGGGACCACGGCGCTCCTGAGCGCCAACGCTCCTTGATGTTGCCTATCTTGCGCATGGACTACTCAGTTTGTATATTTTGCTTATTTTTTTCAGAGTTCCACACAACTTCTTCCTGTTTTCTCGATTGATCTGTGTTCAGTTTTTCAAGACCTATCCACTGTGCCAATTTATAACTAAATCTGAGGGGGGTGCGATGGGGAGGTTTCCTTGTCAGTGAATCAGACGAAGAAATAATTTACAATGTAACAAGTTCGAGAGCTGAAGCAGTACTTAGCGGACATCATATGTTTGTGTAGCTTGTGATGTCACAACGATTCTTTTTAAGCGTTTCATTCATATGGAATAATTGATTTTACCTGTTCCATTGTCTTTCAGTTACACCAGTCCTTACTTAGTTAACTGATTGAATAACATTTCAATTATTGATACATTTCTACCATTTCTGTATTGAAAAAACATAATAATCTCCAAGACCGGACACTCGGAAACATCTTCAACAGCAGCTGAAGTACTTTTACCAAATTTTGAGTCCAATTTTCAAAATAATGTTCGTTTACAGAGCCCTTCGCTCTGTTGTTGCATCGACACGGTCGCCCTAAACCTAGAATTACTGCCGCGTAACGATCTCAGATCCGTGTTAGCAAGCGCGGGCGGCTGCGACGGACTCGGTTGCGGCAGCTCATAATTGTCGGTTAGAACACGGACCTGGCGTATCAGCGTAGCTCCATCTACCCACTCAGAAACTTCGGTCGAGGGCGACGTGATGTTTGTGACGAAACACTACGATTGGCCACAAAATACCAGACGGGTAAGGGTGACGGGAAGGGGGACAGGCGGTCCGTTGCTTGGAGCGCCTTGTTGGCCGTAGTGGTGTCAACTATGAACTATCTATACGCTGCTCGACGAAGTCATGGTGCCCGTACACACATAAAAGTTTATACGTGTATGTGTGTGTGTGTGTGTGTGTGTGTGTGTGTGTGTAGACACACGCGCTTCTCATCATTACCAAATCAACAATCCCTAGGGGCTCTTTGTCAGCCTATCCCTTCCTTTAGTCAAGATGTGTCACAATTATTTCTTCCCCACTCTGGTTCTATCCCTCCCCATTAGTTATGCCGTCTACCCATCTAATTTTCTGCCTGCTTCTGCAGCACCACATTTGGAAAGCTTCTATTCTCTTTTTGTCTGAGCAGTTTATTGTTCGTATCTAACTTCAGGTACAAGGATACGAGGGGCGTTCCGTAAGTAATGCAACACATTTTCTTAATGGTCAGTTTCGGTTAAAAAATGCAGAAATTATTATGGGACATTGAGGATTATTCCCGCCTCAGACCATAGAGTTCCAGACCATATAGTTTCAGACCGTATAGTTTCATGCGCAACCTTCAAAATGGCTTCTATAACGCAGTTGAGGTCCAAGTAGGGAACTGTCATTGAGTTCCTTTTGGCGGAAAACGAAAGCATGGCAAATATCCGTTGGTGCTTAGAAAATGTCTGCGGCAGTAATTCGTTGAGTCGTTCGGTGAGGCGTCTGTCATCATCGCGACAAGGTCGTGCATTCCTGTCCGATCTCCTCCCGCGTGCTGGCCGGCCGTACACAGTTATGACGCCTGATGTTGGAAGGTAAGGACACTCTCATTCGAGTTGTTGCAAACGAACTTTTCCTCCATGACAACGCAAAGTGTCACACAAGTCTGAGCACCCGAGAGGAGCTCAGAAAACGTCATTCGACTGTATTTTCTCAACCACCGTACAGCCTGAATTTTGCACCTTCAGATTTCTGTTTGTTTAGCCCAATGAATGATACAATGACCGGGAAGCAGAACGCGAATTAATGGTAAGTTATTCATGCAGCATGACTTTGGCTCCGACGACGAACAGTGGAGTGGTACCACGCAGGCGTATGGCCTTCTAGTTATGTGGTAGAGGGCCGTCGTATTGAACGGAGTTACATTACAAAATTGTGTTTTGTAGCCAAAAGATTGGGGTATAAGATGGTGTATTTGAGAAAAAATGTTGTATTAGGTCTACTTATTGAATGCCCCCAGGTATTCTTTCGCAAAAGACTTTCTTACACTCAAATGTACGTTAGATTTTAACATCTTACTCTTTTTATGAGAAAAGATGTTATTGTTATTACAAGTCTGTGAATCATATCTTCTTTAGTTTTGACATGGCAGTTATTTTGCTATCTAATAATAAAATACTTCTACTATTTTTGTCTCATTTCCTCTTCAGTTTCCCTCCCCACCTGAATTAATCGAGCGGCATTTAATAAGTCTGAAACGACTCTGTGAAGTCGTTTCATAAGATGCTTGTCGAAATCGGTACAACTTATTCACTTTACTCACTTTACTTCCTGATTTTACCTCAATTCATGAACTCTTCCAGAAAGACTGAGCACTATTGAATATTATATGTGTGTTTTAATGCGGGGTTTCGGCTTTGTATTGTGGGAAACGCTGAGTTGGTGATCGTCTGCTGGGAGCAGACGATGTTGCTTCTCGTTCGTAGGAGAGCACAGGATGACCAACTTAGGTTTCCAATACCTGAACAGAGAGGTTTACCCATCTTAGTCGAAGGCTGTTTTTGTGTGTGAGGTTGGTGACGGAGGGCTGCCCCTGTGGTAGCTTTGTGAAAGAAGCGGTGACACTTTCTGCGCAAACCACTCATCATATTGCACTAGTCATTGTGACTTTGGTTTGATTCCGAAGGTGAAGGTGAGAGGTGGCATGAGCCCCCTCTCGTATTTCTATCTTACGATTCTCCTCTCTAATTGCATGCGGTGGAAAGTTGCTATTCCTTCACACGCGGACTTCCCACGCAGCGTCTCTCATCACCCAGGTGGTCCGGTGACAGGCGAGCTCCACTGATCTCGAGAGGGTTAAGCCGACGTGTGTGAGGCAGTCGAGTGAATGCTTTCCAGACGCCGACATTGTCAAGAGACACGCCCGCCGGGGCCTGAAGTAGCGGCTGGGCTAGAGGTTCCGTTACTTCGCAGAAACTTAGCGAAAACACTTCCTGGCGGGCTACCAGCGAGGCGTGGGAATGACTTGTGTACCCAGGCAGTTGTGGCGGGAAAATTCCCGTGCTTTCTGCAAAATAGTAACTGTGATTGGCTTGCTCAGGGCATAGCTCCGTGACGTAGCAAAATCAGCACAGAAATTGGCGCCAAGAATCTCCATTGGTGGAATGGTAGTGCTCCGGCAATGGGGTGGAATTTTCCGCCGGTTTTCGAGTTGCTGATTGGAACGTTTAACCACGGCCACTGTCGTGGGGGTGGGATTGTTCTGTGTTCGGCCTGTACGGGTGCTCTTGTGGGGAGTCGGCTCTCGCCTTTCGGTCGAGGACGTCGAAGCAACCAGCCATCGCCTACGGTACGCCAGATCGTGTTCTGGCAGTTCAGAAGACAGTTTGGTAATGTACGTCCGCAGCACCGGCAGATAAGGATTTTCCTAGGTGATAATCAGAGCTCAGCAGAGCGCGCCTGTTCGCCTTTTTCTAACTTTGTTCTGTCTTGAGTACCAGCAATTAATGTTGAGTTAGTTGTGTGTCTCTCTTATGATTTGAGTAGCAAGGAATTGGCTCCACATACTACTTTGTCTTAAGCCTCACAATCTAGTTTAGGGACAACTTCACCTTTACAGTGTTTGTATGAGTATCCAATTTGAGTTTAGTCTTAATAAATCATATTGTTATTTTGGACAGAACTTTCATTCTGTTAATCGGTAGAGCAAACCTATCATTCCTCACTATGTTAATGAAACCTTCGTTTATTTAACTTATTTATCAAATTAAATTATTGCAGGTGCCAAACTCTTTTCTACTCCACTTGCAGGGTTGATTACAGTCAGTTCGCGTATATTTTTTAATCCTTGTGCAACAGCAAAATTCGGAGTTAGATAAAGGGGGGGGGGGTTTAGAGCATCATTTACATATGTAGATTCTAGAATTTAGTGTTAAATACACTGTTAGCCACGGCACCTCGCATAATATGGCGACCCTTAGGCTCGTATCTTTCCTGTGAATCGCTGATAAGCAAGTATTATTAGTAGTAGGGACATTCAGAATCTTTTTGCTTAATTTTTTTTATTGATTAATGCCCAAGTTTTTATTCTTATAGTTCCGTGATTAGTTTTAAGTAGCGGCGCATGATTACAGTTCTTGTTTTCAGTGTATATATTTTTTTGTTCATTGTTTTTTGTGTTTCGTTTATGTGGTGTCCGTACCACATCGCACTTTGTCCGATATGTGTGCGGTTTCTGTACCACATCAAATTGTGCTTGTAATTACAGCGTTGGAACAGCGTTGTTGAAATTTTATGTCTATGTGTAAAAATACAGGGAGTAGATTATTTTTATTGTGTATTTTAGATAAATTTTGTTTCTCATGAAGATCACGAGAAGTAAGGCACGACTATTAGAGAGCGAAGCTAAAACAAAAGTGGATACTATAATGGATAAGAGACACGTTACTGACGGGGATAGGTTCGCAGATGAGATGGGCACATTTTTAGCAGGACAGGACGACAGGGTCATTGATGAGCACGGTGATTTGGACGCGATCTTAGAGCAACGTCGCGGCCATGATTATGATAGTGAATTGGAGGATGGAACAGAGACAGGCACACAGGTCGAGACGGTAGCAGAAGTTTATAGTCAAACGAACGAGTGCAGACAGAGGCCAGCTCGGTCACGTCAGAGCTCTAGCGCCCAGGTGTCCAGAGTTACATCGCCCATGTTTGAAGAGGATCAAAAAGATGACGTAAACCCAATACTGAGCTTCCTACGATCAATGAAAGAAGAAGCTGATGAACAACGTAAGAAGGAGAAGGAAGAAGATGAGAAACAACGTAAGAAGGAGAAGGAAGAAGAAGAGAAACAACGTAAGAAGGAGAAGGAAGAAGCTGAGAAACAACGTAAGAAGGAGAAAGAAGAAGCTGACAGCGTAAGAAGGACACGGAGGCAATAATTTCGCATATAGGGGAAATTCGTGGGGAAGTATTAACTATAAAGAAAGAATGTGGAGAAGCAAAACAAATGTCAATGGTAGCAAAAAAAGTAGCAGGCCTAGCCAAAACTGCAGCAACAAGGGCAATGAAAATCGCAAGAGTAACTTCTTAACTCGCAGGGCGCTTGCGACGTGCGACACAAGTCCACTCCAAATCCCTAGCGGCCTTAAAGACTCAAGGTAATATTGATGTTACGAACATCACGAAACGAATGAAAGAAGTAGAGAGTCGGATAGCAAAACTAGAGCGAAACGGGCACACGAGCACTGCGCGTTCGGATACCAATGATGGAGTACACAGGATTGTGTCTCCGAGGAAAAGCCCGCCGTGCTCTAGCCCAGTGACAGCGTGCGGAACGAACAATGCACACGCAGAAACAGCGAGTAATAGCTCCAATAATTGCAGCCCACCTAGAAGAGTGAATGCTGAATGCCACCTCCACTGTGATACAGACGTAGCACATCACAGTTATCAGCAAGATAGAACAGGACACTCAGCAGACGTGGAAGTATCGGAAACGAATGACAACACCAGTGCGAGGATCAGACAGGATTTTGATCACAATCACTTCCTGTCGATACTAAAATTCCAGAAGTTCAAAGAAAATGGAGGGTCGATGCATCCGAAGAGCTGGGTGATGCAGTTTACAAATTCATTACCGGCATCATGGCCAACCCAGGCAAAATTAGAATTCATGTGTGGACACATCGAAGGCCAAGCAGCGGAAAAGATGCGGGGCATGGCAGCGACATGTCGGACTTATCAGGAATTTGTTGGTGCATTCCTGCGGACCTACTGGTCAAAGGAAACGCAAGATAGGATTAAAGAGGAAATAATATTTTGTCCTGAACTGGAAGTGTCCGGGGATAGGAGCGCAACCAAATTTTTTGATGAGTTACTCAAGAAGAATCAGTTTTTAGATAGTCCATATAGCAACGGAGAAATCATTAAATTTTGCTTTTCCAAATTGCCAGTTAGGTATCAACAGACACTTGTCGGGAAGTGTGGATCTGACATAGGTGCATTCAAGAGTCTACTGCGCGAACTCGAAGTAGTCTGCGATAAACAAGACGCAAAGGACAGGAAGAAGGCGCAAAATAACAAATACCACGGGCCAGCAAGGGAAGACGACAACAGATCGCATAATCGCACTGGTCAGTTAGGAAACCAGGGTTACGGAAAGCAAGGTTACGCTATTCAAGGTTATGGAAACCAGAGACACAGAAACCAGAACGTCAGGGAACAGGTTCAATCTAGACAAGCAATCTGGGACAGGAGGAATGACGAACGGCAAAGCGACCGTAATTGGAGAGAGCGAAATCAAGGACAACAGGAGAACCAGGAGATTGAAATTAGACCTCCAAATCCTAATGCACGTCAGAGGAGGAGGAGTCTAAGAAGGGATTGACGCTAGTCCATAGGACTCCACCACTTCTCTCACACAAAGAAGTTCGTGGAATAATAGTAGTTTAAGTGGTGTACATAGTAGAATAGGCAAAGATATGAACCTTTCTTCGGGGAACAATAATCGTTGCATTAATAGATTAAGATTGTTAAAGTATTAACACGCTGCGTTTTCTTGCATAAGAATTTACTGCCGTTAACTTTTTTGTCTATGTTCGGGATCTCCTCTGTCGTTGCGATAAGAGGCACTACCTTTCCATGAGCAATGTTTTTGTCCTTTCCTATCTGGTGTCCATGTTAGGGGATAAAGATGAGTGACGAGATGTCGCACAAACGGGCGCATACAAGAACGTGCTCTTAGAAGCGTTCTGAGAAGTCGTGATACGCTCCATAGCGGACACAACCAGTTCGTAAGACGTTCATACCAATGCTTGCAGGCACGCGTAAGTGCACTGCAAGATTGTGGTATATTGCGTGATTTCGAGGATGAATATGGGCAGTATAGGTTTTTGCATAGCTGCGCCAGCATCGTTGTCTTGCAAGTCGGGGTGTACCTGTGAGCGTTTGACTCCAATGGTGCCCTAGACGATAGAAATGCGGGCATAAAGCGTACCATGCCAATGTGCGGGTTGGGGATTTAGCGTGCTGCTCGTGACTGTCACAGATGAATAACCAAGGAATTATACTTGGAAATTCGTGACATACTGTGTAGCTGATGTGTGGTGGGCGACGGAATCCTCAACAGGAACCAGTCCTGGCTTGGTCATATTACATTGCCTCTGGAAAGGTGTGCTTTGATCGCGAATACTGCATAACATAGAAAAAGAAGTTGCAACTATAAATTTATTGTCTTGTATAGCCATGGCTAACCCAGTCTCTGCAGTTTCAGTGAGGCGTAGTGAGAACTCGGAGGCCATGTCGTACGGCGCGCACATCACTGTCGTCAATAGCGGCGAGCAGCGAGACATCTCCACGTAACAGGAATTATGTAAGAGTATTGTATAAGGTAAACAAAAAAATAAATAATAAATAAATAAATAAATAAATAAAGGGTACGATATACTAGGATAAGTTAAACTGTATGATTTAACAATAACTAGATTAATATTGTGGGGGTTTTCTACCACAAGTGTTTGGCGCGCGCCTGTTGGGATGTTATATTTCAGGTCATCAAATCACAGACCCGAGATGGAGGGACGACCGGCGAGCGAACGTAGAATAGTTGCATGTTCTTTATAGCTCAGTAAAACTTCAGCATGCATAATAACATAATTTATTCCGAAGACATAGAATGTAGATCGTTGGCATATGGTAGTTAATTCTTGAGCATGTCTACTGTCGATCTATATAAGTAATAGTAATATTGGTGCGGGCCCGCACATTTAGTTGTTCATCCATTACATAGCATCAGTTATCACAGACCATGTACAATACTGAGATCGGTCTCTACACATATATCAAAATAAATTATTTCCATGTCTAGATTAGATGTTATAATGATAGCTACATATAAATAACTATAAAAGTAAAATAAGAGTGTCTGAAATGACAGACCATCAATGTGTCATTATGTAAATTTATTATAACATAGAAGGTCATGGGAAAAAGTTAGGCATAAGATTTTTATCAGAACTGTGCAGATGACGGGTATCGTGGCAATGCAGAGGCCAGCCAGCGCTAAAACAAGAGGTCTTCGGCTACCTGCAGGAGGGCGAGCGTCGGGTCCAGCAAGCTGACAGTCACTGGGCCGTATACCTGAGGGATTAGGCGGGATCCTCGCCGGGCCACAAGCGAAAGTGAGGCTGGCCATTGACCCTGACACGCGACCCACACGCGACAGCCTGTTAGCTCTCCGGACACGGCAGCCGTTTGGAGGGATTCCCTGCGGCAGACCACATTGTCGTGAGTACACGAAGAAGATCACATATCGTGTCAGAACCTGCGCCTCATGTGCCTCAGGACAGAAAGGGACGTTCTATACTCACCTGTTTGGGTTTTTACAACTCACTAGCATTGGCCAATCTGCATACACAAAGCAGTATCGTGCCACACTAACAAATGTATGGTCTCATTTCTAACTTCTCCTCTCTATTAGAGAGCAGTTTTAACAATCGTTGCTCCTAGTTCGATCCTGTATGGATGACCTCACACACTTGTGGAGTCACTCCACGTGCCATCATCCCTCGTCGAACTGCAATATTGGGAAACGTAAAGTACTGTTCAGCGAGAGAAGAGACCTAGACTAGTGATGTATCCCAACAAATAGACCTCAGAGACAATTAATCGACGTGAGGAGAGCCTATCACTGTGTCTTCCTACCGTACTGCCGTGATCATATGCGTAGGTCTTGGTGCAATCTCAACAGAGTACTGCAGATGCTCCAGAACACCCTATTGCCGTTGCAACAACGTAGCAACAACACCCGACGTTTAGCCCTATAAGATGTCAGTACTGTCGAATTTGTGAAGTGCTTCGAATATTTCTAACAATGTGATTTAGTGCCTCATTCTCAGCACAGTCATGAACTTTGTGCAATGTGCACGCACAACTTGATGCCCCATGAACCTTGTTTTTATTTCTTAAATTTCTTTCTCTAGTGTTGTTTTTGTAATGTATGTTATACCTTGTGTGTGTTTGTGTTTTACACTGTAATTCTTATTACAAATTACTCTATTGTTCTCCACACCATGTTTTTTTTTGTATTTTGTATTTATTGTTGTGTGTATGCAAACAGTGTGCCTGAAGTCCCCATAAACTGAAGCAGATACCACCACTGTCATTGTGAATGGACCATCAGTTCAGGGAACATTTTGTAAAGGTTATTCTTGCTGAAGGGAGACAGAATGAATCGGAGGTTGTAACTAGATTCTGAAAGCTCATAAAGAGATTGTTAACTTAAATAGTATCATGTGTGAGTGAGTTCAGGTTAGTTTCATGATTCAAATTGTTGTAAAATCTTGGGCATTTAATTGCGGAGCACTGAAACTCTGATTGTAAAGAATAAACTGCTCCATATTTGGCTCACATGCCCGGGCCATGTTTAGAGTGTGAATGTCTGTGTGAATCGGTGTTTGGAAGGGGCTCCCTGGGTTTGGATGTGTGATGTGAGTGTTAGTGTTCCATATTAAGAAGGTGAAGTTGGCTACATCATAAATAATCCTCCCTCTATGAGCTGCATTTTTTGGTTGCAGTGATTCTTTTATAGAGTGCGGCATGTGAAGTCAGTTTGTAAGATTGTTCTTAGGCGATTGACTCACTACCTTGCTCCTAAGTGAGCAAACCGCTCACCAATTACAATCTAAAATGGCGTAGGGGCAATGAGAGGTGGCATGAGCCCCCTCTCACATTTTTATCTTACGATTCTCCTCTCTAATTGCATGCGGTGGAAAGTTGCTATTCCTTCACACGCGGACTTCCCACGCAGCATCTCTCGTCACCCAGGTGGTCCGGTGACAGGCAGGCTCCACTGATCTCGAGAGGGTTAAGCCGACGTGTGTGAGGCAGTCGAGTGAATGCTTTCCAGACGCCGACTTTGTCAAGAGACACGCCCGCCGGGGCCTGAAGTAGCGGCTGGGCTAGAGGTTCCGTTACTTCGCAGAAACTTAGCGAAAACACTTTCTGGCGGGCTACCAGCGAGGCGTCGGAATGACTTGTTGTGGCGGGAAAATTCCCGCGCTTTCTGCAAAATAGTAACTGTGATTGGCTTGCTCAGGGCATAGCTCCGTGACGTAGCAAAATCAGCGCAGAAATTGGCGCCAAGAATCTCCATTGGTGGAATGGTAGTGCTCCGGCAATGGGGTGGAATTTTCCGCCGGTTTTCGAGTTGCTGATTGGAACGTTTAACCACGGCCACTGTCGTGGGGGCGGGATTGTTCTGTGTTCGGCCTGTACGGGTGCTCTTGTGGGGAGACGGCTCTCGCTTTTCGGTCGAGGACGTCGAAGCAACCAGCCATCGCCTACGGTACGTCAGATCGTGTTCAGGCAGTTCAGAAGACAGTTTGGTAATATATGTCCGCAGCACCGGTAGATAAGGATTTTCCTAGGTGATAATCAGAGCTCAGCAGAGCGCACCTGTTCGCCTTTTTCTAACTTTGTTCTGTCTTGAGTACCAGCAATTAATGTTGGGTTACTTGTGTGTCTCTCTTATGATTTGAGTAGCAAGGAATTGGCTCCACATACCACTTCGTCTTAAACCTCACAATCTAGTTTAGGGGCAACTTCACCTTTACAGTGTTTGTATGAGTATCCAATTTGAGCCAATTTGATGTATTGTAAATGTTTCATGTGTTTTTGTTTAGTATTTTATGTTTAGTCTTAATAAATCATATTGTTATTTTGGACAGAACTTTCATTCTGTTAATCGGTATAGCAAACCTATCATTCCTCACTATGTTAATGAAACCTTCGTTTATTTAACTTATTTATCAAATTAAATTATTGCAGGTGCCAAACTCTTTTCTACTCCACTTGCAGGGTTGATTACAGTCAGTTCGCGTATATTTTTTAATCCTTTTGCAACAGCAAAAGTCGGAATTACAAAGGGGGGGGGGGTGGTTTAGAGCATCATTTACATATGTAGATTCTAGAATTTAGTGTTAAATACACTGCTAGCCACGGCACCTCGCAAAGGAACCACTTCGTGGCACTCGCTTCAGAACAATTCCATAGATTCGACAGGCAGTAGACCGCTCCATTCGCACCATCAACAAAACAGGCTCTGCTAACGGTATACTATGCCTTCCACATAGCTGGCAACGGGTCCTACACAACGCTGGTGACTACTTTGGAGGATAGTAACCGGTGCAAACGTGTAACTCTTTTGTATCAGTTGTGAATAAATTGAAATTAAATTAAATTCCTCACTAGCAGGCCATGAAGGCCCAACGTTACCGATCGGCCGCCGTGTCATCCTCAGCCCACAAGCATCACTGGATGTGGATATGGAGGGGCATGTGGTCATCACACCGCTCTCTCAGCGTATGTCAGTTTCCGAGACCGGAGCCACTACTTCTCAATCAAGCAGCTCCTCAGTTTGTCTCACAAGGGCTGAGTGCACCCTGCTTTCCAACAGCGCTCGGCAGTTCGGATGGTCACCCATCCAAGTGCTAGCCCAGCCCGACAGCGCTTAACTTCGGTGATCTGATGGGAACCGGTGTTACCACTACGGCAAGGCCGTTGTGAATAAATAGTAGCCACTATTTAAGATCCAACCCTCGTATTGTCATACATGAAAGTGAACTTTCTAGTTAAAAGAAATTTCAATTTGTAGCACTTCTACTTCGATACACTTTTGTTTCTGACTATAGATTCCGTACTGTGTATCAAAATGATGAATAGATCTTCTGTGCACACTGCTTGAATATCATCGCAAAGTGTGTGCAGTTTCCTTCCAAACAGTAATACGATTTTCTTCAGGACGGTTCGAAGAGGTTTACGATAGACAGATTCACTAAGTTGTGCTGCGCTTCATCCACTCAATCAATGGAACCCATAAACCGCAGTTCACATGTGACTGTCATCCCATTCGAAAAATTGTCATTCCTTAGCTGTTGCTCCGTCAGTGGAATGAAATACGCAATCTGTTTCTATTCATGATGCTTCGAACAAACTAGCACTCACACGTGACCGTTGCATTGAAAATATGTGTTACAACTTCAGATTTGAGGATTCATCACTTGTGACCGCGTGAGATCACCGCGATCTGGCTTCCTGCACACCCCACATTGTTGGATGGACCTCGAATTCGTCTCGCAGACGTGTAATTCTTAAGCCTGTATGTCGATCAGTCACGTACTGACGTCTCCAGTATCTACGAATCGCAGCTTCATCTTCAAACATATAGTACTTAATAACATCTCTCTTCTGGTCTTTGGAATTCTCAAATACTCCCGTCCTCTTCGCCTTATCTCGAGCTACTGATTTGCTGTCGCAGCGAGATCAACGACTCTAGTGCCACTTCTTGAGGGAACATAAAATTACCTTTCACCAAATTTTTATTGCAATCAAATGACAAAATAAAATATAAACAGTGGAAGTACAAACAGAAAATATATTTTGTATTACGCTTTAAAGTAAGTACACATTTCTTTGATGCTTTCGGTAACGTCCTCTTCAAAACTTGAAGATTTATTTTCTTCTCTTTGACCCGTATTCTTTCAAAACTTCTCCTTGTTTTCGTTTACTGAAAGGACTATATAATGGCTGAAGCTAGGCTGCAATCCTGCCAGAATCCCTTCTCAGCTATTGCTACGGATCCGCATCCTTCGACTCATATAAACGATGCCCAGTTTGTGTTCAGTTTGTAGCTGACATTCGCTTAAGATATTTTATCTCTGAAGTCCTCAGTATTCCTATGTTTCAGGCGACAATACTTAATCGACAATTATCCTCTACCGTTGATTAATTATACCGTAGATTTTTAAACTAGTTTTCAACTTTCACAAAGGGAAGATTTCAATACAGCCAGTCACGCTCAGCTGGCGTGACCGTGCCATCCGGCGATAGGCGCGGCTAACTCGTGCAGAAAGCTGCGAAGGGCGCACGCACGCTACCGTGGAGAATCACTGTCACAGGGGGAGGAAAGCGACTCTTCTGGTCCGCAGGGACAGTCTCTCCCTGCCTCCTATGTTGTCGTGGTAGTTCAGTGGGAACACTTTCTCAGTACTAAAGAGTTTGACGGCGGTGCTCCCACTCAGAGCACATTACGGATAAGACACTCAAGAACATAAAACCTGAAAGGAGACTAGATATACATGTACTATGTTTACATGGGATACGAAATCCGAATTTCAGGAACCGCTTTTCACTGTTGTGTTTAGATGTTAATAACTGAAGCATATTTGCTACTCCTGTTAACACGACGTCTGGAAAACAGCTGTTCCGATTTCTGATTTAGTCAGCACAGTCGCTATTACTCTTACTTAAATATTAGAGGCCGAAAGCTTCAAGCTCAGTCTAATATTTCTGCTTCTCCTTCACTGCACAATGAGTCATTCCATCCAAATTAGCCCAAATATTATGAAAATATGACGTAAACTGACAATCCAAACACGTTTCAAAAATGGCTGATCCTTTACATGGAAGTGAAAATTAATTTTCGAAAAGGAAGTAGATTTCCAGAAATCTTATTGTGAAATCTGCTTACGAAATCCGGTTTGGGAACCCCACGTAAACGTAGTCATGTGGGATCAAACCGATCCACTTAAGTCATTGGAGTAGCTACGTAGATGGACAAAGGGACGACAAGTTACGTGTACTTTCCTATGAGTGGGTCACACATTATAAATGACTGTTGTATCAGGACAGTTTGGTATAACGTACATACATGGATAATCTAGGGAAAAAGTGGAAAATCAGAAAGTGATGTATCTTTTGTCGTAGATGTTGTCAATGTGTTATTCAAGCATTATGACTTGCTCCGAAATTCGTATCTGTACATCTGTTGCACTTCTCCTGTAAAATGTAAATAAGTGATGAATGTGGTACAGGGAATGTACTCTGCTATTTTACGAAAGGAGTACATAACAGTCCAAGTAAGCAGTGAGCGTATAGTTTCCGAACCCAGTTTGAAAAAGTGTGTGGCATAATAACAAAAGGTTCGATTATTCTGCCTTACTTGAAAATAAAAATTATTGGTTCCCAAAAATGCAATCTTTTGCGGTAAATGTTTATTGTATTGAAATGGCACATTCAACCTGAAAGAGATGATTACAACAAGTTGAACTAATTTACCTTGGGGATTAATAACCGCTTCGGCTGTATTCTGTCCTTTATTACTGTACAACTACCGGCTTCGTGGCGCTAAAAGCCACATCTTCAGGTGGCATGTGATTAAATATTAAAGCATAAAAGCTCGACTTATTTCCCAGAATTATTTAAAAATCTAAAGAAGGCCCTTTTTACCTCACTTGGCATGCTTCTGCAGACAACTTTGCAGGTGGGGCAACCACAGCTATAAGAATTCGTCTTGGGTATTAATAACCGCATCAGCTGTATTTGGTTCCTTCATTACCGCAACACTGAACTAATTTAAATTTTAAGAGTATGTTAGACCAAAAATGGAAAAAAACGAACAAATATGCGCACTGTACGTTTTTCTTCTCGTGTCATTTATTTTATGACGGGTTTGATATGGCCCGCCACGAATTCCTCTAGTTTGTCAACTCGCCATGTCACGGTAGTATTTTCATCCAACGTCGTCAGGTATCTGTTCCATATATTCTAATATATGACAATGAATATAATTTTTAGCCTCCACAGCTCCCTCAAGTACCTTAGATGTTATTCCTTGGTCTCTTAACAAATTTCCCATCATCATGTCACCTATTATTGTCAGTGTTTTCGGCACGTTCGTCTTCTCGTCGATTTAGTAGAGAACCTCCTCATTTTTTATCAGTCCGCCAAATTTTCCACATCCATCTATAGCACCACATCTCAAACGTTTAAAATCACTCACTTCCACGCAATTATGTCCTCCAAATATATATTCTCAGAAATTTATTTTTCGAATTAAGGTCGTTGTTCGATACTAGTGCACTTCTTTTGGCCAGGAGCGCTCTATATGCCTGTGCTAGCCTGCCTTCCATATACTCGTTGCTTCATCGACAGTCTTTCTCCTGACAAATAACGACGAAGCGAAAGTTGTAACAGCGATACCATCCGCCACAAAGCGTAAAGTGGCTTGCGGAGTATAAATGGAAATAAGAGTCGACTAAGTCGAAATCGGTGGTATTAGGAATTAAAGGCTTGGGATACGTTCATAATAGATTATTGTTGCAAATATTTGTTTTCCTTTAATCAATTGTAACAAGTTATTATTTTACACAAAATTGCGTTTTCCATTATATACTAAAATTATTTGCTTAACCTAACGTACTTCTACTAGTGATCGCGCCTTAACGCCATTTTGTATTGCGTAACGATACGCCTTCTGCCGCTGCGGAGGGAAGTTCGAGATGAGCTAATGAAAGCTGCTTGCCACCCGGCTCCTAGCACGTGGTGATGCGACCTTCCCAGGTGCGCTGGCCGCAGAGAACTAGGTCACGTCTGGCGGCGACCTACGTGGCTCTCCAGGGGCCGCCGGCCCTCCAGGAAGACGCCATGAGGGCCAAGGCACGAGGGCCGAGGGCGCCTCCCACAAGAGCCATTGTTACCGCGGCCAGACCCACCGCAGTCCGGCGCGCCTCGGACAGGTCGGTCGCAGCTGGAGGGACAGAGCGCCGGCAGGGGCACGCGCGTTCCGTCCATCACACTGCTAACGGTACTCCTTTTCAGTATTGTTACTGAACCTTGAGACAAACAACTTCAGCTCACCGGACGAAACACACGGTCTGAGATAAATGCGGAATTAACCAGCAGTTGTAACAGGAAGCGGACCTGCAAGGAAGAAAGGAGTCGGGGGGTATTACATTGTGAGCACATAAACAGTAACAGCAGACTGGGTCGATCACGAGGGTACTCTCATTTGAAGGCTGATAAGTTAATGGATGTCACATGCGCAGCAAACACACCGTGGAAATTTCGACGTTTCTAAAGCCGCTCAAGTCGAATATTGGGGATGTGCTAGTGAACTAGACATGCAGAGGAACAACAAACGAAGACCATCCAGACCTCATGTAGGGACAGTCGGTGCAGCATCGCTTTTATAGTAAAACCGTGAATAACATATACTGAAGCGTCAAAGAATGTAGGCATGCGAACCGTAGTACACAGATATGTACACAGGCAGAAAAAGACGCTGCGGTCGGCAACGCCTATATAAGACAGAAAGTGTTTGGCGCTGTTGTTGATAAATCGGTTACTGTTGCTACAATGGCAGGTTGTCAAGATTTAAGTGAGTTTGAACGTGGTTTTATAGTCGGTGCATGAACGATGGGACACAGCATCTCCGAGGTAGCGATGAAGTAGGGATTATCCGGTAAGAACATTTCACCGAATGATCTAAAACTTTATATCTCCGACATCGATGCGGCCAGAAAAACATAAAAACATCCAGCAACAATAGGACCAACAGCAATTGAAAAGAATTGTTCAACGTGACAAAAGTGCAACCCTTCCGCAAATTGCTGCAGATTTCTATGCTAGGCCATCAACAAGTGTCGTGTGTGAACCATTCAACGAAACGCCACCAGTGTGGGCTTTCTGCACCGAAGGCCCACTCGTGTACCATTGATGACTTCACGACACAAAGCTTTACACTTCGCTTGGACCCGTCTCCACCGACATTGAACTGTTGATAGCAGAAAACATGTTGCCTGGTCGGATGAGTCTCGTTTCATATTGTATCGAGTGCATGGACGTGTACGGTATGGAGACAACTTCAGGGATCCATGGATCCTGCATGTCAGCAGGGGACTGTTCAAGCTGATGGAGGCTCTGTAATGGAGTGGGGCGTGGCAGTTGGAGTGATATGGGACTCCTGATACGTCTAGATATAACTCTGTCAGGTGACACGTACATAAGCATCCTGGCTGATCATCTGCACCCATTCATGTTCATTGTGCATTCGACGGACTTGGGCAATTCCATCAGAACTACTACAGAGTGGCTCCAGAACACTCTTCTGAGTTTAAACACTTCCGATTGGCAGCAAACTCTCCAGACATGAACATTGTTGAGCATATATGGGATGCCTTGCAACGTGTTGTTCAGAAGAGATCTCCACCGCCTCGTACTCCTACGGATTCATGGTGTCAAGTGCCACCAGCACCACTTCAGATATTGGTCGAGTCCATGCCATGTCGTGTTGCGGCACTTCTGCATGCTCGCGGGGGAACTACATGATATTAGGTAGGTGTACCAGTTTTTTTGGCTCTTCAATGTAAATATGGATTAAAAACCTCTATAAATAAAATATATTTGGACTTTCTCATGAGCATGGGAGAAAACGTGATAATATTTGTGTGGAAAGACAAGTAACCTTTTATAGACAATGGATAACATCTTAAACGATTAAATTAGCTTTGGTGATCTTTCCTTTCACTTTGAGTCTGTCTTTGGAACTGTTCTTAGCAGATCGATTGGAGTTACGCAAAAAGGCTTTACAGGGATTAATGGACAATATCTGTATTAAATGTTTCATTTGACATTGTTTGAGTACTACTTTAGAAACCCTCAGTGTCAAATATTTAGGCCAGTTTATATGGAAAAAGTCAGTTTTGGCTATTTTGTAATTAACATCGCTGGTAGCGCATCTTGGAAGTGCAACAGTACGATACCGTTACGCGCACGATCCTATTTCCAATAAATAACTTCCTGTTAGTAGTAATTCATCATTTTGAGCTCAATTGACGGTTTACAGATTTTTAATGATACAACTTGATATTTCACTACCGAGTACGGCTATGCTCAAATAATGATTTCGTCCTAGAGTGCTCTATAAGTAATTAAAAAGCAATATATTAAGGATTATTTTATCAGAATAAGAACCTTCGTCGGCTTATAGCTCTCTTGTGTGTTGAGATCACATAAAATATATCTTCAGACTACGTAAGGAGAGACGCTATAACAGGGATCGTGAAATGTTACTGAGCGTCACTGAAAACAATGGCATTAAATAAGCTAAATGAATCACAGGAGAGTTGGAAAGAGCTGACGGCTATCAAGGTAGCACAATGACTGCGCCTAAGGAAAGATGTAAAGGAAGGAGTTAAAATGGATGTGCAGCTCCACTAAGTCATACACGTCTATAATAAGTCCTAAGCAGCAACGCTGGAAGGTGCCCTAGTGGATGATTGGGAAAAGTGATTCGGAACCGTGAATTACGCCATACCCTGTGGCATTCCGATAAAAGGGTTAGGGGTTTGGTAAATAAGTGAAGAATGTTAGCTGTCAACATGTGCAGCCCTAACAGTGAAGAATGGAGTAGGTGGTGTTCGTGGTAAGGTTGTGATCCCATTATTGTGCTTAAGAAAGCACTAAATGAGGAACGATATGATCTTACAGCACTGTGTACTCCTTGCGGTAGAGAAGCAGTTCAGGTACGATGATTGTTTGCATCACCACAACTCGCCCTATCAGTACAGCAGCATCTGGGAGACAATAGTTTGTGGACAATATCTTTCCTAAAAGGGACTGGCATGCCTATAGTCCCGACATTAATGGAACACCTTCGGGATTAGTCAGAACATCCATTTCGCTCTAGACCCCAGCGTCCAACATACTTACCTCCTCTGGTTTCGGCCCTTGAGAAGGAAGGAGTTTCCATTTGTCCATAGACAGATACTTAATTGAATGTGTTCGCATCAGTGTCCAAGGCATCTTCAGGTCCACTTTTGACCAGGTACAGTGGTAGTGATTTCCGTCGAAGATGGGGAGAACAAAACTTTCCTTTCTAAGCATAATGGTTGCAGCAACAGGGCTCTTCCAAAACTGTGATTGTTCTGTTCGTTCATCAGATACAGAGCACCGTACACAAAACCACTCTGACTGATGCCATGTCACTTTATCTTCCGGCAGGCATTCGATTTATAATTTATATTCATTATCTAGTGGAAGCGCTGGAGTCTCAGTGAGGCTATTCTCGGTTGATGTTGTGGACCCTATTCTCGGTTTATGTTGTAATCTGTATGCACTGAGATCCTGGGACACCAGTGGAATTTTGAAGAAGATTCCAGCAGAGAGACTGAAACGTCTATCATCGAAGCAGCCAAACATCATTCTCGTGTCGGTTTCGTTTTATTGGTTACACCTATTTTAAATACTTCTCGGTTAACTCGGTGTCTTACACAGGGTGTTACAAAAAGGTACGGCCAAACTTTCAGGAAACATTCCTTACACACAAATAAAGAAAAGATGTTGTGTGGACATGTGTCCGGAAACGCTTAATTTCCATGTTGGAGCTCATTTTAGTTTCGTCAGTATGTACTGTACTTCCTCGATTCACCGCCAGCTGGCCCAATTGAAGGAAGGTAATGTTGACTTCCGTGCTTGTGTTGACATGCGACTCATTGCTCTACAGTATTAGCATCTAGCACATCAGTACGTAGCATCAACAGGTTAGTGTTCATCACGAACGTGGTTTTGCTGTCAGTGCAATGATTTCAAATGCTGAGTTGGCAGATGCCCATTTGATGTATGGATTAGCACGGGGCAATAGCCGTGGCGCGGTACGTTTGTATCGAGACAGATTTCAGGAACGAAGGTGTCCCGACAGGAAGACGTTCGAAGCAATTAATCGGCGTCTTAGGGAGCACGGAACATCCCAGCCTATGACTCGCGACTGGGGAAGACCTAGAACGACGAGGACACCTGCAATGGACGAGGCAATTCTTCATGCAGTTGACGATAACCGTAATGTCAGCGTCAGAGAAGTTGCTGCTGTACAAGGTAACGTTGACCACGTCACTGTATGGAGAGTGCTACGGGAGAACCAGTTGTTTCCGTACCATCTACAGCGTGTGCAGGCACTATTAGCAGCTGATTGGCCTCCACGGGTACACTTCTGCGAATAGTTCATCCAACAATGTGTCAATCCTCATTTCAGTGAAAATGTTCTCTTTACGGATGAGGCTTCATTCCAACGTGATCAAATTGTAAATTTTCACAATCAACATGTGTGGGCTGACAAGAATTCGCATTCAATTGTGCAATCACGTCATCAACACAGATTTTCTGTGAACGTTTGGGCAGGCATCGTTGGTGATGTCTTGATTGGGCCCCATGTTCTTCCACCTACGCTCAATGGAGCACCTTATCATGATTTCATACGGGATACTCTACCTGTGCTGCTAAAACATGTGCCTTTACAAGTACGACACAACATGTGGTTCATGCACGATGGAGGTCCTGCACATTTGAGCCGAAGTGTTCGTACGCTTCTCAACAAAAGATTCGGTAACCGATGGATTGGTAGAGGCGGACCAATTCCAAGGCCTCCACGCTCTTCTGACCTCAACCCTCTTGACTTTCATTTGTGGGGGCATTTGAAAGCTCTTGTCTACGCAACCCCGGTACCAAATGTAGAGACTCTTCGTGCTCGTATTGTGGACGGCTGTGATACAATACGCCATTCTCTAGGGCTGCATCAGCCCATCAGGGATTCCATGCGACGGAGGGTGGATGCATGTATCCTCGCTAACGGAGGACATTTTGAACATTTCCTGTAACAAAGTGTTTGAAGTCACGTTGGTACGTTCTGTTGCTGTGTGTTTCCATTCCATGATTAATGTGATTCGAGGAGAAGTAATAAAATGAGCTCTAACCTGGAAAGTAAGCGTTTCCGGACACATGTCCACACAACATATTTCCTTTCTTTGTGTGTGAGGAATGGTTCCTGAAAGTTTGGCCGTACCTTTTTGTAGCACCCTGTATATAAAGGAAAATCAAAAAGTTTCCGTTTGAGGCCACTGCAGCAGCGTATATGCAGAGGATACCGACTCCGACGTGAGTATATAAGCACCGTCAAGTAGGTAAGGAATTAGCATGGCATTCGTGCCTTTCCGAAGAGCTGTGGTGAATCCGGCAACGTTAACTACGGTGATGTAATAAGAAATACGTCCAAACAGGGCCAAAGTGCAGTTATTCTTTGTTGCCTGCCGAAGTTCAAACGGCGGTAGACATCCATCGGAAAATGAAGTATGGGACAGCATGTCTGTCGAAAACCACCACTCTGGAATATGATAAAGGGTGCTACTGCTTCACGATAACGCACATCACCAGATCGTACGTATTCCTTTGTACGGTGCACTCTTGACGCGTGAAGTATATCTGATGGGATGGGCGTATTGTGAGTGGCGGTAATGGTTCAAGTGGCTCTGAGCACTATGGGACCTAACATCTATGGGCATCAGTCCCCTAGAACTTAGAACTACTTAAACCTAACTAACCTAAGGACATCACACAACACCCACTCATTACGAGGCAGAGAAAGTGGCGGTAATGGCGCTGGCAGTTTGATGCACTCATCATCTCTGGTGTTTCGGCAGGTCACTCGCCGGAGCCGATTCGGATGTCAGTGTATAGATATTCAGACGCTCACTCACAGTAGTGACCTTGTGATACCGACGTGCAGCCGAAAACGTGGCAGAAAATATTACAACAAGCGCATCTAAAACTGGACTCTTCGACGGGAAAAGTTGACAATTTGCATCCATATACACACTCGTAAGCCACCATAAGATACATGGTGGAATGTTTTTTGTACCGCTACCAGTCATTCTCTTCCCGTTTCACTCGCAAATGCAGCGAGGGAAAACACATTGTATACAGTTCAGAACGAGACCCGATGTTCCTCGTCCTGCCTTCCTGAGCTTTACACAAGATGTATGTTGCTGGCAGTACGATTGTTCTGATATATGTCGCAAATGCCGGTTCTCTGACCTTCTCAATAGCATTTCGCCAGTACAAAGTGTGTCTGGAAAGATCGGCGAATGTTTGTAACTCTTGTTTCCTTATTTTCTGACATCATTTATCGAACATTTCCGGGGCACCGTGTAGAACATCGTCTTCCCTCCAGAGATTTCCATTTAAATTAACGGTACATTTCCGTATTCCTCGTGCACTAATCTCACCTAAGTGGTAACAAATTACTAGTGACAAATCTGGCAGCACGGCACGCCTTTCAGTTGAGTCAGTGAATTACTTTAACCCGGCCTGTTGGGGATCTCAAATACTCTAGCAGTACGCAAGACAGAGTTTTCTGTCACAGTCTTCCTTCTAGATGAGATAACCATTTGATGTCTGTTTCCAATGTTGCTCCTAGGTATTTGATCGATCAGACTGTGTTAGGAAGCATATAACTACCGAACATTAATCATTTTTATTAATGCACATCTTTCCACGTTAAGAGTAAACTGCCATTCAATACACCAAATAAAAATCCTGCCCGAGTCATATTGCTTCCTTCTACCGTCATTATTATTGTTATTGTTGATGTTGTTGTTGTTGTCGTGGTCTTCAGTCCAGAGACTGGTTTGATGCAGCTCTCCATTCTACCCTATCCTGTGCAAGTCTCTTATCTACGAATAACTGTTGCAACGTACATCCTCCTGACTCTGCTTAGTGCATTCACGCCTTGTTCTCCCTCTACGATTTTTACCCTCCACGCTTCCCTACAATACAAAACCGACGATCCATGGTGCATCAGAACATGTCCTACCAACCGATCCCTTCTTCTAGTCAAGTTGTGCCACAAACTCCTCTTCTCCCGAATTCTGTTGGCTAACTCCTCATTAGTTACGTGATCTACCAATCTTCAGCTTTATTGTGTAGCACCACATTTCGAAAACTTTCATTCTCTTCTCGTCTACACTGTTTAGCGATCATGTTTCACGTCCATACATGGCAACACTCCATACAAATACTTTCAGAAATGACTTCCTAACGCTTTCCTTGCCATAGCCAGTCTACATTTTATATCCTTTCTACTTCGACGATCATGAGTTATTTGGCTCCCCAAATAGCAAAACTCATTTACTGCTTTAAGTGCTTCAATTCCTAATCTAATTTCCTCAGCATCATCTGATATAATTCAGCTTCATTCCATTATTCTCGTTTTTTTGTTGATGTTCATCTTATACCCTTCTTTAAAGACACTATCCATTCCGTTCAATTGCTCCTCCAGGTCCTTTGCCGTCTCTGACAGAACTACAATGTCGTCGGCAAACCTCAGAGATTTTATTTCTTCTTCTTGGATTTTAATTCCTGCTCTAACTTTTTTCCCCTTTACTGCTTGCCTATCGTCATTAAGGACGGCAATTTTCGCCCAGAACGTCATCGGCAGTAGTTGCATATAGCTGCTCGCGCTATGCATCTCATCATTTATGTATACTGTAGCTAAAATTAAAAATCCGCTAATTTAAGAGGGCCCCAAGAGAAACTAGTGATTGTAGTACAATGAAACTTTGAGGATACATCTGTAAGGACGAGTATAAGAAACAAATTTAAATTTCTACATGACAGGGTACTATTTGTTAATTGCGTACTATGTTTCCGTTCCCGGTTACAAACGTTGCTCATTGTGGCGCCCACCTGTATCCACGGTAGTTTGGAAACATACAAGAGATAGTTCTTCTGCTGTCCGCAACGACGATGGACGATGGACAAAGCTCGTGCCCTGATGTGGATCAAACATTTCGCTCAGCATTCTCAGCCATGGAAGCAGTAACAACTTGGGACGCAACTAGTCACCAGCCTCCCAAAGGAGTAATTCCCAAATCCCCTCTTCTGGACCACGTTCTTCAACTTCGATGCGGAATAAATACCTCTGCGCCCCTTTAACGGGCCGATACTTGGGAAGAGTAGCAGCACTGTTGCTGTTGTTTTGATAAGACGACTTCACGAGTACGGCCCTGGTCACCTTTTCTGTAGCAGTGTTGATCGTCGTCCGCGATAATTCAGACTGAAGATTGTGTTTAAAACCTGAGTCACCATACCAATAACGGCGCCTAACAGCAAGTCATGACACTAACGTTAGAAACGTCGCAAATCCAGCAGCGCACAGTCTCAACATCACTCCTATAAAGTTGGGTATCCACACAGTAAATAGTTTTCCGCCTGCGCTGACTCAATTGGAGAAAGTGTAGTTATGATCAGCTTGCATATAAAAAATTAGAGCGGTCCAGTCACTCTCAGTGTGACACTCCTGGCGACGCTTATGTCTCCGACGAAACACGCCATCCTAAACTAAGTGTTGGGTTCCAATACTTAAAAAAGTCTTCGAGTTAATTACGTATGTCATGAACCATTCCATACACTCGGAGCTGTTTCTAATATTCTGTAGTGCGGCAATGTGTGGAACACCTTCTGGAAATCAGGATAATCATTCTCATAAAAATTTCCCCTGGTGCAGCGCAAACCTTTGCAACTGGGATTCACGGATCAAGTAACAAATTGCAGGTAAGGAAACAGGCAGTCAGGTGCGGACGTTTACGTAGGCGAACTCCTACAGTCCACACTAAATAAAACTGCGGCCTAGATTCAGCAACGTTTCTAAATCGTCTGGGATTTTCAAAACAATTGCAACTGTGATCGCAGTTACCGCGAGATTCGACTTTGAAAAGAAAAAGAAGATGAGTTTCAACTTTGGAGTCAACTTTTACAGTGCTTAGGAGCATACATTAAGTCTCAGAATTATTAAAAACAGAAATTTCTGCTCGTCTTTATGACACATATAAGTACACTGAACAGTGGAATGTGGTAGTAGAAGACAGAATCCCCAGCCGACAGCTATTTATTCTATGTTTCTCTTTAATAAGCTTAACAACTTCGTAAAGTTACTCCGTTGAGCAGAAAGTCCAGTGCTGCTTTGATCCAAACAATTTGCAGCATAATGGACTTCGGAATGAAGAGAGCCGTTAAATGAATGAATTAATGTTCTTACTTTATCCACTATTCGCAGCAGACTTTGAAATTCTTAATTGGACAGAAATACTTCTTGAAAAAAGAAAGCGATTTCCGTTGAAAAGAAACGCTACTCGAAGTTACGATTAGTCCATTCCGTCTTCTTCACGGAATGTCAATGTGATCAGTATACGTTGTATTTAAAGCAATTTCGCACTGGAAGTCACTTGGTCTATATTTCATCAACCGGTACGAAATATGTTTGAAGATATACCGTCTAAAATTACTCTCTCTTTCTTTCTCTTTCTCTGGCTCTCTCTCTCTCTCTCTCTCTCTCTCTCTCTCTCTCTCTCTCTCTCTCTCTGTGTGTGTGTGTGTGTGTGTGTGTGTGCGCGCGCGCGGGCGCGCGCGTGTGTGTG
Organism: Schistocerca piceifrons; assembly: GCF_021461385.2. Lineage (NCBI taxonomy): Eukaryota > Metazoa > Arthropoda > Insecta > Orthoptera > Acrididae > Schistocerca > Schistocerca piceifrons. The sequence continues at coordinate 450,561,186 of NC_060140.1, read as the reverse complement.
TGTGTGTGTGTGTGTGTGTGTGTTCGCGGATTTGGGGACGGGAGAGGGTGTGTAGTGAGGGTGAATGTTCGACGGGATCAATCTACGGTAGATCCATGCACCTCAAACTACAGTTTAAACAAAAAGTAATGGGAATTGTTTTGTATGTGAGTTTTTTTCATCAGTCTTATGACAATTCTGAGGCCACCTGCCACGAGTTCGTTTCCTTCATCCGACAAAATCGGAGACTTTATTTATTAAGAGCGTTTTACACATTGTTGACAGACCGGAGATCTGTACATACATTGACTATTTTAGGTTGAAATTTGTATCCATGTATGTGAACGATGTCATTTTGTTAGTATTTGTGTTTTTCAAAGTTCCCGATATTACTGGAGACGAGCGATTACGCTAGCCAGAGGAGTGAATAAATATTACTGTCAACTTCTCCAAGCATTTACCTCGCCGTTTCCACAATTAAAATCTTATAGAATATTCAGCAGAGTACCAGAGTTGTTGTTACTTGTCTGCTAACATTAGAAACGAGCGGACAAATTCAGTACTCTGATTCAAATTTCGCTATATCACCGAGAAATAACGACTCTCATTGTGACGCGACACATACGCTCTATACTGCATTTTACATACCAGGATTAGTTTGCTATTTATTATGTAACTTGAAGGTGGAAGGAGGGGAGAAAGATAAGGAAGTGGGAGGCACTGACAGCAGCTGCATCTGGACATTACATACAGTCAGCGGCGACATGTGAAAATGCGTGGCGGAGCAGGACTCGAACCCGCAACCTCCCGCATACAAGGCAGTTACGTTGACCACAATGCTACCCAGACACGATGTTACCGCGCATGCGCGGACAGTCTCGGCTCGCTCCCCGGCCGACCCACACACTTACCTAGCGCCACCTGTCCGCAATCCCCGTCCACATCCACCATGCTCGCTGATTGTGCATTCCGTCTGCAGGTCGAACGTAAATGTGCATCTGCACTGAAGTTTGTGCATTCATTGCCCATCGAGGCAAATCAGTTATATGTCCGAAAGACCAGACACCACGCATTTATATAACTGATATTTATTTCTAACAATACGACCGCTGGGATGAAACTAACTTTGCCGATCTGAAGTTGTTGTAATGTCTTGGGACTTTCGATAGTGTTTGTTACTTTTTTTCGTATCTTCTTCTGTTAATCTTTTCATCTCTACATACTCTGGCTAACTACTACACTCATCCACCCTGTTAAATCTATATTGGATATTTTACTCGTAATCATAGTCCGTCCCTGCAGTTCTTCAAATGGTTCAAATGGCTCTGAGCACTATGGGACTTTACAGCTGTGGTCATCAGTCCCCTAGAACTTAGAACTACTTAAACCTAACTAACCTAAGGACATCACACACATCCATGCCCGAGGCAGGATTCGAACCTGTGACCGTAGCAGTCGCGCGGTTCCGGACTGCGCGCCTAGAACCGCGAGACCACCGCGGCTGGCCTGCAGTTCTTCCCCTCCGCGTTCCTTCAGTAGGCGGGATAACTATTTTCGCATGGTCTAGCAAATATAAAGAGATTTTAATATTCACAATTCCATAAAGCACTTGGTACGAATGGATGGAAGGCTTCATCAAAGAGCTGCGCTTTAGCTCAGCATGCTGTTACTGAAATAATGCTGCATCTCCTAAGGTCTAGATGAATGACGAGCCTTTGTATCTTGCCCCGTTGGGCAGCACAGATGCTCTCTTTCTGTGAGACGACGCTAATACATATTTATTTTTTCTTTTCTTATTTTTTTTTTTTTTTTTTTTTTTTTGAAAGAATACCACAACAGAGCGACTCGAACCATATATACTACACACTATGTGTACTGTAAAACCATGACGAAAGCAACTTTCGCATGACGTGTCACCACCATGTATCGTAGCTAGATAAAACTTGGACCTTACGTAGAAAGAATTGCTGTAGTATAGTGCAGATGATAGTGAGGGAAGTACGCAATGGAACGAACACAACAGACACATTTATTCTACGACTGTAATTACACTGCTGTAAGTTCATGATGGCCCCTGGACACTCCAAGAGATGGGACCTGGTTCTTAATAAGCTACGTGACCACCACAGACGGTTATGCTTGTTCAGGAACGCGAATCCCTCCTAGCGACAAGTTTAGGTAGAATTCTTGTGATAGCACGGTTTGCAATTGCTGGATGGTTCTTGGCGCATGTGGACGCGCTGTAACACTTCTCCAAAACGCATACCACGTGTGCTCGATGGGATTTAAGTCGTAGGAACGTTCAGCCTAGTCCATTTGCCGTATATACTATCTTTCTATAGCTTCTCCACCTGCACTGTTCGATGCGGTCGCGCGTTGACATAAACAGAAATGAAATCCGAGCCCGACGCACACCTGAAAATACGCTGATGGGGAAATAGTACGGTGTCACGATAACATTGAATACACCGATGTAACATTATGACTATTCACGCAATTAAACGTGAACCATCGAAACAAAAATATGTGTGTGAAATCTTATGGGACTTAACTGCTAAGGTCATTAGTCCCGAAGCTTACACACTACTTAACCTACATAATCCTGAGGACAAACACATACACCCATGCCCGAAGTAGGACTCGAACCTCCGCCGGGATGAGCTGCACAGTCCATGACTGCAGCGCCTAAGACCGCTCGGCTAATCCCGCGCGGTGAACCATCGAAACAATTATATGCACAATGTTCCTGGGTGTATTACGTGTTCCAATCTCTTGCCATATGACGGTACATTCAGCATTCTCCAACACTATCATTTTGGTGGTCTAGGTGTTATGGTGCGTGAAAGCATTATGTTGTATAGATGTACTGATCTCCAAATCTTTGAATATGTTACACTTATCGCACAATGTTTTCTTTATATATGTGAAGATGGTGTCTGTTCTTTCGGACATGTCCGAAAGAACAGATACCATCGGTGACCATGCAGCTCGTTAGAATGAAATTACAATGAAATGAATACCCATAGCTGCATACAGGCGTTGATATAAGTCAACGGGGACAGTTGAAAATGTGTGCCCCGACTGTGACTCGAACATGGGGTCTCCTATTTACATGGCAGACGCTCTATGCATTTCAGCCATCGAGGACAATGAGGATAGGGTGACTGCAGGGACTTATCTCTGACACGCCTCCCGTGAGACCCACATTCGCAACTTATTATCCCGCTCTATATTCATAGTCCTCTGCCCATTATACTTATTACTCGCGGCTTTACTGACGATTCCCGTAAGAGTTCGGTCACTGTTTGTGCATCCGCACAGAAATAGATGGTCAAATGGTCGGTGAGCCTTATATATATATATATATATATATATATATATATATATACAGGGTGCGTCACCTAACGTTACCGCTGGATATATTTCGTAAACCACATCAAATACTGACGAATCGATTCCACAGGCCGAACGTGAGGAATGGGGCTAGTGTAACTGGTTAATACAAACCATAAAAAAATGCACGGAAGTATGTTTTTTAACACAAACCTACATTTTTTAAAATGGAACCCCGTTAGTTTTGTTAGCACATCTGAACATATAAACAAATACGTAATCAGTGCCGTTTGTTGCATTGTAAAATATTAATTACATCCGGAGATATTGTAGCCTTAGGTACAGAAGAGACTGGAACAGCACATCACGCCCACATGCTAACACTTTTTTATTGGTCTTTTTCACTGACGCACATGTACATTACCATGAGGGGTGAGGTACACGTTCGACGGGCGTTTCATAGGACGCGGAGGACGCATAAATTGGCCAGCCCGTTCTCCTGATCTTACACCTCTGAACTTCTTTCTGTGGGGTACGTTAAAGGAGAATGTGTACCGTGATGTGCCTACAACCCCAGAGGATATGAAACAACGTATTGTGGCAGCCTGCGGCGACATTACACCAGATGTACTGCGGCGTGTACGACATTCATTATGCCAGAGATTGCAATTGTGTGCAGCAAATGATGGCCACCACATTGAGCATCTATTGGCCTGACATGTCGGGACATATGCTATTCCACTCCGTAATTGAAACGGAAACCACGTGTGTACGTGTACCTCACCCCTCATGGTAATGTACATGTGCGTCAGTGAAAAAGACCAACAAAAAGGTGTTAGCATGTGGACGTAATGTGTTGTTCCAGTCTCTTCTGTACCTAAGGTCCATCACCGTTCCCTTTGGATCCCTACGTAATTCGGTGCTCTCCGATACACACGATCGAACAGCGGAGGAGTGGTACTCAAGCGTCAACTTTAGGTTACAATATCTCCGGATGTAATTAACATTTTACAGTGCAACAAACGGCACTGATTACGTATTTGTTTATATGTTCAGATGTGCTAACAAAACTAACGGGGTTCCATTTTAAAAAAAATGTAGGTTTGTGTTAAAAAACATACTTCCGTGCATTTTTTTATGGTTTGTATTAACCAGTTACTCTAGCCCCTCTCCTCACGTTCGGCCTGTGGAATCGATTCGTCAGTATTTGATGTGGTTTACGAAATATATCCAGCGGTAACGTTAGGTGACTCACTATATATATATATATATATATATATATATATATATATATATATATATATAAGATGGTATCTGTTCTTTCGGAATCATTAAGTCTCACCGGCCATTTGACCATCTTCTTCTGTGCGGATGCACAAACAGTGCCCGAACTCTTGCGGGAATCGTATCGTCAGTAAAGCCGCGAGTAATTGTAATGGGCAGGGGCACTATGAATAAAGCGCGGGACAATAAGTTGCAAATGTGGGTCTCACGGGAGGCGTGCCAAAGATAAATCCCTGCAGTCACACTATCGTCTTTGTCCTCGTTGTCTCAGATGGATAGAGCGTCTGCCATGCAAGCAGGAGATCCCAGTTTCGAGTCCCGGTCGGGGCACATATTTTCAACTGTCCCCGTTGACTTACATCAACTCCTGTATGCAGTTAGGGGTATTTGTTTCATTGTAGTTTCATTGTTTTTCTTCTCCGTGTGCGTCTCTAAAGGGGTGCATTCGGCGCTGACTTCATTTTTATGGCCGCCAATGCGCGGCAGCATCTAACGGCGCAGGTGGGGCAACTCTTCCAGCGAGAAGATATTCGACTAATGCACTGGCCTGCCATTTCCCTCGACATAAATCCCATGGAGAATGTATGGAATACGTTGGGGAGGCACACTGCAACACGTCCACTTATGGGAACAACCGTCCAGCAGCTTATCAAACGCTGTGATGGGGGAATGGAACGCCCTACCACATGAAATTCTTATCTACCTTATGGCCAGCATGGGAGAACGTTGCAGAGATTGCACTACCGTCAGTGCCTACCACACACTCCGTTATGAACCATGTCTCGCCATCTGCAATGTCCATGAGACTACCACCTTTCGCGGTGACTCAGTTGTCATCATTGGCTTTAAAAAAAGTTGATATTTCCGTCGTGTCACTGCACATTACTTTCTGTTACCTCATGTACTACAGTTCTTCCCACATACGATCGTTCCATCTAACTGTATTTGTCTTCTTTTCCCTATTATTTACGCCTACTAGTACGTTTTCGTTTGTCCAGCATTTTATTTCATCGTTTAGCTTTACATACAGATGACCTTCCAGGTGCCACAATCGCTAAGGTAACGTCAGGGAGGAAGGTCGTTTGTGCAGTCACTTTTTCCTGAGTGTTATCGTTTCTTAACTGTCAGTGTATGGCAAAAATACGAACTAGGCATATCTGTTAACTGATTTTAATGTTATTAAATACTCGACGGTTTTTACATATTATGGCTTCCGGCTTTCAATCTTTGCCGTAATCTTGATTTTACGACGCAGAAGAGTGAAATCTGTCGTTAGAAATCAGTTTCATGCAAATAATGTTTCAGTCGTGTGTTCGGGTGTGGAGTTATCGATTTAGTTGACATACATTAGAATACCAAAGGAAGCTAGATGTAATTATAAATAAGAAAATAGCATTTTACTTGAATTGTGGGAAACAGTAGTAACACACTTATAATATGTAACGCAGCGATCAGTCTAAAAACACACCATGAGACTCATGTCATCATGATTACTCAAAATCTCATTAAATGCTACTTAATGCTAGAACAGGTTCTTTAAGAAACGTATTTCCGTTGATAAAACATTAAGTGTGAATTATTATTAAGAGATACATCTACATCTAGATGGATACTCTGCAAATCACATTTAAGTGCCTGGCAGAGGATTCATCGAACAACATTCACAATTCTCTATTATTCTAATCTCGTGTAGCTCGTGGAAAGAACGAATACCTATATCTTTCCGTACGAGCTCTGATTTCCCTTATTTCATCACGGTGACCATTTCTCCCTGTGTTGGTCGGCGTCAACAAAAAATTTTCGAATTCGTAGGAGAAAGTTACAATTCTCGGCCAGCCATATCAATTTACATTTATAATGGCTACAGTATTACCCTTAGATGATGAAAGATACACCCCCCTCCCAACCCCGCCCGACGAACGTCATTATACCACGTTTGCTAATTCTAAAGATCTAAACATCGATTGGACGATATTCTGTGCCCATTACGAGATACGTTCAAGGTGCTGCTGTTGTGCGAATAGACCTTCAACCAAAATTACGAAATCAGTTTTACAAACCTAAATTTAAACTCTCCATAGAGCGTTATGTTGTTCGTAACTTCACAATCAGGTTGCAACGCATCATGGTCGTTGTTGTAGAATCCGTACTTCTTACACATGGTAGACAGAAATAGGCTGAAGCATTTGTAATGGTGTAGCAGAGTAGGTTATTAAGAGAAAAAATCGGTAAGTTGCGCTGTTTCCGAGTTTATTAGCGTTGCACTCAACCAATCAGACGGTTGTGGACGCAAGTTCAAGGTGCCCGCCAGATACGATGCCACCAAACCTGATCTTCGTTTTGTTTCCTAGAACACAACAAAAGAGCGATGCAAAAATTGGTCATGAGGCGGTAGTAAGTCTTGAACCAGAGCCAAAGTCTGAGCATTCTCGTGTGCTATCATCTGTGATATGAGAACAAGTGACTCTAAGCATATCTGCGGGCTGCTTGAATTTGGGCGGGCAACTGCCTGATTGGTTAACTTCAAAGCTAATTAACTCGGAAACGGGGCAACGTATCGAACTTTTTTCTTGAGAATTATTTATCCGCAAAACCTACTCTGTAACACCCTTAGAGGTTTTCCGATTGTCTGACCACAGTATGCATACCAGATAAATGAGCAAACATCCCTGCAATGTAGATGATAAAAATACGGTTTGTGTTAGAATAACAGACAGTATAAATCGTTATTTTGATTGTATTACTTTCTTTCTCTCTTCTGCCTTCGTAGCCGAGGGGCCAATACGATTGACTCTCGTGGGGGGGGGGGGGGGGACATGGATTCGATTACCGGTTCTGCCAGGGATTTCTCGTCGGTGGGAAGGCTGGACCGGGATGCACTCAGCCTCGTGATGCCAACGGAGGGCTACCTGGTTGGGAAATAACAAGGCAGAAATGCCGACAACGATTGGAAGTAAAGTCTAATGACCCCATGCCCCTGAATCATGATGATGGACTGAGGATGACATGGTGGTAAGCCGATTATCACATAGTCTTCCAGCATTAATAATTGCAAGGTTTACTTTTCCTTCTCGTATTTAAAATCAGATAGTGATCAGTTTAGCACAATCTGTGCAACAAACCATCAAATACGAGCCACTAAGAGTCAGAATAAGCATATAATAAAAGAAACAAATTTGGCCATGAGTTTCAAAGTTTAGAAAAATAGTAAAGAAAATAACCATGATTTTCACACTATAAGAAATGTTCTTACAAATAAATAATAAAGCATAACGTCGTCCAGTCGATGTTTAGGTCATTAGGTTTGGCGTACGAATTATGATAAGGTGTGGGGATAAATATAGCACACTTATGTTCAGAAAAAACGGAACACCTTGAACGACTAGAGTTAAGACTTCAATATTCACAGGACATGTACATTAGTACATTATGCTGAAAGTATTAGCATTTCAGTCACCTCGGATCAGCTTGTGTCCTTCTGCTAAATAGGCACAGGGTCCGCCATGGGCCCTGATAATTTGCTCCATGGATTTGGCATCGATGCGTATAAGGCGCGAATGGCCTCCTATGGTGTAGCCATCCATGCTGCATTCACCTGGTTTCAAGTTCATCAAGTGGTCGGCATTGGGTCATAGTGCAACACTTGTCGTTTCACCATATCCTATACATTTTCGACTGGCAACAAATCTGGTGATCTGGTGGGCCAAGGCAAAAAGCTGACAACCTCTGACACAAAGCAACGTGTGGTCGTGCATCGTCTTGCTGATTCATGGCGTCTGAGGTGTTGTGCAGAAAGGGTATGCTACGGCTCGCAGGACGTCATTCACGTAGCTCATACTTGTCACAGTGCCCTGGACGCGCATCAACTGTGATTGGTGGCTGTACTCAATACTATCCCACACCGTAAGGCCTTGAACTGGCGCTATATGTTTTGTGCGAATGCAGTCACTGTGATGCCGCTTCCCTGCCTCCAGCGAACAAAACGCAGCTATCATTTTCAAACAAATAGAGCCTGGATTCGTCGGTAAACGCTATACTGTGACATTCCTGGCCCCAATGACGTCATCCATACACCATAGCCGTCTAGCATGTTTCTGCACATTCGGCAAAGATGGACGGAGAAGTGGGCGACGCGCACGTAATCTGTCCTACAATGGGGTTGGGGGGGGGGGGGGAGGTGGGGGGTCGTCTGGGTGGTGCAGTTTCACCCATCTCGTCTTGTTCTACGGCCTTCCATGAACCATTCTACACACACCTGTTGCACTGCCGAAACACTTCGTCCCATATGAGCTGCAGTTGGCTGCTTGGATGCATCACATTCTCTCACGCCAATAATGCGCCCTCTTTCAAACTCACTGGTCTGACGGTACCGTTTGCACATAATTACGTTTGCGAGAAATCCAACACATCTGCTCATATCACACTGATCCATTACCTTTGGTTTATAGCGACAACGAGAGGAGCAGGCACATTTTACCAGGAGATGGTTTTGCGCCGCAATATATGCTGTTCTTGAACCCGCGAGCTGACATTATTAGAATGCTAATGACTTATGCAGAACATGCTATTATACATATCATGTATGAATGTTCTATCACTAGTCGTTAAAAGTGTTCTATATTTTCTGAACATGGGTGTATATTTCACCTTCTAAACGTTATTCTGTGGCCATAGAAAATTTAAATCGATAAGTATGGGAGCGAATTTGAGCCCCGTACCTGAAGAATACGTCACTATTTGATTCACTTCTCAGTCGTTTCGCTCAGTTAATGGACGAGTGGCGAAGATATCTGGGGCAAGCAACTGGCATTACTCTATGCATCTCAGAAACGATGCCCAACTCAAGTGGCAGTGCTTTATGGTAGCACTTGCACGTGTGGTCACTCAGAGGACTGTGCCAGCATGCGGCTCCGTTGCTAAACTGGAATAGTGTGTAGGAGTCACTACTGCTGTCCAGGGAACGCGTCCTACTAACGATGCGTAGTGCATTAGCTCTGGCACACTAAAAGCTTGTGAGGCTTGGATATCGTTACTCAGATATCTGAGTCTCAGAATAAACTTCGTCCAAGCATCTGAAAACTCATGCGCTGCTTTCACCGTGGTAGATTAAGTATTTTACACAGAGAAAGCCGCGGAACAGTTTCAGCATAAGAAAAAAAGAGTAATATTTTATTTTGGGGGAACAAAGTATTTTCCATTACACTACTGAACGAAAATGTAAGGTTTACTTGTACCTTTCAGGTATAATACCCAGCTTCAATCGATTATTTGTATTACCATGCTAAGTAAAAGCACAACAAAAATGGTTCAAATGGCTCTCAGCACTATGGGACTTAACATCTGAGGTCATCAGTCCCCTAGAACTTAGAACTACTTAAACCTAACTAACCTAAGTACATCACACACATCCATGCCCGAGGCAGGATTCGAACCTGCGACCGTAGCAGTCGCGCGGTTCCAGACTGTAGCGCCTAGAACCGCTCGGCAACTCCGGCCGGCAAAAGCAACACAGAAGTACTCTTTGAACAAAAGAAACTGCTGGGTATCGTTTCAAATTAATGCTACTTATTTATTAAGTAGGTGGTGGGTATAAAAATATGCGTAAAAACTTCACAAATCAAGTGGAGAAACATAAATACTGCCCTTTCGTCTATGTAAAGAGGTGAGCTGTGTTGCTGCATGAGACACATATCATCGAACGTCTCAGTGTGGCTCTGCCACAAAATTTGTATTATCACATAAGTAGATGCCAGTTTCCTTGGAATGATCCACGCTAAAAGTATCTCGGAATTATATCACTACAGAAGAGAGCGATGATAAATTCTCCACTGTTTCATAAATCTCGATATCCTCATTCCTTCTGTCTTTACGGTGCAAAAATGAAGACGAGTAGTACCCAGTTAGGTTTTAAACTCAGATTACATTCCTTTTGCTTGAATGAATATGTCCGATGTGTCCAATTTTCTCACCAATACAAACTCTTACCGACAAAAGTTTTTACCAATATTACTGTCTCCGTTAGTTTATCCCTGATGCTGCGCTGAAGTGACAGCTACAGATTTCTTCTAGGTGGAATCATTACTCTCAAGTGCCTACGGTGAATTGCAGGTGATTACATAAACTACGACCCTGCACTACTGCTCCTAATGGTTTCAAAACTTTTTGTAGCAGAATTGTCTCAGAGCAACAGGCTAGTTGTAAAGCTTTTAGACAGAGTCATATCTAACAAGCCATTCATGCGTGCCGCTCCTAATGCATGAAGAGAGTGAGAAATGAGTTTGTCTCAGTACCTTCGAAGACTGTGCAATCCAGAATCAGTATGCCTGTGAGGGAAAATCACCTTGAGTAATGAGGCAATCATCCAAACGAAGCACCACATTGAAGATGTCCGTTTAGAAAACATTGTGTCCTGCTATGTGAAGAAGTCCGTAACAGCTTGCCGCAAATTCTTGTCCGACAGGAATTATCGACACTTCAAGGCGTTCTTTTAAGTGACTAAATGTGTCATAATCGCATGGTCACATGGGGAGAGATCGGGGCTATAGAGTGTCTTCCACATGAGTTGGCATCACTTCTGCGCAACGACATTTGCGATACATCTACATCTACATTTATCCTCCGCAAGCCACCCAACGGTGTGTGGCGGAGGGCATTTTACGTGCCACTGTCACTACCTCCCTTTCCTGTTCCAGTCGCGTATGGTTCGCGGGAAGAACGACTGCCGGAAAGCCTCCGTGCGCGCTCGAATCTCTCTAATTATACACTCGTGATCTCCTCGGGAGGTATAAGTAGGGGGAAGCAATATACTCGATACCTCATCCAGAAACGCACCCTCTCGAAACCTGGACAACAAGCTACACCCCGATGCGGAGCGCCTCTCTTGCAGAGTCTGCCCCTTGAGTTTGCTAAACATCTCCGTAACGCTATCACGCTTACCAAATAACCCTGCGATGAAACGCGCCGCTCTTCTTTGGATCTTCTCAATCTGCTCTGTCAACCCGACATGGTACGGACCCCCCACTGATGAGCAATACTCAAGTATAGGTCGTACGTGTGTTTTGTAAGCCACCTCCTTTGTTGATGGATTACATTTTCTAGGGACTCTCCCAATGAATCTCAACCTGGCTCCCGCCATACCAACATTTAATTTTATATGATCATTCCACTTCAAATCGTTCCGTACGCATACTCCCAGATATTTTACAGAAGTAACTGCTACCAGTGTTTGTTCCGCTATAATATAATCATACAATAAAGGATTCTTCTTTCTATGTATTCGCAATACATTACCTTTCTCTATGTTAAGTGTCAGTTGCAACTCCCTGCACCAAGTGCCTATCCGCTGCAGATCTTCCTGCATTTCGCTGCAATTTTCTAATGCTCTAACTTCTCTGAATACTACAGCATCATCCGCGAAAAGCCGCTTGGAGCTTCCGACACTATCTACTAGGTCTTTTATATATATTGTGAAAAGCAATGGTCCCTGTGGCACGCCAGAGGTTACTTTAACGTCTGTAGACGTCTCTCCATTGAGAACAACATGCTGTGTTCTGTTTGCCAAAAACTCTTCAATCTAGCCACTCAGCTGGTCTGATATTCCTTCCGGACTTCAAGGAAAATGGAATCTACCTGGTTGCCTGTATCTAATATTTTCTGGGTCTCATGAACAAATAAAGTGAGTTGGGTGTCACACGATCACTGTTTCCAGAATCCATGTTGATTGCTACAGTGTAGAATCTGGGTTTCCAGAAATGACATGATACGCGAGCAAAAAACATGTAGTAAAATTCTACAACAGATCGATGTCAGAGATATAGGCCTATAGTTTTGCGCATCTGCTCGATGACCCCTCTTGAAAACTGGAATTACCTATGCTCTTTTCCATCATTTGGAACCTTACGTTCCTCTAGAGACTTGTGGTACACCGCTGATAGAAGGGGGGCAACTTCTTTCGCGTACTCTGTGTAGAATAAGGGGACGAAGCAGCAGCACCCCTTCTCGCAGCATTCAACAGCGATGGATTTCGAATGACATTCTGGTCCACGCACATTCCTCATTCTTCGATGGGTGTCTATCAGTGTTTGTCCTTCGGCAGCCTAAATAAAGAATAACCTCACGTTGCCATAGCTCACGTTTCAGCATTTACCAAACGCAGGTTGTAAAGACACAACTGTCACACTAATCCCTTGTCTACATGTCAGTGTTTACATACGGGAGTCGGAGTCACACTACGTTGCTTATAAGCTGCACCAACGCCCTCAAACGGAAAATTTTTGATCGTCCCTTATATTTTACCATGTTCTCTTATAAAATTCTGGCAAAGTGCACTGAAAATTCGTTAGGGTATAAGAATAAAGATTCATCCTTCCCTACACCTTTACTTTCGTAATCTAACCACTATTTCTTATATTTACCTAGAATTACGTTCCTTCACGTATTACCGCTTCAAGCATTGACAGTAACTGTAATAGACAGGTTAATTTCGACCAGTACCAGCAGAATCTGCAAGAACGATGAGATAAAATACACTAACTACATGTATACTTTGCAGCAAAGCAAAAGGTTATTGCTCTTGGCTTTGTTAAATAAATTAAAATGAAAACTAGACGTCTAGACGCAATAATTTCACACGTTTTATTCACTCATAGCGCCGTATGCATACTGTGTGTAGTCAAAACTGTAATGTGTTACACCTGTAGACAGACCACCTCGGATAAGTAGTTCCGGCCCTTACGCCGCCTGCTCAAAACACAACGTAACTCTGTAACCGAAAAGCAACGTGTTCGAAAGCGGATCATTAGCTGCTCGGAGAATAGATTGACGTGAGTAGCCCCACCTGAGCATTCTTTGAGGCACACTACTCGCGCACACTTACACATTACCGTCCCAACTGAACCGCAGCACCCCTGTGTGCTTATCGGACAGCAGGTGGCTTGCGTCGACCGACTCGCGAGCCGCACGTGACCAACGTTCACACTTGCGAGCAAAGTGCTCGCGAGTACTCGTGGGTTCTTCTGCCAACATTTGTGTATGTATTTCCATAAATATTGAGTTAATTTATTATTTATTGCCTTGTTATATACAGTTGGTTGCAATCCGCACAATGTCATAGAAAATTTGCACTATACGTTCAGTATTTGCGTGTCCTTAGCTGCTTTACAGTAACACAATATATTAAAATTACTTATGTTCAGCTACAAGTAAAAATGTGTGTCATCATGCGACCTTCCTTTAACTGACTTAAAACATCGTCTAGGGTCTGCAATGCAGCAGTTTTAGATGGAATAAAGACCAAAACTATCGGTTACGTTGCCTAACACTACGTACCCAAGAACCAACAGAACTGGTGTTATATTGTGTCTTATTTCACGTCAAGGAATGTGTAGTGCTGCTGCAGAACGTGAGAAGGGGAAAAAAAAGACGGTGTCTAAGTGGACATCTGACATAAAACGCAGTAAATAACAAGCCACAGCTCAATATCCTTCTTAATGAATCGTTTTTAGATTGAGAAAGAAAATGAAAATTTTGTAATGTGTTTTATTGCAGAGCACTGACAGTGTTTCACATCAATAAAGCGAAACATGTATGGCGATAAAATGCGCATTATATGGTAGTTGAACAGGTAGAATTTATTAAATTATAAAATTTGGCTATTTTAAAAAATCAGTTTGCAGCTAAAATTAATTAAAAGAATGGAGAAAAAACCTTATTATACTACGGATTAACAAAGCCAGGGAAAGAAAAACTGATGTTCAATTCTCTACATCTGCCGGCCGGTGTGGCCGTGCAGTTCTAGGCGCTTCAGTCTGGAACCGCGTGACCGCTACGGTCGCAGGTTCGAATCCTGCCTCTGGCATGGATGCGTGCAATGTCCTTAGGTTAGTTAGGTTTAAGTAGTTCTAAGTTCTAGGGGACTAATGATCTCAGATGTTAAGTCCCATAGTGCTCAGAGCCATTTGAACCATGTTCTCTACATCTTATAAAATAAATGCGTGCATATATGTATGTTTTTACAACATCTGCTCCTAAACTACACGAATGATTTCAACCAAACCTGCTAGCCATACTGCTAGATACCTGAAAGAAGCATTGTGGGGTAAGAACAACATATTCTCGGATGGGGTGAAGAGGAAGTGTACCGCACCACCTGTAAATGCCTACGCTTTATTCATTAGATATTTGACACACAGAGACCCAAGAGACATAATTTCAAATTTTTTCAAACTTTTACTCGCTGATTTGCACTCCATAAAATGATGAAAGGCAGAAGTTTACAGATTACTACATTTTTGCTGTTCATGCAGTAAAGTTATTGCATCAGGAATGACGTTATAATTTAGATTTCTTTAGTACTATTTCTATTCACAACACATTTTGCAGACAGTATCCACATATACCACTCAAGGTACCTACATAATTATAAGGGCGTGCTGGAAAGTAGTACGTCTGACTTTTTTATTCTATTCTCAAAATCGATTGAGTTATCGCGTGTTATGCATATTAAAGGCCGACTTTCCAGCTTCGCTGACAGAATTGCAACTCTTTGCCTCTGGAGGTTTCCAGGTAGTAGTGTGTAACATGATAATATGTAGCGTAATACTGTCAGTGCGTGGGAAACAGCCTGCTGTAGTCGAGTTTCGAATTCGAAAAGTTCATTCACACATGGAGCACCCTCTCCTTCAGCATGACAATGCAAGACCACACACGAGTTCAGTGACCTCAGCAAAAATCCGCCATATACGTCGCCATATAGGAAATACGATGATGTCAACTTGTGAATAAACTCCCCACAACTGGGAGAGGAATCTATTCAGTCTTTGAGAGGAACATGCGTAAACATGGACACCGCATCAAAACTGACCATTGTTGAAGGGGGTGTGACGAACACGGAATGAAAACAGTGCCACAGTTGCCGAGGAAGAGAGCACCAGTGACGTCACAGCCAGCAGTGCTGCTATATAACGGAGAGGCTACGGCGACAATGGAGTCATTTACCACTTCACAATTGCCGATGAGAGCTCTGTCGAAAGCTCGTGGGATTTTAACCACCTAACGCAGCTGAAAACCTGAAATGATTTCATTAATTGATATCGCCGCTAGATCACGCTTTCATAACCTGATTCAGAAACAAAAAGCACAAACAAGCTACGCGTTTCGATGCAACTGACAGCTTCTACAGGTTTTCAAGATGTGTCTTACTGATTAGGTACTGATTAGGGCAATATTTAAACCAGAGACTTGTTTCTCATTGATTGTATTCCTCCAGTACTGACGCCTCTGTGCTTTTACTGAGATCCGGCAAGGGACGAATCTTGGTAGAAATCTGGCTAATTAAATATTAGCTTGCCATTAGCATGAAACCAATGCAAACTCAGTGGCCACCGCCTTTCCGACTTTTCCGTCAGCCTAGGGTGCTAGATGGGCAGCCAGAGCTTCCTTGAATACATCTTCCAATTAAAATGCAAATGAAATTTCATCCCTGCCATGAGACTGAAGAATGAGCGAAGAAGCAGAGATAAATTCCAAGTTTCGTGCGTAGACTGGCAGCAGTGTACGCGAGGTGGCGAGGGAAAGAGGGTAGGGATAGCAGTAAAGGAAAAGGAGAGAGAGAGAGAGAGAGAGAGAGAGAGAGAGAGAGGTGGAGGGAGAAAGTGTTTTGGGCTGAGGGAGAGTTAGGACAGAGAGTTACGGATGGTGCGACTGATTTATGTATAGTGAGAGATGCGGCCGGGATTCCGAGCGACGAACAGTGGCGAGGAAATTTCGAGCAGGGCGACGTGGAGTCTTAACTCGAGAAATTACCCGTTGTGAGACGAACAAATTAAACCGATAAGCTACGGCGTGCGCAGCTGTGCAAACTTAATGAGGGTTCCCCACGGAGCAAGGGGCTCTCCTGCAGTGCGTGCACGTACTGAATAATTCTAACAACATAATTATACTCTTCTTTCTGTATATGTAATTCAATCAACATTCATGTTTACAAGCATTTTCTGTGATTGTGCTGACAATAAATAACGGGCAGTGCCTTTCTTCAACTAAGAATAGTTCTTATATGACTTACTGGTGTTTTATACTGTTATAAAACACATGTGAGGGATCCTGTAGCCTTTACTACCAGGAACTTTCTAGTGGAGATGTATAATTTGTTTTACTACGCCACAAATCTCATCGTAATAGCAATTGTGTTAAAATGAGCAATATTCTTGTCATCTGTTTCCAATCGAAAGACTACTATCGTGAAATTAATCAATTATGAAAAACTTATTCCCCCAAAGGTGCTAATTTAGTACTTGAATTAATTAATTTTTCATATAACTGCAAGAAAATGCATTTTCAAGTACTAGGCATTATCGTTAAATTGTCTGGAACGATGGTCTAGTGGTAGGCACGTGCCTGGAAACCAGAAGGTAGGGGAATCGATTCTTGGTCGATCGGGGAATACTGCAGTTTGCCTTTAACCTAGTCTTCAACTCTCAGTTGTGTCAAGATTAATCAGAAACTACACTTGCTCCGTAATCCTTGTTGCAATGTAGTTCTCATTTCCCAGGTAGTTTAAGGACAAGCAGGCCGCCGAAGACGCATCCAGTCAAAAGACCTGCACGACGCTCTTACGCCACATATAATAATAATAATTGTTATTATTATTATTATATTGATTGTGAAAGTAAACAAAGGAAATGAGTTTACTTTGCTGGATTTCGCATCTCTATTCGGACACTTCACAAGCACCTAGGACTGCGTGTTGTATCAGCAGCTAATTCGTGCAGACCCCCGTAGAGTAGCTTACTCCAATTGGTAGATGGATAGTTTATCAATGCCACTGGTTTTCAGGAGCCCACTGAGATCTTTTGGCATTACCCTCTTTGTACGCAATGCCTGAGAGCCACAGGGAGCATTTTCACTGGTATACGCCAGAGTCATCGAAATTCGATTTTTAAGTCTCCTTATCGGGCAAGTTTTGAGAGTTGCTTCTTGTCGATTCCGCTATCATATTCAACGGTGACGTCAAGGTCACACACTTTTTTTCTCTCTACAATATCTGGTGTACCGGGTTCCTACATTTGATCTGCCCGAAGTGAGAAGTCGTACAGTAGTAGTCTGGCATCTTCATTTTCGAAATATTATTTTGGATTCTGGTCCCACCAGCTCCATGTCACCCGCATAAGATAATGTTTCCAGTGGATCATTCGTGGCGCTTCATTGTGCCTCTGTCTGTAATTTGACTAAGCGAACTTTTTGGAACAGCTTAAGATATGGTCAGTTGTTTCATCAGCTTCGTTACAGACTCTAAATATTAATCTTTTGCTTTTCACATCTGGCTTTGATGAGGTAAGTTCTGGCAGCAGTAAAGTCTGTGTAGCAAACGTCAGTCCTTCAGTATCCTTCTGTGGGGTCTGCTGGTCAGCCAAGACGAGGTCTTTTCTTTATGCTTTTTGCGTTAGATTTTCTTAAAAAATCTGCCCATGCAATGCTCTTTGTGCGTGGGCAGTCAGTACGGCATTGGAGTACAGTTTAGTTTCCGGTACTGAATCTTTGTTTGCTATACCTTGAGAACCTTTCTGTTGTTGACAACAGTCAGGGCTGATTCTTTGCTATCTATTACATAGTTTGCCAACGCATGCTTCTCTTCTTCCACTGTTTGCCTCTCTTGTAAAAGCTCTGCATTGTTTGTCAAGTACGTTATTATTTACTTAAATAGCCTGCTTTGAGAAGTACTTTCTACACATAATGTAAACCCGCCTTTCCCGCATTCTTCTGTCGGTATGTGAAAGCTTATCTCAGGAACTATTGCAAGGACTTTGATACGATTCTAATAGATAGACTGATCCACGAGGAAGATTTTGGTATACTGTTTATAATAATATAGTAATGTTGACTGTGTAACGCATTATGTTATCTGTTACATATTTAATTGGCATTAGAAGTGACATTTCCTGCCAATGATGGGAGCTACGAGCTAGTCCGCTGCAGAGGGGATGGTATCTCGTGGGAAAGTCAGTAAAGTAAACAGCCGCAAACTTAGACGTGGAGAAGGCTCAGGTATATAATTTACTACCCGAGCACACGGTGTTGACTGGATACGTATTTTTGCCAGTTCTGTTAGTCCATCTCCTGCTTCCCCATCTCTCTATCCACCTCCTCTTTCTCCTCATCTCTGCTCGTCTCCTCTTCCCTTTCTCTGTTCACCTCTCTCTGTCCATCTCCACCTCCCATACACCTCTGTGCTTCCCCTCTTTCCCCCTCACTTTCTGTTCATCTCCTCCTTCCTCCGTTGTCCCTCCACGTTATCATCTCCAGCAGTGCAACATGAGGTTGTTGGTTCTCATCCCCACTCCTCCAAAATATTTCTTTTCAGATAGAATGTAGCATTTGTATCAAGTTTTGTTGAAATCGATCAAGAGGCTCGGCACGAGATTTTTACCCGTGACTTTGCTTGAATACTCAAATGTCATTTTGCCACACAACGTATTTCACACATTTCACCCGTATCCTTACCAAATTTTGCTCTGCAGTTTCGTTTTCACTCAGCTCAATATTTATGACCTCATACTTCTTGAACTATGCGTTGTACGATGAAATAACTTTTTAGGTGCAATCAACGGCATGGGTGGAAACCGTCTGCGAAATGTGTTGCAAATCGTGTTAGTAGCAAAGAAGTAATAAATTATAACCATCGTTCCTGATGCCGTAGTTTCACTGCATGAACAGCGAAAATGTAGTAAACCATAACCAGTACAAGCGTTGGACACAGGTTTCCATTCTAAATAAACGTCCCATTCTCATTATTCGTTGTATACACTAGTTTTACTTTACCAAGAGCCACGGCTTTCGAACGTGTCAGGCTGAGTTACTAACTTCTACACATGATTACCATACGTAGAGTAGCGAATGAAGTCGAGATGGTAATGGTGGCGACAGTGACTTCGAGCGAGCGTTATTGGGAATTGAAACTGTGCCTCAGAAGCTCTCAGAACAAAATATCTAATCAACATCCTTTACAGGAGCATCCCAAGCCACCAAAGAAATGATCTCTTATTCAATTTGTTCCTTCGGTCAGCCAAGCGATACATCGTTTAAAAATTGCTGCGCCTTGCGAACCACATTAACAACTACGACATCTTCTTAAAAATTTCTTTCAGACCCAACATGTTAATGTGTTTTGGGCTCGTTGTCTGTATTGGTACTGGGGAATTTGGCAATTT
This sequence comes from Schistocerca piceifrons, assembly GCF_021461385.2. Lineage (NCBI taxonomy): Eukaryota > Metazoa > Arthropoda > Insecta > Orthoptera > Acrididae > Schistocerca > Schistocerca piceifrons. The sequence continues at coordinate 450,541,387 of NC_060140.1, read as the reverse complement.
CGAAGGTTATTCCTCTACAACTTCTTAAAATTTCTTAGGCTATGTCTCATAAGGAACGTCTACTCGTGATCGATCGCTTTCATCAACTTCAGTGAACTTAGCTTCAGCAGTATACAAAATTGTTCAAATCCCCGTCCATCTATCCAGAATTTGAATTTCCCTGATTTTCCTAAATCGTAGCAGGCAAATGCCGGGATGGTTCCTCTGGAAAGGGCACGGCCGATTTCCTTCCCCATCCTTCAGTAATCCGAGCTTCTGCACGGTCTCTAATGACCGCGCTGTCGACTGGACACTGAACTCCAGTCTTCCTACCTTCCGTAAATGAACAATCCTGAACTTATTCATATTTGTTGATTCTTCCGTCACTTCTTGGTGAAACAGTCTTACATTAAGATTTAAAAATGAACTGTATTTTTGTTCTACTATTACTGGTCTATTTACAAACGTTTTCAAACTTATCGGGCCATCGTCAGTAAACAAGTGACTACCATCCACGGGAGACACTAGGGTCTCGCAAACCACACATGAGCGCTCTGTGTGACATTTATTGCCCAATGTTACGACCAGAGATTATGTTAGTAATGAACGCATCCTCGTGTCTGTCTTCCTTCTACACAAGATTCCTGCATAAATTCGCGCGAGTTACCGAAAAAGGCTTGATCTTCCAAGTAAACAGCTATTAATGTTTTATTACTATTGTTCGTTTGCAATGGAGGTGTTATTCGCCGTTTACCTTCATGCGTCTTCCAAAATCATTCTCTTAAGTGAAGTATATACTCTGATGCTATTTCCGTGCTGTTGACCTATCCATGTCCATGGTGGGACGACCCAGTCTGCCGTGCCTGAACTCACTGTGAAACGTCCCCTTTGGAAAATTTATGAATTATTGTGCTTATAAACCCCTTATGTTATTTGATTTTCAAACAGCTGAGCAAAACTGAACGTACTCAAACATTTCTCTCTTTACTTATTCTGATCATCACTAAACAGACACACAATATTTTTAGCACAACGCAGTCTGACTTTCAATAATCCCTACAAAGGAATGGCCCTGACTAACAATAAACTATACTTTTCATGAATCACTTACCTTACAAAAGCCTTCGTTACTCGAACTACTGCAATATAGTGAGCGCCAGTACTGACAGCTAAATAAAAGATTCTAACTGCTGAAGTCACTAACTACTGATAGGCATAGTAGCAAATGAAAGATTTTGATAGAGAACAAACAATGTATTTACCTTAATAGTGTTCAAAAGTCATAACATATATATCACTTCATAACATCCAGTCTTACAAATTTACTGTCTCTGATGGACACACGCCCAGATCATCCACTCTCCAAACTCCGCCATCTCACTCCCCACATCCACCACTGCTGGCGGCTCACCTCCAACTGCGCAACGCTACGCGCTGTTCACATCCAACTGCCCAACACTACAATAGCGAATATTACAACAATGCCAACCAGCCACAGACTGCACACAGACAGCCAGTGATTTTCATACAGAGCGCTACGTGGCGTTACCAATATAAAAACCTAAACAGCCTGCTTACAACTGTAGACGTAAGGGTAGCACTTCACGGAGGTTTTTTCCGTTAATCTGTCCAGATAAATTAATGACCCCTAGCCCACAAAAGTTCCCTGGTCATCTCAGAATTGCCGTTCGTTTCTTAAGCAGTTTGCTTCCTTGATAATGCAATAGGATCGAGTCAATGCAGAGACATGATCTACTTATAAAATAAGATTGTACTATCAAACCTCGGGGAACTATTCCAAAAGTCTGCTAAATTTAATTATAATTCCTATTAATGTACAATTTTAAACAAAATAATCACCAGTGACAACGGCGCACGAAGTATAGCTTAAACATCTACTTTCCAGGATACTCAAATGATATAAACGTCCATTACTCCAATATTTTGACCGTAAGTGTATCACTAAAACTAACATTGGACACATAAGAATAATACTGACCACAACGATAAATAATACAAGGCATATTCGAAACATAAGAGCTATTTGCATATATTTGTCGGTTGGCAGCCTAGACCAGAGTCGTACAAATATAGTAAATCTATTAATCGTATACTAAGCCACAGAAGCAGTTGTTTTGATTCAGTAACCTCTGACGCTGGGAGCACGCAAACAATAATGGCTCCGAAAATCGGTGCTTTAATTGTTTATGCTGTAATTCGATTTTTATGTGAAAAGTCATCTACAGCTGATCAGATTAATCAGGAAATTCGCCCAATTTTAGGGAGGATGTTAATGTTTTTGCAGACTGAAGGTCTTGAAATGTTAATTTTAATGGCCAGCGACTCAGACAGCAACAAAAATGGAAAATGAACCTTTGGTAGTCCATAGTCTTCCGCTGCCACAGTCAGTTGACAAACGATGTCCGGGTATAGTACGGTGTCTTTCTCTACAATAACTGCCACTGACGTTTCAGCCACGATTCCTGTGGCCTTCCTCTTGGTTTATAGTGCAGATGTACTGATGAGTAGAACAGTTGTTCTGTTCCACAGTATACCTCTACTAGTGTGCAGCACAGCAGTAGACCCGAAAGAACCACGCTGGAATTGTGACTTTTATTCTGTGCTAATTATTGTACAGCAAGCTGCGGTACCATATGCAGGAAACTTTAATATTAACAGACAACTTAGAGGCGTAGTAACTATTCAAAGTCAAGATGCCAATGGTGGGGTGGTTGATTGAAGGTAAGATTACGTTTTGTCTCGCTCATTTACATAATCGTTTGGTAACAGAGAATCAACAGTTGACAATCTGGGCCCAAGTTTTTCCTCAACACATTGTCGTCGACGTCACTGAAAATCGCGAAACTACAGTGAAACGAAATTCAAAAAGGCAGACTGCTTTTGTTTGCAGCAGTATATAGGACTGCAATATGTTTACGCATGCACTTTTGTAAATTCCAGTTACGTGACAAGTTACCAGTAATTTCTGGCTTCATCGAGCCACCACAGAATTACCGTAAACGGAATTATAATTTACAGTGTACTGTTTCTAGTAGAATGAGCTCTCTGTACCGCTGTGCGTCTACATCGTAGTGCAGTGTAAGAAGAAATACGCAGAGATGCAATAACAACAGCGAATGGTTGCAGAAACAAGCTACACGAAGCGAAATATATACGACGTCAGAGCAACGTGAGTTCGGTCCTGTACCGGCTAAGCTATGTCGCCCCGTTCAGCGGTTAACGGGGTATAATTAGGCCTGTTAAACCTCGACCAATTACATTAACACCGCAATATCAGCAGCGGGCCGTTTCGCTAGCACCCCCTAACTACCACCAGTGCACAAGGATTCCGGGTTTCCACCCGATGAATTAACCGCGCGCCGGTCGTCCGCGTCAAGTTTCTTTTCGAGACTTATGCCAGTGGTTAACGTTATTTGGTGTGTGACAATTCTCTTCGACAAACACTGTCTGAAATCTGGGGAAGTCCTGCGAAGTTAATTAATTCTGACAACTTACTAAACATCTATCACTGACTGAAATCGTGGTCAATCCTTATGAACAGTTACAATGTTATAAAATTCTGAAGCACTAGAAAATATTTGCCAGTAGCAGAGAATTACAAAGTATAATTATTAGGCTGAAATCAGATATATATATATATATATATATATATATATATGTATATATATATATATATATATATATATATATATATGCACCTCAAATTGCACAGTTTTTGTCACCTACATACTTAAAATTATTCTGTTTCCAAGAGATTTGCGTTCGGAACACATCTCTGCAGAATATATAGAAATAACTTTATATGCGATTATCTGAGTGCGTATGATCAGGTACTAAGGCAGGTCTATACAACGAACGTGTCACATTAACATAACAACAAACCATATACACTCTTCTCTTCTGAAATGTTGTTCTAAATTCGAGACTTTCGGGGACAAACAACTTAAACTGCAATCTGACACATCGTGTTATGTCAGGTACTTGATTACCACTTTTCTTTAGTTCCGTAAAGGACGAAAGGGCCGATTTATTTACACTTTAAAGTCAGTTAATACTCTAAGTCTCTCTGAAGACAAGTGAAGAGTCAGCCTTACATCTTCTTACCGACAAGTTACAAGGGTGAGAGCAAAATCTCGGACTGGAGAAAGATGGCTTGAAATTTGGCTGCGTCCTATTCAAAGGAACTATCTATATATTCACCAGAATCTCTTCAGAAGAAATACCGAAAAATTAAATGTGATTGGGCCCCGAAAGTTGACAAATAGTTTCTGTAGAGGCAAAATCCACTACTTTCACGATAACCATGTACGAAGATCGATTATATATTATGTAACAATTAATGATTAAACATTTGTAGAAAAACGCTAATCTCAAGTTACATAATTTCTGTTCCATCAACGGCAAGTAAAATCTGGAGACGAAATTTAGTATTGTTAGTGAAGTTAATAAGCCTTTCGCGGAATACCAGTGCAGAAATCCATTGGCTGACGTGACGCTTTTGAAGCAGTTTTTGCTAAACAGTCTTAGCTAAATAGTTACAAGTACCTGTTGTCTGAGTTTTTTACGTTAAGTTCGTCTTAAAACATATTGGAAGCAAATAGCCCATTACGACATCCAGTATTTGTTGTCTTAGCAGGTGGCCACTTTAAAATATACGGATAGAAAGCATATTTCTGTTGATTAGAAACGAAAAAAATCCTACGGGTATACAATGACAGAAGGAAAACACAATACCAAGAAGGAGTTGTGCCACATAAACGAAAATTGGTAGTCGTGTTTCTAAATATTAAAGATGTCATCTATTCCAATTTCGCGCCAGTTGCTTGCGAATGGCCCTAGTAGTACCACTGTGAGGATGCGAATCACGTTTGCTTTAAATACACACTGTAACGGTTGTGAGCGTTAGTTACTTTTAATATTGGACGTGGTTAGCTGATGTTACTCAAGACTGCCTTTAAGGTGGCAAAGACGCCTTCATCAACACTTAACTGGTATGAACGAGGTCGTGCAACAGGGCTGCGAGAAGCTGGATGACCGTTCTGCGATATTTCAGAAAGACTTGGCGGATGTAGAGCCACTGTACATGATTGCTGGCAGCAGTGGTCACGAGTATGTACGGTCGCAAGATGATGGGGCTTCGGGACGGTCACGTGACACTACCGAGAGGGAAGACCGTCATGTTCGGCATATGGCTGTGGCGCACCTTACTGCATTTGCATCTGCAGCATTCCAATGACCCCAAAACACCACCATTTGCGACTTCAGGGGTGTTAAGCGAGAGCTCATTGTAGGACAGGGTGGAAGTCTATTGTGTTTTCTAATACAAGCTGGTTCTGCTTCGGTGCCAACGATGGCCGTGTGTTTGTTAGGAGGCCAACTGAGGGCCTGCAACCAACCTGTCTGGATGCTAGACACACTGGACTTACACCTGGAGTTATAGTCTGCAGTGCGTTTTCATATGACGGCAGGAGCACTTTCATGGTTATCACACGCACCATGACTGCTAACTTGTACGTCAATCTGGTGATTCGACCTATTGTGCTGCCATTCATGAGAAGCGTTACAGGGGATATTTTCCAACAGGATAACGCTCGTCCACATAACACTGTTGTAACTCCGCATGCTGTACAGAGTATAGATATGTTGCCTGTCGTGCTCGATCACCAGATCTGTCTCCAATAGAGCACATATGGGACATCATCAGACAACAACTCCAATGTCATCCACAACCAGTATTAAAAATCCCTGTATTGACAAACCAATTGCAACAGGCATTGAGCTGCATCCCACAAACCGACATCCGGCACCTGTACAACACCATGCATGCACGTTTGCATGCTTTCATTCACCATTTTGGCAGTTGCAACGTTTATTAATGTACCAGAATTTGACATCTGCAGTAGCTTATATCGCTTATGTCTGTGATATTTCAATGTTAATCATTCAAATATTTTACCTAGACAAATGTTTTCCCGAAATTTAATTGTTCTACATTAATTATTCTTTGGTGATGTGATTTTTGTTTTCCGTCAGTGTACATAACCGTCAGCTTAACAGAGTGTTGGTCCACCTTTAGAAGGCAACATAGTAGCGAGTTCACTTAATGTATTCCATAATTCCTTAGTCAGTTTCTCAATACAGAGATATGTGGCATCATTTGTTTACGCACAGTCACGAATTTCACGTAAATTAGGGGCCGGTTGTTTGCGGACGTGGAGCTGACGTCCGTTAGCGCCCGACATGTGTGCCGTCGGTTTAGAACAGATGATTTCTATCGCTAAGATACTGTCACGGGCCTCAAACCACAGAAGCACGATTCTGTTTGTTATCATACTGGAAGATGTTCCGGCGGTCGAGGAAGACATGAACTATAAAGAGTTACAGGTGCTACCCAAAGACGTTCCCGTAATTCACAACTGTCATGGTGGTACCTTCGATTACTACCACAGCTCCCATTAGAGCGTAAGCGAATTGTCTCGACAGCACAAGACTGCCCCCACCGGCCTGCGTCCGTGGCGTAACGCATGTTTCGAGCAGCCGTGTGTGTGTGATCTTCACGACCCGTTTTTGTCTTGATTCTCAAATAATGTGATGTCGCGGTTTTAGGTTCATCTTGCAGAGTTGTAACTTTCCGGAATTTAGCTGTATGCAGACGTGTACCTGATGAAGAGGTAATCTGGAGGAAAACTGCACTGTTAGCCCGCTGTACATCCATACAGTATCTACGGATGGTCGCTGTGTAAGTAAGTAATACTAACGTATATGTCTTCCCTTTCCTCTACATCACGTAATTTCACGATGTTAATCTTGAGTTACCTTTGCTTTCGCGGTAATCATAAGTATCCAAACTGCACTTGCTAACCCCAGGTGCGTTAATTTATTCTAACAGGTATGTGAGGGCAAATGATGGGATTTTGTCTTAGTATTTAAATTTCATTACTCATTTCTCATATAAGTGACCGGAGGACACATTAATACTAGTAAAACTACTATGACGTGACCCACTTAGTTGTTTCTCGTTTGTCTTCCCAGTATTCAATGTTCTCAAAAAATGGGAATTTTTGGGGCTGTGTGCGACATCCTCTTGGCGAAATTCCTATTGGGAGTTACTGTATTCGTTTATATGTTGGTGGTGGGCTGTAATTGCTTATCTTTGTTCTGGTATCCTCTCCTCTCTCTGTGATCAACTATCGACTGAAATACAGCAAGTCGATAGGCCTGAGTGTGATATTTCATAGTCTTTGATGGTTGTGTATGTGATTTCGTCTGTTTTACTGGTTCATCTGGAAGTGGACCTAGGGCCAATGTGAAATGCTCAGTATTATTCGTTCTCGTAGATCTGTCAACAGTCTGGTGAAATTTGCTACCTTGGAAGCCAAATAACATATGGTAGAGACATAAAAGGCAGACAAACACAGGCAAATAGCACATTCCTGGCCAAGAGAAATCTGCTAGTGCCGAACTGCTGCCTTAATATGAGGAGGAAATCTCTGAGAATGTATGTTTGGAGCACAGCATTGTATGATAGTGAATTACGGTCTGCAGAAGAACCAGGAACGAAGTGAGTCTTTTTTGAAGAATCGGAGAAGAATTTGTCATGCTGCTCTCTTACGTTACACCCTTTTTGCTTCCTATTTGGATTATAGCCAGGTTATGGAGATGGATTTAGGAGTGATACACATTGTACAAGCCGAGTGGATTTACAGTTGTTTCCAGAAAATTACGGCCAACACTATCAGTTAGCATGGGCATTCAGTTCCTTGTTGTGACTGTCTGGCATCTTGATGCCAGCTGTGATTGTGAAATAGGCTATGTGTGTTTGTATCAATTGACAGAGACGCTAGTAAATATTCTAATGAAATGATAAGAGAAACAATTTGTAAATCCAGAGCGCCACACTTTCTCATTCTTAAGGACGGATGCGAGCTCATTTTCCTTCCTCTCAGGATATTTTCTTTTCCTTTGAGCGATATTCCTCACATGTTGCTCGTAACGTTAGTAGCACTCAAGAAGATACTTTACAATGTCACACCCTGTTTATGAACTATAAAGAAGGACAAGATCGTTTCTCTAGTAAGTGCCCTTTTTCGGTGTCCGGAAATTTTTTGCAGTCTCAAGAAGTTTCTTCTTAAATCGCACGTGCCTTATCTCTAGTAATGGTTTCAATATAATCAGTCAGGATTACTGATTAGGGTTACTTAAAAATCGCAGTTGAACTTAGCTTATCCACGATCGTTGAAATGACTACCCTCTTTAAATAGTGAAACGGAGAGTGTCAGAGTACTGTCCACATCATATTCCTAGAAAACATGTCTGAGGAGAAAAAGGTAATACATTCTATCAACTTATAGAAGTATCATATCGCTGATATTTAAGTTTGGAATTGTCTTTGGTAGGTAACATAAAACATCCTTATCAGGGGTGCCGGGTTGTTGTAATTACAATGGAGCTACCCGCAGAAGCCCATTGTGGGTTATAACTATTTTATGGCAGCGAGACTTGGTCGATATGGTAGTACCTTAACGCGGAACCGATTGATGGTGGAAAAAATTAGTTCCAATTCTAGCCACCAGGTGCAGCTGTGGCGCTGTAGAGTACCTCGTCGACGTCTGCGGATCTCTTAGGGAACAAATTTGTAAGCTGCTGTTAATGATAAAAACACTACTGTAGGCACTTCTTGCTTTACCTCTCCTGCCCATGTCCCGCTCTTAATCCACTACATATGAAAAAATTTTTGTACATCTTTGTTGCTTTCACAGCACCAGATTTGCGTTTGGTGGCCAAAATTGAAACTTTTTTTTCCAGCGTGCATCTGTTCCGAAATAACAGTTTAGAATATCTACCAAGTTTGTCTGCCATACGATCATTGCGGCCCACACTGGACCAATGAGAATAGCTGTACTTTAATTATAAAAATAGGTATACACAGCATACCGTGTAGACAATCCGAGACAATAGTTGACGCGATGGACAAGAGCACCTTAATCGAACAGGTAGGTTCGAACGTAACCGGGTGGGACGTAATAAGTGTGTCTGCGGCATCAACATCGGGTGTTGCATAATGGAGGCTGACGTAAGAATGTACACAAGCTAGGCCTTAATGACCGCCTAGAAAGGAAAGTAAAGTGAGATCTTACGTCACTCTGCCATATCCTGAGCATATACTGTATAAGGTCGCGCGCCTTCCGTAGAAACGTTCACTAGATAACGAGCTCGTACAATGCGTCCATTGGAATGAAGTGTACTGGGAAGGAATAAATGCCTAATGTGCTCAGATGTTAGTTTACGTCAGAACTTCAATAACAAAAACTATGAATCTTTAAGTCACGTAGATGGTCACGACGTTATTGATGATGCTTTTTTGTTGAAGATGTTCCAAATGTTCTGCATCAGCAGCAATACAGCGTCTGCAACGCTGCGGAACAGATCAACGCACATCTGTCACGGTTGTCATTGAAACGTATTCACAGGCAGCCACAGTCGCCTCTATAATGTCATCCGACGTACGTTGCTTTGCGTCGTTAACGGTGATCTTCAGAGCTCCGCACAGAAAGATGTCCAACGGCATTAGACCGGGAGATCTGCGTGGAAGTATAACTCTTTCGTCGGCCTATCCACCTCTCAACATAGGTTTCATCCAGGAAATGCCGCACGACACGATTGTAGTGTGACGGTGCATTATCTTGTTGAAAAACTCGTCTTCATCTTGCTACAGTTGGTGAGTAGTTGGTACACTTCGTTCCTGGAACATGGTAAGGTATTTCACACCTGTCACTATCAAGAAGAAATGGCCCTACAAGTCCTCTGACAGACATACAACACCTACAAATAACAGGAAGATTTACAGCTCGTTCTTCCGGAACATGGGGATTCTCTCTTGTCCAGTACACACAACTATGGCGATTTATGGTTCCAAAGACAACCTCAAATTCGAGGAACCTATCCGGAACGTACACATTCATCGCTTGAAGGAAGCTGGGAATGTAGAGTTTCCACTTTACTGGGTTTGAAATGCTGTGAACTCTTGATTTGCTTACACTTGTTTCTCGCGCAGCTTTCCATATGGACTTATTTGTCAATCTCTTGAAAGCTTGTACCACTACGTCCATTCCTCTTTCGTCGGCAACTGATTTCGGCCTGCCGCACCGTCCGGTCTTGAGATCACACACACTTCCTCAAATTTGTAGCGTAATTTCGTTATTGTTACACATGACCGTGGCGCAGTATCAAAACCTGCTCGCTTTTGTCTTTGCGCTTCTTTCATGTTTTTACGTTTTCATTAATGTATTAAAATCCAGTTTTTTTACTTCAAGAAAAAGTTTGCAGCCACCACATTATTTACGTGCAGTTACCGGCAAATGAAAGGAAACAGACGAGAAAAAACACTGAATAACTAGTCATGACAGGAACGTATAATCGCAAGTAGGTGAAGTTCAAACAGCGTACGCTCCTTCGTGGGACACCCTAAATGTCGGGGGTGAAATTGAAACTTCAGAAAACATCGACCACCAGGAAGGTGCCAAAAATCTATGTTCACTTGTGGTGAACTAAACTTCGTCACGAATTCTTTGTACTTGTAAGATTAGTCGACGCTGTTAGATTCCGACACTTGGAAGCAGATTATGTGTCACATATCGCGAAACTGAACGTTCACCGCCACTCAGAAACACAAAACTCGTCGCCATGGTACAATACCATTATAGGAAACGTATTATATATCGTATTGAGGAATTATGGTCCCCTCAGAACTGTAATCGATGACATCCGCTCTCTCCTCTACATTTAAAGTGAAATTCCCGTTGCACTTGTATCGTTACAACCCTTGTTTTTAATTTCACCGAAGGTTATTTTGACTTTCCTATATGTTTAGCCAGTCCTTCCGACTATCATTTCTTTGTCTTGGTGTCCCTGCGCTTCCTACTTATTTCATTCCTTAGCGTCTTGTATTTTTGTATTCCTGAATTTCCCTGAACATTTCTGTACTTTCTTCTTTCGTCGATCAACAGAAGTATTTTCTGTTGCCCATAGTTTCTTCTCAGTTACCTTCTTTGTAACTATGTTGTTCTTTCCAACTTCTGTATGGACTGAGAGTAAATCGAAGAAAAATGATAATAATGAGAAGTAACAGAAATGAGAACTGCGAGGAATTTAACAAAAGGATTGATGGTCACGAAGTAGATGAGGTTAAAGAAATCCGTTAAAATCTGCTACCTAGGCAGCAAAATAACCAATGGCGAACGTAACAAAAAGGATATGAAAGTGGACTAGAACTGGCAAATAGGGCATTCCTGCCCAAGAGAAGCCTATTAGTGTTAAAGAAAGACCTTAGTTTGAAGAAGAATTTTCTGAGAACGTTCGTTTCGAGCACAGGATAGCATGATAGAGAAACATGGACTGTGGGAAAACCGGGACGGAAGGGAATCGAAACATTTCAGATATGGTGCTACAGACGAATGTCGAAAATTAGGTTGACTGATGAGGTAAGGAATGAGGAGACCTACGCAGAATCGGAGAGGAAAGAAACATGATTGAAACACTGCCAAGGAGAAGAGACAGAATGATAGGAGGTTTGTTAAGACATCAGGGAATGAAATTGAGGACGCAGGTTGCGAGTGCTACTCCGAGATGTGGCTGGCACATGATAGGAACTCGCGGCGGGCCAAGTCAAACCAGTAAAACGACTGATAACTCAAAAAGATCTTCGATGAACACGCAAGTATGCTCCTTGAATTCCAATGGGAATCACTGGATGGAAGGAGACGTTCTATTCCCAAAACAGAATGTAAGAGGTTTAAATACCCGACATTTGTCTGCAGAACGATTCTGCAACCACCAACGTTCGGCCCACGTAATGTAGGTGAAGACAAGATAAGAGAAATTAGGTCTCCTCAATAGGAATATAGACAGTCGGTTTTCTCTCGTTCGATCTTCGAGCGGAGTAGGAAATAGAATGACTGGTACCCTCTGCCATGCACCGTATGGTCGTTTACGGTAGATGCATGTAGATGTAGATGCACTACGGACCTACACATGAAGCCACTGACATTAAATTTAGCCCCCAGCTAAGAATATAAGGGAGAAGTGCAAATTGTTCCACGAGTGGTTAAAATATCTAGCTATGAGTCTTCATAAATCTCTCTTTTAACGACAGCTCGATACTGGTAACTTTCGCTATTTGGCTATTACGTGAAAATGAACAGTTCTGCATGTGTTTGTGCATCCCGTCATCAGTACTCAGTGTTTGGCACGAAGCGATGGAAGCTATGAGGGACTACCATCACTTGTTCCAGAGCAGAGAATCCGCTATTCTTGTTTCCGGAAATTAAACGTGAATATGCAAGTGTTCCTAAATGGATATCATAAAACAATTGGCATAAATGACATCACAATAGAACTGGAAGAGTTCAAAACCGATTTCAGAAACTCCTGCTATGAAACATTTGAGCATCCGAACTCATTACCTATACGACACTTGTTTCATTGAACTCATCACGTTGAAGCAACACTCTGTAAATGCACTTGCTTATATGTATTGTTTAAGCGTAGCGGAATCATGAGGAATTTGTGCGAATTTAGTAATCAAAGTTTTATTTCTTTCTAATCAAGTGAATAACTGACAATAATATTGCAGAACAATATTCTTACAAAAATGCACTAAACTGGGGTAAATGGAAGTTACTGACTTGCGCCTGATTGGAAGAAAAGGCAATAAGATTTCCACATCAGGATAGCTATAAATTTCAAGATAAACGAGACACACATCAAATACGGCAACTTGAACGTACAAGACATAGAACAGACTTAGTTACATACGAGTTTCTCATAAGGTGGACTGCGCTACAGCCTGAGTGAAACGTATAGTTCCCGACTACAGCAAGTGGGACACTAGTCCGTCCAACACAAGAGCCAGGCGGCGACTGTATAAAATCCAAGTTCTCTCCAGTCCAACAGCCTGATCCCCAAGCTCGGCTTGAAGGAAAAATCATGGATGCTGCTGCTAGTCTGACGAATGGTTATGTGCCTTCACGCCAGAACAGGGAAGAGAATGCAACCGTAAAGTCCCAATAAGCCGTGTACATTTCAGCTTATGGATTCCAGCCGTTTCTTCCCCTTGGTTAGCAATGTCCATATCAAGTCTGCTGGTGGGGGTGGGCAGGTGTGCTACTTTACTTGGACATTCTGTAATTTTTGGAGGGAAAGCAACAAACTTTCTCAAGCAGGGTTAGCGGTGGTAGATGGCACTGGTGGTAGATGGCACCTTACAAGCTTCCAACTTTCAATTGTGATCAAAACTTTAATGAAAATGGCAAAGCTAATGTTAATCAGAACACTGGGAGTAGTTTTGGTCTAAATAACAATAGATCTATTAATTCTTAACATCACAAGACAAAAAAAAAATAGCTAAGGAAACGTCACACAAAAATTTTTATTTGATAAACGCTTTCATTAATATGCAGTCTATGGTGAACAAAGTGTTCACTGGGGGACGCCGCACGACACTAACCAGGACTAATCGGTTTACCTGACTTCATACATGAGAATCCGTGGTATGGCCCAATAACTATGCTACTATCAAGCATCTATAATCTTAAAATTATAAATAGCCGACCAGTTGCAATGGATAAAGAAATATAAAATAGCTCATGGATCTTGCAGAGCTATTTTACATTTAGTTGACAAACCCTAATTCTAGGGCTAGATTTTATTTTTGACACATGGATCTATGCCGACAATGTAAAAACGGCGATGGTACATTAGTCCTTACTAATGTAAAATTGCTACCTTCTGAAGAAGACAAATTTATATCTGTCGAAACCTAGGTAAAGAATTTCTTTATCCATTGCAACTGGTCGGCTGCTTATAATTTTATAACGTGAAACCGTTGCTGTTGTGCAGCTATGTTTAAAATACATCTATAGTCTACTATGCCATAAACAAAAATATGGTTCCAAAGAACAAGGGACTGTGAAGCATATATTGGAGCCCTACGCCATAGCAGCGAATACTTTTACCCTCCTGCTGATCAGGGCGGCACACCACGATGCGCTCGGTGGCTAGAGTCAAGAACGGCAGCCATCTGTTATTAATGCTGTGCGCCCGAATAAAGTACTCGGTCTCGCGCTCAGCTAATTCGGAATGCAGGAACTTCCCTATGAGCCTCTGAAACCCCGGTGGATTCCAGTGTGCAGGCGGACCAGTTTGCTGGTCTGCCAAACCAGTTTGACTCTGTGTCATGACTATGTAAGATGGAATGTGTCAGGTGTTTAGACGGCCGACTCAAACCAAATAAGTACACCCACGTATCACTCGTTGTGTGCGTGATGCTAGAAGGAGTACCTCTGACGGTTCAGATGGTGACTGGCACAGGCTATAAGTGACACACTAGCGAAGGATACAAGTCTCACCGTTTAGGTAAACACCTGCAGCTCTTCACGTGAAACACCAGTACTAGAGTGTCCTCTTCTCTTTCTCTCGGCTTTCCCTGCCAGCACGATACCATAGCGCATATACATCTTAGACAACTCCCAATTTTGCACAAGCCAGTCACGAGCTGGAGTGCAGCATTCGAAGTTGGGAGACCGCCATTTGCTCCGCATCTGACCAACCATCCACTTTAAAAATTAATTGATAGAAAGGGAAAAAGGATTCAGCTTCATGGCCTCTTTCCCACGCGTTTAAGCTGTGTCTTTTGCTTACCTGGATGGAACCACAGCCCTCCATAAAAAGATCGTTATCTCCCCTGTTGCGTCCACTTCGAACTTTCCAAAGAACGGACATAATCTTGCTAAAAGCCTCGTGCCTTAACAAATACGAGTAGTTTTGTAGCAGAGTCTGGACATCTGGGCGCCACTGACCTGATCCCACGAAAATTCGCAGGAACGAACACCCAGTCATCTCATCAGCTTCCTGCCCAAAAATGGCCCATTCTCTGCTTTATTGCCAGTCATCAATGTTCTGCCCATAGCAGTGGTGATACCTCGGCGCTAGTCAGCCTACCTTGATGCGGCTGCCGGCGGACCAGCGTGACCAAATGTGTCTGCACAATGAGGCCGAGGGACTGGACAGTCTGCAAACGTGTTCACCCAAGTTCCGCCGATAAAAACGCTCTCCTCGGCCCTCAGCCGCCATACGCTTTTACGGCAGTCGTTTAAATGGGCACCCTCTTCCTTTGAATGCAAAAATGGCTCTGAGCACTATGGGACTCAACATCTTAGGTCATAAGTCCCCTAGAACTTAGAACTACTTAAACCTAACTATCCTAAGGACATCACACACACCCATGCCCGACGCAGGACTCGAACCTGCGACCGTAGCAGTCCCGCGGTTCCGGATTGCAGCGCCAGAACCGCACGGCCACCGCGGCCGGCCCTTTGAATGCAGGTAAAGCTTACTGCTATTCCTTCACTAGGGCACACAAGAAAGAGCGCTAACTGCTGTCAACCATTTCATCATATGAATGAAGTCGGATCATACCCAGGTATAACAACCAAATAATAAAGATCAACTTCCCTCTGAACATTGCACAGTATAACGCTGTATCTGAAGTGAGAGTGCCCTGCAATCTCTCAACCTTTTGAGGTGCAGGCAGAAAGGTAAATTTCTTGCTCACATATGCACTGTACCTGTGGCAAGTGGGTTAGTGCGAGGAACTGATCACAAAAACAGTGCAGGAAAATGACCTTTCCTGCACCCAGGCGACTGCCGTTCGCTGCTTTTCTGCAGACCCAGTGGCGAACTGCGAAACACCCAGCCTCTCACCTTTCCTGTGACAAATCGAAGAACTTTCTATTCCCAGTAGAAGTACCAAGCCTACACCATAAGTTATTGCGTAATCGTAACAAAGCTTAAACTAATTCATGAAGAGATTAATGATAGTCATATTACATACACTGCATCAGGCGGTAGTAAACGTGCATAAGCACAAGCCACCAGAGAATTGTGGTCATGCACATGAACTGTACCGTTTTTTCGCGCACTGATGGCCGCGCAGTTCAGCGCCCCGCAAACCAAACATCATGTACCGCGATATACCGACATAACGTCATAACAGCCAACCGCGGCAGTAAATAACAATTATAGTTGGAAGCGGATAATGTCATCAGAGTCAAAAATTTTATACCACTGCGGTAAGTGCCTTCACGAAAGTTAAGCTACCTGTTAACCTTCTGTTCGAGAGGTATGAGCTGTATAGGCTATGTATGAAGCAGCGTAGAGCTCACTCAATACGTGAGATATGCCTTGACAATTAACTCTGGATGCTTTCTAGGAAGTACCATCTAGAGTTAACTGTCAAGTAATATCTCATGTATCGAGTGAGATCCAACCTACGCAGTTTTTGGTACACAGTGGAGTCGACGCTGTGTGGGTGTGGTGCTGAACAGACTGCTGACACCATGTTCTTGCAATGCAGTTTCGTAAATGCAACAACGGCCTCCGATCGCAAATATTTGTTTATTCAACTATGGGTTTCAATCACTGTGATCGTCTTCAGACTGGTCTGTCTTCATGAAGTTAACAGATTAAGCATGAACACAGATCAAACTGATGACGAGCATGGTGAGTGAAACTGGTAACTGACTAAACAAATATTTCCGAGCAGAGGCAGTTGTGTTATTTATAAGTCTTATAACACTGGTTGGTTGTCAAATTCATAGTGATATGTTATTCTTCATCATGGTGTAATGACGTTTGTGCCCACTATATCCACTGCCAAAGATACCGCCTAAGCTTCAGCCAACCCATTCGCTGTGACCAAATATTGGTTTGGGAAAATTGAGTACACATGTCATAGCTATGTCTTTTTCAATTGAGGGGTCTGAAGCAAAAGGTTAAGAGTAGCATTTCCCACAAAACTGAGATAAGTATATATAGAACAAGGTAATGTATGTAGAGTCGTTGTGATAAAAGGATACAAGTGAAATCTCACTGTGTGCTGCAGCATAGTGAACGAAAAGGAAGCTAGTTTCAAGACGACACTAAATATTTACATTCATGAGGGCTTATACTGATCTTTTATGTTTTATATTATCTAAATAGGTTTTTTATGGTGTATGAGAAGAGGGAAGCGACCCAGGTTTTGTGAAATATTTTCAAGAATGGGATAATGCCTTAAATAGTAGTCCTTCTTATTTTGTTTCTGTATGGCAAACCAAAGAGGTATGGTAATAATGAAAAATTCCATACATGTTTCTTTTTAACTTTAAATAGCAATTTTATGATAACTGAAATAACAACCAATAAGAAAATATTATATAGAAAACGTAAATCCACTCTTCTGAATTCACAGTACTCTGGAAACAAATGGATACAATTATATAAGAAGTTCTATGAATTGTGATATAAAATTGATGATTTATATTAACCCGTTATTTTCTTTTTCGCATGTTATTCTAACATCTGAAAAAGAAAATTCTACAAACTATTTTTATGTCTAATGGGCATCAAAAATATTTGAAATTCCATTTTACAATCTCAAGAGAATTCTGAAAGCTCGTCAACCTTAACTTCGTTTTCTCATAACTGAACTTATATGCCTTTGTTTCTGACAACCTCAGTTATAATTACACATTTACATAACTTGTCGTATATTTATGTTTTAAATAAGTTACTGTATAGCTCTTTGTTATATGAATGCTTCTGACTCGAGAAATAAATAATGAAGTACTTCCTAGCATACGTTTGTCGAATCCTCGGCGTCGTATGAAAGATCGAACAGTAGTTTTTCCAGGTAATGGTAACACATGTGTACGATAAGAGGCTCTTCTGGATGCGCCAGTCCATTAGGCAGCAGTAGCAAGGGCAGAAAGTGCCAGGTGAACCCACCGCTTCCGCCAGCTGCGTAGTGTTTACTACGAGAGTAAACAGACGCCGGGTGAGCGCTCCAGACTGCTTGGAGACTTGTCACGTTAGTCGGGGTCCTTGCGCCTCCTTGGTCATTAACGATCCATTGATCTCGTCTACCGCTGAATTTGCTGTGTAGGGTGTTGTTGGCGGTATCCATCTGTCGGATGAACATCTCAGACTGCGAAGGTTAACTGTTATTACTTGTCAACACGGCTGTATAAGCGTTGCTTTAACCATTCCAATCATCAGTCATTCTGCCACCCGATAGGAAAGGCGTTTAATACGCCCGCAGTGTGTCAGGTGAAGCCAAAAGCTTGCAATTATTGCTAGGATCCAGTTGTGTATAACAATATGGAGCTCACTAAACGTCTCTCACGCTCGCAAATGAATATGCCACTAACTCACATAAAACAGCACCGATGCCCTATTTATAAAAACACAGCTAACTCCGAATGTCTTTGGTGTCTGGACAACTCACTGTGTTTCATCGTAATAGAATTCTGCAGCTTCCACAACAGATCCTGTGGCATTATATCTCATGTGTCAGTGAGTCGTTATGTCCTGGACGGTAAGAACACCGTTATTCGGCTGAAGACACAATGCTCTGAACGTCTTAGACTGAAGACTTAAATACTGTCTTCTAAGAGTAGTCAGGAGCGTTATCTCTAACGTTTCGGCAGATATTTAAATTTTAATTTTTCCATTGTATAGATGGACTCAGCCCAAACAAGTACTTTCCATCAGCTCTTTCATGTAGTGCTGAGATTCTATATAAAATTTGGATTTCTTTCTCGTTGCAAACAAAATATTATTAAAACACCTTCTGAGTTGGTGAGAGACACGGTTTTTAGGAGGTGAAACGTTCTGGATCATTACAGTCAAAGAGATACATCTGAACACTTTTTTTCACTCTCAGCAGCCAGACATAAACACAGCATTATCGGACAGCCAGTTTTCATAACTTAAAAGTAATTTAATTTAATTATTTATAAAATGCTGAAACATTTGAATTTGTAGACTGCTTGAGGAACTACGAAAGCTCACTGCATTTGGGTACACAAAAGTGTCATCACATATCCAAGCTTCCCGACTGTTGTAGTATCGTCTCTCTCTGGTCTTAACATAAATGAGTTGCATTTGTGAATAAGACCCAAAGTTTGGAGCAGCTATCGTTACTACCAGTTTCAATTATTATTAGTCCCGTGAAAGGTTGACATATATATAGATGTACAGGAAATTTATTTGCGGATAGTTTCAGAATGAGTAGAAATTTCATGTTACGAGAGCGAAGCAGTCGCGTATGGTATTTGTGGAACATTCGACTTACGGCAGTGACAGTAGTATTTCTGAACTAGTGTATCTTCGGCTGAGTTGAAGAGCGGAGAGTAGTCCACTGGTGGACATGGAGTAAGCTGGTGGAACTTTTAACGCAGTGCTTATTGGAGGAGGATTTTGCTGAAGAAAATTGTAAGGAATTATTAACCTGATGGAAGGACATACAGACGCACCATTTATGAAACGGAGAGAATGGATTTGCATTATTGATGTTTTTAAGATAATAATTTTTGCTGGCACGTAATGTTAGTAAGTCTTGCAACAGTACAGTCCATCTCGCCACCTCAGTTTTGGTCATTTCGGTTTAATTCAGTGCAATTCTAAATAATTGTAAAAGATTGCCTTGTAAGGCTTTTGCAAAGAAAGTGAAGATTTTGGTTTCCCGTGAGTTTTATTTTCTTGCGAAATAAGATTTTAAAATACAGCATTCCCATTGCAATGAACGGATTAGTCTTTTCATTTCAAGTAAGAAATTTTTTCTGTTTAGTATGATAAGTCATCCCAATCTTTCTCCCAGTAGCTTAGTTTTACTTTAGGATATTTTAGCTGGTGCGATTTGTTCACGCTATGCTGTTGCTGTTGATTATGCTGTAATTTTCAGGCGAGATTCTTTCCATATTTCGTTGGTTCCTTCGTTTCTCATTTCATGTTTCCATTGCGCAGATTCTAAGCATTTTCTTTGTAATTCAGATTTTTAATGGACCAGTCAATAGTGCGTGTTTCATAGCAATGCTACGTAATTACAGTGTTAAAATTTTTTTGGATTTGATTTTGGTAGTGATTTTGGATAACAGTTTCGATTTAATTTGGTGCACAGTGAACGCCAGTTAGTTTTGCCTTCATGCAAAACACGCTGTCCGCAATAGCAATTTCACTTCAAACTTGTTATGACAGAAGACAGTGCATTCTGTTTCGAATAAAAAGCAAGCAAACTTTTAATGGTCATGAATGAACGAATGATTGAGTCAGGAGTTAAATAATTTTCACCGAACGCATTAATTCTTTGGCGGACAGGTTATGCTTGTACACAAACACGCCCGTAATGCAGTTCAATTATATTCTATACCATAAACATTTCCTTCTGGTATCATGTAACATCGATATCTTTGCTTTAAATATTTACAGCTCCTTTTGAAAATTCCCCAGGTTAACCTAAAATGTGCTTACGCAACGTAGTCGATCACCACCTTCATTCTTCATCATTTATGTGGCTGCATTCCTAGTGCACGCACCGTAATCTAGGCCTATGGCTCACGTCGTAGTACTGGCCACCCCGCCTTCGTCGCGGAGTCCACACACTGCCTTCTGTGTGCACAGAAGGACGCTCTCTGTCGGTAACCATAGTTATTTTCAGAGCTTCACTTCTCACTCATTACCTGTATCTTTTTCACTCTGTGACTGTTCCCCTCTCTTACTATATCCAGCAATTATATCATTTTACGCATAGCATAGTTCATGTCTTTGATAACAGCCAAATGACAGCTCGATCATGACTTGACGTAATCGATTATGTGGCTCGGATCACCACTCACGGGTTACTTTAAATACGTTAAATGTATTCGCAATTACGAGTGTGTACAACCTTCAGCTGTATAATACGAAGGCTATTCGGAAAGGTAGTTCCGATCGGTCGCGAAATGGAAACCACAGTGAAAATCAGAAACGTTTTATTTTCAAGAGTGAGCTATACCTTCCAGTCACTTCTCTACATAGTCACAGCACCGACTTCGACATCTGTCGTACCGTTGTACCAACTTTCCAATACCTTTGTCAGAGAAGGCAGCCGCCTGTGCTGTCCGCCGATTCTCTACGCTGCTCTACAGCTCGTTGTCTGCGCCAAAACGTTAGTTTCATAGCCAGCAGTTCATGTGCGCAGAGATGCAACTCAGCGGGAGCCAGTTACGGGATGTATTGCGGGTGATCAAACACTTCCCATCAAAACACTGCAGGAGCATCTTCATTACCTCTGCATTCCTGGGTTCGATTCCCGGTCGGGTTGGGGATTTACTCTGCCAGGGGACTGGGTGTTTGTGTTCTCCTCATCATTTCATCATCGTCATCATTTGCGTGAGTGACTGTATCGGATTGTGGAAAGAAAATGGACTGTATAAAAATTGGGACTTTGTATGGGCGTAGATTACCGCTTAGTTGAGCGCCCCGCAAACCAAACATCATCATTGCCGCTGCAAAATGCGGCCGAGAATTGCGTCGATAAAGAAACCGTAGGACAGTTATGTTATGTGGGGTACATGGCATCAGGCGAAATCTTTCACAAGGCCCTCATACTTGGCGGGAGACACTATTTTTTAGGCATCTTTACGTGCTCATCTTGCATTCACAACTGAAAATAGCGATGTGGCGCAATTGACAGGGATACTAGCGACAGTGTCCAGCTCATACGTGCAGAGCTTCATCGGTTCTTCACAGTGGTTTCCATTTACTGACCGATCGGTACTTAATTTCCAAATAGCCCTCGTAAAATGAGTGCAATAGAGATTTGTATTTATCTGCTGACACCGGGCAAGCGACTTTCAAGTAAAATGTTTCTCTTGTAGGTGACTATACATAATGGATGTACTCTTATAAGTTGTAGAAACATAGTTGACGACATGTGTAAGTTTGGGTCTCGCCGTGAGTCGTGCTCGGATAGCCAAATGGCGAGGTGACCGCTCGCGATAAGCGGGAAATCCGGGTTCGAGTCCCGCTCTGCCATAAATTTTCATTCACGTCATTCTATTATACAGCTGATGGTTGTACATATTCGCAACTGCGAATACGTTTAATGTATTTCATAATGGGTGTAGTCACCACAGTGCCTGTTCCTGCGGACATGCATGCAAGTCCAAAGGAATGTTGCAGCGTAATTCCGAATAAAACAGGCAGTGCAATACCGTACTCATGGATTAGGTCTTAAGCCTGTTCCGACTGTACGGTTGCTGCCTACAGCCGGCCGGTGTGGCCGAGCGGTTCTAGGTGCTTCAGTCTGGAACCGCGCGACCGCTACGGTCGCAGGTTCGAATCCAGCCTAGGGGATGGATGTGTGCAATGTCCTTAGGTTAGTTAGGTTTAAGTATTTCTAAGTTCTAGGGGACTGATGATCTCATAGGCTATGTTAAGTCCCATAGTGCTCAGAGCCATTTGGACCATTTTTGCTGCCTATAAGGCAGTACGAGGAAAGATGTTCATGGGACATCTGATTACCATGTCGCCAATCCCTACAGCCAGTAGCTGAATCCTGATGATTCAACTGCATCTTTTTTTCCAAGCAGCTATTCGTTTGGTGTCGCTATTCTGGGTGGACTCCGTCCCAAACCTCAGAGAGCATCTGTTGTGATACTGGGAACCTGACCCGAGCTCTTCCACCACCTACTTTCAATCTGTTTCTTCGTTGTTTTATCGTCAGTGATTCTGTGCTGTCGTTCCATCACGTCTAGGCAACGTCCGTCGATGAAATCATGACTCAGTTTTTTAATGGTACAGAAGAGTTGTCAGCACCCTGAGCAGACGCGCTGCGCTACCACAGCCGCACAGCTTGGCTACGGAGGCTGTCCACAAAACGTTTAATTTATGTAACAATTAGAAAGAGCGGTTTCAAAATAGTCTAGTGCGATATTCAATTAGTTACAAATCTTTTAGCACTCTTATCTCTGTAGGAAATTTGTTAAAATATCAGAAAGTTTCAAATCTGACTCTCCATAGATATCAACGTGTCAGATTGCTGGAAATGTTAGTGGTAGAGGATGGCCAGACGTCGTTCCCTTCACCACTCCTTCCACCGCCCTCGGTCCGCTTACCCTATCCTCATTCGGGATGGAATTCTGTGTATCCTGTCTGCGTCTAGAGCTATCCAAGTGACTGTAAATAACGATCGAGAGATTAATCAGCTCGTTGCTAGTCATTGCATGTATTATGTATTTTATGCTATGTGGCACTATTTATTGTACATCAACGAAGAGCATCTCAAATGACGTAGGCTTGCTTACGATTTAAACCCGTAAAAACTTCTGAATCAGATAGATTTGTACGTTTAATCAGATAATGAGAATTTAACAAATTTTTGTGCTGATGACGACTGGAATTAATTTTGGTGAAAAGTTAAACGAATAATCTTTGAAACCTCAAAGCTGATGAGGAAATTCTTTATCCTAGGGTTGAGAGAAAATTGCTTTTCAAGAATTGTACTAGTGAGTTCAGTTGTAGTTAAATTTTGTGAAAGCGATCTTTGTTTGGGAGTGTGTGTTTCAGTATGACTATATAACTCGTTGCGCTAATCACTTTTCTTTTACAACACTGCCCCCGACTTCTTTTCCCCCTCTTACGTGACCTGGTCCACCTAAAAAGTGACCGTAATCCCCCATTGCTGTATGTGTTTCGGCAGCCTGCGAAGTGTTATCCCGTCGGAAAGCCTTTGATGTGTACGATATTTCGGTGAGCGGCTGCTGGCAGTGACGCTTGTGGTGAATAGGCAGTGAGCGAGCGAGCAAGAGAGAGAGATAGAGAGAGGGGGAGGGAGATCACGGTTCAGCAGAGTCGGGTCGTTCAACCGTGGCGCCACTGCCAGCATAATAACAGCTCGCGGCGGCCTTAACACAGTTTCTAGCGTTCGTCATGCGACCCCCACCTCATCCCAGTCTCTCGTACACAACATCCAACTTCGTTACGGTGCATTTTCAGCTTTCGACAGACGTTTCAAACTCACATGCCGCTAGGCGCAAAACGATATATAAAGGAACGGGGAACAACAATATCGTAAATCAGTACTTACCAACTGTAGTTCAGTCACAAACCTAATAGGTGAGCTCCTTCTGAACTTAACAGTATTTAGAGCCATTCGTCACCGTCCACGATCTTCCCTAACCAACTCTGTACACTTATTAAACTGTATTTATTTCACAATATGTTTCGTATGTTTTAAACTGTGCCAGCAACTACATACCCGACACGTCATCGGGTAAGGTTTTGAAAGACTTACTTCCATTCTTGCTACCGAGGAAAACGGCGCAGTGGTTAGCACACTCGACTCTCATTCGGGAGGACAATGCTTCAAATCGCTTCCTTTGAAAAGACTTGGCCGATTTCCTTCCCCATCCTTCCCTATCCGAGATTTTGATCTGTCTCTAATGACCTAGTTGTCGACGAGAAGTTAAACACTAATAGCCTCCTTTTTCTCCTCCTATCTTGCTTCGGAATTTGCATATTTACTGCTTAAACTATCCACTTTAAGAAACGCTTCCATCTGTGGCAACAAATTACATCTACACCTACGTCTCAATTCGCAAGGCCCCTTACGTCGTGTAGCGGAGAATACTTTCCGTACCACTAGTCGAGGATGGTATGGGGGAAGGACTGGCGCAGGGCATCAGTGAACCTGGAAGTGTTTGTACTGTGCATGCATAGGAAGAAAATGAAATCACAAATTACAGGACAAAAAGCAGCTGCAGCGTTCAACAATCATAAAATAAAGCGTTATACTGACTAAGATAGAAATGTATTGAAACGTCTCAATGCGAGCCTTTCTATTAGTTCTACTGAGCTGCCTCCATTCTTTCTATACTTATTAACACCTCTGTTGGTCGGTACATCTGCACTCTCGGTTCTAGAGAGAGGGGATAGGCAGGGGAGTGTTTCGTGGGGCAGCCAAATGTTGTCATTTCTCAATTTTACATTTACACATCTATAGGCATTTCTTTGAGTAATATTCTGTACTTATTCGACTGTCCATTCCATTAAACACATCATGTAATTTATCTTAGCTTTCACTCAGGACAGCAATTTCATCAGTGCATCGCATCATTGATATTCTTTCACTTTAAATTTTAATTCCACACCTGAATCTTTCTTTTATTTCAATCTTTCTTGCTTCGATGTACAGACTGAATAATAGGAATGAAAGATCACATCCCTGTTTTACAACTTTCTTAATGCGAGCACTTACGTTCTTGGCCTTCCACTATTATTATTCACTCTGGTCTCTAGTACAAACTGCATATTACCCGACTCTCCATGTAGCTTACTCCTACTTTTCTCAGAATTTCGAACATCTTACACCATTTTACATTGTCGAACGCCTTTTCCGGGTGGACAAATCCTATGAGCTTGTCTTGATTTCTCTTTAGGCTTGCTTCCATTATCATCCGCGACGTCAGAACTGCCTCTCTCGTGCCTTTACCTTTTCTAAAGCCAAACTGATTGTCGTGTAACACATCCTCAATTTCCTTTTCAATTTTTCTGTATGTTGTTCCTGTCAGTAACTCGGACACATGAACTGTTAAACTGATTCTGCGACAGTTCTCACACTTGCCAGGTCTTTCAGTCTACGGAATTGGGTGGATGATACTTTTCTGGAAGTCAGATGGTACATCGCCACACTCATTCATTCAATGCACCAACGTGAATAGTCGTTTTGGTGCCACTTCATCCATCACCTGCCCACTCCATTATTTTAGAAATTATGATGGACTATTATCCACCCCTCCTGCCTTATTTGATTTTAAGTCCTCCAATGCTCTTATAAATTCTGATTCTAATATTGGATCCCTACCTCTTCTAAATCGACTCCTGTTACTTCTTCTATCACATCAGGGAAATCTTTCCAGTCATAAGGCCTTCAAAGTACTCTTTCCACCTATCCGCTCTCACCTCAGCATTAAAGAGTGGAATTCCCGTTGCACGCTTAACGTTACCATGGTTGTTTTTCATTTCACCGAAGGTTGTTTTGACTTCCCTGTGTGCTGAGTCAGACCTTCGAGCTATCATATCTTTTTCGATTTATTCGCGCATTTTCATACGTCTCCTATTTATTTTATTCCTCACCGACTTGTATTTCTGTATTCCTGAATTTCTCTGAACATTTCTGTACTTTCTTCTTTCATCCCTCAACAGAAGTATTTTTTTCAGTTACCAGTGGATTCTTCGCAGGTACCTTCTTTTTACTTATGTTTTTCTTTTCAAGTTTCGGGTTTGCCCATTTTATAGATATCCATTTCCCATGAATATTACTGCCTACTGAGCTATTTCTTACTGCTACATCTATAGCCTTCGAGAACTTCAAGCGTATCTCGTCATTCCATAGTACTTCTGTGTCCAGCTTCTTTGTGTATTGATTCTTCCTGATTAATCTCTTAAGCTTCGAGCTACTCTTCATCACTACAGCAGCACAACAAGCGAGACGCAAAGAAGGCGTGCGTGCCTCACGACAACCAAAGGTTGGCTTCCCTAGACCATATATACTAAGAGTATATATGAACCTCTGTTTCCTTTTCCCCTTTTTTTATTACATTTTGCTGATATAATTTCTGTGTTTCTATTTGTCATTCCTTGTGTCAACCACTAGAGAGGGTATGTGAAATCTGTTTGTGGTACTTCCATTTACTTCGGTTCTTTGGCAGGTATTCTTTCAGTGATAGAGGCAGTTTAGCCTACTTTTGCGCAGAGGTTAAGTATTTTCCACTGGGCCACAGAGGCTTTCGGGGATACTGGTCAGCAGCTATCGTAGGGTTCAAATGGTTCAAATGGCTCTGAGCACTATGGCACTTAATATCTGAGGTCATCAGTCCCCTAGAACTTAGAACTACTTAAACCTAACTAACCTAAGGACATCACACACATCCATGCACGAGGCAGGATTCGAACCTGCAGCCGTAGCGGTCGCGCGGTTCCAGACTGAAGCGCCTAGAACCGATCGGCCACTAATGTAGGGGTGGGCACAGGTAGCCGAAAAGTGTTGTCTTTTACCATTTCCGCTACTCCCTGTGGACCCTTGTCTGGTAACGTGGAACATTACTGTTCACTAGGTTGTCAGAAGGCGAGGCTGTCTGTTCTGGCTATTTTTTGTTATGTACGTTTCGGTAGTTGAAATGAGTAAGGTTTTGGTTAATGTTCAGAAGCCATACGTTTCTTTGAAGAATAGGCATGATAAATCATACTGGAGTGCCTACTCGATTTCGGGGTGCGACGTTGCTTATAAGTATTGCTGTTATTTAACGTGACTCTTTATCCTACAGCTATTTAGTTCTTTTATGTGAGAATGCGTTGTGCCTGTGTTATCCTTTTGTCGTGTTAGAGCTTGTTCGATGTTTAAATTTTAAAATCATTTCGAGAGTTTCGGATTTTCTGTAGATTGTCGATTGGTAGTAGACTACGTGCTTCTCACGAAGTGAATCAGAGCCTTCCGCCCTGTAAATTTCATATTCCATTTCTGTGATTTCTTTTCATAAGTTTACTAAGTTTATTTGAATAACTTCCACGAGTTTTTATTTCAATAACTTTCATGAGTTCTTTGTGTTGGCTAGCGAAACTAAACCAAATGCCTTTCCACCATGTGGAGAGCTTTATTAAACATTCAAGTGTGTTGTTCAATTGGAATTTCTAATCGTACGAGTATCTGCTTTTATCCTGTATATTTCCGCACTTTATTATACTTCAGAGACGGAGAATTTCTGCGCGAGCTACCGACCACGTGGTTGATCAGTGGAGCAAAAGGTTTCTTGGGGCATCCTGTTTCTGTCTGGCGCATAAATTGTCCTAACGTTCTTTTCATTCTGTTTGTATCTTGTGGGATGAATGTGCGTCTGCATGTAGATGAGACGAATACTTCCTTATACGAAACAGGGGCTTTTCCATTCACCGGCCGCGGTGGTCTAGCGGTTCAGGCGCTCAGTCCGGAACCGCGGGACTGCTACGGTCGCAGGTTCGAATCCTGCCTCGGGCATGGATGTGTGTGATGTCCTTAGGTTAGTTAGGTTTAAGTAGTTCTAAGTTCTGGGGGACTGATGACCACAGATGTTAAGTCCCATAGTGCTCAGAGCCATTTGAACCATTTTTGAACTTTTCCATTCATATTGGTATGGTCAATATGTTATGCAATTAATATCAAGAATTAATGTTCTTAGTTGATGTTGTTACTTGATGTGATGCATGGATAAATGATTTTTAAATTATGTCTTTTATTGTTATTGTGCAACCCGTCCAATTTTTAGTCTGGTTTTCTTAGAGCCATCTGATTTGACTATTTGTTATCTTCATATTTTATTTGGCCTTAATACGAAAGATTTATACTGAATTGGATCAAGTGATACTCAGAGAGATAACATCCCAGTGATTATTTAATTACTAATCAATTCAACATCTTAACTGATTGAGACTTACTCCATATAAACGAGAACCAGCCTCCGCTTTCAGCCTAACAATTCTGGTAGGGTCTAAAGGCGCAGTACGAGTAGGTATGATTCAGTATAGCGGCAACTGAAAATCGGTGAAACCCCAAAGCATGTCTTAACATGAATAAAGTTGTATCAGGTTAAGTTTACAGGGAGGAATGCTGACGCCCGTTTTCAAATCACTCCTTTAGGTAGCTAACATTCAACTTACAAGCGAACATGTGAGGGCGCGTTAACTCTGAATCCACGAAAAACACCCTTTGACGTGATGTTAGAAAGACAGACGGCGCTGTTCAGTTGATCGCACGCTTCTGTCGTGACCAAACAAGTTTTCTGTGTCTTCTTGTTATTTTATTTTGTTGGACGTTGCAAATAATCGAAAATATAGATATGAAAAACTTTATTGTTATGAAATACACTTTCGTTCATATCACGTAATCTGCTTGTTAAAATCTACATTCGTAAACAAAATAGTTGGCACATTTAGCTCGAAGTTAATCCGATGATGAAGTGGCACACCCTTTGTGGCTAGCATTTATATATATTGTCTTCCAAGATGTTTTCGTATTTAAATCCATCTTTCACTCCAATTTATTTACTGTGCAAGGTATGGGGATATAATGTGTATCAAACATCCTTACTTCTTTACTGCTATCCAACTTTGGCTCTGATAACTGCGCAAATAATACTCCCAGTACCGTTTGCATCAATTTTGAATAATGATATCTGTTAATAAAACTCTTATTCTCAATAAGTGGTACTACCTACGGAAGTGATAATAAAATCAATTACGTTTTGTAATCAAATTACAAATTTACTATTTAAAAACAACCTAACACATTACAACACCAATCGAATTAACTTCTTAAACTAATTACCCTATCACTGACACAATGGAAACTCTATTCCCCATCGCGCCCCTTTCCCTAACTTACGCAGTTGATACTGGTCACGCAAGTCGTTGTTCCACTGAAGCTCCACCTAGACGGACACTGTATCAGAGAGTTCAAGGATAGAGCTAGTGCAACACGAACTCATTCAAAGTTTCAGTGCCCTACTTTGCCAGCTGTTTGCGCTAATTTAACCGTAATTCAGTGCGAATATTACGACGGTCGTCCCAGGCACCGACGTGATGTCGTCTTTCCCCTGTGAAGGCTCGAATTTATCTAAAAACGTGGACTCCGTCCGAATACTTCTGACCGTAAGTTGCTAAATTGCTGAGTCACGAGTACATACATAATCTACTTGCACAAATGCCAGGAGTGGTTGGTAGACTCAAGAACGCGGCAGCAAATGAACACTTAATGTTGCATTCGAACGCCACAAGTGAGAACAAATCTGTTTTCTCTTCTCAGAGCTTCAGAGATTCTGCGCTTGTGGAGATGTATGCATTAGCTCCGAAAAATTGGAGAGGGATCACTGGTCACAATGTCTAACTACGTCTACGCCTCCACTCGCAGACCAGACCTACCGTGTCTTCCCGGCACCATACCAGACACCAGAGTCCAACCCTTGTTGCCGCCAAACTTTGCAATTCCTCTCACGTGTATCCATAAGTGTTTTCGGTCAATCAGGACTCGGAAATTTCGCGCGGCTCTCCCACCTTTCATGAGCGCGTCGTATTTGTGTCCCATTCCGCCTGTTGTATAGTCGCAACGGGGAGAAGCAGTCTCTCTGTCTCGCATGCACGCTCTTCTCTCTCCTTCCCCCTGTGTGGTCTCAGGCTCGCCAGGTGCCCCCTGCGGCCATTGGTGCCACTCTGCCACCAAAGCAGCCTCCGTGTGAAGCTCCGGCCCGCCGCCGGGCACCTCGCTTGTTCTGCAGCTTAAAACTGCTCTTTCTTGTGTCCGTCAAAACCACATTCCCAGTGATAATTTGCTAAGTTCTCTAAATCTTACATACCAGTATGAACTTTGGTTTTGCTAGTAGTATCAATCTGCCTAATGGCTATATGTCCGCGTGGTATTTGGCATTTATTTTCTGAATAAATATCATGTAAGGTGCTAAAATCTGCCACCTTACAACTGTAATCACTTTTACAGTGTGCGTGGCACAATTCACCTTGTAACCTCCCAACAGTAAAATAAAATAGATAATTATAGCATTCGCATTCAGTGTAACCTCCCCACAGTCAAAAAATAATTATATAACCCCCAATAGTAAAAATAGGTACAACATTCATATTTAGCGTAACCTCCCAATAAAAAATGTGACTAACATCCTAATAAAAAATTTGATTCATATTTTTAACATTTCTATAATTGAATGTGTATTTAAACTGGTAAATTTGGACGTCAGCAGTGCTGTTTCATGGCCTTGAATGATCATTCTCAATAAATTGAAATTCTTACCTCAATAAGGTCGCCGGATAACGCATATATATCTGCTCCGGTAAGAAATTTTTTCTGGCACAGCCCAGTGCAATGCTGGCCGATAGAGTTGTCATGTATAAAAAGAAACAACTGATTTTTCTTTACAATAATCGGCATGACCATGTATTGGAGAAATTAGTGAAATCCTTAAATTGAGTTGAACAATTGTCAAAGGTTAATTTTTATAAGATAGATTATTATTAAGAGATTTCTTTTTAAAAGCATTTACATGGGACTTGATATAACAATACTACATACGCGCGAGGCTGTTTTTACCCTATACAACAACGCTCAGGCACCGCCATCGCTCCACACGACCGGCCCAGCCAACACGATACACCAGACTGCTAGCAACTACTTACTCCTACTGCTACAGACACTGCTCTTACTGCTTACAACACTGCTCTCTGGTCTGAGATTCTCCTATAGCTTACATATCGCAGGCAGCGATTGAGCGATCCATCGAAATTACATCTGCTCGAGTGCGCTAGCAACAAATTCTTTCATCATGGACCTCTTACAACCTGGAATGTAATGGGCGAGGTGGTATTCTACAGTTATTACACGCTTCACCAGAATTAGACCCAATATACCTACGTGCTAAGGTTAGCCCATATGTAAATACGAATACACTTTTCTTATGTCAGCTGCTTTCCGCCCTACGTCTCATAAAATTTTCCATCACCCCAAATGCTTCATCACCTACTGACACGTAAGAGAGTGACATGTGGTGGTTTTCTGTTAAATGTCTTTGTTTTGGTACATCCACAGATTTTCTACTGAGTTTTCACATAGAATGGAATCTCTGAAAATTTCTATCTCTCTGTTCCATAAGCTTGAGTATCTACCCTGATAAAGCGATAGTCACATATCACCAGTAGCAAGAGATTTAACAAAAATGTGTATAAAAGAAGTATAAGAACTTAAGTGTGCTGGATTTTGTATACTGGTATGTTTATCATCGAGAGCTCCGATGCAATCAGAAAACATTACGTACTGTTCAAATCTTTGAAATATTTCGGCACTTATTTCTTCTTCTGGTGTTGGCAATAGACTGTCTTTTAATTTCGTACGGACAGCTTCAAGACTTATACCATATACATTCAGTTTTCTAATTTTATACGAATAATGTAGCTCTGCCACGGAATATCAGCTTGTAATCTAAAACAGATAGAGACTGCAAGAGGGCAACTGCAGCGTATAACGCACTCTACCACTCGCTATCTGAGCAGTTTTGAAATTCGATAATGCGCGTAACATCTAAAAAATGCCCGGTTTCTGTGTTTCTTCAGTCCACCGGCACGGAGCTCACTCACCAATAAAAAGTACAAAATTCCGCCCGAACAGGCCATGAAGGCCCGATGGTACAGACCGGCCGCAGTTTCATCAGTCCACAGGCGTCATTGGATGCGGATATGGAGGGGCATGTAGTCAGCACACCTCTCTCCCGGCCGCATGTCAGTTTAAGAGCACGAAGCCGCTACCCCTCAATAAAGTAGCTACTCAGTTTGCCTCACAAGGGCTGAGAGCAACCCGCTTGCCAACAGCGCTCGGCAGACCGGATCATCACCCATCCGAGTGCTAGCCCAGCCCGACAGCGGTTGACTTTGGTGATCAGGCGGGGTGTTACCACTGCGGCAAGGACGTTGGCGCTCAATCACCAATGACAAGGATAAATTAATGAAGCCACGATTATCTGGTAACTTGCACGTATTACGTAACACACAACTTGCGTGACTTAGGTGATCCAGAATTGCAGCGAATCAGCACGGGGGACTGACAACCGTGCCCGGTACGTCGGTAAGGCTGAGTGTAATTTTTAGGCGGTTTTCCACGCTCATTTAATCAAATGTTGGACTGGAATCAAGAAATACGATGCACAGAGAGTGAAGATACGATCACACGTAGAACGAAATCTACTAATTCATAGTGGCTCGAGTGATTTCCCTACCTGGAGTATCTCACGACTGCGGCGACAGGGAGGAATTCCGGCCTCAAAGTTGAATAACATAAATCTGCGAACACTTGAGTACAGCGGACCCGTTACTATACGGAAAAGGTAAAAATAGAAGCCACGATTCTTCTCAGGCACTTAAGTTCACGTATCATTAGCATCTTAGAATCACGATCTAATTCTTTTTTTCTTTTTCTCAAATGTGTAGACGATCTAACCGAAATTGATACTGAAAACAAGACCTGAAATGAGCGCACATGTGAGTCAGGTGTTAGCACAGCTGAATTCGATACCGAACTACTCTTTTTTGCAACCTACGTCCTCAATATTTTGCTGCATGTATTCCAATCTACGTCTTCCACTACAGTTTTTACCCTGAATAGCTCCCTCTAGTATCATGATAGTTATCCCCTGATGTTCCAGAAGATGTCCTATGAGCCTGTCTCTTTTCTTTTCAGTGCTTCGCATATCTTCCTTTCCTCGGCGACTCTGCTGTGAACCTCCTCATTTCTTACCTTATCAGTTGTAAGTAGGCTGTTTAGGTTTTTATATTGGTAACGCCACGTAGCACTCTGTATGAAAATCACTGGCTGTGCTGTGTGCAGTCTGTGGCTGGTTTGCAGTGTTGTTGCCTATTGTAGTGTTGGGCAGTTGGCTGTTAACAGCGTGTAGCGCTGCGCAGTTGGAGGTGAGCCACCAGCAGTGGTGGATGTAGGGAGTGAGATGGCGGAGTTTTGAGAGCGGATGATCTGGACAGAGACAGTAAATTTGTAAGACTTGATATCATGAACTGATATATGTATTATGACTTTTGAACACTATTAAGGTAAATACATTGTTTGTTCTCTATCAAAATCTTTCATTGGCTTACTATGCCTATCAGTAGTTAGTGCCTTCAGTAGTTTGAACTACTGCAATACAGCGAGCGCCACTACTGCCAGCTAATTTTCAACATTCCTCTGTTGCACCACATCTCAAATTCCTCAATTCTCTCCTACTCTGGTTTTCCCACAGTCCATGATACACTACTATACAATTCTGTGCTCCAAACGAACGTTCTCAGAGGTTTCTTCCTCAAACCAAGGGCTATGTTCGATACTAGTAGACGTCTCTGGGCCAGGAAAGGTGCCATTAGTTTACACTGCCAAATAGGAAGACAGGCGATATATTAAGTTAAAACGTGTGGATAAATATCCTGAGTTACGTTAGTGGATATACATCCTAAGTCACGTTCGCAAAAATTCCTTTATTGATAACTAGTTTCACCTGACTGATAACTTGTTTCAGCTCACTGACGCGCCATGTTCTGATCTAAATTACAGAAAATTGCCTATAAGAGGTGAACAATAGCAAAATACATTTAATCTTTAAACTTCCATTGTATGATAAACACCACAAAAAAAATACTTAATTCAGTGTATGTCAGCCACCAGGTATTACATGTCGTCATGAATCAGGCACCAGGTATTAGACACTGTCATAATCAGTTTAGCTGAATTGCTTCTTTTGTTGTATACTCACTGAAAAATGTAAGAGGTTGTGAAAAAATAGTCTTCCAAAAGCGTATTTCGTAAGTGGTAAAAAGCTAGATTTTATCTGAAGTAGAAGGTATTCATGGTTATGTACTTTACATCGTTGGCCATGTATCATATATAAAGGCCGATGCAGCTGCCCCTATCGTTGGATTGCGAGGTTTCCATATTATCTTGGTCACTACCAGCAAATAATTAGTAAAAAAAAACATGAATTGAACCGTTCTGTAGGAAATTTGCTGGAGTTAACAGTAGTGGGGAACGTTTTCGATAGGGGCCATAGTTTCGAATTGTTCAATAAAAAGTGCAGAAGTGACCTGAAAACGTGTTTTTCTCCAATAACTCGAAAACCGTGGCTTCCAGTGAAAACACAAACCTAGCACAAAATTCAAATACACTGAATTTCCAACAAAAAGTTTCTGTTAAATTTTTTTTCTCAATGATTGATAGTTTGTGTGCAGCAAGCGAGAGAAGAATAAAAATCTCATGTGTTGAGTTTGAAAGCGTTGTTGGTTGCATAAATCCTATCAGTAGGGACAGCTGAATTGCCCTGTATGTCCAGTGCTCATACTGCCACGCTTGTGTTTTAATGCAAGGCTATTGATGGTGATAACAGTACATAGTCCATGTGTGGATGTAAATAAGGCTTGTCACTCACAGCTGCTACAGAGAAGTGAAGTACCTGTATTACAGCTGTCAGAGAACTGGTTGCTATGTAGTCTCATTGCTACTCGGATTTGCTAGTTTCCAGATGGCGCTAACAAACAATAAATTCTTATAGAATCGTTATTTAATAATAAGACAAGGAACTGTTACGAACCGAACTTTCTACTGCATTTACGTTGCATAAGATGCAAGGAACTATGATCAGTTTCTGTACAGCTGTAGTATCCACGTACCAAACATTAGCTGTTCGTTAAGTAATACAAAATGAGCATATACTAAAGGAGTAGGAAATTAATACAAATGGAATGTTTTAAAACACGGTAAAGTGTGTACAGTACCAATGATTAAGAAATGATAAATCGATAACATCGAACAAAAAAGCGAAGCAATACTGTAACCTGAGGTCTAGGCGCCAATGGCTTTAATTGAAAACCAGTAGATGGATAAAACCCATGTGTTGCAGCTGAGCCATTACATCAAGGACAATTACAAAGATGTAGCTTCATGAATATAGCCATAGTGCCTTATGGCTAGGTATCTGCTATCGAATATATCATCAAACAATAAAACACATCAAGCAAGCTAACTGATGAACTATGATCCTATGTGGAAACAAAATACGAAAACACTACGTATTTACTGGTGATTACTGTAGTAAGAAGTTCATTTTGAGGTACTCCATGTTGTAGACAAAATTATGTTTATGAGAATACATAGTTCATCAGCCTTTTGGTGTCCAGACTTAGAAATATTCACACACTGTACAGGAGACTGCGATTCTCGTATACGTAGCAGATTAATACTGTAAAACAGACTATTAAATGCATAAATCACTGAAAAAATTTTCTCGACTGCAAAACTTTTAAATTTGAATAGAACATTTGTTTCTGAGTACATGACCTTATTATTCCTTCCAAACAGTGTGTAACATTTGGAAGAAACCTACTTTTCCGGAGTAATTTTTTTGTAATTTCAGAGAAAGACTGTAGCATACTTACAGCTGACTGCTACCAATTCAAAACGAGATACGAAAATACATTAAACTTGTATTGCAGAGCTGGCAATAGGCGAAAGTTTGAATTGCATTCCGAAGTCGGACACTATCCGCTACACCAAACCAGTTCGTAGAGCCCGAGGCTCGGTGTAGTTCCGTCGTTTAGAGTATTTCCATCTTCTATCCTTAGAGTGTTCTTTGTACTTTATGTGCTATTTCCTATCCGACATCAGTCCTTCAGTTTCAACATTTCGTTGACAGCGAACAGCAATTTTACTTAAATCCCTGCCGGCCGGGGTGGCCGAGCGGTTCTAGGCGCTACAGTCTGGAACCGCGAGACCGCTACGGCCGCAGGTTCGAATTCTGCCTCGGACATTGACGTGTGTGATGTCCTTAGATTAGTTAGGTTTAAGTAGTTCTAAGTTCTAGGGGCTGATGACCTTAGAAGTTAAGTCCCATAGTGCTTAGAGCCATTTGAACCATTTGCATTTAAATCCCTCAAAGCGTTTATGGTAGTTCTGTCAACTGTTGAAGTATTTATTAGGCGACTAGTTTCGAACCTTAACAGCTTCATTTTCAAACCTGGTCTTCTGAGGCTACACTGACAGTGTCTGATCATAATAATAAACGTTGAGTGGAAACATGCTTCATAAGTGTTTGGAGGATGAATGCCGCAATCCACGCGTGCCTGTTACCAAGTCACAATCAGGCATGTGTTGATTGTGGCATCCATCCTGTAAAACTTGATCCTCAGAAACTTGGTGCTGGAGAACGCACGCGCTCCGCCAGCCACCATTTCGCGCGCCCCTACCGTTGAAACACACCTCCAGTCGCTCCCGCCCATTCTCTCGGAGCAGCGAGACTGCAGACAGCCTCGCTTCGAGCTCTGCGCCGGTTCGATAACTAAGCGGGCGGAATTCAGGTCTCATTCTGCGTTCCGGCGCGCCTCCCCCGTCCATCCCCTTTCCCATAATCCCAGTCTCTCCGCGCCTTTTATTCAGAAAGTAGTGTCTGAAGCAAAGGCGTCGGAATGAATACGCTCGCGAACAGGCTTTGACGGGGCCAGGTTTCAAAAAATACATACGTAGCGCGGAACGACGTTGCTTAAATTTGCTCTCTGATGACGTTATTTCAGTTGCAATGTGCTTGCAAATCTCTCTCGCTTCGACTTTCAGTTTCCATGGAAATATAAATTTTCTGTCATGAAAAAGCTCAGCCAATGGTATCAGAGTCATCATCTCGCGCACAATTTTTGTTGCACGGTGTTGCTCAGAAAATGCACAGAAAGCTAAAGAACATTTAAGTAACTTTGAACAAGCCATTAAAGGATGTGTGTTGTAACAAAAGACAATGACTATTCGCAAAAATAGCCATAGTTAAGCCCTGAAATCTCCCAGCCAAGCAAAGAAGTGCGATTCTTTTAAACAGAAAATAGTTTGGAGATGCTATCTGATTCGTAAGGTTAAACAGAAATACACACACACACACACACACACACACACACACACACACACACACACACACACACGCAAACAAACACAAACACTTTCATAATCCTGCACAACTAAGAAATCCACTTGTAATATAATAACACAGTGCGTCACATATGTACAGTGAGTCATTAACTTACCATTTTATACTTCGATCGCTGGTGTATTTAACAAAAGCCCATGTGGTAACGATCAGGATATACACTGATGAGCCAAAACATTATCACCACTGCCCATCGTGTGGTTGGATGTCGCCCAGTGGCATTGCGGGAACGTGACGCGGTAAGAGAAGTATGTAAGTGGATCAAAGACGGATAGGGAATCACTCTACCGATTGGCCGCAAATCTTGATATCTAGTGACACAAGTGACTTTGACAAAAGTGATATTATTACTACGCAGAGCCTGTGAACGAGAAGTGGTTGAATATTCAAGGGATTCTGTAGTGAGCATTTATGAAAACAGGTATAACTACAGTGAAACTATCACTAGGTGTTAAGTGGTTGAACGACCACAACTCTTCACAAAATATGGGATTTGGAGACTTGCCTGCTCTGTAAAGCAGGATAGACGCCAATCTGTGGCATCTCTGACCGTAGAGCGCAATGCTGGTGCACTCATAACTGTTTCTGAACACACCGTTCGTAGTATATTGTTGAACATGGGGCTGTACAATAGACGAACCCTACATGTTCCCATGTTGGTCCAACAACGTCGTCAATTACGACTGCAGTGGCCACGGTCTCGTCGAGTTTGTACCGTGGTTCAATGGAAACTTAGTGCCTCGTCGGATGAATCACGTTTTTCCAACACCAGGTCGGGTCGTCTCTGAGCCGTGGTAAAAATTGCTGTTTTGAAGAGCGCTCCGCAGCGCGTAGTGTGAAGCAGTCGCCATCCGTTTCTGGCGGTGGCGCCGCTGTGGCAATCGCAGCTGTAGTGTCACCCTCTGGTGGGAAACGGGAAAGGTTGCCTGTTCACGTGCAATTAAGGGGCGCTATGAGCTCACCAGTCGGTCAGTCTGGGTCAGTCTCTCGTCCCAAGCTTGCTAGTCTGTCTCTCATCCGCATTCGTTAGGCAGTTAGTGCCTGTCTGTCGTTCGGAGTGATGTCTGTCGTTCGGATCAACTTTTAAAGCTGGCAAAATGAGAGTCTTTCCACTCTGAAAGTAAGAAAACTCAGCGGGTGGTCGCCCGATAGGGGCTTAGTTCCTGCATCTGAGTCTGCGCGTTAGGTCGCCAGTCTGCTCGAGTTTGCTTAGGTAATGGTCATTGGTGGTTGGATCAATCGGTTGGTCCGTCGCGCACCGAGACACAAGATAACTTGTCCGTCTTGAGCGTCGGGGCATGTGAGGTCGCCACGTGAGTCGAGTGGGCCGCGGCATATAGCGAGGGGTAGTGACTTCGCGGTCGACACGAGAGCAACAGGAGTCAACCCACGATATCAGTCTGGCCGGTGCGAGCTGCGACGCCGTGAGACGGGAGATGGGCGCGCCTTCCTGCGTCCGTTGAAGCGGCTGGCAGCGGACGGTTCGGGAGATCGATTTGGGGGTGCTGCGCCAGGTCTTCTCGAGAAATCGTAGTTTATTAGAAGTTAAGTGATTGGCGATATCTTGTTTGATTTACTCTTATTAAATTCTACTCGTTTTCTTGGTGAGGTCACCAGCTGTTTTGCTTTGGGGTTCGTCCCACCATTCTTCTCCGTTTGCCCACCCACGGGAAGGTGGTTGTTTATAAACTAGGTGGTCCGTTTTTCCCTTGTGGAGTAGGGGCAGGTTAGAGTAACCTGCGGTTTGGGTTGTTCGGTAATCTCCCTATCAATGTACCGTACGTTAGTAGCTGCCTCTGTCATGTTTGTCGGATTTGGTGTGTTAACGAATTTATTGCTTGGAGTGTAACGGCCTAATACCTGAAATATGTTTTGATCTTTGGAAACTTTGATATTATTGCCTATGATCTTGAGAGGCGGTATCTGTGTACTGTAGAACATCCTATTGTTTGGCCAAGAATTTTATATAAGATTGCATTTCATGGGCTTTTGTTCAAATGATCATTTTAGTATATAAAGTTGCCACCCTTTC
The DNA here is from genome assembly GCF_021461385.2 of Schistocerca piceifrons. Lineage (NCBI taxonomy): Eukaryota > Metazoa > Arthropoda > Insecta > Orthoptera > Acrididae > Schistocerca > Schistocerca piceifrons. The sequence continues at coordinate 450,501,967 of NC_060140.1, read as the reverse complement.
ACCATAAGACTTTTCGTAGAAGTTAAATTCAAGTTGCACCTTCGGTGGCAAGGTTAATATTTTAATTTTTAGTGTTTTGTACCATTTCCATCCCTCCTACGGGGTGGTGCATAGTTCGTGTGCTTGTGTAAATTGTTAAAACTCTTATTTTAAAGTTATCTGGGTTGTTGCAGATTTGCACCAGTGTAGTCTTTCAGAGGCTGTTGTGAGTGGTCGTAACGACGGCCGTGTCAATAGGAAGCGGCAAGGTTCTCGGCCCGAAAGCTCATACAATCAAAACTTGTTTCTTTCTGCCTCTAAATCAATTGTAACTTTGATACTTCGAGGTTGCATTTGGATTATAATTTTTAAATCTGTTTCTTTAAAAAAATGCTTTTAGGCACTATTAAAGTGAATAAAATTCCCATTTTTTAAAAGGAATTTGGTTATGATTTCATCAGTTACTCCGTGGCAACTACTTCCATGCTTACATATTGTGATTAAATGTGTTAATGTTCTTGATGAATCGCTAGTAAATAAAATAAACTCTTAAGAAGATTCTTTGAAAATAAATCACGTCGTCAATTACGACTGCAGTGGCCATGGTATCGTCGAGTATGTACCGTGGTTCAATGGAAACTTGTCGCCTCGTCGGATGACTCACGTTTTTCCAACACCAGATCGGGTCATCTCCACAAACGCCGTCATCCACGACAACGGTGGTTCGAAATGTGCATCGCACCGAGGACGGAAACTGGTGGGAGCAATATTATGCTATGAGAGACATTTTGTTGCGCTTGCATGGGATGCATGGTAGTAACGGAAGACATGTTGACGGCTGTAGACCACCTGCACCCTTCCATGCTTGATGCTTGATGCCTTCCCCACCGGTGATGTCATCTACCAGCAGGATGGCTGTTCGTGTCTCATTGCCAGAACCGTGTTACAGTGGTTTGGGGAGCATGATAGTGTACTCACGTTGAGGTCTTGGCCACGAAAATCGCTTGATATGAATCCAACTGAACCTATTTGAGCTACTGTCAGGCGGTATCATCGCCTACACAAATCAGCGGCCCACTGTTTAAGGAAATTACTTGACTTCCATGATACGCTGAGTGCGTGACGTACTGCGTTCCAAAGATGAACCAACAAGTTATTAAGCAGGCGGTCGTAATGTTTTGGCTCGTCTGTGTAACCTGGAATTTTTTCTTAAGCATTGTTACTCGGAATTGATGACTTGCTTCCATTAATTACGGAACATTAGGTACATCTACATCTACATCTACATTTATACTCCGCAAGCCACCCAACGGTGTGTGCCGGAGGGCACTTTACTTGCCACTGTCATTACCTCCCTTTCCTGTTCCAGTCCCGTATGGTTCGCGGGAAGAACGACTGTCTGAAAGCCTCCGTGCGCGCTCTAATCTCACTAATTTTACATTCGTGATCTCCTCGGGAGGTATAAGTAGAGGGAAGCAATATATTCGCTACCTCATCCAGAAACGCACCCTCTCGAAACCTGGCGAGCAAGCTACACCGCGATGCAGAGCGCCTCTCTTGCAGAGTCTGCCACTTGAGTTTGTTAAACATCTCCGTAACGCTATCACGGTTACCGAATAACCCTGTGACGAAACACGCCGCTCTTCTTTGGATCTTCTCTATTTCCTCCGTCAACCCGATCTGGTACGGATCCCACACTGATGAGCAATACTCAAGTATAGGTCGAACGAGTGTTTTGTAAGCCACCTCCTTTGTTGATGGACTACAATTTCTAAGGACTCTCCCAATGATTCTCAACCTGGTACCCGCCTTACCAACAATTAATTTTATATGATCATTCCACTTCAAATCGTTCCGCACGCATACTCCCAGATATTTTACAGAAGTAACTGCTACCAGTGTTTGTTCCGCTATCATATAATCATAAAATAAAGGATCCTTCTTTCTACGTATCCGCAATACATTGCATTTGTCTATGTTAAGGGTCAGTTGCCACTCCCTGCACCAAGTGCCTATCCGCTGCAGATCTTCCTGCATTTCGCTACAATTTTCTAATGCTGCAACTTTTCTGTATACTACAGCATCATCCGCGAAAAGTCGCATGGAACTTCCGACACTATCTACTAGGTCATTTATATATATTGTGAAAAGCAATGGTCCCATAACACTCTCCTGTGGCACGCCAGAGGTTACTTTAACGTCTGTAGACGTCTCTCCATTGATAACAAAATGCTGTGTTCTGTTTGCTAAAAAATCTTCAATCCAGCCACATAGCTGGTCTGATATTCCGTAGGCTCTTACTTCGTGTATCAGGCGACAGTGCGGAACTGTACCGAACGCCTTACGGAAGTCAAGAAAAATAGCATATACCTGGAAGCCTGTATCTAATATTTTCTGGGTCTCATGAACAAATAAAGCAAGTTGGGTCTCACACGATCGCTGTTTCCGGAATCCATGTTGATTCCTGCATAGTAGATTCTGGGTTTCCAAAAACGACATGATACTCGAGCAAAAAACATGTTCTAAAATTCTACAACAGATCGACGTCAGAGATATAGGTCTATAGTTTTGCGCATCTGCTCGACGACCCTTCTTGAAGACTGGGACTACCTGTGCTCTTTTCCAATCATTTGGAACCTTCCGTTCCTCTAGAGACTTGCGGTACACGGCTGTTAGAAGGGGGGCAAGTTCTTTCGCGTACTCTGTGTAGAATCGAATTGGTATCGCGTCAGGTCCAGTGGACTTTCCTCTGTTGAGTGATTCCAGTTGCTTTTCTATTCCTTGGACACTTATTTCGATGTCAGCCATTTTTTCATTTGTGCGAGGATTTAGAGAAGGAACTGCAGTGCGGTCTTCCTCTGTGAAACAGCTTTGGAAAAAGGTGTTTAGTATTTCAGCTTTACGCGTGTCATCCTCTGTACACGTGTCATTAAGCCTTTTACATAGGCAGTGGGTATAGTCGCGTAGCTTTGCATAGCTACTATTTGACTGTTACACGATGAGTACTGATTGATAAAAACAGTCAACCAAAATTAACACATGGTAGGTTATAGTTCATAGCATCTAACTGTATAGATAATATCTCCTAAGTTTTTTAGTCACTGATTTTAAATTCGAAGAATAATTAAACAATCCGAATGAACATATAAATCCGGAATATGACTTCTACGTGACATTGCTTCTTCGTTGTTTGGTTGGTTGATTTGAGGGAGGAACCAAAAAGGAAGGTCATCGGTCCCATCGCATTAGGGGAGGAAGTCGGCCGTGGCATTTTCAAAGGAACCATTCCAGCATTTGCATGAAGTGATTTAGATAAACCACGAAAACCTAAATCGGGTTGGCCGGACGCGAGTTTGAACCGTCCGCCCCCCCTTCCCCCCTCCCGAATACGTGTTTAGAGTGCTAACCACTGCGCCACCTCGCTCGGTAACATCGTAGTAAGATCACTCCACACGATGTTTAACAAACAGCAGTTGGCGAAATAGCAGCTGTCAACCAACCTTATCGGCAGCTGACACCTGGTAGCATGGAAAGAAAAACTACTTATTACTGAGGTCTAGTGACTGAAACTAAATATATGATTTCCGACGCATCAGAACATTCATGGGTCGTGAGGCGAACTGGCTATACACAACGAGATGGTGGGCATACAAATGGTTCAAATGGCTCTGAGCACTATGGGACTTAACATCTGAGGTCATCAGTCCCCTACAACTTAGAACGATTTAAACCTAACTAACCTAAGGACACCACACACATCCATGCCCGAGGCAGGATTCGAACCTGCGACCGTAGCAGCCTCGCGGTTCCGGACTGAAGCGCCTAGAACCGCATGGCCACCGTAGCCGGTGTGGGCATACAACGTTGAACGATGACATGCGTTAACAACAATGACGAGGTACAGGGTGACCTGCGAAGGAACCTCTCATTTCAAAATTAAATATCTCATAAACTAAGATCGATAGACGAATGCAACAAAAGCTATGTTTAATGTGAAAGCTGTAACAAATTTATACAGAAGTTTCAGAATAGTTCTTTAATACATCAAAAAAATTGTAAGAGCGATCAGTTCCACCGCTGAAAAGCGTAAGGAGGTTAGCGCACCGGAGAAAGAGGTTGAAATCATGATATTTCATTGAACAGCTTGTTTTCCTGTTACTGGATTACCACAGGTTAGAACGCAGTCCTACGGCAACGAGGCGCAAACACGATTTAAAGCTTCAAAAGGAACTGTGCAAAACCATTCAAGTTCCTAAGAGGAGGCAGCGTGGCTGATGATCTAGCGTGTACGTTGGCCCCAGGAAACTGTAATTCCTTAAATGTCGCCACTGCTCCTGGAATTACTCAGAGAAATCTAAGGAAATAAGTCCGAAGAATTGCACTAGATCCTGCGTTGAAGCGTTCTAGCACGTAGCAAATACTAAAACAGAGCTTACACATGTTGCCATTCAAAAACAAACCCACCAGGCCGTATGTACGAGCTGTGCCACAGAGGACCGACTTGGCGAACCGGATTCTCGCAATAATTGATATTGAAGGATTTAATGTTGGCTGCATCTGAAACTCACCACTACTTGAACGGAGTCGTAAATAAACAAAGCTGGCGATTTTGGGGTTCCGAATATTCCCATTTGTGTGAAGCGAAACTATTCTTTCAAAGTCCGATTTGTGTAATGTGAAACTACTGTATTCTTCCAAAGTTAATGTTCGTGCTGCGGTACGTAGCAAAGGCATTATGGGCTCGATTTTCATGCGAGAAACGATCAATAGTGAACGTTATGTTGCAATTTTGGAACAATTTGTCGCCACACGTTGGAGGCTCGACGAGGCACCGAATGGTTCATACGAAATGGGACCAGACCACATTGCAACGAACATATGTTTCGCTTTCTTGATGAAAAAACTTATGAAACAGAGTCACTGCGTTGAATTTTCTGGAAATATACTGGTACAGGGATGGATCGACCTGCATAATCGGCCGATCTGACTGCTCGTGACTACTCTTTATGTAGGACACTGACACAGTTGCTCTGTTTCATAAGCACTACTTGAGACTGGGGTTCATTCCTTTCACGATAATTAAAGACCTCCAATTACACAACAAAGCCATGGACCAGAACCAACAACCAAATTAAGCTGATCACCAATTATTGCTTTGCATGGCTTAAGATTATACGTGTTTCACAACATACTTGCAAATGCGACTCTGGTCAACTTCATATTATGTACAACCTCATATAGAGACCAACAATAAATATAGCAAGTGAGCCGCTTTATCTGATGTAAGATACATTGGACACTAGCTCATGTAAATTAAGAATTGACTTAGTTCCCGTAAAAATGAGCTGCAAATAACACGCAGTGACAGGTGAAAAAAGAACGTTCACAACAATACTAACGCTACAACACACTTCATCTCCGCTATGCCAGTAACTGCCTTATTTAACAACTTCGAAAACTAGTGAACCCCGCCCCCCCCCTCCCCAGGTAAACTTAATATGGAAATCCACTGCAGCACAAACAATTACGTAAACTTAGTGGTTAAACGATAAGTAAGGGCACCAACGACTAGCAACTTACTAGAAAAAGTTAGTTAAGTAAGTTCAGTCATTTCTGGACGCGCTACAATATGTCCACGAGTAACATCGGCCTATTACAATGTACTAATACGGAATTTAAGGAATCACTAGCAACCAGAGGTAAGCTCATTCCACGGATATCCTTATACAGGAATCGAACGCGCTCCTCGTGAATAATACAAACACCGATAGACTTGCACACGGCAGAATGACAACTACATATCACCATCACATCAGACTTAATATGTGCCAGGCTAATCGGCGAAGCACTTAAAACCACATAAATATTTACTCGTAAAGCACAACTAGGGAAGCGCTAACCACAGCTTAACTAACGTCAAACGAGTTTCTGTCAAGGAAAAGCAAGCAAGCACAACATATCACCAAGAGTGATAAATTCTTAGTCCCTGCTCGCGTGCTCTTAAGAACAGCTAACAACTCAGGAAAACACATCATCATTGAACTTGGAAACCACCGTCAGCGGAAAGCTAATCGAAGCAATGAATGATACGTAACTATACCACTACGCAATTATTTAGAAGTCATCTTCCTTTTCTTTTCTTAAAGAAGAAAAATACTCGTAGTAACTCTAAAGAACAGCAACATGTCAATGGTCTACTACACACACACACACACACACACACACACTCACACACACACACACACACACACACACACACACACACACACACACACACAAACCACCGTGAAGGCTTCGTCCCACACATTCACTCTCGTCAGGCCGTCGCCGGCGCTCCTCTGGCTAAGGCTAGAGGGCATTGCCCTGTACGGAGCAGTTTGAAACAGCAAGACTGTGAAATTAACACTGTTTCCCAACGCTACAGAAGGTGAAACAAAAACTAATGGCCGGCCGTGGTGACCGAGCGGTTCTAGGCGCTTCAGTCCGCAACCGCGCCACTGCTACGGTCGCATGTTCGAATCCTGCCTCGGGCATGGATGTGTGATGTCCTTATGTTAGTTAGGTTTATGTATTCTAAGTTCTAGGGGAGATATGGCCTCAGATATTAAGTCCCATAGTGCTCAGAGCCATTTGAACCATTTTGAAAAACTCATGGGAACCGCCATACAAGGTACAACACGGAAAGACAGTCTATCCTGACCATTAACCCACAGGGGGCGAGCTTGATTCCGCGACCTGTGTGGCATCTGAATCCTTTTCCCTTGAGACACTACTGTGAGTGGTGGACATCACGAAAAGATCCTGGTGTGACTGCAAAGACTGTCAGCAGAGGGAAAGTTTAATATTACGCACGTTGATAAAATACGGGGTGCACACATTACAGTGCCATCTGTTAGCAACTTTTCTAACTACTTCGAAATTTCTATAGAACTTCCGTATAAAATTCTTACAGCTTGATCTTTGAACATAACTTTGGTTGCACTCCTGTGCACAGGTCTTGGTTTTCGAAACATTTAGCTTTGAAATCAGAGACTCCTTCGCCGGCCATCCTCTATATATCGAAATAGTTCAGAAAGAAGCACATTGATGACCGACTATTATTATTTCGGAACAAAAATATGTGATCTAAACCCCAACAAGGATACCCAAAACAGAATTCGAATTCACAACAGGTAACTAGAACACCACGTTTCCAGTTATAGACCTGAACAAGGCAAAAACTGTCTCATAGTTCTGGAGAGATGAGAACTTTGATTTTATAGCACCACGAAGGGAAAAGAAAATGTAATGTGCTTTCAACTTCCATTCAACAAATATGAGCAACCCACAAATATCCATTATACCGCAACAAGCACAGTGATTCATTCCTAATCGCCGAGTAATTGCGACCAAGGGACGCCAAATTAATCTAACCACTTTAACCGAGCTTCACCACGGCTAGTAGTTGAAATGTCCTCACCAAATTCATTATTCATTGTAGAATCTTCACATCAGTACAGAGCGCCACCATATAAGGGTAGACTTTTCTCGAAACACGGCCTCACGAACTAACATCCAAAACAGCATAGCACTGGATACAGAATACCAACAGAATGGCGAATACTCCTTCGAACAAGACCAGCCTCGTGGCTTGCAACCCGCTCAAGTTTTCAATTGAACGAAAACCCGTCGCAACTTTCTAAAAAGGCGCAGCATCTCCTTTATCTTCTTGGGCGATCGGAAAATAGGGCTTACACTTATTCTTCCCAGATACCAGGTTTGGTTGACTCTGGAAGGGACCAAACAGCGAGGTCATCGGTCTCATCGGATTAAGGAACAATGGGGAGGGAAGTTGGCCGTGCCGTTTCAAAGGAACCACCCCGGCATTTGCCTGAAGCGATTTAGGGAAATCGCGGAAAACCTAAACAGGATCTCCAGACGCGGGATTGAACCGTCGTCCTCCCGAATGCGAGTCCAGGGTGCTAACCACTACGCCACCTCGCTCGGTATATTCTTCCAAGAACCATAGCTTTTTATTAGATGTAGCATCGAAGAAAAGATGACTGTTCAACGTTTTTGTTCAAAATGGTTCAAATGGCTCTGAGCACTATGGGACTTAACTTCTGAGGTTATCAGTGCCCTAGAACTTAGAACTACTTAAACCTAACTTACCTAAGGACATCACACACATACATGCCCGAGGCAGGATTCGAACCTGCGACCGTAGCGGTCGCGTGGTTCCAGACTGTAGTGCCTAGAACCGCTCGGCCACCCCGGCCAGCAACGTTTTTGTGTCATTGTTTCTTAGAGGATGCTGTGTTTATACCTCGAGCCGAATAGCCATTCTTTCAGAGCTCCTACTTCAGGTGATTAACCTCGGAATCCAGGTACTTTTTATAACAAACAATTGTAGCTCTGTGTAATGTGTTTCACAATTACTATTACAGGCTTGTGCTGGTTGTAGAGCGGACTCAGTAGACAATGTGTTGATAAGGAACCCATGTTCGGAAGTGTATCTTTTAGAAGCAAAATATGTTTGAAAATCTGACAACTTTCAAATATCCGGCTTCAGGTACTTACACAAGGGAGCCAATGAGCAAGTGATTTGCATACTTTACAGGTGGCCATGCCATGTGCAGTGTTTCAAGTACTTAACAGTCCTCGGGTTTTCTTCTACTTGACGAAGGAAGTCCTCTACAAAGTCTGAAATGCAACGCTTTCGCAGAGCACCACAGTTAACCACTGTAACTGATGTACGTATGTGATACCACATACGGTCCAGTCACATTAATGTGGCCGTAGCCTATGGTCGACGTTAATATAACCACACACAGCCGCTGAATGGCAATACAAGCGGGGGAGTGTATATTAAGTGTATTAGGGATCGACGAAAGCAGTGCAATAGTTGTCGTAATGCGGAAACGGAGCGATCTATTCGGCGTCCAAAAGGTCATGATAGTAGCTTTCGGGAGTATGGTACAAACATTTGCCAAACGGTTAAGTTCTAAAACTGTTCGGGGGCCACCGTATAAAGTTCACGGCAAAAGTGCGCTACCACAACCGGTACCGAGGCAGTTGTGGGGCACCTTGGGCCACAGGTGACAGGTGTGACCAAAGGCGATGTTTACAAGCGAATAGACGTGAAACTATTGTGCATCTTACCGCCAAGTTAGACCAATGTGCTACCAACAAATTAAATTAAATGGTCTTGTAATTTTTATGCGCGGGATACCCCATATGGGTTATTCGGCCACCTGGTGAATGTGCCTTTAATTGACGCCGCTTCGGAGAATTGCACGCCGGTAATGATGAAAAGATTGTGATGATGATGATGAGGGCAACACCTTTGTTTATTAAGGAATAGATTGGTGGGAGCTCAGGGGGCAGAGTGGGCAGGGGACGAATCCCTAGGCCTGGCAACAGTGCACCCTAACCTCTACCAATTCAAGGGGGCACAGGAAAGTGGGAGATACAGGAATCAACAGAAGCTGAAGACTTTGTTTCTTTTTCATTTTGTTCTTTTTTTTGTAATATTTACAGTCATTATGAAATTATGTGGAACAGACGTAATCCACACAGAAAAAATAAAAGACTGGGTAAAATGAAAGGAAAAAAGTAAAATCCGATCGTTTACGGCACGCTCTCCCATCCGCGGAGGTCGGGAGGGTGATGGATCACAAGCGGCTTAAATTAAGACACCGCCGGTGGACACACTAGGTGGAAGTCTGAAAGGGGCCCCTCGAAGAAAGTTTACGGTAACGTGGTGTGAGTGCTGCAGGGGCTATTTGTAAGTAAGTCCAAAAGTCAAGGCGGGATTTTGCTCCATCACGAAACAGATAGCCGACACCAATCAGCTACGGACACCGATGGCTACTAACAGTGACTCCTCAGCGGCCGATCTGCGAATGCTGCTGCTCTCCGCAGGAAACGCCTGATTCATGCATCCCCACTGATTGCGACGAATGGCTAGAACTGTAGCGCCAGTACCATAACTGAACGTCCACTGAATGGCCACAGACAGTCAGTTGACAGATGGCCGTTGGTGTCAAACGTCTAAAAGCAAACACCATGCAACAATCGTCGGAAAGGTCCAGACTGGAGTAGGGAGGATTATTGGCTGGGGAATGTCTTCGTGGCATTTTTTTGGGTGATCTCGACATTCTGGAAGGCACAGTGGATGATCCTGAATAAAAACACCACTAAAGCTGCAGTGGGCTCTTATTCACCATGAAGTATATTAGCTGCAGATGTCTGTTAAATAAACCCTTATACGCAGTGAATCAACACATGTATGTATCTGTCCTTGGGGACCATGTCCACCCCTACATGCGGTTTTTGGTAATATAAATTACTGATAAACAGTCTGCTCGAAGTTTCAGCGACTGAGGATGGTTGGTTGGTTGTTTGGGGGAAGAGACCAAACAGCGAGGTCATCGGTCTCATCGGATTAGGGAAGGATGGGGAAGGAAGTCGGTCGTGCCCTTTCAAAGGAACAATCCCGGCATTTGCCTGGAGAGATTTAGGGAAATCACCGAAAACCTAAATCAGGATGGCCGGACGCGGATTGAACCGTCGTCCTTCCGAATGCGAGTCCAGTCTGCTAACCACTGCGCCACCTCGCTCGGTAGCGACTGAGGACTACCGACTGTTCTGGACATTGTCGACTTCAGCTGGGTGCTATTCTGAAGATGGCCATAGACTAGGCCGAAACCGGTCACTTTAAATAAAATAACCATCGCGATCTAGACTGCTTTTTCACTAATTTTACTAAGGCATCTGCCAACAGGGCACTGTAATGCGTCACACAGCCCGAAGTGTACATGCATGGTTCGAGGAGCATCAAGACGAGTTCACCGAAGTTCCGTGGCCACCGAAATCCCAAAACTTAAACTCAGAAGAGAATCTGTTGGATCACCTCGATCGAATTGTTCTCGCCACGTATCCTCAACCGAGAAACCTAGCGCAGCCGCCCAGGCATTGGAGCTGCCGTGTCTCCACAGTCCTGTCCGTACTTCCCAGAATCTCACAGACTCCCTGTATGTGTCGCAGAAGTCCGCGCTGCAAAAGGTAGTTATTCACGGTTTTTGCAGGTGACTGGCAGCGTAATTACCTCTTCTCAGTTTCTGTGCTTAGCGTGAAGTGGGAGAATTGAAAGTGATCCGATATTCAATTTTATTTTATATCCAAACGGTACATTTCCGTACATTTATTCCTTATCAAAGCTATACCATCAAACTGCTCTCTACAACCGTCCCCCTCTCCCTGATACAGTTTTAATACACTCCTGGAATGAAAAAAAGAACACATTGACACCGGTGTGTCAGACCCACCATACTTGCTCCGGACACTGCGAGAGGGTTGTACAAGCAATGATCACACGCACGGCACAGCGGACACACCAGGAACCGCGGTGTTGGCCGTCGAATGGCGCTAGCTGCGCAGCATTTGTGCACCGCCGCCGTCAGTGTCAGTCAGTTTGCCGTGGCATACGGAGCTCCATCGCAGTCTTTAACACTGGTAGCATGCCGCGACAGCGTGGACGTGAACCGTATGTGCAGTTGACGGACTTTGAGCGAGGGCGTATAGTGGGCATGCGGGAGGCCGGGTGGACGTACCGCCGAATTGCTCAACACGTGGGGCGTGAGGTCTCCACAGTACATCGATGTTGTCGCCAGTGGTCGGCAGAAGGTGCACGTGCCCGTCGACCTGGGACCGGACCGCAGCGACGCACGGATGCACGCCAAGACCGTAGGATCCTACGCAGTGCCGTAGGGGACCGCACCGCCACTTCCCAGCAAATTAGGGACACTGTTGCTCCTGGGGTATCGGCGAGGACCATTCGCAACCGTCTCCATGAAGCTGGGCTACGGTCCCGCACACCGTTAGGCCGTCTTCCGCTCACGCCCCAACATCGTGCAGCCCGCCTCCAGTGGTGTCGCGACAGGCGTGAATGGAGGGACGAATGGAGACGTGTCGTCTTCAGCGATGAGAGTCGCTTCTGCCTTGGTGCCAATGATGGTCGTATGCGTGTTTGGCGCCGTGCAGGTGAGCGCCACAATCAGGACTGCATACGACCGAGGCACACAGGGCCAACACCCGGCATCATGGTGTGGGGAGCGATCTCCTACACTGGCCGTACACCACTGGTGATCGTCGAGGGGACACTGAATAGTGCACGGTACATCCAAACCGTCATCGAACCCATCGTTCTACCATTCCTAGACCGGCAAGGGAACTTGCTGTTCCAAGAGGACAATGCACGTCCGCTTGTATCCCGTGCCACCCAACGTGGTCTAGAAGGTGTAAGTCAACTACCCTGGCCAGCAAGATCTCCGGATCTGTCCCCCATTGAGCATGTTTGGGACTGGATGATGCGTCGTCTCACGCGGTCTGCACGTCCAGCACGAACGCTGGTCCAACTGAGGCGCCAGGTGGAAATGGCATGGCAAGCCGTTCCACAGGACTACATCCAGCATCTCTACGATCGTCTCCATGGGAGAATAGCAGCCTGCATTGCTGCGAAAGGTGGATATACACTGTACTAGTGCCGACATTGTGCATGCTCTGTTGCCTGTGTCTATGTGCCTGTGGTTCTGTCAGTGTGATCATGTGATGTATCTGACCCCAGGAATGTGTCAATAAAGTTTCCCCTTCCTGGGACAATGAATTCACGGTGTTCTTATTTCAATTTCCAGGAGTGTAGTTTTCCTCTGAACAGGGCAGTGAAATCTCTGTGGGGTGAGATTAAATCGGTTCTGTCGGCTTGCGGCATACAGAACTGAAGCGAGCTCTGCACGCCGAGAGGAGATGCGGAGATGTACTGAGCTGTTTAGGCTCTTCCTACGAGGGCGTTAGCTTCATCATTGCAGACATAAACAGAATCTCTCGCAGCAGAACTTAATGATGACATGCGCCGGTCGGTTACAAGCTGCTTATGGGCTAGAAACGTCTACCACAACAACAGCCACGACAGTCTGTTGTCAGGAACAAGTGACTGACGGTACATAACAACGTCGAAAGTTCTAACCTGTACCAACAATTGATGCGACAAGTAAACCGGAAAGATTTTAAACAAGGACGTCGTCAGTAAAAATTTTGATCTCGTATTAGAATATGAACCTCTACAATCGTCCCCTCCCACACCCTACTCCACCACCATCATTAAAACAGCCACCCCTACATACGCTACCACTTCCAACCACCCACCACCACTTCTTCCCTGCAAATACCAGAAAGTTCACAGTGATAGTCGGAAAGTCATCGAGCAGAACAGAATTAACATCCGGCGTTCCCCAACGAAGTGTTATAGGCCCTCCGTTGGTCCTGATCTATATTAGCGACAACCTGAGTAGCCCTCTTAGATTGTTTGCAGATGATGCTGTCATTTTCCATGTTGTAAAGTCATCAGGTGACCAAAACGTATTGCAAAATGGTTCAGATAAGGTACCTATATGGTGCGAAAAGTGGCAATTGACCCTGAATAAAGAAAAGTGTGAAGCTATTTACAAATTTCGATTACGCGATAAGTCACACAAATTTGAAGGCTGTAGATTCAACTAAATACTTAGGGATTACATTTACAAATAATCTAAATTAAAACGACCACATAAGAAGTGTTGTGGGTAGAGCAAACCAAAGACTGCGATTCATTGTCAGAACACTTAGAAAGGGCAACAGGTCTATAGAGACTGCTTACACCACACTTGTCCGCCCTATCCTGGAGTATTGCTGTGCAGTGTGTGATCCGCATCACGTGGGACTAACGGTTGACATCGAAAAAAGTTCAAAGACGAGCAGCTCGTTTTATATTATCTAGAAATAGGGGAGGTAGTGTCACGGACGTGATACGTGAATTGGAGTCGCAGTTATTAAACAAATGCATTTATCGAAGCGACGAGACCGTCTCATGAAATTTCAATCACGTTTTCTCCTCCGATTGCGAAAACATTGTGTTGGCACCCACCTACATACGGAGTAATGATCATCAAGATAAAATAAGAGAAGTCAGGATTCACACAGAAAAATTTAAGTGATGGTTTTTGCCGCGCGGCGTTCGAGAGTGGAACGGTAGAGAGAGAGCTCGAAGGTGGTTCATTGAATCCTCTGCCAGGCATTTCACTGTGAATAGCAGAGTAATCATGTAGATGTAGATGTAGATCAACGCACCATTGGCACAGTCTCTCGTATGGTTCACTGTGAGTTTGCATTTGGGATGCCGCACGCAGAACGAAGGCAAGTTGTAAAAAAAGTTTTCATAGCGGCCGTGTGATGACTGCTCGGATGCTGCGGAATTTTATCGCCGTCGTCGCCGGGGGCGGTGACAGTGTTCGTGGGCCGCAAAACGACCTCCCGGCTGGCCGGAAATTTCGCAGCGCCACCGCAACGGAAAATACAGTGCAAATAAAAGCGACGCGCTAGTCTCGTCGACAGCAAATAATTACCACGCGCAACGCCTGTGGACGGGTTCCCACCGGCGGCTGGCCTTGAAATGGCTCGGTACTGCCGACGTGCTCGTGTGCCTGTACCTACCTGTAGAGTTCCGAAAATGCCCTCCTCCTACGGAGTTCCGATAATGTCCTCCCCATACGGAGTTTCGATGGTGTCCTCGTCCTACTAAAGCAGTTATTTTTTGTCGGCTGCAATAGAACCTAAGTGCGGAATAAAAGAGTCGAATGAAACTTGCGCAGGAACGGGAGAATCAAACGAGGCTGCGTACTGTGCTAAAATACGCTTTACCTGTATTGAATTTGCTCCTTTTTTGTATCATATATAATGAATCTTTGAAGAGGATCGCCGACATTTGCCCCATGACCAAGGGAAACCACCCGACAACGTTGATCTGCCTGGGGGTTGGGGTGGGTGTGTGTGTGGGGGGGGGGGGGGGGAGGGGAGATCAGGTCTACTTAGTTTATTTCTGGGACAATGTTGACAATCGCGCATCGCGCAGAAAGAAATTAGAATTTTGTATGTGTACTGGTTCGTTTTAATTGGAGCTACTCACAGAGCACCAGTGTGGTCTGTAAGTATCGTATGGCAACGAAACCTTGGTAGATATTCTATAGCGTTAATGTGGAACCGATTTAGGCTGGCAAAAAATTAGTTCCAATTTTGGCTACCAGGTAAAAATCTAGAGCTGTGATTCAAGAAAGACGTACAAAAACGTGTCCATACGTACTGGATTAGGAACGGGACGTCGGCAGAAAATGTCAAACAAGTGAGTAAGGCATAATGTTAACGGGACGTCGGCAGAAAATGTCAAACAAGTGAGTAAGGCATAATGTTAACGTTATTATTAACAGTGGCTGCCACAATTTTTTTCAGTATGAACTCCAGAGACGTCAGCGATATGCTGTGTAGCACCATATTGGCACCTGGTGGCCAGAATTACAATTAATTTCATTCCTGCGTAAAGCGGTCCCACATTAACGCATTAGTACATCCAAGTTTCGCTACTCTATGATAATTGCAATCCACGCTGGAAGTCTCTGAGAAGCTGCACTTTATTTATAGCCACCCGGCATGTTTTGTGTTATGTGTGTGTTTGTGTGTGTGTGTGTGTGTGTGTGTGTGTGTGTGTGTGTGTGTGTATGCGATTGTCTGGGTTCAGTGATGTGAAATGAATGGAAAGCAACAGGGGAAACTTCTGGCACAACGGAAGTTGTGCTCAGTTAATTAAATAAATTAAAATTTGAATCAAATTTGCCTTAATAAAAGAAACTATTGATTATTTGGAATGCTCGATAGAGGCGGTGCAGAGCGGCGCATAGAAATATCACAACGAATTGCAAGGTCTTCGAAATAGTACTCTTTCAATCACGTTTCTGTCATCCATCTTACAAAGGATAAGAGCACAGACTGTTAATTTGTGAAAACCCAGCGATATGGAAATGGACGAAAGGAAAGTTTGTTGACGTGATGAGCACATCCCCTCACACAATAACCACTGCTCCCAAACGAGACATCACACACAGAAAATTAAAAGAAATGTATGCAACTGGTTACTTATCGTACAGCCGGCCGCGGTGGCCATGCGGTTCTAGGTGCTGTAATCCGGAACCGCGCGACTGCTACGGTCGCAGGTTCGCATCCTGCCTCGGGCATGGATGTGTGTGATGTCCTTAGGTTAGTTAGGTTTAAGTAGTTCTAAGTTCTAGGGGACTGATGACCTCAGATGTTAAGTCCCATAGTGCTCAGAGCCATTTGAACCATTTGAACTTATCGTACACATGATTTCGGGAAGAAATGAGACAAGCTAGAACGACTGCTGGTATTGCATTATTACGGAATACAAAAGAATTCAGCAACATTAGAAATACATTGAAAACTTAATGAGATTCGTGATTGTAACTATGCCGCAATAAGTTACCAAATTTAAAAACAAATACAGCACATACCACCGCCGGTAAGACACAACACGAACAACATACAGATGATAAAAAATGGTTCAAATGGCTCTGAGCACTATGGGACTTAACTTCTCAGGTCATCAGTCCCCTAGACTTAGAACTACTTAAACCTAACTAACCTAAGGACATCACACACATCCATGCCCGAGGCAGGATTCGACCCTGCGACCGTAGCGGTCCCGCGGTTCCAGACTGTAGCGCCTAGAACCGCACGGCCACCCGGGCGGCTACAGATGATGCCGTTTCCAAAGAAGAGGAACGAGACGTATAGCAAGTAAAAAACGTATTGTCACAATTTCTGTCATGAAGAAAGTGAATTGTAAATGTATTAAATGCAAATAATTGTTTACAAAGTTAATTTTTTATCGTTTGGACGTAATTGCTTGAAAATTTATGACGATTTGTCAAATAAAATATTGAAAACATAACCTGATTATTAAACCGGGTAGTCATGAAAGCCACGACCGTGTCCTCGTCTGCCACAAATTTGCAATTGACACTATACTTTCAACGATTCAGGCGACTGCTCGCGAAAAGCAGAATATTACGTTTAGTTTTCTGATTTGGCGTAAATGATCATGAGCCAGATATTTTAAAAATACCATTTGTCGTGGAATGGTTGTGCACGAAAGATTGTTATCTTGCAGTAATTCTTTTCAAAATCAGAAAAAAATAGTGGCACTGGACCTACAGTTTGTGTAGTTGCGGTGTATGTGCGAGCAGTTAGTGGAGACAACTTTCAGATTGGCACTATTTGAGTCAACAAACATTTGTATTCTTTTCCGTCATTGCCCAAAACATTTCTAAGTTATTTTCTGAACTGCTGCTCTTTCTGTTCCTGTTCGGTGGACGGCATGAGTAAACCATTCGCCCTCTTCCACTGAGCTGACAGATTTGAGTGAAAGTTGTCGATGTTTAAGGATGCGGTTCTAGGTCGGAAAGCAACAGCACACTTAAACGCCACCCAAATGTTATCTCATTTCTTCATACTCCATGTATTTACACATAAGTCAGCTCATCTGCGAGTAACAGCTGTGCACTAAAAAACAACACAATTTATTTCTCTCCGTAATAAACTCTGTAATCAACAACTGGAATGCGAAATCTTAACTTCTAAATAATTAACATGTATAACTATCAAGAGACGGACAAATCTTTTGAGCCAGGTTTTCTAAGACCAGATGGTCGATTCCCACGATATAACTGTATGTGTAGAAAGCTGCTAAGCTAATAGTTTGTGTTACTGAGGATGATAGTTTGTGATAAAAAATAATAGCAAACTGATTCACTGTAATACTTGTAGTTTTCCGCTTCGCTTTAATTGTATATTTAGCAGCTACGGTGGATCGCTTATTGAAAATATTATATAAAACTGTGTTCTGCGCTGCTTGTCACCGTACTGTAACATGTGTTGTCCCCTACACTTTCTGAAAATTTTGCGTTTTTTAAAAATATTTCTGTTTTTGTGTACGCATATAATGTTTTCTTAGTTTTAGTCATTGCTGGTTAGCTATACATAGCAAACAACAGGTACCAAAACTCTGAATTAAACGTTTCATAAAGCAACGCCATTCCCTAGTATGTAATTTATTTACTCTCAAGTGTTAACTGTGTGCTCATTGCGTTATGCAGCTCAATCTGTAATTTTGTAACTTGTTACTTTTTTCTAGATTTTACGGTGACATGCTGTCCAACATAGTTGAAAGGTTTCCCTATAAGAGGAAATGTCAACGATTCCACATGTCACACGTTAGGAAATTACAACGATTCCGCCTGCAAGGAAATAAAGAATTACAAAATTTTATCCTGAGTGAGTACTAAAATTAAGATCAAATTTGCTTGTTTGGTACTTTTACAATTTTTTACACTGAACTAATTTTCATCAAGGAACTTAATTTGGATAGTTCATTCAAAGATCAGAGACACATTTACGAATAAATCACCCTTTCACGTTATTGATTGTGTTCATCCTTCCATTTCATCAGCTTTTTCCCAGAATGGTATTAGATGAGAAACAGATATGTGAAACTTTTTACCATGAGTTATCATCGATAATTGCAACTGCTACAAAATGTCGCACGCGAAAAATAAAAGTATTTCATACACGCGTTTGGAATAAATTGTAGCGCTTTACTTACCATACTAAAATGTTCATACAGTACTACGCCCTTCCGTATAACCCTTTTTTCCTTGCGTAGCACACCAGGGGATTCTCCTTTCGTGGTCTACCTATTTGTCAGACTATAGTGCGGCTGTCACTTAACGTTTTCACTAAATCGCTTTAACTTTTGTAGCCCCAGAAAATCTCTATAGTCTCTGTGTTACCCCTGTGAGTATCAAACAAACATAAAGGCTGGGGCAAATAAAAGTGGTCTGGAGAACAAAGTTCCAGGGTATAAAGAAACACAGCAGAGGAAGGAAATACAGTATTAAGCTGACAGTAGCAGATGTTGAAAGTGACCAGCATCCCTCTCTTGGCACTTTTGCGCCGTGGTCAGCAAGTTGCTGAAGGCGGATCGAGGCTGGACTGCTGGAGTTGCTGCAGTATCTCCAGAAATGTTCTGCTGCAGTTCTTGAAGGCTACGAGAGTTGTTGCGATACACCTTAGCCTTGAGGGCTCCTATTCACATAAGGTAATCGCACACTGACAAATGATGTGACCTGGGTGGCTAGCTGGAGCCGCGACCATATTGATCTCTGCTAACAACTCTGTCAGGAGTGACGATTGTGTAAATGTGCTGCAAGGTTCGGCCTGCTGTATGGGTAGTTGCTCCATCCCGTTCGAAGTAACTGTAGGTCTTTTCCTCCTCCGTTAATGCTGCCATAAATGGTTTCAAAATGTTGGCAATCGAACGTGCCGAAGTCAGCGTCTGATGAAAGAAGATGGGACCAATAATGCGGCGCGCAGACACTGCACACCAAACCCCAACCTTATGATCATGCAGGGGTGTTTCGTGGAAGTTATGCGGGTTCTCCGATGCCCAATACCTGTGATTCCGTGAGTTGACATCAACACTTGGGTAAAACAAGGCTTCATTAGGCATAAGGAACAGATCCATGTCCAAGCCATCCACTATTATCTCAGTGAACAGCCACTCACAAAACAAGAGCCGCTGAGGAGCATCCGTTGGTTTTAATGCATGAACAATAGACACTAGCGTGGGGAAGTCCATATCGAGTATTCGTCCTCATGATCGACGTGATATGCAGGTCTCTTGCCACAGGGGTCGGTTGATTTGGTAGGACTCTGAATCAGTTTCTGATGAACTGTAGCCACATTGTCTGTTGTGTGGGCTCCTTTTGGAGTTTTTTTTAGTTGTACAAAACACATTCCGCCTAACGCCATTTTCGGACTAAGTGCTCTGTGGCATTGTTTGCTGGCACTTTGACATCAATAAACTTCTCAGCCAACAACTGACCACACCGTTTCCTCGACTCTGTTGTCACGTAGCTTTCCACACAATGAACACCCGTTGCTCCACTGTGGGTACCGCTTCCCCTCTGTACTGCCCCACTCACACAGGCCGCACTGTGCTGTGAACCAGTGTGGATCACATGGCGCGCAAACCTGTGGTGCGCGCGTCAGTGAGTGTGGTTATATGCATACGTACATGTCCAATCGTATCCACTCGTCGGGCACACATTTATTTGCCCCATGTTGTATAACAGCGTTATATCACCACCTGAATCTTATCTGTTAACGTCTTTCATTCAACTTAAAGTCAGAAAATGTGTATGTTTATTGGTTTTTTGTTGTTGTTGTTGTGGTCTTCAGTCCTGAGACTGGTTTGATGCAGCTCTCCATGCTACTCTATCCTGTGCAAGCTTTTTCATCTCCCAGTACCTACTGCAACCTACATTCTTCTGAATCTGCTTGGTGTATTCATCTCTTGGTCTCCCTCTACGATTTTTACCCTCCACGCTGCCTTCCAGTACTAAATTGGTGATCCCTTGATGCCTCAGAACATGTCCTACCAACCGATCCCTTCTTCTAGTCAAGTTGTGCCACAAACTCCTCTTCTCCCCAATTATATTCATTGCCTCCTCATTAGTTTTGTGATCTATCCATCTAATCTTCAGCATTCTTCTGTAGCACCACATTTCTAATGCTTCTACTCTCTTCTAGTCCAAACTATTTATCGTCCATGTTTCACTTCCATACACGGCTACACTCCATACAAATAATTCCAGAGACGACTTCCTGACACTTAAATCAATACTCGATGTTAACAAATTTCTCTTCTTCAGAAACGCTTTCCTTGCCATTGCCAGTCTACGTTTTATATCCTCTCTACCTCGACCATCATCAGCTATTTTGCTCCCCAAATAGCAAAACTCCTTTACTACTTTAAGTGTCTCATTTCCTAATCTAATACCCTCAGCATCTCCCGACTTAATCCGACTACATTCCATTATCCTCGTTTTGCTTTTGTTGATGTTCATCCCCCTTTCAAGACGCTATCCATTCCGTTCAACTGCTCTTCCAAGTCCTTTGCTGTCTCTGACAGAATTACAATGTCATCGGCGAACCTCAAGGCTTTTATTTCTTCTCCATGGATTTTAATACCTACTCCGAATTTTTCTTTTGTTTCCTTCACTGCTTGCTCAATATACAGATTGAATAACACCGGGGAGAGGCTACAACCCTGTCTCACTCCCTTCCCAATCACTGCTTCCCTTTCATGCCCCTCAACTCTTATAACTGCCATTTGGTTTCTGTACAAATTGTAAATAGCCTTTCGTTCCCTGTATTTTACCCCTGCCACCTTCAGAATCTGAAAGAGAGTATTCCAGTCAACATTGTCAAAAGCTTTCTCTAAGTCTACAAATGCTAGAAACGTAGGTTTGCCTTTCCTTAATCTAGCTTCCAAGATAAGTCGTAGGGTCAGTATTGCCTCACGTGTTCCAATATTTCTACGGAATTTACTTCATATATTACTGATTACATTGCTCCAAAGCGAGATTATTTCCATAACGTATAATAAGATTTCAATATAAAAAAAGAATATAAAAGGGAAAAATGCAAGGGATCAAGAGGAATTAAAAGTGAGTCGGAGGAGAGGAAGAGGGGCGTTATAACCTACAAAATTTGAATTCAGATATGAAATTATTTTAAACAAAGGCATAAAATATGTTGTTCATGGTATTGTGGAAATAAAATCTTCGCAAAATGCTAAAGATAGACCCCCAAACAGCAATCAGTGACAACATACTCTGAGAATAGCAGCCGGCTGGGGTGGCCGAGTGGTTCTAGGCGCTACAGTTTGGAACCGCGGGACCGCTACGGTCACAGGTTCGAATCCTGCATCGGGCATGGATTTGTGTGATGTCCTTAGGTTAGTTAGGTTTAAGTAGTTCTAAGTTCTAGGGGACTGATGACCTCAGCAGTTAAGTCCCATAGTGCTCAGAGCCATTTCAACCATTTTATATGTAAATAACAAACACTTAACCGTAGCTGCATGGACAATTTCAAATACTGCTGTCGTAACGCTGTCAGGATTCGCCATTTTGTTACGGCTTGCACGCTTTCCTCAACAGTTTGGTCCGTTACCAACGTCCTAGCAATTACCACCGACTGGGGCGCAGCTGGTTTCGCAGTCAGCAGCGCCACTGCTGCATCCATTGCCTGTTATTTTCACGTCAATTGGTTTCAGCTACATTCCGCGTCGCACGCCATGTAGCAGCGCTCGTTGCCTGGGCAACAGCTATCGGCAGTGTGCGTGACAAGGTGCATTCTATGCTCTGCAATAGCTCGGAAACAACTCAAGTGAAATGCTTTCCTTTGTTTCTCCCTTTTAGCCGAGTTCAGCACCGAGAGTTTTAGTTATACTTCAAACTGTTAACGCAACAGCGTTCATTGGTCTTTTAGCTTTCCTTACACATTTGCGCACAATTATGACTACCTAAAATCAACGCATCTCTTGCGACGAAAAATTGTGAAAGTGATACGCAGATAAGAATGGGTCCCTACATCTTCGACGTTCATGGCCGTCGTCTTGAAATCATTTACACCCATCGAACTTTTTTTTTCTTTTTCCTACTATTGGTCCTCTCTCCTAATGATTACTTCACTTAGGAACTTTCACATTTATCTCGTCACAATTTGAAAGTATCACATAGCAAGTCTCCTAATTTTATTATGTTGGTTATTGGCGTGTGTACACTCCGAAATTATTTTCAGAAAAAGAAAGACGAGGTAATGACAGTAGTTTAACAGGAAGTCAATGAGCGCGAAATTGGAGATTGAATGTCATCAGGAGCTAAAAGAATATCAAATGGTTTAGACGGAAACAAGATGATTTTATTTTTCTTATTTTTGAACTAGTGTGTAAAGCTAATAGAAGACTTTTAGTCGCTATATCTTTTCAGAAGTTTTCGTTAGTGTCATGGAAATTTGAGTTTAAAATTAATCGGTATATTGTAACAATCTATTCTTCAGTGAAGAGGCACCATTGTATAAACTGTGTTTTACTGGCGTACATGTAGGGGAATCAAATGTTGCAAGACTCTGACAGACGCTTGGAGTAGCTAAAATAAATAGAGTAACCCATTTATCCGAAATACGAGCCCATTCATTTTTTGATAGTGAACAAAAGTAATAAGGTACCTAATAAGTATAATAATACTTGTGACCGGTGGTAATATGTATCTAAACGAGAAGTAAGCTCTCTAAACTGGACGAAAGTATGTGCACCGCGCTGACAGATGGTTTAAAAGCCTAGCCGGGGAAGGCTAGGATTATGAACGTTATGACCTTACTGCCTATGCTCCTTGCTATATGGTAGTGATATTGTGATGAGATACTGGCGACTTGAAATTCCAATATAGGAGCATTTTATGAATTCTTTCTTCGAACTTAATGACTCGTTTTCACAGGTAATACCTGAAAGAAAACACAAGCTGGTCAATTGACTTCAAGATATGTGGAGTGTGAATATGCTGATCTGTGGGAGAAGAAACCTCTGGTTTAGACTTCTGCAAGAGCCTTCATTCTAAGACTCCGTCCAAGAACGTGTCAGTTATGATTACATGTCTAGCTGGTAATCAGATCTAAAAAATGGTTCAAATGGTTCTGAGCACTATGGGACTTAACTTCTGAGGTCATCAGTCCCCTAGAACTTAGAACTGCTTAAACCGAACTAACCTAAGGACATCACACACATCCATGCCCGAGGCAAGATTCGAACCTGCAACCGTAGCGGTCGCGCGGTTCCGGAGCGCCTCGAACCGCTCAGCCACACCGGCCTGTACTCAGTAGTGCTAGGTCTGTTATTGGTCAGTTATCGATGGTTTGAAATTGTGCCTTTTTCGCTAAAGCCACATGCACAACTGCTGCGCAGCGAAGACAAAGTGCACCAGATCACCTACGCACGTACCTACCCGTTTGTGCTTCGAGTTTGTATCAAAGCCAACACATACTTGGCTGATTGTAAATGATTTAGTGCACCAATACGAAAAATAATGCTGAACTTCTCACCAGACTAATATGCATAGATACAGTCTAGAAAATTTAATACTTAAGCATTGACTATGGGATCACAAACAAATAGGGAAAGTATTTTAGTGCGTATTAATTATTTATTAGAATGTATTAAGGTCTTTAGATGGCGGGCAAGACATGCTAATAGATTATGGGAAACCTGGTGACACTTACTGTAGGGTATAATTTGTGTAAGACTGAAACAAGGTTATGGTGTATGAACTGTAAAGGGGTCTCATATGTAGAACATGGTGGGAGGATACTCACAAGGTTTTACGGTCCTTTTTGCCTGAGGTACTTCATTGATTGAATATGGTTTACAATCCTAACCCTAGGCTGCGAAAGACATTCTGAAAATGCCTACAAAGTCACTGACAGTTATTTGTGCAACTAGAGATGGAACCTTAGGCAGAGGCATTCACACGTAAGGTTCGCTTAGGAGCATACACACGTCACCTGCGATTTGTCATGGCGGCACAGTATTCGTTTGAAGAACGAGATACCGTTTTTGTTTATGGACAACAACACAACAACAACATGGACTAGCCGACCGTAATGCGCATGAAGCTCGACGGTTGTATGAGGAACGGTACTCAGCAAGATGCCACCAAACACTACACCGACGACTTGGCGAAACAGCCTCGTTGGCGTGATATCATGGTGATGCTGGAAGACCTTGAACACGACGAGATGTTGCATTTGGAGAGACTGTTGTCGAGCGCTTCGAGGAAGCATCTACGACAAGTGCTCGAGCGGATGGACACGATATGTGGGTCACTCACCGGTTAGTCTGGACGGTTTTGAGAGATGACGGCCAGCAAATGTTTAGTTTCCACACTGTCCTAAACCTAAATCCTGTTTCGGATTAAGAACACAGGCTGGGGTTTTGCCGGTGGTTTCTGCGACATGTTGCACGAGATCCTGACTTCCCCGCCATTCTGTTGTTTCCGACGAGTCGCCTTCCACCCCGATGGCCTTTACAACACTCGGAACGTTCATTAATGGGCATGGGGAAATCGTCACATCACGTACGTCCACGGACACCAGGAACGATTTTCGGTCGTCTTTGGGCAGGCATTGTGTGGGTGACATTCTGATTGGGTCGGTCCGTCTACCTCCTTGACTTACAGGGGCAAATTACCTTCACTTTTTGCTAGAAACTCTACCCAGCTGCGGCGGCGCGGTTCTTTCCGTCCGGACCTGCACCTACCTGTGAACATTGTCTCAGCAGATCATCAGTAGGAAAGCCGAGTGAAACCTACTGTACTTCGACGTGAACCAGGCTGCAATTTAAGTCACTAATTTACGTTTCGGGAGAAAGTTTACACAAGAAATGAAAGGTTGGAAATTTTGTCCTCGATTAATATATTCTGAAACTTAGGTGAACATGTATCACTGCCAAGCCCGTGCTAGTCTTA
This sequence comes from Schistocerca piceifrons, assembly GCF_021461385.2. Taxonomy (NCBI): domain Eukaryota; kingdom Metazoa; phylum Arthropoda; class Insecta; order Orthoptera; family Acrididae; genus Schistocerca; species Schistocerca piceifrons. Next base: position 450,476,705 of record NC_060140.1, on the reverse strand, counting down.
AAACAGTCACTCACAATCCCTTTCACTCACGTTAGCAAGTTTATGGTGTTGCATTTCCCGAAAACGTAATAGCTACAAAAATACTGATTGTTTTTTATTGATAATGCTCTCCAAATATTAAGTCTGTCGGTACCAAATGCAGTCACAGTTCTTAGCCACCGACCTGCTCCATACGCCAAGCGGAATATATGTCTTTTCTCGTCAAAAAATTCATTTAAAAATTCCGAAATTTCTACACGCCCATCAGAATAATTATGCCGTCACTTTACCACACTTTTGATGTATGAAACACTGCTAGATCCAGCAACTTATCGTTTCCATCGGAACTATTACTACACACGTCCTAACTGTTTCATGGCTAGGCTCCCACCCCTTCCAGAACACTCTAAGTCTTCTTTTCCAGCAGAGAAAGGCGAGCGAAGAATATTACTTTCCCATTGGTCAGTTTATTGAACAGCCAATAGCAAAACAACATTCTCCCGCGTCAATCCGCGCTTTTCATCAATAACCAATCGCAAAATAGTAAACCTAACGACTGCACTTTTTACCGACGTAATTATCTAATATGCTGAAATTTTGTTTACGCATAAAGTTTTTTACTATTGTTATTTATAAATGGTTAAAATGGCTCTGAGCATTATGGGATTTAACATCTTAGGTCATCAGTTTCCTAGAACTTAGAACTACTTAAACTTAACTAACCTAGGGACATCACACACATCCATGCCCGAGGTAGGATTCGAACCTGTGACGGTAGCAGTCCCGCGGTTCCGGGCTGCAGCGCCTACAACCGCACGGCCACCACGGCCGGCTGTTATTTATACCTGAATTAACTTTCTCCTTACCATAAACGTACTTTACAAATCTATTCAACAAAAATCCCCTTTGTCCATATCCATGCTTCATCGAAATGTTCCCACACTAAATCCTACTACATAACTCGAATTATCTTCATATTAACCTTCAACCACACTCACGCATCATTCATACCGCTAAAACACATTTATAACATCTTACATACACAAAAAGACGTAATAACACTTTATGAAAGTACTAGAACAGTTTATGAAAAACATTCTATTACTTTAGTGCACTATAGTGGGCACAATCGAAACCAAAATCACAGTCCACATATCCAATATTGTCCTCTATTGGCTGATACATAAACTACGTGTGCGTCCAGTCTCGCGTCACCATCTGTCACTATCCAGCTCTGAGACACATCTCCCACTTAACCGCCTCCAAGGCAGGATCCTTATAAGGCGCTACGCCTCACAGCCTGCTAGAAGATGTTCCCCTGGACATGCGGCTATGCATGGGACTGCCGCATAATGGGGCGGGGCGCTCGCACATAACAGTCTTATTGTGGGCGGATATTTAAATAAACTATTCGACTGCTGGGTAACTGGCAGAGGTGCTCGTAGGACATGGCCACGCCATCATCAGACCTCATGCCACCGGACTTTTCCCAGTGGGGTTCTTCAAGGTTCTAGTTCACCCACCCAGACGTGAACCACCTAGAAACGAAGAGGAATTAATGCATCGCATTCATCATGTCGCCAGTCACATCAGGGCAACGCCAAGAATCTTAGAAAGAGTTCGGCGAAACACCGTTCGACGTTTCCAAGCTTGTGTCACTTCAGAGGATCGCCAGTTCGGCACCTGCTCTAAGTAAACAGTGTCCTAGATACTAAAAATGACCTTTTCAGCGTCGACACAATTTGTAAAAGACTTCCTGTACGTGAACTAACAGCTGTTGACGTGTTTGTTCCCGGTATGCCTTATCATGAAACTACAATCGATGTGTCGGAATCCCGGCGGATTCTCCCCCAGGCCCCCACAGTGAAAGGCTGGCGCCCTACCACCGAGCGTGTGGGCCGCCTTGGATTCATCGCGATATCCAGCATGCAAGGCATTCGCGGTCATGCGTTGTCCAGAGCATCCGGCAACAGGACAATCCCACGACCAATCGGAGCGCGTGGCACTAAGTTCCTGTAGTTTAAAAATTGTGCGTTGTCAACCTACACAATATTAGTAGTTTTGGTTCCTGCTAGTCTCCGCTATCCACCAGGGTTAAAATTTCGTGACACACTTTTTCTCCACTATATAATTAGTTTCTAGTGTCCATTTGAAAATATTGATGACTAAAGAAATGGCAGACCCTTTCACCGATGACAGTGATAGTCGTGTCCTTTAGAAAATAAGAGTTCTAATCCGATTACTTTTTCCACAACTTTCAATTAAGGTAAAAGAAGGGAAGTTTCAAAAGAGACCCACATAAAAATCGCAAATACAAGTAAATACCTTTCGTATCTCAAAAATTACTAAGGAGAAAAGGAAAAGGAAGACCACGATATCGGGGAAACCGCATCGAAGTTAATAGCAGAAAGAGGTGTGACGAAAAAGGCAAAAATTGTAATAGCGTTAGGGAGAAAGAACTGGCTAGGTGCGAGTATGACTCGCGCTTTTAGGGTTCCAAACAAACTATATTACGTATACTGACAATTCATCCTTCCGAGGAAGCGAGAATCTAATCGATTCTTACCTGTTACCAACACTGATACCGGAAAGATACAGGTCCCGGAAATTCCAAGACTATCGGGAATGTTTTAATGTTTAAGTCAGATAACAAATGACAAAAAAAATCGTGCGATATAATTATAGGTTAATACTTCCCAGAGTTTTTCCTTTGCTTGTACTGTGAAACATTGTTTCTTGCCAAATTTCGCAATTCTAGGCGCACCGAAAGTAGCCTCTAGGCTTGGATGAGTGAGTTTGCGCGTATCAAAATATTTGGCCCCAACGCCTTGTTTTCGGCTTGCATTGAAATGGAGGCTTCCATTTCTCATTTCGCAAAGGGACTATAGACCTTAGCATGCGGCTTAAATGTCAGTTTGATGCGAATGTTATTCAGATAGTAAGGTCCGACCGGGCGCGAACAGGAAACCACAGTGAAAACCCGACGAAGCTTTGCGCAGATGTGTCGGGCAGTGTCTTTAGTACGGCTATCGATCGCGTAACGTTGCTCTTTACAGTTCTGAGGGCACAGTGAGCACATTAAGATACCTAGAGAAATAGTGACTCCCGCACAGTTTTCGGTTGAAAGTCGTCACACACCATACAGACTGAAAGTGGCTGTCTCTCATTTTCATCTCTGCTCACATGAAGCACTCGCTATGAAGACAACTTTTTGGCAGAAACCACAAACTGTGGACCTGCTTAGAGAACTGGCGAAGAGCATAGACGGCTGCCTTCTATGACGAGTGTATTGGAAAGTTGGTCCAACGCTACGACTAACGTCTGAGGCGGAGCGACGACTTTGTAGAGAAGTAGCTGGAAGGTGCAGCTAGCTGTTGCTCCTAACAGATTTTTGATTTTTACTGTGGTTTCCATTTCGCGACTGACGGCACCTTACTTTCTGAACAGCGCTCGTATGTTTACCCGTTCCTGAGAAGAATGGTTTTTAACAGTCGTTCTGACAGACATACAAACGGACGGACGGACAAAGAAGTAATCCTACAAGGGCTTCGCTCCTGCTTGAGTTACGGAACGAAAGGAAATTAAATTTGAAGAAGCTGTTACTGCTTGAAAAAGTTTACCCAAAATCTAGCGAGCAATAAGTTACACAGATGAAGATGACGAAGTGATCGTTTGTTTAGGGCATGAGAAGTGGTAGTCCAAAGACTCTATAGCATTAATAATGCTATGATACTAACATTTTTGCTTTCCATTTCATTTATTCCAGAGTGGTTTATGAAGAACTAAAAACACTCCATGATATTGCTCGTTGATAAATAAAGATAGTCTCTTAAGCTTAAGAAGTTGATATGTTGAAGAGTTCCTTCAGTTCGTATCTCGGAGCTTGAGGTGTCGTGCGATGTCACACTCGCGGCAGCGACCATATTACTCAGCTCTCTTGGCTGTGCGCGGCGCGCTACACAGTTTATGCGACGTTCTGCTACGCGGATTTAGTAGGGAAATTCTTTCGGCTGACCGGGTTTAGTTCTCCGTGTTTCTAAGCATGTATAAGCGGTCTAAACAAGAATGCCCAGACTGGCTTAGATCCGCGAGATACTCTAACACCAATAATTAAATGAAATGAAACTACTGTATATGGTTCCAGAGACCTTTTCAGTTGCGAAACATCAATGATGAATACAAGTAATCAACCTGAACCGACATATTAATATTTATACCGTTACAGATTTCTAGGACTTCTATAGGAGAATAAGTGCTTTGAATAGGAACCCACGTCTGAAAACATATGGGTTCTGTTTTACGAAGATTTCAGTTCAGATGTGTAACGCGATCCACGTCTGCTGAGGGAAAGGCAAAAGTCTCGGAGTTGCTTGTCATGGTATGTAGTACCACATACAGGACGACGTGTACTGCGTCAGGACGGTCACTTAATGTCATTTAACGTCTATGGGGTCGTAATTGACGTTTAATTTACGAGACTTCTGTAAGTACTCGAGGAAGACCTGCTGGCACGCGTTCTGATCGCTGCACTATAAATTTAAGAGACACCCAGTGGGGTGGAGAGTGTGTACCAGAACGTATTTCGTAGGTAAAACGTCTGTAACAACGTTGGTGGCTGCCACATCAAGCCGCTGGTGTATTCCATCAGTGCTATTCTGTACGTACAATAGGATGGTTTCTTTTCTGTTTTAGAGTAAGGTAAACACGTATGTTTACGTGTTAATACAAACGGCTTAACCAGTACATGGACGTTTCGTTGTGTTTCCTTTCGAATTATTAACTAATAACTGTACTGCATCATGTCCGACCGGCTACTTCAATGCCCGAGTTACAAAGTTCTGCCGGCCGAAGTGGCCGTGCGGTTAAAGGCGCTGCAGTCTGGAACCGCAAGACCTCTACGGTCGCAGGTTCGAATCCGGCCTCGGGCATGGATGTTTGTGATGTCCTTAGGTTAGTTAGGTTTAACTAGTTCTAAGTTCTAGGGGACTAATGACCTCAGCAGTTGAGTCCCATAGTGCTCAGAGCCATTTGAACCATTTTGCAATGTTCTGGACGAAACTACTTAGATTTAGGCCTTCCAACCGTGAGCTGAGTTACAAGGCTTCAGCAAGGCGCTGCTTACTTCTACGACTTTCAGAGGTTTCTCAGCAACAGGCATTTACTAACACTGGCCATCTTGGGAAACCACCATACCTGGAGAAGGCCTCCTGTTCCCCTTAGGGAAAGACGGGTCCATGTCGTAAGACTGGAGAAATTTCCCCTCTCAGGGATACCGACCTTGGCATATAGAACAGTCACAGTAAGAATGTACAGGCGTGGTTATGAAATGATATGTTACAGTCTTCTGTATTAATCAAGATATCACCAACAAGTACTGCCTCAACAAGCGAACGATAAGTATCGCTGCGTTCGGTGCCGTATTTGCCGATGGACGAAGGTTATGAACGGGGTTCATTCAGCCTTGTGAGGCTCGATTAAGGAAGCAGTGGCATCATCAGGATTCACCCATTCGAGTGACGCCTGGAGGCATTGGCGACGTGCCTGTCACATATCCCACGAGCATACAACGGGTGGTAAAAAATATGTAAACAGCGATAATACAATGAAATGTCTAATACAGTGTAGTAGACCCATTAGCAAGAAAAACAGCTCCCTGTCCTCTCTGAATGGATAAGTACAGGTCCTGAACTGCTTTCAAGGGAATCTTAAGCCGTTCCTCCTGAAAAATAGTGTCAGGACCAGGTAACGATGATGGAGGTGAATTGCGATCACGCACCCGTCTACCCAGTGAAGACACAAGGGCTGTGGCTGTAGTGGCCACGGGTGACACGACGTTCATCCTCAATCTCTCAAAACCAGTCCTGGGCCATGCGATATGTGTGGACAGGGGCCCTGTCGGCGTGGAACACGAGTATTGGGGAGCAAACACTGTACCATGGGATGAACCTGATCTGCCAAAATGGCCATGTAATCGTTGGCAGTAGTGCAATCTTGCGAAGTACCCATTTGACCCATGGAATATGACGATATGGCTACCCGAATCTTCACCGAACCACCCGCCATGTGTCGCTCTTGGGACGTAGTCTTGGCCAGAAGTCGAAAACAGTGCGCAATAAGACCAAATTGCTTTCTTCCACTGTTCCATGGCCCAGGTTTTATGTCTTGGCATCAAACTTTCTTGTTGGGAACGTTTGAATCGCTGATAGATGATTCTGGAAATCCAGCTCACCAGTTCACTTCTTAAGGAGCTCTCCTTGCGCTGTTTTGTCACTGACAGGGTTCACGAGTGCGACATTCTCCAGTGACTTCTCCAGCTATTGTCCTCTTATTTTTCATCGCAATCCTTTCCAATGCCGATCGCTCGTCACATATTTTCGTCAGCCTTATGACTTAACGGATGCTATTATCTAGCTTTTCCTGTGTGTAGCGTGAGTATTCCATATGTTGCCTCCTGAGGCCGGCCCGTGTGGCCGAGCGGTTCTAGGTGCTTCAGTCTGGAACCGCGCGACCGCTACGGTCGCTGGTTCGAATCCTGCCTCGGGCATGGATGTATGTGATGACCTTAGGTTAGTTAGGTTTAAGTAGTTCTAAGTTCTAGGGGACTGATGACCTCAGATGTTGAGTCCCATAGTGCTTAGAGCCATTTGAACCACTTTTTTTGTTGCTTACTGAAACACCAAACAGTTCCGATACGTTGGTTACGAAAGCACACACCATACTACTACGAACAACGTGCATCCGTTCGAAGTCACTGTGCACCGACATAATGCACCCACCACTGCACATAACACTATTTTCGCCACAACTGACAACTGCAACGTGTTGAGGATATTGTACAGGTTCGAATCCTGCCTCGGGCGTGGATGTGTGTGGTGTCCTTGGGTTAGTTGGGTTTGGGAAGTTCTAAGTTCTAGGGGACTGATGACCACAGTAGTTAAGTCCCATAGAGCTCAGAGCCATTTGAACCATTTGATATTGCACAGGTGCCGTTCGTGGTCCAATAAAACAGCGCAAGCTGAAAATTTGGTTAGCATCTGCATTTATGCTACAACATGCAGTTCTCGCGGTGATTCCATAGTTTTGTCCAACCCCTGTAGAGCGCTACTCATATTGCCGTGTAGGAAGCAGTCTGGCAGTCGGGATAGGGTTAAGACCTAATTCGTCAGTGATGTTTATTTTTACATGTTTAGGTTTACGATATCACCAACAATCATGCACGTGCGTACCCTGCCTTACCGTTTCGGCCATAAAGGCCTACAAACGGCATGGTATGATTTGAATTTAGTACATGCAGACTGATGGCATACACATACAGGTGCAAACAGATTAGTGCCATTCGAAATTTTTTCCTTTTTGTATATAGCAAAAGGCAGTAAATGCAGAATTATGACTTCAAAAAAATCACAGGTACAAGCAGATCAGTGTTATTCGAGATCTTACCCATTTTGGATGTAGCGAAACGGAGAGACGAGCTCCCTTATAGCACATAACGCCACTCTCTCTGGGACATTGATTATTTGTGTGTGTCGGTAGCCCAGTGCAGCGTGCCGGTAATGGAGGTCGTTGCCCGCCGCCCGGCAGGTGGCGCCAGCGGTAGTTGGTGCACAGATCGCTGGACAGACACGCACCTCGCTTCGCCTCGCCGCGCCGCGCCGCGCCGCGCCGCGCCAGCACCCGCGGGTCACTATCGGCTGTCACTCCCACGCCACGCGGCGCCGCTCGCCTCGCCGTGTTTTCATTTGTTATCTGCGCCGGCGTTTCGAGGTTATGAGTGCCCAGCCGGCACAGCAGTGCAGCGTAAACAACGGCATCGCCGAGCCACTGTAGCGCACGTGCACTTTATGGTCCGCCCACTGGGCTGCCAGCGAGCGGCGCCGGCACTTGCTGCCTTCCGCTCCGACCAACTGTTTCTCCGACAAATGTTTACAAAAACTTACGGTCGGTTTCCGAAGAGAGTGTTATGTCCGAGCACAGGTCACAGAGAGCAGATTTTATTTCACCGTGAGAGTTCTAGTTCCTCTACCGAAGTCAAAGCTATACGCGCAGCTTTGTAATATGTTCAAAACTCACAAAAAGGTACAGCTTTGAACATGGCTGACGTTTGCAGCAACCGTATACACAAATTTAAAAAATACGTAAAGGTCTGCCAACCGGTTGCATAGATTTTCTGTATACCTTGACCGGGTTTTGTCACCTCTAAGGGTGACTTCGTCAGAAGGTAAGGTAATTACCTAAAATGAATATGTAAGAATAAATATCTTATCTAATAAAAGTTTATATTAATGTAAACGAGTGTAAAACAAATAGTACTTACATGAAGAACATATCGTCAAAGATGTACAGTGATTTAAGAGCCAAGTTGCTCTGTTGGGCAGTTGGCTGAACAGTACACTACAATAGCAAATTCCAATAAAGCAAACCAGCCACAGACTGCACACAGCACAGTCAGTGATTTTCATATAGAGCGCTACATGGCGTTAAAAACATAAGAACCTAAACAGCCTACTTACAGAGTAATTGGCCCATATCTACGGCAACAAGAAACAGCGACAGAATACAGCGGAGAAACTGTAGCAACAGAAAATGGCCAGACTAAAAATTCATTATATATTCTGTTGCGTTTAATGAATATTTCTAGATGGAACAAATAACACAGTATCGGGAGCGGAACAAACCACTGAAGGGCTAGTGACTAAAACGGTAAACAGAGAGAGGAGAAACGTGTGTGTGGAAGATTCACCACCACAGCATGGAACTACGGAAGTGCAAAGCTGGAATTCACTTTTTTTTTTGCGGAAGTGGGCCCCGCAGTAAAGCAGCCGCAGCGCAGTGTTTTATGAATGGCGGGCAGGCTGCGTGCGCCGCGCGGCCCCGCGCTTCCGCTGCCGCTCTCAGAGGGCCTTCCGGCGCGGCGCGGTGTGTGGCCCGCGGGCCGTACACGAGGCCGGCCGGCCTTATCGCTGCACACGTCGCTCCTCAGGCCGCCTCGTGCAGGCGTTTACGGCCGCAGATAAGCCGGCCGCCGCTGCATACACCTAGAGAGCTCAGCTGACTGCCGGCCACAGTGAAAACATACGCCCCCCAGGGGCGGGTCTCCAGCGGAGGCGAAATGTGTCCCATTTCGAAGCTTTCACGGTTAAGTTAGCAATAAGTCAGTTATAGCACATGTTTACTGATTCGGTTTCATGGAGGATTTGGAAATATTAAAATAACAGATACGATCCACCTAACGTAAAACATCAATGTCCACGAAAATGCAAACGACACATTCGAATGTTATCACAAACGCAGACTAACTTTATACGTCATGCATCGAGACCTGTGAGACCCCAGCGGAATGCTGACGACATTATCAAATCCTGAAGCAATGAATTTTAGAGCACCTGTTCAAACCAGCCAGCTGAGGGAACTCCAGGCAACATACGAGAAGGGGTCAGGATTCAGCAACAAGGCGGCCAATCTCGACACTCAGATGGAAAGCTGAAAGCACTTAGGCCACGACCACAGTGTGCAGCTCAAAGTTTAACGGCACCATGGGGTGGAATGTGGCTAGATTACGGAGCTCACGACGTTTTGTTGTTACGTTAAAATTAGCGTTTTGTTGCCATGGTAGTCTCAAATTGGTAGATAATTTGAGACCTGACTCTCTCGTCACGCCGGCCGCTGTGGCAGAGCGGTTCTAGGCGCTTCAGCCTGGAACCGCGAGACCACTACGGTCGCAGGTTCGAATCCTGCCTCGGGCATGGATGTGTATGATCTCCTTAGGTTAGTTAGGCTCTAGGGGACTGATTTCTCACATACTGCGTTCATATAACATACGTGAATGCTGCCGGGTGACGTCATCGACAAGCGCCTATGCTACAACAGGTACAAACTCTGTCATCTTCAAGGCAAAACTCTGCCTTCTTTTTTTTTTTTTTCCTCGCACGAACCAAGTAAGGCTGGCTCCGGCGGAGGTTCGAGTCCTCCCTCGGGCATGGGTGTATGTGTTTGTCCTTAGGATAATTCAGGTTAAGTAGTATGTAAGCTCAGGGACTGATGACCTTAGCAGTTAAGTCCCATAAGATTTCACACACATTTGAACATTTCACAACCAAGTAATTGGTTCAACTGAGTAGCATGCTTCAGTTAATGGCTCACTATCATTAAATTTCGACTGTTGTTTTGATGCTTCTAAGTCAGTAAAGTTGACATTATCAAAAGGTACATCTCAAGTTATGTTAATGAGTCATGTACCTATTTTACACATCATATGAATGACGACATACACGGTCCAGTCACCACCACCGCCACCTACGCTGGACATAATGGTGCAATAACTGCTCACAGACAGCAGGTGGTAACACTAGTAACGGAGGGACTATAAAGCGGATGCGGGGTGCGGATGCGGGATGCGGAAAAAAGCGCAGTCGTTGTATTCCGGATACGAAAGGATTATATGGCATCCAGTAGGGCGTAATCACTGGCTTCCGAACCAAGAATGGAAGCACTTTCGAGACGGCTAACTTTTGTAAACTGTTCACGTGTTGCCATAGATAAAGTACACAGTGCATGGCAAAATGGCGCTATCCAAAACCGGCGCCGAGCTAACTGTGGTGCACTACGGACCAAGACGACAAGTGTGAACGATGCCTGCTGACATGTATATGGGCGAATAGACGTGGATGTGCAACTGTTGAGCAGATGACCGCTCAGATGAACGAAAGGGCTACCAATAGTGTTTCCTCAATGAACGTTGCTGTGTATGGGCTTCCGCAGCAGGCGCCCGGTTCGTGCACCCATGCTGACTGCAACTGGACGTCCACTGCGTGGCGACCTGTGGCCTTTCTCGATGCATCACGGTTTTTTCTTTTTTTTTTTTTTGTGCAACGGAGGAACACATCTATCCACGGGCACCACGTCCACCCATATGTGCATCTTGTTTTTCCTTGGCACGACGACGTCTACCAGCAGGTCAATGCAACGTGTCGCACAGCTCGCAGTGTATGTGCCTGATTCGAACAGCACCAGGATGAGTTTATTATACTTCTCTGACCACCAAACTGTCCGGACCTAAACCCAATCGAGAATCTGTTCACGTCAAGGACCCTCGACCGAGAGACCCAGAGCATCTGCCCACGGCACTGGAGTCGGTATGTCTCCAGATCCTTGTCGGTACCTTCCAGAACCTCACAGATTCTCTTCGTCCATGTCTCGAAGCAGTTCGCTGTCCAAACGGTGGTTCCTCAGGCTTTTGACGAGTGCCCACATTAATGTAAATGGAGAGTGCATATTGTCTCTACACTACAGTACACTGGTATACAGTACTCAAGAACGAAAGTAACTTTCCCGTTATGTTTCACTACCAAGTAGCATAGCTCTTTGAGACTTGGACCCTACACGGTAAAAGCTGTTGCAGTTTAGTAAAGAAGGTAATAGAAATAAATACGTAATGAGACGAACAGAAATGACACTTTTATTCAGAGACAGCAATTATACTGAAGTCACCGCGATTTGTGATGGTCTCCTGGACATTAGAAAAGGCGGGACACGGTTATTAATTGCGTGTGTGACCACCATCATCATGGACGGCAATGCATGCTCTGCAGTGTGCTACGTTGGTAACCAGTTTTTGTGTTAGGGCATTCCATCCCCCCATCAGTGCGGTTAAAAACTGCTGGATGGTCGTTAGCTCATGTGGACGTGTTCCGAAATGTCTCCCAAAGGTGCCCAACACGGCTCGAAGGAATTTAAATCGCGCGAAGAGACAGACCAGTCTATTTGTTGACTAACCTCTTGCTCCAAGAGCTTCTCCTCCTACGTTATGAGATGCGGTGGCGAATTGTCAACCATAGAAATTAAGTAAAGCCCGAATTCGACGTGAACAGGCGCTCATGAGGAAGGAGTAGAGTTTCACAAGAAGGGCAGTGTACGGTGTTCAATGATTTAGAGGACAATACGCCCACGCACCATTATCCCTCCACACACTATAGTATCTGTATCACTAAAACGATTAAGTTCGATAATGTCCCTGGGTGCATATGAGGGAGAGTCCAGAATAACTACTCACACTGAACCCACCCTCATCCCCACTCCACGTTGACCTGGCCACTAAGCTCTTGGCACCATCGCAGACGGTGTCCTCGATGTACAGGTGTCAATGGAACACAGCGTATAGGTCGTCTGGCAAAGTGACCACCCCCTGCACTCTCCGTGCCACAGTGGAGGGTGCAGTCTAGTTAAACGTGTTTGCAATGTCAACAACTGTTTGACATGGCATACCTTCTTGCCCGCTGCACAGTGCAGCGATCATCTGCTGCTGCAGTTGACCGTGGGCGGCCACCTACTCTTCTTCGCACAGCAGCGTCTATGGTTCGGAACGCTCGCCGTGCGCGTACAACAGTGCTGTGAGCAATGAAAAAATTCTTGGGCTACACCCGCTACTCTTCCGCCGTCTTCCAGCTTCTGCACGTATCTTCCCCGTGTGAAGTCATCCAGCTCTTGTCTCCAGGCAGTGATATAATGACGAACATCAACACAGTGCTTTGTAACTGCTCACTGACTGACACACACTGTTTTTCCTGCTCTTTAACTGACTCGTTTTGCGGTGTCAGAACCATTTGGCGCTGTAGTGACGATGGGCTTCTGCCATGTGACGTCCGCCCTTATCCGGAGATTGTGGGGACTTCTGGCAGCATGACCCTGCACTTCCACATATTTCCATTGAGTAATTAATATCTTGTGTTACTTTATCTATCTCGTCCTTAAGTTCTGAAGAAAAGTGTTTATTGCAAAACAATTATGGGTTTTGTTCAGTGATTTCTTCTCAAAATCACTTTTTGGAAGTAGCTGGAACAACTCTATATCTGAAATGAAGACATGCTGCCCGTATTGATGTTAAACACAATGTTAATTTGTAGCTTTCAAAACTTGACTAACAAATAGTAAATGTGTAAAGGTAACAGGACTACAAAATGATTTATAATTTTGAATAGATGCGCCAGAGCTCAACGGCAGCTACAGAATCAAACTTGGGAAAGTTAATGAATTTAGGACATGAAGATCTGATGTGGACTTCTTCGCTGTCTGTCAGTAGTTCGTAGGATAAACGGTGCCATAGATTCCTAAGGCAAAAGTTAATGTGGTCCCACAGTAAGCACATGTGGTATGTCTGGTCTTGCGTATAATAAGTCACTAGCTGTGGAGCAGACGCAGACGCATACGTGCCTTCAGATTGTTAGCGTGCCACCACAGCCCATCGCTGACTGTGAGAACACTGCAAACAAACTGGTGGACTTGGAGGGCGCCATAACTGTTCCGCAGCGACAAGCTTGTTTGAACTGCTGCCAGATTGCCGCACGTGTGGAACGGCGGGCGCTGCAATCACACGAGTGCCGAGTCAAACGACGATCGTGCACGTAATGGTCTCACTGTCACACGACTGCAAACCATCTCCACCGCATGGCACTCTCCAGTCACTCTGCAACGTTTGTTTTGCCACACAGCTCACAGCTCAGATACGCTGCCGAAAGCCACAACATTTCAGCAAGTAGTATTCGACCCTGCATTCTGTTAACAGAATCATATACAGGGGCTGGACAAAGATATGGAAACATCAAAGATACAACACATTGCCACAATAATACTGTGTAGGAAACCCGCTAGCATTTAAAACGTTTTCGAGCCGTCTCGGAATGGATGAAATTACTATATGTGATGCAACACCTGCAGCAGTCCTTTCCATGGTATTTATTATGTGGATACCGGCTTTGGTGACTCAGTACAACACCTTCAAGCCTTAATTCTATCTTTGGGGGTGACTCCAACTGTATACACGATCCCATCAGTGGCCGACTTCTATGAACTGGTCCCCGCAGACTACTATAACAGCGATGTTATGTCTGCAACGATCAGTTACCAATGGTTGCAGGCACAACATCGCTGTTACAGTAGTCCAAGAAAACCAGTTCATAGATGTTGGCCATTAAAATGATCGTCTATACGGTTGGAGTTCACTCCCACACCAATAGTTAAGGCGTGGAGATACTGTACTGTGTCAATGAGATTGCTAGATACATCATAATTAACATCGAAAGTACGGCGGCTGGTGTTCCATTTTAGTACATAAGCGAACGGTCGAAGTCTCTCAAACCTTAAGTCAAAAGGATGGATATACAGAAATTAATTTAGGTCCTGTATGGTTTTCAAGGGAATCATATACCATGGCTCCTGCAAAATAGTGGCACCTACCTTTCTCTGCAAACTAGGACACAAAGGCTCGACAATATTGAGATATGATGACCAGTCGAGATGCGACAACTCATCCTATGTTCACAAAACTAGTCCTGGACTGTTGAGACCTAGGGTCCCTGTCGACGTGGAACACAATATTACCATTGGGGAGTGAACATTGCACCATGGGATAGAACTGATCAGCCAGGCAGGTCCAAACCGTCATTGGCAGTGAAACGTCCCCTTAGAAAAATTATACATGACTGTGCTTAAACTGACACACAATATTTTTAGCGCAACGGAATCTGACTTTCAATAATCCCTACAAAAGAATGGCCCTGACTAACATTAACCTATACCTTTCACAAATCACTTACCTCACAAAAATCTTAGTTACTCAAGTTACTGCAATACGGCGAGCGCCACTACTGCCAGCTAAATAAAAGATTCAAACTACTGAAGGCACTAACTACTCATAGGCATAGTTAGCAAATGAAAGATTTTGATAGAGAACAAACAATGTATGTATCTTAATAGTGTTCAAAAGTCATAATACATATATATCAGTTCATGATATCCAGTCTTACTAATTTATTGTCTCTGTCCAGATCATCCGCTCTCAAAACTCCGCCATCTCACTTCCCACATCCACCACTGCTGGTGGCTCACCTACAACTGCGCAACGCTACGCGCTGTTAACAGCAAACTACCCAACGCTACAATAGCCAACAACAATGCAAACCAGCCACAGACTGCACACAGCACAGTCAGTGATTTTCATACAGAGCGCTAGGTGGCGGTGGCGTTACCAATATAAGAACCTAAACAGCCAACTTACGGCAGTAACGCGAAATTGCAGAGAAACCAGAGGCACATAGAGTAACACGATACGCCTGCCCATATCATCACCGAAACCCCACCAAATTTCACTGTTGAGACGCAAACTCGACCAGAAGTTGGAAATAGTGTACAACAAGACATTCTACCAAATTACTTTCTTCCGTTCTTCCCTAGTCCAGATTTTATAGTTTCGGCACCATAATTTCCTGTTACGGCAATCACACCATTGTCGAGTGGTCTTGGAAATCCAACTCATCCTGCAGCTCCCTGCTTCAAGGAGCTCCCTTCATGTTTGTTTTGATGCTGACAGGGTTCGCGCGAGCGACATCCAATTCTGCAGTGACGTTTGCAATTGTCTTCCTTTTTTGCATCAATGTCCATCTGTCACGGTCACTCAACACACGCTTTCATTCCCATCGTGGCTTAGCGGATGATGTTTTTCCGCTTTCTCTATAAGCGGTACGAATCTTCAATCCGGTTCCTCTTGAAACAGCAAACACTTCGGCTACGTTTGTTACGGAAGCATTCACCACACGAGCACCAATCTTTTCCTCACGTTCGAATTCACTTAGCTCAGTCGTAATGCACTCTCGAAACAGGTTCACACCGCGGCCGACCCTTTGTAATATATTGAGGACATTGCACGTGTTACGTTCCTCTTCAAATGCAACAGCGAAATCTGTAGGCTTGTCAAGAATCCGAATTTATGTTGGAACATGCATTTCTCGCGCAGCTTCCATATTTTTGTCGTACTGTTAAGATTCCAAAAACATATTATCCTAAAAGTAAACCAATATACGGCTTCCTCCTACATTTATATCGTGAAAGGAGCAATAAGGTAAAATTGCGGAGATTAGATGTCAAGCGGGGGCTCCCCAAGGGACGTTCTTCTCGTGGACTGTTCACGACAAGTTAGGGGAGTTAGTGGCAGTAGGACGTAAAGTAACCTCTGTCATACACTATAAGGTACCTTGTAAACTATGGATATACGTGTACATAGAAGATGGAATCACGCCGTACATTTTGTGGCTTTCGGCACCATTTTCAGTCATCATTCACTGATTCTTTTGATGACATTGTGCCAAAATATCTACATCTACATGGATACTCTGAAAATCACTTCCAGGCACTTCCTGGCAGAGGATTCATCGAAACAGCTCCTTTATTCGATATTGTTCTGAGTGACGGCTGACGCCCTACCACATGTCATCCGTCACACGAACTTTCTATCGAATCGGGCATATCATCCATTACAGAAATAGTCTAACCAATATACTTCATTCTTACAAAAAATTTCATATTACTAATACAATTTTAATGAATAACAACTACATTGCTCTGGAAGTTGAGAGTTTCAAACTTCCACATATGCGCTATAAACATTCCACGATCTCAGTCGGATGTACTGAATGGAAAACTTGTAGATAACATAGATGATGTACATTTCTTAAGTGATTCAGGAAATCTTTCAGGTATCTATTCCTCCTCATTCCAATTACTTCCCCTTACCATGTTATTCTCGGTCGTGCGCGCTTCCTCCCTGCCGCCGGTGACCATTCCAGGATTGTTTTTGGCCATCGTCCTTACCCCATTCGCCCTACTTGGCCATACCATTGAAGAGCACTGCTCTCAATTCTTTGCATAACTGACTTTCCAATACCCATTATTCCTCTAATTTCCTCATTTCTTCTTCTTCTATTTTGGATATCATGGCTGCCTTCCTTATGCAATCCATCTCTGCTGCCTGGTCCTGCTTCCCCACCTTCCATTCTCCCTCCCTGTATTTTAGTATACTTTCAACTACATTTGCAGAATTCTCTTCTTTGTTTCTTTTGATATTTCCTTGTTCCACAGAACTCCGTTTTGCATCTTAATTGCCCCTCTTTCCTGTCGGATGCTGCGTTCCACATCTCCTTCACAGCTTCCCGAGAAATGGATAGTCGACCCCAGATACTGCTTTAATAGGTCCTGTGGCAGTACCCATCACTTCCATCTCCACCCACTACTAGATATTGTGTTCTACTAATATTTATTTTAAGCCCATCTCAAATGCTTCCATTGACTTCTTTATTTTGGAAATTTGTGGTAAGTTCCTATGGGACCAAACTGCTGAGGTCATGGGTCCCTAGGTTTACACACTACTTAATCTAGCTTTAACTTACGATAAGGACAACACACACAGCCATGCCTTAGGGAGGACTCCAACCTCCGACGGGGGAGCCGCACGAACCGTGGCAAGGGCCCCTTAGACCGCGCGGCTACCCGCGGGGCAACTTTTTTATCGTAAACTTGACATCCTCCTTACTTTGTGCTATCAGTACTTGATCATCGGTAAGTGATAACAAGCAGGCAGACAGAACCTTGAAGGAAAGGAATTCCCGTACACTCGCACGAATCCACCGTTCCAATATACACAGCACAGATATTTTAAACAGGGTCGGTAACATACTGCAGCCCTGTCTGGGTCCTATGGATGTTTTAATGACTCACTCAGCTTCCTCCCTGCTTTAACTACTGCGCACGAGTGCTGAATATTCAAATTCTGAATATGTGCTGTGGTTCTATACCTGTATATTCCATCGCATCCGATAATACGTTGATGGGTACAGGATCATACGCTGTTTCTAAATTCATAAATGTTAAGTGTACTTCCTGATCCTTAGAATATGCCTTTACGCTTATTTAAAAAATATCTGTGAATTCTAAGGGACCAAACTGCTGAGGTCATCGGTCCCTAGACTTACACACTATTTATACTAACATATACTAACTTATGCTAAGAACAACACACACGCACAACAATGCCCGAGGAAGGACTCGAGCCTCCGGGTTGATGGGCGGCGCAATGTGAGACATGGCGCCCCAAACCTCGCAGTCACTCCGCGCAGCTTATGCTTATTTGTCCAAAGATGAAAATATAATTCATACAGGCTCGTCCAACCGTAAAACCTCTCTGTTCCTCTAGCTTGTTTCCCTCAATTTCTATCTCCGCACTGTTACTCAGTATGGCGCTAAAAGGTCTGCTGATGGATGCCGTATCTCTAATTCCCCTATAATTGCTTTAGTGCCTCTTGTTTACTTTTGTGTTAGATAGCAGATACGTATGATACACAACACAATCTTCCTATTTACTCTCCCTACACAATCTGATTGATCAATCTACACATAAATCTCTCTATTGTAGGGGGCCAATATTTCCACAATTGCATCGCAGCTCCTGCTGGACCACTCGCCTTTCTATTTCTTGCGTTTTTCAAAATCTCGTTTACTTCTCCCTCTAGTATAGATTCTTTATTACCTAACACACTGCTGCTGTTATAGGATTCTATTACGTTTTCTCTTCTTTTTTCCACCATCAGTTCTTCAACGTATTTTTCCACAGGCCAATAAATATAGTTTGTAATGTGGGTATGGTATTGCTAGCCATTCATTATCATCCTCCACGCACCTGCCGATCTCCTGAATCAAAACGAATGCTCTATTTCCCCCCATACATTTTCATATGTTTCTACGTTACACTTTCTTCGTAATTTCTGAGCTCTCTCTTTACATACTTTGTACTTATTCTAACCCTGTTCACTTCTAGAGCTTAACCATATCTGATATACTTTCTTCATTCCGTATACCACCTCCAATAACTCCGTGACAGCTATAAAATGATAGGTGTCACACTCTATTCCAATTTTTACTCTTACTTCCTGTACCTTAATAAAAAAAAAAATGGTTCAAATGGCTCTGAGCACTATGCGACTTAACATCTAAGCTCCTCAGTCCCCTAGAACTTAGAACTACTTAAACCTAACTAACCTAAGGACATCACACACATCCATGCCCGAGGCAGGATTCGAACCTGCGACCGTAGCGGTCGAACGGCTCCAGACTGTAGCGCCTAGAACCGCTCGGCCACCCCGGCCGGCGTACCTTAATCACACGCCGACTTGTCACTATTGAAGAGTCAATAACTGATTTTAGGATTCTTGACGGATTGGCCCAGGTCTGCTTATGTGCTCCATCGAGCTGGATTTGACATTCATAATAGCATACATCTGAAGTTTACAGAAGTTAATCAAACTGTTTCCATTATCCTTCTCTGTATCCTCTTTCCATTGTCCTACAACATCGTCATTTAATCCTTTTCCGATTCGTCCATTAAGTCCCGCAATTTTAGAAATATTCACTCCTATTGGGACATACGTCAATCACTTCTTGTAGGTTATTGAGGAAGTGTTTCTGGTCTTACACGGCAATTAATTCTAGTTTTATTGCATGATTTTTTTTGTTACACTGATTACTCTTTCATCCACCTCCAGTTAATTATTCTTTGTTTTCATTTACTTTTTAAAAAAATTGCTACCCCTAATTTTTATTTTGTTTGTTCCAGTCCCCTCCAAAAGAGAATATAGTTTTCAATAACGTCTTGTCCTCATCCTTTCTTTTTCAT
The DNA here is from genome assembly GCF_021461385.2 of Schistocerca piceifrons. Taxonomy (NCBI): domain Eukaryota; kingdom Metazoa; phylum Arthropoda; class Insecta; order Orthoptera; family Acrididae; genus Schistocerca; species Schistocerca piceifrons. The sequence continues at coordinate 450,457,234 of NC_060140.1, read as the reverse complement.
TCCGTCATAACCAGGATATCCATTTTCAGTACTTGCAGTATTTAATTACATTCTCAATTTTTCCTGCTAACCCCTGGTCGTTCCATGTTCCACAAATCATAGTCCTTGTTCTCAAGTAGAGTCGATTCCTCCTGATCTATCAGGGTTTCTTATTGTGTAGGGAAGCGGGTGAATCCTATTTTTGCCTGAGCGGTATGCCAGACCCCACTGTACCCTCAACCTGGAGAACTAGGATTTTCCTCCTGGATTTATTCCCCTAGGTAAGCTGCCTTCACTATGATTAAGCGTCTCCCCCTCCCCCCACCTAATGGCTTTCATGGCCTGTTCGGGTGGAGTAAGTTAGTCAGTAAGACATGTAATTTAAATAGAGTTAATCAGATTTACATTACGCGTAGTCCGATCTGTACAATAATTTCGATATCAAATTTTGAATTAATCAGGAGAAAAGGGAAAAGGCTATCACAAAACTGATGAATAATTAATGATAATCCTAGTGAAGCAATAGTTTGGAACTGGCCTTGATGCATTTCAGTTGTTTATTAGCACTTACGAATACGTATCAAAAACACAAAGGTTCCTTTGCTGAACGGAATGTCCATCAAGGTCATCAGATAATACGTAGTTAATGGGAACAGCAAAACGTAAGTATAAGACAAATATTCGTTCTATGGCTAAAAGTTCGCGAAAAAGACTTCTAAGTCAGTAAAATTAGAACCAAATTGGCAGAGAAGTTTTTTGGAAAATCAGTGCCCAATGTCTGCTCGCCATTCGCGTTGACCTGTTCATTCGCTTACTGCACCCGAGCGCGATGGCGCTTCGTTACACCCGCTGTGGACCGACGACCGGCCAATGTACATCACGTGACCGACCCTTCATTACGGCACTTGTTTCGCGGACAGCCGACAGTAATTAGTGGAGAGCGACGGAGTCACGGCTAGGCGTGGAGAATTTACCGTGGCGCCACTCCTCTTTCCAGTGGAATTTCTGTATGTGTGTCGGCGACCTTATCAGCTGCATTCGTGCTCTCGGTTGCAATTTACTGTGTTTATCTGCAATCCTTCAACAGCATACAAGTAAAATACATTCCTCTAAATTAAACAAGATAAAAAAACAAGCCAAGTAAATGACTGTGGCTTCTAATTTCTGCTACATATCCATTTCGAAACTGTTTTGTACTTCATCTTTAGGCACTTGCGTATCAGTACAAAGTAAGATACAGTCTCAAAATAAATTAACTTTTTATACCTGGGATTCACAGTCATGTAGAACTTTATAAAAAACATCACATTTACGCCTGTGACTGTAGCACTTTCTTTGTTTCACGACTGTAATTTCGGCCTTAGGCCATTATGAAGTGTAGATGTTATCGCTATTAGGCCATGTCAACCTAAAATGAGCTGACACATTTATATGTCGTTGTCATTACAGTAGCCTGTAAACAGTAATCTGCCGCTGCAGTTTAGTGCATACGTGACTAATGATGGGCTAACGAACATGAGTGTCTACAGACTATGTTGTTTTATGACATATGGATATGTGTGATCGCACTATGTAACAGCGTCACCAATGTATTTAATAGTAATGACAACGACATATAAATGTGTCAGCTCATTTTAGGTTGACATGGCCTAATAGACATAACATCTTCACTTGATAATGGCCTAAGGCCGAAATTGTAATCATGAAATAAAGAAAGTGTTACAGTCGTTGGCGTAAATATGATGTCTCTTATAAAATAGTCTCAAAACAGTCAATAAAATGTCAAGTTCACTGAATACATACCTTGGTCTTACAATCTTAGCATGTCTAATATGACCTATTTGAAATCGTGGGGTTATAAGATGAACTTTTTCGGTCCTGATACAAATTTAATCGAAAATGCTAAGATATACAAGATGTCCCAGGAGTAGTGAAATTTTGGAAAATGTGGCGGTCTAAAATAGTCTGTTTATGTCCTGTTATAAATTTAGTCGAAAGTGGTGAGACATACAAGGTGTCCCAGGAGGAATGGTTAATAATCAGAGATATGACAGAAACGATCATTCGTAGCAAAAATGTTTCGTAAACATGGGCGCTAAAATGCGTACCTACTTCTTCATCTTCGAAAAAAAGAGGGAAAATTAGGGCATATATACTGTGAGACAAATCTCTTCTGTTGCAAGCTCTTTGCTTTCCACATTTTGACAGTTGGTAGCATGGACAAAAACAAGCAAAAAGTTCCATTAAGCATGCCTTTAAAATGCATATCTTAAGAGCTATGTGCACTTGCTCACCTTCGCTTCTGTGAAACACATCTCCTGAACTGAATCAGTGCTCATAGCTCTTAAGGTATTCATTTTAGAGCCCATGTTTCCTTGATAATTTTTTCTTCTTTTGGTTTATACTACCTCCTCCCAAAATATGGAAAGCAAAGAGCTTACGTATAATAATTTTTTTTCATAGTAGCGAATATGAAAGAGTGCTCTTAATGTATGTGTTCTACAGCCCATGTATACTAGACTTTTCTTGCTCTGAATGATCGTTCCTGTCACATTCCTGAATAGTGACCATTCTTCCTGGGGCGTCCTGTATAAGGAGGTAGGGAGGGACTAAGGCAATATAGCAATTAATGCCAGCACTACCTTCTGTCAGTCAGGATGGACTCAGAATGTGTACAACACCTTTCACTAAACCATATTTAACTATAAGCGAGGAATAATACAGTACAATCGTGAGTTCTGAGTTCATATTACAAGTGTATCACGGTATCAGTACAGGAGTACCATTTTTCAAAACGTGTGGTTTATTTATGGGAACATGTTTTGGGGAGACATGGCAAAACAGAGAGACTTTCATTATATTTGTGTTGGTATTTGTAAAATGTGAAGTGGTAATATTTGATATCCGTGTTTAAAAATCTCGGTAATGGAATCAAGTCGCATTGTATTTAATAATTTACAAATTTGCATAATGGTTCGTCTTACTCTGTACTGATTTAATAATGGCTGATAATTAACCGTTAATTACAGTTTTAGTCATAGATGCAAGACCTGATAGAACCACGAAGAAGGTGACCTTTAACGATACGTCCTGGAATTTCGTCGGCTGGTTAGTCATTCGTGGCCTTCAACAAGTAGAGGTGTGATAACTTACGACTCCAGAGAAAGCACGGTGCAGTTTTAACTGATTACACGCTTAAATGTAGAGAAAATCGAACTCTGCTGGCAGTCTGGAGCCTCCTAGATCCCATTATTAAAGAAATATTCAGTAATACGTAACGTCACTGTAAAATTGATTTCCAATGCTCCCATATGTCTTCTGTAAAGAAAAGAATCTATTATGAACATTCATAATTGATTCAGGTTTTCTACATCTACATCTACATCCATACTCCGCAAGCCACCTGACGGTGTGTGGCGGAGGGTACATTGAGTACCTCTATCTGTTCTCCCTTCTATTCCAGTCTCGTATTGTTCGTGGAAAGAAGGGTTGTCGGTATGGTTCTGTGTGGGCTCTAATCTCTCTGATTTTATCCTCATGATTATAGCGCAGAGAATGCCCACAATACGTAATGTATGGCTCATGACAGAGTGTATTGGCCACGAGCTGTGTGTCTAGATACAGCTATTGTAATGGAGAAAGAGCGGTGCCTTTGCCCCACTGAACCAAATAGGTAGGTGTGTTAAGGAGATGTCACTAAATTTTAACTGGATGTTTGCTTATGAGTGAATTAGAGGTTGGGAAAGACGCATAATACTGGTGTACTGATCGCGTCCAGATCGCACGCAGACAATGCATGATCCACACCACTGAGACTTACAGAAACTGGACTTTCCCTGTGCAGCCCTACCAAGGGAGATTTTGGGACGACATTATTGTCAAAAGCTGCTAGGGAAGATATGTGGATAGTGTTCATCGTCGGCTATAGCTAACTGTAACAGCAGGTACACAAGCCACAATACGGCAAATCAATCATCTATTCAACAACTCGCTACGATCTACGGAACAAACAGCCTCACATGTGTATCTTCGCTCACAGCTCGTCAAAGAGCACATGTAGCCCCACTGGTCAGTCGAAGCACGACAGAAAGTTGCTTCGACAAACCAGTCATGCTAAACATTGGTAAGACTATGGCCTAAGTCGATGACAATACGAGACGGCCAATCTCGCTCGCCATCAAGCACTGTTTAGGTAGATACTGGAGATTTGCTCGTGATGGTGATGCAAAAATGAGATGAAACACGACCATGATACTGCTAACAACTCTCATTAGCCAATTATATCCTAACCTACTGTTACATCATCTCCTTGATGTTCATCCGTCCGGTAATTTGAATCGCTATTTTTATGGAGTGCGGCGCTGTTTCTCTCGTGCGGCTACCACCCGTGTTGCAAGGTGAGCACTTCGGGCTGAAGAGGGGCGATCAACCGGCGTGGAAGAGTGTCTTCGTCGTACGTTGTCGTAGGGCGTGCAGCTACTGCAGGACAACGACAGTTTAGTGGTAAAGAACACCAGAGGAGGCTTCGTTGGACCAGTACGTCTCTAAGTTCGAATGTTGCAAGGGTTGTTGGATTCCTGTAGTTGTGGAACAAGGTGGATAATTGGGCCTTGCAATTACTCTGTTGATGAATGAAACGAGTAACGAAATTGACTCGTAGGTCTCGTTTTAGATTGCTAGTACTTTACCTTCGTTGTTACCAGTGTAGGCTACCACTGTCATTATTACATTGTTCAACTGAGATACGACTCGATGCTTTGGATGGGTGGTTTATACTCGCTCAGATTCACTATTCTTGTCCGGTTCGCTCAGTCTGTGGACGTCGTGCTGATGTGGTTTGTGCGTTGGGCAGCTGATTTGGGAAATTGCTTATTTAACTGTTAGTTGTTTTTTGTGTGTGCCAGTATCTTTCTGTTACTTGTTGCGAACGATGTTACGATTAGAACAATAATGTTCTGCGTAACATTTCCCTAATCGGTCGGACTAAAGTGACTGCGATTAAGTGTGTAATTCTCGCCGACCACAGGCGCTACATTTAAGTTTGTGTATGATTTATTACTATGCAAAGTCATTGGTATGAAGCATTTATCTATGCTAAATTACCTGAGATTGGGGTAAGCAATTTCCTCGTGATCTAGAATGATCGGTTAACCTGATTACTAAACAGTCACACCTTTCGCAGTGTTGTATAATGAATGGAAGCAAAATGAGCCGGAAGATAACAATAATGAGTAATTTCTTTGTCACAGCCGATATCGCTGCATTAATACAGCATCCTCAGGTGAAAAGAGTGCCGCGCTAGTGCACCACGGCGCCCTCAAATGGGAATGTCGACAAAATAATCAAAACAGGACATCGGGGCGAATAGTGCGGTGGCGCACCAGTGGTGGCTGCAAGGCGGAAGGCTGTCACGTGAGTACCAAACACAACCGTGGATGTTGTTTTAATGAGGCGAAATCGCTTGTGGTAAAAAAGTAATCATTAATTATAGTTGTTTTGCGGTTCAGTTTGTAAGTAGGCTGTTTAGGTTTTTATGTTGGTAAAGCCACGTAGCGCTTTATATGAAAATCACTGACTGTGCTGTGTGAAGGCTGAGGTCGGTTTGCATTGTTGGAGTATATGCTATTGTAGTGTTGGGCATTTGGATGTGAACAGCGCGTAGCGTTGCGCAGTTGGAGGTGAGCCGCCTGCAGTGCTGGATGTGGGGAGAGAAATGGCGGAGTTTTGAGAGCGGATAATCTGGATATGTGTCCATCAGAGACAGTAAATTTGTAAGACTGGATGTCATCAACTGCTATATATATTATGACTTCTGAACACTATTAAGGTAAATCCATTGATTGTTCTCTATCAAAATCTTTCATTTGCTAACTATGCCTATCAGTAGTTAGTGCCTTCAGTAGTTTGAATCTTTTATTTAGTTGGCAGTAGTGGCGCTCGCTGTATTGCAGTAGTTCGAGTAACGAAGATTTTTGTGAGGTAAGCGATTTGTGAAAGGTATAGGTTAATGTTAGTCAGGGCCATTGTTTTGTAGGGAATGTAAGAGGTTTATCAGCACAGTAATTCATTAATTTTTCTAAGGGGACGTTTCAACTTTACTTCTATTCGTTATGAAGTTTAACAGCTGTTGGTACTCGCATAATAAAGTTCTAGTGGCTTTAGATCCGTCTGCCCTAGTGCATAGTGGTGGTTTTCCGCCTTAGACTAGGCAGATCACTATCGGTTCAAGTTGTTATTAATATCAAGCCTAGTGCCAAACACCTACAGCTGCCCAGTGCTAAGTTACTAGTAAGGAGCGCTATCCGGTATAGGCAGTACTTTTGCGATGTAGCGATCCAGATTGTTAAATGTAACATTTAGACACTGGGTGTGGGTTGAACAGTTGGTATAATTTGTTCTGTTTATCTGTGTAGTCAGTGTGTGTCACGTCGTGGTGATGTCTTGTATGTGTCTTTGTGGCTGTATTAATTCGGTTTACTCGTCAAGTATTAAGGCCTAAGAAATTTAAAGCGATTAAAACTGCTCGGAGGTCTTGTTATTGTGTATCTTCAAGCCATAGAATTACCTTTTAAATTATCGAAACTTTTTAAGACCTGGAGTATTCTGCAACGGGCGCCAGACAGTAAACTGTTGTGGGCAGTCCCAGTTAATGGCCGGCTACTTACACGGGTCTGTGTTTCAGAATACACTGGCGTCCTTGTCACGAGAGTCTATTTCAGCTGACTTCATATTGTGCAGTTTCGCCCTCACTGCTAGGAAGAAGATGCGCCAGAACTCCGACCCACATTCTACTGTTGTTACGAAATTTGAATATGGGAAGTTCAGCTCAACCGTGACAGTCGAATAAACGCAGCTCTCCACTCCTTAACCATAAACTCGCCACAGTCATACAGGTCTACATCTGATTATGTACCTCTAAACCTGTAGTTCGGAAGTCACCTTATTGTGTATGGCAGAGGGCACTTCTGATACATCGTATCCCCTTTCTCTTGCTCCATTCGCGGCTGGTTATAAGGGAATTAAGACTGTCACTGGGCCCCCGTGTGAGCTCTAACACATCTGATTTTCTTTTCGCTGTTGTTTCACGAGATGTGCATAGGAGAACGAATCGTGCCCGACTCAGCGTGGAACCTACGCCTTCGTAATTTCTGCAGTGTGCTACTCTGCAATACGAAATGCTTTCCTTGCAGCGTCTACAACACTCTCACGCGTTTTAAACGATCCCTTGGCCATACAGGACACTCTGCGTTGGATGTCCTGTATTTCTTCCATTAATGCAATGCTCCCAACCTTTTTGTGACTATTTCCCCAGAGAGCAGTCAGATGGTGTTAGCTATTACACCCTCTCTCCCCTCCCCCCACCCTCATAACCAATATCAACATAGCACCTAACTAAACTTCAGAATGAAAACAATTGTCTTTGAACAATTTCACTTTTAGAATCTACATCTACATTGATACTCCGCAAGCCACCCAACGGTGTGTGGCGGAGGGCACTTTACGTGCCACTGTCATTACCTCCCTTTCCTGTTCCAGTCGCGTATGGTTCGCGGGAAGAACGACTGTCTGAAAGCCTCCGTGCGCGCTCTAATCTCTCTAATTTTACATTCGTGATCTCCTCGGGAAGTATAAGTAGGGGGAAGCAATATATTCGATACCTCATCCAGAAACGCACCCTCTCGAAACCTGGCGAGCAAGCTACACCGCGATGCAGAGCGCCTCTCTTGCAGAGTCTGCCACTTGAGTTTATTAAACATCTCCGTAACGCTATCACGGTTACCAAATAACCCAGTGACGAAACGCGCCGCTCTTCTTTGGATCTTCTCTATCTCCTCCGTCAACCCGACCTGGTACGGATCCCACACTGATGAGCAATACTCAAGTATAGGTCGAACGAGTGTTTTGTAAGCCACCTCCTTTGTTGATGGACTACATTTTCTAAGCACTCTCCCAATGAATCTCAACCTGGTACCCGCCTTACCAACAATTAGTTTTATATGATCATTCCACTTCAAATCGTTCCGCACGCATACTCCCAGATATTTTACAGAAGTAACTGCTACCAGTGTTTGTTCCGCTATCATATAATCATACAATAAAGGATCCTTCTTTCTATGTATTCGCAATACATTACATTTGTCTATGTTAAGGGTCAGTTGCCACTCCCTGCACCAAGTGCCTATCCGCTGCAGATCTTCCTGTATTTCGCTACAATTTTCTAATGCAGCAACTTCTCTGTATACTACAGCATCATCCGCGAAAAGCCGCATGGAACTTCCGACACTATCTACTAAGTCATTTATATATATTGTGAAAAGCAATGGTCCCATAACACTCCCCTGTGGGACGCCAGAGGTTACTTTAACGTCTGTAGACGTCTCTCCATTGATAACAACATGCTGTGTTCTGTTTGCTAAAAACTCTTCAATCCAGCCACACAGCTGGTCTGATATTCCGTAGGCTCTTACTTTGTTTATCAGGCGACAGTGCGGAACTGCATCGAACGCCTTCCGGAAGTCAAGAAAAATAGCATCTACCTCGGAGCCTGTATCTAATATTTTCTGGGTCTCATGAACAAATAAGGCGAGTTGGGTCTCACACGATCGCTGTTTCCGGAATCCATGTTGATTCCTACATAGTAGATTCTGGGTTTCCAGAAATGACATGATACGCGAGCAAAAAACATGTTCTAAAATTCTACAAGAGATCGACGTAAGAGATATAGGTCTATAGTTTTGCGCATCTGCTCGACGACCCTTCTTGAAGACTGGGACTATCTGTGCTCTTTTCCAATCATTTGGAACCCTCCGTTCCTCTAGAGACTTGCGGTACACGGCTGTTAGAAGGGGGGCAAGTTCTTTCGCGTACTCTGTGTAGAATCGAATTGGTATCCCGTCAGGTCCAGTGGACTTTCCTCTATTGAGTGATTCCAGTTGCTTTTCTATTCCTTGGACACTTATTTCGATGTAACTTGATTGATATCTAGTTGTCGTTAGTTTTTGACGAAACTACGAACGAAAGTGTCAGACAGTGGGTACCGTTCATTTCTAATAGCAATATTTTATTGAACAATGAAGCAATTTTCGGTCCATCGACAGTGCGATCCAGGACCGGTTCCCAGAAGATAAAGCTAACTATCGAAGTTGAGAGTAGACACTTGTTACAAAATAAGATTCCTCTGCACCATTCGTCTCTCTATCAGCACTTGCTCTTTTTTGACCACTGCCATTAATAATAATAGTACAATACAGGGTTTACAGCACTGTAGTACTCAGTATTTATTTACTGTTGTATTGTGCTGTCAGTTACTTTGTTTATAGTTAAAAAGTGAATAACGAAGAAATTTTTGGTATAATGCGAGAACCGTCTACAACTCAAAAAGATTGTTTCGTGAGATGTATGTGTCAATTTTGCTATGATCGATGCATGGTGCAAAATGCAAAGTATGCGTGTATTTGGTGGACAATGCGGAAAATGGTCTTCATACATTCATTTCACAAGCTATAGCGTTCCCCACATTACGTCATGCGTTAATACAAGTATTTGGAAAAATATTGTACTTATTGGTAACTTAAGTAATCATAATACTGTATTAAGATACAGTAACAATAGAAACGATCTTTTAAAAGTAATTTAGTTTAGTGATTGACATACAGTTAAATCCTTTTGTTTTTACCTCCCAAGAGATCACATTTTAAACCTCAGTAGGTGGTTACACCACAGGTTGACAACCACTGCAATAATAAAACATAAAATTCGTCCCAAATTGAAGAACAACAATCTAGAGTTGGTCGAGCGACTGTTTTGGAAGCCAGTTCTTTCATGAATGCATTACACTTACATAAGAATCTTAGTCTGACATTTTTTTCTGTACAGCTGGCTGTATGTGATCATTCCACTTCTGACCTAACTGGATATTTAATAGCTTTTACTGTATCCACTAATTTCTCACAAAGCAAGTAGAGGAGATCAAACATTTGCAGAACTCTGGAAATATACAGCAGAACCCGTGAGGATATCATTACATCAATGGATTGTTAAAATCTGGATCGGAGAAGAGCTACCAGAACATTGGACTACAGCTATCATTAACCCATTACACAAAAAAGGAGAAAAATCAAATCTGGACAACTACGGAGGGATTTCCCTATTGCATTGCACATATAAAATACTGTCAAGAACTCTCTACAATCGCTGTAAAGATCAATTTGAAAAGGAGCTAGGAGAATATCAAGGAGAATTTAAACCCTGGAGAAGCTCTCCAGAACAGATCATCACATTAAAATTAATAACGGATGCCTACAAAAGGAGACAGAAGCCACTATTCATAAACTTTCTAGACATCAAAAAAGCTTATGATTGCATCCACAGATCTTCTATGCTGGACATATTAAGAAATTTTTGACTTTATCCCAAATTAATACAAATGATAAAATTAACCCTTACAAACAACAAGTCCAAAGTAAAATTCAGAGGAGAACTGTCTGAGCAATTTACGATTAAAACAGGGTTAAGACAAAGAGATGGTCTGTCACCACTGCTCTTCAACTGTGCTCTTGAATACTTGATGAGAGAATGGTACAAAGAGAATCCTAAAAACATAACAATTAAGAAAGATGATATGAACCTAAATTGTTTTGGATTCGCAGATGACTTGGCATTACTAGCTAGTAATGTACAAGAAGCTAGAAATCAAATAGTTAGCCTGCAAAATATAGCGCAAGAAGATGAACTTCAGATACCTTTCTAAAAGACCGAGGTGATGGTAACAGACTTGCTAGTAACAGACCATGTAACAGTAGACAGCAGAAAAATTAAAATAGTGAAGCAATTGAATGTCTTCGAGAGATTATAGCACACAACACATACAATAAGAAATGTCTATCAATTCAAACAAAATTAAAACATTAGAAGACGGTGGTTCAGCCAGAGGTAACACACGCAAGCGAGACTCTTTTTAAAGTCACTCAGAGAAACAGAGTTGACAAAATACTAAAAGTAGAGAGAAGAATAGCTAGAACATGCATAAATAAATAATACCGGAAGGAAGGACAATGACGTATAGTTTTGAATGAAGTAGTGTACGGGAACTGGAGCCAATCACAGATGCTATATGTGAAAAGATGATCTCTTTCTTAGGCCACATAATGAGGACACCAGAAACCAGATTAGCAAGAAAAATTATGCAGGAACTGTGGAATCTGCAGCAACAAGCAGGAGGGATCAAGGAAGTTAAAGAGGATATAGGAGAACTAGATACAAACTTGGATGATCAGCAAAACAAGACAAAAATCTCAAGAAACTGAAAGAAAAGAAAATAAGATTTAATCCAAAAGGAGACAAACGACACACACTGAAAAGGATATTTACAGACGAGGAAAGACAGGAAAGATCAGAACGAATGAAAAGATACTGGGCAATTAAGAAAGAACCAAACATGCGCTTACTGAAGAAGAGGACCAGGAAATAATTGACTCAAGTGGTCCTATAAGGCAATAAAAGCAAATAATAACAGTAATATATATGTATACCGATTTGTTTCATGAAGATTAACATAAGAGTTCCCTCTGTGACAGGTATGCAGAACTCAGTATTCTTTTTCCTGCTTTGTAAGGTCGTTTTCACTAAAGGCAAGGAACACGGATTCAACTGGGCACCTTAGTTAACAACTCTCTGGACGTTATATCCACAGTCTTAGGAGCAAGACTACACAGACCACTAGGTGCCTGCATGGTCCTGCAGATCAGCTGACATCAGGCGTTGTGAGTTTCTGGGACGCTATCAGACGAGATATCCGTACAAATTCCAAGAGCTCTTGATCAGTCAAAATGGTTACCTATGGATATCTCGAAAAATACGTGTAACAACGCGTCGTTGGTCATCGGAGTTACTGAATAGCTGTAGACATTTAACTGTTTATTAGTTGTAACAATGTCCACGACACCTTTTGCTTACATAACGAAACGCCAACATAAGCGATAATTAACAGCTACTATAACGGTTATTTCAGTGGGTGAACCAGTCTTGAACTATTCAGGGACGCCCCCACACCCGATCTAGTGTGCCTTGTCGTGCACATCGCTGGACGGTGATAAATATTATCCTCCAGATAGTACGGTACCGGCACTTCAGTGGCGAAGTGGCGATGCAGTTCACTCATTGTTGTCAGCAGCAACAGTTCATAGGCATTATTAGCACTGACAACATCGGTGGTGGCTGAATCTCCCCTCCCCCATTCCCTATCCTTGCTGTCAAACGTAAGCCAATCTTATCCCCTCCACGCCTCCTTCCCTCACTCCCTCTCTCTCTCTCTCTCCTGTCTCTCCCTCTCCCCGCATAGCATTCTGGCATACAGTCTCCTATAGTAATTTGCACGGCCTAAAACAATTATGTTTCTGTTTTCTTTTCTTCATTCAGAGAGCGTTATTTACTTCTTTCTACATACGGCTGTTTGTGTACAGCGGTACAAAGCGAGTGAATAGTATTTATTTTCCGTCGCTGGCTTGCAACTATCAATCTCACCTGTTCCACTACTCCTAAATCTAAGCGATTTACAAGTCATATCGTCGCTCGTATTCTGAAAGGACTTAGACTCAGATCACAATTCAGTAACAACGTAAAGTAGACTGAATTTTAAGAGAATAATAAGAGGGTGTATATTCTCCGGTAAGTAATACCAGTGTAGCGGCATTTCCATTGAAGAGGTGTGGATAGCTATGAAAAGGGCGATCACAGATACTGGACAGGCAAAACAGGTACGAGGAAAGAGCCTTCGAAGAAACCATGGGTAACAGAAAAAATAAAGTCATCGACGAAAGAAGGAAATACACAAATGGTCAGGAAAAGAAAACAATAATAAAATAGAAATACCTTTGGAATGAAATACATAGGAAGTGCAGGGAAGACAAGGCCGAAAAGTTACAGGAAAAATGTGAAGAAATGTAAAAAGAAATGTTCGTCGTCACACTCAGGACACTGAAAAGTCAGAACAACCTTCCGTGATATTAAAAGTAAGAGTGGTAACATTAAGAATGCAATGACAAAACTAGTGTTAACCGCAAAGGAGAACGCAGGTATGCAGAAAGAGTACACTGAAGGCCTCTATCAGAGGGAAGACTTGTCTGATGACGTGACAGAAGAAGAAAATGATAACGAAGACATGGGTGATCTAGTATTAAAGATTTGTGTTCCAATAAGGCAGAAGGGATAGACAACATTCCATCGGAATTCCTAAAATTATTGCAGGAAGTGGCAACAAAACGACTATTCATATTGGCGTGTCGAATGTGTAAGACTGGCGATATACCATCAGACTTTCGAGGAAACACCCTCCACTCAATTCCGAAGATAGCAGGGACCAATAAGTACAAGACTATCGCGAAGTTAGCTTAACTGCCTATGCATCCAAGCTGCTGACAAGAATAATATTCAGGAAAATGGAAAAAAAGTCTGAGGAACTGTTAGATAACGATCATTTTGGTTTTAGGAAGGATGAATCTTCGTGGCTACCCGTGGCCAGTTCCGTTTCAGCCGCGCTCGCGAGTGGCCGCTGTTAACTGTTGCGCTGCGCTTCAGTGTTTACATCGCTGTACTTGTGCTTCGCCGAGTGCCGTCTGTCCGTTAATCTCCGTGTTCGTTCCTGTTCCTTGTGATCTGATCGCTCTTTCTGGTCTTGCTGCTGCTACTTGGAATTTCGGTTGTTTAACCGAAATTGCTTCGCTGGATTAACCATGGCTACAAACCTCAGGAAGAATACTCTGGTATTTGCTTTTGACAAAGAATCCCGTCCTGTTCAGCCGACATCCCTGGAAATTGATGACTGGATTACACAGGTAATTGGTCTAAATTCTGAAACCGTTCATACCTGGCAACTGGATCAGGAAAAATACTGTGTTTTTGTCAAGTTAATCAGTGCTTCGACTGTTGATAAAGTGTTACGAAAGTGGGGCTATGAAGTAGATTTTGTGCATAGAAATGGTTATAAAAGTAAGGTTTCCATCTAACCGTTCGTGTCTTGAATCTCCCCATTGAAATTGAAAATGATAAGATTAAGGAAGCTCTTTCAAACTACGGAGACGTTAAATCAATTGCAAATGAAAGATGGTCGCCTCGCTTTAAACTGCAGTGTTTTAACGGGGTCCGCTGTGTAGAGATGGACGTTAAGACGAATATTCCGTCTCACATAACTGTTTGTGGGTATAAGGCACAAATTGTTTATACAGGTCAGGAAGCTACATGTCTTATATGTAACGAAACCGGCCACTTCAGACAGGAATGTCCGCGGCGAACTGTTGTGCTTAAAAGTAATTTGATACAGCGTCAGAAGCTTACCTTAAATGATCTGTTACCAAAGAATAGCCCGGAACAACTGGTTGAGGATGTTTACGCAGCGGGACAAGCTGATGTCTCCCTTCACGATAACAGTCAATTTCCCCCGTTAACAACAAAAGGAAACCCCGTTGCCACTACTCGTGAAACTGAAATGCAACCGAAGAAACGACCTCTGGAGCTAACTGATAGTTGCTCAGAGGACGAGCTGTCTTGTCCCACTCCCTCACTTCGCAAGCAAAAACAGTGCGATGAGAAGGCAGAGGAACCTGAAGGCAAAATGCGAATGGAAACTAATGAACAGAAAGATAATACACATACGGTACCAGAAAATGAAAGGGGTGTAAGTAGCATTAATTTGCAAGAAACAACAGGTGCAGTAGCCGATTGCAAAGATCAGAATCTATCTGTTAATAAACAACTTCAGGGAGAGGATGCAAACTGCAGTCTCCATTTGTTTCCCTCGATCAGAAAGTGAGTGAAATTAATAAAGAACGAGGAAGTGGTGGCCAAACTGAAATCACGGTCAACACCTCAGGGCAGGCGCCGGCAACCGAAATTGCGAAAGCGTCTGCTGCTGCTCCAGATAAGCCGCGAAGTAAAATACCGACGCAACCAAATGAGAATGTAGCTCGTAACCAAGGGAAGGGAAAATCCAGTAGGGGCGACCCAAGCCCAAAGAATGTTCAGTCCGAAACGGTCGTACACGAATCACTGGAGGAAAAATCAGAAAGTTTACCAGGAAATCAGTCTGCTTGCGGCACAAGAGAAAACATCAGAAGTAGAAAAAAACGGGACAGTAACTAATAAACTGATTGAAGTGTTATTCCATGTTCAGCCTTCCGAGAAAACTGTTACAGCTTAACTGAACCCTGAACCACAGTAAACTAAATTAGTTCAACAAAACAACTACATAGTGACAGCACAATGACGCAATCTTATTCTGTCACCACTATAAACATAAATAAAATCACGACCGGTTTGAAATTATCGGCCCTTAAGGAATTTTTGTACGAATCCGCGACTGATATTGCCCTGTTACAAGAAGTTCTAATTTCGGATTTGGTAATTCCCGGTTTTGTCAGTTACATAAATGTGTCTCCCGAAACAAGTGTTGGAACAGCTATTTTGGTAAGGGAAGGGATTACAGTAAGCGAGTTGGAACGACTGGAATCCGGAAGGGGAATAGGACTAAACATCTATGATGTGACTATCATCAACTTGTACGCCCCTTCAGGAAGTTCTCATCGAGCTGACAGGGCACGTTTCTTCAAAGATGACCTGAAATACTTGTTAAGGAAATCACCAAGACAGTTATTACTTGGAGGTGATTTTAATTGTGTTTTAAATCGAAAAGATCAGTTACCTAATTTTAATTTCTCAAGTGAACTAAAACAATTAGTTACTGGTTTAGAATTAAAGGATATATGGGAAATCAAATACCCCTCCACTGTTGAGTTCACTTATGTCACGGCAACATCACGTAGCAGGATTGATAGACTATATATTTCTAAAAATCTTGTAACTTCCGTGACAAAAGTAGAAACCGTTCCTACGTACTTTTCAGACCATTCAAGTGTCTTAGCTTGCATAAATCTAACAAGACAGCCGGTTCGCCGATTCAAGAATCAGTGGAATTTGAACACTTCCTTGTTAGTTAATCATGATTTAGAAGATCTGATTAAAGAAACATGGGCAATATGCCTGCGAGCCCGTAGTAGATATGCCACTGCTATTGACTGGTGGGTTAAAATGGCAAAGCCAAAGTTGAGGAAAGTTCTTATTCAATACAGTGCCCAGAGCACAAGGGAAATGAAATGCACTATAGAGTATTACTCTTCTGTTTTGAGAGATCTATATGATCAAGTCTCAGCAGGTTCCTCACTTCGGATAGCAGACATAAAAAAAGTCAAAGCCAAGTTACTTAATATCAAGAGAAGTCAAATGGAAGGGTTGAAGATAAAATCGAAGGCAAATTCGGTGTCAGCAGATGAAACTACTTCCCTATATCATTTAGTGAAGCATACGAAAAACGGGAGAAGGACTTTTATTGAAGAAATTCGAACAAAACACGGCACGATTCTCAGAACCCAGCAGGATATCATGGACGAGATTTATCGCTATTATTGCGAGCTATATTCTGTACATCAAAGTAGTGATACTTCCTTGGAAGAATTCCTTGACATCATAGCCCCACAGCTGACAGAAGATGACAACGAAAATTTTCTCGAGGTTGTCAGTGAAGAAGACGTGTATGAGACTCTGTGCGCCTCGCCACCAAAAAAATCCCCAGGACCGGATGGTCTGCCAGCAGAGTTTTACATCCGTTACTGGCCAATAGTAGGTGCGAAAATTACGGACATTGTAAATGAGGTTATTCAGGGTAAAATGATTCCGGCTGAGTTTAAGGAGAGTAAAATTGTTCTGGTGCCAAAAAATAATGGAAACAAAGATTTAAATAATTTTCGTCCAATTTCACTGCTGAATTCTGATTATAAATTAATAGCTAGAATAATAAACAAGAGAATTTCATGCCTTACAGATAAAATTATTAGTCAACATCAGAACTGTGCGCAAGGCAGAACCATTTTTCAAAATCTAGCGGAATTCAGGGATATCATTGCAATAACTTCTGTAACAAACATAAAGTGTGCTTTATTGTTTTTAGATTTTTATAAGGCGTTCGATGTAGTTAACCATGAATATCTTCTACAGACATTGAAGAAAATAGGTTTCAACGATAGGGTTATCCAGTTGATTAAGAACATAGCAACTGGAATAAATGCTAAAATAGCGGTGAATTGTCAACAATCCAGGCCGATGCAAATACAACGAGGTGTTCCTCAAGGAAGTCCTCTGTCCATGTCGCTCTTCGCAATTTCGCTGGAACCTTTCCTCCGACACGTCCATGCTACATTAAAAGGCTTAACATTATCAGGAAACAAAACAGTTATAAGAGCCTATGCTGACGATATAGGGGTCATTATAAGGAATAATGACGAGGTAACCACGCTAGCAACAGTGATTGATTCGTACTGTAGAGCATCTGGAGCCAATGCAAACGGAAAAAAAAGTAAGATGTTAAATCTCAGAGGTTTTGCTAATATCAACGTCGAGTGGGCAAAATTAGTCGGACAACATAAAACACTTGGGATCAACCTGACAGCATGCCCTACGAAAATGACGGCTTTAAATTAGAAAGTTGCAGCAGATAAAGTGCAAGGAGCCATTGTAGAGAATTTAACTCGATATATGAACCAAGTTCAACGAACACAGTATATCAACTCATGCATCCTTGCTAAGGCTTATTATACTGCCCAGCTGTTTCCAATACCGAGAATGATAGCGAGAAGAATAATGTCCAAAATCACAAAATTTTTGTGGAGAGGTGAAGTGTTCAGAGTACCTGCTAAAGTAGCCACTTTAGATCCTAAAAATGGTGGACTAGGATTAACTGACATAACGGATAAAGCCTCTGCTCTTTTTATCAAAAGGCAAGTTAATTTAATAAGAGACTCGCGAGAAAGCATAACCAGCCAACTTTTCGAGATCATTAAACCTCCAAGCCTGCTTCCCCCGATTGACGTGCAGAATATCAACAGTCGCTTACAGCACGTGAGGATTTTCTATGTTGAGTTTAGTTATGTCAGTGTCGAACTCAGGCAGTCCCGACACTTAACATCGAGAGCCATAATGCGGGAACGAAAGAAAAGCGAAGGAAGAAACAAAATAGAACGACAGTTTCCAAACATTGAGTGGACTGAGATTTGGAAGAACATTAGTTCTAATGTGCTCACGTCTAACATAAAAACGTCATGGTACAAGACAGTTAACAACATAGTTAGCACCAATGAAAGACTGCACGCAATCGGACTCTGTGAAACAAATTTATGTCAACAATGCCATCTAGTTGACACAGTAATTCATAGGTATACTTGCAGTGGTCACATGAATAGTTGGAAGTGGATCCGGGAGCAAATAGCTCTGATTACAAGAACATCCCCTGAGTATATATCGCTGTCATTGATAAACAGGCCTGAAGCACGCTATTTCCCAGAAGCAAAAAATAACGCTGTGTACTGGTTGCTGGGAAATTTTGTTAACTACGTCCTTAACAAATTAGGATCCGATAGCATCATAGAGTTCAAGGTACACATGCTGTGTGAGTTCCACAAAATTAGAAGCTATTCGAATCACAAGAAAAAGTTCGGTAATATGCTAAAAATTGTATTTGAAAGAATGGGCATTGGTTAATATAAAAAAGAAGACTGTGTTGACAGTGATGTATTATAGTTACCTTAAGGATACTATTTAAGATTTTACAGTATATTTATTATGTGTGCTTTCTCTACTTCAGAGAGTAGTTTTTTGAAATTTATAAGCTAATGTACAGAACTTATGTGACATTGAGATTGTGTGTCCAATAGTGCCAAACACAAAACATGAAAGGTGCATTATTGGCTTATACTAGAAATTTGGAAACAGACAGTTTTTTATAGAAATTTCCTTATCGATTGGTTAAAACCATAAGATTCTATCCGATAAATGTAATATTCAATGGCTGGCACATTGCCCTGTTCATTTTTGCAGTGAAAGACTGATTATATAGATCTGATCACTTGAAATACTTAGATTCAATTAATGTCCAGAAAGTGTAGTTGGAAGGCTAGTCAACTTTATTATATATCTCCTTTCCGCCATTCTCAAGTATTTATGTTTAATTTAATTCTTTCTGGTGATTTAGTCAGTAACACAATCTTCTGTTGTCTTTCCTTAATGTCAGCGCAATTGAAATGATCAAACCGCTTTGTTTAAATAACTTCATGTATGTATAACTTAGTATGTATTTGCAATGTGTAACATTGTTTTATTTAATAAAGGTTTTATAAAAAAAAAAAAGTGGTCTAGCGGTACCGTCTTTGATTCATAATCTAAACGTCTTCGGTCCCGGGTTCGATCTCCGCCACTGCCTACATTTTGATAAACAATCAGCATTGGCGGCCGAAGACTTCCGGCATAAGAAGTCAGCCTCTTTCTGCCAACGGCCTTGTCAAAGAGGGCGGAGGAGCGGATAGAGGTTCAGGGCACTCTCTTGTCCTAGGGGTGGGAAATTGCCCCTAAAGGCGGAAGAATCAGCAATGATCAACGTCATGAGGATGCAGAAGGCAATGGAAACAACTGCATTAAAGACACGTAACGTGTATCCACAGGACATGTGGCCTGTATTTGAAGAAGTGTCATGATGATCTCTCCATTGGCAAAAGATTCCGGAATAGTCCCCCATTCGGATCTCCGGGAGGGGACTGCCAAGGGGGAGGTTACCATGAGAAAAAGATTGAATAATCAACGAAAGGATAACGTTCTACCAGTCGGGGCGTGGAATGTCAGAAGCTTGAACGTGGTAGGGAAACTGGAAAATCTGAAAAGGGAAAGGCAAAGGCGCAATCTAGATATAGTAGGGGTCAGTGAAGTGAAGTGGAAGGAAGACAAGGATTTCTGGTCAGATGAGTATCGGGTAATATCAACAGCAGCAGAAAATGGTATAACAGGTGTAGGATTCGTTATGAATAGGAAGGTAGGGCAGAGGGTGTGTTACTGTGAACAGTTCAGTGACCAGGTTGATCTAATCAGTATCGACAGCAGACCAACACCGACAACGATAGTTCAGGTATACATGCCGACGTCGCAAGCTGAAGATGAACAGATTGAGAAAGTGTATGAGGATATTGAAAGGGTAATGGAGTATGTAAAGGGGGACGAAAATCTAATAGTCATGGGCGACAGGAGTGCAGTTGTAGGGGAAGGAGTAGAAGAAAAGGTTACAGGAGAATATGGGATCGGGACAAGGAATGAAAGAGGAGAAAGACTAATTGAGTTCTGTAACAAGTTTCTGCTAGTAATAGCGAATACCCTGTTCAAGAATCACAAGAGGAGGAGGTATACTTAGAAAAGGCCGGGAGATACGGGAAGATTTCAATTAGATTACATCATGGTCTGACAGAGATTCCGAAATCAGATACTGGATTGTAAGGCGTACCCAGGAGCAGATATAGACTCAGACCACAATATAGTAGTGATGAAGAGTAGGCTGAAGTTCAAGACATTAGTCAGGAAGAATCAATACGCAAAGAAGTGGGATACGGAAGTACTAAGGAATGACGAGATACGTTTGAAGTTCTCTAACGCTATAGATACAGCAATAAGGAACAGCGCAGTAGGCAGTACAGTTGAAGAGGTGGTAACAATAAGAGTGCAACGGGAATTCCACTGTTAAATGCAGAGGAGAGAGCAGATAGATGGAAGGAATACATTGAAAGCCTCTATGAGGGTGAAGATTTGTCTGGTGTGATAGAAGAAGAAACAGGAGTCGATTTAGAAGAGATAGGGGATCCAGTATTAGAATCGGAATTTCAAAGAGCTTTGGAGGACTTACGGTCAAATAAGGCGGAAGGGATAGATAACATTCCATCAGAATTTCTAAAATCATTGGGGGAAGTGGCAACAAAACGACTATTCACGTTGGTGTGTAGAATATATGAGTCTGGCGATATACCATCTGACTTTCGGAAAAGCATCATCCACACAATTCCGAAGACGGCAAGAGCTGACAAGTGCGAGAATTATCGCACAATCAGCTTAACAGCTCATGCATCGAAGCTGCTTACAAGAGTAATATGCAGAAGAATGGAAAAGAAAATTGAGAATGCGCTAGGTGACGATCAGTTTGGCTTTAGGAAAAGTAAAGGGACGAGAGAGGCAATTCTGACGTTACGGCTAATAATGGAAGCAAGGCTAAAGAAAAATCAAGACACTTTCATAGGATTTGTCGACCTGGAAAAAGCGTTCGACAATATAAAATGGTGCAAGCTGTTCGAGATTCTGAAGAAAGTAGGGGTAAGCTATAGTGAGAGACGGGTCATATACAATATGTACAACAACCAAGAGGGAATAATAAGAGTGGACGGTCAAGAACGAAGTGCGCGTATTAAGAAGGGTGTAAGACAAGGCTGTAGCCTTTCGCCCCTACTCTTCAATCTGTACACCGAGGAAGCAATGATGGAAATAAAAGAAAGGTTCAGGAGTGGAATTAAAATACAAGGTGAAAGGATATCAATGATACGATTCGCTGATGACATTGCTATCCTGAGTGAAAGTGAAGAAGAATTAAATGATCTGCTGAACGGAATGAACAGTCTAATGAGTACACAGTATGGTTTGAGAGTAAATCGGAGAAAGACGAAGGTAATGAGAAGTAGTATAAATGAGAACAGCGCGAAACTTAACATCAGGATTGATGGTCACGAAGTCAATGAAGTTAAGGAATTCTGCTACCTAGGCAGTAAAATAACCAATGACGGACGGAGCAAGGAGGACATCAAAAGCAGACTCGCTATGGCAAAAAAGGCATTTCTGGCCAAGAGAAGTCTACTAATAACAAATACCGGCCTTAATGTGAGGAAGAAATTTCTGAGGATGTACGTCTGGAGTACAGCATTGTATGGTTGTGAAACATGGACTGTCGGAAAACCGGAACAGAAGAGAATCGAAGCATTTGAGATGTGGTGCTATAGACGAATGTTGAAAATTAGGTGGACTGATAAGGTAAGGAATGAGGAGGTTCTACGCAGAATCGGAGAGGAAAGGAATATGTGGAAAATACTGATAAGGAGAAGGGACTGGATGATAGGACATCTGCTAAGACATGAGGGAATGACTTCCATGGTACTAGAAGGAGCTGTAGAGGGCAAAAAATGTAGAGGAATACAGAGATTGGAATACGTCAAGCAAATAATTGAGGACGTAGGTTGCAAGTGCTACTCTGAGATGAAGAGGTTAGCACAGGAAAGGAATTCGTGGCGGGCCGCATCAAACCAGTCATAGACTGATGACCAAAAAAAAAAAAAAAACAAAAACAAAAAACCTTCGAAATTCTGAGAGGAGGAAGAGTAGGCTATAGGATAAAAGGGTAATACGAAGAACATACAAGACCAAGGTGGGAACAATAAGATTTGAAGGCCAAGAACGAATTCCTTGGATAACAAAGGAATGTAGCGTTTCGGCACTGAAGTTCAACTATAAATCGAAGCAATTACGTAAATAATAGAAAGGTTCAAGAGTGGGATTAAAATTCAGGGTGAAAGGATATCAATGATACGATTCGTGAAACTGAAGAATAATTACAGGAGCTGTTGAATCGAATGAACTGTCTAATGAGTACATATTATGGATTTAGAATTAAGCGGAAAAAAGACCAAAGCAATAAGAAGCAGCAAAATGAGAATCGTGAAAAACTTTCAAAACTGATCACGAAGTAGACGAACCTACCTTGGAAGCAAAAAAAAAAAAAAAAACCCTTGACAGAAAAAGCAAGAAGAACGTAAAAAGAACACTAGCACAGGAAAAGAAATTATGATGTTCTCCGGAGAATCGACAAGGAAAGGAATATGTGGAAAGCTCTTAACAGAAGAAGTTACGGGACAGTAGGACATATGTAAAGGCATCAGGGAACAATTTCCATGGTATTAGAGGATGCTGTGGAAGGTGAAAACAGCAGAGTAAGGCAGAGATGGGAACATACACAGTAAATAATTGAGGACGTTGGTTCCAATTGCTATTCCGAGACGAAAAATTTGGCAAAGAAGAGGAATTCCTAGCAGGCTGCATCAAAACAGTCAGAAGACTGATGACAAAGGAAAAAGTGAGTTCGCTTAACTAGTGACCTAAGAGCGTACATGCTCCAGTCTTTGCAATGCAGCGTTTCTCCTGTCATTAATGCATATTTTGATGTACATTACTTCTTCTCATATTAACAGTTTTCCTTAAGTTAGATTCCTCAGCACTAAACCGTACAAATTCAATTCTAATTTGAATGCTGTTTTAATTACAGTTTGTGTGTTGACTGGAATATTGCAGTTGCGTACTCGCGGCGAATATACAGAAAGCTTTTACCGGTACCGGCGTAACTGTAACCTTTAGGATCGGTGGCGTACGGGGCGAGAGTAAATAACTGCAATTTCTGTCGTTTAATGCATAACGAACTTCAGCCAACTGCCGGTTTAATATACACCACAGCCGCTGCTTTAATCTCGCACGGCACACCTCGCCGTTCTGTTCATTACGTCTGTCCTGCACAAAGAGCATTGCCGAAGGCCACTGCTGTTGAATTAGCCCTCGGAACTCGTCGCTTTCACACGGGCGCCAGCATTCACTTCCTTCTGTAGCGGGAGGCCACCAGTGCAAACTATTAATAATGAATTTTCCTCCAGAAGAATCTCGGAATGAATTTCTCGTGTTTCTTGCCCCTCTCCGTTGATATTTCATCTACATCTACATCTACATTTACACTCCGCAAGCCACTCAACGGTGTGTGGCGGAGGGCACTTTACGTGCCACTGTCGTTACCCCCCTTTCCTGTTCCAGTCGCGTATGGTTCGCGGGAAAAACGACTGTCTGAAAGCCTCCGTGCGCGCTCTAATCTCTCTAATTTTACATTCGTGATGTCCTCGGGAGGTATAAGTAGGGGGAAGCAATATATTCGATACCTCATCCAGAAACGCACCCTCTCGAAACCTGGCGAGCAAGCTACACCGCGATGCAGAGCGCCTCTCTTGCAGAGTCTGCCACTTGAGTTTGTTAAACATCTCCGTAACCCTATCACGGTTACCAAATAACCCTGTGGCGAAACGCGCCGCTCTTCTTTGGATCTTCTCTATCTCCTCCGTCAACCCGATCTGGTACGGATCCCACACTGATGAGCAATACTCAAGTATAGGTCGAACGAGTGTTTTGTAAGCCACCTCCTTTGTTGATGGACTACATTTTCTAAGGACTCTCCCAATGAATCTCAACTTGGTACCCGCCTTACCAACAATTAATTTTATATGATCATTCCACTTCAAATCGTTCCGCACGCATACTCCCAGATATTTTACAGAAATAAATGCTACCAGTGTTTGTTCCGCTGTCATATAATCATACAATAAAGGATCCTTCTTTCTATGTATTCGCAATACATTACATTTGTCTATGTTGAGGGTCAGTTGCCAGTCCCTGCACCAAGTGCCTATCCGCTGCAGATCTTCCTGCATTTCGCTACAATTTTCTAATGCTGCAACTTCTCTCTATACTACAGCATCATCCGCGAAAAGCCGCATGGAACTTCCGACACTATCTACTAGGTCATTTATATATATTGTGAAAAGCAATGGTCCCATAACACTCCCCTGTGGCACGCCAGAGGTTACTTTAACGTCTGTAGACGTCTCTCCATTGATAACAACATGCTGTGTACTGTTTGCTAAAAACTCTTCAATCCAGCCACACAGCTGGTCTGATATTCCGTAGGCTCTTACTTTGTTTATCAGGCGACAGTGCGGAACTGTACCGAACGCCTTCCGGAAGACAAGGAAAATAGCATCTACCTGGGAGCCTGTATCTAATATTTTCTGGGTCTCATGAACAAATAAAGCGAGTTGGGTCTCACACGATTGCTGTTTCCGGAATCCATGTTGATTCCTACATACTAGAATCTGGGTTTCCAAAAACGACATGATAATCGAGAAAAAAACATGTTCTAAGATTCTACAACAGATCGACGTCAGAGATATAGGTCTATAGTTTTGCGCATCTGCTCGACGACTCTTCTTGAAGACTGGGACTACCTGTGCTCTTTTCCAATCATTTGGAACCTTCCGTTCCTCTAGAGACTTGCGGTACACGGCTGTTAGAAGGGGGGCAAGTTCTTTCGCATACTCTGTGTAGAATCGAATTGGTATCCCGTCAGGTCCAGTGGACTTTCCTCTGTTGAGTGATTCCAGTTGCTTTTCTATTTCTTGGACACTTATTTCGATGTCAGCCATTTTTACGTTTGTGCGAGGATTTAGAGAAGGAACTGCAGTGCGGTCTTCCTCTGTGAAACAGCTTCGGTAAAAGGTGTTTAGTATTTCAGCTTTACGCGTGTCATCCTCTGTTTCAAAGCCTTCATCATGCCGGAGTGTCTGGATATGCTGTTTCGAGCCACTTACTTATTTAACGTAAGACCAGAACTTCCTAGGATTTTCTGTCAAGTCGGTACATAGAATTTTACTTTCGAATTCACTGAACGCTTCACGCGTAGCCCTCCTTACGCTAACTTTGACATCGTTTAGCTTCTGTTTGTCTGAGAGGTTTTGGCTGCGTTTAAACTTGGAGTGAAGCCCTCTTTGCTTTCGCAGTAGTTTCCTAACTTTGTTGTTGTACCACGGTGGGTTTTTCCCGTCCCTCACAGTTTTACACGGCACATACCTGTCTAAAACGCATTTTACGATTGCCTTGAACTTTTTCCATAAACACTCAACATTGTCAGTGTCGGAACAGAAATTTTCGTTTTGGTCTGTTAGTTAGTCTGAAATCTGCCTTCTATTACTCTTGCAAAACAGATAAACCTTCCTCCCTTTTTTAAATTCCTATTAACCTCCATATTCAGGGACGCTGCAACGGCCTTATGATCACTGATTCCCTGTTCTTCACATACAGAGTCGAAAAGTTCGGGTCTGTTTGTTATCAGTAGGTCCAAGATGTTATCTCCACGAGTCGGTTCTCTGTTTAATTGCTCGAGGTAATTTTCAGATAGTGCACTCAGTATAATGCCACTCGATGCTCTGTGCCTACCACCCGTCCTAAACATCTGAGTGTCCCAGTCTATATCTGATAAATTGAAATCTCCACCTAAGACTATAATATGCTGAGAAAATTTATGTGAAATGTATTCCAAATTTTCTCTCAGTTGTTCTGCCACTAATGCTGCTGAGTCGGGAGGTCGGTAAAACGAGCCAATTATTAACCTAGCTCGGTTGTTGAGTGTAACCTCCACCCATAATAAATCACAGGATCTATCCACTTCTACTTCACTACAGGATAAACTACTACTAACAGCGACGAACACTCCACCACCGGTTGCATGCAATCTATCATTTCTAAACACCGTCTGTACCTTTGTAAAAATTTCGGCAGAATTTATCTCTGGCTTCAGCCAGCTTTCTGTACCTATAACGATTTCAGCTTCGGTGCTTTCTATCAGCGCCTGAAGTTCCGGTACTTTACCAACGCAGCTTCGACAGTTTACAATTACAATACCGATTGCTGCTTGGTCCCCGCATGTCCTGACTTTGCCCCGCACCCTTTGAGGCTGTTGCCCTTTCTGTACTTGCCCGAGGCCATCTAACCTAAAAAACCACCCAGTCCACGCCACACAACCCCTGCTACCCGTGTAGCCACCTGCTGTGTGTAGTGGACTCCTGCCCTATCCAGCGGAACCCGAAACCCCACTACCCTACGGCGCAAGTCGAGGAATCTGCAGCCCACACGGTCGCAGAACCGTCTCAGCCTCTGATTCCGACCCTCCACTCGTCTCTGTACCAAAGGTCCGCAGTCAGTCCTGTCGACGATGCTGCAGATGGTGAGCTCTGCTTTCATCCCGCTAGCCAGACTGGCAGTCTTCACCAAATCAGATAGCCGCCGGAAGCCAGAGAGGATTTCCTCCGGTCCATAGCGACACACATCATTGGTGCCGACATGAGCGACCACCTGCAGATGGGTGCACCCTGTACTCTTCATGGCATCCGGAAGGCCCTTTCCACATTTGGAATGACTCCCCCCGGTATGCACACGGAGTGCACATTGGTTTTCTTCCCCTCTCTTGCTGCCATATCCCTAAGCGGCCCCATTACGCGCCTGACGTTGGAGCTCCCAACTGCCAGTAAGCCCACCATCTGCGACCGCCCGGATCTTGCAGACTGAGGGGCAACCTCTGGAACAGGACATGCAGCCATGTCAGGCCGAAGATCAGTATCAGCCTGAGACAGAGCCTGAAGCCGGTTCGTCAGACAAACTGGAGAGGCCTTCCGTTCAGCCCTCCGGAATGTCTTTTGCCCCCTGCCACACCTTGAGACGACCTCCCACTCTACCACAGGTGAGGGATCAGCCTCAATGCGGGCAGTATCCTGGGCAACCACAGTCGTAGTCCGATCGGGGGATGCGTGGGACGAGCAGGCCGTCCCCGACAGACCCCCATCCAGACCCCCACTGTGATGCCCATTGGTAACAGCCTCAAGCTGTGTGACCGAAGCCAACACTGCCTGAAGCTGGGAGCGAAGGGATGCCAACTCAGCCTGCATCCGAACACAGCAGTTGCAGTCCCTATCCATGCTACAAACTGTTGTGCAAAGAACGTTTGAACTAATCTACAGAGAGCGCAAACAAATCGACACAAAATTTAAACGGTTATTAAAATACAAGATTGCCTAGTAAATGCAGTAATGCTGCTACTTGCGCACTGCTGACACACTGTTAGGCGGCGGAAGGAGACTACGCGATTTTACACTATTCAGGTACTAAAACGCGATGCTACAACTCTCAGATACTATAATACGCCCGAAATTTATGAATTAAACAATGCAAGTACCAAAAACACGCAAAGAAATTAAGAATTAAACTATGTAACAAATGAGTGACCTAGGAGTATACGACTTGCTGCTGCAGCTGCTTATCCAACGGCGGCAGGGAGCACACTGGCGTTGGACTAAAATTGTGCTCTCTGTATGTGCTTCGGTGGGTTTTGTCTGACTAAAGCACGAAACCTCTTACCTCGTGTTCAGTTTCGACCAAAGTAATTATCATTAGAATTTCCTTCACACTCAAATAATTCTGAGGTTATTATTTTTTTTTCCCTAAGACCTATCGAATTAACGTCGTAGCTCTGCTGCGAAACATAAATTCAAACAACAGAGTAGATGTGTAGCAACCAAAATAGCGCTCATGACGAATGTGATTTTCTGAAAAAAGAGGTTCAGGGCTATGTGAGGCGGAAACTCCGACTTCTTCCGGATGCGCGACAGGAGACAGTCTGGCTGCTTCTTTCAGAAGCTTATGATAAAGTTACATAAAAATGTTGAGAAATAAACGTGTTTATGTGGCGGCTTCAGAGGACTTAGAAATACAGAGAAAATAAAAATTGTCTAAATTCAACTGCTGTATTTTGAATTCTTGGGAATAAAACATTCCCCCCCAAAGGGGGCGGGTTGACATCAGTTTAGTACGCCCCTCTTCATCCTACAGAATTTTGAAGACACAATAAGAAGATAATAATAAGTAAAGCAGGCGATAAAAAACAGGGAATTTTAATTTTAAAATGGTGGAAATTTATGGAAGTTAAAATATATTATGTAATCCTCTTAGTGATTCGTTTCATTGTCTACCTGTCCTTATTATTTTCTGGTTTGTACCCGACCCTCACAGTTTTACTCAGTCGGCTCATTGGTCGTAAATATAGGCAGTAGTATTGTACTAAGACACTAGTTGTCGTTTGAAAATTTGTCTCGCTATAATATTGCCTTTACTTACTGGTTTGTACCCGATCATTAATGTTCTAATTAATCAGCTCTTGTTCATAAATACAGTCGAAACAGTTATGCTAAGGCATAGATTGCTGTTAAACAAAAGAGGGACCTTGTGGTTATATTTCGTTGTTAACCGGTTCGATTCTTTGATTGTAATTGCACTTCTCAGTCATTAGTTATAATCTGAACCACCTGTGTTACTAAGCTGTTCGTTTCTGTGTTTGAAAGACCGAGTTATTACTGGTGTATTTTAGCTGGATCTTGTGGTTCCGCCGAGTGAGTTCTATTGTAATAAGTGTTCGCAAGTAATGTTTTACGAGGTTCCTACAGAGCGGTTTTAATGACTGACAATCAGTTTAACTTTGAAAATATTTATAGCCAACTGTCACTAGGGCTTTAGTCAAAATAAAATTGTCAGAAGAGACGGGTTTGGGTCCAGTCACACACTGGTAGGTAATTGAAATTAAGAGGTTGGTTGCATTGAAGTAAGCCTTATGACTGTCATACTGTTTGTTAATCTGTTTCACCTTTAAGCACAGGTGCGCATCTTAAACCCGAACCTTTCGACATACAGCTTTCAAATTAAAAGTTCAGTCATCTATTTTGAGTAAATGAACCACTCTTGCCATCAATGGTGCTTATATGGTTTTCATGTGATGCAGAAGGGCATGTAATAAGACAGACCGTGTCCATTGTGGTAGTAAACACCACTGTTTTCCCCAATAACGGGCGGGGTGCAGCTCCGTCCGTCTTGTAATCATTGTCATATTGTTTGCTGTTTTGCAGTACAGCACTTCAGATTTCTTTTGCAAAGATTATAACCTTACCCAACTTAAGGTTTACGGTCAAATGAATTTTGAACATTTGTTCATTTTTGTAAAGAAAATGTTATGGTTAAATGAATCGGTTATAAGTAAAACACAGTTTATATATTGTTAAATAAACAGCTTGAGTGAAAAGAAAATTATATTAGTGGGTCCTCCCTTCGATGTTTCACTTAATTCCAGCAAATACCACGCATCACAAGAGTTGGCGATGATAATTAAAAAACACAGTAAGCAGACAGATACAACAGTAGGCAGACAATTAAAAAATCACGGCGACAGTGTGGTTTCTGTTCACAAGAGATAAAAAAAGTCACACCTAGCGACAGTATGGTTTCTGTTTTCTACACTTTGGAACAGATGTACAACACTTAACACTCACTTAAAATACTACACTAAAAACTTGGCATGGAGATGACACACTACAACATAGGGCTGATGGAGGGGGGGGGGACCTGGACAGATGAGGGAAAAAGGGGGGAGGAAAGGAAAAAGCAAAGGGTGGAGGAGCCAAAGGAGGGAGTTGACTCAGGGGGGGGGGGGGGGGGGAAGCAGGTGCACACGAGAGGTAGTGGGGAAAGCAGAGGAGGGTAATTCAAAAGGACTTGGGGAAGAGAAGGGAGTCAAAGAGAGGGTAAGCAGGGAAGAGGAAAAAAAAAACAGGATGATATGGGGGAAGAGGGAGCCAGGAAAAGGACAGTGGTAGTTAGGGGGACATGAGGATCAGAGTTGATGGGAGGGATAAATAGAGGGAGAGTTGATGGAAGCAGCCTTGGGAAAGGAAGGGTGTAGGGGTTGAATGTAGGGGGGACACAACAGTGAAGGCGCAGCAGGGGGTGGGGGTTAGTGAGGAGAGGAGCAAAAGGGGATGGGGGGGGGGATCAAGTCTGTGGGAGGTGTAGAGGACTTGGATATGTTCGAGGAAAAGGAGCAGATGGGGGAAAGGAATCAGGTCATAGGGGATCTGCATGGAGGATGGGAGTCATTCAAAGAAGGCAAGGCGGAGTGAATGCCATGCTCGAGGATCTGGATAAAACATTGAAATTAATAACAATGCTGTGTATTAAGATGAGTTACAGTTTCTTATGGGGATTAAATCTTTCAGAAGGTACGGAGAAGCGTCAAATGTTTCCAGATCACATTAAAATTTACAGTAAGAGTAAGTATTACTTTTAATATGAAAAAAGGGGGGAGGAAAGGAAAAAGCTAAGGGTGGAGGAGCCAAAGGAGGGAGTGGACTCGTGGGGGGGGGGGGGGAGCCGGCGCACACGAGAGGTAGTGGGGAAAGGCAGAGGAGGGTAATTCAAAAGGACTTGGGGGGGAGAAGGGAGTCAAAGAGCAATAACGGAATACTTATCTTTTCTGCTCACATTCATGTGACGACCGCCTGTGTTCGATGTAAATGTTAGATAACTACCCCTTCCATCCCCACACACACTCACTCACATGCACACACACACACACACACACACCACACACACACACACACACACACACACACACACACACACACGGCGGGAAGTGGCAGCACTAGCAGTGTCGTGGAGACAGGGCAAACAGAGCTGTCCTCGTGACGCGGAAATAGAGCGATTTATCCGACCTTTAAAAGAGCATGATCAAGGGTGGAAACGGCTAAAGCTGTGTACTGTTTGGGTGCTGCAATGGGTCAAATACAGCGTCCATGACAAAACTGCGCTACCCAAAACTGGAGCCGAGGCAAATGTGATGCACTGCGGGACATAGATGACACGAGTGAACAAAGGTTGTGGAGCTGTGTACTTACTGCAAGTGTTGAGCAGTGACCGCCTAGATGAACCAAGGTCTCCTCACAGTACAGCAAACGTAGCTGCTTATGGGCCTCAACAGCAGGTGCCTGGTTCTTGTAGCCACGCTGATTGTTAATCATCGGCAACGAAGGATGAATTTTCACTTCAGTACCACAACCATACGTCCACTGAGAGGCGCCAAATGGCCTTTTCAAGTGAAACACGTCCTATGCTCTGTCGGACAGATGCCCGTTGGAATGTACAGTATGAAATACATTAAACCAAAAGTTGCGAGATGGACGAGGGAGCTTTATGAACTGGGGAATTTTTTTGTGCCACTCACTGGGTGATGTCGCCGCTGGAAGGCTTAGTAGATAATGCAAGGATACGTCTATCCTTGGGAATAATAACCACACATGAGTGCAGTTAATTTTTCCTCAGTACGAAGTCATCTGCCAGTAGGATAATGCAACATGTCACACCGTTCACTGTGAACGTACGTGATTCAAGGAACACCAGGATGGGTTTACCGTACTCCCCTGGCCACCAAACTCCTCGGATGTTAACGCAGTCGAGAATGTGTGGGACCACCTCTATCTGGCTGTTCGTGCCATGGATCCTCAACCGAGAAACCTGACGTAGCTGGTCACGGCATCGGAGTCGGCGTTGTTCCACATTCTTGTCGGTACCTTCCAGAACGTCACTGACTCTCTTCTTCGACGTCTTTCAACAGCCCGTGTTGCAAAAATGGCTATTCAGTCTTTTGACATTGGTCACATTAATGTGACCTGATCATGTACCTACACTGACCCTTTGCATTTCTTTATCCGGTTTTCAGCTTCCCTAACAACTTAGTCGTTTTGGAGGTGCTTCCACCCTTGGCCCAAAAGCCAATGATCATGTCCTTTAGGATGTCAGATAAATCGCTCCATTTCGCATTACAACAATGACTGCATTGTTTCTCGTGTCACCCACACACGCTGTGTATACTCTCCACTGTCTGAGTTACGATCTGCCGTCTGTCAGTGGTAATGGCACGCTTACATTGAACATGAGCTGTCGTCACGTTAATGTGAGTGGACAGTGTAAAATGAAGCGAAATGGAAAGAAAATAACGGTTTCTGGTTAGACGACCATGGAGTCATATTGGTAGCGGCACAAAATGATATAACAGGAATATGTTTTACTATGGACAGGGTGAACAGGAAATCAGGAGGGGAAATGAGTTACTGCAAACAGGTTAGTGACCAGTATTGTCCCATCACAATCGATAGCAAACCAATTCCAGAACTGGTATTTCCGATATCATGCCGATGTGACAAGCGAAATATGAAAGTAATATTCTCATTTACTTACATGAAGGGAAAGTAATAGTAACTTCTATGAGCTTAATGAATGGCTAATGCAGTATGTAAATGGAGATGACAATCTAATGATCATGGGTGATTGATGTTGTGGGTCAAAGAATACAAGAAAGCGGCACGTGAGAAAACGAGCTTGGTAGTAGGAAGCAGAGAGGAGAAAGACAGTTCCGCAACAAACTTTTGAAAAATACTTGGCGAAGGCCTAGGGATACTGAAGATTCCAACTGGGATACATAGTATTCAGACAGAGATTCCGAAATCTGAACTGTATTGCGTACCAAGAAGCATATTTTGACTGGGTTCACCGTTTGATGTTGATGAAGGGTATGCTCAAGTTTAAGAGACTCATCCGAAAGAATCATTGTGAAGAACAGTGAGATACTGACGAATGGGCATCTCCAAAAAGGCCAATCAAAGAGGTTGGACAGCAAATATAGGTACAGTGATGGAAACTGAGGATAACAATACATCAGTTGATCGACAGAGGAAGAAAATACTAATATGTTCAGGAAAATTCAGGAATAGAGAAATATAAGTCACTTAGGATGAAATACACTGCCAGCCAAAAATTTTAAACACCCAGATCATACGGTCGGATGTCAATGTAACTTCGTACTTGTACCCTCTATCCGCTGCTAGGTTAATGATTACGGTAGTATTTGTATGTGACAGTTGAAAGGTGGCTACACTGTGCCACTGCGCCAGAGAGTGCGCCAAAGAGTACTATTAAGCCGCCTCCACAGTGCCTGTTTAGAGTTCGTGGCAGTCAGTGGTTGTTGAGAGTTCGTAGAGGACAGTGTGTGTTAAGAGCTGGTGGTTGTCGTGAAGTTGGAGTAAGATGTTGTAGTAAAGAGTGTTCCATGTTTTATGCAGTTATTTGATGGGAGAGATAGCAGATGTTATTGTAATGAGTGCATTTCGTCAATATATATGAAGGTAAAATTTACAATGTTCTTTTATTAATTATGTGTCTGAAATAATGCGTCACTACAGGTTCAGTCAACAAAGCATCTGGCTTGTGTTCTTGTATTAGAGTGAATTCTGGTTTTCTTGCGTAATTATAGTTTTTCTAAATTTCTTTTGTCACGTCGGTATAATTGGTATTTAAGAATTCTTGTCTTGTTTGAGAAGAACCGTGCCAGATGTGGGCGTTGAGTCACACTCGCACATACAGAACAGTTACTCTTGTGCTCATTGGTTTCGTAGATTTTTATAGTTGCTGGGGTCTTAATTAATTAACTGTGTTTACGGAAATTTTCTTACATTGTTCTTTGCAGTCAGATAGCGTAAATATACTAGTCAGGGCCAACCGATTACGAGACACAGCGTAATCGGACAAACAGCTAATAAAATCATTTTCATTATATTTAATTAAGCCCCCATGCACGTGGCGACCGCTGCTTCGGATCGTCCCTTGGATTCTTCTGATTGTGAAAATTGTAGACTGTAGTATTGTTGTAGTAATTTGTAGTTTAGTAATTGTAGGTTATATTGCATGTGTAGATTTGGTAATTGGCATTCTTCTAATGATATTTTTTTCTCAGAATTTGATTTGTTGTCTTGTATACGCGTTTGACAATTTAGTGCAATTATTTCAATTGTTCGATTGATCGTGTTTGAGGGAGACATTGCATGTAAATGGTTTTGTTGGAGATAAGGAGGCATTGCGTGTAATTTTCGAACAGTGACGAATTTTTTATGTTCTGTAAATGATTACGCGGTCAATGAAAAAGGCGAAAATGATGAATAGTGAGAATGACGAAATTGTTGAAATGGCGAACTCGCCAACAGAGGAAAACAGTATGGTGGATAATGGAGTTGAAAACAATGTAATAAGTCGGGAAAATAGTCCGGAACCATTTCAAAATTTTTCTCAATCAGAAAATTCACAGAATACGAGATCAACGATAGAAGATTCTGAAATAGTATCGAACACAGATAGCTTTACAGCTATGACGAAGGAAACTGGTTTTGCGGGAAATGTTAGGCGCGAAAAGAATTGCGAACCGGCTACTATGGAGCAGTTGATGGGTGCAATATTAAATCTGGGATCACAAATGGGAACAATGGTAACACGGATGGGAACAATGGAAACACGAATGGAAACTTTGGGATCTGAAATAAAAACAGATAGGGGAATAATGGAGCAGTTTCGATCTGAATTAAAAACAGAGATTGGAACAATTAGAACTGAGATGGGAACAATGGAAACACGGATGGGAACAATGGAAACTCGGATAGATTCACGAATAGGAACATGTTTCAAAAATATGAAAGATGAATTAAAGAAAGAAATCAGAGAAGAAGTGCAACCAATTTTGACTGCTCACAATAATAGATTAATTGCAGTAGAAATCAGACAAAGGGAACAGGATAGAGAACAGGAAGAAAGAGATCGCGTGATAGTACAGAAATTTTCAGAGTTAAATTTACAACGTGCAAAGGATAAGGAAGAAATATTTGAGAGAATCGAGGAATCCGTACCGAATGACAGAATAAATAACTTAACGCAACAGTGTGAACAGTTAACTACTAAATGTGACAACACCGAAACCCGAGTCGCGACATTTACAGAAGACGTAAATAAACAGAAAGGACAATTAAGTGACTCGTCGGAAAGAGTTGAGGACATCTCAGTTAAATTGACAAGTCTTAGTTTAGCAGAGGGGTTTGAAGAAAGCAATTTATTTCATTTACGGGATGCAGTAAGAGAGCGTGAGGCGCGTGAATTAAACAATAATCGACATTGGGACTGGGACAGACGCGGTAGGTCTTTGTCGCCACGAGGTGCAAACATTGACTATAAACACTTTTTGACTGTCCGGAAATTTAAGATCTTCCGAAATTCTAAGAACGACATACATCCATGTGCATGGTCAGGTCAATTTACGTACGCACTTCCGCCAGATGTGCCATTAAGTCACAAACTTGAAATTATGTGCGGCTATTAAAGTCCTCAGGGGATTCACTACTCTAAGTGAATATGTGCCGTAGCGAGCATAGGGCCCCGAGCTGTAGTGGTGCTATTTCTCTTTTAGTTTTCTGTACCGCTGCCTACTCTTTTACTATTCTTTGCATCTGTCAAAACAACTCTTCGACTATCAATCTATCTAGTGAGTAAGTAAACAATAACCGGATTTGACTATTTACCTAAATGAGATTTCGAAAAGTACTGTTTGAACTTATTAATGTCCTCAGGGGATTCACTACTCTAAGTGAATATGTGCCGTAGCGAGCATAGGGCCCCGAGCTGTAGTGGTGCTATTTCTCTTTTAGTTTTCTGTACCGCTACCTACTCTTTTACTATTCTTTGCATCTGTCAAAACAACTCTTCGACTATCAATCTATCTAGTGAGTAAGTGAACAATAACCGGATATGACTGTTTTACCCAAAAGTGACTTTGGAAATTACCATGTGGAGTTACTGTATCTTCAGCAGCATTCATTTGTAGTTTAAACGAATTTTTTCTGTTTCTCTTCGTGACAACATTACTTCTTATGTTGACGACATTCTTATTGCTAAACGTTCTTGGAGTGAGCACAACAAAATTTTGGATTCATTATTACGTATTTTTGCACGAGTTGGCATGACAGTGAACTTGGAAAAATCAGAATTTGGTCGTTCTCAGGTGAAATTTCTCGGTCACATTATTTCTACAGAAGGTATTCTTCCTGATCCAGAAAAATTAGATGCTATTCGTAATTATGCTGTTCCTACTACAAAACGTGATGTTCGTAGTTTCCTTGGTGTCTGTAATTTTCTTCGACGCTTTGTTAGATTGGACGATTTGGCCACACCACGTTTATGTGAACTATCTGGAAAGAAATCTAATTGGTGTTGGGATGAGGAAGCTCAGTCAGAATTTGAACAACTTCGTGATGCTTTAGTTGCTGCTCCACTTCTTTCACATCCAGATTTATCTAAAGAATTTTGTTTGGCAACGGACTCATCATACAAAGGCCTAGGGGCACACTTATTTCAAGAGATAGAAGAAAACGGCGTTGTAGTACAGAAGACTATTGCATTTGGAAGTCGTGTTCTCTCTAAATCAGAAAAGAATTATTCGATTACGGAACTTGAAGCTTTGGCTGTTGTATGGGCTTTCACAAAATTTCGCACATTTTTGTTTGGCAGACATACTAAGGTTTACACCGATCATCGAGCTCTGGAATTTCTTATGTCAACAAAATTAACTCACGGTAGATTGTCACGATGGGCGTTGTACCTACAGGAATTTGACTTTAGTATTGTTTACATACAGGGTTCTTCAAATATTGTTGCCGATGCTTTATCACGTGCACCTATGGGTTTGAAACAAAGTGCTGAAGAGGACTGCAAGGAAAACAATTTTTGTTTGATGTATATTCAAGGTGTTGCGTTTGAGAACTTTATTTCGTCTTCGCTCCAGGATATCGCTAAGGAGCAAAATAAGGATCCAATCTGGAAGGACATTAAGGAGAAGTGGAGGAGAAAGGAAAGTGTGGCGATTAGACAGCATTATCTAGTTCGCAATGACATTCTTTTTAAACGAAAATCGGTCGATAACTCCGTTTGGTTAGTTTGTATTCCTGATGAGTGGGTCAATAAATTGATTTGGTATACGCATTTCAGTTATGCACACTTTGGTCCCAGAAAATGCTTTCATAAATTACGAGAAAATTGTTACTTCAGTAATATGGAAAAACGTATTCGATCTGTTCTGGCCAAATGCAAATTATGTCAAATGGCTAAGCCTCCAACGATTTCTCACAGAGCACCGTTGTTTCCCATCATTCCAGCGAAATTAAAGGAGATGGCTGCAGTCGATTTGTTTGGTCCAGTAGTTCGTTCTACTAATGGTTTTGCGTACATTTTCGTAGCAGT
This sequence comes from Schistocerca piceifrons, assembly GCF_021461385.2. Lineage (NCBI taxonomy): Eukaryota > Metazoa > Arthropoda > Insecta > Orthoptera > Acrididae > Schistocerca > Schistocerca piceifrons. The sequence continues at coordinate 450,419,734 of NC_060140.1, read as the reverse complement.
GGAACTGACGTCAAAATATGTGTGTTTTACACCTTTACGCAAAGCAACAGCTCGTTCAGTATCTAATGCTTTCATCAAACATTTTCTTAAAGAAGTTGGTCATGTTGATAAGGTTATATCAGATAATGGATCACAGTTTCGTTCTAAAATTTGGCTTCGTACTCTACGCCGTCGTAAAATTAAACCAATTTTCATTTCACTTTTTCACCCTCAATCTAACGCTTCAGAGAGATGGATGAAGGAAATCAATAAACTGTGTCGTCTTTATTGTCATCAGAATCACAGAACTTGGGATCAGTATCTTCATATTTTTCAAAATATTCTGAATGAACTTCCTAATGATTCAACTTCTTTACCGCCTCTATTGATATTAAAAAATAAAGTACCAACAAATCGCATTTCTGAAATCGTTCCTTTTCCGCCTTCACGGAAACTGCGACATTCTGAAGTTGTCAACCTGGCTCTGCAAAATATTGCATCTGCGGCTGCTAGAAGAGAGAAATCAGCTAAGCGTCCTGGTCGTTTAAAAATCTTGTCAGTTGGTCAGAAGGTGTTAATTAAGTCTCATCGTTTGTCTCATAAAGGAAGAGGCTTGTGTCGCAAATTTTTTCTGCTTTATAACGGTCCATATAGAATTCGCAAAATTATACATGATAACACTGTTGAAGTAGAAACTCTTAAATCTCGACGCTCTAAAGGAATACATCATATATCAAACGTTAAAATTTTTGTGGAATAACATACTTTGGAGAACTAACAGCTAGATGTAAACATGCGGAGAGTACAAGGATACCGCGCTGTGTTTTGGCGGCGGCACATACTCAAAGCAACAGTCAAGTCTGCGCGCCGCACGAGGCAGTCGTTGACCGCAAACAATTGCTTCCTACGTCACGCGCCTACAGCTGATCGAGCGCCCAGTGCGAATGCACTGACAGCCGTAAACAAACACACAGTCTAATTTCTGCGACTAAATTCTGTATAAAGCTATAAGGACTTGTTGAATTGTGTTATTAACATTCAGTATTTTGCAGGATACGGTTGTATAAAATATTTAAGACCTTCAGGTAAATTCTGTGCGTGTCCGACGTTAAGACGACTTGCTATCGAGAAATTTTCAGGAAGAATGTAATTTCGAAGAAGAAACTAATAAACTAAAAAAAAGGTAACTATTAATTGAGTTTATTTTCAGGTAACAAATTTCCACTTAGGTACGGACTTTAGACGTAATTTGCTGCTCGCGATTACGTGATTCATACTTTGTGCTAATTTCATGTTCTATGAATTTACTTGTGAAGCGACGCGCTTGCGTACGTTAACTGAATTTGACAATGATTATTAATGAACTGGGTTGTAACTTGTGTATATTATGCATCGCTTGGCTGCACTGCTTTTTCACTGATGTCATTTTTTTAATTATGTGCCTGCTGTGCTTATTTATTTAAATTATAATTGTAACCTGATTTATTGTGCTGATGTGATTAGGTATGTAAGTTATACTTTGTGATTTATCTGCTTGCGCCTTCATGTTTACTTATTAAGATGACATATGGACATTTATTTGCTTAGGCTGATATGATGCTAATGACCTGTTTATTACGTAAGATATATGTTTACTGCTATGCGTATGGATTACATATTTACACATTTCTGTTTTGTTGCCATAACTACTCTTTAATTTGGTGTATAGCAATGCTGATGTACAGTGTATAAACATAGAGTTTAGGTCACACTACTGTATTAATTATAGATTGTTCGCTTGGCAGAGCCTCGTTGTAGGAATTGTGCTGCATCCACTTGTTGACATTCTGTTCTCTACTGGTATATTTACTTGCTATTGCTTGTTTTGCTTACGCTCAGAGCCTTATATTTTTAAGATAAAAAAATTAACTGCTATAATTCGACGAACGACATTAGTACAAGAAAGTCATAGAAGTCACATGAGCTGAGGTTTTATGGAAGCTGTATACATTTATGCTAATAGGAAGGAAGCTAACGACATGACATACCAATACTAGGTTTAGACCATTGACAGTTATTACACTGCATTTTTCGTGAGCAATTGAAATAGGAAGTGACACTTGACACAAGAAATACTCCACATGTTTGCTTCTGTCTGCCATAATTATTGAAGTGGTGTACACACTGTGAAATATTATGATCATTCACACTCCGTAATCGTACTTAATTACTGAGAGTTATTCGAACTAAGTCTGTTAGAGGTCATGTATGCATTTCTTTGTTTATAATTTATAATGAGTAGAAGATTTGGGTCAGATGGATTACACAGAGGTTGTGTGTTGACAATGTGTCTTCGAATTGTATGGGATGCTGAATTGAAGTTGCATTAGGATTTTATCTGTACTTGTTCGAGGAGACTGACTAGAGGAAAGAGTTGTTATGGAAGTGAAATGATGTTGGTGCTGAGGTTTATATTTATCGACGTATTATTGAGGTATAGAGATTATATGAAGTTGATGAGAGGTAAGGTAAATGATATTGATGATAAGACGTATTGAAGAGGTATTATTGAGGTATTATTGAGATTAAGTTGATGATTATTGGAGTTTTGGTGTATAAGAGGTAAAGTAAGTGAGGAGCATATTTTTTTTGTTGGTCTTATGGAACAAGGAGGATGAAGATAGAAGACTAGAACACTAAAATAGAAGGAAGATAGTCTATACACACACTTTGTTAAATCACTAAGCAGTATATACTTTTTTTTGGAGAGAGGAAGTAATTGCATATCTTGGCTCACTGACAGTTGTTCAGCAACAGTACATTTTGATCTGGCTTGGCAAACATTGGTCTTGACATGATGACTATGACGTTGACCTAACTTTTATTGACTGTTATACATTGCTGCCAGTACTACTTGATACACATGATGAACATCAGATTTAGACAGAATTTCATTTACACAATTAACACTATTCAGTTACACAGTAGTACTTAATGTGGATGAGAGATGAGTGAGTGTGTTCTGTGTGTTTTCCTTTACTAATCCTAACCACCTATCTCCTAAATATTATTTTATTTGTTTGTAGTGGCTTGCACTGACACCCATGAATATTATAGGTTTACTGGTATTTGTGTATTGTAATAGTTAATAGGACAATTATCTGATATCATTTGTGTGTTTGTTATGATTTGTATGTTACTGGAAAAGCATCTGTATGTGCATTCAAACTATTGTTCATGCCTGAACTGTCTGATTAGTGAAGATAAATATTCTGAACTGTTACCTGCACTTTTCAACATGATGTGTGACATTTGGTCGTGTTTAATTTCTGCTGATGGACAGTGTGATCAGTGCTAGTGAGTTTGATCGAACTGCTTCTGCAGAGAGATGTGACTTTTTGCTGTCTGCACCTACTCAACATTGCTGGGTGCCACAGATGGACTGTTTTTACTGAAATGGTATTACTTGTTGGTGTCTGCACCTGCTCTCAACATTGCTGGGTGCAACTGGTGAACTGCTTTTACTGAAATGAAGTCACTTGTTGCTGTCTGCACCAACTCAACATTGCTGGGTGCCACTGATGAACTGCTTCTACTGAATTAATGTGACTTGTTGCTGGGTGTACCTGCTAAACTTTACTAGGTGCCACTGATGGACTGCTTTTACTGAAAAGATGTTACCTGTTGGTGTTCTTTTTTTTGTATAAACTAATCATTGAAAGCATTTTATGTGAACATTTGTATAAACTGATTTTTTGTATATTGTGTAACCTATTATGTAAAGCCACATGTATGAAAAGAAGTTGTATTGCTTACTGTATTTCATACATTAGGTTAGTGAAAGGTCAGTGCAAAGCCAAAATTTTTAACTAATTATGTGATGTTTAGGTATTAATATTATCTTTTATTTTTGTCTGTATTTTTGTGGACGAATTTGGTGGTATTTTCACCACCAATGCTGGCAAAAATACCATCAAATTCTGGCCTGTGGAGGAGGGGCATATGAAAGGTGGCTACACTGTGCCACTGCGCCAGAGAGTGCGCCAAAGAGTACTATTAAGCCGCCTCCACAGTGCCTGTTTAGAGTTCGTGGCAGTCAGTGGTTGTTGAGAGTTCGTAGAGGACAGTGTGTGTTAAGAGCTGGTGGTTGTCGTGAAGTTGGAGTAAGATGTTGTAGTAAAGAGTGTTCCATGTTTTATGCAGTTATTTGATGGGAGAGATAGCAGATGTTATTGTAATGAGTGCATTTCGTCAATATATATGAAGGTAAAATTTACAATGTTCTTTTATTAATTATGTGTCTGAAATAATGCGTCACTACAGGTTCAGTCAACAAAGCATCTGGCTTGTGTTCTTGTATTAGAGTGAATTCTGGTTTTCTTGCGTAATTATAGTTTTTCTAAATTTCTTTTGTCACGTCGGTATAATTGGTATTTAAGAATTCTTGTCTTGTTTGAGAAGAACCGTGCCAGATGTGGGCGTTGAGTCACACTCGCACATACAGAACAGTTACTCTTGTGCTCATTGGTTTCGTAGATTTTTATAGTTGCTGGGGTCTTAATTAATTAACTGTGTTTACGGAAATTTTCTTACATTGTTCTTTGCAGTCAGATAGCGTAAATATACTAGTCAGGGCCAACCGATTACGAGACACAGCGTAATCGGACAAACAGCTAATAAAATCATTTTCATTATATTTAATTAAGCCCCCATGCACAGTACATCCACCAGAGCGCAGAAGTATTATTGGTGTTCAGTGTTGTTACTGGGCATCTTAGAGTATGTAAGCGTCAGACATTGTGTGGTCTGTGGAAAGAAGACAAAGTTGCCGCTTACTTGTAAGAGTCAGCGTTATCAGCACCTGACAGACACTGAAAGCTGCCTCATGGTGGATTTCTATTTTGCCCGCTCGTCGAAAACGTGTAGTATCCATATTTGTGGGGCATTCGGTTGTGACAGTGGTCCGATGTTGAACTACATGGGCACGTGAGGGCAGGCATACTTACCATCGAGGTTCCAGACGAACAAGGCTGACCACTACAAGAGAGGATCGCCGTATTGTACACCAAGCAAATCGTAACGCCACAATATCTACGCCTGCCATCCGAGAACAGGTAATGAACTCCCTACAATATTCTGTATCGAGAGATAGCATTGGTCCGAGGCTAGCCCAACCAGATAAGGAAGATACCGTCCAAGGCGTAGGCAAACGTTAACACCATAACACAAATGGATGCTTTACGATGGGGCCGTGACGGGAAAGCGTGAACTATTGATAAATGGTCCCGTATTCTGTTCAGCGATGAAATGATCGCCGTCGGCTAGTATGGCAATGACCTACGTAGGGAACACGTTCAAAAAAATGGCTCTGAGCACTATGGGACTTAACAGCTGTGGTCATCAGTCCCCTAGAACTTAGAACTACTTAAACCTAACTAACCTAAGGACATCACACACATCCATGCCCGAGGCAGGATTCGAACCTGCGACCGTAGCAGTCGCGCGGTTCCGGACTGCGCGCCTAGAACCGCGAGACCACCACGGCCGGCAGGGAACACGTTCTTGGAGTGATGTGGACATGCACAGCTGCCTTATTTCTGGAGACATAGCGTGAGGAACGATCGCATATAACTTCAGGTCATGGCTAGTGGTGATTGAGGGAAATCTGACGGAGCAATTGTACATCAGCGTCATTTCTCATGTGACAGAATAGTGACGTCGGTGAAAGTGAAGGAAAAGTACAGGACTTCTTGGATGGAACGAATTGTCTAACGAGAACAGAATATGGCATCAGTAAAACAAAGAAAGATGAAAATAAGAGCCGTAGGAACGCCATAAGGAACTTCTTTACCTAGAAGCAAAACAAGCACATGAGGAAAGGAGCAAGGACGACATAAAAAGCAGACTAGTACATACAAAAGGGGCATAGAAATAGACAGTCCTGGCTAAGAGAAGCCTGCTAGCAACAAACATGCACCTTAAACGGAGGAAGAAATTTCTGGACATGTATGTTTGGTACATAGCATTGTGTGGTAGTGAATGATGGAAAATGGGCAAATCTTAAAAGAGAGAATCGAAGCTTTTGAGATGTAAGCCTGTAGAAGGATGCTGAACATTAGGTGGATTGATAAGAAAGGAATGAACGGTTCTCCACAGAATCAGCGAAAAAGGGAACGTATGGAAGGCATAAGGGACAGGACGTGTATTAACGCAGATGGGAATAATCTGCGGGGTACTAGAGGGAGCTGTAAAAGGCAAAAATTGTAGAGGAAGACAGAGACTGGAATACACCCAATAAATAATTTTGTGTATGCAGGGTGCAAATGCAACTCTCAGATGAAGAGGCCGGCACAGGTGAGGAATACGTGGCGAGCAGTATCGAACCAGTCAGAAGAATGATGGCAGCCGCCGTGTACGTGTATCGTTCCGGAAGTAGCAAAATCGTGATCTTCACTATCAGAAGAAGGCGCAACGTTGTGTCAGGCCGAGGGAATTTCAAATAAATTTTCAAAAAAATCATGTCTATAGTTATGTCATTATACAGCGCACTCTATTATAATAGGAAGTACTCATTATGGTGGTAACAGTATTTTACTGTAGGGAGTCATTCGTAGTATGATGATAGAGCTTGATTCATCTAAGCTGTTCACCGCAGTTAGTCCTTCAGTATGTAAGATGTTGCAATTCTGTTTGCCTAAATCAGTTGTGCAATTGTCCTCGCTAAATAATGCATAGTCCTTCCAATTGATTTATTAATTGTGAAGATATCGGAATCAACATCGCTTTTTCAGATAAAACTATAGTTCTCTATGCTGTTGGTATCAATTCATAAAAGACATAAATTCAACGGCTTTTCGTTCTTCAAAGTCCGATTGGTAGATTCGAACGAATTACAGTGTGTAGAACTTAGTATTCAGCTGCTTTCAACATGAAACCGATTGCAGTTTTAGTTGTACGTTCGTGCTGTTGTACGGAACTGCCACGCCAAGCCGACTGAACTCTCGAGCTTGATTTGACCTCGGCTGCCTGAGACAAGGAGAACATGCGGCCCTACTGGTAACACCTTCACAACCTATCCAGCGACCAGGGAAAACAAGAGTGGGCTCTTTGCTGGCCGCAAGCGGTTTGTGACCCGGGCACCCATCGTGGCAGTACCACATATCTCTAAGCATATCAGTTGGTGAATCTTCTAGGGAGAGCGGTAGCACTTCCTGTATTTACTGTTGCGTATCTTTTACCCATTAAGATTTGTACAATGAAATAAAGATGAAACACACAGTCTCCAGAAATACCGCAGAACACTTTCCCACTCCACTGCCCCTGACGTTCATCCCGCTTCAGCCAATATGGATTCTCAGTAGCCCTGTGGTGTATATTTCTTCCATTTGACTTGTAACGCAATGATTTATAAGATATTTCTCATTAATTGTAATGTCTCTGTTGCACATTTTTAATTAGATTAAGTACTGTGATGTTTCTGGGTCATTTTCAGATGTAACTAGTTGCCTGGGTAGACAAGAAGACTGCTTGGATCTGAATATGATCCAGTGTGATCGATAAATGTAATATAATTAAAAATGTGCAACAGAGACGGAACAATAAAACATAATTATCTTAAATATCTATAGAGTTGCTGTATCCCTCAAGACGAGTACGTCGTCTATAGTGGGCAGTGATTAACGTAAGTACAGATACCGTACATGGCGAAGCCACAGCCGCTGTCCAGGACAGAGCCTATCACAGGAGCAGAGAGAGGAATGAAATCATTTCTTTAGTTTTGTTTACATGTTCGAACTCCTGATGAAACGACGATAATTTTGATACTAAACTCAGACCTGTCAGTTGATGCATTAACAACTCACCAAGCTTAATTATCCTTTTCATATTATTGAATTGGTTTTCGCTGACCAGCAGACACAACCGATCTCTTGCCTACGTAGAGGACCATCGGTTGGAGGGGCGAGTTAATTTTTACATTCCCAGTTCAATTAACATAGGAAACGCCCAAGATGAGCTGCGCGGGGTAGCCGTGCGGTCTGAGGCTCCTTGCCACGCGCAGCTCCCCTCCCCGTAGGAGGTTCGAGTCCTCCCTCGGCCATGGGCGTGTGTGTGTGTTGACCTTAGCGTTAAGTTAGTTCAAGTTAGATTAAGTAGTTCGTGAGCCTAGGGACCGATGACATCAGCGGTTTGGCCCCATAGTCCGTACCACAAATTTCCAAATTACGCCCAAGATGATGAAGTCCAGCAGCGTTCTTTGGACATTATTTCGGATTTAAGTTGAAGCCACGCGGTGGCGGAGGCATACCAGTTCCATCCCTCGTTGTTAGAAACCGCGCCATAACAGATGTCGCATCTTGGGCATTAAAGGACGGTTCCGCCCCGCCAGGCCGAGACTGCGGAAACGGTTCCGCCTCCACCTCCTGTTATGATGGCTACCGGAAACTAACTGTTAACATCGATGTCCTATGTTACAAATATCACGTATAGCCTCTCCCCAGCCCATCTTCTCGCGGTTTCTGAACCCTTCTACATTGTAAGACTCATCGTGGGGTTGTTGCCTCCGGTTTGTTGCAAGTTCTACTTTCCATCACTTTGCGGGCAACCTTGCTATTAGACATCTGCGATAAGTCAAGATATGCGTCAGGTAGCGTCCCGCAATTACGGTGCTTGCGACACCCGCACTGCGAGATACCGGCGTCGCAAATCAGCATGTCTTACCTTGGTAAGCATTATCGTCCGACCACTTTTCTGTGGTAGCATTCGTTCTCCATAGATGGGTTCCTTTGTTATCGTGTTTCAGTTATGTTCATTTCCTGCACTCACTCTAAGGACTAGACTTTATTCTCCTGGCGTGACTACTCACGGAGCCATTTGTAGCTTCTGACTCTTAAGCCATTTGCTCCTCAAGAGGCTGTTACACTGTCCAGTCACATTAACATGACTACCTATCAAGCACGAATAACCAACTTTTTCAGCGCGGACCGCTGCAAGACGTTTAGGAAAAGATTTAATGAGACTCTGGAGCATAGCGACAGAGATATGCAGCCTTGCTAACTCCATTCGCGTGGCCATTTGCTCTAGGTTTCTAGGATCAGTAGCGCGAACAGCCCGATCGAGGCGATCCCACAGATTCTCCATTCGGTTTAAATCCTAGAGTTTGGTTGCCATGGAAATAAGTTGTTCTCATCCTGACGTTCTTCTAACCACATACATAGTAATCTGTGTGATACGTTCCATTGTCCTGCTGGTACATAGCAACGTGCCGAGAAAAAGCAGTCTGCCTTTAGGAATGACCACCGTTCCAAGACGCTTTCCTTCCAGAACGACTTGATCATGCAGAGAATGCCATGAAAAGTTTCCCCAGATCGTAACGCTCCCTCCTCCGGCGTGCATCCTTTGCTCTGAGATGTTTCACAACGTGCATAGAAGGTGATTCATCTGAGAAGGCCACCTGTCGCCAGTCAGTGGGCTCCAGTTGCGGTACAGGCGTGCAAAGTCAGCCGCAGTCGCCTATTGACAGTAGTCAGAATAGGGACGTGAACCAGGTGCCTGGGTCGGATCCCCATACGCACCAACGTTCGCTCGTCGGTCGTTGAGGATACACTGTACGTAGCCCCTTGGTTCATCTGGACGGTCAGCTGCTCAGTAGTTGCCCGTGTATTCGCCCGTACATATCTTCACAGCCGTGGTTCCCCCCTGTTATCCGTGACCCGTGCTGCACCACAGTTGGCTGATCGCCGGTTTTGGATAGCACCATTGTGTCATGCACGATGTTCTTTAACAACGGCGGCATGCGAACGGATTACATAGCTAGCTGATTAGAAAATTCTTCCACGATTTATCCGAAAGCCAATGATTATGCCCTTTTGGAAAGCAGATAAATCGCTCCGATTCCTCATCACGTCAGCGACTGCCCCCCCCCCCCCCCTCCATTCCCTACCCGACATGATTTATATATCCTTCACTCTACTGTTGCCGCCTGCCGTCTGTGTCAGGGCTAGCTCGTATTGTGTGATTACCTCTGAATATGGTCTGTAACTTCGTTGCTGTCACTCTCTGTTTAATTAAATTATCACTAGGCGACGAGACACCTGAAGTAGAAGTCCGACAAGTGGGCAGCACATCAGCAGGTGAGCGATCTGTTGGAGAACAGTTACAGTGAGTACATCTCTGCAGGTAATTTATTCCACCTTTCCCTAGACTGTGTAATAGTATTACAGCTACAGGCTCTCCGTGATTCCTAACCGCAGCTTCGCCGTAAAAGAGATTGCTTTGAATGCAGTCTTTTCCCTTTGTGAAATTATCTTGGGATTAGTTTGTACGACGGAAGAAGTCGTTACATGAAACCCATGAGCCGTTACATCGCGCCGCGCGGGGTAGCCGCGTGGTCTTTGGCAACCTGTCACTGTTCGTGCGGCTTCCCCTGTCGGAGGTTCGAGTCCTCCCTATCGCATGGGTGTGTGTGTCGTCCGTAGCATAAATTAGTTTAAGTTACATTAAGTAGTGTGTGAACATACGGACCGATGACCTCAGCAGTTTGGCCCATAGGAACTTACGAATAATTTCCAATTTCCAACTGTTACACCGCCAAGTGCGCAATAGAGTTACAGTTTGTAGAATGAGGGAAAATTATTTGATAACATTAATTTAACTTCCCATTAGTGTCTCTTTATTTACGAAGCACCTGATGCATTTCAATACTAACTTTGCTTAAGTATATTTTGAAACTGTATAATATTTGCTTCGAAGGAATGCCAGCAATTCTAACAAATAATCCATTTTAAGCAGAAATTATGAATATCGCGACATATGGTGTTTCAGATTGTGCAGACATAACAATACGAAGTTACCCGGGTGATCCAGTCACAAACGAATCTGTAACTGTAGTGTCCTTGAGTCTTTCCGATGGCTACAACAAATTTGCCACACCGTTCATTATTTGAAAAATATTTAACAGAGGAGCATTGTTACTAAACATGGCGGTATTTAGGGAAGAACACAAGAACATTTCATCACTTCTTTATGGCAGTTTTTAAAAGACAATTTGTCAGTATCTCTTTGTGTAAATATTAAGGTGACAGTTTCATGATCACGGAACTTTGGACCATCCCTAACACAGCAACTCGTAAAACATCGTCAGAGGCGGTTCATATTAAAAGCGCAGTATTGTACTGTCTTTCAAAACAGTAAGTATCCTGAAAGTATCATAAGAACACGCAAAAAAAGTTTCATGCCGAAACCATGTCGTACGCATAATGTGAGCTACAGCATTTATACGAAAAATCATATTGAGAAACTATCTATAAAGAAACAGCGTCAGCACGTCGGTGATGTCTGCCCTCCATCCCTCCATCCCTTCATTCTTCCCTCCATACTAGCCCAGCTTCCTACCCGCCCTTCCGCTTGAGTGGATCTACTCAGTTCGCGGATCGACAGCAATCCGCAGCAGCGCTGTTTGCTCAGAACGAGCGAAGTCCGAGCAAACAGATGGAGGTTCTGTCCCATTTCGCACACGTATGAACAAACTATTCTAGCGCTGTGTACTAGCAGAGGGACATCGGGTGGAGACTGGAAGAGCTGTAAGGTCTGGAGCGGAAATATTTATTTTCAACATATCGGTCGCCAAACAGAAAAGTACGATGCATTCATCTCATCATCATCAACAACAACAAAATCTTCCCCAGCTGTATTCATTTGACTTTCACTTGCGAAGGTCTCATGCTCACTACCCCAAGCGTAGTAGTCCAGCTATAGGCTCTCCCTAAGTTGGCGTGTTAGGAATGGTCCAAAGCTCCGTGATCATGAGACTATCGCCTTATTATTTACACAAGGTAAAACTGACCAATTGTGTTTGAAGAACTTCCTTTATGAAGTAATGAAATATTCTGGCGTTTGCCATAAACACCGCCACGTTTAGTAAGTCAGGGAGTATGACGCAAACATCCTAATGTTAACGTCATATTCCCGGGCTTTTCCTTTCAGAATCTAGCAAACAGAACCTCTCGTCCATCTGTATTCCTTTCACCGGTGTACATGCCGTTATTACACCAATTAGAGTCGCAATTCAATAATGGTTCAAGTGGCTTTGAGCACTATGGAACTTAACATCTGTGGTCATCAGACCCCTAGAACTTAGAATTACTTAAACCTAACTAACCTAAGGACATCACATACATCCATGCCCGAGGCAGGATTCGAACCTGCAACCGTAGTGGTCACGCGGTTCCAGACTGAAGCGCCTAGAACCCCACGGCCACACCGGCCGGCAGAGTCGCAATTATACCTTCCCCTTGTTCTCTTTTTTTGTCTTATCTCTCTGCCCTAGGACATCTCAACAGGAATCTCTTCATAGTTCCTTGAATGCCCTTTGTTCTCGAATGGTGGCATTAAAAGCCCCTGTTTCAGTGTCATAATTAAAAACTGGTAATACATCCGCGTTCAGAGGGATCTGTTTAGAGAGGAATTTCAGTTTTCTTTCAGTTATCTCCTTCTTTTTGGCTTTCCGATAATTAAAAGGAAAACAAAATATTGTGTCACCCTTGGTAAGCTTTACATAATGCCGTGTCACTGTAGCCTTACGGCGTGCTGAGAGATCGCTTGGACGCACAAAGGCAACAAAACGTAAGAAAATCTGGGGTTCATAAGCGTGGCAATGGGAGACCGTTTTAATAAGATTATTCAGAGTGCGTGATCGCATCGTATGTGATAAAAATACCTTGATCGCGTAAAGCTGTTTGCAGTAGTAGCCGAAATGTTGGTAGTTTAGTCACGACATGACACCGTTACGCGACCTGGAGAAATTTATTGTTTCATTTAGTCCGCAGTTGATAAAATAACATGTAAATTTGATACCTTTCTGCCTAATGTAAGGAAATTAACATGCTTTGAAGAGATTAGAAGTTTCACTTTCAGTGCACAGTGAACTATTTACTGTATGAGTGGGTAGAATTGACATATAAAGTTTACCTCACCATTTTCGCAAAATATTATGCTCTTGCTCACCCTACAGGAGACAAATGTTCCCGAAACATATATGTGGAGTATCAATGATATGAACACATGCCTTGATTAGTCTTTGCATTCAATGCCTTCTTAAATTTTGAGCTTCTGTTAGTGGTTAAGGTATCATACAGCTGCCATCTGTAGTGCTATAGACTAAATTAATGTTTCCTTGTCGAGATGTCTAAAAATTGGCGAAATAATACAGGTACTTTCTTGGGCCCTACCGTCCTGCGACGCGAAGAAAGTCAAGTGCTAATAGTGTGTGTTTGTTCAGATAGATCTTTACGTCCACAAGAACCGTAAAGTATATTTCAGTTTAAACTTATTCCATCTGTAGCCCAAAAATCACATTTGATGAACGGTGCGCAGTCATACAAATTTAATCACTTATGAGATATCCTTTTATCATTCTGCTTTCTTTGGCTTTACCCAAGGAGAAATTTTTTGGTTATATGAAACGATTTGAAACGATACGGTGAAAGATCAAGAGATTCTCGCGGCGGTAAAAATGAATAAAAAGTTCTCTCTCCGGCAGCGTCAAATGGTTACAATTTCGGTCGAATGGTATGAGTGTCAGTTGACTGTTGGTACGCTCCCCATATACACCAGCTGCCGACTGTGATGTCACTGCCGCTGGCTGCATGGCCATGTGTGGACATACGTTGACTCGACGTTCGATTTGTCTGCTTCAACTGCTCGATCGCAGGATCCCAGGCCGTGCTCAGCTGCAGGCCGCCGTCTCTGTTTAGAGAATTATCGGTGATGTTTATTTCTGTGGATTCTTTAATTACACAATCCCAGCAACTGTTAGCGCGAGTCACGACGGATTTTTCGTTAAATTTTATCCAGTGTCCGTATTCTGAACTATGCTCAGGTATAACAGATTGCTCGGTATAGCGTATGAGATAAAACTTCTCATGCTACTTCCCGTGTTGTTCCGCAATACGTACTGTTTGTCCTACAAACGACTGGCCACACTCGCAAAACATCTCGTAGAGTCCGCAGCTCGTGGTCGTGCGGTAGCGTTCTCGCTTCCCGCGCCCAGGTTCCCGGGTTCGATTCCCGGCGGGATCAGGGATTTTCTCTGCCTCGTGATAACTGGGTGTTGTGTGATGTCCTTAGGTTGGTTAGGTTTAAGTAATTCTAAGTTCTAAGGGACTGATGACCATAGATGTTAAGTCCCATAGTGCTCAGAGCCATTTGAACCATTTACCTCGTAGACTCCTGGTGTTCTGAGATCTCCTGCGTCTCGTTGCTGAAGTTACTAAGAAGAAAATTGATAGTTCTTCTTAGTCACAGCATATATTTCGTTACAAAATTCCGTGTAAACAACTGCCATTAAAATGTTATTATTGCAAATGCTGTTTCTCTATTAAGATAAACGTAGATAGGACCTCCCCATGTACCTCACATACATAATAATCATTTTTCCTTCCCTTCCTGCCAATTACATGTTGTAACCTGTCACTTTCGTTCGTAATAAAGGTTTTATTCAGGGTATATCCTTCATCTCACGTTTATCTCTGACCATTTAACCGGGAGGTACAGCTGCCATACCTCTGTACTCGCTTAAGTAACTGTGACTGTTTTGGGAACTACCTTTTTCGTAGCACCAGGTAATCCATCTGATAAAGTAGTTAAACATTTCCTCCTACGATGTCACTCCTTCCTGTGTAGTTATCATTTTTAACTTTTATTCATTTGTTCTTAATTTTATCGTACATAAGGTGAAACAAGCTCTGCTTTCAAAAAGTGTGTGACGTAGACCAGCATGTTAATTGTAACACAAGTATGTGTGTGTTTAACGGGTTTGTAAGTTCTCTTGTCTATTCCGTCAAACAAACAACCAGCGACTACCTTTTAGTTCCTGTTTTAATCTGGATATGTCTGTAATATATTAGAGACCCTTGAGAATAGCTACATATCCGATAATATGTGGTAGTGGCTGTGGCTGGGACTTAACATCTGAGGTCATCAATCCCCTAGAACTTAGAACTACTTAAACCTAACTAACCTAACGACATCACACACATCCATGCCTGAAGCAGGATTCGAACCTGCGACCGTAGCGGTCGCGCGGTTCCAGACTGAAGCGCCTAGAACCGCTCGGCCACCAGCTGCCGGTGTCAGCAGAGAGATCAGAAATTCTTTTCTTATTCGCAAACACGCCATCGTACAATTCTCTCTGCATTGTATGAATGTCTTTCCATGTGTGTAGCTCTTTCGTGTGTATTATTGGGATTATAATCTATGTAACCCAGATCGCAGTAGCTTGATTGTGTTGTTCATAATGATGATGAATAAAACAAGGATACTGGATCAACAAGGAACACATGATCGCCACCCGGAAACGGATTATCATCTTTATACAGCGGAAACTCTGCTCCTGACTGCTCGTCATGTGCCTAATGTGTGAGTCAGAGTCAGTTTCCGGTATCCAGAGGAGGGCGACTTTCCTGTACTGGAAATAATGATTCTTCCCTATTTCTCCTAAATCTGTTGGGGTTAGAGGTTATGAAGTTGGCTTGAAGGCTTATCATGATGACAGACGCTTTCAAGACCTCGTTGGAAAGGAACATCTGAAAGTCCTGGCATGTGGTAACATGTAATGGCCAACTGAAATACCTTCATTCAGCTACTGAAACTGCAGCCTCGGACTGGTTCAAATGGCTCTCAGCACTATGGGTCTTAACACCTGAGGTCATCAGTCCACTAGAACTTAGAACTACTTAAACCTAACTAACCTAAGGACATCACACACATCCATGCCGCAGGCAGGATTCGAACCTGCGACCGTAGCAGCCATGCGGTTCCGGACTGAAGCGCCTAGAACCGCTCGGCCACACTGGCTGGCAGCCTCGTATTGTCTTAATACAGGGTTATTACAAATGATTGAAGCGATTTCACAGCTCTACAATAACTTTATTATTTGAGATATTTTCACAATGCTTTGCACACACATACAAAAACTGAAAAAGTTTTTTTAGGCATTCACAAATGTTCGATATGTGCCCCTTTAGTGATTCGGCAGACATCAAGCCGATAATCAAGTTCCTCCCACACTCGGCGCAGCATGTCCCCATCAATGAGTTCGAAAGCATCGTTGATGCGAGATCGCAGTTCTGGCACGTTTCTTGGTAGAGGAGGTTTAAACACCGAATCTTTCACATAACCTCACAGAAAGAAATCGCATGGGGTTAAGTCGGGAGAGCATGGAGGCCATGACTTGAATTGCTGATAATGATCTCCACCACGACCGATCCATCGGTTTTCCAATCTCCTGTTTAAGAAATGCCGAACATCATGATGGAAGTGCGGTGGAGCACCATCCTGTTGAAAGATGAAGTCGGCACTGTCGGTCTCCAATTTTCCAGCATGTCCAGATACACGTGTCGTGTAACGTTTTTTTCCCAGAAGAAAAAGGGGCCGTAAACTTTAAACCGTGAGATTGCACAAAACACGTTAAATTTTGGTGAATTGCGAATTTTCTGCACGAATGCGTGAGGATTCTCTACCGCCCAGATTCGCACATTGTGTCTGTTCACTTCACCATTAAGAAAAAATGTTGCTTCATCACTGAAAACAAGTTTCGCACTGAACGCATCCTCTTCCATGAGCTGTTGTAACCGCGCCGAAAATTCAAAGCGTTTGACTTTGTCATCGGGTGTCAGTGCTTGTAGCAATTGTAAACGATAAGGCTTCTGCTCTAGCCTTTTCCGTAAGATTTTCCAAACCGTCGGCTGTGGTACGTTTAGCTCCCTGCTTGCTCTAATCGTCGACTTTCGCGGGCAACGCATGAAACTTGCCCGCACGCGTGTAACCGTTTCTTCGCTCACTGCAGGCCGACCCGTTGATTTCCCCTTACATAGGCATCCAGAAGCTTTAAACTGCGCATACCATCGCCGAATGGAGTTAGCAGTTGGTGGATCTTTGTTGAACTTCGTCCTGAAGTGTCGTTGCACTGTTATGACTGACTGATGTGAGTGCATTTCAAGCACGACATACGCTCTCTCGGCTCCTGTCGCCATTTTGTCTCACTGCGCTCTCGAGCGCTCTGGCGGCAGAAACCTGAAGTGCAGCTTCAGCCGAACAAAACTTTATGAGTTTTTCTACGTATCTGTAGTGTCTCGTGACCATATGTCAATGAATGGAGCTACAGTGAATTTATGAAATCGCTTCAATCATTTGTAATAGCCCTGTATTTAATAATGTTCTGAAATCAGTTCTCATGGTCTCTTCTTAACAGTTACTCGTGTCTTCTCATAGACGATCGTTCAGCACTTCTATTTCATGCTTGGCAATTCCTCTTCTGTTTATATCCCACTGGTGTTCCTTAGCCACGTATCATAAACTTTGTCATAGTATGAAAGCGTGCTGAAAAGTGATTCCTTCTTATCTTTAATTTGAAAACTTTTTAAATAAAACAAACGCTATTAACATAGTAAAACCTCATATCTGCGTATGTTCAGCCCTCTGCTGCTAGAGGGCTCGGAACTCTAGCGTGCAACGTGGTGATGTGCAACGTAACGAAGTCAGTGCATGAGAAACAGCGTGTCGTAATCGATTTTCGAATTCGAAGAGTTCGTGCACACGTGAAGCATCGTCTCCTTGAGCATGACAATATCATACTGCAGATGAGTGATACATCTCCAACAATCCACCGGCTTGGGTTCACGGTCATCGATCATCCTCCATGCAGTCCCAGTATGGCCCTATCCGATTTTTATCTCTTTTCGAAACGTGAACAGACTTCACTTTGACTGTGATAAAGGACTAAAAGCAAAGGTGAGGTTGTGGCTCCGTCAACAGAGTTCTACTGTGACGGTATCAACAAACTGGTCTGTCGTTGGGAGAAATGTGTTCGTCGCCAGGGTGAATGTGTTGACAAAAAATATGTAGACATGAAAAATCACAGGCATTACTATTCAGCACGCCCTCGCATAACACAACAGTGCAGGTGCTACTGTTCCGTTCTCCTTTTCTCAGTCATTTGCTTCAAGACGTAAACATTATCGGCAGAAGAGCTCCACCTGCAAGATGCGCTCTGTTCTTTTAGCATTGTGGTGTCGATGATAGGGCGGAGGCGAGGCAGTATCCCGACATAAGACTCATCTCTAGATTCTTATGTAGTTTTTAAGATTGTACCTGTCTCCTGGGGTCTACATCACCTTCTTATAATGGTTTGATAATCTCCTTTGCTTCTAGCATTGGGTGAGCAGTTCTATGAGTCCTTCAAATTCCTTAGATGCGTACCGAAATAGTTTCAAGCCAAGGGTAGTTTCAATTGTCACCTCGAAAACAAGAATGCTGTTTGATCAGTTTTCTGCCGCTTTGCATTTCTACGTCTGTAGTCCTGGTACACTTTGAAATTCCCGCATCACAGTAGCGTAGCCACGCTGCTGCAAAAGAGTGCAGCCCATTCATAAAATGCGTTGCAACAGTGTGTTTAGGTACCTTTAGCAGCATGCTATGTAACTCTGGCTTGGGAAGTTCGTTACCAAGGATAACTCGAAAGACATTAAAATTGTTTTATACAATGTGGCATTGTTTTCGGGAAGGTGGAGGCTTCAGTCTTCATCCAGCTATCATGATTAATTTTTCTGTGGCTTCCGTAAATTACTTCTTGTAAATGCTGGAATGGTTTCTGCTACAAGAACACGACCGACTACCTGTCCCAACATTCTCATACTACAGCTGCAAATGTTTCAATATTTGTACAAGTGTACTACTTTAATTCTGTTGTTCTTAAACTGTAATACCAGGACACGTCCGTCATTCTTGTAAACGCGATCTACATATAAATAAACTACTAATACTACTTGTGTAAAAGAACTGCTTACTCCACGGAAAGAGACAAAAAGTTAATCACATAAATTTAATATTCGTGGAGATAAACTATTATGACTATTCTCGTAATAAGAACGTCTATTGCAGGAGATTTTATATTTCAGTTTATGACGATCTATTATTTATCATAATCCACATGGTCGTTACTGCTAATATCATTGTCTAATACTACTAATTGTTCCTTATCAATACTGAGAATGTTACAAACCAGTTGTCGAAACTGTATGGTCTATTTAACACAACCTGTTTCAGGACTACATTGTTCATCATGTTCCACGAAACAGGGAAACACCAGAGACTATCTCGAGTTATTTCACACGCTAATACGCAAGTAAATGTATCTATTTTTCTCTGTGGTAATACTAATGACACACATGTAAAGCTGCCCCTATTGCCCCGTAGTATTGTTACTATGGGGCATATGTCAAACTATGTGTAGTATTTCTACAGCGTAACATAGATTTACATGTTCTGAGTTGGCTTCCACCTTCGTCCACCAAAAAATTGCCGGAGCTGTCATTGAATGCACGGTGTAATATTCCTGGATTGGTATTGGGGGTAGTGCAGCCAAGGATGTGGACTGACGGAGTTTTGAAATTTAAATTCCATATCATGACCTGGTATTCTCTCTGTAATTATTTAACTCTCTCGGACTTCTTCTCAAAATGACTAAAGGTTCAGTAGTACATCATTTTTTTTGTTGTTGTTGATGAGTTACCACTCGTCTGACTGGTTTGATGCTGCCCGCCAAGAATTCTCCTGTACTAACCTCTCCATATCAGAGTAGCATTTGCAAACTAATTCCCCAACTATTTGCTGGGTGTGTTCGATACTCTCTGTCCTAGCGCTTCTAGAAGCAACAGTCTGGAACCGTGCGGCCGCTACGGTTGCAGGTTCAAATCCTGCCTCGGGCATGGATGTGTGTGATGTCCTTAGGCTAGTTAGGTTTAAGTAGTTCTAAGTTCTAGGGGACTGATGACCTCAGACGTTAAGTCCCATGGTGCTCAGAGCCATTTGATTTTGTGCGGTACTCTCCTTGCTCTACAATTTTTCCCTCTTCAGCTCCCTCTAGTACCACGGAAGTCATTCCCTGATGTCTTAACAGATGTCCTATCATCCTGTCTCTTCTCCTTGTCAGTGTTCTCCACATATTCCTTTCCTCTGCGATTCTGCGCATAACCTCCTCGTTCTCTACCTTATCAGTCCACCTTTCAACAGTGATCTGTAACACCACATCTCAAGTACTTCTATTCTCTTCTGCTCCCTGCTCCGGTTTCTCCACAGCGCAGGTTTCACTAGCGCGCAGTGAAGTGCTCCAAACGTACATTTTAGAAATTTATTCCTCAGTCGTACAATAAGTGGAAAACAGACATCGTAGTTTTGTAATGTCATGCCAATGACGGGTAGGTGCCACGTCGATAAGTTGTGCCTCTCGTACAAAAGGCTGAGAAATTAAATTGATAATCTATTGGTAGTTAGCCTAAATACGTGGGTTGGTATAGTAAGAAAGTATCCGAATACATTTTTATTGAGATTTAGCTGAATACATTTCAAATCATACAGAGCTACGAAGCAGGATGCACACATGATGGAAGTGAAATGACAAAAGACTAAGGCGAACGGTCAGGCCATTTCCTAGCTGCCCCCGAAAAAAAGAAGACCGCGCCTTTGTACAAGTAATATAAATATTAACGTGTCGAGTCTTTGCTCTCAAATCTTTACACAAAATTTTGTATTCCGCCTGGAAGGCGGCGCGTGGGTCTGCTCCTGTAAACTGAATGGGTGGGCCGAATGTAAGAAGTGAGCAGGAGCAGGTGAGGTAAGATTCTCGGCACAGCTTTTTACGTGAAAGTAAATTTAATTATTACTCAATGACATACGTAACTTTACACTGAAGAGCCCGTAGGTGTGATTGTATAGGCATCAACGTTAATAGTCACTAGTAGTAGGACAAACTATCATTGAAGTAAGAAAGTCAGTAATGGCCCCCAATGAAGTAGAAACAATGTTGCTAGGTAGTCTCCTCGGAATGAAATGGGCTGAAGCTGGAGCGGAGCTCGTAGAGCTCCACACCGCCGGCTAGAGGGCGCTGTCGTCGATGTCTGTCGTAGTGCCAACTTACGAACTTGCACCTGCGCCGTGACATCGTAGCTATCGATACCACACAAAAAGTAATTTTTCAGAAGTGGGTACGTATAGACCTTGACAATGGAACATTGTAGTCCGAAGCATGGTACATTAAATAAATCATACACATCCTACAACTTGTGCGTAGTATTCTCGGTACTAATTAGTGAAACAGTTGTACGATGACTTGACAACACAAAAACGAACGTAAGATAGGATTGAAAATTCATAATAAAGAAATAATGAAATAAATTGCACACAGAAAAGAAAAAAAAGTCCATCATTAGCTAGGCCACGTATTTTGTCTGACCCGTCCCCCCATATTTTACGTGGTGCTCTTCAACGAGCCCTCAGTGGCTGTACTTGCAGTGTGGGTCGGCCAGCGCCCGGCGCCGCGCTGCCAGGTGACGGCGGTCGGCCCGCGCGCCGACACCGGCCTGCGGCTACACGTGCGCTACACGGCGCTCAGCCGCGCCGCAGACGCCGTGTTCCGGCCGATAAGCCGCGCGGATATCGGGTTCCGCGTAACTCGATGCGCCGACTACACTCGCCGTCTCCAGAGCCGGCCTCCTGACGCAACCCTACACCCTTACGTGAATGAACCAACACCTCGACTGGTACTATCGCGCCCTCGGTCGTCATATGAACATATAACTATCCTCATGGAGTTTCCTGGCAGCAGCATATTTCGCATTAGTAATAATATCTTAGTGATTTCGTAAAATACCGACTCCAAATGTTACTCCACTCTGGCCAAGTCGCAGATTGTTTATGTTAATAACGGATAGGAAATCGATAGAAATTTTCATCCCAAGGACTGGCGATTGATAATTTGGTTGGCTGGTGGCTCTGAGCACTATGCGACTTAACTGCTGAGGCCATCAGTCGCCTAGAATTTAGAACTAATTAAACCTAACTAACCTAAGGACATCACACACATCCATGCCCGAGGCAGGATTCGAACCTGCGACCGTAGCGGTCACGCGGTACCAAACTGAAGCGCTAGAACCGAAAGGCCACACCGGCCGGCGATAATTTGGACAAGACTTCACAAATAAAGGTGTGAGTAGGCAGTTTAGGTTTTTATGTTGGTAACGCCATGTAGCACTCTGTATGAAAATCACTGACTGTGCTGTATGCAGTCTGTGGCTGATTTGCATTGTTGTAATATTCGCTATTGTAGTGTTGGGCAGTTGGATGTGAACAGCGCGTAGCGTTGCGCAGTTAGAGGTGAGCCCCCAGCAGTGGTGCGTGTGGCGAGAGAGAGATGGCAGAATTTTGAGAGGGGACGATCTGGACGTGTGTCCGTCAGAAAAACGAAATTTGTAAGACTAGATGTCATGAACCGATATATATATATATATATATATATATATTATGACTTTTGAACACTTTTAAAGTAAATGCCTTGTTTGTTGTCTATCAAACTCTGTCATTTGCTAACTATGCCTATCAGTAGTTAGTGCCTTCAGTAGTTAGAATCTTTTATTTAGCTGGCAGTATTGGCGCTCGCTGTATTGCAGTAGTTCGAGTAAGGAAGGTTTTTGTAAGGTATGTGATTCATGAAAGGTAAAGGTTATTGATAGTCAGGGCCATTCTTTTGTAGGGATTATTGAAAGTCAGATTGCGTTGCGTTAAAAACATTGAGGGTCAGTTTCGTGGTGATCAGAATAAGTAGAGAGAGAAATGTATGAGTGCGTTCAGTTTTGATCAGCTGTTTGAAAATCAAATAACGTAAGGGGTTTACCAGCACAGTAATTCACAAATTTTTCCAAGGGGATGTTTCAAAGGCTTCGGGTCTCCTGCCAAGTCAGTCTGCAGTGTGTACGCGAATGTTTGTAGGCCTGCACACTCTTTCCCATCTTCTGGGAAATACCGGTGTCTTTTATTCAATTGAGCATTATTTACAGTCCCTCTAAGATGATACTTCCTGGCAGTTTAAAACAGTGTGCCAGACCGAGATGCGAATTCGGCAACTCTGCATTTTACGGGTAAGTGCGCAACTGTGAAAGGTAGAGGTCCCGAGCTCGAGTCTCGGTCCGGCACACAGTTTTAGTCTGCAAGGGAGTTTCGTTTTCTAGGAACAATCCTTTATAAGGCATCGGAGATTAAGAATTTTTACCTGCAATAAAAACTGTATGTCAGTGCGCGATATATTAGAAATATGAAAGCGTGCAATCTTTCAAAAATGACAGATACGTATTAAATTAGCAAATATTTTTTGATTTCTTTGTTTCACCGGCGTAAATATTCGAAATGAACGTAAGAAAAGACTTAACAATTTGATCGAAAAAAGATCGACGAGAGATCCACCGATTATCAACCT
This sequence comes from Schistocerca piceifrons, assembly GCF_021461385.2. Lineage (NCBI taxonomy): Eukaryota > Metazoa > Arthropoda > Insecta > Orthoptera > Acrididae > Schistocerca > Schistocerca piceifrons. Next base: position 450,396,474 of record NC_060140.1, on the reverse strand, counting down.
CGAGCACTGCCGATTTTCTTCCACCTTTATGTATTTTATGGCTGATAAAAAGGCTCGTAGAACATGCACATAACTAGACAGCATGGATACAAGCTTGCCACATATTGGCTGTCAGGCCGCACCAACAGCACCTGACGTCAGTGCTACAGATGCGTAACTACCACCGTCCAGCAGGACGAAAACTGGAGCCCACGCCTCATTCGGTGATGAACACCAATCATAGCAAACAGTGCAAGTAGCAACAGGCAGCACCACAGCTCCACCACCTCCGTCGTAACAACCTGTTATAATAACGTTCCTGTTCCGTCCGCCTCAAGCGGCCCGTCACAACTATGACCTTCTAAAATTAAGACGTAACGTCCTGCTTAGTGAGCGGCCATGACAAAATACAAGCGGCTCCTCACAGATAAGGCACATCAGTAGACCCAGTAGAAGGCCACTGTAACAGTATAGTGGTTTAGATTATGACAAGGTACGACACTCAGAAAACTCTTATGTCAACTGACTTTGGCATCGGAAGCTTACGCAATTATATTAACATTTACCTCAGTTTAAAAATGTGTATCGTCCAGAAACCGAACTCAGAAATCCTACGGGCCAGCCTGTGTGGTCGAGCGGTTCTAGGCGCTTCAGTCTGGAACCGCGCGACCGCTACGGTCGCAGGTTCGAATCCTGCCTCGGGCATGGATGTGTGTGATGTCTTTCGGTTAGTTAGGTTTAAGTAGTTCTAAGTTCTAGGGGACTGATGACCTCAGATGTTGAGTCCCATAGTGCTCAGAGCCATTTTTATAAAGAAAAAAACTCCTACGTATCAGGCAGGAATTCTACCCAGAGCCACGCTGCTTGTCGAAAAATCATAGTTACCTTAAAGTGTTGAAGACGGTCGGAAAACTTCAAAGTCGATCTCCTCGAAAATTTTGTGATTCGATCTGCTTTACGAATTGACATTGGAGTTCTGAACTTCACGTACTATAGATATGAAAAAAATACAAAAATTCAGTTGCCGTGTGGCTTTATTGTCGAAGGATAAGACGCTATGTGAAATAGACCTTGAGGGTGTACCTTACTGTCCATAATGCTCAACCGATTTGCCTTCTTCGACATCTAAGTTTTGGCCTTGATTTTAGTTACTGGACTAGTTTACTTTATCCTTGGGCTAGCATTTTGTAGGCTGAGTCAGAGTGATGTAATTGCAGAGTCGAATTTGTGTTAGCTTTGGGTATTTTGTATTTCGGCTCTAAACTATTATTGACTTCCGTCCTGAGCTGGTGTCCAGTTATTTTATTGTTGTTCCTCCTAGCTTGTATAATTATCAGTGGTAGTGCTGCCTATTGTTTTGTGCCGTCCTCGTTATGTTTATCATGGATGCTGGACATACGGTCACATGGCGAGAGGTGCGAACACGTTAAGCGTCGATGGAACGTTGTAAAACAAGATCTTTTTAGTGGTCCATGAGTTAACGTGTGTGGAGGCATTATGTTGGGTAGATAGACTTATCTCCAAATCTTTGAACGCGGTGCATTTGCCGGCCTACGGTACCGTTACACTATGCACCTTTCCACGTGCATCTTTTCAAGGATGCATTCGGCACTAAACCATTTTATGTATGATAAAGCGCTAACACATCGAACTGCGCCGCTGGAGGAGCTCATGGTATGAGAGGACATTCGAAGAATGGACTGACCTACAGTTTCCCCCGACATAAATCTGACTGAGCAAGGGTGAGATGTGTAGGACCGACGTATTGCAACACGACCACATCCACGAACGACCATGACAGTCATATGCTGTGCTGTGTCGGAAGAGAGAGTGTTCGGCAATGTCAAATTGTTGGAAGATGTTCGAAATTCTGAGAAAAATGGGAGTAAGCTGTAGAGGAGACGGGTACTACACAATATGTAAAAGAGCCAAGAGGGACTAATAACAGTGGACGACCAAGAACGAAGTGCTCGGTTTAAGAAGGGTGTAAGACAGTGATGTAGTCTTTCGCCCCTCTTGTTCAATCTGTACGTCGAAGAAGCAATGATGGAAACAAATGAAAGTTTCAGGAGTGGAACGTAAATCAAGATGAAAGGATGTAAATGATACGACTCGCTGATGACATTTAAAGAGGACATCAGAAGCAGACTAGCAATGGAGTAAAGGGTATTCCTGGCCAAGAGAGTCATCTAGTCGCAAAAAGAGGCCTCAATTTCAGGAAGAAATTTCTGAGAACGTATGTCTGGAGTACTGCATTGTATGGTAGTGAAACATGCACTGTGGGAAAACCGGAACAGGAGGAATCGAAGCATTTGAGCTGCGGCTATACTGAAGGACGTTGAAAAAGTCGGTGGGCTGGAATGACAAGGAATGAGGAGGTTCTGTGCAGAACTGGAGGGGAAAAGAATATGTGGAGAACACTGATAAGCAAAAGGGACAGGATAGGATTGGCTGGCTCTGAGCACTATGGAACTTAACATCTATGGTCATCAGTCCCCTAGAACTTAGAACTACTTAAACCTAACTACCCTAAGGACATCACACAACACCCAGTCATCACGAGGCAGAGAAAATCCCCGACCCCGCCGGGAATCGAACCCGGGAACCCGGGCGTGGGAAGCGAGAACGCTACCGCATAACCACGAGCTGCGGACGGACAGGATAGGACATCTGTTGGGACATCAGGGAATAGCAAAAACTGTAGAGGAAGACAGAGATCGGATTACATCCAGCAAATAACTGAGGACGTAGGTTACAAATGCTACTCTGAGATTAAGAGGTTTTCACATGAGAGGAATTCGTGGCGGCCGCGTTAGACAAGTCAGATGACTGACAACCCAAATAAAAGAAAAATGTAGTCGACGGGATTCATGTCGGGGGATCTAGGTGGCCGAATCACTCGCTCAAACTGTACAGAATCTTCTTCAAACAATTATCGAACAATTGTGGCCCGTGACATGACGCATTGTCATCCATAAAAATTCCATCATTGTTTGGGAACGTGATGTCCACGAATGGTTGCAAATAGTCGGCAAGTAGCCGAACAGAACCATTTCCAGTCAATGATGGAGTCTGACCAGAGGGTCCATTCCATTCCACGTAAAAACAGCGCACACCATTATGGAGCCACCACCAGCATACACAGTGCCTTGTCGATAACTTGCGTTCGCTACTTCGTGGGGTGTGCGTCACACTCGAACCCTACCATCAGCTCTTATCAACAGAAACCGGCACTCATCTGTCCAGGCCACGGCCTTCCAGTCGTGTAAGGTCCAACCGATATGGTCACAGGCCCAGGAGAGGCGCTGCAAGTGGTTTGGTACTGTCGGCGAACGCACTCGAGTCGATCGTCTACTGCCATAGCCCATTAACTCCAGATTTCGCCGCACTGTCCTAACGGATACGTTCGCTAAGCGTCTCACGTTGATTCCTGTGGTTATTTCACGTAGTGTTGGTTGAGTGTTATCTTTGAAAACAGTCGCGAACGCCGCTGCTCTTGGGCGTTAAGTAAAGGCACTCGAGCACGGCGTTGTCTGTGGTGAGATGTAACACCTGAAATGTGGTATTCTCTGCACACTTGGACACTGTGGATATCGGAATATTGAATTCCCTAATGATTTCCAAAATGAAATGTCCCGTGTGTCCAGCTCCAACTACCATTTCGCTTTGAAAGTCTGTCAGTTCCCGTCGTGCGGCCATAATCACGTCGGAAACCTTTTCACATGGATCACCTGAGTTCAAATGAGAGCGCCGCCAATGCACTGCCCTTTTATTTCTTGTGTAAGAGATACCACCCTACATCTGTATGGGTGCATATCGCTAACCCATGACATTTGTCACCTCAGTGTAAGTTGAGCAACAGAGAGAGAGAGTGACAGAGACAGAGAGAGAGCGAGAGAGGGAGGGAGGGAGGAGCTCTGAGAGAGAGAGAGGAAACGAAGTCAAAGAGAACTCTAAATTTACATGAGTTTTTACTAACGAGAACTACACAAGCCTGTACATTTTCGCCTCACGTTTCTCTTCAGGTAGTGAATGAAAAATTTGTTAAGGAGCTGTGTCAAGTAGCGGGGGCGTCAGCTTTGACACAGAGAGTGGCAGATTCTTTGGATTTTCCCGCCTCTCAGCGGCCTGAAATACACCGACAATGTAACTTGCCTTCTCTGTGGGCCAAGGGCGGATGCTGCGTTTCTGGGAACTGCCCGCCGCGCGCAGCGGAAGTATGCGGCTTTGAAGTTGAGTGGAGTGCGTTCGTGACCGCGACCGCGCGCTTTTCTGCAGGTGAGCTTTGCGGTAAGGAGAAGAACAGTGAGGCGTGCTAAGTGTACAGAGGGCCTACGAGCTGCAAATTTTAGTTTCTCCACTGGTATTTAATATTTTTAGCAACATTCTTCCTCAAAGAACTAAGACACAATCCTAAGAAAACTGACTTCACAGAACGCTCATTTACTTTTTTATGGCAGTTACTGAAACTTAAATTTGGTACGGTCAGTTAGTGTGCATCATCTGTGTATTACCAAATATACTTTCCCTCGAAACGTGTTTCGAGACAAATGTGTCATCTTCAGTAAGATACTTCATAAGTAAACCATCGGCTGGTTTTCTATTTTGCGACTAAAGACTTTAATAAAAGCATTTCTATTATGATGTAATTACTCACCTAAAACAGCACCCATTTTAATCTTGGGTATTACAGACAGATCTATTTCTTTGCTTTTTATGGTCGGAATGTAGTGTCCCATTTTTATATATTTATGTACTGCTAATTGTAATAATGGAAGTAATTCTTCGTTTATTATGTGTAGTTTGAACTTATTTTCTTCCAGTGTGCTACATACGAAGATTTAAGATTTGGCGCTTGCGAAGCATCATGGCATCAACACTGAAAGACGCGGGCTGTCAACATAACAGAAAGTTCTGAAAACAAGACAAAGACGAAGGACGGCTACAGGAAGCCAACATTCTGATTACCAACGACCCCAGACTTACAATCTGTCTACGGCTGCCAAGATACGCTGACGGATCAAGATTTTGATGCAAATCCATAAATAAATGAAACAAGAATGTCTCATGCCTAAGACAACTGATGACATAACGGGTACATGGTATGCGCATGTCAGCAACACTAGCAATTCCAGATGTCAACAAAGCATACACAACAATGCATATATGCCTCGAAGCCACTCCGCATAGAAGTGAATACAGTGGCATTCCGTGCCAAAGAATAGTGACTGCGTTCGAAAATTATAAATTTCTTTCATTTTCAACATTTATTTGACGCAGTTTGGTTCCGAAATGTTACTTACGCACATGTTGATGGTGACCTTCATCTGTGAATATTTGATAAAGCGTGTATTACCACTTTCATGTTTTTTTTTCTTTTCTTCTTTCTGTGCAGCCTCAGTAGGCCAGGCTTAAGAATAAACCAGCTGATTCGAAACTAGTTGCCACAATATATGTACTGCTATTATGACAGACTGTTTGTAAACGGTACATGAAAAATGATTAATACTATTATCGGCTGCACGTTATGCAAACAGAAAAATCGCTATTTTGATATTACTAGTTAACTATTAATCCTACCATAATTATTATGAAGGGCATCCGCAGATATATCAACGGATGTCCACATCGGCTTTCCTGCGCAAAATAGCCATTACTGCGAATTTGTCAGATCACGATCAGTCGAGCTTAGCAGTGCCGCTGTTGCGCTTTATAATCGAAGCAAGATTTGACAAAAATCTAGACATATTCGTAGTATTTATCTATCTAGAGACAATGTTCGAAAACGTAAAATAGTGCAATATGTTCCAAATTCTTAGAAAAATAGATGTATGCTACTCAGAGAGACGAGTAATGTAGAATATGTACAAGAACAACGAGGAAAAAATAAGCTGAAAGACCAGGAACGAAGAGGTCGGATTAGAAATACATTAAGATAGGAATTTAGTCCGTCACTCCTATAGCTCCATCTGTATATCGAATACGCAATGGCCGAAACAGAAGAAAGGTTTAGCTCTGAGACAAAGCTGAGGATGAACTGATATTGATAAGATTCCCTTAAATACTATCGTCAATGATAACGGGGAATGGAATGAACAGTTTAATGGGTACGCACTATAGGTTGAGAGTAAACAAAAGAAAGACAAATGTAATAAGGAGTGGCAGAAATGAGTTTTGTGGTAAACTTAACATCAAATAGGGGATCAGGAAGTAGACAAGGTGAAGGAATCCGCTACTATGGAAGCAAAAGAACAAATGACCGACGACACAAGGGAGATATAAAAAAGCAAACTAACAAAGGCACAGGAAGGGGGGGGGGAGATCCTGGCCAAAAGAAACCTAGTAATTAAGTGGTCTGATAATGATAAGTTAAGGAATGATGAGGTTCTCCGCAGAATCGACAACGAAATGAAGGTATGGATAACACTGACAAGAAGAAGGGACATGATGAAAGGCCATGTGTTGAGACACGTAGGAATAACATCCTTAGTCGAATGTAAATAAATAGTTACAGACATATTTTCAAACCTCAAACATCTATGGTGTAAAATTGCTTCAAATGGCTCTGAGCACTATGGGACTCAACTGCTGAGGTCATTAATCCCCTAGAACTTAGAACTAGTTAAACCTAACTAACCTAAGGACATCACAAACATCCATGCCCGAGGCAGGATTCGAACCTGCAACCGTAGAGGTCTTGCGGTTCCAGACTGCAGCGCCTTTAACGCCACTTCGGCCGGCATCTATGGTGTATAGACTGAAGCAAGGAATGAATACTTGTATCACAGACCGGGATTCGAACCCAGTTTTCCTTTTTGATACACAGATGCACTGATAATGTGGCAACCCTGGTACAGTGGCCTTGAACGACTGCACGGACTACACCAGCACGCCTCCCTCCACAATCCAAATTCCTATTCTCTTCAGTCTGCATATATACATACGTACACTACTAGCCATTAAAATTGCTACACCACGAACATGACATGCTACAGACGCCAAATTTAACCGACAGGAAAAAGATGCTGTGATACACAAATGATTAGCTTTCCAGAGCATTCACACAAGGTTGGCGCCGGTGGCGACACCTACAATGTGCTGATATGACGAAAGTTTCCAACAGATATCTCATACACAAACAGCAGTTGACCGACGTTGCCTGGTGAAACGTTGTTGCGTCGTGTAAGGTGGACAAATGCGTACCATGAGGTTTCCGTCTTTGATAAAGGTCGGATTGTAGCCTATTGCAATTGCGGTTTATCGTATCGCGACATTGCCGTTCGCGTTGGTCGAGATCCAATCGCTGTTAGCAGAATATGGAATCGGTCCTGGATCCCAACGGTCTCGTATCACTAGCAGTCGAGATGACAGGTATGTTATCCGCTCTGTAACGGATCGTGCAGCCACGTCTCGATCCCTGAGTCAACAGATGGGGACGTTTACAAGACAACAACCATCTGCACTAACAGTTCGACGACGTTTGCAGCAGCATGGGCTATCAGCTGCGGTTACCCTTGACGCTGCATCACAGACAGGAGCATCTCCGATGGTGTACTGAATGACGAATCTGGGAGCACGAATGGCAAAACGTCATTTCTTTGGATGAATCCAGGTTCTGTTTACAGCATCATGATGGTCGCATCCGTGTTTGTCGACATCGCGGTGAACGCACATTGGAAGCGTGTAATCGTCATCGCCACACTGGTGTATCACCCGGCGTGATGGTATGAGGTGCCATTGGTTGCACGTCTCGGCCACCTCTTGTTCGCATTGACGGCACTTTGAACAGTGGACGTTACATTTCAGATGTGTTACGGCCCGTGGCTCTACCCTTCATTCGATCCCTGCGAAATCCTACATTTCAGCAGGATAATGCACGACAGCGTGTTGCTGGTCCTGTACGGGCCTTTCTGGATACAGAAAACGTTCGACTGCTGCTCTGGCCAGCACATTCTCCAGATCTCACACCAACTGGAAACGTCTGGTCAATGGTGGCCGAGCAACTGGCTCGTCACAATATTCCAGTCATTACTGTTGATGAAATGTGGTATCGTGTTGAAGCTGCATGGGCAGTTGTACCTCTACACGCCATCCAAGCTCTGTTTGACTGAATGCCCAGGAGTATCAAGGCCGTTATTACGGCCAGAGGTGGTTGTTCTGGGTACAGATTTCTCAGGATGTATGCACCCAAATTGCGTGAAAATGTAATCACATGTCAGTTCTCGTATAATATATTTGTCCAATGAATACCCGTTTATCATCTGCATTTCTTCTAGGTGTAGCAATTTTAATGGCCAGTAGTGTATATACACTCCTGGAAATTGAAATAAGAACACCGTGAATTCATTGTCCCAGGAAGGGGAAACTTTATTGACACATTCCTGGGGTCAGATACATCACATGATCACACTGACAGAACCACAGGCACATAGACACAGGCAACAGAGCATGCACAATGTCGGCACTAGTACAGTGTATATCCACCTTTCGCAGCAATGCAGGCTGCTATTCTCCCATGGAGACGATCGTAGAGATGCTGGATGTAGTCCTGTGGAACGGCTTGCCATGCCATTTCCACCTGGCGCCTCAGTTGGACCAGCGTTCGTGTTGGACGTGCAGACCGCGTGAGACGACGCTTCATCCAGTCCCAAACATGCTCAATGGCGGACAGATCCGGAGATCTTGCTGGCCAGGGTAGTTGACTTACACCTTCTAGAGCACGTTGGGTGGCACGGGATACATGCGGACGTGCATTGTCCTGTTGGAACAGCAAGTTCCCTTGCCGGTCTAGGAATGGTAGAACGATGGGTTCGATGACGGTTTGGATGTACCGTGCACTATTCAGTGTCCCCTCGCCGATCACCAGTGGTGTACGGCCAGTGTAGGAGATCGCTCCCCACACCATGATGCCGGGTGTTGGCCCTGTGTGCCTCGGTCGTATGCAGTTCTGATTGTGGCGCTCACCTGCACGGCGCCAAACACGCATACGACCATCATTGGCACCAAGGCAGAAGCGACTCTCATCGCTGAAGACGACACGTCTCCATTCGTCACTCCATTCACGCCTGTCGCGACACCACTGGAGGCGGGCTCCACGATGTTGGGGCGTGAGCGGAAGACGGCCTAACGGTGTGCGGGACCGTAGCCCAGCTTCATGGAGACGGTTGCGAATGGTCCTCGCCGATACCCCAGGAGCAACAGTGTCCCTAATTTCCTGGGAAGTGGCGGTGCGGTCCCCTACGGCACTGCGCAGGATCCTACGGTCTTGGCGTGCATCTGTGCGTCGCTGCGGTCCGGTCCCAGGTCGACGGGCACATGCACCATCCGCCGACTACTGGCGACAACATCGATGTACTGTGGAGACCTCACGCCCCACGTGTTGAGCAATTCGGCGGTACGTCCACCCGGCCTCCCGCATGCCCACTATACGCCCTCGCTCAAAGTCCGTCAACTGCACATACAGTTCACGTCCACGCTGTCGCGGCAGTGTTAAAGACTGCGATGGAGCTCCGTATGCCACGGCAAACTGGCTGACACTGACGGCGGCGGTGCACAAATGCTGCGCAGCTAGCGCCATTCGACGGCCAACACCGCGGTTCCTGGTGTGTCCGCTGTGCCGTGCGTGTGATCATTGCTTGTACAACCCTCTCGCAGTATCCGGAGCAAGTATGGTGGGTCTGACACACCGGTGTCAATGTGTTCTTTTTTCCATTTCCAGGAGTGTATATCACGGACGTCTGAGGTTTGAAAAGTCTCTGAAACCATACAGTTTCATTTGCTTAATGGACCTATTCCTGGCTTTTTGCCTGAATCCCCCGGTACCTTCGATGCTGAGGTGCTATTCCGAAACAGCTGGAGAGCCTCAGCAATGCTGTTATAGTTTAGGAAGAATACCAAGTGCCGGCCGTAGTGGCAGTGCGGTTCTAGGCGCTACAGTCTGGAACCGCGGGACCACTACGGTCGCAGGTTCGAATCCTGCCTCGTGCATAGATGTGTGTGATGTCTTTAGGTTAGTTAGATTTAAGTAGTTCTACGTTCTAGGGGACTGATGACCTCAGAAGTTGAGACCCATAGTGCTCAGAGCCATTTGAACCATTCTGAATACCAAGTGGGCTGACGCATGAATGGGAATTAGGATTTAGGAGGGAAGCATGGTGGGACAGTCCGTGCACTTGAGTAGGTCCCTGTGTCGGGGTCACGTAGTTGTTAGTGCATCTGGCTGGTGAGCAGGAGACCAAGTTTATAATGACCACCTCGGAACAAATGTTAATTCTTCGCTTCAGTCTGTGTATAAAGTTTCACAATACTTCAAGGAGGTGCGAAAGGTAAACACTTAGAGGAGGACTGAGTCCGGAATTTACTCAACAAATCATTGGAAACGTTGGGTGGAAGATCCACTATGAAATGAAGCGGTTGGCACAGAAGACGAAGACGAACTGGTCGCATCAGACCAGCCAGAAGATGCAAATAAAACAAATAGAGATAAACATCAGCCGATATAGCCTTACCGAAAAGAATGCATGTCGGCACTAGTGACTTGGAAACTGTCGCACTTAGACGCCATATGCATAGAAATGCTGCCCGTGGCCTCCAGAAAACTTCCCGTCGCCCCTCTGCCGCCCCCTCCACTCCTCACGCCACCGCGCAGTCTGCGCGCCTGACCGGCGGCCCCGGGGCGCGCAGTCCCTCAGTAGGGCTGTCACGTCACGTCGGGGGCGGCGAGGCGAGGAGGCCGCAATTTATGCGCTGCCTCCGCTCCCAGTTGTGCCTCTTCCTCTCCCCTTTGCGCCAGGCTGCTGGCGACAATTTTTGCCGGAACGTCCCCGAACACAGCTGTCTGCTCTCTTGCTGTCGCCTCCCAGCCCTCCGCCACTCTCCCTCTCCCTCGCCACTACCCTCACTAGACTTGCTGCTCCTCCTGCTTCTCCTCCATCTTCATCTGGCTGCTCTCGACTTGGTTGGCCTACGAACTTGGTAATTAATTCTGCCGCTCCTCAAGTTGCCGCGCACTTGCACAGATTAACACTGCGGCAGGCGGCGCCACAATCGCGGTGCCGTGTACCAGCCCATGTCTGCATGCATCCCTGTCACGCGTGGGACGCGTTTAGGCCTAACGGCCCGTGGTATTTACCACAACTTCCAACAGTATAGTGCGATGCTTTAGTATTTAACTTGCGACGGCAGTGAATTTTGGGCACATCTGTACTTCACGAGTAATGTGTATGTGAGAATGTGTCCTCTGATCCTTCCGCTACGACTTGCCTCAGTAAACTTGTAAGTAGGCTGTTTTGGTTTTTATATTGGTAACGCCACGTAGCGCTCTGTATGAAAATCACTAGCTGTGCTGTGTGCAGTGTCTGTGGCTGGTTGGCATTGTTGTTCGCTGTTGTAGTATTGGGCTGTTGGATGTGAACAGCGCGTAGCGTTGCGCAGGTGGAGGTGAGCTGCCAGCAGTGGTGGATGTGGGGAGAGAGGTGGCGGAGTTTTGAGAGCGGACGATCTGGACGTGTGTCCATCAGAGACAGTAAATTTGTAAGACTGGATGTCATGAACTGATATATATATATATATAAAATGACTTTTGAACACTATTAAGATAAAGGTAAATACATTGTTTGTTCTCTATCAAAATCTTTCATTTGCTAACTATGCCTATCAGTTGTTAGTGCCTTCAGTAGTTAGAATCTTTTATTTACCTGGCAGTATTGGCGCTCGCTGAATTGCAGTAGTTCGAGTAACGAAGATTTTTGTGAGGTAAGTGATTCATGAAAGGGATAGGTTATTGTTAGTCAGGGCCATTTTTTTGTAGGGATTACTGAAAGCCAGATTACGTTGCGCTAAAATTATTGTGTCAGTTTAGTGAATGTCTGAGTACGTTCAGTTTTGCTCAGCTGTTTGGAAATCAAATAACGTAGAGGTTATCAGCACAGTAATTCGTTAATTTTTCTAAGGGGAGGTTTCATAAACTCTTTCGAATAAAGCACTTTAGCTCTCAACGACTGGCTCCAACATCGTCGCCAGGAATTAAAAAAAAAAGAGAACAGCGACCGTAGTAGCTGACATTGTGCTCCCCTTACATCAACACGATTGTAGCAAACGTAGACAATCAGAGAGGGCAGAAGTGATGGGTGCACTTAGGGCGACTCGCGCAGCTTATAGCAGCTCCGGCCCACCGGCGGAGGGAGCTCACAAGAAATCCGGCTCCGCAACGAACTTTTGATGTCACACTAATCGGCTTGACCGCCACACTTCACAAACACTCGGCTCCGCGCAGGGCCCACGGAAATTCAACGTGTAATTGAAAATGTACCCATTAAAGATCTTAAATTCGTCGTGTGCTATCAAGTGCTAGTATGTATTTAGATCTTTCTTTCTTTCACTGGTGCAGGGTCGGCATTGTTAGGAACGAATTAGGCAAGGTTAGTGGAAAGGGGGTGGCCGGATGCCCTTCCTGCCGCCACCCCGTACCCCCCGGGATGGAATTAGTGTACCCCTGCTGTTTGCGTCCAGTGGAATTAATGGAATAGTGCGAGCGTGTTCAGATGTCTGCGAGTCGAGTAACTGAGGCGGAACGTGGGGACCAGCCAGGTATTCACTCAGCGGGATGTGGAAAATCGCCTAAAAACCACATCCAGGCTGGCCAGCACACCGACCGACGACGGTAATCCGCTGGGCGGATTCGATCCGGGGCCGGTGCGCCTTTCCGATTCCATGAAGCAGCGTATTAGCGCTCTCGGCTAACCTGGCGGGTCTAGTATGTATTTAGATGCACAGTGATAATTATTAAACTCGTCTGAAGCAGTTACTCGCTCCTCGCCGAAGGCGGATCCTGGCGCTCGCGAGACCCGCACTGCCGCATGCTGTGACGTACATGCCACGACCTGTGTTTCTCCTGTGCGTCGGCAACGGGACCAATGACGTCCACTGACGCGAACGAACAGCGTCACGTTTGAAACTGTCGCTCCAGCTCTCCTACAGGCGTCAAGCTCGATAACCATTTTCATATATGTGATATTGTACATCGCTGGCCTAGCGAAGAATTCCCAGTGATTGGAAAAATGACCGATCATTCCCGTCTCCCAGAAAGGTCGTCGAACAGACACACATAATAATAGGACTATATCGCTGTGTGCTGTAGAATTCTGGAACACGTTTAAGCTCGCATATTATGACATTTCTGTAGGCCGAAAATCTCCTCTATAGTACTAAACATGGACTCAACTGACAACGATCGTGTGAAGCACGTCATGCTCCTTTCTTCCATGAGACTTACGCGGAGCTTACGACAACCTTGTGCGGGCATTTCTTGAGTACTGTTCGTCAATCGGGGTCCCATACCAGGTAGGACTGATAGAAAATCCAACGAAGAGCGGTGGTCACGAGATCCTTTAGTCGTCGCAAGAGCTTTACAATAATGTTCAACAAATTCCAGTGGTAGACGCTGCAACAGAGGTGCTTCACTATTGAAATTTCGAGAGTATTTCCTCGGAAAATTCGTTCAACATTATTTACTTCCTCCCACATATGTCTCGCGAAATGACCACAACGAGAATGTTCGAGAAATTAGAGCTAATACAGAGGCTTACCGATAATGGCACAGTGAAAGGAAGAATGGAGGAGGTGGTCAATTAGTGGTACCAAAAGCACCTTCCGCCACAAACCGTCAGCTGGTTTGAGCTGTACTGATTTGGATGTATATATAGATGTAGATTTAGACACAATGTTCCTTGACTTACAGTAGGCGTTCGATACAGTTACGCACTGTCACCTAATGAACAAAATACGAGGGTACAGAATCAGATCACTCGTGATTAGATGAGCACCTAGCAAACAGAACATAGTGTTAACGGAGAAAAATCTTCATACGTTAAGGTAACTTCGGGTCTACCACGCGGGAATGCTATAATACCACCAGTTTTCATTTTATGTGAACATTACCTAGTAGAAAACGTCTGAAATACATTTCTTTGAGGTGGATGCTGATGTATATAGACGAGTCGCAAATCCAGAATTTGTCGCGAAATGCAGGAAGACCTTCAGGGGATCGAAGCATACTTCAGGGATTGGCAGTTGACAATGAACATAAACATATGTTCGAGACTGGGACGGGACACGACCGAAGTGCTGGTGGTACAAAATGTACCCTCCGTCGCGCACCATTGGATGTTGTGCATAAACAACCAGAGAGATCCACTACTGTATGACTATATGATACCGAAGAGTCACTGGTCTGTCACATCCATAACATATTTGGAAATAGGCGTTCAAAGTGATTTATGTGGGGTTCCCATACAAAAGTAACTGCAGGTAATGTAGAAGCCAGACAGATAATGTAAGGGAATCCTCGTGAAATGCAGTCCACTTACGAAGACGGGAGCTTACAACACCCTCGTCTGGCCTTTGCGAGTATTGCTCGTCAGCGTGTGATCCATACCAAGTAGCATTGATAGAGAAATAGAGAAGATCCGTGGAAGACAGCGCGTTTCGTCGCTGGCTCGTTTAGTAACAGCAAAAGCCTGTCGTAGACGATCATCCAACGCCAGTGACAGTCCCTACGAGACCGGCACTGATCATCATGGGGCGGCTTACGGCTAAAATCCCGAGAACGTACGCTCCTAGAAGAATCAGCCAACATATTGCTTCCTGTAGCGTATGTCTCGCCAAAAGAGCATGAAGCAAAAATTACACTGATTTCGAGACCGAACGGAGGCTTACCAGCGGTCTTTCTTCCCCTGGACTATTCGTGACTGGAAGAGGATAGGGCGAAGTGACAGAAGCTCTCCACTAAGAACGTGAGATGACTTGCAGGATATAGTCGTAAATGTGGAGGTACATGTAGATGCAGGGGTTTTCCTGTATGCATTTCCTTCTCTAAAAGTGCTGAAGAAAGGAACTACATTATTGTTCCTTTCGTTAACCACATGTTACATGGTGATATAGTTATTGCAATGTGCTCTGAAAGTCTCTCTAAGGATCTTCATTATCTTTATAACGTTGTTTGTAAATTGTATTTTCATTTCTTTAGGTATAATCGATTGGTAAGTAACTATAATGTTCACTGCTGATCTGTCTTCGCGATACCGTTAGCAAACATTATGCTGTTGAGGATATAAACTGTCCCCAGTTTCGAATGCCCTTTCATGTGAATGTAACTCATCAAACATACGAATTATTTAAACAACTTATTTCCAGGTAACACTCGTGTACAGGTATAGTTCAGAGGCAAACGCGAAAATAATGAAATACGAGAAAGTCATATAGTAACTTCAGTAACACCACGTGACTGGTAACGATATAGAAAGTGTAATTTTTGAAATCATATATCTAGGGTGTTAGAAAGTTGTTTTTCCGACAAACTCAGAGAACGTCACAACAGTTATATTTCTTGAGACTTACTGAATAGCCGCGCGGTATTAGCCGAGGGGTCTAAGGCGCTGCAGACAGGGACTGTGCGGCTGGTCCCGGCGGAGGTTCGAGTCCTCCCTCGGGCACGGGTGTGTGTGTTTGTCCCTAAGTGTAAGCTTAGGGACTGATGACCTTAGCAGTTAAATCCCATAAGATTTCACACACACTTATTGAACACAACAGATTTGTAGGATTTTTCCTTCATGGAACTAAAGTAATGAGGAACTTTCTGGAAGTAATTTACGACATTTGAATGTTAATTCCTTTTAATTTATTCACGCTAACGTGATTTTGGTTTTATAGCCATTCTCAAGTGCACGTTGAAATGTTGCAAATTATGTGACCTATCTAAGTGACGTCATTGTAAAATATTCATGGTCTTGTAGAACAGCTGCCGAATGGCAGAGTATGAGTGCATATCGAAGATGCATGATATGGCTGACATTAAGCACAGTGAATAAGAAACAACACACAGTTCGTCGCATTTAACAAAAATGGTTCAAATGGCACTGAGCACTATGGGACTTAACTTCTAAGGTCGTCAGTCCCCTAGAACTTAGAACTACCTAAATCTAACTAACCTAAGGACATCACACACATCCATGCCCGAGGCAGGATTCGAACCTGCGACCGTAGCGGGTGCGTGGTTCCAGACTGAAGCGCCCAGAAGCGCTCGGCCACTTCGGCCAGCTGCATTTAACAGCCAACACATTGCTGCGCTCTGCATTCATCACATCAGTGCATCGGCGACGGACGCGGCGCTTTATCTCAGTTTGAACCACGGGAATTTGCAGTGTCGTAATGTTCAATGAAGCGCCCATGTTATCAGAGGGTTAGTGACGGCTCCGCTGTTGGCTGTGACCTCGTGGCCGACTGCGCGTCGGTAGCGCGACGATCGACCTGGCGGCGTGTTCCACGCGCCGAACGTGCCTCCGGCGGACGGCTGCTGGCTGACTTCTTTACGACTGTGAGATGGGCGTAAGCCTAGGCACGGCGCACCTGTAGCACACGTTCTCCGCGCCTGTGCCTTCTCTGTTCTAGGTAAAGCCAGTGTCAGGCGTAAGCTCATGACACAAAGACTTTCGGAGAGGTTTAGAGCACGTAGCGAAACCTCTATAGCCGTCAAGCTCTGTGCCATTACAAAGAGCGAGAGTACGATGCAATTAAAACCGCGTTTCCGACCACAGACTACTTATACAATTACGACTTCACACTGGGATATACATGTTTTATTTAAATTTTGATACTTAAAGTTACGAAATCCCACTTCGTGGTTCTAGGCGCGCAGTCCGGAACCGTGCGACTGCTACGGTTCGAATCCTGCCTCGGGCATGGATGTGTGTGATGTCCTTAGGTTAGTTAGGTTTAAGTAGTTCTAAGTTCTAGGGGACTGATGACCACAGCTGTTAAGTCCCATAGTGCTCAGAGCCATTTGAACCACTTCGTGGTTTTATGTTTCCTGCCCTGATAATTAATTGTGGGGAGTTTCTGTACGCAAATTTAGCTGGATAGTGTGATTTTTATAAGGCATTTGGTGTAGAATCTTAAGTGGGGGATTTACATAATAAAAAAGATATGGACAATTTTTAACAAAAATAATCTTCGTGTAAATGCACAAGTTTATTCCAATGACACAATGATAATGACCCTCATTACAAGAAACAGAGAAACAATGAATAACACTATCGGTGTGAATCTAATCTACATCTACATTTATACTCTGCGAATCACATTTAAGTGCCTGGCAGAGGGTTCATCAAACCACCTTCACAATAATTTTCTATTATTCCAAGCTCGTACATACCTATATATTTCGTGGAAGCTCTGATTTCCCTAATTATATTATGGTGATCGTTTCTCCCTATGTACGTCAGCGTCAACAAAATATTTTCACATTTGGAGGAGAAAGTTGGTGATTGAAATTTCGTGAGAAGATTTCGCAGCAACGAGAAACGCCTTTGTTTTCATGATCTCCACCCCAAATCCTGTATCATATCAGTGAAACTCTCTCCCCGATTTCGAGATAATACAAAATGTGTTAGTCTTTTTTAGACTTTCTCGATGTACTCATCAATCCTATCTTGTAAAAATATCACACTGATCAGCAATATTCTAAAAGAGGACTTACGAGCGTAGTGCAAGCACTGTCTGTTACATTTTCTAAGTGTCCTGCCAATTAAACGTGGTCGCTGGTTAGCCTTCCGCACAACATTTTCTGTGAGTTCCTTCCAATTTAAGTTGTTCGCAATTGTAATTCCTGGGTATTTAGGGAATTTAGATTTGACTGATTTATCGTGTAATCGAATAGTAACGGATTCCTTTCAGCACTCTTGTGAATGACCGCACACTTTTCGTTATTTAGGGTCAGTTACCAATTTTCGCACTATACAGATATGTTTTCTAAACCGTTTTGCAACCCTTTCTCAGTTTCTGATGATTTTACTAGTCGATAAACGACAATGTCATCTGCAAACAAACTAAGACGGCTGCTCAGATTGTCTCCTAAATCGTTTGTATAGGTGTCGAACAGCATAGGACCTGTAACACTACCTTGGGGAACGCCAGAAATCACTTCCGGTTTACTCGATGCCTTTTCGTCAATTACTACGAACTGTGGCCTCTCTGACAGGAAATCACGAAACCATTCACATAACTCAGCACGCAATTTCACTACAAGAAGTGAATGGTTACTTGCTACTTTGGATAACAGTGTTGCTCTCCTGTCTCTCACATAGGCCCAACGAATTACAATAAACGGAGAAACAATTAATAGCGCTATCTGTGTGAAACTGATGAATGATTACTGGCTATTTTGGACAACAGCGTTGCTCTCCAGCCTCCCACGTAGGCCCAGTGAATCAAACGTGATCGGAAGCTTACGTTCACCCCACGAATCCCTGACAGAAACAGTGACTGGAAGTTTGGTGACTGCTAACTAACATCATGCACTTGCCATGCGTGCTCTGATTCTGAGACTGACAAATTGCATCGAATCCCTTAAGTGCGGGATAGATTGACATATCTCGCAGGTGCCATCCTCAATACTCGCAGTCAGTTCTGATACGCCGTGGTGAATGGCGTTGACTTAGCTGTGACTCTGCAAAGAAGATGAGGCCCCGTGTCAGCCGGGTTAGCCGAGCGATTCCAGGCGCTACGGTCGCAGTTTCGATTCCTGCCTCGAGCATGGATGTGTGTGATGTCCTAAGGTTAGTTAGGTTTAAATAGTTCTAAATTCTAGGGGACTGATGACGTCAGAAGTGGTTTTTTTTTTTTTTTTTTTTTTTTTTTTTTTTTTTTTTTTTTGCTGCAACTGCGTCCCTTGCTCATCTGCTTGACTGCTCTGCCGTCTACTGCAGCTGAAGTCCGCAATCGAATCTCTGATCCCTCTCCACCTAGTCCTGAATGTTTGATTACCCTCGTCTATGGTCGGTGATCGAGTCTTTTCAAATTGACTTCCCTTCTCTTCCGGCTGAGAGTGTGTTTTGCCAGCAGAAATACTGTAAAAGAACTGTGCCCTAACAGCACCAGAACAGACTCGAGCCAAAAACATCTCATCGCCTTCAGATGACAATCAAGTCATACAGTGCTCCCCTCCCACTAAAAAAGAAATACACTCGCTCCGTGCTTATGAAGTCATGTTCAAATATTCCAATCCCGTGCCTTCGTGTCTACAGCACTAGCCTCACATCTGCGGGCTTCCGAAATAGGAAAATTCTCACCACGATGCTAGCCCATTATTTTGTTACCCTCGTGTTTTAAAAAGCGGCCGATGGCTGTCTCCAAGTCACTGTGCAAAAGACATGCAGAAACAGCCCCGCCCTCCTCCTTGTGGTGCCTCCATCCTTGACATCCACACGCAACCAGAGGCTGTAAACCCGAACAATGTCTAGCGGAGTACTGGAGCAACTTGGCAGCCACAGTTCCACGAATTCGCCGCCTGACCGTAATTTATCCTCGCACAGTGCCGCTCTCGGCAACATTTCCTGCTGCCCCAGTCTCTGTTCCACTGCACCACGTCTTTACACAACGCCTAAAACATTCCAAATGTTTTAGTTCTTCACTGTCTTACAGGAAAGAATATTTACATAAGGCTCTGTACTACAATTAACTGTGGTACACGCTCATTAATAAATTATTCCTCGAAATCACCATCGTTTTTGTTCTCTAAATTATTGAATCGATGGCAGAACACAAATGAAACAGGCAAGCAGATTTTCCTGCGTATGGTATGCTAGGAGAAGAGCAACACAATACAAATGAAGGATCATGCATGGATAATGTCTTCACTATTAGACAAGTAATAGATCAAAAGAAAGAAAATAATTTGTTAACACATCTCACTGTTATAGATTTTCCAGAAAGCGTTAGACAGAATACATCGAATGAAATTATGGTAAATGCCAAGAAACAAGAGCTATGCACCACATCACATTTTGATAATAAGGAGTATGTACATAAATATTAAGTTTGTCATACACAAAACACTGTTCTATTTGCAGACGATCAACTAATGTTTCAAGTGACTGAGACACAGTTAAAGGCAGGCATATCTTTTAAATCATCTATGTAAATCTTATAATTTTAAAATCTCACTTAATGCAACGAAAATTATTGCTTTTGGAGAAAAGGAGCCAGTCATATCACAGACTGAAATAGAAAACAACATTTTACAATAAGTACACAATTTTAAATATCTCGGTTCTGACGTAATTTGTTATCAAGACACGGACGTTTAGAAAAACGTAAGTAAATAGCGCCGGCCGGAGTGGCCAAGCGGTTCTAGGCGCTACAGTCTGGAACCGCGCGACCGCTACGGTCGCAGGTTCGAATCCTGCCTCGGGCATGGATGTGTGTGATGTCCGTAGGTTAGTTAGGTTTAAGTACTTCTAAGTTCTAGGGTACTGATGACCTGAGCAGTTAAGTCCCATAGTGCTCAGAGCCACTTGAACCAATTTTTAATTAAATAGCGAAGTGTGTAAGGAACTGTGTCAGGAAAATAAAAATAGGGAAGAAACAAAAAAAAATTTATGAAATAATGTCTTTACTCACATTGTTTTAAGACAGCGCGGCCTGGGTACTGACTCAAAAACAACTGATAAAATGCAGTCGGAAGAAATGAGATTCTTCCTGAGTGTTAAAGGGTGTAAGAAGGTGCATCAGACAAGAAATGAAGATATTAAGAAAGAACTATGTATTCAGTATACAATAAAATATTAAATAATAGACAGAATGGAAAATACCAGACTTTACAAGGCACCATTGGATTGTTTGTCGATGGGACGAAGAGATCGAGGGCGAGCCAGGACACGCTGGAGACGACGGTGAAGCGGGAATGAGAGAAAGTGGCTAATCCTTGAAGTGGAGAAGAAGAAAAAGAAGAACAAGTAATTTTCTTAAGCCATCTGAAGCCACCTATGAGTTGAGTTAATACAGGCCCATAGAATGACGAGGGCGGAGCAATTATCTAACTAAAAAAAAAAAAAAAACACACACACACACACAAGATAGCGTAAATCTACGGAAGCTACAATGGCCGTCAGTTCATATTCAAGCCAAGTGGGACACATTCAAGCGCAGTGGGACCCCGACCGTTCCCACGGTCAGCGTGTTGGTGCCGTCCCCAAGACCACCAACCTGTGCGTGGGCGGGCCGAACAGACCCTCAACAGAAAGACAGAGCAACCATCGGTACGTCCGGCTCTAGTTAAGTTGGCTGCAGGCTACGTTTTGCTCACGGAGGAAGCGCACAGTGTGCAGGGACCCGCGGTAGCAAAATTGTTGAGAGACGGCATCTCAGCTTCAGTTCGTTGCAGCTATTCGTAGGTTTTACTTCGTAACCAGCAGTAGTGCGGCAGTTGCCACCATATTCGCGATACATTTGTTCTTTCCATCACTTTGGAAGCATCTAGACACTATTACTTCGCCGCGCCATGTAGCCGCGTGGTCTCAAGCGTCTTGCCACGGTTCGCGCGGCTCCCCTCGTCAGATGTTAAGAGTCCTCCCTCGGGTATGGGTGTGTGTGTTGTCCTTAGCGTAAGTTAATTTACGTTAGATTAAATAGTGTGTAAGCTTACGGACCGATAACCTCAGTAGTTTGGTCCCATAGGACATACACAAAAAAAAAAGTTTTACGTTACGTTTGAGCCAAGACTTTGGCGGTAGAATGCTTGTAGCTTCCATGCGTCGCTAAGCTGCAAGTACGCGACTTGCTTCACGGTCTGTACAATGCTAGAGTGCTAGAGCGGTATTCTCTGTTGCGCTGCCACTATCCGCGTGCCCAAATGGTTCAAATGGCTCTGAGTACTATGGGACAACATCTGAGGTCATCAGTCCCCTAGAACTTAGAACTACTTAAACCTAACTAACCTAAGGACAGCACACACATCCATGCCCGAGGCAGTATTCGAACCTGTGACCGTAGCAGTCGCGCGGTTCTACACTGAAGCGCCTAGAACCCCTCGGCCACAACGGCCGGCGCTGCGTGTCCGCTAGACGTGTCTACTCACTACTCATTAGTGATTCGAATCCCGAAGATTCCTCTCTAATTTACTGCTTCAACATTCTCTCTAGTGACTGAATTTGTTATTACGATTTCTCCTGCTTTTTGTATGTTTTCATCTATTTTTGACTTGGTCCACAGCAAGCTTGCGGATCACCTGTGCAATCTAAATTTGTGGACTGGAAATTTCCGCTATTTTCTGTAACGAGAGTGCCTCGCAATTCTACGTGTATTCAAGATTGTATCTAGTTTTGCTTGCGCTGTCTCATTCTTACTGGCCTGTGGTCTCCCGCTATTCCCTTCAGTAATCAGTTAATCAGCAACTGAAATCACTGCCAGACGTGGAGGAGCTACTAGTGTCCATGGAGCAGAATATTATCTCCATTTATCGGGTGGTAGGCAAGACGGTAACAGGCACAGCACATCGCTTTGTCTATTACGATCTTAAAGCTCGAGCCTGCCAAAGTGTGGAGGTAGATACAGAACACATTTTTTTATTTTATGAACGTGTATCACAAACAGCTACGTCAATACTTCTTTATTATCACTATGGGTTTCGTTAATACGCCAACTTGTTGATACGAAAAATATGGTTTATCTGCTCTTTGTCACGCATTTGATGAACTACATTACCATTAATGGATGCCGCCTGCAAAAAATGTTTGACCTTTTATGTAGTTTTACCAGAGGCAATTCAACGTTGTTGTGCAGCTATGTAAGTAATGTAATGTAACATAGAAACATGGTTATTAAAATTTTGCACTGTTTCCTCCTCGACACATTTTTTTATTCGTTCCTCGCGGAAATCATTCGTCGGAACAGATGCTCAGGACGTGGGGCTTAAGTACAGATTTTCTGAAATTATCTGGAACTGTAATTCTGCCATTACTGGCAAAAACAGATTTCTTTTTCAAAATGCTAGACTAGATCATTATGTTATTGAGTGAAAGTACTAACTTCCAAAGGAATGGTCCAGTCCGACATGCCTAAACATACCCTAATTTCTTTTAAGCAGGAAGAATAGAGGCTCTATCAAAATCTTAGTTACTAAGATGCACTGCAAAAAAGTTGAAAATCACCAGATTCGCAGTTCGTCAGACAGCTGGAGAATTGTACATACCTACCGGACCTATAGCGGACTCTGCATGAGCAACATAGCAGGCGCATGTTATCGGATGAAGGCGCATCGCTAAACAGATGAGTCAGTGCGATAGTAATTTGTAAAGCGGTTGGTTCAAATGGCTCTGAGCACGATGGGACTTAACTTCTGAGGTCATCACTCTCCTAGAACTTAGAACGACTTAACCCTAACTAACCTAAGGACGTCACACACATCCATGCCCGAGGCAGGATTAGAACCTGCGACAGTAGCGGTCGCTCGGTTCCAGATTGGAGCGCCTAGAACCGCTCGGCCACACCGGCCGGCTATTTGTAAAGTGAATTTCAGATTTATTTGATAGTATGTCTGTGAAACAACTGCCCGCTGTTACTGTTAGCTCAAATCTGCAACCCATTACATGTCCATAATATTTAACAGCAGGTTTTGTGGCCGTATGTTAACAATAGAATTAAAACTGAATTAATTTTCAATGTGTTTAATGATTAATGTTAAGCTGTGTGCAAACCCGACTTTGTTTCGTAAAATCTGACCGTGATCTGTATAAATGGAAGTCTTACACAATGTAATAAATACGCTCAAGATTGAAACTCGCAAAACTGTCCGAAAGATTGACTCTATAGCGTGACCACAAAGTTCCGTTACCTCCCATTAACAACCAAACATGCACCCCTAAACTTGAATAAACAATATGAACAACAATTTATTAGAACAGATTTTTTTTAGATATGAATGACGTAGAGTTGGTAGAGGCAATGCACCGTTACCGATGGATGCCAACGAGACAGGGTCCTCTGATTCCAAGTCTTCTTCGACCTGATGAAGCTCATTCAAGAAAACGTACAGTGTAGGAAGTCGTACAACGACGATGTTTACTAAAGGTAAAAGTGTAGAGGATATGCCATTAACTTGTAGTTGACATGAAGATGAAGCTTTCTGTTACGCCTGCATATGCTGTGTCTAAACCCCATCAGGTTTGGTGAAAGAACTGCATGGAAACTCTACTTTATCATTTCTAGGCGAAAAATGACGGTCTGTTGTGTTGTCAGTTAATGCTATGGTGCATTCTTATACAACACTGACAATGATAATGATGAGTGTATTACAGTTTCTGTAGCACGGACCACAAGGCAGATCTCATAATCGACCTATTATACTGGAAATATGGGAAAGAATAATTTTTAACATTTCATTCAAAATGGTTTCTAACCGGTTGCAGCAATTAGTTCATTGCTTTTGTTGCATTCTTGGCCCGAAAATAACGATACTTTGGTCTTTCAAGAGGACGACCGAAAGACTGTTGACATAAATCAGATTCCACCCAGAACGACGGATGTGGCATTCTATATAAAAATGTTTTTCGACTGAGGAAAGTATTTTTAAGGAAATTGTTGGACAAAATAACTTCGGTTGCTCTGTTTCAATTGACGTTTATCAGGAAAACAGTATTCTTAAATTGTAGTAATTGACGAATTATCGGTTCTTATTGGCACAATTTACAAATTGCTTGAAGTATGTTCAGTATGCAGAACAATAAGCAGAGCAACGGCCTGGCGCATCCTACTCTTCTGCAATTGTGTCTAAAAAACGCTATTAATTACTGTGATGTACCTGAAAGGATTAATTTTTCTATGGTCAGGTGTGCCAGGTGCAAGGAGCATATTTCTTTTCGTCATTCAAATCACACTTCGCTTTACTGTCACGACTATGGGGAATAAACGAGGAACTCTTCCATTGTTACTAAAATGTACATCATTCAAACAAAAAAGCTCTACTGTAGGAATTTTTATTCATTGCAATAAATTAAAGTCACAACTGACGGAAGTCGTCTATAATGCAACATTAAATACTGCTTTGATTTATATTCGTCTGTTGGTCACCTTTACAACAAATACATATGCGAGAGTTTTGCTCGCGATACGAACTGCCTCTTATTCAACACATTAATCAAGAGTATTTTTCTATGGTTTAGATGCTTCACATTCGCTTGTATCACTCCGGATGCAAGAACTGCGCGACGATATGCTCTCTTGTCATGGCCATCAGCGATAGGCAGGAAGGGCTGTACAAACCGCTGTCATAAGCGGTTCTTCGTGCGAGAAAAATGAGTAACTTCAACATGTTAAAAAAAATACCTGCAGTAGTTCTCAGCAGCAAAAATATTGACAGTGTACTCTTCCTGTTTAAAAAAATTTCAGAGTGGGTTTCGACATGTCGAACTGGATAATTCCCTTGTTAGTTGTCATGATAAGTGACAGGCACTATACCGACAAGTACCAATGGACGTACACACTTATAGGTCATTGAAGTTGGCATTTGACGAAATCGAACTTGAGGAAAGAGAGAGAGGAGTTATTTTATGCAAGTCCTACAATATAGCGGCTTTAAAATAAGTGAAACGATTCATCTGTCATCAGCTCGAAGGTTGGTTTGATCACCACCATGCTTTTTTTAGGAGTGACCCTGTTACATGGGGTATGCCTTCCCCCAACCTTTGAAATGATTACCCAGCCAGTTACATGGAGGCCTACAGTTCAAAGTGGAATCTGAATCACGGCGAAATTCGGCACCTTTATAATGGTTCAAATGGCTCTGAGCACTATGGGACTTAAGTTCTGAGGTCATCAGTCCACTAGAGCTTAGAACTACTTAAACCTATCCTGCCCGAGGCAGGATTCGAACCTGCGACCGTAGCGGTCGGGCGGTTGCAGACTGTAGCGCCTAGAACCGCTCCACCACCCCGGCCGTCGCACCTTTATAATTCAGTAAGAATACCAGAGGAGAATAAAAGAAGGGAACGGATAAAAATTCGGGGAGTGGCCGGCGATCGAACGTGTGGATCCATACAACGACTTTTTACCACGCTTTCTTCCGTTGACGTCGGCTTTTTCTGCCATGAGGTTTGTCTTTGTCTTGTTTCTGTCACATAACTACTTTCCTTCTTTCCTTACCTTCCTTTGTTACTGTTCTTGACGTGATATATAATTTAAAATTGTACATGTACTTATAAGATGAGTTGAATGTAAGATGAACTACTTATGGGACTAAATAAATGAGAACGATTTTAAAAATTTACGTGTAAAAGTGGAATTTTCTATTGTAAAGTATCTTCCAAGTACTTTGATATGAAGCTTTGTAATTTTTAAATCGTAGGAAATTGACAAAAGTCTCCAATTTTTGTCACTTAGGAAGTAGTGGACAAAGCTTCCCATCAACTATGGTACCACTGAGCCGCCAGTATACTACAAATCTGTTTAGCAAGAACGAATTAAAAGTAGTATGTCTTAATATAAGAAAATCGGAAACAAAATACGTAGCAATGAATTGTCAAAGACTAGTGACCCCAACTATAGCTGCGCGACTTCGTATTACACAAGTTCTCGGACTACACGTGAAATGTGATGTGAGAGTAAATTGGCTCACTCGAGGTTTTAAACCAATATTGTTTTTTTACCTGGCACATACCGGCCTTATATGCACACGACGTACTTTCGAGGGGCTATCTTCGAGGGGCAGCGGCGAAGCTTTGTTTTACAATACCAGGTTATCGGTTACTTGGTTGCTCAAACCGAACTTCGTCTTGATAAGAGCTGTACCGTTTCTTACCTAGCCGGTAGTTATCTGATCTAACCTTCGAATCTTCAGCAACGTTCTACAGCATCACATCTAAAAACCTATTCTCTTGTTGACCATACTTTTTGACATCCACCCTGTACTACCATATAAGGCTACACTCCAGACAAAATATTTACAGATATGATTTTCTAAAAATTTGTATTAAATATTAAACTTCTGCAAGGTTCGCAGGAGAGCTTCTGTAAAGTTTGGAAGGTAGGAGACGAGATACTGGCAGAAGTAAAGCTGTGAGTACCGGGCGTGAGTAGTGTTTCGGTAGCTCAGATGGTAGAGCACTTCCCCGCGAAAGGCAAAGGTCTCGAGTTCGAGTCTCGGTCGGGCACACAATTTTAATCTGCCAGGAAGTTTCAAATATTACACTGTTTATCTTTCTCAGAAATGCTTTTACTTCTGTTGCAAGTCTGAGTTATATCTTCGTGAAGGATAGGTTACAATCCTGCCTCACTCATCAGTTATTGCTTTCGCATAATGTACTTTGACTCTTAATATGCAAGGTGTAAAAGGTTTAAGTGCAGATATTTTTGTATGTGGTACCTTATTACGTGCGCACATAGGTGTTTGGTTGTTGTTTCTCCGCTTCGAACAATCTTCCAGAAAAATTTCTAAATCTTCCCTACCTGCTGTTTTCCACACGGCCGTAACTGAACCCGTGAGTTTATTACGCCTGTTACTATAGATTGACCGTTTTGGGTCCACGCTACCACACATCAACAGTTGACCTGCTACCCATTGGAAAACAATTATTAGTGGCTTATTGTTGCCTCATGCTCTTCCAGGTACAGTAAAATCCCGTTTATCCGAGTGGCATTTATCCGAAATCCGCTTTATCGGAACAAATTTTTCCGATTTTCGCGGCTCACATTGTCGCTGTCTCACGCATTGCGCAGTTACGCTGTTGGCGAGCTTGACTGACACTGACAAGTTTCGTCTGCGCCTGGAGCCATGCATTCGCTGGTGTTTTTCGGCAGTCTACTGCTAGTCAGTGCAATGGGGCGTGTCAAAAGTCTGAGTGTCGTCAATACCTGCTTGTGTTGGTTGAAATTTTAGCGTGTTTCTTGTTCGTATTGCGTGGTTTCATGCCATTGTCATCTATTGGAATCCCGTGGATGTACAGTTCATACAGTATTGCTCAATGCAGCGTGACGTAACCCTGTCGAATCCGGCAATGCGAGAGCGGCGTCAAACACCTTCCACCTGTTGTCGTTACATCAGACGAACAGTGACCGTACAACGCACTGTTGTGTTGCCGCGTGGGCTTGGGTAGGACAGGGGAGTGGGGATAGATATATTGCAAGTTTTCATTCGATGGCTGCCACAGCCGGGTTTCAAAAGTCAAAAGCTTCGTCTAATGCGTCTTGAATGTTGTCAAGTCGTGCGTCTGTTTTCGATTTAACGTTTCGTGCTCGCACTACATGCACCAAATGTCCAGAGATGAAAGTGGTCAAAAGGCAAAAAAGAATCAGTCGAGTGTCGGTAAGAGAACGCTGAACGTGACTTCGGCCGCGAAAAGAAAATAAGTGTGTAATCATGTTGGAACAAAAGCTTCGCGCTTTGCAGAGAATTGATGCAGGTGAGCCACCTGCAAAAGTTGGTGCGGATTCGAACGTCGGTAGGAATATGATTACTGGTTGGAAGACAATTCGATCTGAAATTGAAAAGTTTAGTTCTATCCAACCGTTAGGCAGCGCAGTGAAATCTCGAAAAACAACGAGAAAAGGTGCATATCCTCCGTTAGAAGAGGCCTTATTTTTGTGGCACGAACAAAGAAGAGCCAAAGGTGTGCCAGTTTCAGGTCCTCTACTTCGTCAAAAAGCGATGACTTATTGCTGATTTTAAGAAGAAACTGCACACAATCATCGACAAAGGAGGTTATATTGGCGAACAGCTTTACAACTGTGATAAACCCGGGTTGAATTACAAAATATTGCCAACAGAAACACTTGCCTCTAAACAAGAAAAAACGGCATCGGGATATAAAAAAAGAAAAGGAAGAGTTACTGTCCTCGCATGCAGTAATGTCACTGGTAGGTTATGTTAGGTTAGGTTAAATCATAAAATGGGCCTTACTTTAATTGGCATATTCAAAAAACAAAGAGCATTTAGACGGAAACCAGCTGATAAACATTTTCAATTGTGGTACACGAATCAGTCTAAGACATGGATGAATAGTGCAATCTTCAAAGAGTGGTTCCAGGCAGAGTTTGTTCCAGCTGTGGAAAAATACATGGGAGAAAATGGACTTCCTCGAAAAGCGCTACTCCTTCTCTCCCAGATGACCTACAGGATGGGGATATTAGAATTACGTTTCTCGCACCAAACGTCACGTCTCTATGTCAAACGAGGGACCAAGGTGTTCTTGAGGCGATGAAAAAACTTGAAAGACGCAAGCTGCTGGAATTTTTAATTGATGCGATTGATGCTGAAGAATGAGCAAGCTCTTAAAAAAATCGATGTCTTAAGTGTCATTCATTGGATTGCTGAAACTTGGATTTTAATTCCTCCAGTTTCTCTCGTTAGGTCTTGGAAAAAACTCTTAGATAATAAGGAAGCTCGCCAGTGATGGGAAGAAGGAGGTAACACTGAAACTCAAGCTGACGTGCCAGAAACAGATGAAAATTACGTAATTTTGGTGACTTTACTGGAGAGGCCTCGATGTTGTGAAAATGCGAGCCTTGAAGACGTTGAAGAGTGGATAGAAAACGAAATAAGGCATGTTTTTTATGTAAGGAAGTTAAATAAACGAGCTTTGTTATTCAGCATTTACAAACTTTGAGTTTTCAATCATATTTTGGCGACTTTTTAACACGTCAACACAGTTTTTTCAGTCAAAAACATGCAGGCTTATGCACAACCATATCAATAACACTCTACGTACCGCACACACGTTTTACTATCATATTTCGCGGTATTGACGCTATTCGGGGTGTTTCACGCGTGAAAGTTTCGTTATCCGAACCGGCCGCCGTCCCGATCATTTCGGATAAAACGGAGTTTACTGCACTAACGAACCTAAAAATATATGACTTTGAGTCTGCAAGTGACGTAAATACTGATACAA
This sequence comes from Schistocerca piceifrons, assembly GCF_021461385.2. Lineage (NCBI taxonomy): Eukaryota > Metazoa > Arthropoda > Insecta > Orthoptera > Acrididae > Schistocerca > Schistocerca piceifrons. The sequence goes on along the minus strand of NC_060140.1, from coordinate 450,366,781 downwards.
TGTTGTTCACTACATCGTCCTCAGTCATCAATAGAAATCTCTAAACTTATACCAGTTAGACCCTCTATACGTACAAAGGTCAATTAGAAAACGCTAACATTGTGTATAGTTTAGAAACATCGACGAGCTACCAAAGGCGGTTAGCCGCGTAAATGATAGTAGCGATAGTTGCATCAAAATAATGCTGAAAGTGCCACTATCTGGGTGTTGTACAAGTAGTGAGATGGCGTTCCAGCTGAGGCAGGTAGCGATTAATCTCCAACTCGCCTGATAGCACCGATCGTGCAACGCGTTACTCTATTTGGTGCGGCTGTCAATGACTAAAGGGCATTAATGAATTAACGTTTTAAATTGCTTTTGACGCGTAAGATAAAATCTTAATCTGAAAAAAATGCGCTGTAGATAAATTTCTTTTAAAGGCGATCCATCATACGAGACCATTCGTTTGATAGAGGAGTAACGGGATATTGACTGTGAAATAACCTTTTATCTTTTGTCAAAAGCAAATAATTGTATAACTATGAAGGATAGATGCAATTTCTAATAAAAATGTTATTTAGAAACTTAATTGCTCGTAGCTACAATCTCGCTCCCAACGTGCTGCTCTCTTTTAATTATTTCCCTCCCCACGAGCTACAATACCATGCCACGCGAGAGATGGGTTCAGGTATGACCAAGAACAACGTATTGTTTTGAGATATATTTATTTAATATGTGAGTATTTCCATTATATTTTTATTGGATAACTGTTCTCTTAAATATGTTTCGTATTTCGTTCACAGATATGAAGATGGTCTTATAAGTTTTCAAGAGGTAATCCTGTGAATGACCTCTGCAACCATAATTACAAATAAATTGTGGCTATAGTGATACTAAGTGAGGACAGACAGACAATACTTGACAGTTTGTGATGCCAACTGCTTGGAATTGAAGGCACCGCTGCAACGTTTGCAAATGAGAGCGACGAACAAAGTGAAATTAAGAGTAAAACGTGGCATCAGATATCTATTATTACATCCATTGTTCTGATTGTACTCAATGATATCTAGATATTTAAGGGTGAAGTCTTGGAAATTAGTTTTTGATGTATGTTTTCTCTAGGCATGAAGTATGGTACATTTAACCAACAAAAGCACGCCTTCTGTTTAGACATTTTACTTTTGGTTCTTTTGACACCACGCCAGTTTCCCTCCCACTTTCGAACTGAATTTGTGTTTTGTTTCTAACGATTTACTATCAACGGGGCTTAAATTCAACGTTTGGACCTTCACCTTTGTAAAGGTATAGAAGTTTTTAACCGAGAAAGTTAGACAAACATGTTTGTTAGTGATCTGTTCCTTAGGATACGTCACACAGATTTGCCGTCTTTTAATAGGCATCTCGATCCAAATAAAGTAGTAAATTAGTGAAAACCTGATCAGACTAAGCTTGGAAGAATAAATTATTAAATACTTGATAACCAGTAATCCGGTATATAATAATATGGCATTGTAATTTTATCTTTTGCTAAAATATATATCTGCTGGCCGCGGTGGTCTCGCGGTTCTAGGCGCGCAGTCCGGAACCGTGCGACTGCTACAGTCGCCGGTTCGAATCCTGCCTCGGGCGTGGATGTGTGTGATGTCCTTAGGTTAGTTAGGTTTAAGTAGTTCTAAGTTCCAGGGGACTGATGGCCACAGCTGTTAAGTCCCATAGTGCTCAGAGCCAAAATATATATCTGTTCTCTTTCATACAAAGTTGCTGCATTTTTAATGATACCTAAAGCAAAAGGTAAATGCTGCGTCAATACTACAGAGCAACAGCTATCGTAAACCAGTGTAGTGTCCGAACCAATACTTTAATTATTGACTTCTATATGGTATTAGTGGTCTCGGGCAAGCGTTACTTCCGATGACGAATTAAACTTTGTTTTTCGACATTTGTCAGTTCACAGATTGCGATACCATCTTACTCATCACCGTGAAAAGATTGCACATGACACAAAGAAGCGTTTACCTTGAAAACCGAAATGTAAATAGGCAATGATCGAGTGAGCACAGGCATGATTAAAAATATTGTCAAAATTATTTGTTAAATGTTGAAACCATTATTCTACCTGGACTGTCGTCAGTAATTTAAAACTTTGTTATCGTTCACAACAGGCCTCTTTCAGCCTATTGTGTTACTGCTGCGTGATACACGTTGATTGAAAGTATCCGGACACACCTGTGTAATGCAGAATTCACCACTAGATATCATGAGAGGCAGACGTGCCTATTTAAAGGAGAAACAGTAACAGCGGAATATGTGGGTCAGGAGAGCTCAGTGACGACGAACTTGGGTGAGTCATTGGATGTCATTTCCGTAACGAATACATCAAGGATATTTCAACATCTTATAAACGGCCCATGTCGATTGCTGGTGGTATGATTATGAAGTGAAAATGCAAGGGAACGACCACAACTACACCAAGACCAGGCAGAAGTGATAAGCTGTCTTACAAGGACCACTGAGCAATGCGGAGAGTGGTTGTATAAACTCACGTTAAATCAACAGAAGGAATCACTCGTGAGTTCCAAAATGTCACCAGAAGTCCTGCTAGCACAATGACTATGTGTGGGGAGTTAAAAAGAGTGTTGCACAATGGTCGAGTAACTCGTCGTAAGCCACACATTCCTCATGAGAATGCTAGGTACGTTTCTAGTTGCCGCGACATTTCACTCGCACACTATTATGTACTTTCCGTCCGTATCGCGGAAGAACTTCTCACAGTAAGCCACTCCTGCTGCGGCGGGCGACATGTTAACTTACTTCTGGAAGTGCCTTGTTAACGCTAACACATAAGGTTCATTGTTGAACCTTTATGGATTATGACAACATATTAAATTTTTAAATTCGATCAATAGTCACATGAAATACTGAGAATCAAATTTTTGTTACCCCTGGGAATCGTTAAGTAGTCAATCTGCTACTGGTTTGTGTCCCAGCTGTATGTAGTACTATAGACGGCGTGTCCTTAAGCAGTGCTCCATTACCACGTATTTTTGTTTCTTTTATTTTTTAATTTTTCTTCCTCGACAGCACGAATAATTTGGCCAATGTATTTCATCGCGGTGGCAGTGAATATAGTGAATTTCAAAAATACTGGGATTTCTTGGGCCCAGATTATCTTTGGCTGACGAAATTTTAGCCGGTTTTAACATAAAATCTGTGTTTTTCTGTTAGGTCAAGATTTACTACTGCTGATGTACTTGGCAGTGGGCGTAACATTTGTGGCACTTGGTGCAAGCGACTAGTACTCTTCGCTGGCCCATCAAGCGGTGCTGATTGCATCGTGACACCACTAAGATAACACCCAGCAAACACCAGCGTCTCACCTGACGATGAGACCCATTTGTACCTTCGAAATATTGTGTCGACTTGTGTCAGTCTCTCAGCAGCAAGGGAGAGCTGATGTAAGAAATAACTGGCCGCGTGCGAGTAGGACTCTTGCTCTGAGGGTCCCGCACAAACTCAATTGCGTACGTAGATAATTCATCCACCCGGGTAATCGAGAATCTCGACGAGACTCCTGGGAATTCCAAGACTTTCGAGAATGTTTTGATTTTAAGTTTTGAGTTAAAATTTTTTGTGTAGCCTCACATCTGGCTTTCTGATTCTTAAGGAAAAGAAGTCTTAACATACAGACAGACCGTCGAATAACAAATGACAATTTTTGTCGTGTTATATAAATACAAATTAAATTTTTTAAATCTTTTCCTTGCTTGTAGTGTGTGTTGTACGTCAGATTTCACGACTGTTGATCAGCGGAAGTATGGTACAAGTTTTGATGAGTGGATTTGCGACTGTCAAAATATGTGACATATTTCGTCATACCATTTGAATGCGTTGACTTAGTATGTTACGTTCTGTGCAAAGGCGAGGAATCTTAGATCATAATGTGTGACATAAAATTGAACTAGGTACGTTCAACAGTTTCTGAGAAATAGAGGTGTTAACTGTTGGGCGAACAGACAGGAGGAAAACAAGTGATAAATATTTTTTCTTGTGATTTAATTATAAGTTAACAGTCTTCAGTTTTTTTTTCCTTTACTTGTACTGCGAAGCCTTACTGCCTGCAAAATTCATGATTCTACGTGAACCACAGCGAACGGCCATGATGCTATGGTAACACCGGTTCCCGCAGATCACGAAAGTTAAGCGCTGTCGGGCTGTGGGGTGCACTCAGCCCTTCTGAGGCAAACTGAAGAGCTACTTGCTTGAGAAGTACCGGCTCCAATCTCGTAAAGACAAACGTCCGTGAGAGCGGTGTTCTGACCACATGTCCCTCCATATCGGCAACTAGTGACGCCTAAGGTCATAGGATGACACGGCGGTAGGTCGGTCCCGATGAGCCTTCCGAGGCCTGTTCGGACGGAGTTCGGACGGAGGTGAATGAGAAGTATCCTGTAGGATTTGATGAGCAATTTTGCGAGTGTAATAATATTTGACATAAATGGTCGTATCTTTGATTGCATTGACTTAAAAGCTTACGTTTTGTACACCACCAAAGGAGCATAAAATTTAGTACGTGACATAAATTTGGCTTTGCACGTCTACACGATCATGAGAAAGGGGGTTCTTAACAGTAGCACAGACGAACAGAGGGCCAGACAGACAAAGGGACAGACGGACATCAAAGTGGTCCTACACTCCTGGAAATTGAAATAAGAACACCGTGAATTCATTGTCCCAGGAAGGGGAAACTTTATTGACACATTCCTGGGGTCAGATACATCACATGATCACACTGACAGAACCACAGGCACATAGACACAGGCAACAGAGCATGCACAATGTCGGCACTAGAACAGTGTATATCCACCTTTCGCAGCAATGCAGGCTGCTATTCTCCCATGGAGACGATCGTAGAGATGCTGGATGTAGTCCTGTGGAACGGCTTGCCATGCCATTTCCACCTGGCGCCTCAGTTGGACCAGCGTTCGTGCTGGACGTGCAGACCGCGTGAGACGACACTTCATGCAGTCCCAAACATGCTCAATGGGGGACAGATCCGGAGATCTTGCTGGCCAGGGTAGTTGACTTACACCTTCTAGAGCACGTTGGGTGGCACGGGATACATGCGGACGTGCATTGTCGTGTTGGAACAGCAAGTTCCCTTGCCGGTCTAGGAATGGTAGAACGATGGGTTCGATGACGGTTTGGATGTACCGTGCACTATTCAGTGTCCCCTCGACGATCACCAGTGGTGTACGGCCAGTGTAGGAGATCGCTCCCCACACCATGATGCCGGGTGTTGGCCCTGTGTGCCTCGGTCGTATGCAGTCCTGATTGTGGCGCTCACCTGCACGGCGCCAAACACGCATACGACCATCATTGGCACCAAGGCAGAAGCGACTCTCATCGCTGAAGACGACACGTCTCCATTCGTCCCTCCATTCACGCCTGTCGCGACACCACTGGAGGCGGGCTGCACGATGTTGGGGCGTGAGCGGAAGACGGCCTAACGGTGTGCGGGACCGTAGCCCAGCTTCATGGAGACGGTTGCGAATGGTCCTCGCCGATACCCCAGGAGCAACAGTGTCCCTAATTTCCTGGGAAGTGGCGGTGCGGTCCCCTACGGCACTGCGTAGGATCCTACGGTCTTGGCGTGCATCCGTGCGTCGCTGCGGTCCGGTCCCAGGTCGACGGGCACGTGCACCTTCCGCCGACAAGTGGCGACAACATCGATGTACTGTGGAGACCTCACGCCCCACGTGTTGAGCAATTCGGCGGTACGTCCACCCGGCCTCCCGCATGCCCACTATACGCCCTCGCTCAAAGTCCGTCAACTGCACATACGGTTCACGTCCACGCTGTCGCGGCATGCTACCAGTGTTAAAGACTGCGATGGAGCTCCGTATGCCACGGCAAACTGGCTGACACTGACGGCGGCGGTGCACAAATGCTGCGCAGCTAGCGCCATTCGACGGCCAACACCGCGGTTCCTGGTGTGTCCGCTGTGCCGTGCGTGTGATCATTGCTTGTACAGCCCTCTCGCAGTGTCCGGAGCAAGTATGGTGGGTCTGACACACCGGTGTCAATGTGTTCTTTTTTCCATTTCCAGGAGTGTATAATGGTCCCATTGTTAACGACTGAGATACGGAGCCCTCTAAGTACAAAAAATTAACAGAACAAAATCAGTAATAAATATAAAATGCTGCCAAATCCTGTTACTTTGTAAAGCCATCAATTTTGATGTGGCAATTTTCGTTAACTAAGTAATTCTCAAAAATATTTCTGAAAACTGAGATATGTCAACTTATTTTTTTAGGCATTACAAAAATTCGTTGGTCACTATTCAACGCTCTTTAAGTTAATGCTTTTAGAAATAGTGATTCACAGACATTTTTGAATTTATGACATATATTCCCAGGAAAGCACAGTATCAGGCAATTAACTTATCCAGCAATTAATTTTTCTTCCGTTTAAATATATCCCAGACTCACACTTTAACAGACGCACCTCGTATATTCTTCTCTCTTTATTACATATTCTGTTCGACTATGCTCTGTGTATATGAATAGAAAAATGGCCAAATCATGATGCAATTCAGTGGCTTTAACGAAATTCTGTCACTGGAACGCATACGTTCAGTAACCATACCGATTCTTTTCATCTATTTGGTATTTATCGCAACTTTAATTAATGTTGCAGCTAATAAATGGAACAAAGGAAAAATTAAATCACTCCTGAAACGTAAAAAAAGTTCATTCAGAGTACTGTTATAAAATTATACTGTGACGGCAACTGAAGCTCTAACTTTCTGTTCCATTTCATGCATCCAACAAGGGAGAAGTTTGCAATTACCCATTTCAGACAAATTAAAGTGATTATATACTCCCAGAAGAAGTACTGAAACCACTGGGCGTGGATCGTTCATTGCCATAACTGTCAGCCATTGTCTCATCGTTGACAAAGAAGACTCTTTACCGAGACTATCGTCACGGTGCTCAATTGTCCGCAGGAGACAGCCCGGTGGAGTGTCGATTCTGTGAAGCGTGGGACGTGCAGCTAGGATAGGCGAACTGGTCGGTGATTCGGGAAAGGAGGTGTGCGATAGGTGGGGGGAGGGACCAGGGTGGGGAGTAGTGGGTGGGTGAGGGGAGGGGAAGGGAGGGGGCGGTGAGCGTCACAGAATGGACCACAGACAACGGGCGCTGGCGTCCTGCCTGCGGCCTGATTAAATACTTCCCGCTACGGCAAAAGAGAAGTTGGTAAACTGTAGTGAAAAGCACGGGACTGGAAACAGTGGGAAAGTAAAAGAAAAGTGCGGAGAGTAGGAGTGGAAACCTAACGAATGAAAGGAATCCGTGATCGCGATGGCGTCAGTTCTAGCCCACATGAAGACCTCGCCTTTCGTTCCGTGATGTATAAATAAAATCCTGTGTCTGGATAATTTCACTGCAGTGAGACTAGAAGGAAGTATGGCAAATTGAGCGTGGTGGTGACCACAAGATGAATTTTACAGGTAAAAGTACACTGAATCAATAGGAGAAAAGACAGTTCATACCAAATGAATTTATTTATTATGTCTTCATGAAGGGTAAAAATAGGCAAACAGTTGAACAAATTTTATGGCATTGACCGAGTTTCGATTCCAACTAAAGGTGTCTTCATCGGAATAAGTTATAGCTACAAAGGTTCACATTAGATGGGGAGATAATAAGACAATATATAAGCTGAAGTTGTTTTCTCCATGCTGTGTGAACCTTTGTAACTATAACTTGTTCTGGTGAAGATACCCTTAGCTGGTATCGAACTCAGGACAATGTAAAGAAATTTGTGCAAGCGGTTGGCTGATTTGATCCTTCATTAAAACTTAAATACTGTTGCTGAACGTCAGCCATGTTTAAGATTGTATTACATAGTCTGTACTTCTCTTTATCACTTTCTCGTTTGCACTTGCCTCGACATCTTCCGCTATTTGTTAGGTATATTCCAGTCTCCCTCTTTCCTAAAGTTTTGCCCTCTACAGCTGACTCGGATCACATGGAAGCTATTCCCTGACGTCTTAACAAATGTCCCATCATATAGGGCCTTCTTCTTCTCAGAGTTATCCACAGGACCCTCCCCTCAAAAATTCTGCAGAGAATGTCCACATTTCCTATCTAATCTGTCCACTGAATTTTCAGCATCTATCCTTAGCATCACATCTCAAACGCTTGAACTTTCCGTTTTACTCACAATCCACGATGCGCGTCCATACCATGCTGCCTTTGAAACATACTATCTCAGAAATTTCTTCCTCAAATCGAGACCGATGTCCGATAATGGTGGACTTTTGGGCAGGAATACCCTTTTGGATTTTCCTTGTCCATGTGTCATGTCATCCTTGCTTTGCCAATCATGTATTATTTTACTCGCAAGTTAGCACAGTCTGTTCTCTTCGTCCCGTTGATGGTCCCCTGGTTTAATGTTAACTATACGGCTAATATCATTTCTGCCGTTCTTAATTAATTTCGTCTCAATCCATCCCATTTAGCAGATCGCACGATTTTTCCTCTCTTTGAAGACAGCAGTATCATCAGTGAAACTCCTAGCTAAGTAGGATGGTTCCGACAGGGTCGAAGGCCACGATAAATTTCTCGAAAGAAATTAGTTTCCTGTTTGGCTGTTTTTTATCACAATTTTGTTTTGTATAACATCATTTTGGTTGCTGAGATATCTTCAAGCTCATCACTGATATTCTTTCGTAACGTAATAAAAAGCAGTTAGCCCAGATCGCAACTTGTGTTCATTTCTACGGTATTGCAACCGTTTTACTAGCACACTGACTATCTTTAGACCAGTAACGTCTCCATATTTGACATGTGGAGTCGTTGCGCAGAGCTGTTGTAAGTGTAAGAAGCACCTGCCGTCGACCGCAGCTTGCACATTATGTGATCCACACTCGCAGCTACAGAAAGAATTCACCAGTGTGACGGCTAATTAAAACGGGAACTGGCAACTTAACCAGTGGAATCACTGGGGCTGTTTATAATCACCACTGATATATTTACTCAGTACAAAAGTAGTGGTGCAAGGTATCCGAAATCCTGAGAAAAGTAGGGTGGAGCTATGGGGAAAGAGAAGTAATACACAATATGTATAAGAGCCAAGACACAACAATAAGAGTTGAAGATGAAGGACGAAGTGCTCCGGTTAAAAAAGGGTGTGAGACAGTGATGTAGTCTTTCGCCTTATTTTTCCTTTCATAAGTCAAACAAGAAACAACGCATATAAAAGAGTGGAATTAAAATTCAGTGTGAAAGGATATCAGTGATAAGATTCGCTGGTGACATTGCTGTCCTCAGGGAAACTGAAGAAGAATTACAATATCTGCTCACAGGAATAAACATTCTAAAACTACAGAATATCGACAGAGAGTAAATAGAAGAAAGGCGAAAGTAATGAGAACTAGCAGAAATGAGAACAGAGGGAAACATAACATTAGGATTTATGATCACGAAATAATTGAGGGTAAGGCATTCTGCTACCTGGGCAGCAAAATAACCTATGTCGAACAGAGCAAAGACCCTTAATTTGAGGAACAAATTTCTGCGAATGAACCTTTGGAGAACAGCAGTGATTGGCAGTGAGACATGGACTGTGGGAAAAAGGAAACAGAAGAGAACTGAAGCAGTTGAGATGTTGTGATACAGGAGGTTGTTGCAAATTAGGTGGACTGATAAGGTAAGGAATGAGGAAGTTCTCTGCAGAATCAGCGAGGAAAGGAACGTGAAGAAAATAGGAACTTGTATGAAACATCGACAAGTTGAAGGGACAGGATGACAGGACGTCTGTTAAGACATCAGGGAGTATCTTACATGGGATGAGAGGGAGCTGTTCATTAGTTCAGACTCTACCAGCAGTCGCAATAATTACTTCCCTTAATATGGTGATAGACACTGCACTGTATATCGACTCATTAAAGCGCTTGTATAGTGAGCAGTGACGAAAATCTATTCGCTCAGAGCAGAGCTCTATAGAATTTATTTTGCTGTTTACGGTATCTCACCTAGAAAGCATGAGAGTAGGATCCCATTCTTAGATTGTCTTTTTTGTGGGAAAAGAAATAGTTGAGTTCGTTTTAGAATTTATTTCCCCTCCTGTAGATGCGACATGCTGTTAGCTGGATGCTTGTCCACCCAGGGTGGCTTCCGCCAGAATCTTACCAGAGAGTGGGAGACACCAGACCACTGTCTGAGAATTACAGACGTGGGAGAAAATCAGACTGGCTCAAACAAAAACATCTGTGAGGATTGGGAATTTTGCACTTAACTTTTAGGGACTGTTGTGCTGGAAAGAGAGGCCATTAATTACCGTATAAAACGTTTCCTAGAAAGGGAGTTCGGCAGTTTTGTTGGCCAGAATTTAACGGAGACTTGTCAACAGATACTTTACGTTAAGTTCAGAGAAATCAGTGCCAAGCGCACTCTCGTTCACGAAATCCATGAGAACGCTCGGGTTCCACACCTTCAGCTCCTTCCGAGACCCTGGATGGATACGCGGTTACATGTGAAGGAGGACACGGTGTCCAGTGGACAGTTCGTCAGTTGCCGTCAATACTACTTCATTCTACTGCTTCACTGATGGCGAGAGTCTGCAGCAGAGATGCCCGGAATGAGACTTACCAGCCGTTCGGTACGCACGTCGTTTTGAGTAAGATACCCGAACTTTGTCGCTTTTGGTTACGTATTCTAAGAATAATTAATGGTCCCAGTTAGCAAAGGTAGTTGTATGTGAGATCCTCTGGCCTGTGACGAGGTCGGCGCAATCACTATGCGAATACCACTATGTTTATTTTTCAGTACTTTTCAATTACTTATCGTAGGCAATCTTTGACGATCATTAGTTTGGACTGCTCAGTATGCACAAACATTATTTGTTTTGGTTGGTCCATCACTCAAATACGTATCATTTTGTCATAACATTCATGTTATGTGTTTGACAGAGATTTTTGTAAAAACTCGAGTGAAATTGCACTTATCTTTTATTTCAGTAGAAATATGAGGCCCATTTCAGTGAGATTACAGACGGTTTTTCAAAGAATCGACAACCAGGATGCATTTTTCAGGGCCATCCTTTCCATCACGTTATTCCACTGCGCGTCAGTTTCCACTACCACATCTGAGTCCATGGGAAAGCGCCTGACCCTTTGAAGTACAGGCAGCGCAAATAATTGTGGCTGCCATTCTGCATGACCAGCTCTCTTGGCGTGTTTCACTTTGACAGGGCGATAGGAACGAGAAACAGATTTAAGGCCTTTCTCGTGCTGCTTCTGTCTTGTGGAGCGACAACAAAGTCCATAGGACTTACTTAGGTCGGTGTAACAAAAATCAAGAGCTCTATGCACGCTAATAACATATTCAATGCCCTGTCAAGTAATGTGACCACGTGTCAAAAGCCAAGCAGGAAGAGAATCAATGAAGTTCTGGAAGGTACAAATAGGGATATACAGGGTGTTACAAAAAGGTACGGCCAAACTTTCAGGAAACATTCCTCACACACAAAGAAACAAAATATGTTATGTGGACATGTGTCCGGAAACACTTACTTTCCATGTTAGAGCTCATTTTATTACTTCTCTTTAAATCACATTAATCATGGAATGGAAACACAGCAACAGAACGTACCAGCGTTACTTCATACACTTTGTTACAGGAAATGTTCAAAATGTCCTCCGTTAGCGAGGATACATGCATCCACCCTCCGTCACATGGAATCCCTGATGCGCTGATGCAGCCCTGGAGATTGGCGTATTGTATCACAGCCATCCACAATACGAGCACGAAGAGTCTCTACATTTGGTACCGGGGATGAGTAGACAAGAGCTTTCAAATGCCCCCATAAATGAAAGTCAAGAGGATTGAGGTCAGGAGAGCGTGGAGGCCATGGAATTGGTCCGCCTCTACCAATCCATCGGTCACCGAATCTGTTGTTGAAAAGCGTACGAACACTTCGACTGAAATGTGCAGGAGCTCCATCGTGCATGAACCACATGTTGTGTCGTACTTGTAAAGGCACATGCTCTAGCAGCACAGGTAGAGTATCCCGTATGAAATCATGATAACGTGCTCCATTGAGCATAGGTGGAAGAACATGGGTCCCAATCAAGACACCACCAACAATGCCTACCCAATCGTTCTCAGAAAATCTGTGTTGATGACGTGATTGCACAAGTGCGTGCGGATTCTCGTCAGCCCACACATGTTGATTGTGAAAATTTACAATTTGATCACGTTGGAATGAGGCCTCATCCGTAAAGAGAACATTTGCACTGAAATGAGGATTGATACATTGTTGGATGAACCACTCGCAGAAGTGTACCCGCGGAGGCCAATCAGCTGCTGATAGTGCCTGCATACGCTGTACATGGTAAGGAAACAACTGGTTCTCCCGTAGCAATCTCCATACAGTGACGTGGTCAACGTTACCTTGTACAGCAGCAACTTCTCTGACGCTGACATTAGGCTTATCGTCAACTGCACGAAGAATTGCCTCGTCCATTGCAGGTGTCCTCGTCGTTCTAGGTATTCCCCAGTCGCGAGTCATAGGCTGGAATGTTCCGTGCTCCCTAAGACATCGATCAATTGCTTCGAACGTCTTCCTGTCGGTACACCTTCGTTCTGGAAATCTGTCTCGATACAAACGTACCGCGCCACGGCTATTGCCCCGTGCTAATCCATACATCAAACGGGCATCTGCCAACTCCGCATTTGTAAACATTGCACTGACTGCAAAACCTCGTTCGTGATGAACACTAACCTGTTGATGCTACGTACTGATCTGCTTGATGCTAGTACTGTAGACCAATGAGTTGCATGTCAACAAAAGCACCGAAGTCAACATTACCTTCCTTCAGTTGGGCCAACTGGCGGTGAATCGAGGAAGTACAGTACATACTGACGAAACTAAAATGAGCTCTAACATGGAAATTAAGCGTTTCCGGGCACATGTCCACATAACATCTTTTCTTTATTTGTGTGTAAGAAATGTTTCTTGATAGTTTGGCCGTACCTTTTTGTAACACACTGTATATGGAGCCTTGCCGACCGTAGTGCCGTGGCCGCTAGGTTTCTCGGTTGAGGATCCTTGCTGCGAACAGTCCTCCCGTGGTGATCTCATAGGTTCTTGATTTATATGTTGGGTGTTTGGTGGCCAGGCGAGTACAGTAAAATCGATCTGGTGGTCTTCGAATCACGCATGTACACTGCGAGCAGTGTTTATTGACCTGCATGTAGGTGCCATCGTGCGAAAGAAAAACAAACTACATGTAGGGGAGGACACGGTCCCCAAGAAGAGGTACATACTTGAATTCACCCATTGTGCCTCTCACAATAACGAAACCACACAGGGAATGACACGAAAATATTCCCCAGACCATACCACTCCCTCTTTGTTTCCTTCCAGATGCTTCATGCCGTACACACCAACGACTATCAGTCACATGGAGAGCAGAACGTGATTCACCTAAAAAGGCTACCTATCGCCATGCAGTGGACCTCCAGTTCTGTTAGTGACTTGCAAATTCCGATCTTTGTCACCGACGAACAGCAGTCAGCATGGTTGCAAGAACCTCGCCCCTTTTGAGGAGGACCATACGCAGCAACGTTCGCTGAACGGTCATTTGTGTGACACTATTAGTAGACCATTAGTTCATTTGGGTAGGCAGTTGGACGTCTATTCGCCCGTACACATCTTCGCAGCCGTCGTTCAGCTCTGTCGTCTAGGGCCTAGGGTACAACGCAGTTGCCTCGTCACCGGTGTTGGATAACGCCATTTTGCTACGGTAGCACACGAACACTTTAGAGACTTAGCCGTTTCGGAAGTGCTTTTACCCTTGGGCCGAAAGCCAATTGTTATGCCGTTTTGGATACTGTCGCACTGTCTTCCTGGAACATCCGTTCTCCAAATTTTATGGTGTATACTCCCTCATTACGACAACGACTGCACTGTTTACCACGTCCCCCCCCCCCTCTCTCCATTTCCACCACCCCTCCCCTCCCCCCCCCTCCCGACATGCTTTATACAATCTCCATAGATAGTGTTGGCCCCTGCCATATGTGAATGGTTACTGCCCGTTGATTTCGAACTTTGGTGATCGTGTTAATGTGCCTGGATCGTGTATTTGTGTAAGTTACCCAACAGGTGGCACTAGACAGGCGTTCCGCATGCTTGCCGTTTCCTTGCTACAGATCCATGCGCTAACTGAGAATCGTAACGGTAGTAGACGCCTTTTCTCTGTATAGCAATCCCACTGAGTAATAAAATTAAAAAAAAAAACGGATCCCAATTCGAAAATTTATCTGTGCTCACGATCTTGTTACACTCTAAACGTAGAAGTAGAAACGCTTTTAAATCACGAGTTCAATTTCATAGAGCATTTGCATGCGGCATGGATATTTGACCCTGCTCTGGGTTCTCCCTTAAGTGAAACTTAACGCTTTGGTGCGTTGCAGCAAGGTAAGTACATCCTTGCAGCTTCGGAAGTCTTTCAGAGACTGCAAATAACAGAAGCTTTGTGATTTAGATTATTGTTTTATTAAAATCGTGTAGTAACAAATATCTGGAGTTAAGGACTATCCAATTTTCGTGATAGATCATCATTGCTTTGCTGTAAATTTTTATTTTAATATCCGGTAGATTTGGCTCTTTGATATGGAGCTTACTTCATGCTGTGTCTTTTCACGCTGGATTCTATTCCCATAAGACAGTCATCCGTGCCACCTCAAACGACAGAAGATCCAGTTACGAGTGCTCGTCCGGCATGTTAACACAGCTCTGTCTAGTAGCTCTCAACATAGATATACACGTTTTATTCTCTCTATCACACCGAGGGAGCACGTATGCCTAACAAAATCTGAGGCACATCGTTTGTTGCGTCCGAGTTTTCTCTCTCCAGCAGTCATCACAACGTGATTCGAGCAGGGTATCATTGGCTCCGAGTTTTCTGACAGTCTCCGGTAAGAACTGTGTCGACATCGATATCGCTACCGATATTCATCTTTGACCGCTGTCATCACCGCACGTGTCTGCCGTAACTGCAAATTGCTGGCCAATCTGCGCTATCATTCGATCTACAGTGCCCTAGAAAGAAGCCACCGTGTATGTAGTCTGCAATATAACTAACAGAACTCTGACATTTTTCGTAGAACTGGATGGAAATCATTACGAATTTTTAACTTCCCAGCAACTAAACTGCGTAATAGCGTATTGATCCTCGCTCGAAACTCAAAAAATTAGCAGTTCAGCGTAGTATGCCTTCTACAAGCGCTAGGTAGATGTCCCGAGGTACGTGGCCCCACATACCTACTCAGACGTGACGCAATTTCCGTAATTTAATTGTCAGTGGTTTGCAGGCGCGGAGCTGGTGCTCGGTAGCGTCCTAGGCGTGATTTACCCTATTCACTTCAAGCTAATCTGAAGGCCACGAAATCATCTTGTGCTCTCTGTCATGTTCCTCAAACCACTGTAGTATGATATCTGCTCCGTGGCAGAGACAAGTATCCTGCTGGGTGATACAATCGCTGTCGGGGAAGACATTAAGGATGAATATATGGGGGGGGCCTCATCCTTAATGTTCAGGGTTCACAGCCTTCAGTTACCACCAAAGGTCCAATGGTAGACCAGTCGAATGTCCCCCATGGAATAATATTGCCACCTGCGGTTTGCGTAGGCGACTCGGAGCTAGTTTCGGGCAATGTTTCGCCTCGATGATGGCGACTGCAAATAAGACTATTGAGCTGTGTACCAACAAACGAGATTCGACCAATCAGACGACGCGTTTCCTGGTAAAATGTGTTTAGCAGCCTGCAGTGCACTAAGAGAGCGTGCAGACAAGAAAATTATCTCCACTAAGAAGTCTCACGCTATCCGGTGCTTTCCTGACCGCCCACAGTTCTTCATAATACGCCGAGATGTGACTTGGTAGGCTAAAATCTGGGTCGATAACGCAAGACCAGATAATGCACACTTTCCTTGAACTGTCAGAGAAGAAACCAAGTTCTCGCAATATACCGATAAAATCCTCTAATAGCACTTTTTAAAACTGTATGTGGAGTGGTGGCCTTGTAGTCCGTCACGTCCAAGTTACGAGCGCATGGATGAAAAATCCACGGAGTGGATTTGCTCCATCCCTGTTAAACGATTGATATGTCTGCTACTCGAGAAAAATCCCTTTTTTATCACATAATAATAGCAGTAGTCTTCTTGCAGTTACCGACACGAAAGTAAATTACGCAAGCGAGGAAATACGAAAGTAAACCTTCATAGCCTGAGATAATTATTTGCTGCTGCAATTTTATCTTCTTCTGCGGAGACATCTTGCTGTCCTTGGTGCGACTAGAAGATTAACGCAATCACATTTCAAAGTAAAATCTGTTTCAGTATTGAAACTACTATTATAAGCATGTATCTAAGAACCTAAGGTCTCAATGAAGAAAATGAATTAGTGAATTCGTAATTACACTTAAAATATCTTATTCCGTTGTATTCGCCTCAGTGTTCATATGAACTTCATTTGCAATTTAGGGACAAAGCAAATTCTCTGGGCACTTACCAAAACAGAAGCTTAAGTATGTCGCAGAAGGGTACCAGCATTTCAAGGGGTTAGGACAGCCATCAAGCCATCATCACGTAAACATTCTTTCACCCATTATCAGCGTCACCCGTACCTGCTGAAAATGAAAGAGTCTACTTTAGTTCAAATACGCACAGCAAATAATAATAAGTTATAGCAGAAGTCTTAGGCTAATATTAGCTAGACTAATTTACATGACAGTGGCTAACGAAAGAAAGTAGAGGGTTGTCAACTCAAGTTGTTGTCGGATTCAGACATGAACTAATTTGACCTATACGTGACACTTCACATGTAGATTAAATTTTCAAATTCAGTTTCATGCGACGTATCTTGTCTGTTAGTATGCTAAAGTTTCTACGACCCATATCTTTTGACGCCAGCAGGAAGAGCCCTGCAATGGTACTGTTCAAGTACGTAGTCTTACGTCGAAGAGCGTAGATGACACACTTAATAATGATACCCTATACAGGGTGATAAGAACACGCACACTAAAATTTGAGGATGTAGCTCCACGTCTAGGCTGTCAACACGATTTTGCTCTATGATCTAGTCAGATATCATCGATGTATGCAAATCGTTATCTTTAGGCAAACTCTGTTGATACTAAAACTACTACACTGAACTAATAGGAAAATCATCAACCGTCATCTGAATAATCAACGTTTACAGCGTCTCTGGATGACAGACTGCCGAGCAAGCAGTTACTACAATCGACGAAAGCTAATATAATAAAGGGCACGTAAAAGCAGCACCTATCGGATAAGAATTCCGGATTATAATTTGAGTTGATTATATATTTTATCGAAGTCTGCAGTCTAACGTAGGCTGTGTGAGACGTAAATAATCCAGAACTGCTGCTTATCCTCGGATGAATTTAAAGAATTGAAAAAGTACCCTCTATAGGCAGATACACATTAACAACAGCCCAAAGTGCATTTTGCGCTGTCACGAAATCCAACTGATCGGTATGAGGCGACAGTGTTTCCATTTAAAGGAGTTACCTCTCAGGTTTGATGTAGTCAGTAATGTTTTGCGAGTAAGCAGTAGTGAATGAATGTGATTTCCTCAGAATGTTGTGTATAACATCTCCATGTTTGTATCGTATATAAAATTCCTTGTCACTTATGTATTCCCGATAAGAATTTTGTTGAGGCCCTCAACACAATTTTTTTTTATTTATGAGTCTTCTTGTTCAAGAACATTTAGCAAGAACAACGTCTTAAACTAACAAATAGAATCCATAAATAAATGTTTAGAAATTCGACAACCAACTATTACACATTGTTAATTTCTTATTTTTGGGCATCAGTCTTCTGGCTGGTTTGATGAGGGCCGCCACGAATTCTTCTCCTGTGCTAACCTCTTCACCTCAGAGTAGCAGTTACAACCTACGTTCCCAATTATTTGCTGGATGTATTCCAATCTCTGTCATCGTCATTCCTTACCTTATCAGTCCACCTAATTTTCAACTTTCGTCTGTAGCACCACATCTAGAATGCTTTGATTCTCTTCTGTTCCGGTTTTCCCACAGTCCATGTTTCACTACCACACAGTGCTGTACTCCAGACCTCCAGACGTACATTCTCAGAAATGTCTCCCTCAAATTAATGCCGATATTTGATATTAGTAGACTTCTCTTGGCCAGAAATGCCTTTTTTGCCATAGGTAGTCTGCTTTTGATGTCCTCTTTGCTCCGTCTGTCATTGGTTATTTTACTGCTTAGGTAGCAGAATTCCGTAACTTTATCTTCTTCGTGACCATCAATTTACGTCTCACACAGCCCACGTTAGACTGCAGACTTCGATAAAATATATAATCAACTCAAATTATAATCCGGAATTCTTATCCGATAGGTGCTGCTTTTACGTGCCCTTTATTTCTCGCTGTTCTCATTTCTACTAATCCTCATTACCTTCGCCTTTCTTCTATTTACTCTGAATCCATACTGTGTACTCATTAGACTGCTCATTCCATTCAGCAGATCATGTAAGTCTTCTTCACTTTCACTCAGGATAGCAATTTCATCAACGAATCGTATCATTGATATCCTTTCACATTGAATTTTACTTCCACTCCAGATCCTTTCTTTTAATTCCATCATTGCTTCCTCGATGTACAGGTTGATGAGTAGGGACGAAAGGCTACGTCCTTGTCTAACAACCTTTTTAGTAAGTGCAATTCGTGTTTCGTCGTCCACTCTTATTATTCCCTCATGGCTGTTGTATATATTGTATATGACCCATCTCTTCCTAAAGCTTACTCCTGCATTTTTCAAAACTTCGAACGTGTTGCACCATTTTACATTATCAAACGCTTTTTCCAGGTCGACAGATCCTATGAACGTGTCTTGATTTTTCTTTAGTCTTGCTTCCATTATTAACCGCAACTTCAGAATTGTCTCTCTCGTGCCTTTACTTCTCCTAACGCCAAAAGGATCTTCGTCTAGCGTGTCCTCAATTTTCTTTTCCATTCTTCTGTATATTATTCTTGTAAGCAACTTGGATGCGTGAGCTGTTAAGCTGATTGCACGATAATTCCCACACTTGTCAGCTCTTGCCGTCTTCGAAATTGTGTGGACGATGCTTTTCCTAAAGTTTGATGGTTTGTCAGCAGACTCGTACATTCTACACACCAACGTGAATAGTCGTTTTGTTACCACTTACCCCAATGATTTTAGAAATTCTGATTGATTGTTATCCATCCCTTCTGTCTTATTTGATCTTTAGTCCTCAAAAGCTCTTTTGAATTCCGTTTCTAACACTAGATCCCCAATCTCTTCTAAATCGACTCCTGCTTCTTCTTCTATCACATGTGACAAATCTTCCTCCTCATAGAGGTTTCCAATGTATTCTTCCCACCTATCCGCTCTCTCCTCTGCATTTAACAGTGGACTTCCCAATGCACTCTTTATGTAGCCACCCTTGCTCTTAATTTCACCGAAAGCTTTTTTTACTTTCCTATATGTTGAGTCAGTCTTTCCGACAATCTTTTCTTTTCGATTTCTTCATGTTTTCCAAGTATCCCTTTCGTCTTAGCTTCCCTGCACTTCCTGTTTATTTCATTCTTCATCAACTTGTATTTCTGCATTCCAGAGTTTCAGGGAACATTTTTGTGCTTCCTCCTTTCATCGATCATCTGATGTGTTTCTCCTGTTACCCATGGTTTCTTCCCAGTTACCTTCTTTGTACCTATGTTTTCCTATTCAACTTCTGTGGTGGCTCTTATTAGAGACGTCCATTCCTCTTCAACTGTACTGTCAACTGAGCTATTTCTTATTTCTGTATCTATAGCCTTAGAGAACATCAAGCGTATCTCGTCATTCCTTAGTACTTCCGTATCCCACTTCTTTGCGTATTGATTCTTCCTGACTAATGTCTTAAACTTCAGCCTACTCTTCATCACTACTATATTGTGATCTGAGTCTATATCTGCTCCTGGGTACACCTTGCAATCCAGTATCTCATTTCGGAATATCTATCTGATCGTGATGTAATCGAAATCTTCCCGTATCACCCAGCCTTTTCCAAGTATACTTCCTCCTCTTGTGATTCTTGAACAGGATATTCGCTATTACTAGCTGACACTTGTTACATAACTCAATTAGTCTTTCACCTCTCTCGTTTCTAGGCCCAAGCCCAAATTCTCTTGTAACCTCTTCTTCTACTCCTTCCCCTACCACTACATTCCAGTCCCAAATGACTATTAAATTTTCATCCCCCTTTACATGCTATATTACCCTTTCAATATCCTCATACACTTTCTCTAGCTCTACGGCTTTAGCTTGCGACGTCGGCGTGTATACCTGAACTATCGTTGTCGGCATTGGTTTCCTGTCGATTCTGATAAGAACAACCCTGTCACTGAACTTCACAGTAACACATTCTCTGCCATGCGTTCCTATAGATAACGAATCCTACTTCTGCTGCTGTGGTATTGTCCTGTACTCATCTGACAGTAAATCCTTGTCTTCTTTCCACTTTACTAACGCCTAC
The DNA here is from genome assembly GCF_021461385.2 of Schistocerca piceifrons. Classification (NCBI taxonomy): domain Eukaryota; kingdom Metazoa; phylum Arthropoda; class Insecta; order Orthoptera; family Acrididae; genus Schistocerca; species Schistocerca piceifrons. Next base: position 450,346,207 of record NC_060140.1, on the reverse strand, counting down.
TGTATCTAGCTTGAGCCTTTGCATTTCCCTTTTCAGATTTTCTAGTTTCCCTAACATGTTCAAACTTCTGACATTTGACGCCCCGACTCGTAGAACGTTATCGCTGAATATTCAATCATTTTCTCATGTTAATATCCCCCTTGGCAGTCCCCTCCCGGACAGCCAAATGGGGGACTATTCCGGAATCTTTTTTCTAATGGAGATATCATCATGACACTTCTTTAATTACAGGCCACAGGTCCTGTGGATACATGTTACGTGTTAATAAAGCAGTGGTGTCCATTGCCTTCTACATCCTCAGGACGTTGATCGTTGCTGATTTTTCCGCCTTTAGGGGCAGTTTACCACCCTTAGGACAAGAGAGTGCTCTGAACCTCTGTCCGCTCCTCTGCCCTCTTTGACAAGGCCATTGGCAGAATGAGGGTGACTGCTTATGCCGGAAGTCTTCGGCCGCCAATGCTGATTATTAATCAAAATATAAGCAGCGGTGGGAATCGAACCCGGGACCGAAGACGTTTTAATAATGAATCAAAGACGCTAATCTTGTTTTTGCATTGTGTTCGGTGATGTTCGTTGCATTTGGTCTGGATGGACGTCACAAGACATCTGGTCAAGTTGAGCGTTGATTCCTTTACTCAGTTTTTTATTACAGTGAGCGAGCAGCCCTCTGACCGGACAGCCCCTAGACTACGGGTGATTATCACATTGCTATACACACATGGTGGGGATGGTAGCTTGATTTTATCTAAGTACCGATTGGGAAAGAGCCACTGCTAGAAACAGGTAAGGGTAAATAAAAAGTTAGTAAAGCAGTCATCAATTCAAAAACTGCCTTGAACAGCACAGTGCTTTAGTAGGCATGGTCATGTTGGAGATGGCAAAGTATGCCTTTGCTTCTCTTCGTACTCCTGAACTGACTTTCCCAAAAACTAGTAAGGGAGCCTTACAATTTAACGTTGATTCCGAATCGGGGTGCATTTGGCATTTTTCACGTCAATATTCATTGCCAGAGTGAAAGAAGTGACAATGCTACACCCTACCCGTTAACAGAGTGACATCTACCTTAGAGCGGTTTTCACAGCCGGGTATGACAGATCCGACCCGTACAGCATATCTCTCTTCACGCTACAATGACGATTAATAAAGTTACGTAATGGATTTTATATAACGCGATCTAGTGTGAGGGGCCCTAAGCAATGTATCCTGAGTGCGGTGTCTTTCACTCTTGTTCTAACTCTTTGCTATGACAGAAAATTTAATAGCTACGAAATCAGTCAGTCACAGTATATAGAATTTATTCCACTAAAAACGTCTCATTTTTAAGCAATAGACAACAGTTGTGAGTTGGCCAGGTTTGCCACGATCGATCATTCAGAGGTACGCGAATATCTGTGGTAGGTAAACAGTGATTGCACTGCACTGCACCGCTAGTGAATGAAATAATGTTACTACTGGAGCAGGTCGAATCGACCATTACAGTGCCTCCCCTTCTCCATCGAACTAATGGATCGTGGCTCGCGTCGTTTACCATCGAGCCGTAGAAAACGCGGTGTCTCTTCGACACTGCCGTCGGATGTGTGTTCTGCTGACCTCCACTTCCTTGGCCTGATTGACAAGCAGTCCTGCAATTTATCTCCCATATGCGTGATACTCTCCCTGTTCTTCACCAAATCATAACACCTAACTTTTACCGTTCTTCTCCGTGCCTCCGGTCTGACTCTTTACACTTCCATCGGCCGATTCCTAAAAATCAAATCCTACTGTTCTCAGCTCTTCCAATCTGTCTGTTCCTCGTTCCTCACTCGAATGTCCACTCTGCCTTGATTGACGACGCTCTTCCTAGCATACGTTCAGTCTCCTGCCCTGTCGTCTATCTCCATCAACAGCATAAACTTTATAAGATCTCTTCTCATTCCTCCTCCAGCTCCATATTAACACTTCCTCCAGTCCACTTTTTTAGTGTGTTTCTCCGTCACCGCCTGTCCACCAATTACAAGGCGTTTTCTTCCCTCTGACGCGATTTCACCACCGCTTAAATACAAAAAGGAAAAAAAAAATGTTCCCGTTTTTTAGAGTTGTTTGGGAGCGTCTGCCGTACCATTATAGCGTCCCAGTTCGCAGTATTCTTCGGTCAGCTTTTTAAGATGTTATCTTCCTCAACTGCCCACACTACTTTATGGTGGAAGAACATTTCCCCGAATTGCCCCATGCCGCTGTCGTGCCCGAACTGCCTCACGCCGCTGTCGTGTTTTTTCTAATCCACCTGCAAACGTCTATGTTCTATGATGTTCAAATTTCAAGTTCCGTCAAAATAAATGAATTAGAAAAATATGCATTTCTTATCGTCATTTGCACAACGAGATAGATTCGATTTATTCTATTTTTTGTTACAGATTTTCAATTAGGTATTTCCCAATCAGGCTTTCCTATCTCACACTGATGCATCTGCCTTCCAAGTAGGCTTGGATCACTAACACTGAAACCCTTCACATGTATGCCTTACAAGGCGTGAATGGAAGCAAGGATAGAAGCTAAATATGAGGATAAGAAGAAGAGAGAAATTGATGTTGTAGCCTCAAAGTGCATCTTTAAAGATTCACAGTTTAATGATGGAAGACAGTTGGCACAACCAGCCGTATAAATTCTCTTTCCTCCCGAGTGTGTTAAAACGGGAGCGATTTAGCAGCGAATCTTGGTTCTACAAGGCGTGCTCGCACTCGTAATATGTTTAATAAAAAGGGCAAGCGGATCGTACTCTGCCCTCCGCTGCCCTTCGTTCATTCCTGTACCATTTCCTCTCCTTACGCCCTTTTTAGCCTCCTTTTTTCTGGTTCTTTTCTCTGCTCCTTTTCGCCAATATCCTCTTGCTGCTCCGTCTACTGCCGTGTTAAAGGCGACGGGGCCGAAAACTCGTTGCGCAAATAAACGCTCGACGCTGCTTCAAAGGATGTAGCTGTTATTTCGAATGGGGCAAAGCGACGATGATAAGTGCAGGCAAGCCATTATATTTATTCCCATACACCATGTGATGAAAAATTCCCTTGACTCTCATTACTATTGGTTGAAAGGAGGCCAGGCGTTTAACTATGCCGCATGCTTGGAAATTTTTCCGCTATTAGGGTTTTTGAACTCCGCTGAAGCAGTTTTCTAGGATACTAACGCAGACGAGGTGCAGTAAAATAACCCTTCCTGCCGGCCGGAGTGGCCGTGCGGTTCTAGGAGTTACAGTCTGGAACCGAGCGACCACTAAGGTCGCAGGTTCGAATTCTGCCTCGGGCATGGATGTGTGTGATGTCCTTAGGTTAGTTAGGTTTAATTAGTTCTAAGTTCTAGGCGACTGATGACCTCAGAAATTAAGTCGCATAGTGCTCAGAGCAATTTGAACCATTTTGAACCCTTCCTGAATCATGGTGCTTGGTTGCTGCCGCGGTTTTGGGGTAATAAATGTACCATGTAGCCATCAAGATAATGTACTTCACAGCTGCCGAACTTACTTCTTAGTAGGAATATATCTTTCAGGTCAGTGGCTGATTTACTCTGGGAATGTTATGAATATTTCCGCAGCATCATTGGATACGGTATTTTTTTAGATTTATTACCACAATTCTCATAATCATATCGCGAGTATTCTACGGCTGGCGCCGCTTCTCTCTTCCACTATTCCGTTCCCCCCGATCATGCCACTTCTTATAGTTCCCTGGCATCCATCGCGCCCCCGGTATCTCGACCCCCAAGCTTTCTTCTTACTGCTGGGGTTTCAGTACTATCGGCTATTGTCCATCCTTTCTAAATGTCCACAACATTTTCGACATTTCGTTTTTATGGCGTGATATCAATTCATCGAAATCTTTACCATATGGTACATGGTCCAGCTTGGATATGTCAAAACTTCGTCTCAAAAAGTCCACGTCTAATGCAATCAATCTGTTTCTCTGACGCTCGTTTACTGCCCATGTTTGTGCTCTTTACGTAGCGATGTTTCAACAACTGAACGATGTATCACGTGTGTGGTCCTTTTTATCAAGATCCTCAGATCTCTGATGAATCCACAACAATTGAAACCGTTCCGGCCGCTGTGGCCGAGCGGTTCTAGATGCTTCAGTCAAGAAACGGTCTGCTGCTACGGTCACAGGTTCCAATCCTGCCTCGGGCATGGATGTGCGGGATGTCCTTAGGTTAGGTAGGTTTAAGTAGTTCTAAGTCTAGGGGACTAATGACCACATCAGAGGTCATTAGTCCCATAGTGCTTAGAGCCAGTTTTGAATTGAAACCGTACTGTTCACAATAAGTGCACTACTGCCATAAGTGAACGAGAGATGGATGATAGAAAAAAAGGTGTCATCTAGGATAATCGAGTGTGGATGTCCGCGTTGCAAGCCATATGGATCTAATAACTGCAGTCGATCAGAGTAGTCGTTTACATAGCTCTGCGATACTGGAGGTCCACCCTAGACTTGGCGACCGAGAAAAATCGAATTCTTGCTTAATCTGTAGTACCGTGAGACAAGCACCACAACGCACAAGCAAATATCGCATAAAAATACCAATACAAATATTTGCACTTGATAATAAGCATACATTCCCGTGACTACTCTTTGCATGAAAATATACGTATCTGGCGCCGCGTTTTATTATTTAAATCATGAATCACACGAATGCAGTACTTCCGTATCGATTACGATGAATAGAATTAAATCTTTGAAGATGCGATGTCAGTCGGTACAAGGCGCACTGGTCCTAGCATAACAAAGTCGGTTAAGTCACGACGTCTTGCCATGTTTGACACACACTTGGCTGCTGCACGCTGCTCTGATATCGTGTCTACACTTGTGACTGACGCAGCATGTATCTGCAACATTCCGACGGCATACACGGCACATCTTGAAACAGGACTACCATTCCCATGTCTTGTAGCCACACCGTTTATATTACGAGGAGCGTTATAAGTAATGCAACACATTCTGTCTGATACGAGATCTTTTGATGAAGGATTCCGCCATACCATATTATTCCCCACTCTTGTGGCTACAAAACCTTTTTATTCAATATAATCGCCGTTCAATGCAAAGGCTTTACGCCGTCTTACTGTGAGAGCTTGTATGCCGACTATACTGGTCGACATCCGAGCCAACGTCTTGCTGCATCAATATCCTCCTTATCATTCATCACTGCCCCACGCGGAGTTCATACTCCATTGGGTGAAACAGATTCTCTTTATGGTATTTGAGTAGCCCAAACGGTGGACGAGTGTGTCAGCACTAGCAGCAGAGACGTTCAGTTGTGGAGCGAGATATCTGACTGTGATCCGTCTCGAAAGAGACGTTCCGCACGTTTCAACATTTCAGGAGTCACAACTGTGTGGGACGGTCGGACGCGTGAGATCTGACGGGCATGCGCGACCTCGTTGCGAAGATGACAGGTGCCTCGCCCAATGACTCACCGTGCTTCTGTTCACTGCCAGGCCTCCGTAGACATTCTGCAAGGGCCTCTGAACATCTGTCACGCTCTGGTTTTTCGCAGAAGAAACTCGACGACAGCTCTCTGCTTAGAACGCACTTCCGTTACAGAAGCGATTTCGAATGGTCTGTAGTGTCGTCACCTGGTGTAACTTCATGAAACTGTTAGGTTCTAAAGGGGGAATATTCTGCGGTGTTGCTCAAAAATTCTGAATTTCTTTATCCGAAATTGGTCGAGAAACAAATGTGTTGCATTACGTATCGAACGCTACTCGTACGAATACCCACTTACAAACAGTGATAGAGGGCTTGTCCAAAAACTGAGGAAATATTGTGGGATATGCATGCTTGAACATAAATGCAGATGTTAGTGAAGCCTGCAGGTTGGACTGTGGTGTTTGGCCACGAACGGCAACTTGTGACATGTCCTCAATAAGCAGGACGTATTATTCTGTGTAGTTGCGAGTGCATCGCGTTGGAACAATGTCAATTAGAATGTGGGCAAATTGTTGGTACTCGGGTGGTGACCAACGCAGTCGAACTGTTCTATGTTCGGTGAAGATCTATACAGCATACGGGGAAGCTGGAAAATCATCACTCGCTAACTTACAATGCGGACGACAGTTGGGAATTGCAGGGCGAGTTGTAAACCTGAAACCACTCATGCGTTACACAAAAGCCCATAATGGAAAACGTTGTGTGGAAGCCATAAAACTTGTACTGCGGTTGGTTGGTTGGTTTAAAAGGGACCAAACTGCGAGGTCATCGGTCCCTTGTTCCCAGTAGAACAATTACGCAATGAAAAGACGAAAACAAAGAAGACCTACGGCACAGTAACAGGAGAAAGAACGAACCAGAAGAACGACAGAAGGACAACACACACTACAATGGACAAATCAGGACAAGAAAACCACAGAGAGATGCAAGAAACAGGGAGATTAAAGACAAAAAAGCAGATGACCATGGCTGGTTGACCATGAGAATAAGGAAGGAAAATCCAGCCACTCTGCAACACATTAAAACATGCACCCTGAAAGCCCTAGGGTGGAGGACACAGAGGGACAAAGGACATGCGCTAAAACTCAGATCAAATGATTTAACCCACCCTCACAAATAAAACGTAAAACTAAAGCTGTTGTTGGGACACTGTTGTCCAACACCGAAGGTAGGGTGCTGGGAAAGTTAAAAGTCCTCCGCAGAGCGGCTAAAGGTGGGCAGTTCAGCAAGAGGTGGACGACTATCGTTTGGAAGCCACAGCGACAGTGAGGTCGGTCCTCATGATGGAAGAGGGAACTATGTGTGAGCCACGTATGGCCAATGCAGAGACGACAAAGGAGAACTGATTCCCTGTGAGAAGCCTGCAGGCAAGACTTCCACACATTTGCTGTCTCCTTAATGAAACGCAGTTTATTGTGTATACGATTATGTCACTCGGTCTCCCGAAGCTGAAAACTTTGTGGCGTAAGACAGAACACATGTCAGTTTCAGAGATGCCCATCTCCAGGAGCAGTTTGCGCTTAGCCCGTTTGGCCAGCCTGTCAGTAAATTCGTTGCCTGGAATTTGGACGTGTCCTGGGGTCCACACAAACTCCACTGAACGACTGGACCGTTCCAGGGCAGAGATAGACTCCTCGATATTCGCTACCAAAAGATGTCGAGGGTAGCACTGGTCAATAGTTTGTAAGCTGCTCAGGGGCTCAGAACAGAAAAGAAACGACTCACCACATCAGGAACGGATGTACTGAAGTGCACCAGCTATGGTAACAAGCTCTGCAGTGAATACAGTGCAGCCAGAGGGCAAGGAATTCTGTTCAACGTGGCCTCTGTGGACATACGCAAAGCCAACCTTACCATCAAAAATCGAACAGTCCGTGTAAAAATCCTTAGAGCCCGGGAACACGTCAAGACTCGAGAGGAAGTGACAGCGGAGAGTGACGGGGTTAACAGAATCCTTACTGCTATGCAAAAGGTCCAGACAAAGCTTCGGCCGAGGTGTACTCCACGGAGGTGTACGTGAATGGGCCTCAAGTAGAGGTGCTAAAAGGAAGGACTCCAGTTCGGAGAGAAGGGATTGCACGTGAACCGAAATCGTGAGCCCTGACCTGGACAGCCGATGCGGGAAGTCAACTGCTCTGGGTGCGAAAAGGAGACGGTAATTAGGATGCTCTGGAGAACTATGAATGTGTGAAACATAAATGGCGAGTAGTTGCGCACGTCGGGTCCGCAATGGAGGGACTCAGGCCTCCACCAGGATATTGGTCGCTGGACTCGTTCTAAAAACTCCCTTTGCTGGGCGACAGTGGTGCACTGGGTCGAGTAGACGCAACGCTGAGGGCGCCGCTGAACCGTTGACTCCCTTAGTCGAGGTGGGATTGAACAAGGGCTTCGCAGAGCTGCAGCTGCATAGCGTGATCTGCACACCAGTTGGTGATGCTCAGACAGCAGAGAGCACTGAAGTGCTGCCAGCACTCCCACTTAAGCTGGTGAAGGTCAGATATCCAAGTCAACTGGGCATCAGAAACCAGTCCGAAGAATCGATACATCTCCAGTACTGTGAGTCATTACGGTAAAGTTCAGGTTCCGGATGAACAGTACGACGCCGACAGAAGTACATGACACACGACTTCGCGGCTGAAAACGGAAGTCGTGGGCTACAGCCCATGACTGAACCTCGTGAGTGGCTCCCTGTAGACGCCTCTCAGCAACTCCAGTACTTGAGCAATTCGAAATGCAGAAGTCATCAACGTACAGAGAAAGGCAGACCGACGGCCCTACACCTGCTGCTACGTTGAGATACTCTTCTGAACTACGGAGCAATGGAAGCAAGGCATTTTGTCGGATGAGTCTCGTTTCTCACCGTTTATAACTTATGGCCAAGTTCACATTCCAAGACATAAATGATTTGGGAGACCATGCCGTGGTATTACATGGGCCACATGGTTACTCTTCAAGGCAACCATGATTATGTGACCAGCCTGGATGTTCAAGTCCATCCCATGGGGCAATGTTTGTTCCCCAGTGGTGATGCTGTGTTCCAAGACGACAGAACCCCTGTTTACACAGCTCGCATCGTCCAGGACTGTGTTCGTGTGAGCTACGGTGAACTGTCGCATTTCCCCTGAGCCTTCGTGGTCTAATTCGAGAAAATGCTGGACGACCGCTATCCGCCTCCATCACGTTACTTGAACATGCTCTTGTTTTGCAGAAATAATGGTATATGATTCCCTTGAAAACCATACAGGACCTGTGTTTATCCAGTGTGAGATGGTGGGATATGCCAACGGGGTTCCTTCATGGTATTAGCTATGATAATGTGTTGTTCTTGTGGTGTTTCCATATTTTTGTCCATGCACTGTAAGTAATTTCAAGACAATTCTGTGCAATTACTAATTTGTGCTGAAGAGCAGCATCTTTTAAGTCAATCTAAATAAATTATTTCTTGTTTTGTATTACAAACTGCGACCAAGTTTGAATATCTTATAGGAGGCTTGTTTCCTTCACCTACAAAACAGCAGCACACGCCTATTGCAACTTCCTGTTCATATTTGAGTTACTACGTTTTAGTTTCATTGCTTGTACTTGTCTGCCTTGGACAGAGACTAACAATACAGTGCCAACTGAAAAATTTTCGTCTTTTGCATTATCATACAGACAAAACCAGTAAGGTGGTAGAATAAATGGTCAGATTTCCGCCTTACATGAGAGCTTTATACATTGCTCCGAAAAGGTGAATATAACACCTAACGTAATTCAGCAGTTATGAGAACATTTGTCTATCAGCATGTAATACCAAAAGGGATCACAGTCAATCGACGATAATTAACACACCATTCCTATATAATGAATGTCTTGGAGGGGAAGGTGGAACAGGCAATGTGAGTCGTTTTTAGTTGGAAAAGCCAGGTGGACAATGGCGTAGCGAAGGTGCACTGCAGGGGTTACGACGGAAACCACTTAAAGGGGTGGCAGAAGGAAGGTCAACGACCCCAACCAGGTAATTCAGGAGGGAGGACCGTGTGTAGCAGCACATTGGCACAAGGAACAGAGAAAAAGCTTTATAAAGCTGCGTTTCGGAATTCCAACGGGATACAAACAAGAACTAGTAACGCATTTCGATGACGTGTCCAGCAAGTCGGCAAGGAATTGAGGAACCCCTCTAGGAAATCAAAAACGAAACTTCGTAAGCGTCGGAAAGGGAGCAGGTCGCTCCGACGAGACGAGAGGAGTTGCAGCGCGACGTCGCAACGCGGCTGTGTGCATGTAACGCTTGAGAGGTCCCTCACATCTCTTTCATCAAATAGTGGTACTCCGTTCATCGGCGCCTTCGGAAATTGATTCACCTTTCTGGAACACTATTTTCATCCATAGAACCAAGTTCAGAGACAGTAAAATACACTGATGAGACGAAACGTTATGACAATCTGCTTAGTAGCTATTTTGTCCGTCTTTGGAACGAATACTGATTCCGCTTATCAGGTTCAAAATGGTTCAAATGGTTCTGAGCACTATGGGACTTCTGAGGGCATCAGTCCCCTAGAACTTAGAACTACTTAAACCTAACTAACCTAAGGACATCACACACATCCATGCCCGAGGCAGGACTCGAACCTGCCACCGCAGCGGTCACTCGGTTCCATACAGTAGCGCCTAGAACCGCTCGGCCACTCTGACCGGCGATTATCAGGGATCTGATTATTAGTTAGTAGGTTTGTGGAGGTACGTAGCATTAGAAGTCTACCTACAGGTCATGTAATTCTCGTAAATAACGGACCGCTGATTTGCGTACGCGGTGATGACGCCCGATAGTGACCCAAGTGGTTTCGATACGATTTACATCAGGAAAATTTGGTGGCCGACTCAACGTGAGTTCATATAATGTACTTCAAACCACTGTAACACCGTTCTGGGTCCGAGACAAAGACAATTACACTGCTCGCTTCTAACCGCCGTTCACCACGACGACGGCGTTTGTGGAGACGACCATCGACCTAGTGTAGCAAAAATGTGATTCATCCGAAGAGCCAACATGTTTGCACTGATCGACGGTCGAATCCCGATCGTCCGGTGCCAACTGCAATCGTAACAGCTCGTGGTCGTGCGGTAGCGTTCTCGCTTCCCGCGCCCGGGTTCCCGTGTTCGATTCCCGGCGGGGTCATGGATTTTCTCTCCCTCGTGATGACTGGGTGTTGTGTGATGTCCTTAGGTTAGTTAGGTTTAAGTAGTTAAAAGTTCTAGGGGGCTGATGACCATAGATGTTAAGTCCCATAGTGCTCAGAGCCATTTGAACCATTTTTTTTTTTTTGCAATCGTAACTGATGACGTCGTTGGGTCAACTTGTGAACACGTAGCGGTGGTCTACCTAAGAGTTGCATGTTCAACAACTTGCGATGAACGGTGTGCTTCGAAACACTTGTGCGTGCAGCAGCATGGCGCTCTTTCGAAAGAGATGTCGTAGATCACCGCCTATCCTACTTTCCAGAGCAGACATGCTTCCGAACCCCACATTCTGCCACGAGTCGTGGACATCCAAGCATTATTTCGTAATGGTTGTCTCACTGTTCTTCTATCTCTTTCCGTAGATGCTCACGACACTAGCACGTGTTTATTCGACCAGCTCCGCCGTTCACGGGGTACTCGTTCTCGGGCTCTGCGTAAGAATAATCTGTCATTTGTCAAAGTAGCTTATCCCAGTGGATTTCCTTGTTTGCAGCCCATATCTTCCCTAGGGTGATCTCCCGACCTTGTGAGCTACGCTTGCAAACTTTTGCTACCGCGTTGCCTGCCGCCAACGCCACCAGACGGCATCCAACTTCGCGGTGGGCCGTGATCATAACGTTTTGGCTCATCAGTGTATGCTGTCTTCATGGAAAAGCCTACCTACTTGCTAATGGTTGAAATCTAGCTCTATAGCACTGATAATTAATCGTTGAAGCATTTCGAGATTTTTTAAAAAAGTGCTGGATAATGCAGTGGTTGAGGCAATGAAATTACATGGGACGAACGGCGTTAAAACCGCCGTCCTGCCATCCTCGCTTAGCTTTATCGTGCTTGCCATAGATCGACATATGCGAGTGCTGTAGAGATTCCTTCGAAAATAACACCAGTTTTATTCCATCTTTCCCTACTTCGTGCTTCTGTTCCATCTGTCAAACCATCGTTGTCGACTGTTGAAAATAGATGAACAGGAAAGTCCAACGAAGTTGATGTAAACCGGAACCTCAACAATGCTGCATTGTTGGCAGGAAAGCGTTCTAATTTTTGTGGTGTTATACAATCTGCACATAGCACTAGCTGTGGATGAGAAGTTCAGAAAGAAAAAGTAATGAACTTTTAGTTTTGCCGATGGAATGATAATTCTGCCAGAGACGTAAACGACTTGGAAGAGCAGTTTAACGTAACTGATAGCGCCTTGAAAGAGGTTTTAAGATGAATGTCAATAGTACTGAAATAAGAGTAATTCAGTGTAGAACTAAATCAGCCGATATTGAGAGAACTAGACTAGAAAATGGGGCAGTAAAATTAGTAGATGAGCTCTGCTGTTTGAGCAGCCACGCAACTGATGCTGGCCGAAATAGAGGAGACATAAAATGCAGATTGGCAGGAGAAAGAACAGAATTTCTGGAAAGAAAATTTTCTTATCATTTTCTCTGAAGGTATTAGTGTGCACTATGGCCTTGTAAGGAAGTTGCAGTCACCATAAACAGTTCGAACCAGAAAAGAATTGAAGATTTTGAAAGTTGGTGCTACAGAAGTTTGCTGAAAATTAAATGGGTAAATCAAATAAGTAAAGAACTGATACTGAACCGAATAAGAGAAACATTCTATCACAACCAGACTTAAAGAAGGGGTGGATGATAAAACACGTCCTAAAACGTATAGTGTAGGGAAGTGTGAGTGGTAAAAACTCTAGAAGGAGACAAAGGCTCGAATAGAGTACGCAGGCTGAAGTGGATGTAGGTTGCAACAGTTATGGAGAGAGCGAATTATAGCTACGACGGTACCATTAATTAACACTTACAACTTATTTGTAATTCTTTGTAATTGTAATTGTGTACAAATATTATTTATTTGTAACTGTAAATAAAAGTGAACAACTTATTTGCATTGTAATCCTTATATCAATGCCAATCATTGGTATTAATTTAAATAACCAGAAAAGTTATTCATCCAGCAGCATTATTAGTACGACTAGCCGCAGAAATAATTGTAGGAGATATATTATTAACGCTACTAGAAAATACTGGACGAGAGGTCGCTTGCATAGGACAGACAAGCGAGGAGATTTGTACAAAATCGAATTTTTTATTGTTAAAATGCAGCCATTCTACTTCTGCATGACGCCGTTCATTTGTTATGCAGTGTTCTGTTACTCACAGTGTCGATATAAAACGATCTCCTTCAGCGATAAAATCTTTGAAAAGCTTTTGACAGAAGCAGTATACAGGGTGTTCAGAAATTCCCGTTACAGATTTCTAGGTATTGTAGAGGGGAGTGAGTGCGTAATATTTTGAATAGGAACCAATGTCCGGAAACGTGCCGTTTTCGCGGGTGGCTATCGCCGTTTGAAAATATATGTGAGAGGTATGTGTGCAATGTATGCAAAGTGTAATGTTGGGTTTGGGGAGGGGGGGGGGGGGGGCTGGTCGTTACGTCAGATGGCCTGATGTCGTTTGATGTTGGTCCTATCTCCCTCACTTGGTTCGAACTCCATTCACGTGCCTGTGAGTGTTACAGCAACACGGCTGAATACCTATTTGCAGAATACATCGACATGATCCTTTTGAATAGTGATGCTCACGATAACGGCAGAGCTGTTCGTCGCCTGTATCTAGATCGTTCTCAACATCGTGCGGCTGCGACTCCATCGCACACACCTTTCGCCACAATTACGAAACGGCTTCGAAAAAGGATATGTTCACCGACAGCAGGCGTGCTTGTCGTGTTCCAGGGAGACGCCGCACTCCTGAGTTGGAAAAGGTTGTACTGCGTCACGTTGAAGAGAACCCATCTACGGCTACTTTGGCTATTAACGAGTGGAACTGTAAAACACGCTATTAACTGGGTCACGTCTAATCAATCACTTTCAAAAGTGATCGCTTTACAATATGTTTTCAAATGGTTGTAGCATGGGTACTGTACAAAATAGTTCAAATGGCTCTGAGCATTATGGGACTTAACATCTGAGGTCATCAGTCTCCTAGAACTTAGAACTACTTAAACCTAACTAACCTAAGGACATCACACACATCCATGCCCGAGGCAGGATTCGAACCTGCGACCTTAGCAGTCGCGCTGTTCCAGACTAAAGAGCCTAGAACAGCTCGGCAACTGCGGCCGGCTGGGTACGGTACGTTCCTGTGCAAAATATTATCTACTAACTCCCATCTATAAGATCTAGAATTTGGTAACGGGAGTTTCCGAATATCCTGAACTTGCATTCGGTATGTTTTAATGAGTTAGAGTGTTAGTGAGGCTCTGCAACGATCCAAACGGAGCTGACTCGTATGAGCAAATCAAAGTTAGAGTTACTGTGTACATTTGGCATAGTAGGAATGTTGTGGCAATAAAACTCAATACTAAAAACATACACGCAAGATATATTTCATTTCCTGTTTCTCGAATGTTATAAGAGGATTCAGTATTAAATAAAACAACACATTGTCGTTTCTAGTTATGTCTGTTGTAAACACTCTTTATAGGATATTTAAAAATTATATAGAAGTAACGTATGATGAGCGGTTCCTGCTCAGGGATTAGGCACAGCAGTACTAGGAGGAGAGGTTAAAGGGTGCGTCGAATGATCCATCCCGTAAGTTCTTGTCTCAATCGAACAGTCGTGGAAAGTGAGGCTACTGCAGCGCACATGGCGTTTTATTCCTGTACGGAGTGTCTCCTGTCGTTTTCTTTCACATTTCAACGCAACAACTGTGAGAGAGAGATATCTGTTGTGCAATGTGGCTCCTGAATGGTGAATGGTAGGCTATGAATGAGTACACTTTTTACGAAAAAAATACGGCGACAGAATGCAGCAACAAGCAACGACAATAAGGTTTATTAACCGGTATAAGAAAACTGATAGTGGGTGTTCTTGACAAAACTCGTACAGTAAATTTTCTACTGTAATGAGAAGTGAAATAATAGCAGATATTCATGCACTTCAAATACCTATGTATGAGTTAATGGAACTGTATTCTTAGAAACATGTAAAATAAAATGCACAAGATTCACCTGAATAATAGCTTTTTACTGTATCCTCTATATCTTGTTTTCTTTCTAAGAGCCAAATAACATTGAGAATAATTTTTCTCATAAATAGGTCAGACGTTTTCAGTGTTGGAACAATTTTAGTTAAAAATCCTTTAACTGGTGACGGTCTTATTTAGGCATATTGTCAAACGTAACTACCCTTTTGCTTTCAGATAAATCGTATTGTGGGAGAACAATAGCATGAAAAATACGTTGTCCTCAAGCAACGTTTGTAATCTGTCACGGAAACAAAGGAAAAACTCAAATAATTATAAGACGAAAAAGCCGTCGCTATTAACGTGTGAGCTCGGAGAGAATAGGTTAGCTTCCGATGTTAGCAGATGACGTCACTGTCCCTTATTTGTACGTATGCGCCGTCTACAGCATACGCAAGATTCTAGAATGCGACACTCGGCACAGTCATCTGACTGATGACGTCACTGTCCCCTCGCGACTTGGTTAGCAGCTGATACACATTCAAACACGTGACGCACTCTCATAGCATGTAGTCGGTTATGACTAGAAAACCGCTCGTGTGAAAGAGGATTTACGAGCTGCCTGATCGAGAGTATGCTGAAGCGGTATGCAGACCTGCAATTTTCGTAAAGAGTTAGTAGTGAGCATAATTAGAATAAATTTGGCTCAGCAGGTATAACAGCAACATTCATCCACCGGCAGCAATGAGTAAAATCTCACCATGTGAACGTTCTACGGAGTAACATGTGAACTGCAACAGAAGTTTATGAAAGTCTGCAACTCATGTAAGGACAAAGTACATGACTCCATTAGAAGTGCATCATGACATTGAGCATTGTATTCATATACTCACGTATTCAGAATGAAATTCAGAGACGTTTTCATTTACACAGAATCAGAATACCACTATACGGATCATAAAACACCAAGGTTGCTTCATTAAATTAACTAATTTTCCAAATTTCTATTACACGCTTGCAACAGCTCTTATTAAATGAATTTGCAAAGTGTATCATCATAATCATTTAAGAATTTATTTAATTTCCTGTTGAATATTTGCTTTTCTATTGAACTATGGCACTGTTACTTCCTCTGCATGTCGCTGTAACAGCGTTGTAGCACCGTTGCTCTATCACTTAAGTAACTATGATAGATAAATTGAATGATAAAGGATGATGTATAATTGAGTAATCATAAGTCAAACGTGTAGTGAAAATACACATTAATGTGAGGTACCAAAATCCATGACATCCTACGTAAATTTTAAATGATTGACTTGTATTCATTAAGAAGCACTTTTTGCAGTACGATAAGAACTGATCTTGAAACGTAAAATCCCCGCCTTTTAAAAATATGTTACTGTAATGATTAAATTTGAATGTTTCCAACTAAAACGCGCTTTGCTGACAGTGACTTATGCCCAACTCTTTATTTGTAAGAGAAAAATATTTCTTCTAATTACTTAATAATACAAAACAGCATTGGTTCTTACAGACTCGTGAACATTTTTATGCCATATAATGTAAAATGATACAGATTACTTTATACATTTCCCATTTCAATGCACTGCGCTGCCATTAAGCAGATCGTAATACGGTTGTTTACAAGTAAAGGAGATATAGAAATTGTTGCGAGTCAAAGTAAACAATGACATTCCAAATTGGAGACGAAAGTTTCGGAGGTGGATGAAAGTAACGTTGAGGCTTAATGTCCTGTTGACAACGGCATCATCAGTAAGGGTACGCAAAAGAAAGGAAGGACGGTCAGGTTTAACACACACACATCAGAAAAGCTTTGCATCATCCCGGTTCCCAGAACTCCTGAAGATAGACGCTGACTGTGGATAATGTATCACAGACACAGTTCCTTTGACTGTTCAGAGATGTCACTAAACTAGCCCCAAGATGTAAACAACCATGCATGAGCAGTGCCTATTACACCGAAGGGGTCCGACAGCCGATCAGTTCCAGTCATTCCAGCAGGAAGGAGGTACACAGCTCGTGTTGTTTGTAGTTCAACGATGCATAGAAGGTCAATACCGCGATTCGATTGCGTCTGCATTGTTACTTTGTGCTAGGAAGAGCTCTCAACAAGGAAAGTGTGCAGGCGTCTCGGAGTGAACCAAAGCGAAGTGGTTCGGACATGGAGGAGATACAGAGGAACGTTCTATGACACGTCTCGCTCAGGCCGCCCAAGGGCTACTACCGCAGTGGTTGACCGCTACCTACGGATTATGGCTCGGAGGAACCCTGACAGCAACGCCACCATGTTGAATAATGCATTTCGGCAGCCACAGGACGCCGTGTTACGACTCAGACTGTGTGCAATAGGCTGCATGATGAGCAACTTCACTCCCGACGTCCATGGCGAGGTTAATCTTTGCAACCACGATACCATGCAGCGCGGTACAGATGGGACCAACAACATGCCTTATGCACCGCTCAGGATTGGGATCACGCTATCTTCATCGGTGAGTGTCGTATATGCCTTCAACCAGACAATCGTCGGAGACGTGTTTGGAGGCTTCCCGGCCAGGCTGAACGACTTAGACACACTGCCCAGCGAGTGCAGAAAGCTGGAGGTTCCCTGCTGTTTTGGGGTGGCATTATGTGGGGCCGACGTACGCCGCTAGTGGTCATGAAAGGCTCCGTAACGGCTGTACGATACGTGAATGACATCCTTGTGCCGATAGTGCAACGATATTGGCAGCATGTTGCCGAGGCATTCGTCCCCATGGACGATAATTTGCGCTCCCATCGTGCACATCTTGTAAATGACTTCCTTCAGGATAACGACATCGCTTGACTAGAGTGGCCAGCATGTTCTCCAGAGATGAACCCTATCGAATATGCCTGGGATAGATTGGAAAGGGCTGTTTATGGACGACGTGATCCACCAACCACTCTGAGGGATCTACGCCGAATCGCCGTTGAGGAGCCTGAAAATCTGGACCAACACTGCCTAGATAAACTTGTGGATAGTATGACACGACGAATACAGGCATGCATCAATGCAAGTAGACATGCTATTAGATATTAGAGGTACCGTTGTGTACAGAAATCTGGACCACCACCTCTGAAGGTCTCACTGTATGGTGGTACAACATGCAATGTGTGGTTTTCATGATCTCTATTCGAATTTTCCGTACAGGTTCCGCAACCGATATGAGGCAAAACGTGTTTTGATGGTTCAGATGGCTCTGAGCACTATCGGACTTAATATCTGAGGTCATCAGTCCCCTAGAATTAGAACTACTTAAACCTAACCAACCTAAGGACATCACACACTTCCATGCCTGAGGCAGGATTCGAACCTGCGACCGCAGTAGCAGCTCGGTTCCGGACTGAAGCGCCTTAGAACCCCTCGGTCACAACGGCCGACCATTTTTTGATGTGTGTATCAACGCTGAGGGGACCTTTGGAAACGCAACACAGGCTGTTGTTAATGGACGAGTAGGTACCATCTGAACCATGATTTAATGAAAGCGTAATAAAGCGAAATCTAGACGATCGCACTGAGATTGGAAATCAGATACTTCTTAATTACTGCCTATTGTCTTAACTACAGCACCAGAATGTGTGATAAGTGTGGCACAAAATGGGGATACATAGTGGATGTCACTTTTCTCATCCAAAGACTGTTGACTACCAATTGCGGTCGGAAAGAATTATGTTTACAGCAAGGACTACAAACCAGGGCTTGCTTTAGGAAAGAACGCACCAGAATGCCGTTCCGGAACCTCCCAAGGAACTGTTTTGTAATTCACTGGAACGATTCCTCATCGTAGATTTAAAGAGCACACATGTATTTAATTGCTGCATGACTATTATTTTCTTCTTCTGCGGGACTAGTGAATGTGGCTAATGTGGTGGGGTGGGCAGTTGCGTCGTTTGACGTAATGTGCGTGTGTGTGACATTCTCCGTAAATGAGAAGCATATCGACTTGTTTCTCGAAGGAGTACATCGTTCACATACGCTTGATTTGACGATACTAGTCTTACGGTTTCTATTAGTGTTGTATTGCGAGAGCATTGAATGGTGTTTACATGTCAATGGCACTTCAGATGGATACGCCGTAATCAGCGAATATTTAATATTTGCACGATATACGAAAGAGAAGAGTCAGAGCATGTGCTTCGATAAGTGCCGATGTGATAAGGAATATTATTCAATCCATGATAAAAAGATTGCAGCACTGCATTGATACCAATGGTCATCACTTCCAACACCTTCTGTAAACGGATATTAATGCCACCTTTGTGACCTTCGTTGACCTTACTGTTACAAATCATTGGATTCGCCGCGGTAGCCGCTATCGGAAGATAAGTAACAAACAACAGCATCCCATTAAAAAAAAAAGAAGTTGACCTTCATATCTCTGAAGCGACCCCACCCAACAACAAAACACCAACGTCACATTATGGCTGCCGTTGTCCCATGCAACTGTTGTACCACAAACTTTTCAGCTCCTATCATACTTTGGGAGTTATTCTAGGTGGCAATAGTTAGTGAGTTACCCTGTACAATATGCACAAGAGCCAAGAGGGAAGAATAACAGTGGATGACCAAGAGGGAAGCACTCGGCTTAAAAAGGGTGTAAGACAGTGACGTAGTCTTTTGCCCCTACTGCTCTATCTATACATCGAAGAAGCAATGTTGGGAATAAAAGAAAGGTTCAGGAGTGGAAGTAAAATTCAGGGTGAAAGGATATCAATGATGCAATTCGCTGATGACATTGCTAGCCTGAGTGAAAGCGAAGAAGAATTGTGTGACCTGCAGAATGGAGTGAACAGTCTAACGAGTACAGAATATGGATTAAAAGTAAATCGAAGAAAAACGAAAGTAACGAGAAGCAGCAGGAATGAGAATAGCGAGGAACTTAACATCAGGATTGATGTTGACGAAGCAGTTGAAGTTAAGGAATTCTGCTACCTAGTGAGTAAAATAACCAATGACAGACTGAGAAAAGAGGACATCAAAAGCAGACTAGCAATGACCAAAAGGGCATTCCTGGTCAAGAAAAGTCTACTAGCATCAAACATAGGCCTTATTTTGAGGAAGAAATTTCTCAGAATGTACGTCTGGAATACGGAATTGTATGGTAGTGGAACATGGACTGTGGCAAAACCGGAACAGAAGAGTATCGAAGGAATTGAGATGCGGTGCTACAGACGAATGTTGAAAATTGTGCTGACTGATAAGGTAAGGAATGAAGAGGTTCTGAGCAGAATCGGAGAGGAAAGGAATATGTGGAAAACACTGATAAGGAGAAGGGACAGGGTGAGAGGACATTACGAGGACATGAGCGAATGACTTCTATGCTACTATAGGGAGCTGTAGAGCGCAAAGCTGTAGAGGAAGACAGAGATTGGAATACAACCAGCAAAATAATTGAGGACGTAGGTTGCAATCGCTATTCTGAGCCGAAGAGGTTGGCACAGGAGAGAAATTCGTGGCGGGCCGCATCAAAGCAGTCAGAAGACTGATGACTTAAAAAAAAAAAAAAAAAAACTGCACCCTGCAGCAGAGTAGGAGAGACAGACAAAACGTCCATCGCGTCATCGAGACGAATCGACACTGGCTCCAGCACATCCAGAGTGAGAGCTGCAGCCAATCCCGCCGCGGACGTGTAAAAGAGGGGTAACAAAGAGGACGCCACGTCTCCGATGGGCGTCTGATCCAGCCTTCGTCGGAGTCATTCAGAACGGACATCGCCATCCTTTCCGCAATCCGAACAAGTGCGTGGTTTGGCCAAAGTACACGACGACAGCCCTGCAGCTGGCAATATTCAAGTAACAGGTACGTGTTTCTTCAGCTCTATTTTTGTCTGACGGGCACCTTTCTCGAACGTCTTTCGAATTTGAGCAACGTGTGTGTGTGTGAATTCCTGAGGGACAAAACTGCTCAGGTCATCGGCGCGTGGACTTACACACTACTTAAACTAACTTATGCTAAGAACAACACACACATACTCCCATGCCCCAGGGAGGACTCGAACCTACGGCGGGAGGGTTCAGCAACGTGACTGACGACGTTACCGTAAGGTATAAAGGCCGCCATCACAACTTCCAACGGCACCTCAAAAGTAAGTTTGAAAAGCCTCAACGTTCGGATGCCAAAACGAGAGTGATCAACGACGAAAGTCCGTCAGATTACTGGAACTTGCGATCGTTAGCACGGCGCCGCACATCGTCATCTCACAGATCCTCATTTGTCAGCTTTATGCATCTAGTGGTATTAAGATTCGAAAAATGAATTCCGAGAACATCCCGCGGCGGGAGAAGAATTTCGTCCCGTATCGTTTTACTTCATACGCATTTGGTCGTTCATGATCCAAAGGTAATGTTAATTTAATTGTAGCTTAGCGACAGGAAAACATCATGATGGTCAGTGACACGACGACAAGCCGGTTGGCGGAAGTAAACAAACGCTCGCTCTCTTGCAAGCAGCACAAAAGGCGAGACCCAAACTAGACGTGCTCGCCTCATCACTGCCGAAGGTAGATTGTGACCACCGAGTTACGGAGGCAGACTAGTACTACTACTGATTTGAAGTGATTGTTGAAAGGTATTCGTATAGCGATATGTCTTCTCTTAGGCTGTATAGGAAATTACTCTCTTACGTCTGCATTAACAGAGGTTATTCTCTTGAGCCAGCATTCACTTCTACTACGAAATCACACGCACATAGGAGGCGGGCGCTTTTGGTGCCACATTAGAGACGAGAGCGCAGCTGCGTGTGTCTCTCAGCGCTGACGACACGTGCCTGCGCTGCAGCCGGCCGTAACACGTGGGAAGGGCTCGGTACCCGTGTCAGCCATGAATATTTATAATATACTCTTGGCATCGCTGGCGCCCACCGAGCGCAGACGCCTGCTGCGTAAGCGATACCTGCTGCCAAAACACTGCGCGCTACACACGCTCACATAACGAAATACGATCGTGTTACGCCCGTTTCCTAGCGTGCAGCATAACTACCATGCTCTGGAGTTTCAGCGGCGAGTGCTGCGTTTTTGTACATCAGCCCAGAGCGAAATCGGTAGTATTAGCCATGTTTCAGAAGGGGGCGGGGGGAAGTAAAAAATTGATGAAAGAGTCAATTTTAAAAAAGTGAAATGTTAGTGGTTTACCTTAGAGGTTTTCATGATTTTACCAGAGCTGTTCTAGTTTTTACAAGCGATCATCGCCTTTGTGCCCTTGATATTTTACACCTTATGTTAAATAGGCTTATTTTGTTACAATCCAGATTGTCTATTCCAACTGTCTTCTTCTCATCGGTAGAGGCTAATTCACTGCTATGTTATTCTTAAGGTTATTACTTCTTAAGTAGTTATTACTTCTTAAGTAGTTTTTACTTCTTAAGTAGTTATTACTTCTTAAGTAATAGAACCCAGTACGTTGTCCTCGATGGTGAGTGTTCATCGGTGGTGAGGGTATCATCAGGAGTGCCACTGGGAAGTGTGATAGGTCCGCTGTTCTTTTCGAACTACATAAATGATCTTTTGGATAAGGATTATAGCAATGTGTTTGCTGATGATGTTGTGGTGTACGGGAAGGTGTCATCGTTGAGTGACTGTAGGAGGATGCAAGATGACTTGGACAGGAGTTGTGATTGGTGTAAAGAATGGCAGCTAACTCTTAATATAGATAAATGTAAATTAATGCAGATGAATAGGAAAAAGAATCCCGTAATGTTTGAATACTCCATTAGTAGCGTAGCGCTAGACACAATCACGTCGATTAAATGTTTTGGCGTAACATTGCAGAGCGATATGAAGTGGGACAAGCATGTAATGGCAGTTGTGGGGAAGGTGGATAGTCGTCTTCGGTTCATTGGTAGAATTTTGGGAAGATGTGGTTCATCTGTAAAGGAGAACGCTTATAAAACACAAATACGACCTATTCTTGAGTACTGCTCGAGCGTTTGGGATCCCTATCAGGTCGTATTGAGGGAGAACATAGAAGCAATTCAGAGGCGGGCTGCTAGATTTGTTATTGGTAGGTTTGATCATCACGCGAGTGTTACGGAAATGCTTCAGGAACTCGGGTAGCAGTCTCTAGAGGAAAGGAGGCGTTCTTTTCGTGAATCGCTACTGAGGAAATTTTGAGAACCAGCATTTGAAGCTGACTGCAGTACAATTTTACTGCCGCCAACTTACATTTCGCGAAAAGACCACAAAGTTAAGATAAGAGAGATTAGGGCTCGTACAGAGGCATATAGGCAGCCATTTTTCCCTCGTTCTGTTTGGGAGTGGAACAGGGAGAGAAGATGCTAGTTGTGGTACGAGGTACCCTCCGCCACGCATCATATGGTGGATTGCAGAGTATGTATGTAGATGTAGATGTACTCTGTGAGCTCAGTGGTTGGATAAAGGATTTATAGGAGTGTGACAGTCTGTGTGTCTGACTTCATGCTACAAAACATTTTTAAGTTTGTACGATTATAGGCGGCCTACTTAAAGGTGACGAGTTTAGTCATTGAAACAAAGGCTCATATACAATGGCAGGCTACTTCTTTTTTTCAATAGAAATGTTCTACGTAACGGTACAGATAGTAGCTTACATACCGCAGAAGATCACACTGACACTACTCACTCTACGTATCAAATAGTTGTGTGTTCCAACCGGTGTAGGCTTACATGGTTAACACGGTGAACTCTGTCCTCCTGATGGTATGAAAAGCGCCGAATACTTCTGCTGGACCTGAAAAATTATCTGAGTATCATTCTGTGCCTCAGACTTCGCGTCATAGCTTGGTATATTTTTCCTTCGTGCCAACATCAATGAAACTCGTGAAACATGTCTCATTATTATTGCATATACGAGAGTAAGTCAGTAACTAATGAGTTATTTTTGTGCCATAGGCTGAAGGCAATGATTTAACATTGACTTCAATTCAATGGAGTTTTGCCATTTCGTATTATGATCGTATTAATTTTGTAAAGGACAGCAGTTTGGTTGTCTACACTTCGTGTGAACTCGAATCATCATGCCACGTGTTCGGAATTAGGTGCCTTAAGCTTTATGACCTCAGTTTCTTCTTAAATCTGTGTGCTTGATAATGTCGGTGTTCTGTGGGGATCTTTTATGTGAAATTAATATTGTTTTCAATTGATCGTCTTTGTGTTTAGCATTGTCACCCTTTTTCATTATGTCGTTGTATGTTCATGGCCCCGTAACTTTCGTATAGAGCAAGTGTTAGGTCTGCAAGTTTCGCAGGAGAGTTTCTGTGAAGTTTTGAAGGTAGGAGGCGAGACACTGGGAGAAGTAAATGTGTGAGGGTGGGGCGTGAATCGTGCTTGCATAGCTCATATGGTAGAGCACTTGCCCGCGAAAGGCAGAGGTCCCGAGTTCGAGTCTCGATCCAGCACGCAGTTTTAATCTGCCAGGAAGTTTCATATCAGCGCACACTCCGCTGCAGAGTGAAAATTTCATTCTGGAAACTTCCTTCAGACTGTGCCTAAACCATGTCTCGGCAATATCCTTTCTTCCGGGAGTATTAGTTCTGCAAGGTTCGCAGGAGAGCTTCTGTGAAGTTTGGAAGGTAGGAGACGAGATTCTGGCAGAGGTAAAGCTGTGAGAACGTGGCCTGAGTCGTGCTTCGGTAACTCAGATGGTAGAGCACTTTCCCGCGAAAGGCAAAGGTCCCGAGATCGAGTCTCCGTCCGGCACACACCTTTAATCTGCCGGGAAGTTTCATATCAGCGCACACTCCACTGCAGAGTGAAAATGTCATTATGAAGGGTGTGCATCACATGACATGCGCACTGTCTGCAGCTGACAGCAGAAGGTCATTTAGGGTACTTCAGTGAGTGGAGATGCTTAAACTGATATACGGCTGGTAGAGCGGTGTGCAGACCACATGCCCCTCTGTATCCGCATCCAGTGATGCCCGTAGTCTGGGGATGACACGGCGGCCGGTCGGTACCGTTGGGCCTTCCAAGGCCTGTTCGGACGTAGTTTAGTTTAAGTTTTTTAGTGAGTGGAGACGGCTGGGTTTGCTTTAGCTGCTGTGTGTACATCTGAAAATGCGGGAGGCAGTTCAAGCGCCCTAACAGTATGTCCAGGAAACACATAACATCGTGCGTGGATCAAGATTGAAGGGGTACGTGATAGGACCGCACAATAATGTTTCCTTCTGGCATTGCATAACATCTACCTTTCATGACAGCGCACGACGCCACATAGCGAACACCATGCAGGAGCTTCTGCATATGTGGGGTGGCAGTTACTGCAACGTCCACCGTATTTACCCGATATGTGTCCGTGCGATTACGTCCCGTTCGCCAAAATGAAAGACTTCTTCGCGGCATGCACTACAGCACAAGAAAAGACATCATACGTGCCACAGGGTGGATCTAGGCAGACATCGGCAGAGACGGATGCTTTATATCTCTGTGGGAGAAGGTGATTGAAATACGATGAACGTCTGCCAATATAGTCAGGTATGAACTACAACAACGTGACCACCACATTTTGCCCAACGTACGTACATGGGGCACCATGTATGTGGAAAACCACCGTTGTGGAGTAGTGCGTGACAGGGGTTGCTGCTGCTTCACGATAACGCACGATCCCATGTGGCCAACATCGTAACGCAAAAGTTACGCCATCTCAATTGGGAGAAACTCGAGGACTCGCACTGTATTCCTGATCCTGCCCCATGGCGATTACCACGCTAGGATGATTCCCTCAATGCTCACGGCACTCGAGTCTTGACTACGTTCTTCGAACGAAACTTTTTGATCACCACTTACAAACAGAGAATGAACCGAACAAAGACGCAAGTAATGAGAAGTAGCAGAAAGGAGAATTGCGTGAAACTTAATAAGAAAATTGATGGTCACAAAGTAGACGAAGGTAAGGAATTTTGCTATCTTGGAGGCAAAATAACCGGTGACTGACGAAGCAAGGAGAACATAAAAAGCAGACTAGCCCTTGTAAAGAGGGCATTCCTGGCCAAAAGAAGTTCACTAGTATCAAACCTTAATTTGAGGAAGACATTTCTGAAAACGTACGTCTGGAGCACACAATTGTGTATCTGTGTGTCATGGATTGTGGGAAAACCATAACAGAAGAAAATCGAAGCATTTGACTTGTGGTGCTGCAGAAGAATTTTGAAGATTAGGTGGATTGATAAGGTAAGGGATGAGGAAGGGATGAAGAAAGGATCATGTGGAGATGACTGACAAGAAGTGACAGGATGAATGGACGTCTGTTAAGATATCAGGGAATAACTTCCATCGTACCGGATGGAGATAGACTGTAGAGGGTAAAAATTGTAAGGGAAGACAGAATTTATAATACCTCCAACACGTGCTCGAGGACGTAGGGTGCGAGTGCTACACTGAGATGTAGCGGTTGGCACAGGAGAGGAGTTTGCAGCAGTCCACATCAAACAAGTCAGAACACTGAGGACACAAAAAATGGTGCTGTAAAGTTCTTTTGCTGACAATCCAACCTGTCTAATTTGTTTCTATAAAAACCAGACTGTTGTATAAGTTCGTAGCATTTTCCCATAATATTAGTAAACACAACAGACACATACAACAGAGACTTTTGTAAGCAGTAATATATACTCCTTCATTATTTACAACAGTCTCCTAACGCTGGGGTAACTTTTCGATTCTACGACTGTAGAAATCACGAGATTCTGAGGCGAAGGACTCTTGGAGCGATGTTCGGAGCGCATTGTCATCTGGAAAGGAAGATCCTTGAAATTTGTTTGATAGAGAACGAAAAAGATGAAAATCTGCGGACGCAAGAACAGGTGAATTAAACGGGTGAGGAAGGACTTCCCAATCCAACTCCTTTGTAGCGCTTTCTGCCAGTTTAGCAGAACGCGGGTGGGCGTTATCGTGCTACGGCTTGATTTCACGCAGTCTTCCTGGTTGTTGGCTGTGGACTCCGTATGCATGACGTCTCAGTTGTTGACAATAAGAGTCAGCAGTGATGGTTTTACTTCGGGGAAACTATTCATAGTACACCGCACCGCCACTGTTCCACCGGATGCATATCATCATCTTTATTCGAATGCGAACAGGTCTTCATACGAGGAGTTGCTACTTTCTTCGGGCACAAGTGTTCTTTCTTTTTCCTTATGTTAGTACCGTTTCTCGTCAACGTAACGTTACGGTATAGGAATGGTCGGTGTTGTTCACGAGCAAACTCTGTGCCCTAGTTATGCAAGCTTTCTTTTAAAATTTTGTGTCATATAATGAACTGATGTTCTTCATTACGTATGTAATTCCAGTCGTATTTAACTCTGGTTCTACCTGTGCTACGTAAAACGTAGCGAACTTTGAACTATTTTATCCCGTTTGAAGCTCATTTATAAATGTTACTCAATAATTTGTAAAATTAATTTTTGTTAAAAGCTATATTGGCTAACATATGATTTACTTCAGAAAATGCGTAATATACAAAATTGTTTTGCTCACGTTACTAGTGGCCCGCTTGTGGCGCGCCCTACATCAAGTTTACTTGGCAGCGTGACTAGTTGCCACACAGTCAGTCTCCTCACACCACACCGGTATTACTTATGTTTTAATGTTTGACTTTTTGAAGAACGTTATGTCTTATATTTTAATGTATGACTTGAGCAACTCAGCTCTTAAATCACTGTACATCTTTGACGATAGGTTCTTCATGTAAGTACTATTTGTTTGACACTCGCTTACATTAATGTAAACTTTTATCACATGAGATATTTAATCTGACGTATTCATTTTAGATAACTACCTTACCTTCTGATGAAGTCACCCTTAGAGGTCACGAAACCTGGTCAAGGTATAAAGAAAATCTATGCAACCGGTTGGCAGATTATTACACATTTTTCAAATTTGTGTATAAGGTTGCTTCAAACGTCAGACATGTTCAAAGCTGTCAAATAGCAAGAGTAAACTACAAATAAAATCGTCAATCGATAAATTAACCCATGGTAATATGAATACCAACATGCAAAACAAAGACTCTACGATCTTACGCACCAACCTAATAAATCGTCATCGCTCGTTACAAAAAGGATCTCTGTGTTTCTCTATCAGCCGAATCTTTTTTATCTCACTACATGTGGTTAGTTACACTTGAGCAATGTTTAAACCACATGAGATTAATCTATAAGTGAGAGATAGTTTTGTAATAGAAAGTGGGGAACGTGATCTATATCGATACAATACCCAGTACGTTGCTTTCCGTGATATCGAAGCATGGTTTTTGTGTTATCCATAATTCATTAATTTTACCTATCGTCGGGCGATATTCATTGCATTGCAGTTTCAACCACTGATCCAAGTATGCTATTCAGAGATCGTAGTGTAACTGGAGCTCCACGTGATCATCTGTATTTAAACGGATAATAGGTCCCCTGCTCACATTGCCGAAGAATCGCCAGACAAACAAAAAGAGAAACTCCTTTATCACACATACGGATGCCTGTCGTCGTTACTTTGCAAGGTTTCAGTGTGATTTTATGCAAATTTCTGTGACACGTAAGCTGGAAGCGCTTAATGACGCAAAGTTTCCTTTCCGTTACCTTTTCAAGGCAAGTCCTGTGTTCTCGGGTTTGGATCCAACTAATGTTCTGCGGCCCGTTCCGTGGACTCTTGGCGTATGGCGTACGAAATTCTTCTTACGGGGTGTGAAGATGCACTTGGACGACGAGCTGTTGACTTCACAGCGTGGAATTCCACGTTCGACTGCACTGCGGAGCGTGCAATAAAGAATCTGCCATGTCATATTTTTGGCTCGTGGAAAGGAACGTGGCCAGTGACATGCGACATCGTTTCACGTCACAAGCAGAACGTAGGAGCCGCCATCTTGTGTGGCGTTAAACATCGTATTTGGTGGGGTTGCTTTCTCACAGAGTACGTGGTATTAACATAATTTCTTTCAAAGCATCAGCAAATTGAAGATCTTACGGAAGCATGTCAGTTTGGCTACGATTTCATACAATAAAATTACAGTAAACTACATTCTGGTAGGTCAACGCTTCCTTAGGTTTATATTTTTATTGTTATAACTTTAGTGCTACGAAAGTATACCGCTTGAATCAAAAATGAAATGAAATGTGTGTGAATTCCTAAGGGACCAAAACGCTGAGATGATGGGTCCCTGGACATGAACACTACTTAACTAACTTATGCTAAGAACAACACACAGACACACACCCATACCCGAGGGCCCACTTGAAAGCTACGGTACAATGATGAGCTATCAAAATCCCGTCTTCTCAGTTGAAATAGCATTATTAAATATAAGATAATATTTGTATATACAGTCTTTATTACCGGTTGTCATGTCGAAGCTGTAGAGCAGTTGATAGCGTCGTTTGCTCTGGAGATGTGAGGGGAGCAGTCTGCCTTCGTCGCCGGAGCGGTACTGACGAGGCTGTTTACGTACCTGCCGCGGCACGCGCTTTCGCGGCGTTTACATCCTACAGCGGCTTTCGCGCGAGTGAGTGTATATAGAAGTAGATGGCCAATTTATATCGGAAATCGACACTGAGATTCAGTTTCTCGAATGAATATGCACACCCCAAAGCGCTTGAAAAAGAACGATTTCTTCGAGATGATATGAAGGTTCCTTGCACCGATAATTGTGAGCAGCGTGGTTATGTTGAATTTGTAACAGACACTGCATGCGACGCGATTTTAGAGACGACGGGGACGGGGTCAAGTTCCGACATTTGGATGGCAATATTCGCCCAGCGACGGTGAATCAAATGTTCAAATGTGTGTGAAATTTTATGGGACTTAACTGCTAAGGTCATCAGTCCCTAAGCTTACACACAACCTAAATTATCCTAAAGACCAACACACACACACCCATACCCGAGGGAGGACTCGAAACTTCGCCGGGACCAGCCACACAGTCCATGACTGCAGTGCCCTAGACCGCTCGGCTAATCCCACACGGCGACGGTGAATCATGTGGGTCTCGGACTCAGGGCAATCCGCATAGTCGAACTTCCATTTGAAGTGTCGGTGGACGATGCGGTGTCTGCACTTCGGTCCTAAGGAACGATTCTAATGCATGTCACGGGGAAGTGGGCACCATTACCACCTAACCTGCAATAAAAAGAGCGCGACAGGTATGCATTGATCTCAGCATGTTCCGTCCTACCTCTACATCGGGGGATGCCGAGCAATCATCATATAAGATGGCCAGCCGAAGACCTGCTAGGGCTGCAAAAAGGGTGGCCACGTTCGATCAGAGTGCCTGCAGTGACGGCTTATCCAGCTCTGACCAATGGACCTGATGTATTCCACCAACCCAACATCTTTACCTCTCACGTACGTAACGGTGGTCCAGATAGATTTCAGACAGACGCGTGGGCGCAACCACCCACAGGATCCTTCGCAAGTGCCTAATACAGTCCCCCCTCACACCTCTCTGACTCCAGAAGGAGGAGAAGAGAGGAGCCATGGTACTTTGTTGATTAACACAATGGTTGTTCCCATGTCCTCCTTTGTGCCTGGACATCATCTATCACAGTGACGAACTTTTGGGAACAGTGGTTTCCCAAAGAGGCATAAGAAGCAAAAGATGACCTCCGCCACAGTGATGTGATCTCTCACCAACACATTGAACTTCCGTTAAATACCTCCATCCTGCATTCTGACGTGTATTCTCCTAATGGGCCAGCCACTGATTTGCTCTTGTCGAAAATGCAGCTGCCACCACACCCCATCGGCGAGCACTGAAGACAGCACCACTCACCCAATGGCATAGGCGGATGATACTAAAGTGAGTCATTCTTCCCTGGCTGTCGTGATGGATCGTATGGTCTTCCTGGCTATCTTTACACACCTGACCTTGAGCATTCTCCATGGTGCCTCGTCGAGGGTGAGGATTGATGGTAAGAATAACACAGCTGTCTTCCCCCAGTGGTCCCCTATGAAACATTAAAAGAGCCATTCCTGTGTGGGCTAAAACAACGTTTTCAGGGATCACTCTAAGTGGACACACATTCCAGTGCCGGGCTTATGCAGATAATCTAGTCTTTTTCGCCCATTCTGAGGAGGAAATCGGATAGCACTAGGATGGATCGAGCGACATTGGAATGTGGCAGGCAGCAGCATGAACATGGTCATATTTTGTGCCATGAAAATTGGCCGAGGGCTCCGTGAAGGATGTGTTGCCTCACTGTGGACGACGGACACACTTAGGTGTTTGGTCACTATTTTTACGTAGAACGTCCACCGGACGACGGCGCTGAATTAAAAACGCCTTTCACACGACTTCCTTACAGAGGTCGAGCGCCATGCAGCTTTAGATATTGTCCAAAGTGTCATGTTCATTAACATCCACCTGGGATCTTGGATACCTCATTTGTCGCAGATCCTAGTGATGACACTGGACATCCGGGTGGCCTTTGGTTACTTTGTTAGCAATGGAGTTCTCTTCAAGATCGGATATGATGACCTCACCCTCTCCCTCGCAGCGGAGGACTGAGAGTTATCAATGTTCGAGGGTGTGCAAAGACCCTTTGCATCAACACTTGATCAAGATGTGGACATAGTTTCACCGGTTTCCTCGTTGATGAACTGGCGCCTCTATTCTGTCTGCCCACATTGCACTCGCTCACATTGCACCTGTGCTCTCCCTCATCAAATCATTGTCTCTCGAATAGCTATGTGAACACGAATCTCTCCTGTACGAAGGCTCCTGCGACGCCTGATGTATACGATCAGCGGATGACTCATCCACGGAATGTGGTCGAGATACGCTTGCCAGGAGTGGCGTGGCTTGCGGTGTGGCGATCAATTCACGAACGATACTTCACGACGGAGATCGCGCCACCTCGTAACTTGGTAGTCAACTACACGTTTCCGACAAGACGAAGACTGCACAACATAGCTCTAGCGGATACCCCAATGTGCATGCGCTATCGCGCTATAGACGCAGATGAACAACGCCTACAACGTGGAGCTTCTGCAGATGTGTAGCTTCTGATTCGGGTGATGGTTAACTTCTATCTCCGAGTGCCTACCCCCACGATCCAGCCCGGTTATGACTTACCTTCCCCAATCAAAGAGACACGTGATTAACTGGATCAGAAGACTTTCTGTGTACTACCTTTTTCGGGACGATCTCAAGGAGGTGCTTGACTCTTAGACGTTCTTACAGATAAGACACCATCAATTGCTATCCACTTCTAGCTATCGTCAGACGATTGCTAATTACTTAAAGAGCATATTGATGGATCATCCCCTCAGCTGCGTAGTAAGTAAGGGAAATTGATGCTGGTGGACACTGATTTGAATCACGAAATCGGCAAAGGAACAAGAATGGATATCTGGAATACATTCCCGAGACCCCACTGTGGAGAGCTGAGACCAGAAAGCGTTAATTTACTGATGATGTGCAGTGGTCGACGTTCTTATATAATACTGCCAGAAGGATACCCTCAGTTTTATTGTAATCTGTCCTACATTGTATGCTAACAAACTGTAGTGCTGTCACAGATGCATACCACTATATTTTGGTCTCTCATTCGAATCTTCTTGACAGCATTTTTTTACTTCCAATTAAATTGTATTTTTTTGTCGAATGGAAATTACACTAAACAAATTTTTAAAAATGTGGAAAGCGAGATATCTGCGTCCACCTCTTATCATATATTTTTTATATTCACCTTTTGTTTTCTAAAAGATTCCGGGTCTTTATTATTTGTTTAATAGAAATATTATCACATACATCGAGGTCATTTATTATAAATAATGAATTTGATGAACTCTTCTTGCAGAGGCCGAATGTTCGACGTCATTTATTATAAATAATGTGCTCGTATTTGCTGGAATTCTTGTTGCAAAGACCGACAGGCTAGAGTGTTTCCCCAGTGGCCAGAAATATTTGGGTAACTACCGGTCTATGTCTCAAAGTAAACAAGTCACACACTAGAAGTATTTGCTATTGTGACTTCCTGTAAAATATACACTACTGGCCATTAAAATTGCTACACCACGAAGATAACGTGCTACAGACGCGAAATTTAACCGACAGGAAGAAGATGCTGTGATCTGCAAATGATTAGCTTTTCACAGCACTCACACAAGGGTGGCGCCGGTGGCGACACCTACAACATGCTGACATGAGGAAAGTTTCCAGCCGATTTCTCATACACAAACAGCAATTGACCAGCGTTGCCTGGTGAAACGTTGTTGTGATCGCTCGTGTAAGGAGGAGAAATGCGTAACATCACGTTTCCGACGTTGAAATATGTCGGATTGTAGCCTATCGCGATTGTGGTTTATCGTATCGCAACATTGCTGCTCGCGTTGGTAGAGATCCAATGATTGATAGCAGAATATGGAATCGGTGGGTTCAGGAGGGTAATACGGAACGCCGTGCTCGATCCCAACGGCCTCGTATCACTAGCAGTCGCGATAACAGGCATCTTATCCGCATGGCTGTAACGGCTCGTGCAAGACAACAATCATCTGCACGAACAGTTCGACGACGTTTGCAGCAGCGTGGACTATTAGCTCGGAGACCATGGCTGCGGTTACCCTTGACAACGACGAACCTGGGTGCACGAATGGGAAAACGTCATTTTTTCGGATCCAAGTTCTTTTTACAGCATCATGATGTTCGCATCCGTGTTTGGTGACATTACGTGAACGCACATTGGAAGCGTCTATTCGTCATCGCCATACTGACGTATCCCCCGGCGTGATGGTATGGGGTGCCATTGGTTACACGTCTCGGTCACCTCTTGTTCGCATTAACGGCACTTTGAACAGTGTATATTACATTTCAGATGTGTTACGACCCGTGGCTCCACCCTTCATTCGATCCCTGCGAAACCTTACATTTCACCAGGATAATGCACGACCGGATGTTGCAGGTCTTTCTGGATGCAGTTAATGTTTGACTGCTGCCCTGGCCAGCACATTCTCCAGATCTCTCACCAATCGAAAACGTCTGGTCAATGGTGGCCGAACAACTGGCTCGCCACAATACTCCAGTCACCACTGTAGATGAGCTGTGATATCGTGATGACGCTGCATGGGCAGCTGTACCTGTACACGCCATCCAAGCTCTGTGCCAAGGGAGAAAATGTAATCACATGTCAGTTCTAGTATAACATATTTGTCAAATGAATATCCGTCAGTCACCTGCATTTCTTCTTGGTGTAGCCATTTTAATGGCCTATAGTGTATTCATTCCTTCGATATCTCTGGGTTTATAAAAAAAAATAAAATTACGAAATGAATCTCGATTTTGAAAGCGGTGTGATGAGGTACATCATTTCAGACTGTTGATATCAATGCAACATCGAGAATATGGATATTATGCATGCGCGAACTGGCATTAGGCATTAGACTACAACTACATTCTATTTAATATCGAAAATGGGGTGAATATTCAACTGAGTTAACGGATAACTTCTCAGGTCATTCATTGTTCATCGTTATTTAGTGTACCTGTATCTACAATTCGCTATTCAAGCCATCGACGAATCCAGAATCTTCTTTACAATTTTATCCGCTCTTCTTCGACAGTCGCTGAAGGAGTTAACGTAGCTATTTTACGATCGTCAATTTTCGTAAAGAAGTGGTGCGCTTTTCGACCCAAATAAAGTCGAAAACGGCCGCTGGAGGGCGCTGAGAACTGGCTCGTCCCGTGTGCCGTCAGCACCGTCTCTCGTGGGGTCGGATGTCTCTGTGTCTACGTCAACGTTAGCTGCCTCGACCCGTGTGAGGACGGCTTAGGCGTCAATCGATGCCTGCTTCCCCAGTACTGGACTGCATGCAGTTCTGGATAGAGTGCTTGCTTTTTACGTGAAACTCAGCGTTCAATCGGATCTACCGCTCGTCTACGGTCCATCCGACATGCCGCAAATCCCCCTCTTATCACACCATAGATCAAAGCAGAGGTGGTGGAAGCTCTGTACTGTCAGTTCAATAATGACAGAATTGTGCCAGAGGCCACGAAGGAGCATTTTCTTACGTGGTGCGTGGTGTCTCCAGAGATCGAAAGAGTGTAAGCTCAGTTGTGGTCCCGTGTCGACGACCAAATTGTTTCTCTTAATTAAATTACACGTCGGAAGGAGGAATGTAATGAGACTGCATTAATTCGAAACCGCGTCGGGCTAGCGAAGTGGTGACACGCGCAGCAGGCCACAGCACACGCGCAGTCGGTAGCGCTTTTGACACACGACGCTGGTTCTGCGAACCGTGAAACGGTCTCCAGCAAGCGTTTCAAGTTCTGCATCTCTGCTGCGCCTCTTGGTGTCTGCATACTGGGCTCTCTAGTATGGCAGTCAGACGGACGGCTTTCAGGGAAAGCTGGCAAAACCTCTTTTAGGAACTCTCACTGAATCTTCTCTTTACCCGACCTCTTTTTCGCAATTCACAGGTGGTACTTAGTCTTATGCTATTCATTATGTCACACATCTCTGCCACTGATTTCTGACCCGACCGAGGTGATCCTGCGACCCTGGCAGAACTGCAAAAAATGCGTCATCTTTTAGCCCCTTCTCACCGAAAACTGCATTTTCATAGATTTTTAGAAGATTTAACGGTTTTGTTCTTCGGTTTAGTAAAAACTAAGCATTATTGTTAAATAGTAATCAAATGACCTATACGGATGAAAAACATTTCACACGAGCATTAAATATCTCACTGTAACAAATAAATTACGGATTATATAATTTTTCTGAAGAAATCCAAAGTAAAATGTAATCTATGTCTTATTGTTTATGCTCTCTCGTGTACTACGATTTTAGTCTGGTATGCAATCAA
This sequence comes from Schistocerca piceifrons, assembly GCF_021461385.2. Taxonomy (NCBI): domain Eukaryota; kingdom Metazoa; phylum Arthropoda; class Insecta; order Orthoptera; family Acrididae; genus Schistocerca; species Schistocerca piceifrons. Next base: position 450,310,780 of record NC_060140.1, on the reverse strand, counting down.
GAACAAATATAATTCCCTGCTGATAAATAATTAACAATGGGTATTTTATTAAACAGAAATAAAAGAAAATGAACCGCCCTGAACAGGATCACGGAAAGTAGTTCGAAACGTTGCCAGTTTAGTTGTTTCAGTAGTTTATCATGACGCGGCCCAGTATCAAAAATTATTTTATCTAAAATAATACCGACCGTGTTAGGCTACGAACTGATAAAAGAGAATGAGTTATAATTAATAATTGAGAAAATATTGTTCAGATTTTCAGATGTTTGTGAAATCTCATGGGACTCAACTGCTAAGCTCATCAGTCCCTAAGCTTACACACTACTTAAACTAATTATCCTAAGGACAAAAACACACAGCCATGCCCGAGGGAGGACTCCAACCTCTGCCGGGATCAGTCGCACAGTCCATGACTGCAGCGCCTGAGACCGTTCGGCTAATCCCGGGCGGCAGAAAATATTGTATTGTGAGTCCTGACTTGTTATTTAAATTTTACTTAGGAGTGTCTTGCTTTGAGCTATATGATTCGTTAGGTTGTAAAAGCCAAATTTGGCAGCTATGTGGTAATGTATCGACACGATATAAATCTGTCAGGCTGCTTTCACCCATACTGAGCCGTAAGCAGTTGTTTATCATGTTTAAAGTACTGAAAATGTATTCACACGATGCTGCATTCACGGACATAGTCATAAATACCCTCAAGGCTATTTAGATGTTGGAGAAACATCTCATAACGCACATGTTGAAAAAAAGTCAAATATCAAAATGGAAAGCCGAGTCATTGTTCTTAATCATCTAATTTCACTTACAACTTGAAAGCAGTAACTTCACGGACTAGCTCCACTATACCTGTGAGTCTGCTATATTTGGCGCCATAATTAGCTTTGGAGGGTAAAGTACAGTTCTTTCATTTAATGCGTTTTATGAGAAAAAATTAAAGCCGTATGAAATGGTGTGGTCCACAGACTGCTAAACAAAAGTATTCCATAGTTTGAGAGGAGATAGTATGGACGATAACAAGACAAAAACGTCCAGAGGATATGAGCTCTGAAACGCATACCATCAGAGGGATGAACACTTGTTCATCTTCGCTAGTGTGAAACACGTCTCTCCTACTACAAGCTCTTTGCTATTACGAATGATCTGCAGAATGCAGTAAAGGAATGAGGACAGTTGGTATCAAACGACGAAGAGTAATCCGATGAATTACTAGATCCTCACCACTGACTCGATTTGCTGTAGGATTTTGGTACACACGCCGTGCTCGAACATTGTGAATCACCTCGATGAAATAGACCTATTGGCACAAAGCACGAATGCAGAAAATACCGTTCTTGTGAAATACAATTCAAAGGAACTAATGCGTGCTATCGGCAGGGGATCTAAAATTTATTCCATATTTCTAGATTTCCAGAAGTGCTCCAAGCGGCTTCGAACAAAACTGCGTATCTATGCGGTGTCGCCTCAGCTGTGCGATTGGATTCATGATTTCTTGGCAGAAAGATCACAATTCGTAATAACTGACGAAAAATCGTAGAGTAAAACTGAATTGTGGTCTACAAGAGAATGTTAAAAGGTCATCTGCTGTTCTTGATTTAGATAAACGACTTAGGAGACAATCTGAGCAGCCCTATTAGATTAGCTGCTGATAGTGCTATCATTTACCACCTAGTAAAGTTATCAGAAGATCAAAAACGATTGCTAAATGATTTTGACAAGATACCTGTAAGTCGCAGTTGACTCTAAATAATGAAAAATGTGAGATCACCCACGGGTGTAGTAAAAGGGATTCGTTAAATTTCGGTTACAATATATATATATAGGCTGTCAATTCAACTAAGTAGCTAGAGATAACAGTTACGAAAAACTTAAACTGGAACCATCACACAGAAAACGATTATGGGAACGCGGGGCAAAGACTCTGCTTTACGATGACTCGCAGAACACTTACAAGATACAATATGTCTACTGAAGAGACTGCCTACACTACGCTTGTCCACTCTTTCCTGGAGTAATACTGTGCGGTATGTAATCCTAGCTAGATAAGATTAATGAAGGGCAGCTCGTTTTGTATTATTATGAATCAGGGGAGAGAGCATGTCGGATATGGTACAGAGATGGTATGGCAATCATCAAAATGAAGGTGTTTTCCGATGCGCCAGGATCTTTGCACTAAATTTCAGCCACCAACTTCCTCCTCCCGATGCGAAAATATTGTTTTGATAACAATCCTGTGGAAATTTGCAGATTTTTTTGATTTTCTGGTCCCATAACAGTTCGTCTCTGTGTGGGAGGAACATTCCACTCAAGGATAAAAATAAATAACTGAGACGCTTCTGTCTGAGAGTCCGCTTTTCTACGGTGGGAATACTCCTATCACCCGCAACTCGGTTGTCCCTCTGTCTCTGCTCGTCACGGGCTTAGTTTGCTTTCTTCAATTCTCCCATCACCAACCGCCAGCCACTGACTACGTGCTCGTTTACTGGAGGTTATCCGGTCAGCAGAGCGCGAGGGCAAGCCGTTCAGTTTTGTTGCCTGCCTTACTGAGTGTTTCCGGCCTGTTAGCCGGGCTCAAAAGGAGCAGCCAAACAGAACGCATTGATTCATAATCCCGGCTAACAAATTCTTATTTCATAAGGTTCAAGACATAACAAAGAACATTAGTGCTATTATTTATGGGAATCGTAGAATAACTACCGGACACAACCTGAGAAATGATGAGACAGTAGGATTTCATAGCTCGCTGATCAGTGTCTTAACACGATAAACGAGCTCTCAGAGTATTCACTTTAGCAGCTTCTGGCGCGGACAAAGTGGGTATCAATTTTAACGCAAAATTGTTATTCCACTCTCTCGCATCTACTGGATTATAAGCGACGAGACCGAGCGAGGTGGCGCAATGGCTAGCACACTGGACTCGGATTCGGGAGGACGACGGTTCAATCCCGCGTCCGGCCATCCTGATTTAGGTTTTCCGTGATTTCCCTAAATCACTCCAGGCAAATGCCGAGATGGTTCCTTTGAAAGGGCACGGCCGACTTCCTTCCCCGTCCTTCCCTAATCCGATGAGACCGATGACCTCGCTGTCTGATCTCCTCCCCCAAACAACGCAACCCCAAGCGACGAGAATTTTATATGATGTTATTAATTACTAAATTTATAGGCAACAAACTAACGTAAGGGAAATGGAAGTGCTGTGTGGATAGGGCTCCCACCCGGTAGACCGTTCGCCTGGTACAAGTCTTTCGATATGACGCCACTTCGGCGACTTGCGTGGCGATGGAGATGAATTGATAATGATTTAAAAACATATAACGCCATTTGACGATGGACGAAAGCCGGTAAAGCAAATTGGTATAAATAAAAATACATAAAAATTGAATGGTCGCTGTATTTCTTAAAGTAAAAAATACAATAATTATCAGACTGTTATGAATTAGCATCCATCTTTCTCGCAGTAGATGCTGGAAATTAGAATACTTTATTCCACATGTTGATTGCTGTAGCACAGCACAGCAGGGCAGGCCCATATTTTGTTTCCTAATGAGTACCCAAGATGCTACTGGTATTTCTACTGGTATTTTATTGAGTCATTGGAGACAGTGAAGTTAATATCTCTTGAAATCACATGATGGTATGACCAGCAAGGAAACCTGAGCTTTGGAGAATAGGACATTGTCGGGTAACAGACTAGATATTACATGTAAATCCTTGACCTTAATCCAATGTTGAGTATTATGAACTGCAGCTTCGGAGACGCGTGGCGTAGCCGCGTGGTCTCAGGCTCCCTGTCATTGTTCGCGCGGCTCCCCCCGTCGGAGGTTCGAGTCCTCCCTCACGTATGGCTGTATATGTTGTCCTTAGCGTAAGTTAGTTTCAGATAGTTTAAGTAGTGTTTAAACTTAGGGACCGATGACCTCAGCAGTTTGGTTCCATAAGATCTTACCACAAATTTCCAAACCACATGACGGTATGACTAGTAGCTTCAGATGGTGTGTAACAGCGTCCTAAAGAGTAGCAGAGTAACGCCTTTTCTTGAGAGTAGGTGGTAAACAGCCAACGGCCTTGCCGCAGTGGTAACACATGGTCCCGTTAAATTTCCGACGTTAAGTGCCGTCGGGCTTAGCTTGCACTTGGCTGGGCCACCGTCCAGGTCTGCCGGGTTCTGAGGGCATCCTATGCTCCTTTCGGTGGATGGCTGGTTTGATCAAAGCAAGTAGCATCATACGCGGGGTGCAGGTTAAGCTGTCTATTTGTAGCATCGTTTCCAGCGTTGATCGTGATCCTGGTTTCGAGCAGAGTGGAAGTTCTAGAGTCTGGCACGGCTCTGCGACGGTATTGGATGCGAATTTCTCGACATCCTCTATCGGGTGCAGGGTTGTAGTGTTTTCATTAATAGGCCAGGCGTGCACTACATGCAAGAAGTGGATGTGAGGGTAGCGGAATACGTGTAGCGTGAGCATGGGGCTTTCTTTAGGTTAGAGAAACCCCCTTGGGATCAAAGACGATTTGCCTAATAAATTAGCCATAGGGTCCTCAGAGAACGTTCGTCATCGTAGACCAGAGATAGTAAAGTTAATATGATATTAGTAAACTACAGGAGTATCCAATGAAAGGTCTCAGAATTAGTATCGCTTACTGAAGGTTATAAAAAACAGATGGTATTAGGAACATAAAGATGGTTGAAACCGGTCGTTAATGACAGCGAAATCCGAAGATAAAATTGGAATATTTATCGTAACGCTGGGTTAATAACCAATGATGGCTGCGTGTTTATTACAGTAAATAATTTGACAAAATCTAGCGAGGTTATCACGGATTCCGATTATGAATTAATCTGAATGAAGTATCAAAGATCGGTCAGAAATGGTAATCGGATGCTTTTATAGACCCTCTGAGTCAGGAGCTCTAGTGGAAAAGCGCTTCAGACAGGATCTGCAGAATATCGTTAGTAATTTTCCTGACTATGCCGTTGTAATTGGGGGTGACTCAGACTTGCCAGTGATTGATTTGGAGTATCATTCCAACAAAACTGGTGCTAGAGACAGGGATCAGATGACGATGTTCTGGATGTCTTGTCAGATAGAGATCCAACTCGTGAGCGGAAAGTCTTAGATCTCCTGAGAACAAACAGATCTGAACTTATTGAAACAGGTAATGCAGAGGAAGGCATCAGTGATCATAAGGCTGCGATAGCATCTATGACAAGGAATGTTAAGAAAGATAGGAAGATATTTTTGCTTAGCAAGAGTGGCAGAATATAATTTTCCGAGTATCTGGGTAGTCAGCATCAAAATTCGGTGATGAGGACGAAGAAGTGGAAAACAAACGGAAAAAATTTAAGGAAATCGTGCGATATGCCCTAGACAAATATGTTAGAACTAAGGTCTTAAGGTACAATAAGCCGTGTTAGAAAACTACTACGTAAACAAAGAGAGCTTCACCTCAGATTCAAGAGAAGTAAAAACAAAAGCTGAACGAATCGAAAATGAGCGTAAGGAGAGCAATAAGAGAAGTTTATAATGACTTTTCAAGTAAAACTTTGTCAAGCAATCTGACTAAAACCGCTAGGAGGTTTTAGTAGTACGTAAAATCGGTAAGTGGGTTAAAATAATCTATTAATTCGCTCAGTGACCATATTGGCACCGAAATGAAGATGACAGAGAGAAGGCCGAAGTACTGAATTCGGTCTTCCAAAATTGTGTCACCACGGTAACACAGTCCCTCCTTTCAGTTGAAGTACGGCCGTCAAACTGGCAGATACTGAGATAACCGATCGCTGAATAGAGGTTTGGGTTGATTTGGGGAGGAGAGCAAACTGCGTGGTCATCGGTCTCTTTGGATTAGGGAAGGATGGGGAAGGAAGTCGGCTGTGCCCTTTCAAAGGAACCATTCCGGCATTTGCCTGAAGCGATTTAGGGAAAACACGGAAAACCTAAATCAGGATGGCCGGACGCCGGATTAAAACCGTCGTCCTCTCGAATGCGAGTCCAGTGTGCTAACCACTGTACCACCTCGCTCGTTGCTGAATAAAAAAACAACTAAAATCACTTAGTAGTGTAAAGGTGCCAGGACCAGATGAGATACCTATAAAATTCTACAAAGCTTAAGCGAAAGAACTTGCTCCCTTTCTAGCAGTTATTTGTCGTATATCGCTTGAGAAACGAACGGTACCTAGTGACTGGGAAAAAGAGCAAGTCATTCCCGTTTCTAAGAAGGGGCACAGAACAGATGCACACAATTATAGACCTTTTCGCTGACGTCAGTTTGTTGAAGAATTATGGTAGATGTTTTACGTTCAAGAATTATGACGTTCTAGGAGAAGGAAAATCTCCTCTACAAAAATGAACATAGATTCAGCAAACAGAGGTCCTCCATGAATCCACAGTACCATAGACAATGGCGCTCAGGTTGTTGCCGTGATCCATAACTTCAGGAAGGCATTTGACACCATCCCGCACTGCCGATTCGTGAAAAAATACAAGATTATCGTGTATCGGACGAGATTTACGACCGGATTTGAGACGTCCTTGCAAACACAACTTAACACGTCGCTCTTAACGGAACAAAATCGTCAAAAGTAAAGGTAATTTCCGGTGTACCCAAGGAACTGTGATAAGAGCGTTAGTGCTTATAGTATGTATATGTGATCTAGTAGAAAGCGTCTAAGGCTGTTCGCAGATGATGCGGTTGCCTATAACAAAGTAGCAACGCTAGAAGATGGTAATGATTTGTAGAAATACACCCAGAGAATTGATGAACGGTGTAGGCTCTGGCGGTTGACCCAGAATGTAAGTAAATGTCACATATTGCTCATACATAGGAAAAGAAATCCACTTCTGCATAGCTACATATTGATGACAAACCGCTGGAAACAATATTGGCCATATAATATCCAGGAGTAATATTACGGAGCGAACTGAAGTGAAATGACCATATAAAACTAATGGTGGGAAAAGCAGATGCCAGACTCAGATTCACAGGAAGGATCATAAGTAAATGTAACTCATCCACGAAGGAAGTGGCTTATAAGCCGCTTGTTCGACCCGTTCTTGAGAATTGTTCATCCGTCTGGGGTCTCTACCAGATAGGACTGATGGAATAGATTAGAAGATCCAACGTGCCGTTTAGTCGACACGAGAGCGTTACGGAGATGCTCAGTAAACTGCGTTGGCAGACGTCGCGTGAGTGGCGTTGTGCATCACGGAGAGAATTAACCGAAATTTCGAAGGAGTGCTTTCCGGGAAGAGTCGGACAATACGTTACTTCCCCCTAAATACGACTCGCGTAATGATCATGACGAGAAAATTCGAGAAATTAGAGCCAGTACAGAGGCTTCCCAAGCGCTATTCAAGAGTGGAACAGGGTTGGAGGGCTTAGTTAGTGGTACACTGGGTGGCTTCCGGAGTGTGATGTAGATGTAGATATAGCACTCAGTCCTTGTGAGGCCAGTTGAGGAGCTACTTGATTGAGAAGTAGCCGCACCGGTCACGAAAAATGACAACGGAGAGAGCTCTGCCGTATCCGCGTCCGGTGACGCCTAAGGCTTGAGGATGACTCGGCGGCCGGTCGGTACGGTTGAGCCTTTAAGGCCTATTCGGATCGTGTTTGTTCTGTTGTTTTTCTTTTTGTTTGTTTTGGGTTGTAAATAGGATTTATTGTCATCAGTTAAAGAAACATGGAGTCGTGCTTAAATGGTTTCGTAACGTCATGTCAACCCGTTGTTGGTGCTGATCAAGTATCTCCACGTTCAGGATTTCAGTATGGGCATTTCTCGTCGAACTGTGATTTCTGGAACGGGATATTTGTAGATATATAAGTTCTGACAAACTCTTTCATATTATAGGTTTTGTTACAGTCTCATTAAAGTTTCAGGATGAAAGATGGTGTTCGCTGAACAGAGCTTTGTACTTAACGTATCTTTTCGACTGCCGTACAATGGGCCTGAAACACATGCATGACATACTTCACTGCGTGTGCAATGATTTATGATCGATGAAAATATTTGTGTCAGCTTCCAGAAAAATTGCATTTCAATTTAAATTCCGGAAATATCAGGAGATAAGCTCTGCAGTTTGTATTAAATATTATTGTACATTGTTACGAATAGGTTGATCGCATTGTACATATAATTGTAACACAGTCACCACAGCAAAACACTGAAAACTACTGACAATACAGAGAAGTAGTTTAGGGTCTAACTTTTAAGATCTAATAATATCTTGTATGGTATCGTAAACAACAAGGCACATGAAAGTTCCTATCAGATTAAAACGGTGTACCGGACCGAGACCCGTATTCGGGACCTTTCCCTTTCTGGCACAGTCCATTGTAGAATGAAAATTCATTCCGAAACCAAGACGCATATTCGACAGGTATGGCATTATCGTTACATTAAAATATAAACCAACATTCGATACAGTAGTTCAACTAAAAAAAAATTGCTTAAGTATTCACATTGCTATGAACGCAACATGTTAAAAATATTAGCGGCAAGTAACAGTTTCCTAAATTGTGTCTTTTTTCTTGGAAACCGCTCGTTTCGTGGAAATTAATGAAGAGTATTGTCAAGAATGCTTCTTTTGGACGATAGTTCTGCAGTCTTGCTACAGTTACATTGGGTTTGTACAGCATTGTTCAATGTACACAAATTACGCGTGAAAGAATTTCACCAGCAATGATGAGCCGCCATAGGAAGAGGGAATTCGAGCTGTTTGTCAATAATTCATAGTCATAATGTAACTTTTTTGACACCTTAATCAGAATGGAGCGCAGATGACGCCATCGTCACTGATAAAAATGGTTCAAATGGCTCTGAGCACTATGGGACTTAATATCTATGGTCATCAGTCCCCTAGAACTTAGAACTACTTAAACCTAACTAACTTAAGGACATCACACACATCCATGCCCGAGGCAGGATTCGAACCTGCGACCGTAGCGTCACTGATAAATTAAACGTTAAATTATATTGTCCGTGCGGTCCACAATAATTTCTTGCAGTAGCGTTGTAAGATCCACTAGCAGGTGAGTGCTACGCCAAATGGAATTTGCGTTTAGGTCCTTCTGTGTGTATGAGACATAATAAATATCCTTCCTTACTTCATAAATGTATCGTGTTTCCTCTGCATTTAATCAGTTTTCATCCACTGTTACCATTCACGCATCATACATTGGCGTGGATGATTTACACAGTCTCTGTGTGTGACACATGTATCGTAAAAAAAAGAAAAAAAAGATTTAAGATTTTCGAATTTCATACCTCATGTAGTCTGTCAGTAATACTCTAGCCTCCCCAAATGTCAGAAATACCCTGTATCGTAATGAACAGTAAATCGGTAAGTGTCCATAAGGAACAAAGAAGGTTTGTGACATCATAGCTGCTAACGATTCAACTCACGCCACGGAGCTAAATATAAACCACACTCAAAGGCCATCTGGTCCGCTACAGTCATCACACGCCCATTCATTCAAACCACATTTGCAGAAGCGCGAATATCCTCATTAGGCTCAGTAGCTGCCTTGTGTTAGATCGGTCTAGTGAGTGGGTCAACCACGGAGACACTACTGCTGTGAAGGAATGTCTTCTATATCGATCTTCGGACAGATGCGCATGATTGTAGCCCTATATCGCTGATGCGAGTTTTTTGTAGACATGACTCTGTTTCGTGCTCAAGCGTTATGACAATCTTGAAGAACGAGAATCCGCTCTATAAAACTGAAAATGGGTTCCATAAACAGAGACGTTGTGAAAGTCAGCTCGCTCTGATGGTCTGTGAAATTCAGGGAGCCGTAGACAAAGCCGTTTAGGTTGATGTCATGTTCCTTGTATTCTGAAGTCATTCAATACAAATCAACGCAAATCGCTACTGTAAGATGAGGTGAATAGAAACAGTGGGATGAAAGAAACGAAACTTCCTAAGAAAGTTGTATGGTATCCTGTCGAAAAGCAAACAGGAGTAGCTCTGAATACTTCTAGGGCAGTTGTGAACCAGTCTAACAGAAAAATTATGAATTTCATAGTGTGTGACACAGTTAGTCGATGTTCTGCTCACTATATGACAAATATCTGAACTTGTGCTGAATTTGCTTACTTTGAACTTGAGTGGTAAATACTAATCTAAATTGTGCTGCTTTAATTTAAGCACATGCAGAGTAAATTTGCAATCCCATCTGATTAACGAAACATTGTGTTTTAAATTATAATTGCCTCTCGGCTAATTGAATATATAGGGTTTATATTTCATTGTTTGTGGGGTGAACAGAAACAATAATAGTCAATGTTTCATCAGGAGAAGACCACAAATTTGACTGAAACGAACTACCAATCCAGGGGATTATGCTGCAATTGAAGAGGGGATTTTCGCAATTCAGTTTCCTGTTGGTGTCAGCCTTAACAGATAGCCGTAAAAGATACTTATTAGCAAGTATTTAATGCGACGCCCAGCACTTAAAGAGATAACGTTCTAAAATTACTGGAGAACGATCTTCTGTTTAAAGGTATACGTTAACAGGAACAGCAAAACAGAATGACAAACAGGACGCCTGCAGCGAGTGAGCAGAGATGCTGTAGGGTTGTAGCAGTGATTGTGAGGCACGGGTTGGGGCCAAAACGTGTTTAGCATTCCGATGAGTGCTAAAGCGTAGCAGAATTCGGAAGATATTTTAATGTTAGAGACGTGCAAAAGGAAACACCAGGCCGTTTTGTGAAAAGGTCTAGAAAATTACACCGTATCGGACAGTGTTAGCACAGTGTCGATCTGCCTGTCCAGTTCCTCAATAGTGTCAGTAAAAACAAAAGACACCAAAACATCAGCAGCACAGCAAGCAATGTAAATGTTTATCCTAACATTAGGAGTAGATGGTGTCACAAACGCTTCTCATCTTGCTTTACTGACAGACTTGTATTATACACAAGCGGTGTTCATGTTTTTCGAAAATTAAATAATAGGAGAGAAAGCTGGAGCGACATCATGACAAAATGAGTTCACTACTGGCTAATTTTATCGAAGACAGTTACTGTTGATTTTTACTAAAAATAAATTGAGGCATTTGTTTTCAAAACTACGAACATTGTGGCCTTTCAGTGACCAATGAACATCTAAGAACAATCGCTAACTTCCTGTGCTTTTCACGTCGGTGCTATTTGTATGACAACTTCAGCAAGTGTGGTTGACCTCAACATGACAATATAAGGTGTATGAGAGTTCCTAGATGAACCAGAGGTGATATCTAGCAGCGTTTGGCTGGAGAATGGTGGTTAAATGTGGACGGAATAGGAAAGGAACCACGTGTGGACCTTACCTGCGTCAGACATGCTACCGCAGGTGCTTCATCAATGAACTGAAGAGAGATTCCACGCGAGGAAGATGGTCGCTACTATTCAAGTTCAGATTCCCTCCTTGGTGTACGGAGAGGTAAAAGAAAGAGCTAGCATGCCCATGGACGGTCAAGGATAGTTTGTCCTTTATCCATCACGTTCTGTTATCGTTCACCTTTCCTCTCTCGATCTTCAGCTTCTTTCATCAACAGTTAACATTTACTTTTCGGTCCTTCCTCTTTTCATTTGTGTTCTTGTACGAGGTGCAATAGATGGAAACGTACAGCAGAAACTAACAGTTCTCAAATTACAGTGTATTCTCTTATATTTTGCGATGTTATACAACAGAACTTTATTGCGGGAAATGTAAAATTTTCTACAAGTCATCTCTAGCCAGCACCCCAGCACCAAGCCAAGGCAAGCCAGGCCAACGCCCCGTGTCGAAATCAAATCGTAAAACAGGCAGAACGCCGGCATTGCGGAAAGCAGAACAAACCCGGAGGATATTAACTTTCCGAGTACGAGCGAGAGGCCTGAATCGTAAACTCAGCTACATGACCTTAGTGAGGAGAAGACATCACATCATTCTAACAGTGCAGCCCTATTTCGTAAGAGAGAGTAAAAGTTTCACAAGCACACCTACCAGCCTGCTGATGAGGCGGAAAAGCAAAGCGCTGAAGCCCTGAAAACCACTGGCTGGTGTAGACCGCTGATGGTCCCAGAAAAGTAGGCCACATGTAGTCGTCGCCAGCCAAACAGAACGTCTTTGCCTCAGACAAGCAGGTTTCCGAACCTTGGTCTCCATCTTTACGTGGCAGTACACAAGATACGAGGACGGAAATGTGATGTGCTGCTACAGTTTGCCTAGATGACGTTAAAATTCGAGACTGCTGCTTGTCTGGTCTGTCGTAGTCCGTGGCTGTCAGTGATAAAGTCCTGAAGACCGGTACCTCCGGCTTGCTGAGCTGAATTGATGGTGTTTGTCGCACTGCCCACCTGTCAGAGTATCTAGAAGACACGCCTGCACCCACCCACCCTCCCCCGACTAGTGCCTGTAAGAGCCATCGTCACCCTGGGATCAAAGGACTATGCTGTTGTACGTCTTAGCACCCTTTTTTAGCAATAATTTGCAGCACCTTTTCTGTCCATTTTATCTTATCTGTCCTCCCACATAACAGCTCGATGTTTCTGAATTTCTAAGCCATATACTGCCACAGATTTGTACAACGTTTAACTATTTTCTATTCAGACCAAAATAAACGCAGTTAATCATTTTATTATTTGATCTCTGCCTATGACAACTGGGCAGATGGGTTTATTGGTGGTGATAGTGGTGGTGGCGGTGGTGGCCGTGATCGCGTTGGTACTTGAAGTTGTAATAAAGGTGCTAGTAGTTGTAGGAGTGGTTTTATCCGTTCATGCATAACCTTTGCAAGCGTATTGTACAACTAACTAAATCATTGTTTAAGAAAAAAAGAAAACATGATACGGATCCCGTTTGACAGATGGCAGCAGTTGCCTGTAGTAATTTAGGGAAAATATGTAAAACGTAAAACAGGGTGGAGGGTGCAACAAATGTCCCTTTCCAGGCATTAGAAAAATGTAATCTCTGCCAGACAGTTCGTAGGACTGTCTTAAGTAAACTCATATTACTTAGATACAGTGAACACTGACCGAAAAATAACAGCAACATCGAAAAGGAGTTATGCAACACGAGACGTAGACGTGTTTCTACATCTGAAAGACGACATCTGTTCAAATTTAGGTCTAGACTACTGACCATTAAAATTGCTACACCAAGAAGAAATGCAAATGATAAACGGGTATTCATTGGACAACCAGCTCTGGCCCTAGTAACGGCGTTAATACGCTTGGGCATTGAGTCAGACAGAGCTTGTATGGCGTGTACAGGTACAGCAGTCCACGCATCTTGAACACGATACCACAGTTCATCAAGAGTAGTGACTAGCGTATTATGGCGAGCCAGTTGCTCGGCCACCATTGACCAGACGTTTTCAGTTGGTGAGAGATCTGGAGGCCAGGGCAGCAGTCGAACATTTTCTGTATCCAGAAAGGCCCTACAGGACCTGCAACATGCGGTTGTGCATTATCCTGCTGAAATGTAGGGTTTCGCACATTTCGAATAAAGGCTACAGCCACGGGTCGTAGCGCATCGAAATGTAACGTCCTCTGTTCAAAGTGCCGTCAATGCAAACAGGAGGTGACCGAGACGTGTAACCAATGGCACCCCATACCATCACGCCGGGTGATACGCCAGTATGGCGATGACGAATACACGCTTCCAATGTGCGTTCACCGCGATGTCACCAAACACTGATGCGACCGTCATGATGCTGTAAACAGAACCTAGATTCATCCGAAAAAATGACGTTTTGCCATTCGTGCACCCAGGTTCGTCGTTGAGTACACCATCGCAGGCGCTCCTGTCTGTGATGCAGCGTCAAGGGTAACCGCAGCCATGGTCTCCGAGCTGATAATCCGTGCTGCTGCAAACGTCGTCGAACTGTTCATGCAGATGGTAGTTGTGCTGCAGACGTACCCATCTTTTGACTCAGGGATCGAGACGTGGCTGCACGATCCATTACATCCACGCGGATAATATGCCTTTCATCTCAACTGCTAGTGATACGAGGCCGTTGGGATCCAGCAAGGCGTACCCTCCTGAACCCATCGATTCCGTATTCTGCTAACAGTCATTGGATCTCGACCAACGCGAGCAGCAGTGTCGCGATACGATAAACCGCAAACGCGATTGGTTACAATCCGACCTTTGTCACAGTCGGAAACGTGATGGTACGCATTTCTCCTCCTTACACGAGGCATCACAACAACGTTTCACCAGGCAACGCCGGTCAACTGCTGTTTGTGTATGAGAAATCGGTTGGGAACTTTCCTCACGTCAGCACGTTGTAGCGTCGCCACCGGCGCCAACATTGTGTGAAAGCTCTGAAAAGCTAATCATCTGCATATCACAGCATCTTCTTTCTGTCGGATAAATTTCACGTCTGTAGCACGTCATCTTCGTGGTGTAGCAATTTTAATGGCCAGTGGTGTATTTACATAAGAGTGGTGCTAGCAGTGCCACTGTGAGGACGCAAACCGGTTTGAGATTGGAGTTGGTGAACTGGTGTTAGTCAAGAATGCATTTAGGAAGACCAAGACGGCATTATCAACACCTCACAGAGTTTTGACGAGGTCGTGTAACAGGGGTAGGAGAAGCTGGGTGCTCCTTCGGCGATATTGCAGAAAGACTTGGCAGGAAAGTAGTCACTGTACGTGATTGTTGGCAACGATGGTGACAAGAATGTACAATTACACGAAGACTGGCTCTGGACGGTCGCGTGGCTGTACGGCAGGGAAAACTATCGTGTTCGGCGTATGACCCTGGCGCAGCAGCAGTCTGAGCAGCATGTCACACCACATTGGCCAACGAACTGTTACAAATCGGGTACTTTGAGGACAGCTCCAAAAACAGACGCCCTGTAGCGTGCATTCCACTCATCCCAAACCATCGCCAATTGTGGATTCTGTGGTGTCAAACGAGAGCTCATGCAGGGCAGAGTGGCGGTCTGTTGTGTTTTCTGACAAAAGCTGGTTCTGCCTGTGTTGGTTAGCAGGAGGTCAGTTGAGGGCCTGCAACGAACAAGTGGCCTGCTAGACACACTGTACAAAGTTATGGTCTCGGGTGGGGGCGGGGGGATTCGTATAAGAGCAAGCTGTACGTCAGCTGGGTGATCCAACCTGCTGCGCTACCATTCATGAACAGCATTCCAAGGGATATTTTCGAACAGGATATCGGTCGCCCACATACCACTGTTGTGACCCAACATGTTCTACAGGGTGTCGATATGTTGACTTGGCCTGCTCGATCACCAGATCTGTCTCCAGTCGAGCACATACGGCATATCATCGGACAACTGCAGCGTTATCCACGAACAGCATTAACAGTCTTTGTACTGACGAACGTTGTACAACAGGCATAGAACTCCATCCCGCAAACTGACATCCGTCATCCGTACAACACACAATGCACGCACGTTTGCATGCTTGCATCCAATACTCCCGCGATTACACCTGCTATTGATGTAACAACATTTCACATTTGCAATGGCTTATCTCGTGCCTTAAATATGTTACCTAGTCCAATCTTTCCCGAAATTTACTCTACATTAATTATATTTTGGTGTCGTGATATTTTCCTTCATGTATTTATTCGAAAACTTTGCTTTCCTTTTTTAATTTTCTTAAGATATTTTTCCTCAATGTAATATACTTTCTATTCATGTCCTCATTCTTAAGAAAATACGTAAATATTGGGCACATCTGATACAAAATGTAACATAATTACAGGAATATTGAAAATAAAGTAACAAGCTGTTAAGAGAGCACCAGTGGTTTTCCAGATAAGTGTCTACACAAAAATTTCGTCTATGATTTCATGGGAAGTATGTAGCAGAGTTTTTGTGTTGATCTCATAGATTTTAGGCACTTGAAGCTTTTTGTCTTCATCGACGTCCATCTCAGTCCTAGACCTTTCTTGTATCTTTCGTGGTTGGAAGGACGGCGGCGTCACCGGCTGCACTGGGACGGAGAAAGCACGTTGCCCGTCCTTGAAGGAAATCGGCTGAAATCCCTGCCAGCCGCGACTGCCGGAACTCGTTTCACGAGGAATTGCGTGGCGGCATGATGGGTCCTGAGGTAAGAGGTCTTGCCCGAAACCGGTTTCCCTTCTTCTGGCCGAGACACTGCCTTGTCATTTACCGCTACATCCTTCGGAACAGTTTTTACAACACTGAATGCGGAAAGTGTTGACACCCTTATCTTAGCTCATAAAATAGTATTCTTTCAGTAAATGATATATATAATATTTTATAAACAAATTAAGTGACTGGATACAACCAGTTCTCACAGAACCATTTCCTGTACTTTCCTGCCAAACCAAGTTTCATCACATCCACGCAGGCAACTGCGAATACCCCTCCTGCGACAGTCCCATCTCAGAGTAGCATTTGTACCTATTGTCCTTAGTAATGTATTGCATATATTCACATCTCTGTCTTCCGCTATAGTTGTTACCCTACAAAGCTCCCTAAAGTGCAGTGGAAGTTCTTTCTTGATGTCTTCTTCTGTTGATGTCTTATATAGTCCTATCTTCTTGTCAGTTTTTCCCACATGGTCCTCTCCTCGGTGATTCTGCAGCGAAGCTCTTCATTTCTAATAGCTTCACCTAAATTTTCAACGTCCTTCTGTAGTACTGCATCTCAAACGCTTCGATATTTCTTTTTCCTGATATTTTCAGTCTACGGGTCGTACATGTACAGGTTGTCATCCTAACATACATACAAATTTCTTCCTTAAATTTGTACTGACATGTGACGCTAGTGATTTTCCTTGGCCAGGAATTCCCTTTTTGTCTGTGTTGATCTGCTCTTCGTGATTTCATTTCTTCGTCCACATGCGTTATCTTGCTCCTAAGGTTGAATTCCTTCACTTCGTGAACTAACATCGTCTTTCTCCGGTTTACTTTCGATCCACCTCATTAAGCTTTCCATTCCATTTATCAGACCCTGCGGTCCTTCCACACTTGCTTTGAGGATAATACTGTCACAATCCCACCACTGATGTACATTCTGTTTGAATTTTAATCCCATTCCTGAATATGTCTTTTATTTCCGTCATGGCTTCTTATTGTTCTTCCATTGAACAGTGGAGGCGAAAGAGTACAAGCCTCTCTCACACCCTTTCCAATCCGAGCACTTCGATCTTTACCTCCTATTCCCATTCACGCCTCTTGGTTCTTTTATGTAATCCATATTACCTGTCATTTCCCTATAGTTTACACCTATTTCGAACATGTTGCACCAGATAGCATTGCCAAACGTCTTTCTGTGTTTTAACGTCTTGTTTCTATTAAAAACAATTTTATAAATACCTCTCTGACGCTAAAACTTTCATAAAACCAAACTGATCGTCATCTAATAGACTCTTAATTTTATTTACCAGTTTTCTGAAATTGTCCTTGTCAGCATCTGGGTTATGTGACCTATTAGACTGACTGTCCGAAACTTCGCACACTTCTCTCCCCTTGTTACGTATATAGGACTAAAATTGTTTTGATACGACAGACTGTAATCTGCAAAAGAGGATGTAGATAATGATGAAGCTAATGGAAGTAAATAGTTCTATTATCCTCTTGCGCATGTCACTGCGATTAAAACTTAAATTTTATCTACTTATACTTTGTTAGAGTTTGAGACTGGGCAAAATTTTAGTTGTCGTTTGTTGTCTTCAATCAGAATCTTTAAGTTAATCACATTATTATTGACACAACGCATTTCGATTGATCATTTTCAGACAAAACTCATACAGCGATTTTATGTGGGATGGGCCCACAGCCTTCATATAATTGACCACCATCGTAGTTCTCAAGTTAATGTGTAAAATTTTCATCTACTGTCAGATCACTTACGATTATTTCTCATTTTCAAGTAAAAGTCACACATGAAATGAGTACATAGGCATATGCAGGAGAGCGTGCTGAAAAGTAATGTCTTCGAATTCTTTATGTGAATTGCCTTAAGGGCTTTAAAATGAAACAATCTTTAATAACCCTATCGAACACTTCTGGGATGTGAGTGAAGGTGTCATCAGAGTTCATTGCCCTCTTCCCGGAATTTACGGGAATTAGTTGACTTGTGTGTGCAGATGTGGTGCCATCTGCCTGCAGTGACTACCAGGGCCTCACTGCTTCCACGCCATGACGCGTCGCCTCTGTTATCCGTGCCAAAGGTGGACATACCGGCTATTAGGTAGGTGATTTGGCTGCGCAGCGTACGTAGGAAGTGTAGTGTATGCAAACTCTGAAGCTTTTATTTTCGCTGTAGACACAGAGCGGTCGGAAACGGTTTTTGATTTCAGCAGAGTTGTAGATCTTGGCATCCAGCGTCGTTACCACACACACAGACGAAGCTTCTGTCTCGCTTCCGTTGCCTTGCACAGTACATCTTGAACAGGAGACTGAAACTCCCACCGCATTCTAACAAATATTTTTGTATTTTTTTTGGGGGGGGGAGGGGGGGGGGGAGGAATTCACAGTCTCCAGATGCGTAAGAAATATAAAAATGGTCCATAGTAGGCTTTAATGCAATGTGTATTTAATCGTGTGATTAGTTGAAGTCGACTAAGCGCCATTGTCAAACACCCGCAAAACCGACATGGAAAAGCACTACATTGTCTGCAAAAATCGCCATATATAAACAACACTTTACACACCTCAACATAACTGTACAAATTTCTTACTTACGTTTGTAACATCTGTATTTCATATTCTTTTCAAATCACTCTTAATCACAAGTAAAATGTAGCCAAATCCCTTCTTTTTACGAAAGGAGCCACACTACAGTGACACCTTTTAGGATCGTATTCTGAACTTTGTTCTGTGTTTAGCAACTTGGTAACTGACAGCAGCTCGTAATTTGCTGTCACACTTACAAATTTATACAAAAGCTTTAAGGCTCGTACAGTCTAATGAGTACAGAATATGGACTGATAGTAAATCGAGGAAAGGCAAAATTAGTGAGAAGATGCAGAAATGATACCAGCGAGACATTCAACATCAGGATTAATGGTGATGAAGTACATGCAGTTACAGAATTCTGTTACCTAGGCAGCAAAACAACCGGTGACGGATGGAGCAAAGAGGACATCAAAAGCAGACTAGCACTGGCAAAAAGGAATGCCTGGCCACGAGCAGTCTGCTAGTATCAAACAAAGGCCTTATTTTGAGGAAGAAATTCCTGTGACATGGACTATGAGAAAACCGGAGCAAACGGAAATCGAAGCATTTGAGATGTGGTGCTACAGACGAATATTCAAAATTAGGTGGACTCATAAGGTAAGGAATGAGGAGGTTCTGCGCAGAATCGAACGGGAAAGGAATATGTGGGGAACACTGACAAAGGGAAGGGACAGGATGATAGGACATCCGTTATGACTTGAGAGACTGACTTCCACGGTACTAGAGGGAGCTGTAGAGGGCAAAAACTGTAGACGAAGACAGAGACTGCAATACATCCAGCAAATAAAGTGTCTGATTACGAAACTGTCCAACTGTGTAAGTAGGATGTTTAGGTTTTTATGCTGGTAACGCCACGTGGCGCTCTGAATGAAAATCACTGGCTGTGCTGTGTGCAGTCTGTGGCTGAGTGGCATTGTTGGGAATAGTCGCTATTGTAATGTTGGGCAGTTGGCTGTTAACAGCGCGTAGCGTAGCGCAGTTGGAGGTGAGCCGCCAGCAGTGGTGGATGTGGGGAGAGAAATGCCGGAGTTTTGAGAGCGGATGATCTGGACGTGTGTCCATCAGAGACAGTAAATTTGTAATATTGGATGTCATGGACTGATATATATATATATATATATATATATATATATATTATTATTATTATTCGTTACAGTCAACTTTGGACTACGCTAAGCATCAGTCATTTCTTGTGCTTTTTCTTGCGTTCTTCCCAGTACTTCTTCATTTTTTCTGAGTGGGCTTCTTTACGTTCTTGCGACCAAGCTGTTCCCGTCTTCTTTGATTGCGTTCGGTCTTTGAATCCCTGT
This sequence comes from Schistocerca piceifrons, assembly GCF_021461385.2. Taxonomy (NCBI): domain Eukaryota; kingdom Metazoa; phylum Arthropoda; class Insecta; order Orthoptera; family Acrididae; genus Schistocerca; species Schistocerca piceifrons. The sequence goes on along the minus strand of NC_060140.1, from coordinate 450,290,832 downwards.
ATTTTGTTGATGGCATTCCTATATTCCATTCTGTTGTAAACTGTCTCTGGTATAATGTTCATTTCTGCAATGTCTTCTTTTACTTCTTTCAGCCAGTTAATTTGTGTCTTTCTGCTTTCCATGTATTCCAGGATTTTCTTTGCCGTTCTTTCTGGTGCCATTCTTTTGACATGCCCATAGAAACTCAGTCTTCTCTTTTTAAAGGATGTTGTCAATTTTTCAATATTCTCGTATAACTCTTTATTGGATCGCAATTTATAATCTTGTCCATCCTTTTTAGGTCCTAAGATCTTTCTCAGTATTTTTCTCTCTTTTATTTCCAATTTCTCCAACAGACGTTTTCTGTTCAGTGGGATGCATTCAATCGCATACAAACTTTCTGGTTTTATTACCGCATTGTAGTGCCTGAGCTTGGCATTGATGGAGATCGACTTTTTATTGTATACATTTCGGCATAGCTGGTATGCCGTTTCCATCTTTATTGCTCTTTCCTGTATATATATATTGACTTTCGAACACTATTAAGGTAAATACATTGTTTGTTCTCTATAAAAATCTTTCATTTGCTAACTATGCCTATCAGTAGTTAGTGCCTTCAGTATTTTGAATCTTTCATTTAGCTGGCAGTAGTGGCGCTCGCTGTATTGCAGTAGTTCGAGTAACGAAGATTTTTGTGAGGTAAGTGATTTGTGAAAGGTATAGGTTAATGTTAGTCATGACCATTCTTTTGTAGGGATTATTGAAGGTCAGATTGCGTTGCGCTAAAAATATTGTGTCTCAGTTTAGTGTTGATCAGAATAGGTAAAGAGCGAAATGCCTGAGTACGTTAAGTTCTGCTCAGCTGTTTGAAAATCAAATAATGTAAGAGGTTTTCCAGCACAGTAATTCATAAATTTTTCTAAGGGGACTTTTCAGCTGGTAGGGTGAAAGAAAATTGCATTAAAACTCTAGTGGGGTCTGAGAAACCCCAATGATTGAAAATTAGATGTTATCACAAATAATAGCACTTACTTGTAAAATAAGATACATATTATTACATGTGAATGTGTAATACATGAATTATGTGTATATACATAAATTATGTGTTATTACATAATTAAATTGTACATGTAAAGTAAGACATGTTATTTTGCACAGTCTGGGCAAATACATACACTGTGTTCCAAACAAAGCAACTTATGACACTTCCCACAAGAAAATTTTGTCTTTCTGTCTTTTTCTCGAAGTGCGCAGCTGTCAACGCCCCTTTCTGACACGTGGCTCTGTACTTCCCACTCCTTCGTCTCCACCTCTATTTTTTGCCACAACTTGCTACAGCTCCCTTAGAAGATACCTGGTTTCACGTCTATCCCTATGCTCTTTGATAATTGTCATGCCCAATGAAGTCAAAAATTTCCTTCTTGGCATCTTCTGTGCTGTTGAATTAGGCTTGCAGTATGACACAATAGCACTGTTTACAACATTGCGAAGAAAATAGCCATAGGCCATCTCCTTGTGCGTCTCGAACTAGTGTATGTACCACACAGCTGGTCAAGGGTTTCCACCCCACTTTGTCTCATTGTACTTGGTTATCATTTTAGGTTTTTCACAGTCTGTTATATTCTGGTCGTGATGAATGCTAGACAATAAAATAACTGCTTTGTTCTTCTTCGGAACATATGAACAAAGCTTGAGGTCTGCAGTATGTCCAAAGAGAATAGAACCAATTTGTCTAGGCCGACTAGCTTTGAATTCTTGTGGAATTTCACGTTTGTTGGCTCTCACTGTTCGCAGGATAGTGAGCTCCTGTGTTTTCAATTTCTCAGCAAGTTCAGTGGAGGCGAACCAACTGTCAACAGTCACATTTCGGTTTGTCCCTTTGATGGGCTCAATTAATCACAGCACTGTTTGCGTTGACACTAACATGTTTCTGTGAAGTTCACTTTCTGAACCAATATAAATGAAAGCATTATTCATATAGAAGCTCCTGGAATCTGCAAGGCATAGAACTTTTATTCCATATTTATTAGGTTTTTTAGACATATACATTTTAAAAGGGCATCGTCCCCGAAATGGTACCAGCATTTCGTCGTCACAAAGCTTCCAATAACAAAATACTGAATACAATTATGGATGAATGCATCCCAAATTTCACGAATAGGAGCAAGTTTATCTGTTTCTCTTCACTCTGCTCATGCTGGGCACAATCAAACCGCAACCTGCAAGAATGAACAAGAATCTCTTGAGACTGATATTGGCCCAGAAGATGTCTCTATCTGTACAATCTGAAGCAAAAAGGCTAGAATGATCTTCGTTTCCTGATATCAATACACCTGCCAGGCATAACAGTACTACCACTGCTTTTATTTCAATGATATCAACATCACCCACAAATGGTGGCTGAGGTTGTTTGTACCTGCTTCTCATTTGGCGGATTTTGTCATTTGAATGATTCACTATAATTTGTAGCATGGTGTCAGCGAAGTATAATTGCCAAATACCTAAAAAGTCACTGTCACGGACATCCTTTGCAGCTCGACGAACACCTGGCAATCTGATAACAATGTTACGCGCATGTGTACGTCCATGAGCAGGGTGATTCTTGCTCCACTTGAAACATTTATTCTTCCCATATAAATAGTTGGAATCACAAGTGGGCACACAATCATCTTCCTCGCTGACATCAGTTTCATCTGAAGATACGTCACCAGGCTCCACTACACCATCTGAGATTTCTGAGGAAGATGATAACTCACTCTCACTGATATCACTGAGAGTTGGGTCATCCAGTAGGCGCTGTATTTCTTCGCCTGTCAAATGCTTCCGCCAAGTCATGGCACCGTAACTCCTGCAAATATTACAAAAGCTTAGAGCAAAAAATGGGAGAAAGTTTCCTAGAAAATGTACACCTTAATGGAAAAAAACAGCAACGTTAACGCTCTGGTGGGGTCTTACACACCGCGGACTGCTCCCAACTGACAAACCGTTAGGAATAAATTCAATGTCATGGTGGGCATAGAGTCATCTACAGACCATTAGAGAATACCAAAACCGCCAGCGCCATCTGTTGCCTAGATAGAGAGGTACGTGTAGAAAAAAAAGTCCTGGGGTCAGTCAGACCCCACTAGACGAGTTAAGGCCACCCGTACCGATTTCTCGCTTTGTGCTCTGTAGGAAGATGAAATTGGAATATGCTATCATTTGTTTCTTCATCTCGACTTTAATGTAGCTCGTCTCACCTTCACATATAACAGATAACCTCAGAACGCCGTATCTTGAGGGACTGCCTTTGCCTCTCGTGGGGACACATGGCATTGTCCCGACCGAGTAACGAGACGGCGACGCATGGGACAAAGCGCCGATCTCATTACCGCGTCGCAGCTCGCGTCCTGAGACGTGCACCCAGCGACACCCGCTGCCGCTTGCTCCTGCAGGCCGCGCCGTGCTCTTTATTTAATTACTGTCGACTTCCGCCGGCGCGCTAATACGGATTTCGGGCTGCCGTCTCGTTATTGGCTGTCGGCCAGGGGGGGGGGGGGGGCGGCGCTCGCAAGACGTGCCGCGCTGTTCATTACGTCTTAATTAATGCGCCCTTCTGAACTATGTCTCTCTGAATCCGTTCCTCTTCAGCAGTTCACTCCTGAAAAAAATCCCGTTCCCTCAGGATCCGAGATTTCCGACTCATTCCTCTATTCGGTCTCTCGCAGCTGCATTTGATTTTTACAAAATGAAACCCGGATGCTTGGGAAAAGCAAACGTGCTCGCTCGGGCATGGGTGTGTCTGTGTGTTGTCATTAGAGGTGCGCTAAGCGTTGCATGTGTGTATTCTTGGGTGTGTCTGTGTGTTGTCATTAGAGGTGCGCTAAGCGTTGCATGTGTGTATTCTTGGGTGTGTCTGTGTGTTGTCATTAGAGGTGCGCTAAGCGTTGCATGTGTGTATTCTTGGGTGTGTCTGTGTGTTGTCATTAGAGGTGCGCTAAGCGTTGCATGTGTGTATTCTTGGGTGTATCTGTGTGTTGTCATTAGAGGTGCGCTAAGCGTTGCATGGGTGTATTCGTTACGTAATGTGAAGGAAACGTCCTGTAGGTCAGTGGCTCCCAACTTGGGGATAACTATCACTGAGTGGTAAAATTAAATTATCTGAAGGGTAAAAATGTTTGCCTCGTGGTCTGGGGCGCCTTGCCACGGCCTGCGCGGCTCCCCCCGTCGGAGGCCCGAGTGCCCGCTCGGGCATGGGTGTGCGCACGTTGTCATCAGCGTAAGTTAGTTACATTCAGATTATTATGTGAAACTCTTCATGATTCTAAAAGAAAAGTTGTTGGAAGCAACAGTAGAATATGTTTCGTTGACTCATTATTACAAAACTTACAAAATGTGTCATTTATCTTTCGTCATTTTTAAAATAAAACGGTTCACACAAAATCCTTTTTGGTTCTAAGTTTAGGTAGGCGCCAATAATTAATTAAGAGAGGTATATTTCAGTTGTACTAATATTTATTCAACCATGCCTAATGAAGTCCAAAATTTCCTTCTTGGCGTCTTCTGTGCTGTTGAATTAGGCTTTCAGTATGACACAATAGCACAGTTTACACCAGCAGTGTCCAAGATTGCGAAGAAAATAGCCATAGGCAATCTTGTGCGTCTCCAAGCAGTGTATGTACCACACAGTTGCTCAAGGGTAGCCAAGGGTATCCATCCCATCTTCAAGTGTATGAAATTATTAAATTTGGTAACACGTAATATGCGGTCGGGGCAACGTGCAATGATTGGAACTCTTACACTGATTGGCGTGACTGCACGTTATGCGTTACCACATCCAATAATTTCATACAGCTGAAGATTGGATCATAAAATCCCGAAACCGGTTGCGGTTTGAAAAGTATTAGTTCAACTGAAGCGGATCTCTCTAAATTAATTGTCACGCCTCTCAATTGCCGATTCCTAAGCACCAAATTTTAGGCGCCAATTTGATGACAGTGGGGCTTGTTCTACTGAGGGATAGTGTTCTCAGAGACGTTGGGAACCTCTGTTATAGGGTGTATGCCGCGTCATCTTCCTTCTCGGTTTCTTTTTGTACTACTGTCGTTTCGACCCCCGTGTTAGAATCATCTTCACGGTCTCCGGTTAGGTGAACGGATGCGGCCGAACAATCTAGAAGATTTTACCTTTAAAGACAACGGCCACGAGAGAAGTCTGCCGGATTATTTACATTACGAAATGTGTTTGCACAATAGGTGTCGAGAGCAGTATGTAAAGTTTTTATACTTTCAACACTGCAGCCCAGTCAGAAATCGTGATAATCTAATATATAAGAAACTACCAGCCTCGATTGCAGTAATGAAACCAACCTCTACCTAGGTTACAGCCTAAATAATTGAGCCTTCTTCGGAAGATATACCTGAATCTATAATTTGTCTAAGAGAGCATGGTCTAGACTGTTTTAGTTTTATTTCTAGACCATGCCCTCTTAGGCAAATTATAGAGTCAGGTATATCTTCTGAAGAAGGCTCAATTATTTGGGCTGAAAACTAGGTAAATGGGTTTCCCCATTAGATCTCTCTCTTTGTTTAGTTTATTTGTTTAATTACAAACGCTGCATCTGTTGTCGACCTGCCCCTCCGAAACTCCATTCGTTCTTCACCTTATGAGGTCTCAGCTACAACATTTAACCCGAGTAATACGAACGCATTTTCCATAACACGCATTACTAAGTATGAGTACTTAGTTCCCAACTTAAAAATTTTATAAAACGAAGCTGATTAATTGTTATTGTTAATTGTTGCTGTTGTTATATTCCCAACATAATGTTCGAAGAGATCCTGATTGGTAACTGGGGCACAGAAACTGAAACTTTATTTTAGCACACTCTTTATGATATCTACGCATGCACAATTACGTGTACTACCAAGAGTGTGTTAGCTTATGACCAACACATAAAGTCACTTAACAAATGCAATGTTCGTTAATTGTTGTTAACTTTCACTCGCAACATGCTTTTCAAAGCAACACTGACGTTGAAGTAAGGTCCTGAAAATGAAAATATTGCAAGGTCCTTTACATGAAACTATTTGATACGACATTCACTGGGGAAACCTAACATATAAAACTAAGACTTAAATTTTTCGGTTGAGTTTTACTGAAAATTTTTAAACATGTATGGCATCTGGTAAGAGAATTCATGGAAAGCAATAGATTTATTTTTAAAATTTTAAAACGCGAAATAACTGACTAGGTTCCAATAGTTTAAAAAGGTGGGCGTAAACTACCACCCCGCTCTTCGTATCGGTTAATCTCTTGCATATTATTCTTTCATGAACTTTCAACACAGTGTCCAGTAAGTTGATTCCATTGTAGTTTTCGCAATTACTGCGGAAACCTTTTTTTTAAACGGTGGTATTAACTTGATTGCGCCCGTGCTTCCCACATAGCTCGATTTCTGCAGCACATATTATATAATGAAAGACAAATCTAACAAACAAACTAGCGTGCACTGCTTTCTGACCCTTCCGCGGCCTACGTGTGGATGAGGGTAGCCGGTGGAGTGCCTGTCAGCTGTTAGTGCCAATAACAGACCAATTTTGCGGCGGTAGCTGTGTAGGCGCGTTAACGACTGCTTCGCGCCAGCTTCATGAATGATTCAGCGTTGCGTCTGAGCAGCGCTCTTCGCAGCATCTATCGCGCTTAATGTCCGATCCTCGATTATAAATATAGCTCTCCCCTTCCCTTGCTGCGCCAGCTGCGGCTACTGCTGGCATGAAAACAGAAGAGGGCAGCCAAGTGGACGGGTCAAGTGGAAACCCAGATCACTAGTGACGTGCGGCTGACTCGCCGTACACGGAAGGACACCTCGCGGCATTGTTGTGGAGTCTTATTTGGTGTCTCAGTTTTGGGGAATGCCTCTGATTATTTTGCATGAACGATCTGAATTATATTTGTACTACTAAGGGAATTTTATTAGTATTCATATGATATTAGTACTTTCAAAGTTTTATCCATCCTCAGGAACTGTAGTTGTGTGTAACGAAATAAGCAACCAGTAGCATTACGGTATTTTATAAAACGAAGCTGATTAATTGTTTATACTGCTTTCTGCCACTTACTACACTTCTTCAGATGGTTACTCCTACAGCATTATTTGCGAGTGTCAACATTAAGAGGCATGCAGCAAAATGTCGTGCTCCTGTAGGACTACGGCATTTTGCTCTATGCCTCTTATTGTTGACACTTGCAAATAATACGACAGGTATAACCTTGTGAAGAAAGACACTAAGAGCCCGAAGGCAGTAAAGAAATTAAATTTATTTTTATGCAACTGGTTGTTTATCATTCCGTTATATGATACTATTACTCCGGAAATGATAGAATTTGCCCCTAAACTTTCATCCATGTGTCCATAACTCAGTGTAACACAACATGACTTTCGGCTGTCTAATTTTTATATAACACGTTATCTATTCTAATTTTTGTATGTGCCAGTTTACCCAAACAAGGTCCAAAAATGTTTCATCGAGAGGGCTTTAATAATGCATCGTATTTAATTTACTGAGTAATGTAGTTTCTTTTACAATTCCATTTTGTTTTAATGTGCTAAATTATTAAAATCAAACTGAATGTAAAAAAAGAGCTAATCAGTACAAACTATAGAAACATTGCAAAAAGTTCAGTGTTGAAGAAGTTGAATCAAAAGCTAAGAAATTATCGATTTGCTTGAAGATATGTCACATAAATATTTGTGTAGACACCCTTTGCTTTTGCTCTCTGAATGGATACCGTACGAGCAGGATACACAACACCACTAAACCTCTCTGCGTTTTTCAGTTGCATCATACACTAAACGAACTTCTTGTTTCGAATCAGCATCTATATCATCTAGTAGTTTGTCGTCACATAAGTTGGTCATATCTATCTCTGATTCAGATTCAGATGATGAAAATTCGGTTTTTACCCTAAAATTCGTAGTTTTTGTCTCAGCTGTCCCAACTTTCTTCGTCGCTCATATTTTGTTTTGAAATCTTCTCATTCACTTTGATCTTCTGTTCTTTGTTTAATTTTCAACGTAGGCACCAAAGTTGTGACTACCGTCGCCATCAGTAGAATTCTGGAAGTCTAGATAGTTGGGAGTAGAAGGTACTTCAGTTATTTCAGCTGTATATGCCATGAAGTAAAGCTGTCGGAAGGGATCTAGATGGTCATGTTGGCGGAAGGAAAGATGGGGAAGAGAGGTGGCATGGAGGATGGTGGTATGACGAGAGAAATGAGGAAGGAAAAAAAAGAGTGGAGTTTGCAGTGGCTTTTGATCTAGTGATTACGAATACCTACATCCAAAGAAAAAAAGAAAAACTAATAACATACAGGAGTGGCGCAAATAAAAGCCAAACTGATTACATATTATGTAGAAGAAAAAATAGTGGCGAGGTGCGAAATACTAAGGTCACATACGGTGAAGGAATAGCAACACAACATAAGTTGACTGTAGCTGATTGTGAGATGAAAGTATGTAAAAGACAGAGGTAAATTAATCAATGTGAAAGGAAAATTTAGTAGTGGAGATTAAAGGATAAAAATTTGAAACAGGAGTTCAAATTCGCAGAGAGTGTGCAGGAGTGGTGGAAAATAAATAGTGCTGCTATAAGGAAGACCGGGGAGGAAGTGTTTGGGTTAACATGTGGGAGAAGGGTGCCAAAAGATATGGAAGCATGGTGATGGAATGAAGAGGTGCAGAAGGTTTTGAAGGAAAAGAAAGAAGCTAAGACGAAGTGGGATATGTACGGAAGTGCTGAGGATTGGCAAGCATACAAAAGTGCAAAGAAGGGGCCAAAACGAGCCGTGGCTAAAGCTAAAACTGAATCAGTAAGGGAGTATACGAACAACTACAGGAAAATCAGGACATGAGACAAATGACACGGATTGGCAAATCAAGAGATAGAGCTTCCAAGGATCTAACAGCAATAAAACAAATGAAATATGAAACAGGAATAATTCTGCATGACCCGGAAAAATAATCCAAACGTGGTTGAATTATTTTGAAAAATTGATGAATGAAGAAAATGTAAGAGTGAAAACTGAGGAAGGAGGGGCAAACGAAGGATTAACGATGGAGATAAGTAGAGATGAAGTTGAACGGGCAGTTGAAAAGATGAAAAATGGGAAGTCAGTTGGCCCAGACCAGATCCCCGTTGAGGTATGGAAATGTCTCGGTAAAAATGGAATTGAGCTCCCTTGGGATTTAATGAAGAAGATTTGGCGACAGGAGTAGATGCCAGATGAGTGGAGAACTAGTGTACTGATCCCAATATTTAAGGGGAAAGGTAATATGCAGGACTGCAGTAACTACAGAGGTTTTAAACTGATGGCACACACAATGAAAATTTGGGAAAGAATTATAGAAGCAAGATTACGCAAGGCGACTGTGGTGTGTGAAGAACAGTTTGGGCTCATGCCTGGAAGAGGAACGACTGATGCAATACATGCTTTAAGGCGGATAGTGGAGTGACACGGGGAGCTACAAGCCGATCTACATATGTCTTTCATTAATTTGGAGAAAGCATATGACAGAGTCCCAAGGGGCGAAATATGGAGAAGAATGAGAGAGCAGTGCGTGCCAGAGAAGTATGTGAGGTTAGTCAAGGAAATGTACAGAGGAGCAATGACACAGTTGAGAAGTAGTGTGGGCATGACAAAGGAGTTCCCAGTAAAAGTAGGGTTACATCGAGGTCTGCGCTTAGTCCCTACCTGTTTTATCTGATTATGGATGTGCTGGTGAAAGATGTGAAGAAGGAAGCGCCGTGGAATATGATGTGGATCTTTGTGAGCAGAGCATCGACTGACTTGGAAATGCTGTAAGATTGGAGGAAGGCACTAGAAGAAAGAGGGATGAAAATAAGCAGCACAAAGTCAGAATATTTAGCACTGAAGGATGTACAAATGAGGTCTTGCAAGATCCAGGATGATGAGCTGAAATAGGTCTGCAGATTTAAATACCTGGGGTCGTACATACAGAGGGACGGAGGACTGGAAAGCGAGATACAACACCGAATAAGTTGCGGTTGGGACAACTGGAGGAAAATGAGTGGAGTGTTTTGTGACAAAAAGGTCAGCATTGGGTTGAAAGGGAGAGTGTACAAGTCGGTGGTTATTCCTGCTATAATATACGGGCCAGAGACATGGGCAATCACAGTAGCTCAGGAAAGGAAGATGGAAGTGACGGAAATGAGGATGCTGAGGTGAATGTGTGGGGTAACAAGGAAGGACAGGATTAGAAATAAATTTGTTAGAGGAGCTGTGAAAGTGGGACCCATGGGGAAAAAGATACAAGAGAGCAGACTAAGGTGGTACGGACACTTACAGAGAAAAGGGGAAGAGTATATCGGAAACACAGTTGAAGATATAAAGATTGAAGGAGTGAGAAGGAGAGGAAGACCGAAGATGAGGTGGAAGAATAAGATATCCGGGGACCTAAGGGAGAAAGGATGGAAGAAGGAAGAGACAATGGATAGAGTACTATTGAGGAGAAGGGTCCAGAAGAGCAACGCCGACCCTACGTGACGTGGGACAAGGCGACGATAAAGAAGAAGAAGAAAGAAGATGCCATGAAGTAAAGCTGCAGTTGCCGTATTGTTCATTTTCTTGACATTCAACCTTAGTCCAGCCTTCGAACTTTCATCTCTCAGCCTCAGTCAGAGGATCTTTAACTCATCTTAAGTTTCTCGCATTAGGATGATATTATCCGCATATGTAAAGCTATTTCTGTTTATAGTTGTCGTTGTTGTCTTCAGTCCGAAGACGCAGCTCTCCATTTTATTCTATCCTGTGCAACCCTCTTCATTTCCGAGCAACTACTGCAACTTACATCCTTTTGAATCTCCCCTTACGATTTTAACCCCCTTCCCTCTCCCCCCCCCCCACCCCTCCACCGCTTCCACATTTCCCTCCAGTACTAAGCTGCTGATCCCTTGATGTCTCAGGTGTGTCCCATAAAACGATCCCTTCTCTTAGTAAGATCGTACCAAAAATTCCTTTTCTCTACAGTTCTGTTCGTTACCTCCTCATTAGTTACGTGATATGCCCATCTAATTTTCAGCTTTTTTGAGTAGCACCACATTTTAAAAGCTTCTATTCTTTGTCTAAACTGTTTACCATCACTGTTTCACTGCCGTGCATGCTTACACTCCATATAAATAATTTCAGAAAATACTTCCTAACCCTTGAAAATATTAACAAATTTCTGTTTTCAGAAAACTTTTCTTCCAGTACACATTTTATACCCTCTCAACTTTTGGTGGCTATATAGCAAAACTCATCATTTATATTTATCCCAGCTATTTTAATTTCAGTATCTTCTTTACCTAACACGACAGTCTTCATTATGTGCTCTGCATACAGAGTGAATAAATAAGGTGACAATATATCACCTTGCTGTACTCCTTTCAGAATACTGACACATTTAGTGTCATCATACAGGATTCTGGTCACAGTATAAGTTCCGCATGAGGTAAATGAGACGATGTGGTACTTCCATGTTTTTCAGTACTTTCCACAGTTTACCGTGGTCCACAGACTCATTGTCTTTAGCATAGTCCATAAAGCAGAAGTACATGTATTTAGGAAGTGCTCTTACCTTTTCAATAATTCATCTGATGTTGGAAATTTGACTATTATCCCCCATGAATGCCTGGACCCTGCATGTCAGCAGGGAACTGTTCAAGATTTTGGAGGCTCTGTAGTGGTGTGAGGCGTGTGCAGTTGGAGTGGTATGGGACCCCTGATAGGTCTAGATACGACTCTGACCGGTGACACGTGGGTAAGCATCCTATCTGATCAGCTGAATCCATTCATGTCCATTGCGCATTCCGACAGACTTGGGCAATTCCAGCAGGACAATGCGACACCCAACAGGTCCATAAAATATATAGAGTGTTTCCTGGAACACTGTTTTGAGTTTAAACACTTTCGCTGCACACCAGTCTCCCCAGCCATGAACATTATTGATCATATCTGGGATACCTTGCAACGTGTTGTTCAGGAGAGATCTCCACTCCCTCGTACTCTTACGGACTTATGGAAAGCCCTGCAGGATTCATGATGTTAGTTCCCTCCATTACTACTTGAGACATTTGTCGAGTCCATGCCACGTAGTGTTGCGGCACTTCTGCGTGCTCGCATGGGCCCTACGCGATATTAGGCAGGTGTATCACTTTATTTGGCTCTTCAGTGTATATATAAAAGAATAAAAGCATTATGCTCTTTAATGTACGTTACGACTATACTCCCATATTTGTCGAAAATCTCATTGTTTATCGAAATTTTCTCCCCCAACACTATTTTGTTTTTCGATTCGACATTTGACTAATAGCAAAACGTATAGCATTATTAATACCAAATTCGATCATGCAAGATGAAGTGCTATTCCAAAGACGCTTTGTCAGAAATAAGCTAGAGATATCTCTGTATCGCTGTACGCACGCCCAATGTGTGTCCACTTCAATGCTAGTTATCATATTGGGTTGTCTAATAAGTCTTTCCCTGGTAAACACACTCTAAATGTGTATTCTGTATACTATATATATATATATATATATATATATATATATATATATATATATATATATATATATATATTAGCTTTTAATTTTGTGAAGTATAGGATATCTTGCATTTGTGTTTTCTTTTTACAGTTTGTGTATTCTTCTTTTTATTTCGTTTCAAGTGGTAACCTATTCAGATTTAACTATGCTATACTTGACATTGTTTGAGCATTATTGTTACCATATTAATGTAAATCTGTACAGCAGTTAATAAGCGCCTAAAAGTTCATGGCAAAAAAATAATGCAGACTCGAAGGCGATTTCGGAAAACGACTTTTTCGACAGATATGGGTACACCATTGTAACGTACGTTAAAAGCCATGAACATTTTATGTGAAGTTTTGTTTCTAATATCTGTGACCGTTTCTAACGATATTCAGTCATAAATATTACACTGAACTTTTTACAGGAGATTGATTCGCCCCCCCCCCCTCCCTAAACAGCGGTATGGGCACAAATAAACACTAAAACTTATTCAAAGCCGATCAGAATCGAAGTGTATCATTTGGGTAGGTTTATATGTGAGTAACACTAGCTGTCCGAACTTAGAAAATATTTTACTTTCCTGTTTTCTTACTAATTTTGTGGCTAACAATACTTTCTAAGAGATGAGGTTCTGGTTTTAGGACTGCATTAACGTCTTCTACACCAGCATATAGTTTTCTTTTATACATACCGTCAGATCGTCTACATATTCAATTCATTTTTCCTTAAAAGTCCTCTGCTCATTGATTATTGCGTTATTTCAGTTACAGCTCTACTATGAGTACTGTACCCCCCCCCCCCCCCCCCCCCCGGGGTCTGACCAAAAGTTGGACCCGGCAGTGGCAGCTGCGCTGGACTCTCGAACGGGGAGGTCCGAGTGGGATTGCCAATCAGCAGAGAGTGCACGGCGCGGCGTTATTGCTCGCCGGGCCCGGAGCACTGTGAGTCCAGAGGCAGCCCTCTCCCTCCTCCCACCTACCTGCCGTCTGTCGACTAATTGGCCGGCCTGCTGCCGCAGCAAAAGGGGGACGTTCGCCGCGTGATCGCTGCTGCCCTATGGTGGAACATAAAAAGAATGCCGTATAAACGTTTTTGATCAGCCTCGCCGATCCAGTGGAAGCACGCCACGAATTACTGCCAGTACGTGCAGGGAAGCACGCATTCCTCTTGTAGCGCGAATGCCCTATAGTACCAACGAGAGAGAAGCAATTGGCAACGATATCTGACACAGGAGCCTACACGTGGTTCGCGTCTCTAAAGAACCACGCCTTCGCTCTGGACATGGAATAAGTGAGTCAGTTGTCATAACCTTTTTTAATTTTTAAAGTTTTTTATGGACTGTCGCCCTCTATCGTAAGTAACATCGAGTCCCATGTTTCCCTGCTTTAGTTTGACACTCAACATAGTTCATAACAACATTCTTTCTGCATCACTTAAAAAAAAAATTACAATCATTTCTTGTTTGTTTTCATACAACTGTTCGTTCTTCACTTAACGTAAAGGACCTCTGCAAAAACAGACCGAAGCAGACAAACTATTCTATAGATTTGGCAGCAGCGGCTACAACAATACATGAGTGATGGAATTAGAAATTTCGTACCATAATATTATGCAAGGCGTTTTAGCACATTAGAATTAAAATGAATGGAAATTCATATGAGCTCATTCGCTGTTTATTGTAAAAGTTTCGAAGACCCATGACTGGTTTCGCACCTTAAAGGTGCATCTTCGTTTGAATTTAAGTAATCACTTCATGCATCGAAATAATCAGCAACCAGTTACGTAAAAGAATTTAATCTCCTTAGTCGGTTTCAGATACTCAAGGCCATTCTTATCTGCGAGTATCATATTATGATGCAAATAATACGATATTTAATTACGGGATAAATGTACAGCCACCTCGGTTGTACAAAATTATTGTTAAATTGGCCATGGTTTTGACAGCATTAATCCGGCCTTCATCAGAATAAAAATTACATAGGATGTAAAAAAAGTCACAATAATAAAAATTAAAATTTAAAACAAGTTAAATTTTTACATTTTAATTTTTCTTCTTGTGTCAATTTGTATTTGACGAGAGCAATTTTGCTTTGATGTTTTTCACCCATGGTGCGATTAAACGTAATCCTATGTAATTTTTATTCTGATGAAGACCGCCTTAGTGCTGTCGAAACCACGGTCCAGTTGACAATAATTTAGTGCAACCGAGGTGGCTATACATATATCCTCTAATTAAGTTAACGCACGGTTGCTGGACCTCAGCCAACGAAAATCTTTAAAATTTCAGTATTACGATAGTTATAACCTAAGTGTCTGAATCCGGGTAAGGGAATCAAATTTATTTTATGCAATTCGTTGCTCATTATTTCGATATGTATAACTTCAGTTGCTGGAGACGACAAAATACTAATCACTTCATGTTATATGAGAATTAAGATAATCCACCAGCTATAAACGAAAGTGAGTGATCCATCAGCGATTTTTATCGAACTGAAAGGTTGTTAAATACCGACGGTGGGTGTCCTAAATGTGGGTGTGGAAATTTCAGTAAGCATAAGCGGTACGAGTGCTCACTATCATTCATACAGCAACGCATACTGTTATTCTCGGTGGGCTGATCTGATGCAGACAACGAACGGCGTTATCGAATTTTGTACATTCATTACTGTCAGACTAACCGTATGCGTTGTTGTGCGAATTTTAGTGACCACTCCTCCCGCTTATTTGAACTCGCAGACCCACATTTTCTCAGCTTATGGATTTTATTTAGGACCCCAACCCTTTAGATGGACGTCAACTGCTAAACGATCACTCACTTTCGTTTAATGCAGAATCTCAGAGCTTCGGAATTCTCATCAGTCATGAAGTTTTTACTTAAACGAATCTGAAGATGCAACTTTAAGATGCGAAATCGGTCATGGGTCTTTGAAAGGACTACAATAAATAGCCCGTACGGGCAAATAGAATTTCACTCATTGCAATTCCAATTTGCTAATAGCGCCGTGGTATGAAAGTTCCAATTGTATCAATCACAAAGTAAAACTACAACACTAAACTGAGGACTCTGCGATAACCAAGACGTGTATTGTTGGTGGGTTAGTAAGCAGACGATGATCGATTTCCTTCAGTGTTTCATTTACACCTTCTCCTTAAGCATTGTGACGCCAGAAAATCTGGCATCAGCAGGCATTACGGCAGTGCGTCTTGCTTAGGCGCTACACTTCAATTAAATGAGATCCAACTCGGTCTCATCGACACACTACGAAACATAAGCCCTCAGGTCAGTATTGTTCCGTCTCGAAGAGAAGAATCCAAACAACCTTGCAAAGGAAATAAAATTAGATTCGGCAAGCAACTTCCTTGAAGTAGTTGGGTACTGGGTAGGATCAGCAGTGAGACTGCAAAAAAGAGATCAGATCAAGCACAGGTCAGGTGGCAATTAAATTGTATGAAAAGCCTTTTCGATAGATCGGATCTTAGTCTGCAACGAGAATGCGTATGATTTCTTGCTACGTGTTCACCACATTTCTATGTATATGCGAAAGCTGGACCCTTAACCAATATGTACAGGAAATAACTGATGCTTTTGAAATGGATCTATATCGCTCTTTCCCAAGCATACCTCAGGTGCTAAAAATGTCAAACGAAGACGTAGTTCGCCGCGCGGGATTAGTCGAGTGGTCTAAGGCACTGCAGTCATGGACTGTGCGACTGATCCCGGCGTAGGTTCGAGTCCTCCCTCGGGCATGGGTGTGTGTGTTTGTCCTTAGGATGATTTCGGTTAAGTAGTGTGTAAGCTTAGGGACTGATGACCTTGGCAGTTAAGTCCCATAAGATTTCACAAACATTTGAACATTTTTGAAGAAGTCGTTCACCGGGTAAAAATGAAAAAAAGAACTAATTTTCACTATAAAACAACTGCTCCAACATCACCGCCAATCTCGGTCAGGAGAAGGCGGCTTAAGAATAAGATCTACATTTATTTCGATTTCTATACTGTGTGTAGGTCACAAGTACAAACAGGTTGTTTTCGATGGATTACTAAATATTTTCGCAGATACAAGTATTGACTAATTCACATACAAGTTTCCATGTAATATGCTTCCGACTGTTATTGCTTACAGAGCTATAGCTCCTTACAAAGATAAATTTTGATTTTGCATGTCGTACTGGTGCTGTTCTTTGTTTACTTATCGATTGCCCACTTTGTTTTGAAGTTTAAGATGTGAAATTGTGCTTGACTTATGCAATTGTATTATTCAATTGTGACTGTCATTGTTGAGAAGTTTATTGTATCATTTAAGCACATCGCACGTAATTACAAGTGCTGAGTATTACGATACTTCGTGTGTGTACAGGTTTTGTAATGGAAGCGCTGCTGCTACATACGGCAATACGGTAGACTGTTACGTAACCGCTGAGTATCTAGCAAAAGGATGATTACTCTTGTTTTCCCTAATCCACATGAGACTGATGTACTGCCTAGCAGTAATAATTCATCTCGAACGAGAGAATGAACAAAATGTGAATCAAGTAGAAGGCGTTATTCAGGAGGTAGAACCTTCAACAAGGACGTGCAGAATTTCTACCCGTACTGCTGTTACACAAACAAGGAACTGGTGGACACTATATCTGCATGATCTTTATCCTTATCCCTATAAAGGATTCAACACCTTCGAAAAGGAGTTGAAGGTAAGCTAATGAAATTTTGTCGTTAGATAAGTACAAATTAACCGTTAATATTACTACTCTTTAATTATGAAGCAATTATCACTCATGATGGTGTTATTAACACTCGTAGCTCCACGAAAACCCAGATATATGTTTGGATTCACTTTTTCAAGACTGTTTCTCTGTCAATGTTTCTTGTGGTATGATAGACAATCAGTTACTTGGTCTGTTGTTTTAGCGAATCGTCGCAAAGGCTCCCATCATCATGACTTGCTTGGAAACGAGCCTCCAACATGGTTGGAAGAGGTTCGTTTGGTTACAATGATGGGTAAGTTCTTTCATGATGGCGGTACACCGACACGTTACAGTCGTCACGCGACACCTCATCTAAACCTAACATTAACCTGAAGGCTGATCAGCGGAAGTGGTAACGTTTCGTTGACACAAGGGTTTCCGAACGCTACTCCTTTAGATTTTTTTCCTGTGGGATGGTTGAAAGGCGAAATCTAAAATAAATAAAAAACAATAAAGAGACCGGAAGACGTTTTCATCGTTCGGAATGTGATTAGTGGTGCCTCTGAAAGAGAACAAATACAGGAACACAGAAGAGTTACATTTGATTGTGCCAAAAGAGATCGACAGTGCACTAAAGTCGGAAGTGGAATGTATGAAGAACAACTTTGAACTTTAGTATTTGTTTGTATTATGTTGAAACAGCAGTATCTCTGTAACCAACAAGGCCTGGACACTGGTTATGTGAAATTTATAGAATTACGACGTAGTACCACCTCCTAAAATAATTACTGTTCTTCGTGAAACGCCGTTGTCACTCATTTATTACTGTTAAAGTAGCAAGTTACGAGTTTTTTTTAAAGTTACTCTGTCTGTGATACATGGAAATTCAGTCTTCCGGACGTGATGCTGAAGGATGCAGCGTTACTGAATGCTTCTTCCACAGTAATTAACGAAGGATTAGCAGTGACTTAGAAGGCATTGGTAAATGGACACGGAACAATATCTGACGACACTTCTGTCGCAAATTGACAAAAAGTTTACTCTTTGTTTTGCAGTACTCGTTTTGACGGATATGTACTCAAAGTTTTCTTATCTTTTGATGATATGCTACACCTTGCATCTTCTATAGTTCTTTGGTGTACATATTGTCCTTGTGCGTCCCTACTATTTTTCAATTAACTGGTACTTGCCTTTCCAGCACGACATTAACTATTACGGAATGCCGTAGCCAATGGCCTCTGACATATCCCTTCTATTGGGATGTACGTCACTGCCATCGGCAGACAAATGTTGAAATGGTGAGTTCATAGAACAGGCGCCGCCATTGGGCTTTCTCTCTCGTCTCATTAGCAAGATGCATAAGTCGCACAAAATAGTTTCTGTTCTTTTTCCTCGTGACAGCAGTATCTCTCTTCGCGGTAGCACAGGACGTTTGTAAGCTCGGCATCGACCAATAGGAAGAGAAATACTGGGTTTTAATAGGAAGTGACATTCAGGTTCAATAATGGGTATCATTATGTGTGGAGCCAAGCTTGTGATCAATGAACAGCGTCAGTATTTGCCGAAGGGACAATAAACAGCGCAGAACACGTTCAAAGTGGTGGCCTCTCGGTATTGTTTCAGTTTGTAAATGTCAGGGAAAAATGCTCTTCAGGATGTTTGTGGATTCTCCGCAGCCCATGCTATGGTTGCAGGTTCGAATCCTGCCTCGGGCATGGATTTGTTTGATGTCCTTAGGTTAGTTAGGCTTAAGTAGTTCTAAGTCTAGGGGACTGATGATCTCAGATGTTAAGTCCCATAATGCTTAGAGCCATTTGAACCATTTCCGCAGCGTATACAGTCGACTGAGCTTTCCTCTAATGAGTACATGTCACAAGTGATATAAGGCGTAAATCGTAGTCTGAATTACTGGTACTGGAAATTGTTGTTTAAAGTTGAGAAAACAGTGGAACGTAACGTGCGACATCATTGTAATCATTTCTGCATGACAGCAAGTCTGCACGTTACTAAGGTTATGGTCCAAAACAAAATCCTGTAATTTGACCGTATAAATTGAACAATATTTTCATAAAACGTACGTATTCATGCACTTCAAAATGGTTCAAATGGCTCTGAGCACTATGGGACTCAACATTTGAGGTCAGCAGTCCCCTAGAACTTAGAACTACTTAAGCCTAACTAACCTAAGGACATCACACACATCGACGGTCGAGGCAGGATTCGAACCTGCGACCGTAGCAGTCACGCGGTTCCGGACTGAAGTGCCTAGAACCGCAAGGCCACCACGGCCGGCTCATTCACTTCCCTCGAGTATATAACATTATAAATTAAACTGTTTAACAGTCTCTTAGTGGATAGCTTAAGGCCGTGAATTTTCATCAGAAACAGCGATCAAAGACGTTTCAGCTCCCGTTCCTTGTAGAATTTTAGATTTTATCAGCTGTTGTTAATTGACAATCAAGCGGTACCAGCCAGAGTCGAAAAAGTATAACAAGAATAACAGAGTGGTTTTCTGTTATTTGAATCTACTCGACTATTTGTTTTGAGTCAGGAAAGCTAACGCGCTATTCCTATCTAATACCCAACCCACAACGGAGGAATGTAGTTAAACTCACTGATAACTGCTGCTGACTGAGCACTTTAGATCTCCTTTAAGAGTACACTCTAAAATATCTCTAGACGTAACTGCATAGCGAATTAGCGTCACTAGGTTGTCAAGTCTTACTGACAGTAGGTGATGTGTACACGGAAGAAGTCAGACACGAAATGTACGAAACTACTAAAGCCAGTAAGGCGCCAAGGAACGAAACTGACTTCCCTCCCCATTTTGCTCGAAGTTTCAGAAAAGATGACCCAAATGGTGTTTCGCTCTTTACGTGTCGGCAGACGCCTTACACCAATCACAGAAAGACAACAGTTAAATGGAATTATTCTGAGCGAAATAAAAATGTAACAGGTAAATAAAAAAACACAGTGCTCAGGGTCTATCACTGAGCTAACGATAAATGCCTACATACGTAGAAATTTACAAACTTCGAATTTGGTTTGAAGTGAAAAGTTAATCGGTTTATCGAAACGTATGCGCCTGATAAAAAAAGTGAGAGAAAAAAAAAGTGTGTAATGGATAAAAGTGCAGGCATTTCTATCGGTGATTAAGGACAGTGTACTGAATCACATTACATCAGTTTTTACTCCATTTGTAGACTAATAATTACCGCTATTAGGAGCAGTATGTTTTCAGGTTGGTTAGTACCTCCAAGCAGAAGTGTCGAGAGTACGTCGTTAGTGCATATTTTCCCCTGGGCAGCAGGTTAGGTGTTGAAGTGTAGTCCACACTCAGAAAACTTCAGGTCGTATCGTTTCTGACATGATTGTGGGGACAGCGCGATGCAGGAAACAAAAAACCAATATACTGACGTGTGTTCCATACCAGCATCCAGCCAATTATTTTCATGAAATGACATAGCATTTGTTTCAGTCTTTGCATGAAATTCCGCAAGAAGACATTTAGAGCCTGTTTCCTTCCACACTACAACGATACGAGAGTGAATCTGTGCCTGTTGAAGATCACACCTCAAACTGATGTTAATGCTGGACAGCACTTCCGGGAGGATGGATGGCTAATCATTAGGTATCTGTATTGTGGCGAACACGTCCACAGTGTTAGACTAATATTGGACTGTTGCTTTCTGATGTAACACTTTATACTTCGATTTGTGTAATTAGATTATGTTTCTGATGCACTATATAGTTACTGATTAGTATATACCTTGGTTACAGTTCAAGAGCTCTTTGATGCCACAGACACTAGATGTTCAACCCTATGTCAACTGGAGGAGAAGTGAATGTGATGCCTTTAATCTCTCAACACCGTGCACTGCGAATTTGCACCATACCAAAGCGACTTTAGTAAGTGGATGGTTAATTGTTTTCCAGTGCCAGTGATGGTAGGTGTAGATTCTACACGAAGCTACCACTGCCCTGTCATGTGCTTCCGTCTCCTGAGTGTTTCCGTCACTTTAAGATTGACTTGCTATTCGCGCATTTGTTCACGACAAACACACACACGGGCAGGCGCGCGGGTGCATTTCTGAAGATTATTTGTTCATTTTATAGTATCTGTGATGCGACGCAAATTACATTTTGATGTAATAAACTATTTGTAGATGCAAGTAAATTCGAAATTACTGTCCGTGAAAAATACGCTTCACTAGGCGTTTGCAAGGCGCATGCAAGAGATGAAATCAACAGAAGTGAAAGCAAATAAATTCGTTGATCTGCCGCATCAGACTACTGACATGACCAGCAGTGTTCACTGTTTACTTATACTTAATTTAATAAATTACTCCAAAGTTTTTAGTGTATTAGGGATGCATCTTCGAGGCTTTATGATTCAGGAAATGCAAATGCATATTTCAGAGTTCATGTACCACCTGTGGACAGCGACTGTGACTGTTTAAAAAATTCTCGCAGTAAATAAAATTATCTGCTCGACATCGAATCCAGAACAGCATAGGTACTCTGCAAGCAGGGGAAATACAAGACAAACAAAAAGAAATACAGACCTTGAGGTATTACAGTCACAAAAGTACTGTGCAAGAAACATCATGTCCAGCAAAACCCATTCTAGATCATTCTACCCGAACCGATGTAGTTAAATCATTTGCTTCAGGGTATAGACACAAGCATAGATAATTCTACCCAAACTGATTCAGTTATGTAATTTTTTCACGGTAAAGTCAGGAAGCAAAGATGTAAAACACAAAACAGTAACAGACAAACAGTATTTATGTATAACATTCATATGTGTCTAAACGAAAGAACAAAAGGTTTCCGGTAATTTCATGAGATAGGCTATGTTGTATTATATATAATTATTTAAAATATATGCCACCAAGTATTTTTCATGTCGAATTGTTACATAACGACTTTTCACTAAATTAAATCTGTGTGTTCAGTTGCTCAAATGTCTGTTCTCACAAATACGCGACATAAGCAAGTATATCTGTGAGCCGTAGCACTTCCTAGATTTGACCTCATGTTCTGTACATCATTTCATTACTAGTTACTAAATATAATTTTTCTTTCTAGCAGACACATGCGGCGGTATTAAGGGTTAAAAAACTATTCCCGCTCCACATTGAGCTGAAGCAGTTCAACGCAGTTTTGGAAAACTTCAATCAAGAAATGTAGCGACATTGCCTCTTAGCCCCTCTGTAAGAAGAGAGCAGCGAAGTTCCGAGAACCATTTTCATAAATCTTCTGTCAAAGTTAGAATGTATACAAGAAAGAAATGAATGCTAGAATATAAAGTTTCTTCATTGTCGAGATTATCATAGTTCGAGCTCTAGCCTTAACGATTTTGGGATACGACAGGAAACCCAAATGCGAATGGTGAGACGGGGTTTCAGGCTCACCATTCCCGAAAACTATTCATGTTAAGGAATTGAATGAGGGTTCCATACCTGCTTGTTAAATGTTTATGTAGGTTTTGACATCAAGAAGATAATTTCTTCCGTCTGCAGCTGCCTATCTGAAATCTGCGATGGTATCATTAACAGCGTAAATGGTTTTATTAAATATCTTCGGATTTTCAGTTGAAGATTAGCGACTTCTTCAAGCAATTCTGTCAGTCATCTTCAGGCGGCCATCCGATTCCTGTTGGAGACAATATTTTACAGATTCTGGGCGATATCTCTCTTCTGCTAAGTAGAATCCAGTAGACCAATTATTCTTCGGAATAGTGTACCGGAGCTGGTGACGCTTATGGGATAGTGGGCAATAGGGACGTCACGCCCTGGTCCTACCTGACAACTCCGCTGCGACAGCACACTTAGCCGAGAACATAGTGTAAGAATATTCACCACCAGAAAGGAAATTTTTTGTCAGATAATTTAATATCGTATTAAATATTATGAAATTATCTTTTTGTACTACAGAAGACCATAATAAACTTCTCTTCAATGGAGCATAAAGCAATAATTTTTTTTCAAAAGTGGAATAATAGGTTACATCACAACCAACTATTTCTTCAATGGGAGTTTATTTCCGTTTTCGTGATACATTTTCCTACGGAGATATTTGTTACTTGTGTATATTTTCCTACATTATTTGTAAATACAGCGTGTAACGGGCGTAAATTGCAGATAGTTTTACATTTGGTAGCTGAATATTTACATACAGTGTGATGATTGTTTTTTGTCTGCATTAACAGTCATCCCGTGAACAGGTCACATAATTTACTACCAGATGTTTTCTGATGGTTTACACTACACCACTAAGTGGACTAGGCCTGTCAGTATAGACTAACCATTTTCCATCCACATGTCAACGCCTGAGCTACTGTGCAGGGAAAAACAAGCAGTAACATTTTGCTCTTGACACATGTAGTTGGAGGTACTAACCAACCTAATAGCTATAATTATTAGCCTGCAAACGAAGTAAATATTGATGTAATGTAGTCCAGTACACCGTCCTCAGACAACAATAGAAATATCTGGACTTCTACCTGTGTATTACATACACACAAATATGACAGTGAAAAACCTGGCATGCATATTTCCTAAGCATCTGCTATAAATGTTTTTTCTACTATCGGGAAGAAATTCTGACCTTTGATTTTCCTGATGTTTTACTGAAAATTATAGGAAAGTCACGTGATAAATAAAAATATGCAACCGAAAATGTTAGCAAGGAGCTTCAAACTCATTCTTTTTAGCTGTTTACGAGTTATAAAGTTAGCAGTAATAAATCTTGTTCCATCAAGTGAGACGTTTTCATGGAAGAACTTCAGCAGCAGGATGTATCAGGCGCTGTGTTTCATAACCTGTAACTTGAAAAGTTTTCGTCCATGGCCCGAAAGTTTCTTCTCTGGCCGGGACAACGGATGTATACCGGCCAGAAATCGAAGTGGACGTGACCAGAAAAAAGAGAGGTAAGAAACTTGGCATGGATACAGAGAAGAGAGAAGAGCGAGACATTCATACAAGTTATTAGGAAATTCTAAGTGAGACTTGATATTTTACAACAGAAACTGATAGGCATTTAATTTTTCATTTTTAAGTAGACATATCAGCATACGTTTTCCCTATCTTCATCAAAATGTTACAACGTCCGTTATTCCACACAACCTGATCAGTTTATCAATTTATAAATTTTAACTATCCAGAAAAAGAGCTCATTACGTGGTGACAGGAAATATATCCTCAAGCTCTGAAAGTGAAGCATTTATCCATTGCCAACACGCTCAGTCATTTTTCCATTGACATAATCGGGAGCATAATGAAGTATGAAACAGTTTTGCAACTTCATGTACACGTGATTATTACCCTTCTAAACGTCGTATGGTTGCTTCTATAATTTAAGCACTTAATTAAAACATTAACCCATTATTTCAACTCAGTGTAGGTATTTTGGATATGTATATGCTTAATTTAATTGACGGAATGGTTCAGTATAAAACTACAGCTAATGAAGCAGGCAAAAGAGAATACAGACATGTAAATAATTAGATCGGCAGAAAGTGTAAAACGGCTAAGCAGAATGGATAAACGACAAATACAAGTCTGCAGAAGCATGTATAGGCAGAGCAGTTATAAATGTTGCGTGTAGGTAAATTAGAGATACGTTTGGAGAACAGGGAGAAATATTTGTGAATACCAAGAGCTCTGATGACAGGCCAGTACTCAGAAGCAAAGGGTGTTAGACAGAAAGAATGGATGGAGTAGCATAACAAGAGAAACGAACTTGACGCCAATATTACAGTAAGAGGAAGCAGATGGAGACAGGAGATATGTTATTACGGGAAGAATTTGACAGAGCACTGAAAGGCCCAAGTCGAAACATGGTCCTTTGAGTAGACGGCATTCCCACAGAATTACAGAGATCCTTGGGAGGCTCAACCGCGAGGAAACTATTCCACCCGGTGCGTAAGATACACGAGACAGCGGAATATCCCGGACTGCACGAAGAACTAACAACGTCGGCTACCAAAATTGGCAAACTATCAGTGTAATAAGAAATGTTGCAAAATACTCACACAAATTATGTACAGAAGAATGGAAAAAAATGTCAGTAGTCGGTCTGCCGTCAGATTAGTTCGGGTCCCGGACAAAAGTGGAAACACGCGAGGCGGTACTGATGCTATGGCTTTATCTTAGAAGACAGGTTAAAGAAAAGCAAATCTAAATATATCCTTTGAAATTCTGTGGACAGCAAGGGAAAAATACAGGGAACGGAAGGTCATATTCAACTTTTACGGAAACCAGTGGAAGCATAAGAAAGGGAAGCAGGAGTTGAGAAGTGAGCGACGAAGGCTGATTGTAAACTATCCATGATGTTATTCAATCTGTACGTCAAGCAAGCAGTAAAGGTAACCAAGGAGAAACGTAGTCGATGAAATGAGACTGTGCTGAGGGAATTACATTACGAAACGAGACACTAAAAGTAGCATACAAGATTTGCTAATTGGGCAGCAAAATAACTGGTTATGGAAGAAGTAGACAGGATTTGAAACAAAGAGTGGTCATAGCAAGAAAAGCATTTTTGAAAACGAAGCAATTCTTGAAATCTAGTATAAAGTAAGGTGTTAGGAAGTTTTACCTGAAGCTTCGTACTAAAGCGAAATATGGACGATAAGCAGGTCAGATAGTGAGGAAACAGTAATATTTCATATATGGTGCAACAGAAGGGTACTGAAGTTTAGGAGGGTAGGTCAAGAAACTAATGAGGCATTACTGAAAGGAATAAGGGAGAAACGAAATTTATGGAACAACTTTACTAAAAGAAGAGATCGGCGATAGTACACATTCTGAGGAACCAAGCAATTTTCAGTTACGTAGTGGAAGAAGTGTAGGGGAAAAAACGGTAGATGGGGACCAACTGATGAATAAACAGGTTTGAGTGGATGTAAGCTGCAGTTCCTCAGAAATGAAGAGGCTTGCACAGGATAGAGTAGCGCGGAGAGAAATATAAAACCAGTCTTCGAATTGAAGAACGCAACAACCACAAGAGAAAAATATTTTTTGTTACAATTACCCCTTTGTTTATTTAAGTTCATTTGGTACTCTGTGTGTTCACATTCCTTTTCATGGCTGCAACAGTGTTCCTGCACCAAGGCTACACCGCAAGCCCGTAGTTCATATTCTTGTCGCTGTATTTGTGGAATACTACAATTTTTGTCCATTGAATACGCCAGAATATTGTCAATTTTTGAGTTAAAATTAGATGTTAAAGGTTAAACTTGTTGCTCTGCAGATATTTATCAGCATCAATATGAGCTTCAAGTAAGTAACGTGTCCTTTTTTCATGGTTATGACAGTTGTTGTATTTCGGAGCCTTCATATGTCAGTTTGACAGATGAGATATTCAATGTGAACTCCAGTGTCTGACGTAGCTTACAAATCCGGTGGAACCACAAGGTTCGTGGTTCTGTGGAACCTTACGTAAAGTGGACGAAGCATTATCTTATTAAGGTTAAAATGTTTTAGGGATTCGAAAGAAAAGTAAATATCTCGTCCATGGCACAGAAGACCACAGCATAGTCTGTTGAAACTGATTGTCTTAAATAAAGAAATATTTTATGCGATCTTGGCCGTTGAATGGATTTTAACAGAAGAGTAAAGTTAATGGGTAATCTAATTTCTAAACAGCCTATACAGGTATTCTTCTCATTCATTTCGGGAAAGCATTAAAAATCGAGGGCCGCATGGATCGACGGGCTTTTGAGGCCTGCTCTTCCTCCGACAAACATGTTTCAAATACAAACTAATCGAAGTGCCTTCTTTCCGCATTCTGATTATCGGACGTAACATATCTGTCAAGAAACAAGAGTATGTAGTCAATTAGAAAGAGATTCATCCAATCTGACAATAATTTTTTTAGAAGAATAAAGGCAGAAATTTGAGACGAATTTGATCTTACGCATAGGACTATAAAATTTGTATTTTGAGTAGAGCCATCCAGTTTCACGAGTGCATATCTTTTACTTACACACAAATTTCGGTATCGTAAACAGTTAAGATAAGTACCAAAGGTTTCATTTAGCTTTCACAAATGTTCAGTGTGCCCTTCACGGCATGCTGAACAGGCATTATGAGTATTGCTTTTGCAAAAATGTTTGGAGTTATTGAATTTACAGCTGCTGACATGCGGCGTTGCTCTTCGTCCCAGGTTGCTAGAAGGGGCTGGCACTTTGACGGAATTTTTACAAACGCCCATGAAAAAATTACTTATATGTGCCCCTTATGGTCGACCAGCCTTTGCCGCGCCTGTATGTTATAAAACGAGGGGTGTCCAATAAGTAATGCAACAATTTTTTTCTGGGTTCCAGCACGCCATAAAGCCCACATGGTACTTCTGCAATGGTCTACATCTACATCTACATCCATGCTCCGCAAGCCACCTGACGGTGTGTGGCGGAGGGTACCTCGAGTACCTCTATCGGTTCTCCCTTTTATTCCAGTCTCGTATTGTTCGTAGAAAGAAGGATTGTCGGTATGCTTCTGTGTGGGCTATAATCTCTCTGATTCTATCCTCATGGTCTCTTCGCGAGATATACGTAGGAGGGAGGAATATACTGCTTGACTCTTCGGTGAAGGTATGTTCTCGAAACTTCAACAAAAGCCCGTACCGAGCTACTGAGCGTCTCTCCTATAGAGTTTTCCACTGGAGTTTATCTATCAACTCCGTAACGCTATCGCGACTACTAAATGATCCTGTAACGAAGCGCGCTGCTCTCCGTTGGATCTTCTGTATCTTTTCTATCAACCCTATCTGTTACGGATCCCACACTGCTGAGCAGTATTCAAGCAGCGGGTGAACAAGCGTACTGTAACCTACTTCCTTTGTTTTCGGATTGCATTTCTTTAGGATTCTTCCAATGAATCTCAGTCTGGCATCTGCTTTACCGACGATCAACTTTATATGTTCATTCCATTTTAAATCACTCCTAATGCGTACTCCCAGATAATTTATGGCATTAACTGCTTCCAGTTGCAGACCTGCTAAATTGTAGCTAAATGATAAGGCATCTATCTTTCTATGTATTCGCAGCACATTACACTTGTCTATATTGAGATTCAATTGCCATTCCCTGCACCATGCGTCAATTCGCTGCAGATCCTCCTGCATTTCAGTACAATTTTCCATTGTTACAACCTCTCGATATACCACAGCATCATCCGCAAAAGGCCTCAGTGAACTTCCGATGTCATCCACAAGGTAATTTATGTATATTGTGAATAGCAACGGTCCTACGACACTCCCCTACGGCACACCCGAAATCACTCTTACTTCGGAAAACTTCTCTCCATTGAGAGCGACATGCTGCTTTCTGTTATCTAGGAACTTTTCAATCCAATCACACAATTGGTATTATAGTCCATATGCTCTTACTTTGTTCACTAAACGACTGGGGCGAACTGTATCGAATGCCTTGCGGAAGTCAAGAAACACGGCATCTACCTGGGAACCCCTGTCTATGGCCCTCTGAGTCTCGTGGACGAATAACGCGAATGGTCAATGTCGAAGCCAACGTCTTGCTGCACCTATCACCATCCCAGCCCCTATGTACTGCTTGTCGTGGAATTTATCCGTCATTGGGCCAAACGGGTGGTAGTAGGAAGGTATGAGACGTGGCTTTGTGGTGGACGAGGAAGAACAGTTTAATAAAGTTTTGTGACCTCCTCTCGAATTCACAGACTTGGGTGAGGTTTTGCTTTGTCATGGAGAAGGAGAAGTTGAGCGTTGAGGTGACTGATTGTGGTCCGTCGATCACTTCGAATGAGAGGTGAGTACGGCCGGCCGACGCGCGTGAGGACGGACGGGGTTACGCGACCTTGTTGCAGTGGTGACACACGTCTCGCCCAACGATTCACCGTGCTCTTGTTCACTGTCAGATCTCCGTAGACATTCTGCAAGCGCCTATGAATATTGTGATGAATTTTCTTTACTTCACGTCCATGGTCACAAATTTTTTTGTCATCAGACTACCGGTTTCTGTCTATAACGACCATCTTCAGATCTGTTTTATAAAAACATGTCCTAAACATTTAACAAAACTGATCTGATGAAAGTCATTATAAACAGAAACCGGTAGCCTGAAAACGAAAAATTTGTGCCCTTAGACATGAAGTAAAGGAAATTTATTCTATAGCCGTGTCACGTTCAATTCGAAACTATGTCGCAGCTTGTGAATATAGCGATGCTCTGATTTTCCGCCAAAAAATACTCAATGACACCTCTCTGCTTCGAACGCACCTCCGTTAAAGGCGCCATTTTGAGGGCTACGTATAGCGGCACCACCTATTGGAATTTCGTAGGGGTTGAAGCGAGAATATTCCACGATGTCCCACAATACACTTCGTATTTTTTCAGCCGAAGTTGGTCGAGAAAAAGTGTGTTGAATTAGCTACTGAACGCCCCTTGCAATTATGCTCTAAAAAGCAATTGTCAGAGCTGTTGTCCTCCATATTGCTGAAAAATGGTAATTTCGGCATGTTCTTCAGTTAGGGAAGGAAGCGAATCTTCAACACATCCAAGTACGTGGTTCCTATAATTGAACGAGCTAAATGCACCAAGAACTTCCCCATCGACATCTACATGAGCCGGAAACATACAACTGGCGCCAAAGAAAATTCTTAGTCCGATTCAAAAATTAAAATCCCCTGCAATTCCCATCTCCATTTATGTAGAAGATACAGTATTGGGAAATCGAATGAATGTAATTTGTAACATCCTGCACTTTCATGTCAACCTACACAATAAGGAAAAACTATAATGCGAACAGAAAAAGTTACTCATATGAATATACTAAACGAGTTGATACAGTGATTACGATGCGGCAATGGATTTATAATTAACGAGAAATCTCAATTCTTCCAGGCTTTCGTTTCTCTCGCAACGGAATACTTGAGGTTACCTATAGAGTGAAGGGTTCCCTGGAGCGCCCTGCAAGTTACACACGACTATGGGACATCCACTGGCTAGTGTTAACAGTACTGACAGCACTAGCACGCACCGTGTTTCATACCCTTTTCGGGATTTGATAGGTTTCTATAATTACGTGGGCCTTCACGGTCAGAGTCAGTTGACATATATGTTTTCTTGCCAGTACACCCAGAAGAAGGCCACCACTAGCAGCTTTTTTTATAACATGACGCGGTACCATACACAGAAAACTTTCATGTCAGTTGATGGATTTAGTAGGGTGCTATCGAATACCTCACAAGAACTTTATTTCTCATTTTGAAGTACTTTTCTATGACATAAACAGGTACAACATGTCATTTAATATACGGTGTAGGGCAAGCTGGAAGTCTGTTACTTACTTCAGGTATTCATTTTCATTTTACCTCAATAACTGTATTTTACTTCTATGTGGAATTAATTTTAGCTTAAAAGGTTAAAGGGCTCGTGTAGATGCAGGTCCTGCTACAGGAACTAAATTTCCCAGTTGTTTCCTTGGGCTATTGCTTTGACCAAAACGGACTGTGATAAACCATAAGCAGTCCTCATTTTTATTAAAGTTACCTATTCAAGTATGTGTCTTCTTTCATTACCTCGGTCATACAAATGGAATGTTTTGGCCTTTTGTGTCATATTGACGAAGAAATTTGCTATCTGACACCTTTTTTTCTGTTTTACCTGTCATATTCATCTAACTGACGTGAATAAACTCACAGAACAGCAGCTCTGATTTGTTCTTCATTACTTTTTTTCCCTATAGCACGGATTTTATGTTTCCTTAGATATTGAAGTTCTGAACAATATCAGGATTTTTAATTCGCATCTTACATGAGAGCTTTATACATTGCAACAGGAAGGTGAATATGACACCTAACTTACTTTAGCAATAATGATCAAATTTGCCTAGCAGTATGTAATGCAAAAAGGGATGACACTCAATCAGTGGTAATTAACACATAGTTCCTATAATGCATGTTTGAGTGGAAGGTAAAACAAGCAGCGAGAGGTGTTTTCTTTGGAATTCAGAGGGACGACGGGGTACCAGGCCAGGGAAACCTCTTAAAGGGGTGTCCCATGTAGAAAGTCAACAAGCAACTAGGTGACTCAGATGGGGGGAGTGAGTATAACGGCCCATCTGAGGGAGGACAGGAAAGAAAGCTTTTAGAAAACTGCATTTCGGAATTCCAGATGGATACGAAAAAAGACAAGTGACATATTTTCGATCACATGTCCAGCAAGTGGTGCACACATGAGAGAGTTAATGTATGCATTTAGGCGTCTGGAACAGGTACAAACGTCCGATTGGAGGGAACGCGCTAGGAAGGACAAAAGAGCCAAAGTTGTGACTGAATTTAAGGGTAGGGACCTAGCAATTGGTAGAGAGAGTTTCCACAGAATAGGAGGAAAGCTCCTATTGGTCGTAAAAAGCCGTGACATGAAGAACGAAAGAACCCAGGTGAGGAGACAGTTGGTCTATGAGTAAGACAAGACGAAAATTTGGGAGGACTCTTCTCTGAACTTGTGTCAAGTGCAGAACCGAGCGCATAACGCTCTGTACGTTGCAGAGGAGCAATTTGTGTGAACACTGCGTTCACAGCAGCTGATGTACAGCTAGTAATTAGCTGCAGCGTTGTTTAGCTCCAACTATGGAGAAATCAACCAGCCAATTAGTTAATTGTTCTTGCGAGAACTGAGAGGGAATTATAATATGCACACTGCTCCACCCATCTGCGTGTATATCGCCACATTCTAAAACTAGGGATGAGTACTATGTTGTCTCGCATAACGAGAAACATAGGGAGACTTTCTGCTGGAAAATTCAGCAAAGGTGTAATTAGTTTTATAGGAATTTCAGCGGAAGAGAGCGGCCTAGCAGACGACATCTCATCGCAGCTTAAGGCAAATGCTGCATGCAGAGGCGAAAACTAGTCGGTTCACCAGCTTGCATCCAGTGTAAACTCGAGCGACCTTAGGTAATCTTTTGTTCAATTTGTCACATAACTAACCATACACCGTAGACTTGACTGTCATCCTAAAAATAGTACCGAACTTTGAACTGGAATCGGACGATTTTCGTAGTACTGACCAACATCATAATCTAAGTGTAGGCACAATTTTGTAAGGAAACTTCTAGTTAAACATTAATATTGTCATGTTTAGAATAATTTAACCTTCTGAGAGTTAATATTTGATATTGATGTGTTTAGGATTGTTACACTTTTTGACGTTGACGAGATGCGTTACCCTGACAACTGTTTTTTGTTGTCACATTGAAAACTGTGCAAAAACGGGTATTTTTGTGCTAATATTGCGACATTAAACATGTCATTTCAACTTACACAGTCGTCTTCAATCCTAGAATAAGTTAACCAAAAATATTGCTCCTCACAAGATAATCGCTTTTCCCTCGTCCATTTTGCAAATAAAGTAGGAAAGGGAATAGTTTGTTGTGGTACGAGGTACCCTCCACTATGCACTTTTTTTTTGTTGCTGAAAGCTTTTTTGCTAAAAAAAAAGTTGAAATAACCTTAGTCTGTTAAAGTCTGTTAATACTGTCTCTCCCCAGATACTGTCTCTTTCTTGATGACATTCGGACAGCTAACTTAAATGTTAACGTAGGGGTATGGTTCACTACCCAGGATTCACTTCTGCTGTTATCCGCTCTGGTTCGGGCACCACGAGAAACACTGAGCATGTGGCATCACGCCGTACTTTGCGAACGCTCAGCTCCATGCAGGGCCCACGGGAAATGAGTATGTCAACGGAGAGGTACCCACTGAAAATCTTAACTTTATCGTGTTCTATTGAGAGCTTGCATGCATTTAATAGCGCAGTTTAGAATTATTAAACTCGCCTGAAATATTTACTCGCTCCCCGCCGGATACAGTTGCTGGCTGTCGCAAGAGCTGAGGTGTTAAGTGCTGTGACGTACGCGTTACGGCCTGTCTTCCTCGTAGGCCTCGACTAGCTGCACCGCTGAATGCGCCTTTAACCTAGCCTTCATTTTACAACTATGTGAATATTCATCAGAAACGACTCGTGGACACGCAAGTCGTCGAGGTGGAGTACATAGGAAGGCTTGCACAAGGCCACTGAGCCAGACGAAGTTAATACTGTTATTACGAAGGAAATCAAACCAGGTGAATCTTTAAGTATGTCAGACCGTTTAAAGTCTCTCAAATAAAAAGTAAGCGGCCGTTCCTGCACGCTGTTGGTGTCATACCCGAGCCAATGATTAAAAAGGATGATGACACGGCGGAGGGCGTGGGCCAGTTCAAAACGTTCTTTTTCTTTAGGATGACTCTCGAGCTGCCGGCCAGGGTGGCCGAACGGTTCTAGGCGCTACAGTCTGCAACCGCGCGACCGCTACGGTCGCAGGTTCGAATCCTGCCTCGGGCATGGATGTGTGTGATGTCATTCGGTTAGTTAGGTTTAAGTAGTTCTAAGTTCTAGGGGACTGATGACCTCAGAAGTTATGTCCCATAGTGCTCAGAGCCATTTGAACCATTTTTTGACTCTCGAGCAAGGTGTGATTGTCCTCCACGAAGGGCCTTCAGTCAGTCTGATTTTGACGCCGTATTTTGCTTCGGGAGCTGGACCAGCAGTAGAGGTGTCGCCTGGAGCGCCGCCACCGGCACATGTTTCACGCTCTCCCTCGCACCCTGCTTGCCTTCGTGGGAGGCCGCTGCTCGGACGATAACGGAGTGAATTACGACGCTGCCTTCGAAGTAATATCGGCGGCGAATTTCCTGAGATATTCGATCTGTTGTCGGAAATAGACCGCGTCTGGTTTCGACAGCGCGCCCAAAGGTGTGAGATATGGGGGTGAACGATTGCCGGCTGGAGTTTCGCGTGACCCTCCTTTTCCCGCACTTATACGAACTCTCTGCAGTGCCAGATCTGCGCAGAATTTGGCTCCTAATCGTTTAGGCGACGAATCGATTCGTGTTGTCCAAACGTAGAACGTACGTCAGACTCTCTCGGGAAACGTGTCGGTAGAGGGAGTCACGAATGTGCACCGCACGAGACTCCTAACAAGAGATATGAAGCAATGTAGGTGTGAAACTTCTCCTCGTTTAGAGATTCTCAGATACAGGGTGTATCAAAAACAATCATCCAGTTTAAAAAGATCATAGCTACTATGTTACTGGACATAGGTGCGTAAACCACGTTCTATTGGAAGGAGCAAACTGTCGAGTTTTACATGGTTTCCGTCAGGTAGCAGCAGTGTGCACCCCCTTCAGTTCTTGTAAAAATGGTGTCGGGACAACAGAAAGCGTTCTGTGTGGTACGTTTGCTGCAGTGCGGGTCGGTAACATCTTGTTCATCGCGACTTTCGCACTACGCATGGTGTGGCTCCTCCTACAGCATAGACCATTAGACGATGGCATGAACAATTCCGAGATATATGTTATTTGTGTGAAGTCAAATCGTCGGGCTATCCCCGAGTGTCTGACATAGACGTCGAATACGTCCGCCATAGTTTCACAGGGAGTCCGCAGAAATCCGTTCGCCGTTCAGTTCGACAGCTCAACATGCTACCGATGTCCGTCTGGCGTGTGTTGCGTCGACGTTTACGCATGAAACCATACAAAATTCGGCTACTGCAAGCTCTTCATGAAGGCGACGAACAACAGTGTGTGTAATTCTGTAATTTCGTTCGTGGCAAGATGAAAGATGACAGATTTCTTCCGCGCGTAGTGTTCAGTGACGAGGCAAAATTCGATTTAAATGGAAAGGTGAAACGTCATTATGTGAGAATATGGGGTACGAAACACCTCTCCCAAATATAATGTGCTTCGTGCAGTTTCAAGGAAAAATGTGTAAGCTCCATTTTTCTTTTCCGAGGACACTGTTACAGGAAGCACATATTTCGATATACTTAAGAACTTTCTTTTCCCACAGTTCGAGAGACTGGTTCGAACGACTTCATTTACCAACATAATGGGGCAACTCCACTCTGGCATCTGGAAGCGCGGTAATTTTTTAAATCAAAGGATTACTGAACAATGAATCGCTCGCACTGGACCAAATGATTCAGGCTTGCATTACTGGCCTCCAAGGTCACCGGACCTTGTATATGATTATTTCTTCTTGGGATTTATAAAAGACTCTGTTTATATGTCTCCGTAACCAACAACAATGAATGTACTGTGACATCCCATACCAGCAGCTGTGGAAGCTGTAACTCAAGACATGCTCGCTGCAGTGTGGGAACTATTTGAATACTGCAGTGACATGTACTGTGCATCTCAATGGGGTGTATAGAATACCTACGAAAAGGTGCGAAAAAAATTTTTTTTCAGTTTCCCGTTCATTACAAAATAAAATTCGTTGTACGTGTTTATTAGTTTCACAAATATAGACATACCAAAGTGGATGATTCTTTTTGATACACCCTGTATTTGTACAGTTAATCGTAGTATGTATTACACAAATCTATTAGATTGTGCATATAGTAAGAACAGTATTCCTGCGACGCAAAATACCGCAACACAACAAGTAGTTATTGATGTTCAGCCGTTTTCGAGCAACATAGTTCCGAATAAGTTCCATTCCCTTACCATTTTTACTGCGTTCTGTAAGAGCGAGACGTAAACTAGACAATTGAGTACTAACCGGAGGGCACTTCTTATTATCGTTGAAGAATCGATCGCTTGATAGGGACAAACCATTCGTTCTTCAACAAATTGTATTGCATTTGGAGCGTAGCCCATTCTCAACATGTAATCCAAACGAAATACGAAGTCATGACTGCTCAAGCATACTGTACAGCAATAATTAAGGGTAAAGATATTACGGGTGTTACTTTCAAAATAAAATACACGTACCGTAAAAAATGACATTATATAAAGTACAGCGTCACTTAAGTAGGATTACACCGTCGGTTCTGAAGATGAAACTATTAAAATAGACCACCAGGTGGGATGGTGTACGATAGCAGAGACCTTAATAGCATATACAGGGGTACAGGAACAAAGTGAAATCAAAAT
This sequence comes from Schistocerca piceifrons, assembly GCF_021461385.2. Lineage (NCBI taxonomy): Eukaryota > Metazoa > Arthropoda > Insecta > Orthoptera > Acrididae > Schistocerca > Schistocerca piceifrons. The sequence continues at coordinate 450,254,639 of NC_060140.1, read as the reverse complement.
GTTATTTGAAACCTATAGGACAAAAAACGATAAGAGGCCTGGCTGTGAAGTATGCCTGCGACTTTTTATGTGCAGGCTCTTATAGCATTTTAAATAAAACGAACTTTGTTAACATTGTAAATCTTTATTCTTCGTGTCTACATTTTTCAGAATTCTGCCACTAGAGGACTCAGAATTTTAGTGCGTAAAATGGCAGTATGTAACGTAGGTTGCAGCGTGAGAAACAGCGTGCTGTAATCGAGTTTCTCCAAGCATGAATTCGAAGGGTTCGTCCACACATGGAGCACCTTCTTCTTGATCATCACAGTGCCACATTACGCACATGCGTTGCGGCAGCTGCAACAATCCGACGCCTTCGGTTTACTGTCATCGATAATTCTCCACACAGTCCCGACTTGGCCCTACTGATTGTCATCTGTTTCCAAAAGTTGAAGATCACCTTCTAGTACTTCACTTTGATAGTGAAACGGTGCAAGCAGAGGTGCGGCTATGGCACTGTCAACAAAGTAAAACTTTCTGCAATGACAGTATCAACAAACTGGCCTTTCATTGGGAGAGAGAAGTTCGTAGGCAGTGTAACATATTGTGCAGTAAATACGTAGATATGAAGAGTAAATGTGATAAATGTTAATAACGTTTGTTTTATTTAAAGAGCTTTAAGAGTTTTCTCGCAAAAACATTCGGAGACATTTCTTTTCGGCACGTATTTTCTTGGGAAATTAATGCAGTAATATAGATTGTACATGCAAAAGTACAATATTAAATCCCATTATTCAATAAAGATGCTTCTCCTTATACATTATGCCTCGCCTTCTCCATCTGCCTCGTTGAGTGTATGTGTCTTTCAAAAAAAATATTTATTGCGTTTTACATTATTGTTTCTTATCGTAGGGATCATCATCTATTAGTTATCATTACACTGCTTATAAAAGCGGAAGCCTCACCGGTCTACGACAGTCAGTTTTACCTGTGACGAAGATGACGGCGGTAGACATCGAAAGTTATGGATTTTATCTAAATTGACGCGGCAAGTAAACCGAGAACTTTTCATGCAAGGATTCCGTTGCGAAAGACTTCGAAGTCATCATTGCACTATGTTGTTCCCCTCTCCTGCCTTGTTCTCCTTCCATCCACTTCCGCTCCTCAAATGAATTGTGCGATTGATTATTGTATTTTTCCACGTACAATTTTAATTATTGCCTTTAGTTTTAGTTTTTCATATCGGTTCTACCCCTATTTTCTTTTTAATATTGAAACACCATTTTGGTGTCAATTTGGTCATTTACTTGCTACTAACGCCACTACAATCATACAACAACGCCATATAGTGAGATGCTCACTAGTTACTGTATGTCTTATAACAAGGACTCACCATTAGTTGAGAACTAATAATGACAAAAATTAATGACACAGAGATCCAAGCAGTCACTAATACAGAAGACATGTCAGACAGCAGCTGAAGTAGTCAGCTGACTACACTGAGCATCAAACACAAAGTGTAATCAATACTACAGTTTATTTAATTTAAATCCGGTTGTGGGAATATAGCAGAAAAAAAATCCTCCACAGAGGACTGTAATATGAATACAGTATTGGGCAGTCCGGACCAATCACATTCTCTCCAAGTATCGTAATTGTAGATTTAAGTTACATTTAGTAATTAATCAAGTAATTGTTGATTTGGCCATTTGGTATTTTGCCGGCCTGAGTGACCGAGCAGTTCTAGGCGCTACAGTCTGGAACCGCGCGACCTCTACGGTCGGAGGTTTGAATCCTGCCTCGGGCATGGACGTGTGTGATGTCCTTAGGTTAGTTAGGTTTAAGTAGTTCTAAGTTCAATGGGACTGATGTCCTCAGAAGTTAAGTCCCATAGTGCTAAGAGCCATTTGAACCATTTGGCATTTTGAAAATAGTTTAAGATATGTAAATTATGAGAGCACCATTGAAAAGAGTGCATAAGGACGCCCTGTGTAAGCAGGATATGCTACTAGATATTTCCGTATCTATTTGACAACTATCTGCCCGTCACCCATCGAAGAACATTCAGATTATTTCTCCACCGTTCCACTTCCGAATAGAGCCCCGATAAATCGAACACTTAAATATTACCCTGCGAGCTTTGATTTCTTTTGTTTTATTACGACAGTCATTTCCGTCTAAGTGCTTGGGACTCACTATATTTTCGCATTCGGAGAAGAAAGTAGATGATTAAAATTTCCTGAAAAGATCTCATCGCTACCAAAAACGCTTACGTTTTAATGATTAGCTTGGCCGTAACAAACTCCCCATATTTCACGATAATACAAAACCAACTGCCCTTCCTTAAACGTTTCCGATATCCTCCGTCAGCCTTATCGAGCAAGGATCGCATATGGCGCTTCAACATTCCAGAAGAGAACGGACATGTATAGTACAGGCAGTCTCTTTACTAGTTCTGGTACATATGCTGTGTTCTGCCATCGGTTTCGCCAATAACACGAAGTATTTGGTTCTGCCATCGGTTTCGCCAATAATACGAAGTCTTTGGTTTGCCTTCCTCACAACGTCTTCCTTGTGATCGTTACTGTTATAGTTGTTCTTAGCGGTAATCGCTAGGTATCTGAAACGTAGTTGATGCCCTTCATATTTGTGTGACATGCAGTGTGACTGAAATGTAAAGGATTACATTAAGGACTAATGTGGATGAACTTACACTTTTATTACTTAGAATCAATTGACACTTTTTGCATACCGATGATATATTGTCAAAATCACTTTGCAATTTCTTCTGACCTTCTGATGTCCGTACTAGGAGGTAAATGATAGCATCAAGACTATATGAGGGCTACTCAGATTGTTTCCTAAATCGTTTATATGGATTAAGTATAGCAGAGTGTTTATTTAACGTCCTTGGGGATCGCCACATATCATTTATCTTACACTTTTATTACTTAGAATCAATTGACACTCTTTGCATACCGATGATATATTGTCAAAATCACTTTGCAGTTTCTTCTGACCTTCTGATGTCCGTACTAGGCGGTAAATGATAGCATCAAGACTATATGAGGGCTACTCAGATTGTTTCCTAAATCGTTTATATGGATTAAGAATAGCAGAGTGTTTATTTAACGTCCTTGGGGATCGCCACATATCATTCAACTTACACTTTTGTTACTTAGAATCAATTGACACTCTTTGCATACCGATGATATATTGTCAAAATCACTTTGCAGTTTCTTCTGACCTTCTGATGTCCGTTCTAGGCGGTAAATGATAGCATCAAGACTATATGAGGGCTACTCAGATTGTTTCCTAAATCGTTTATATGGATTAAGAATAGCAGAGTGTTTATTTAACGTCCTTGGGGAACGCCAGATATCATTTAACTTACACTTTTATTACTTAGAATCAATTGACACTCTTTGCATACCGATGATATATTGTCAAAATCACTTTGCAGTTTCTTCTGACCTTCTGATGTCCGTACTAGGCGGTAAATGATAGCATCAAGACTATATGAGGGCTACTCAGATTGTTTCCTAAATCGTTTGTATGGATTAAGAATAGCAGAGTGTTTATTTAACGTCCTTGGGGAACGCCACATATCATTTCTGTTCTACTCAATGGCTTTCCGTCATGTACTACAAACTGTGACGTTAGGACATTCAGTTACATGCTTTTGTTTAGTTGTGTGCGTGGAATATGTAGCTTTTTTGCATCCTTCGGTGATGTTTCTTTTATGGGCCATAGGCCGTGCTCGACGGTGTACTTCCCTGTCTAACGTCTCGTCTTCATTGCTGATACATCATCAGAGACGATAAGAACTCCGATAGGAATACAAACTTAAAAATGCTTCGCAAGCCCAACTCTTTATACGAATCTATGCGAAGGTCAGTTTGTGAATTCAAGAGACAGCTGCCTAGGATCGCATAGACGCGCCAAAGTGTGTTATGGAGCTTGTAGTGGCGAAGAATTGGCGCTGTTTGGGTTGTTTACTACATAGGGCTCCAATTTGTCTAATGTCAATCCCTGTTGTTTTCTGTTCAAGATGTTTATGTGATTCTCAGTTTCTGTGGCCTCGCTTGCCATTCTAGCATAGTAATTATTGGATATTGACAAAACGATAGTATAGGAGAAATGAATATAGTGGTTACACGATTCCTTTGCATGACCTACTACATCGAATTACCCGTGTTCCGCAGATGGCAATTGCTCTTGGTAACTTTTGTAATTTGTATGTACACTTCACAGTATGTGCAAGGGATGCTTTCGAACGTCTTCTATAGCAAGTGGCTGGCGCTGGTACTTATATTCAATATTCACGAAAATGCTTGTTTTAAAGATCATGTCGATATTGTAGCTTCTTATTACTCTATTGATATGACTTGTGTGTGTTTTCACCAGTGGAATGAAAGCTTTCCCATTAGTTCGTTCTTTCCCACTTCTCTTAGGGTGGAGGTCCTGCTTATCTCTTTATCAGGGTACACGTTTCTTATGAAAACAATTTTTCTATGATTCAGACCATCCTACAAGTACAGTGGTGCATAGATTCTTTAGGGCCGGTCCACCAATGTACAGATCACCTCTCTTTCCTGCTTGGAATTATGACTGAAATTTCGATGAAAGTTTTATACGTCCGCGTCTTTCTGTAGGCTTTGTGCCATAAGGTTCCGTTAGGTTTTCTAAACACTTGTACATTCAAAAATCAAATTTGACATTAAAAAGAACGAAAAAAATTGCTAGAACTGAAGATGATAGGATCCCCATGGGAATCTGATGCCGTGGCTATGGGGAATGAACCAACAAGACGGAAATAGCGGCCGTGAGACAGTGCTTTTTGTAACGTATTCTTATTGCTCAACAGTGAACTTAGAAAGCCCTCTGAGGTTAACATATGACGCAAGGATTTGTTGTCCCCTCAAATTGTTAACTGAAACTTATTTTACAGTAAATATTAGTGGTCGTTCATTTTACCACAGTTTGGCTCTCGTGTCAGAGCTAGGTGCTGCGCGAGGAAATTTATGGCCATCAAATGACACGCTTGTTGTCTGTCGTTGTTAGTCACCTTCGGAGGTCCATTGTTGATTTCAGGAGATGCATCTACTTCACACTTCAGCACTTTACGAGCTATTGTCTCTGGACATCAGTTCAGTACTTCTGATTTTGCTTCAGTGATAGCACTTGACCGTGAAGCGACAATTCAACATTTACGCGAGTGTTAGACTTCGAGAAGCTGCTGGGACTTGAATATATTTGTGCTTGTTAATGTTATTCTGTGAATGTGAATGTGTTTCCTGTCTTTAACGTTTCACTTGTGAATCGTAGCATACTGCTATAAGACATTACACTGTATTCTCTCAGACTACCTGTTGGAGTTAAATGGAGTCGAGGGGCTACGAGACTTTGCATTTACACGCCAGTTAAAGAAATTACTAATTGAGAGAATCTGCTAGTGTAGGTTCGCATATAAATGAGCTTCATGAGAGATTGTTGTTTTTCATAATATGTTTAATTAGCGCTCCATTTATGTTCGCTATTTGTTTTACTCCACGGCCGTCACAAAACGTTTGATTGCTTTCAAAGGAAATTAAATATCTGATTTAATTTACTCACACATTTTTTTGTGTTGGCTGCCATTATTGTCCCGATTACAATTATTAATTCATTATTTACATTTGCAAACATGCCTGACTAAGGACTGAATCATACGGTATGTACCATACATTCAGGTGCTAGCCTGCTTAACTGAGCGGTAACGTGTTTGCCTACTGTACGGCAGGCCCTGGTTCGATTCCCAGCCTAACTAGGGATTTTCTCTACTCGTGCACTCGGTGTTGTGCTGTCCTCATTTTAATCACACAATTGCAAGTCGCTCAGTGTGGCGTTACCTGAAATAAAACTTGCAAAACCGCGGTCGAACTTCACTAGACGGGACAGCCGGGCCATCAGTGCCATACCATCACTTCATTTGTCTTTTTCGTCGTGTGTGTGTGTGTGTGTGTGTGTGTGTGTGTGTGTGAGAGAGAGAGAGAGAGAGAGAGAGAGAGAGACAGAGAGAGCAAGAGAGAGATATCAGCCAAGGCTACGAGCTACTATTACTCAGGGTCGCACGTTAACATATCTTACCTTAACGGACTGCTGGTTGCTCTCGTCAGTAAGAGGTGACCTGATAGCAAAGATAAATAGGTGGTAACCCTCATCTGTCAGCGTAAATATTAAAATAAGAGATTTCACAACGAAATATTTACCGAAGTACAGCTTATATTTCATAGCGTTAACTTTCTGTGTGTAATTAAGAGTTAGAAAAAATTGTATATTTGTGTTATCGGGTTGATTTTACTAATTAGTTCCCGCCAGAGTAACCGAGTAGTCAGATGTCTGAGTGCCGTACGGAGAACCCGAACCGAGGACTTGTGTTCCTTATGCTGAACAGCCACGGAATTTTGTTTGTTCTGAGGAACGGGGCGGGTCCACTTATCATTGCGATGCCAACTGAGGAAATGCTTGAAGGAAAAGTAGCGGCTCCCAAGGTCTGGAACGAAAGAAACAACCAGGAGAGCATTGTGATGACATCATGATCTTCCACATCCTGTACGAGTGACGCCATACCGCAGATGATGACGCAGCGACCGGTCAGCAGCACGTCATCCTCTGGCACTGACTGCGGAGTTTAGTTTGCTGAAATGTCGCGGTAGTGGTGGAGAGTACTTAACTACAATATTATTGAATTTCTTTCCTAGAGAATTTGCGTATGGAGCTAGATAAAATGTCTACGAATTCTGTAAAAAAATGTAATGAGACTGGTTTTGTATCCACCAATGTTTTTATTTATAATTTTTTTTTCAAACGAGAATGTCGTTCCCTTCCGAGTAGTTCCCTTCTGTAGCTATACAGCGTCGTAATCATTGTTCTCGATCTTGGTAGCAGTGCTGAACGGCTTCAACTGCTATGGCATTTAACATTTCGGGCACATTCTATTGAATATGGTACACAGTCTGAAAGTTACGGCCTTTTAAGAAATATTTCAGTTTCGGGAAAAGAAAAAAGTCACAAGGAGTCGGATCAGGCGAATAGGGGGACTGTGGAACAAGAGGAATGCCTTTCAGAGTAAAAAAATTCCATGGTGGGAAGGGGTGTGTGCCGTGGGGCGTTGTCATGATGCAGCATCGACTTGGCTGCTATGTATGGTCTCACAGGATTCAGCCTTTCGCTCTTCAAAGACATATCTGTGAAACTCTTGGTTGGCATTTTATCCAGCAGGGACAAATTCCGTATGCGTGACACCCCTACTACCAAAAAAGCTAATGAGCTTTGTTTTAATCTTTGTTACGCTCATTTGAACTTTTTTCAGCAGAAGAGATGCCTTAGTGCGCCACTCCTCACTTTGCCATGCTTAATAGGTCACCATCATCCATATTGTTAAACATCAGTCAGATCTCAGAAGAGCTCATGCATGTTCGACGTTGTCGATCTCTCTGAGCATGCTCGTGGCCCTTCATAAATGATTTGTGCCCAAGAAAAACTTGTGCTCATGATAAGGAATGTTTGCCCACTTCAACTTCTCAAAGTTCGCACTTGTTCGAATGTATGTGAATTTCTAAGGGACCAAACTGCTTAGGGCTTCCGTCCCTAGACTTACACACTACTTAAACTAACTTATGCTAAGAACAACACACAAACATCCATACCCGAGGGAGGACTCGAACCTCAAGCGGGAGGGACCGCGCAGTCCGCGATATGACGCATCAAACCGCTCGGCCACTCCGCGTGGCGTCGCACTTGTGGATTCCCCAAGTTTAACATAAACCAAGATGGCAAAGCGGTGCTCTAAGTTTCCCTGTTCCAGTTTCGTAACACACAACAAAAACACAACTTCACTGATGGCGCTCTCAAAAATCACATGGTGGCAGTTCGGAGCTGAAACACGGACTGGCAGTCTACACGAGTGGAACAACACAGCCTTGTCAGATCGCTCGCAGTGTTTTCACTCTCGTCCCTTTTCTCACACGTCTCCTACATACCTCGATACCACCATGATCTCGTACCTTATGACACCAGTGCGAGTTACACAACGGAGGCAGTGGAATTGTTACACACTCAACTTGAACATCAGTTCATTATATTTTCTCAGCAGGATTTTGTGAAAAGAATATCGTCTTTCTTCCAGACATATTTAGTTAGTTCCCTCAGTAAAAGTGTTGCCCTCCTCTATTGATTGTACTGGCATAATACAATACTTGTGCCACTCTGAACACCTTGTATATGTGCGTAAGTCCACTTGGTAAGGCAGCCAGATGATAGATAACTCAAGAACTAAACGCACTATCTTGCATGCGGTTATCATTATCCTGCCGATAGAAATAAGACTTTCATTCATCTTCCCTGCTATTAATTTCTTATTTGTCTCATTTTGTATCGCTTCGTAGTATTAACTCCTTTATTTGAGCGCTGTGATAGGCTCCACCAGGACTTCACCACTGAATGTCGTGCTATCTGTTACGGAGATTCATTCGCCTACATTGAAATATAGCACCAAACGCAAATATTGTGTAAGTTCGTAAGAGCATTGCTCACCATAACTTCATAAATCTCTTATATATTATTTCCGGAAATGCATAGTTCCCATTTATTCAGTCATGCATTTTTACAGAGACTGCGGTACAATACGGGCTGTACCATGCAGCCACAGCTGCAGTACGTGTTGAAAATGGTTTCCATGTGCCTGAACTCATGCATGTACGTGCTGTAGCATGTTCTGTCTCACACACAGACATCGGCCAGGCTGCATCAGGTGACAAAGGCAGAATGAATACACTGATACAGGTCTCCACTTCTGGAATGGGCTCTGCATACACGATACCTTCCAGATGGTCCCGTAATGAGAAATCGCTCAAGTTAAGATCCGGTAAACGGGCCGACCATGCAACTGGACCCCTCCTCCGATCGAACGGCCTGGGAAGACTCGACTGCGAAGTGGGTTGGAGCACCATCATGTAGCAGCCACATAACCCTTCGAATCATCCGTGGCACATCCTATAGCAGGCGGGGCAAAGTCACCAGCAAGAAACGCCGATAACCCCAGCGTGTTAGGCGATATGGAAGAAAGACTGGTCCCAAAATACGGTCGACAGTTATCTCAGCCCACACATGACGGATGCACCGATGATGATGATTTGCTGTCGCCATACCTGGGTGTTCTGCACACTATCCCACTCCGCGTAAAGTTGGCCTCAACTGTATATAGGATGGATGACTCAAATACCGGAATCGTGTTTGCCTGGTGAAGGAAACAATGACAATACTGCTCCCGATGTGGAAAGTCTGCCGCTAGTAAGCCCTGCACACACTGTAAATGATAATGGTAGTAACAGTTATGGAGAATGTTCCACACGATCGTGTGGCGTACCCTGTGCTGGCGGGCCAAATACCTACCACAGTATTTATTACATTTTCTTCCAAGTCTGGTGTTCGAACATTTCGGTTACGCCCTTCACGATTTCCTGTTTTCTGAAACAACCCTGTCTCAGACAACCGGCAAAACAATGTTGCTAACATTGAATTCTATGGTTGTTGTCAGCGGTAATAGGACTCCTGATACAATCTTGCAGCCCGCCGCTCGTTGCCATTTGCCTTACCGTGAGCAAATACCATGTCGGCTGGCTCTCGATACGAATACGAAACCGTTGTGTACAGTGCTGTATCACATCCACTAGAAGGTGAATCTGCAAGAGAAGTGAATCAGACACAAAGTTACATATTATTGTGGCAGAGCGGGCGCAAGGGCATGACGTATGCGGAACAGTACCATTCTGCAGGTGAAAACCATTTATGCTGTAACTATGGCTGAATGGTACAGCGTGTATTAGACCTCAGTCTCTGTAACAAAGTCTAGTTGAATAAATGGTCTCTAGCACGTAACCCATCCATTTCCGGACGTAAGTTCATTAGACCTTTTTTTTTAGTATTTCCTCATCGATGAATCCCCAGAGTATGTACACGGTGGAACAAATCACCTTTTATATACTGAATATGCATTTAGCTTCCTTGAAGCCCACTCGATGACGCTACCATTTCTTCCGAACATTCGCCGCCCAATATAAGGTATTAGGTTTTCTTCTTCTTTTTCTTCTCCTTCTTGTTCTCCTCTTCTTCCTCCTCAAAGGTTGATGGTCTCACATATTTTCTCACTTACGGAGCTAATCTCTTGATTGTGTGTACCTGCTAGGTATAGTTTCATGCTTGAATACCTGTCGTGACCGTCCTCTCTCTTTCGTTCTCTCTAGAATGCCTCAATTAGAGCTATAAAATGGCATAAACAACAGTTGTATCAGCAACAAATTCTGCAAGTCCATCAATTACTTATGAGACTAGTCAGTATAAGTGCACTCGGGTTATTAGTGCAGTTAACTGCCAGACCATCCAAGTCCAAATCCTCCTTAAAATCGCTTCAAGAATCTCACTGACAAAGAACCATGGTATTTTACAGAACTCCTCACCATTTTATAGAAATGTCCTAAATTTTTCAAATTATTCATACAATAAGACATTAACAAACACAGACAGTTGTATTTCCATTATTTACACGTAACCATTAGGTAGCGGAAGCGCGACTGTATGTTTGGTCGGTCAAGCGATTACGTTTATTCCTAGCCTGCTAATGGTACGACGGACTTTCAACTGCCAAACATAGTGCGACATACTGGTATGCAGAGCGAGAGAGTGCTATGTGTTCGTTAAAAGCCGACACATTCAGATACCGCCTTCGGGTTCTAAAAGTATGAAAGACTGCCGCGGCTACATGATTTCTGCATTAGCTGCGCACTGCACCACAGCTCCGCAGCAGTGCATTCCAAGAGCCATATTTTAGTCCCTCTCTGCAGAATCATGGCACGAATCAGAAGTAGTCTGATTATGCGTAGGAAACAATTCCTGGCTGTAGAGAAGCTAGGCGTGTGATCATTCAGTTTTCGTATGACTTATAGCTTTCTCATTATTTGATAATCGTGTTGAATGTGATGCTTTACGTTCGTTTCTTCGCCATATGAAAGCAGCTCAGACCTTTCTAAATGTATCCTGAACGATACTATTCAGTCTGATCACACGTCACTATGTTGGTAAAAGTATTTTTCTTTAACCAGTAATTCATACTGTTTGATTTCTTGTACTGAATTTGGTGTTTTCGTAACAGGGGCAAAAATTATCTTGCTAAATTCTTATGGTTCTTCTGACTTTGGCCTATAGTTTACAATTCAGTTACTGACAGATAAATTTAAGTTTTAGTTCAAACTCACATTCTGTGTCGCTCGATACAACATGAATTTTGACACGATATTGCCTTTTGGTTTAGTTATTTGTGTTCTAACAACAGCAGCAAATTTCAAAGAAGAATAGAATACGCCCATCACATGTGAGAATTGGAAGGTGATTGGTATTTTGACTGCACAAAACATGTCTTTGCCAGCAAATTTGTGTCTTTAACTGGGGGATACTGATATGCTGTATATATTTTTTTCCAGAATATTAAAATTGTTACTATGAATAGCTGATCTGATGTCTACCTGTAGTAACTGGGAAGGTGATGGTTAATAACGACGATGGTTCTTCTGTATTATTATTCTGACTACTTACTTACTAAATACATATTTGATTGGCTTATTTTAAGTCGCTTCGGGGCTTGTTCTCCGGTCACGTTCCTACACAAGTAAGCGTGCTTTGCTATGAAGGAACTGCAACGATTTCAAGAACCACTGGGTTTCATGAGGTATCGAATCGTGTCGTGGAATACTTCCCCCTGTTTAGTGTATATTGGGCCATGAGAGCTGGCTTGTGTTTGTACGAGACGATCTGTTTCAAACTGAATAGCAACGTACGGATAAGAGCTGCTATCTTAATAGTGCACGAGAAGAGACTTTATTCACGTGGTCACAAAAGCTGGTTTAAAAAAAATGTTCTGTTTCTTTTAGGAGAGTTACAGACATCCATTTCTTTGATATGGGTCTAAAAAAGTCTCTCATTCTCGTAACATAATAGTACGTTTCGGGTACCGTTGTTGGTACAGACTGGGAAGAATCAAGAAGAAGTGAAGAATAAAGAAGAGAGGTACTCATTAACAGCTCTCTGACGATGAGTTCAAACTGTGTCTTTCAGCAGTTGAGCTGTGCTATTCTGGAAACCAAATAGCAACAGCAAAACAAAAAGGGACTTTATCACCGAGTTGCAGTCATCCTCATCATACTAGGCTTCTTAAATGGACCACAACAAATCAGTCGAAGTGTCGTTTTTAGTTTTATACATAACAGGGTGAACCGAATATATAGGGTCAAAACAACACAGATGTCCAAGTTGGTAAAGTGAGGATTTTGAACTCACGTCAGGAAGTAAGTGTTTCAGTTCTTGTTGCCTGGAGTAACTTGAACGCAGCAACATATGCTCAAAACAGTTTTGCAGATTAATGCTCGCATAATCCATTGACAGATATCATCATCACATTCAAAACCACTTGTCTTAAATTCTTTAGAAGTGTTCTTTTATGTCTCACTACGTACGTGTGAATTTTACAGCCAATTTACAAGAGGTGTTGCACTGCAGAAGGGCAATTAAGTGAGGAATAAAATTTTGTTGAAGCCAACCGGAATGAAGCTGAGTGGAGCACACCTATCGAGTACGCAACGATAATGTAATCATAGTTAACACTAAGAAGAGCCGAAGTACAGACAATCTGGGAGCTCAGTGACTCAGATTAAGCAAGAGACATCATCAGGAACATCTGATTCAGCACCTAGACAACAGTGCAGAGGCGACACAAAGCTCTCCTGTACCAGGGTTACTAGTGATAACTGCAGCAAAGGATGACTGAAGATCGATTTTCTGGCTGCAAACTTTGCATAAATGAGCAGTCTGAAGCTGTGAAATTAAACATTAGGTGAGCCAAGGGGGCTGACAGGCATGGAAAATGGGAGCACATTCAGCCACCAGACTCTTATAAAACCCTTACCTTCCTCACACTCATTTTCAGAGTCTAGCTACTCCATGTGCATTACTGATATCGACAGAAGGCCAGCTCTACTAGTTGCAGGATGCCCTGGTGAACAGAACGAAGTTTACTGACTGCCACCAAATTGGAGACTACTGCTCCGAGTTCGCAGCTGTCCACCTGTGGAGGGCAGTTCAATTCTGCGACCTTCATTCCTGAAGGTCACACCTGTGACTACCCAAATATGACGGCCAGGCCGATCTTCTATGAATGAAAAACCAATACATCCACTGCGAGCTGCTCAGTTTGGGAGTTGGCAGCCTGTGCTGCCACTTCTGGGCAGTTCAAGCGCTGCCGTACCGTCTGTATGCCGAGATCGCCTTTGGCGCTATCCTTTGTGTCACTATTGGGTCTTTCACGTGCGAGCAATCGTAACGACTGACAACAGGGCCACGCAAATTTCTGGAGCCGAGCCTAAGTGGATCTACACTTAACGAGAGCGGTGAGGCTCCGACAGACATCCACAGCCATGCCAGGCTGCAGAGACGCTACTGTCGCAGTATCATCCTTCAACGAGGTCAGGTCATTGACTGCAGACAACGCCAGGGGCAGCGCCAACAGATTCCTCGCACTTCCCTGTGCCTCCGCTCAACGAAGGCTCAGCACAGCCATTCTAAGGCACACTGGGAAGAAGGCAGATGAGCCGTACTCCGGATCGCCTTCGTGCCATTGACAGGTTGGCATCGTGTATTGGGACTACGTTTGGTCGCCTTGTCCATCCGTCAGTGGCAGCACCAGCGTTTATCGATAACAAGTCCTGTGGTACTATCTTCAGAGCAACCTCTAGTTTTTCCGGGTCGTCATGTGTCCGAGTTCGCTTAGGACGGAGGAGCAGTGAGGTCCTCACAGCGCCAGTACTTGTCAGGACAGCTGGCGATACATGCACTGCCAGATGGAAGGATGTGGCCGCGAGAGTGCACGACCACGTCGAAGTCCGGATTCAGTGAGTTTAAGTTGCATGGATCGTTATACTCGAGTAGTGCAAACTTCAGTGGTGTGTGTGTGTGTGTGTGTATGTGTGTGTGCGTGTGTGTGTGTTTGTGTGTGTGTGTGTGTGTGTGTGTGTGTGTGTGTGTGTGTGTCCGTCCGTCCGTGGAAGTGACCTCATGGCAATAAACTGTCAGTCGACGATTCATAATGGCACCTTTCCCTTGCCTGACTTGAGCGCGGACGACCGTGGGTTGGTCGTTTCGTCGGTCGTCTCGTCGCACGACGTGTTTTTGGTCTTCCGACCGCTTCTGGGCCCTCTGTGTTTGTGTCGACTTGTGGTTCGTGCTTGTTGTTCCACAGTAACTGGTTTTAGTATTGTTTGAGTTTTTGGTGGAATTGTTCCATCGTTGTACTGGTTATCAGATGTCAGGTGGATTTGGTAAGACGGTTGGTCGGCCTTTAAACTGTCCCTAGTTTGAGTTGTCGTCCTGTTACGTGTGCATAACGCTTTGCTGCCTGTCTCACCGCTTACGCAGCTGTAGGGAGTTTTCTCATGTTGAACCTTGGAGCACTGTCTGTTGGTCACTCCCTTCTTTACTTGGTCTGATTGTACCAATTGTTTAAGAAATAATATTTTGTTTGAATTATTCCAATTTTTTGAGGCCTTCAGCCGACAAATAATTTGAATTCTTCTTAATAAGGCCTTCAGCCGTCACTGTAGTTTGTGTTACAGTCAATTTTTTAATGATTGTTTTAAAGATTTTTCTGGTATTTTCAACGTGTAGTTGACTTCCTCACTTGTAATTCAGGCATTCAGCCGCTAATTGTTCTGAAGTATTGCTTGTGGCCCTCAGCCGACAAATAATTTTGAATTCTTTATTAATAAGGCTTTCAGCCGTCAGTGTAGCTGGTGTTACAGTCAATTTTCTTAAATGATTGTTTTTTAAACAATTATTTCCTTAAGTAAAGTGTACGTGTTTACTGAGCAACCAACGGTAGCTGAGTAAGGCCCCGTCCACACCTTTTCCTGTCTTCCCTAAGTGCCACGTCTCAGCAGAACGACTGTAGAACTCTCAGAAACAAACCTTAATTGCATGATGTGTCATTATTGCCTTGGCGCACCCGAAGGCCACACTTCCACACTTTCGCTCGACTGTACTACATTGGCGGTTCTAGGCGCTACGTTCTGGAACCGCGCGACCGCTACGGTCGCAGGCTCGAATCCTGCCTCGGGCATGGATGTGTGTGATGTCGTTAGGTTAGTTAGGTTTAAGTAGTTCTAAGTTCTAGGGGACTGATGACCTCAGAAGTTAAGTCCCATAGTGCTCAGAGCCATTTGAACCATTTTTTTTATACTAAATTGGAGAAGGAGGCTGCATCGATTTATGAATATTCACCCATACGATTTGTCATTTCACGCCTCTGTGAAGTCACTGGATTTTTTGTAAGCATCTATTTCATAAATACAAAAAATAGTAGGCATGACTATTGTATATGTGTGCGCTAGTGGAAGAGTATATTAACGTTTACGACGAAGGTATGTTATATTATGCTAATAAGAGTTGCTGAATTTTTCTGGAAAGTAAAGAACAAAAAAATCATTTATTTGCTCCCTGAAGAAGTATATTGCCGTCAATGTCTTCTTTGTGGGGAATGGTTAGGCAATGGACAATGTGGGCCGAAACTAGTCACCCCAAAAAATATCTCTGAATGCAACAGTGACAGAAACCGAAAAAAAAGACATTTAGTAATCGAGGTTGCTGTTCCTCGCTGCTACTTTATTTTGGAACTTCGTAAAATAACCACTTATTTAGCTCATAATTATCACATACCGATACCACCCCACAAGTGTCATAATAGCGGAACTGCAAGTATCCGTGTGATGCCGACAGCGCTCGCAAAGGATCTGGTCGAGACAGTTGCGCGCGCCCTCTGCGCCACACCTCCAGCAGCTCCGTACTTCGAGCGCCCTCTGTCGCTGCAATACAGGAGGGCCGGCGGAGGCAACACAGCCCACTTGCACTTGTAGCCACATTACCACAGGAAGCTATGCACATGCAGCCTAGTCGTCGCTCCATCGGCGTTGTTGTTGCTGTTGTAATAGCTAAACTCTACTTCTTGCTGTATCATTTGTAATGAACCCCCATGCCTTTGAAGAAATAAAACTTAAGTAAATCTTCAGTTTGACTAAGTTAAATCGCTCGTTAATCATTTCTACTCCTGAAACTTCCTGGCAGATTAAAACTGTGTGTCGGACCGAGACTCGAACTCGGGACCTTTGCCTTTCGCGGGCAAGTGCTCTGCCACCTGAGCTACCCAAACACGACTAACGCCTCGTCCTCACAGCTTTACTTCTGCCAGTATCTCGTCTCCTACCTTCCAAACTTTACAGAAGCTCTCCTGCGAACCTTGCAGAACTAGCACTCCTGAAAGAAAGGAGTAGCTCAGGTAGCAGAGCACTTGCCTGCGAAAGGCAAAGCTCCCGAGTTCGACTCTCGGTCCGGCTCACAGTTTTAATCTGCCAGGAAGTTTCATATCAGCGGACACTCCACCGCAGAGTGAAAATCTTATTCTGGATTTCTACTCCTGTCCAGCTTTCCTACGACGACAGTTGCCACAGTGCTCAGTGGCCCACCTTTCTCGCCATTTCGAATGAAGTCGTACACAACAATTTTTTTTTTTTTTGCAACAAACAGATCATGAAATAAAGCTTGTGGTCGCAATTTATACTCCCAGTTCAAATTATGCTCGCTGTTGAGGAATTCAACAGTTTACGATAATACATCTATATCCAAACCTTAATTCGGTAAATATGCATTGATATTTAGTTAAGCTGCCTATATTGCATGAAAAGTCATGCAAGGGCTGACTATCGATCAGAAACCATACACGACACGTTTCGGAAAATCTTTCGTGTTCCGAAATCCAAGTGCAAACGTAGCACAAGACTAGTCTGTCATCCCATATCACATACACAACTGTTAACCATTTGTGATCAACAGAGGCAGTGTCACCTGCTGCATGAATTTTTATGCGACCTAGTCAGCTTAGCTACAGATCTACGCATTTTTACTGAAAGGTCGCTCGGCTCAAACGTGACTTTAGGTCACACCATTATTAATTCTATATGTTCTGATATTCATTCCTTCCTCGTATGACTCAGCCAAATCCAGTGACTACCTTGGCCTCTGCTAGGTATAAGAGGCGGCTAGATGGTGAGCCGGTAATAAGCGTACGAGAACAAATTATATTTTATGGCCCTTCTGGCCAGCCGGTTATGGGCGTTAATCAGGCGTAAGGCAGCCATTCCGCACGTCGCGCCGAGGTACGTGCCTCACGACGGAACGCGGGCCCTGCGTAATTGGCGGCAGGTAAGCAGTCGCGTTCCGTGAGCTAGCGGCACCGGCCGTGTTTTATTGCGAGGCCACAGCCGGCGCATTTGAGGACTTCACGCGTATTCCATGCTGATTATCGGAACAAACTGTGAAGTTTGGAATGTAGGAGACGAGGTACTGGCGGAATTAAAGGTGTGAGGACAGAGCGTGAGTTGTGTTTGGGTAGCTCAGTCGGTAGAGCACTTGCCCGCGAATTGCATAGATCCCGAGTTCGAGTCTCGGTCCGGTACACAGTTTTAATCTGCCAAGAAGTTTCAAGAAGAACGAAATTTAAGTGTTCTCTAAGCGAAACACTGTTTTACCTTGTTTCAAAATATTTTATTATTTTTGTACAACCTAAATTTCAGATTGTAAACTCATTTTCCAGTGCACAACTGATTCTAAGGAGGGCAGTCAAGTAGACAAATGCCAGCTTCTTAATTTATCAGCTCCTCATATTAGCTATGGAAGTTATCTCTGGCGACTATATTGGCACAGTTAGATTTATGGTTAACTGGTATGATCATTCAGTGCAGGAGGCTATCTATAATTATGTATTGTAGTCTCCTTTTGAAAACCAATTTATTTGCCAAGATCCGTATGTTAACACGGCAACAGGATTACTAGCTCTGGCAGTACGTATTGCCATCCTCAGATTCACAATACAGGACAGTGGCAGTTACAAAGCTTACACTACTCTGACTATGCAGTATGCACAAAAAAGTCGAGGTATTACAGTGACATGTCAGATGTTCTATCATAAAACATGTCGGCATGGCACGAACAAGACTGAAAAGTGCCTCATCTTGTTGCTTCGTGGTAAACGCCGTGCTGTCTGTGACAGAGTAACTGGCATGTTTCTGTCTTCTTCGTGCCATGCGTGCTGAGAATTGTACATACTTTCTGATAGAACATCTGGCGTGTCACTGTAAAGCCCCGACTTCTTTTATGCCTATTATTTAGTCCTCGTGTGAGCGTAGTGTAAGTATTGCATGATGTAATTACCATTGCTCAGTGAAAGGCGTGTTAGTGAATGAGAAAGCGTGTGTTTCTTTCTCATTCACTAGCACGCCTTTCACTAGTTTATGGATATGTGGATGGCACTACGTATTTCCGAAACTAGGTACACACTAATTATGGAAACATATTTTCCAAAGAAAACTACAGTACACATTTGCATTGCACTTGTGACATTCATGACGATAGCATTTATTGCAATTACGAATGAACATATATTTGAGTAGAGTTATGTGCACAAGAAAGGGAATTCGTTTAGTTGCCTATTTATGAATTAAGACACCAAGGTTTCGCTACTCTCTAGAAGTAGTAGCAGTGTCTAAAAGGGGCGACTGATTAAAATGAGCTTGTTCGTACTGATACGCATAACAAATTTCGCTTTAAGAACGTGCTCTCTCCTATACAAAACATTTCAGTCTTTGCCTGGCTAAGCAAGATCCAGTGATGTGACAACGTTTCTCTAACAAAATCAGAGGGAATCTAAGATAAGTGCTTATTATGAATCCGAAGCGGGCCACACACATACATAAAACGGACGATTATGTTAAGGGAAAGTTTTATAGGTTGTGGCACAAGAGCAAGCGTGACACTCACAAATAGGGATTTTTTAAAATTTTACTAGCAATATATCTGCCCTTGACAAAAATGGAATACCACCTGCAGTATTATTAAGAATAATCCGATAACGGAGTCCTTACAAACGGCAACAAAACTCACAAGACTCTACAATAATGTTTTGGACTGACGGAAATGAGAGCTAACACCTTCCGTTGTGAAAATTTGACCAATAAAAGACTAATAGTACTGAACCCTGTGCAAAACAAAGAGGACGATAAGAGCCACTGTAGTAGGTCGAGAAAAAAAATTCGTATTCGCCGAGATTTTAGTTAATGAATTATAGCTGTACCTATAGCAGAAGTAATACAGCGAAAATTGTGTAGTGCATTTTATGAAAGTAAATTTATTATTTATGAAGTTCGTCTATGATTTTGGTTAGAACCACGAATTATTGATATAGAGGTTAGAGCGAAATACCTTAGTACGTATTTTGTAAGAAAATGGGATCGAATGGAATTCATTGTAGAACTTGATTATGAGAAAATAAGGGTGGCATGTTGAAAGCATTTTAATTGCAGACCAGAGACGTATTGAGCACTGCTTCACAAATTTTTATCAGCCAGGATAAACTGCGTTTTGGATTCTCGCAGATACACTAAACGTGAACCTCGAACTTAGGTGGCTTATCAACAACGTTAAAAATATGTATTATGTAATAATAGCTGCAAATTAAGCCAAAAGTACTTAAATGTTTAAGCAGAGCAAAGATGGGCCATTGCGCCCTTGCTAAAACACAAACAGTATGCAAAATCTTTCGCAGTCGTTCAGAATAATATTTGGTTTGCATAGTAGCTGTGTCCGCAGTATCCATCAAGCGTAAATAACTTCACAGTACTCTCTCGAAAAAGAGTTATTAATGTGACAGAACTTTAACCCACGATACTAACAAGTAATAAGATGAAACACAATCACCGAGCTTTTTATCATAACTATTCGCAGGCTAAATTAAACGTTACTTACGTTTGTACAGAAACCAGATGGCAGTTATAAGAGTCGAGAGACATGAAAGGGAAGCAGTGGTTGGGAAGGGAGTAAGACAGGGTTGTAGCCTCTCCCCGATGTTATTCAATCTGTATATTGAGCAAGCAGTAAAGGAAACAAAAGAAAAATTCGGAGTAGGTATTAAAATCCATGGAGAAGAAATAAAAACTTTGAGGTTCGCCGATGACATTGTAATTCTGTCAGAGACAGCAAAGGACTTGGAAGAGGAGTTGAACGGAATGGATGGTGTCTTGAAGGGAGGATATAAGATCAACATCAACAAAAGCAAAACGAGGATAATGGAATGTAGTCGAATTAAGTCGGGTGATGTTGAGGGTATTAGATTAGGAAATGAGACACTTAAAGTAGTAAAGGAGTTTTGCTATTTGGGGGGCAAAATAACCGATGATGGTCGAAGTAGAGAGGATATAAAATGTAGACTGGCAATGGTAAGGAAAGCGTTTCTGAAGAAGAGAAATTTGCTAACATCGAGTATAGATTTAAGTGTCAGGAAGTCATTTCTGAAAGTATTTGTAAGGAGTGTAGCCACGTAAGGAAGCGAAACATGGACGGTAAATATTTTGGACAAGAAGAGAATATAAGCTTTCGAAATGTGGTGCTACAGAAGAATGCTGAAGATTAGATGGGTAGGTCACATAACTAACGAGGAAGTATTGAATAGGATTGGGGAGAAGAGAAGTTTGTGGCACAACTTGACTAGAAGAAGGGATCGGTTGGTAGGACATGTTCTGAGGCATCAAGGGATCACCAATTTAGTATTGGATGGCAGCGCGGAGGGTAAAATACGTAGGGGGAGACCAGGAGATGAATACACTAAGCAGATTCAGAAGGATGTAGGTTGCAGTAGGTACTGGGAGATGAAGAAGCTTGCACAGGATAGAGTAGCATGGAGAGCTGCATCAAACCAGTCTCAAGACTGAAGACCACAACAACAACAACAACTTACGCGTATTACATATTTGTACCGTGACAGTAGTATGAACTGTTTGATCATTGGTGTAATCAGTTGCAACAAGGTGCACTATGATGAAGAAGTGAAAGCCCACATCGATGATGTTTCGTTGAATGGTTCGCACGCTGACACTTGTTGACGACCCAGCACTGAAATTTGAAACAATATGTGGATGGGAGACACTTCTGTCACGTTGAATGATTCTCTTCAGTCGTCATTGGTCCCGTTCATTTTCCGGCCGCAGCAATGTCGGAGATTTGATGTTTTACAGTATTCCTGGTACTCATGGTACACTCTTGAAATAGTCGTACGGGAAAATTCCCAGTTCATCGCTCCCTCGAATAGGCTATGTCCCATCGTTCGTGCACCGGCTATAACACTAGGTTCAAACTCACTTAAATGTAGATAGCCTACCTCTGTAATACCAGTAACAGATCTAACAACTGCCGAACAAACTGGACGCACGGAATTCACAGAGCGCCACTGATCCCCAACCTTAGTATAAACACAGCAGGAAATACACAAAGAATGCCCTTACAGGGAAAACGTGCTAAGCACAATACTGTAAACAAGAATATGTTGTGGAAATTTACGTCGTCGGCAAAGTGAACGCGCTACAGCGTCCTTTGAACGCAGAGCAACCAGAGATGTTTCCTCCCTCTCTCTTACCAATCAGTTAATAACAATTCTTATTGATGCAGTTCACCAATGTCTATTATAAATGAGAAAAAATATGCTTACATGGATTCTCCATCTCTTCGGCCGACATCGGAAAGATTACAGTGCTAGAGCAAGCATCGCATACTTCTGTGCGGTAAATCCACTTTAGTGGTGACGACATAGCCGGCCGCTATGGTCTAGCGGCTCTAGGCGCTTCAATCCGGAACCGTGAGACCGCTACTGTCGCAGGTTCGAATCCTGCCTCGGACATGGATATGTGTGATGTCGTTAGGCTGGTTAGGTTTACGTAGTTCAAAGTTCTAGGGGACTAATGACCTAAGATATTAAGTCCCGTAGTGCTCAGAGCCATTTGAACCATTTTGATAGACATAAAGGTCAGCTGTGCGACCACGCCAGGCACTTTATATTTTTGTATCCTTTGGTCTCAAACGAACAGACGACATTAACATTACATCAACAGCTTTACCATCTGATGATCTAGATTCACTGTGCATCGATTTTTCAAACTTCTTTTCACCAGGCATAGGCTGAGGACTCTATTCTCAAACACGTTATGAAATTGATTCTCAAAGTGGGCATGTCACACCAATCCCATGCAGAACCTAAAGCAAACTTTTCTCTAAAAGGAAAATGGATCCTGGTGACAGTGGGAGTACTGATTTTGACAGTGGATGACGATGACTGCCGGGCATCGGCATGTTATAAACCACCTGCACGCTAACCAATGGGAATGACACGCAGGAAGGCATTCACTAGGCGCCACTGCTGGCTCTAATTGCCCAGCATCACGCAGGACATCAAGAGGGTAGTACACGCCTGTAAGACGTGTACGTCAACCCAGTCAGCAGCCTTGTAACTGTTCCATACCTGACCAACGACACAGCCCCTGCGGGAGCGAGTCCATGTAGATCTCGTCTGAGACATGTGGCTGTCGTCACAGACGCATTTTCTAAGATTCCTTAAGTAATTCGAAGCTCAAACGCCACAGCAAGTGACACATTAAGTGCCTCACAGAAAATATTCGACATTGAAGAAGTAACAGAAACACCTCCCTCAATTTTCATCCAGAATGTTTCGAGATTTCTGTTCTCAGAACGCCATAACGCCCCAACGACGCCGTTCCACCACGCACTGAATGGAGAAGCCGAGCAGTTCGCCAGCACATTTAAGACGCAGTCGTAGAAGATGCTGTCAGCCGCACCTAAGACAGAGGTCATGACCCAACTCCTGGCTTCCTACAGGCCCACAAAGAAACAGGGGCTAATTCTTTCGGTGCTACAGCAGAGCCGTCAACATCGAAGCACCTGGAATCTCTTCAGGAATACAGTATGCCCACACCAGCACAAGTGCTCTCCCGCAACTCTTTGGGCACAGAGGTTTGGGGTCGCTCTTTCGAGACCCAGGACCGTCTGCTACTTCTTGAGGAGTGCAACACGCTCACACCACCCAACTGTTCTCCCGCTACTCGTTGGGCCTAGAGGTTTGGGCCTGCCCCTCCGAGATGATCCCAGGATCGACACGAGGCCAGATGTTCACGGTGACGCAAATGCTGCCGTTTTGGTACAATACATGAATCAGCTGTGCCCACACTTAGCAGGCAGCATCTCTAGACATCCATCATCACTCTATCGAGAAGGAACCTGCGAGACCCACACCCCCAGCATCAGCCCATCAGCGCTTGTCGCCTATGGAATGGGACTCGTTTCCTCATCAAGTACTACTGACATCTAGCCCAGAACTTCGCTCCAACCGACTCTAGAATTAGCTCCATGCCCCTGCCGCAAACTGTTAATTTTCTTGCCTACACACATCTGCCGGCTACTGGTACGTGTGTGTGTGTGTGTGTGAAATCTTACGGGACTTAACTGCCGAGGTCATCAGTCCCTAAGCTTACACATTACA
Organism: Schistocerca piceifrons; assembly: GCF_021461385.2. Taxonomy (NCBI): domain Eukaryota; kingdom Metazoa; phylum Arthropoda; class Insecta; order Orthoptera; family Acrididae; genus Schistocerca; species Schistocerca piceifrons. Next base: position 450,231,148 of record NC_060140.1, on the reverse strand, counting down.
TAACCGAAATTATCCTAAGGACAAACACACACACCCATGCCGGAGGGAGGACTCGAAACTCCGCCGGGGCCAGCAGCACAGTCCATGACTGCAGTGCCTTAGACCGCTCGACTAATACCGCGCGGCGAACTACTTCTTCGTTTGACATTTTTAGCACCTGAGGTATGCTTGGGGGACAGTGATATAGATCCATTTCAAAAGCACCAGTTCTTCCCTGTAGATATTGGTTAAGGGTCCAGCTTTCGCAGCTACAGAGGAACGTGGTGAACACGTAGCAAGAAATCATACGCATTCTCGTTGCAGACTAAGATCCGATCTATCGAAAAGGCTTTTCATACAATTTAATTGCCACCTGACCTGTGCTTGATCTGATCTCTTTTTTGCAGTCTCACTGCTGATCCTACCCAGTACCCAACTACTTCAAGGAAGTTGCTTGCCGAATCTAATTTTATTTCCTTTGCAAGGTTGTTTGGATTCTTCTCTTCGAGACGGAACAATACTGACCTGAGGGCTTATGTTTCGTAGTGTGTCGATGAGACCCAGTTGGATCTCATTTAACTGAAGTGTAGCGCCTAAGTAAGACGCAGCGCCTACTGGTACAACTACCACTATGTCGTACACTTCTGGCCAAGTGCGCTCATTGGTTTTCAGGGGGAGTGGGGCGGGGGGGTGGGGGAGGAGAATCCTACATCTGGAGGTATGAAGTATCTTTGATAATTTGTAAGTCAAATGACGTCTTCCAAGCATCCATAAAGAAGTTCCAGTTGGCCCTGTTGAAAACCCTCGTAATACCGACTTTTAAGTGAGTTTCTGTATTGTTTGGTTTCTGGAAAGTAAAAAATGGACGCCCTTGCTTCTAGCCATATGCGCTCATTAAAGAGGAAAGGATGCCAAAGAGCTATCAGCCGACTGTCACATGAGCATGACCGTTGAGATAAAACCCGGCCACGAGGCCGTTGCAAATGCTTTGAGTCAACCTCCACTTACACCGTACTTTCATGTTCTGTCTGTTTACTGGACTTTAACTCGACTACGCTTTGGATTGTCGTTATACGGATTATTGACGCATTTGCCCGATCCTGGGCTATCTGGATTACTCTCTGCAGTACCGGCAGCTATTCGGTCGGCCACACTTTCAATTGTGCCCCTTTTTCACAACGAGTAAATAGTTTCCGATTGCCTTAAATAGCAATGCGACCGGAAACTTCCTTGAAAAATTGATCGACGTGCGGGTAATTCATCGACACATGGAAGGAACTTACGGACCTTATCCGGCCTCGTTGAGCGAGGCTCCGTTGTGAAGGCCATCCATGAACTGGTCGTGGTAAACGCGCCGACATTGTGTGTCTTGAGCTGAAATCTAACGCCCAGTATTCGGTCTGACGATATCTAACCACGTGTCATAGCTATTGCTTTCACCATGGCGAGAGGAGCGTTCCATCTCCATGGTAGTATTTATGTCAAACTCAGCTGATCATGAGCGTAATTATTAAACAACAACATCGAACCCATTCGGATGACATTGCCATTGCTGCTGATGTAATACAGCACGACGTCATAAGAAAAATATGTCTGACAGCTGGATGCAGTTACATATACTTCCCTTCGCGGTAGAGGGCAGAAACGCAGCCGTGAGACGAGTGGAAATCATAAAAAAAAATAGGCTCTGACTGCAAACACTGTATTTAGTTTCTCAATTACATTATCGACATCATTTTCGGCGCTATCAGTGCCACCGGAAACCAGATGGAGCTATTGTTGGCCCGCTAGCTATTGTGATCAAAATGCCCAACGGGAATGAGCTACGTATGCTGCTCGGTATCCTGGACGACATCATCCAAGTGTCTGGACCGCTCGCCGGATAGTTACGTTATTTAAGGAAACAGGAAGTGTTCAGCCACGTGTGAAACGTCAACCACGACCTGCAACAAATGATGATGCTCAAGTAGGTGTTTTAGCTGCTGTCGCGGCTAATCCGCGCATCAGTAGCAGACAAATTGGGCGAGAATCGGGAATCTCAAAAACGTTGGTGTTGAGAATGCTACATCAACATCGATTGCACCCGTACGTTATTTCTATGCACCAGTAATTGCATGGCGACGACTTTGAACGTCGTGTAGAATTCTGCCACTGGGAACAAGAGAAATTACGGGACGATGACAAATTTGTTGCACGCGTCCTGTTTAGCGACGAAGCGCCATTCATCAACAGCGATAACGTAAACCGGCATAATATGCAGTATTGGGCAACGGAAAATCCACGATGACTGTGGCAAGTGGAACATCAGCGACCTTGGCGGGTTATTGTACGTTGCGGCATTATGGGAGGAAGGATAATAAACCCCCATTTTATCGATGGCAATCTAAATGGTGCAATGTATGCTGATTTCCTACGTAACGTTCTACCGATGTTACTACAAGATGTTTCACTGCATGACAGAATGACGATGTACTTCCAACATGATGGATGTCCGGCACAAAGGTCGCGTGCGCGTTGAAGCGGTATTGAATAGCATATTTCATGACAGGTGGATTGGTCGTCGAAGCACCATACCATGGCCCGCACGTTCACCGGATCTGACGTCCCCGGATTTCTTTCTGTGGGGAAAGTTGAAGGATATTTGCTATCGTGATCCACCGACAACGCCTGACAACATGCGTCAGCGCATTGTCAATCCATGTGCGAACATTACGGAAGGCGAACTACTCGCTGTTCAGAGGAATGTCGTTACACGTATTGCCAAATACATTGAGGTTGACGGACATCGTTTTCAGCATTTATTGCATTAATGTGGTATTTACAGGTAATCACGCTGTAACAGCATGCGTTCTCAGAAATTATAAGTTCAGGAAGGTAGATGTGTCACATTGGAACAACCGAAATAAAATGTTGGAACGCACCTAAGTTCTGTATCTTAATTTAAAAAATCTACCTGTTACCAACTGTTCGTCTAAAATTGTGAGCCATGGGTTTGTGACTATTACAGCGCCATCTATCACAAAGCGAAAAAAGTCGTCCAACTAAAACATTCATATTTCTTTACGTACTATACGAATATGTAATAAAAAATGGGTGGTTCCTATTTAAAAAAAACGCACTTGATAAGACAAGTTTCGTTCTTTGTAGTTTTTTCGTTTGACGCTTATTTTGTGAGATATTTGGCCCGGTCACGATCAATGGACCACCCTGTATATATATCTGTGACGCGAAATTAACGCCTCAGCTGTCGGCAATGGACAACGTATCAGTCGATTAACTCATTGAAAGTGTCTAATTCTGTGATGCGGTAATATACACAGTCAAACAATAAATATTTATTCTGTTTTATGTGTAGTTCTGTCCTTCGGAGCCTGCTCACATGACGTAATTTCGTATTTATTTACTCTGCTTTAACTGAGCGTCGTATTTTAGTGAATAATTTACTGTGTCCAACGTGTAACTATGCTGCAGTAATGTGGCACGAGCAGATACGTTAGCTACAGCGATGACTGAGGCCCACATGCGGTTGGAGCGACACCGTTAATTAGGCAGGGAAGGGGGGGGGGGGAGGGGAGATTGACGAGCACAAGCGCGAGAAACACGCGCGAAATATACTGTGTCAGTGTTAATGATTTAAAATGTAACAGACTTTGTCACAGGTGGAAGGGATACGTACCTTGATGTACTAATTTACGTATTTTACAGTTCACCTGAAGTTACTTTAAGTAAATAAAAGAGCATCTCAGCGCTTATGACCTGCTATTAGGTGCAAGGCAGCACAATGGTTAACACTGCTGAACGATAGTAATGTCCGTTAGAGGGAATTTCAAGATGGGTCATAGGAGGGTTTAGACGTCTAACAGCATATAATGTATTTTTCGTAGTCAGAATGGTTGATTATTCCAGCAGCGTGCTCGCTTTATATTTGGTATATTGAAAAATGGGAGCAGTTCCCATAACCCAAGCTGTCTGTTAAAAGTGCCACACCAAAAAGCGTGGCGGCTAACAAAATTTCTCTTAATGTGCGCATACAGTGCAGTAATTTGTAGGTTAGTAGCAATTACATAGGGTACGAAATTTAGTACACAAAGCCGTTACTTCGAACTGTAATACACCACTGAATCTAACTGAGCTCAGAGGATAGAGACAAGTGAGTCATTTCAATCTGTTTCTACTCTTGCTAAGGTTCTTCAGTCGTAGTGACTGCCGAGTAGTGGCGTGCTAAGGTCTCGGGTACTCAGGTCGATATGTTTTCAGTGGGCGAGATATTTGGAGAACTTACTGGGCTAGGCTAGAGCCAGTAGGACAGGGCACCACAAGCGGTCTTGCGTTGTATTATTGAAAGCACATGTCGCAGAGACAGGCCACAGCCACGTCAGAAATGCAACGGCTGCTGTCCGCAACAGCCGGCTATGCGAAGCAGAGATGACACTGGTATGGACCCGAAGGCACCCCATGAACATCATGCCTGGTCCTTATGAAGACGACGAATGAAATCTGTGCATGTTCGTTGTCCTCCGAGCACAACCAGGTACGTTGAGATGCCGGCCCTCATTTGTTAATGGGCACCTCATTGTCAGCGCGTCTTGTGACTTTCCGCCGAGGTTGGTGGTCGCCTTTGTGTCTCTCTCGTGGAATAGCTGTTTGTGTAAAAATTTTTTGACAGAGAGCCTGGTGGTGCGAATGTGGTCCGCGTGGCTCGGGCAGCGAGGGAGTCTTCAGTTTCATCGGCACGAGGAAGGTGACGAGTTGTACCCTGTGCTGGGAGCAGTCCATGTATGCGCCGGAAAAGGCAGCACCTGGAGTGATAGCGCGGACTAGTTGTAGCTCAGAGCCGTTGCTTGGGAAGCTGTAATTTTGAAAGGAGCTCCCCTTTTCAACGCAAGAGCGCTTCAGTTGCATAATACTGATGTTGCCTGAAGCAGATAGGCAGTTAAAACAAAGTTTGGGGGGTCTGTACAGCGCTCACTATACTATCGCTGCGCCCTGGTTGCATTTACACGCGAGAACTGGAGTAACTGAGTAACTTTGTTATTGAGTACTTGACCGTCTGTGTGTTTCAGTTGTTCGTCTTGCAAAATGGTAACTGAGTCTGCCCTTGTGTGGGCACCATTAGTTCCACTGTTTCGAGACCGGTCAATAGTTTGTTCTTTTGTTGTGTGTGTTTTTTTTTTACGAAGTTGTTGAGTTTGCCCTGGTGGTACCCATTATTTGCATACATGTGTGGTACCAGTGGCAATTGATTTATCACACTAATTTAGTGACGTGTGTAATGTATTGCCGTGTGCAAGACTGACGTGTAAAATGAAATGCCAAGATTACGTCTCTGTCAACCCACTGAGGTAGCAGCGGATGAATTCTAATGCTGCAGATTCGATCTTGAGTTAAGTAATCATAGTCTGAAATAGAAAAATTCACGCTTTTTCATTTGGTGTTCATCTGAAGAAGACTGCACCTAAAATTGTTTCAAATTGTTCCGTACGGCCGTACAGTACCTCAGAAAATCTTAAACTGTGGTACAAAAAGAGGCGTGTAAAAAACTTGTCATAAGGGGGTGCCGGTGTAATTTTTTGCGTACTTCAAGAACTTTTGATAAACTGGATTTATCTGAATACAGTTTTTAGATTCTATTTGCTGTCAATTTATTATTATTAACTAGTTTAAAGGTTACTACATGAGTTTTGAAATAGCTCTGGGATTTTACTCTATTTATCATAAATAGTTATCAAGCTCGAGTTGAAACTTTTAATTGATGTTATTATTGCTTTGTGGTCAAAGACAATGTTCTCTAATAACTGCTGAGGAGGAAATGTTGTTAATAAATTTGTTTTAAAGATGTCTGCATTTAAGATGTCTGAATTCATGTTAGCCCGGCATCTTACAACTACACTCCTGGAAATTGAAATAAGAACACCGTGAATTCATTGTCCCAGGAAGGGGAAACTTTATTGACACATTCCTGGGGTCAGATACATCACATGATCACACTGACAGAACCACAGGCACATAGACACAGGCAACAGAGCATGCACAATGTCGGCACTAGTACAGTGTATATCCACCTTTCGCAGCAATGCAGGTTGCTATTCTCCCATGGAGACGATCGTAGAGATGCTGGATGTAGTCCTGTGGAACGGCTTGCCATGCCATTTCCACCTGGCGCCTCAGTTGGACCAGCGTTCGTGCTGGACGTGCAGACCGCGTGAGACGACGCTTCATCCAGTCCCAAACATGCTCAATGGGGGACAGATCCGGAGATCTTGCTGGCCAGGGTAGTTGACTTACACCTTCTAGAGCACGTTGGGTGGCACGGGATACATGCGGACGTGCATTGTCCTGTTGGAACAGCAAGTTCCCTTGCCGGTCTAGGAATGGTAGAACGATGGGTTCGATGACGGTTTGGATGTACCGTGCACTATTCAGTGTCCCCTCGACGATCACCAGTGGTGTACGGCCAGTGTAGGAGATCACTCCCCACACCATGATGCCGGGTGTTGGCCCTGTGTGCCTCGGTCGTATGCAGTCCTGATTGTGGCGCTCACCTGCACGGCGCCAAACACGCATACGACCATCATTGGCACCAAGGCAGAAGCGACTCTCATCGCTGAGGACGACACGTCTCCATTCGTCCCTCCATTCACGCCTGTCGTGACACCACTGGAGGCGGGCTGCACGATGTTGGGGCGTGAGCGGAAGACGGCCTAACGGTGTGCGGGACCGTAGCCCAGCTTCATGGAGACGGTTGCGAATGGTCCTCGCCGATACCCCAGGAGCAACAGTGTCCCTAATTTGCTGGGAAGTGGCGGTGCGGTCCCCTACGGCACTGCGTAGGATCCTACGGTCTTGGCGTGCATCCGTGCGTCGCTGCGGTCCGGTCCCAGGTCGACGGGCACGTGCACCTTCCGCCGACCACTGGCGACAACATCGATGTACTGTGGAGACCTCACGCCCCACGTGTTGAGCAATTTGGCGGTACGTCCACTCGGCCTCCCGCATGCCCACTATACGCCCTCGCTCAAAGTCCGTCAACTGCACATACGGTTCACGTCCACGCTGTCGCGGCATGCTACCAGTGTTAAAGACTGCGATGGAGCTCCGTATGCCACGGCAAACTGGCTGACACTGACGGCGGCGGTGCACAAATGCTGTGCAGCTAGCGCCATTCGTCGGCCAACACCGCGGTTCCTGGTGTGTCCGCTGTGCCGTGCGTGTGATCATTGCTTGTACAGCCCTCTCGCAGTGTCCGGAGCAAGTATGGTGGGTCTGACACACCGGTGTCAATGTGTTCTTTTTTCCATTTCCAGGAGTGTACTTAATGCCTCCTACCACGCCAGGGTTAAAAACAATGTTAACCGCAATGAAACATATATTTGCAACGTTTACCGGTTTTAGTCAGAATGCGACCATCTTCAGGACATTTAAACTGTGATGGTAGGCTGTGGTGGTGAACGGTGCAGATGTTATGACTCCACGAACGTTCTTCCGCTACTGTGAGAAGTTATCGTTCGTGCAGCCATGACACCTGCTCCGTTCACTGCCACCGCTTAATATCGTGGTATAGATGGTCTGAAGAAGGACACATTCTGACCGAAACTGGTAACCACCGTAAATGAATGTTGTATTGCAGTTGCGATTGTTTGTAATCCACTTTTAAAATACTTTGAGCCAGGCAGCTTTTCTCCATGGCAGATGTTCTCAAAAATTATCGTTATTTTTCACGTCTATATATTTATTTCTCAACGGAGGCAGCCCGGCGACTAACACATTTCTCCCAACGAGAGTTTGTTGATACCGTCAGTGTAGAATGTTAGACTTTGTTGACGGTGCCACAGCGTCACCAATGTTTGCACCACTTCATCACTAACCAAGTAAAGTCCTAGAAGGTATCTATTAAGTTTTGGAAACAGATGAAAACCGGATGGGGACAAGCCAGTAGTGTATGGAGGAAGATCGACGACAGTGAATCCAAGGTCACGGATTGTTGCAGATGTCGCAGTGGTCGTATGTGGTCTTCTACTATCATTGTTAAGACAGGGTGCCCGTATGTGGACAGCTAGAAACACGATTACAGCTCTGTTTCTTACGCACCGACGTAGTTCGATTACGCACCGTCATGTTGCATCCCACAATTTGGAGTCCTCTAGCGGCAGAGGGCTTCAGCTTCCTTGAGCGAAGTGGAAATGTCGATCGAGTGCTATGTATGACATGCAGTACCTCAACCGACATTGAGAACAGAAAAAAAAAATCGGAGGAATTACTTTTCAGTACGCCCTTGACACGCATCTCGAATGCCTCGAGACTCACCAGACATGCGGGCTCTGTCTGTCGCAGTCGACGTTCACGTAGCATTAAGTTCCACATGTGTTATTTTGCGTTGATTACCGAGTATTGCACGAAATACTTAAGTAACCGGTGCAGAGGTATACTGCAATTTATTTCTGACATTCTGTAAATCCAACCCACTTAGCGTTTACGTGTATGTGGGAGATACAATTGGGAGGAGCAAGCGAGTCACCTAAGTTGCGTCCAACTGAAGGTCTTGTTCTAGGCCCATGAGTCATATAGCCTAATAAGAATCAGAGGAAGTTGGATGTTACGAGGAGTGATTTTTGTTGCCCAAAGATATGTTTTAGCGCATTTCTTAACCGAGAACTGCTTTTCTGAATAGTTGTCTTTGTATCCTCCCCGAAGGAAAATTTAAAATGTCCCTTGACGAGGGGATCGCTACTTTGACATTTCAATCTCGATGTGAAACAAACCCATCTGACACGAAATGGTTGTATTACATAGCGGTTAAGACAATACTGTATTGCGTTTTGTTGATTTATGAAACTTGGAAGATGGTGCAGTGGATAGATTCCGCAACTATGTTTTCAGGTAGACAAATGGCTGGTTCAAATGGCTCTGAGAACTATAGGACTTAACATCTGTGGTCATCAGTCCCCTAGAACTTAGAACTACTTAAACCTAACTAACCTAAGGACATCACTCACATCCATGCCCGAGGCAGGATTCGAACCTGCGACCGTAGCAGGGTAGACAAATCTTCAGTAGCATAACGAAATGGGAAATGCTGTATTAATTACAGTTAAGTAGATTGAAGGTACTCAACGAAAATGAGTTATTATATACAAGACAAGAAATTTAAATCCTAGCCACATTCATGTAATTATTTATGTTGCCAGTTTGTCACTACATTTTAATTGCTTTAGTAAGTAATTACGGAAAATGTGCTTAATCTGGCTCTAATTTGTCTACAGTGCGATATCTATTTTGGGAATAATTTGTACTGTTACCTTTCCTAACTTATGACGTTTTATCTGGATGTACGATGTAATATTACTACTTATCCACAACTTGCATTTTAGATTAATTGTTATGGCCTAGTTTGGATACATGGGTACTTTCAAAATCAGCTTTTATGTTATAAGGGGTACCACTGCTGCTATAAGACAAGTAATAAAATTATCTCCTTCATATGAGTATCCAAAACCGTTTGCTTGACAGTTTTAATTTCTGTTGTTTCAACTGTAAATGTATGTATGATGGGTTCTGACCCAGTGCTTGTACGAATGTATATAGCCAGAGTGCGATGTATTTTTTTGGGACAAAGCTTTTATACTTTAAAGAGAACATTGTTTACTTATACCGAAGTTCTGTTTGTATCATATGGGGAAAAATTTTTTATAAATTGTAGGTGTGATAGTGGAGGTTTCTACTAGGCTAACATATTTCGTACACTTGTGTCTCTAGCCAACATACCATTAATTGTTTGCAATTTGTAACAGTAGTTTCTACTCACGAGTGCGCTAAACGATCTCTACATCCACAATGTGCTTTTAAATCATTCTGCTTTCATAATTATGATGATGTTTTGTAATTAAGCCTAAGAAATAGTTATAATCTGTTAACATGCCCAACGGGACGAATGAGATGTGTGTATCACCACGTCGTTAAATACGATAAAAAATTGTTAGTCTGCACCCTAAAAATTTTTTTATAACATGGAATGTTTCATGACATTTTGACCTGTTGCATCGTGACATATGTTGTACAATTACCAATATTTCTGTACTTCACTTTTTGGTTTTAACGTAATATTTTACGTAAATTAAGAACTTTGAACCTCTGACTTTCTATCCCAGATGGCGGTTACTGTGCTACAACAAACTCTGTTATATTTGACGTCATGTTATTTGTATATTTTTCTTCTTTACTCCTGTAATCTGACACCACATAATTTTACCTGTTGATTTTTATTCTTGCATGTTTTTTAAATTGTTTGAAAATAACACGTCATTGTATGTTGGCAAGATGTACAATTTTAAATTTGAAATATTCAACTAACGATTTGCAAGTGCACTTAGGAATTTTGTGGTAATCTCTTGCCAAACAAACTAATGTTAAGTCTTCACGTGAGACATGTCACATAGAGGGCGTTCCAAGCACCTGTCACACCGAGGTCTCTTGTATAGGTGAATGTAAACAGCGGCTTCAGTTATTGTGATCGTTTCATAGCTTTTGTTACTGATAACTTGACAACAGTGACTACGAGCTTTAATTTGTACGCTAAAGTTATGTTCTTGCCAACAGTTGGTTTATACTTAGGTGTATTTGTAGTCTTTTGTTTCTTATTCACTGATCGCTATGTGAAAATTTTTAACTTCCAGCACTGAAGATGATCATTATGTGATCGAAAATCGATTTTGCTGTTAATAAATCATCAAAATTACGGCCAACGCTGACCTCCTTCTAATTTTACTTATATGGTCGTTGTGCACACAGCACTCTATGGGGTCACCAGTCAATATTAACATTAAATAATTCGTTGCAGAGCAACACCAATGAATGACATTAATGAACGAATCGATATGCCTTGTAAGGCACTTGTCAAACAGAATCTTTATGAAAGTGTATTTCGGAAATACTCTATTCGAGATGAAACGCTTTCACATTGATGGCGAGCGGACAACACTGCGATAGCTGCTTGGTTAATAACTGAAGACTTTTCTCAGCATTGAAATGGCTGCTGACGGTAGCCAGTAGTATGTGACTGAATCTACAACGGGCATTCGGTCGATGGATGGACAAGAGAGAAGGAAACTTGTCCACCGCCCCCCTTTCTCTCGCTCTCTCGCTCTCTGTCTCTCTCTCTCTCTCTCTCTCTCTCTCTCTCTCTCACACACACACACACACACACACACACACACACACATGAAAGTAAATAATTTATTGCGACCTAGACTGTTCTTTTTTTATAAACAATGGCTGAAACATTCTTCTTAGGGACGTTATTCAAAGTCAGCATCACATTGGCTTGAATGTTGGATATGAGGTCAAAGAATTGACACTTTATTTGAATTTCTTCGCTTCGTCGTTTTGTGATTGGTTTGCATTGATGACGCCGAGTCTCGGCACCCGTGATGATTTTTTTCCGCAAAAGAAGTGCCCACGTTTTTTGTTTTTAACAAGTCGTGGCAAGAGTCCACGCGTTTATCTTCTTCGGTTGTTGAGGTGTGCGTGACAAACTTCGCACACACTTTTCTTTTCTTCAAAACGTTCTGAATAAGTGATAGGCACGCAAGAGCATGCGCTACCTAACATGTTCTGAAACGCCTCGCATAAAAAGTGCATTTTGTCCGGGACCATATCAAGACTTCTACTGGTGACAGAAAGGTAGGAAACAGTCTTTTGGATAGTCTTGTGGCTAGGAAACATTTGTACATTCAACAGAAGGATCATCCTACAGTAATTATCCTACAGTACGGGTTCAAAGCTGGAATATCACATACTTTCTCTAACTTAGGAAAATGGAGGAAATCGTCTGATACTTTTTGGGTTATAATAAGTCGCATGAGATTCAGAATCAAAAAAACGTGATTTTCGGTTTTTGTAATGTATGTCCTCATGTTAATCAGCTCCGTGTGGTGTCAAAACGGCATATCTCTATCCTTCTCCTTGCGAGAACAAGGCGCTGCGTGTAACCAAGCTGCGAGCTTATTTTATTGACAGATAGACGTATTGGCACTTACGTTCTTCTGTCTCGAGTAAGTGCATCTCAATTTTGGGATTAGCAAAACATATGTGCACTTACGTTTTTCTGACCGCTTACGTCATGAAAATTCGTTTCAACCAGGCAGAAACCATTATTTGCTTCTTTTGAATAATATAATTTTTCTGCATTTGTGCACTGTTTACCTGCGTGCTGAAAGAGAAGTATATGTAGCATTGCAGCTAATAACAAAGCATGCGACGCCAAATAGAAACGTCGCATCATGTCTCTCTGCTGTTGCGAAGAGCAACAGGTTACTGCTGAAAAATATTGGCTGTACAGAGAAATATTCAATACACCGTTTAACTTAGGCTTTAATGTACCACGAAAAGAGTTATGCTACCACTGTTATCGCTTTCAAAATCTCTCCGAAGAAAATCAAGAGGCAGAGAAAGACCAGCATTCAGAAAACCTAAAGAGAAAAGAGGCAGATAGAAAACTAAAAAACGAAAAGAAGGAGCGGGCCCAAGCAGGAGGATGTCATTTACTGTAATTTGACCTAGAAGCTGAAAGAGACTGTCCACACATAGCAGCTAAAGCCATTTTTATGAAGAAAACTGGTTGTATACAATCTCACAGTACACAATACCGTTACCAGGAACGCTAGAAAATACGTGTGGCAAGAAGGTGTGGTTAAACTCAGATCAATTTAAGAAACCTCATTTATATTTCAAGAACTCCAGAAGACTGCAGATGGCTGTCCAGCTGTTTTGTCCTCCGACACCTGCGGAAGACAGTATCGAAACGTCAGCATGAGCACCATGTTTCTTCATGCTGTACAAACACTGAAAATTCCTACGAGACAACATTACTTCTTTGAGAATGGCCACTCTTTAGTGTAGTGTGATTTAGTCCATGCTCGTGTGCGTCACACGGTTGTCCAGACTACTGCATAACAACGAATGTACGAAGTCGTTGAAGTGGACCAGAAAGAATTTCTGGATTTTGGTGCTATGCAGAAGGAAAAGTTGAAAAATACTAAAACTGACAGCGAGGGAAATCAAGTACAATGGTTTAAAGTAATACAACTTCAGTGTCGCAAAAATATGTTGATCACATCTTTTTCAAACATCTCCAGCATCAACAGTTCAAAAGTTTGTCAGTTTCCAGACCATCCCTAAATTTCGATACGGTCTTCCAGTTGGGACTAAAATACCAAGGAGCAATAATACTTCAGGAAGACAAGGTAAAAGACCTCCTGGATCTGTGCCGCACCGCCATTATCAAGGAACACTATCACACATTTTACAAGAGTCAACAAGAAGAGAGAACTGGAGATTCAGACTGCAGTGGCAGCAGTTGTGATGAAGTTATCTAGAAAGCGAAAAATCTCTTGGTGCCATCCTCCTCCATGAAAAACACGACCACACCATAACACCACCGCCTGCTGTTGGCACTACACACCCTGGCAGATGCTGTTCACTGGGCACTCGCCACACCCACTCCCTGCCATCGAGTCGCCACATTGTGTACCGTGATTCGTCACACCACACAACGTTTTTCCTCAGTTCAAACGTCCAATGTTTTTGCTTCTTACACTAAGCGATGTCCGTTTGGTATTTACCAGCGTGATGTGTGACTTATGAGCAGCCTCCCGCCTAACTGTCATAGTACTGGTAGAGGATCCTGATGTAGTTTGGAATTCCTGTGTGATGGTCTGGATAGATGTCTACCTATTACGCATTACGGCGCTCTTCAACTGTCGGCGGTCTCTGTCAGTCAACAGAAGTGGTCGACCTGTACGGTTTTGTGCTGTACGTGTCCCTTCACGTTTCCGCTTCACTATCACATCGGAAACAGTGGACCTAGGGATGTTTAGGAGTGTTGAAATCTCGCGTACAGACGTATGACGTTAGTGACACCCAATCACCTTACCACGTTCGAAGTCTGTGAGTTCTGTGGAGCGCCCCATTCTACTCTCTCACGATATCTAATGACTACTGAGGTCGCTGATAAGGAGTACCTGGCAGTAGGTGGCAGCACAATGCAACTAATATGAAAAACGTATATTTTTGGGGGTGTACGGATACTTTTGATCACATGGTGTATAATGGAAAGCCAGTAGGGTCTATTTTTAAAGGTATATTACCATCTAACAGCTATTTAGGGATATTGTTGGGTAGTCTAGAAATTTTTCAATATTTTTTGCACTACGTCACTGAAACACGAAATTTACATCTCAAAATACCTTTTCTCATCCCTCCTGTAAAGTAGCTAAAATAGAGATACATTCCTCTGGTCCTCCCGCAACGAGATGTGGTCTGCAGCTCGCCGTAAGCGGCTTATGGAGACACCATTTATTTTACGGGCGGTTCCTAAGAAATTCCAAAAAACATGGTTTCTGGCTACCAAAACCGAGCTGCAAATTCCAAGACTGCTACACGCAGAAAATTACTGAAACTTTTAGGATGTATTCCTAAGATCCCCATCTTGAAGACCCTTGAAAATTTTCCGGATATCTTTAACCGTTTTCGAGATAGTGGAAGTGGGTGAAGGCCACTGGTAACTACAGGCAGTCTAATGACAGTGACAATGAGGAAGGAAGAGGTAGTGACAGTGAGATGAGATTCTAGCAATGGGAAGGTCGGATGAGATGGTAGCAGTAAGAGAGAGGGAGACAGCAACAATAAGAGGAGATGGTGGTAAGACAGAACAGCAGGAGCCTGTAGCTGTGAGAGAAGAGGTAGTGCCAGTGACAATGGGAGTGTTACTAAGGGTTAATGAGAATGAGTTAGGGGGAATGAGTTAGTGAGAATGGATAAATGGGGTGGATGAGTCTGAGCGAGTTACAGCTATGGACTAGTGGGTGTGAGGGGATTGCTGTTAAGGGAGCTTGTGGGATTGATAGATGAGTTGCACGTTATAAAGAGCGCGAGTATGTTCGCGCTGCAAAACATATGGGAAAATGGTTAAAGGTGCTGAGGAAGGTAGAGCGAGGCAGCTAGTACCCTACTTTTCAGTCAGAACCTTTTGA
Organism: Schistocerca piceifrons; assembly: GCF_021461385.2. Lineage (NCBI taxonomy): Eukaryota > Metazoa > Arthropoda > Insecta > Orthoptera > Acrididae > Schistocerca > Schistocerca piceifrons. The sequence continues at coordinate 450,216,143 of NC_060140.1, read as the reverse complement.
CACTGGAGCAAATTAGCTTTTTCTATGCTCCAATAGGAGTACTTTTCCACTGCGATCTTGAACACTCGATTTAGAATGTTGCAGCATTGCAATTTGTGACTCATAGTTGACACTGTGTGGGCGAGTTCCATTATTTAGCGCTGTGTCGTCACAATTGGCTGGTCGAATGCACGTCTGTGTTTACAGTTGTTAGTTCAAGCCTCGCTGACTTCGCTTACGCACCAGGAATAAAATCAGTCTCGCAACATTTTCGACGGACGGTGTATGTACAGATGGATTTTCGTAACTTACGACAGCGTGCAGAGTTTACCTTGCCTGTTGCGCATATGACTGATGTGAAAACAACAGAAAACGGAACGCACTGCTAGCGGTGGAACGACGCTCGCGCGGAGCCTCCTGGCTTGCTTATGCTGAGGTTTGTACATTCTGCGGCCGCCGGGGACGGATTTAGCCCCTGGGGTTGTGCTGGCCAGCGACGGCCGCCGCCTCGCACAACGCTGCCAACTGTGGTCCGCCAGTGACAGCCGGCGACAGCGGGCCCTGCTGGCGCGTGCTGCCAAGACAGCCGACCGGCGACGCCCGTTATTGTGGTTTGCTGGCCGCTACGCGCCGCGCCGCTCTGCCGGACCGAGTTCGTTCACTGGGATCCGCTCCGGAGAACAAACGGTGGTACACGTACTGATATTGTGTCCACAGGCACTTTTACATGCGGCATAGAAACTGGATACTGGCGAAAATACCACTTTGCAATGTTGCCCGGCAACACAAAATACAGCCAGACGTTCGGCAACATTTTCCGACCTCAGCTGCCTGGCAATGCTTGCAGCAAGGCATTGCCCTGTCAGAAGTGTTTACAAGGGCCCTAGTGTTAGCGCGAAACGCACAAAACAGAGACTCTGGAAGTGAGTGCGTCTCTACTGCTTTAGCCTTTCACAAGGAAAAAGTTAACAGGAATAAGACAAATCGGGCATTGTGACCATGTTCTTCTGTAAATGAGTGAACTACTTCCGAAACATAAACTAGTACGATGCTAGACACGTCCTTTTTCCGTAATATTGAAATAAATGTAACAAACCCCTTATGTTCAAGCCACATTTTATTTCCTTATTTTTCAGTTTTACAAAAAACTGGCTCTGAGCACTATGGGACTTAACTTCTGAGGTCAGTCGCCGATAGGATACCTTTTGATCTAGATCTGTCGCGTAATACGGTGCTCTCAGGATACTGTCAGTTTTCAGTTAAATCATTATTAACTGTGTCGATAGTATCAGTTTATGGTGTCTTATAAATGAAAATGTCATAATGGCAACCCCTTTCATCGTTATTCCGGCTAATATAGTTTCATCTCTTATAATCACACAAAGCAGAATTGCACTTTGCAGAGAAGCCGACGACGCCAATATATACAAACTTCGAAAGCTTCTCGGCAAAACAGGTAGATTCCTGTAGGACGACTCAGTAACGTAGTGCAAGGACGGATTGTCTTAATCTACCCAAAACTCGGGTGAAAAGCACGGCCAGTCAAACTGCACGCCTCTTACACCATCCTCTACCAACTCACTGGCTAAAACGTGACATTTCTGAAGGTTTGGGGGTACTTACAGTCTTAAATCAGCTTACGTATGGTCAAACGAAGAACAATCGAAAGCATAACTGGGAAGTTGGTAACACAAAGCTGAATGAAACTCTAGACACAGAAAGCGGAGTGAAAGTGCGGCAGTTTAAAAGAAAAGCACATTCTGCTGGCAGCACATTTTTTCTTTTTGATACTCAGACGCATGTTGTTTTGGTTACAAAGCATTTTCAGTGGGTGTCTTCAAATATTATATGATTTTCTCGTTTGCACATATAGGTTGCAAGCTCAAAACAGATCATACAAGTTTTTATAATGAAATGGAAAGGTACTCACAGATCAGCGTCTAATTCGCTATCTGTAAGCCAAACAGTTTTCTCTCATGTGGAAAACCTTTAACGCTCGCAGTTTTTCTTGTGATCACTCTGTTTTCCAAAGATAGCACAGTAAGTACCATATTTTGTGTCTAGAGTTTCATTCGTTTTCGGAAGTGTTACCAGCTTTCCCAGTGTTGCTTCCGATTGTTTTCCGTTTGACGATACGTATGCAGATGTAATTTTGTGTGTGTGTGTGTGTGTGTGTGTGTGTGTGTGTGTGTGTGTGTCTGAGTGTGTGTGTACTGTTTCTACCTTTTACCTATTTCATTTTTGTTATCAGTATTTTTATTCCATTTCCTTATTTTACTTACAATTAGGAGAGAAATGGGATTTGTGATCATCTATTCGTGCTCCTATCATCAACCAACATAAACAGTGTGTGATTAGTTATATTCATTTGCTCGTTCAATAGTGACTTCGTTTCAGCCTTTCTTTTATACATGTGATAATTTCTAATAAGGTTAGTAGGTGCGTTTCATTATTTATTCTGTTTTATGTCTTTCTCGTTCTGCAAAAGTTGAGTGGCTTGTCCCATATTTCCATGCTCCGATGTGTTCCTTGTAAAAAAAAAAAAAAGAAGAAGGAGCAAAATACCAATAAAAATAAAAGAATGAATCCTAAATAAGTGAAATAAAATATAAAATAGAAAGTGTACATACACACACACACACACACACACACACACACACACACACATAATGTACAGCAACGCTTAAACAAACAAAAAAGAAACATGGGCAAATCTGTGAAAGTGGGCAGCACTTACAACAAAGTTCTGGACACAGGAAACCGCAGTTACATTTCTTTGTTTTGGAAACAAAGAAATCACAAGAATAAACTGCAAGATTTCAACCAGCTTTCCATATGAGTGAAACCTGCTTCGCTTACAGATAACGAATTGGACGCTGTCCTGCAAGTACCTTTCCATTTTGTTACAAAAAGCTCCATTAACTCTTTTAAATCTTTTTCTTATATCTGCAAACGAAAAAATCATGTAATGTTTCAGGACAACCACTGAAGATGACTTTTAACTAACGCGAAACACCTTTGGGTGCACAAGTAAAATTAAAATAAAAACAAAAAAATTTATCTGCAACACACAAAGGGCGTTTCTCTTGTGACCTACCACAATTTATATACAGCTGCTGTGAAAATGGCCTCTACAAGAAACAATTTTAAAAATACTAAAAAAAACAAAGTTGCAACCATATTTGCGATCACCACCTATTTTGCCACTTTCTGATTCACATACATATAAATATCTCTTTAAAGTGCACTTTGCACTGACACGCCTCTTGGTGCCAGACATTTACAACGCTTTGATTGAAGGGTTCCAGAAATGATAAATGTGGTGTCACCGCCAGACATCACACTTGCTAGGTGGTAGCCTTTTAAATCGGCCGCGGTCCGCTAGTATACGACGGACCCGCGTGTCGCCACTATCAGTGAATCCAGACCGAGCGCCGCCACACGGCAGGTCTATAGAGACGTACTGGCACTCGCCCCAGTTGTACAGCCGACGTTGTTAGGAAAGGTTCACTGAGAATTACGCTCTCATTGGCCGAGACGATAGTTAGCATAGCCTTCAGCTAAGTCAATTGCTACGACCTAGCAAGGCGCCATTTATCCTTTGCTATGTATCTAATGAAGCATGTACAGTAACAAGACCAATGTCACCAATTGTGGATTAAAGTTAAGTATTCCAGCAGCTACGTACTTTTCTTTATAGCATTCATTACGTATCCTGTTTCAGACCTCACGCCAGCCTGCGTGAGTTTAAGCGCGTGCCTTCCGGTTACCCGTCACTGTGGACTGGCTGTCCTGTCAGTCCACAACAATAAACGTCATCGAAATAACAGTCAAATGTTTACGTTAACGTCTCCCTGTCGTACACCAGTTAGAGACGCTGAACTACGTAAATGCTATACTATCTTAAGTTATGGGACGGGAAGAGTCATGTGTACAAATACCGTAACACAGAAATACAGTTCGAAGCTTGCTGTCCATGAACACGGTGTCACTGAACAAAGTAGCTTAGACATGCTGTATACATCAAGTGAATTGTATGACGAGACTCGGTTATTGCTGTCATTATGACGGAAGAGGACGTGTAGATGTTTCTAAGGCTGCCTATGCATTTTAAATATTCGTTCAAGATAAACCTGTCGATGGATAAGGCCACAGGACGTAAGAAAGGATCTTACTTGCAATGTGGTAATACATTCGTCGGTGGAAGCTAACATGAGAGGAATGAGCTCGGCTGACCTTTCCATGCGTCATCTTCGTTATATCAAAGTCACGGACGACCACTGTCCCGTTCTCATATAGCATACCTATATATACTGTGTGTACGTGTTCTTTTTTTTTTTTTGAGCTACTTATTTTCATTTTATTTTGATGATAAATCTATTACTGTGATTCCAGGATGAACACATAAATTAATGAATGAATATCAGCAGGTTCGCAGAATCTGCTTAATATTCGCCATTCGTTGTTGCTCATTATTGATGTAACAACATAATTTCTTGGTTTACATGAATTTCATCTGTTATAATTTTTTTATGATGCTGCCACCATTACAGTCAATAAAGAGTTTTGAGTTTGTTTAGATAAGAGATATATTCTGTGTAAGGATTTTATTGCATTTATATACCTTTTCCTCTTTTACTTCATAGGAATACTGAATGCTGACTGCTGGAAACATAAACTTCTATGTTTGGAGCACTCGGTCAGACGGTATGACCAGCGACAAACAACAATATTTAAGATAGAATGAATTTGCTACTCTTCGGTGGAGTGCACGTCATTCTGAAAGTGAACGGTAGATTAAAACTGTGTGGCGGACAGGGAGTCGAATCCATAATGTCAGCTTCCGTGCACAATGCCCTTACTTGCTGAGCTAACGTCGCGGCCCGCCATCACAGTTTCACTTCTGATTGTGACTCTATCCTGTATTTCACACTAAACAAACGTGTTCCTGCGTATTTTCGGGACTAGCAATGCAGGCAGTAAAAGAAGTTTCCTGGTTCGAATCTCAGTCTCGTATATCGCATGAGGTCGAGTGAAATGAAGCCTTTCAGTGTTTACGTAAAAATCCACGTTTCTCACCATTTTCTGTAAGTTGGCAGTACTGTTACGAATGAGGTAAGGAATGCCCTACTGGCGCCAATATACCACAGACCACATGCGAGATCCACCAAGGGAGAACAGCAAACAGCATATGTTTTCTGAACAATGGCTGAGCGGTTCTAGGCGCTTTAGTCTGGAACCGCGTGACCGCTACGGTCGGAGGTTTGAATCCTGCCTCGGGCATTGATGTGTGTGACGTCCTTAGGTTAATTAGGTTTAAATAGTTAGGTTTAAATAGTTCTAAGTTCTAGGGGACTAATGACCTCAGGTGTTAAGTCCCATAGTGCTCAGAGCCATTTTTTGAACCATTTTTTTTCTGATCAGTGAGGGGACAAAACCTATTGAAATCCGTCGGCAAATGAAGGTCTTATGTGATGTGCATGTCCATCACTGCAGCAAGTGTATGAGTGGAGTAGAACGGAGATAGCATGCCTTCTACGATAGACCCCCAGCGCCCGAGCCAGGCACACAGCGTTGTGGCACGGGAGTGTACTGCAGCAGTTGAAGCCATTATGACGGAAAAGCGTCGTGTGACAACAGTCGTGGCTCAGCACATCATATCACTCAGAAAGTGCGTAAGTTTCGCCAAGTGTCTGCAACACGGGTAACACGGCAGCTCACCCCGGAACTGAAAGAGCGACGCGTTGACATCCGTGGCACTTTGAGGCAGAAGGCGACGGCTTTTTCACAAGAATCGTTCCAGGAGACGAAATCGCGGTACACTACCATCAGTCCCAAACAAAGAGAGCAAGCGTGCAATAGCGCCATTCAGAATCACCAAACCTCAGTTCCAGACGCAGCATCTGCAGCGAACAACTGGAATGAATGAGGTTTGTCATAGAACACTACATAACTAGGCGAGACACCATCACCAGTACGTCATATTTCAGTATGCTAAAAAATGAGCTTCGACCTCCAGTAAGGTAAAAGCGACATGGACGTCTGACTACAGGTGTAATTTTGCAATATGACAATGTTCGTCCTCATTCTGCCGTGCAGCATAGCGACATGGACATATACACACGGGTAGTATTGCGTACACAAGATATATTACGGCTCTGCATTGACAGAGCTGTTGTTTGCACTCAGCTGATTCAAGTGAAAAGGTTTTTGACTTGATTATGGCCGCACGACGAGAATTAACAGACCTTGAAGGGGGCATGGCAGTTGGAGGTAGACGCATTGGACATTCCATTCCAGAATCCGTTAGGAAATTCAATATGCAGAAACCTACATTGTCAAAGAGGTGTCGAGAACACCAAATTTCAGGCATTATCTCTCACCAGGGACAACGCAGTGGCCGACGGCCTTCACTTAACGACCTGAAGCAGCAGCGTTTGCGTGCTGTTGTCAGGGCTAACAGACAAACGACACTGCGGGATATAACCGCAGAAATAAATGTGGGACGTACGAAAAACGTATCCGTTTGGACAGTAAGGCGAAATCCGGCGCTAAAGGGCTACGGCAGCAGACGTCCGACGCGAGTGCCTTTGTTATCAGCACGATATCGCATGCAGCGCCTCTCCTGGACTGGTGACGTTATCTGTTTGACCCTAGACGACTCTGGAAACCGTGTTTTGGTCACGTGAGTCCCGACTTCAGTTGGTAAGAAATGATGGTAGGCTTGGACTGTGGTGCACGCCCACGAAGTCGTGGGCCCAGGTAGTCAACAAGGCAATGTGCAAGCTGGCGGTGGCTCTGTAATTGTGTAGGCTGTGTTTACGCGGAATGGACTAGATACTCTGCTTCAAATGAACTGATAATTGTCCGGAAATGGTTATGTTCGGCTACTTCGAGACCATTTGCAGCCATTCATGGACATCACGTTCCCAAACAACGGTGTCTTGCCACCGGATCACAATATTTCGCGACTGGCTTGAAGAACATTATGGACAATACGAGCGAATGATTTGATCACCCAGATCGCCCAACATGAACCTTGTCGATCATTCGTGGGACGTAATCGACAGATCACTGCTGGCACAAAATCCTGCACCGTCAACACTTTCACAATTATCGACGTCTATAGAGGCACCATTGCTCAGTATCTCTGCAGAAAAGTTCCAGTGACTTGTTGAGTCCATGTCACGCTGGGCAAAACGTCTGACTCGAATTCAGGAGGTATCCCATGACATGAAATATTTTGTTACCTCAGTGTATGTTCCGATGAGTGATTCTGTGAATGCCAAAATATGTGTGTAGCACTCATTACTTCGTGTGAATAAAGAGCCAATTCTGTTTCGCAAGAATGATGCGAATGTCTATGTGGAAACTGTTTTTCATTACGTGGAGCCGGCTGTGCTGCGGGCAGGCACACGGTGTTTGTCAGTGGGGAGGTCGTTGCCTGGTGACCTGTCGCAGGTCACGCTCGCTGCCCGAGAGCGACAATGGGGCGTCCGCACCCGCTAATTACCCGGCCTCATTACCTTCCAGCGCCGGAGCGACGCGCCCTCCCGACCGTCTCCGCAGACGGTCCGTTTCTCTGCCCTCCTATTTGGATAGTAGGGAGATACGATGGCGATGGTGTACGTCACGAGCGCCTTTCTTGTCTCAGTCGACTATCGGTGGCAGGTGAGTCAGCCGCTTTGCCGTTTTATTCCTGTACTGAGTTTCGCCTGTCAGTAGTAACTGTTTTAGTTTACATACAGTAACACACCTGTAATGTTGTGAGAGCTGTCTACTGCGCAGCTTGGCAACTGAACGATAGTAGTGATGGTGGAGGGACCATCACTTTTACAAAAAGATTTAAGTGTTGTAACAGGATGTATGAAAAACTATCGATAACGGAGCTTTTTGTTGACCACATAAAATACATAGTGGATGTTCTCTACACTCGTCTGAAATTAAAGAACTCGTATCTGCTAGAGAAAATGCACAAGATGATTCATCTCACCTACTAATAGGTGTTATGCAGCCCTCTGCGCCTTCAGATACCAGGCACTAGTTTTCATATTCTCTCGCTCGCTACAGGCAAACTGTTATCCCCATGGAAAAAGTTAGCAGGACCCTTTGTTAGAGAATTTAATGTAGTTATGTTTTGTACTGGGATACGTTTTCTGTGGGGCCATGGTTTTCTAGTTATCCAAGAAAAACGAGTTTCAAGGTAACTTTTGTGCTTGTTTCTTGAATAATTCTAAAACTATTGCCTCTAGCGAAACCGTATCCCAGCACAAAATTTACCTACAATAATTTTCTACATAAAGAACCTGTTAATTTTATCTGTAGGGCATCGGTTTGCTCGTATCGAGTGAGAAAATAGGTGTTGCCGGTAGCATAAATCCCTTACATGGGGGCAGCTGAGTCACTCTGCATACTTATAAACAGGTTAGAGAATACTTAGAAATCTGTGAACAGCTTTCATTTGTATCTTGCTTACTTTCTAAGTGCTAAATAGTATTGATAGTTATTTTTCTCCTTAGATAATTGTTTCTTTTTTCAATGTTGAAACAGTTTTCGTGAATAAAGTTTATCTGTTCACGTTCTGATTTATGCAGTGTAGATTTTTCCTTTGAGCAGGTGCTGTAAAATGTTACTACGTTTCTGCTTTCAAATATTTCACCTCTCTTTTGTGGAGGAAAATTAGTAGGAAATATATCAGGTCCTCCTACAACTTTTGCAATAGTCACGAAAACAATACAAACAACAAAATGAAGAATAAGAATAGACAAAAGCACAAATTCCGTTTCTGCTATAGGAAGACGTCAGTGAGAAGCTGACGCCATAGTCAGCTGTTTCTGAAAATCAAGTCGAGAGCCGGCTGCGGTGGTCTAGCGGTTCTAGGCGCTCAGTCCGGAGCCGCGCGACTGCTACGGTCGCAGGTTCGAATCCTGCCTCGGGCATGGATGTTTGCGCTGTCCTTAGGTTAGTTAGGTTTAAGTAGTTCTAAGTTCTAGGGGACTGATGACCATAGATGTTAAGTCCCATAGTGCTCAGAGCCATTTGAACCATTTTTTGAAGTCGAGAGACGAAGAACTAAATGACGTAATATACTGAAAAGTATGGATTAATCTGAATTCTGAGGAACATTTTTAGCTAAAAGAAGGAAAGCGTACTATCACTGACAAACCGAATGGTAGTTTAAGGGTTCAGGTACACATTTGTGAAGCGAAAATAATATTGCAAGATGGTAACTTGTAGTTAATACTGTTGAAGATTGTAAGATAATATTAACAACAAAAACAGAGATAAATGATGATGGCACATGCGCATCACAGTACCGTATAATTGACTTGTCTTTTTTGAACTGTTATTGGTAATTAAAACAAATAGTTCTAATACATTGCAAATAGTTTCATTTAGTTGATGAGTGTGAGATCTGACTTTTGTTTATGTGCATCTGAGTAACTGATATCCATTAACATTATAATTATATGTTTAACAAAGTGCCTATAAACGAAATGTAGGGGCATCCAAGCACTTCGTTGTAACTAAAAACTGTACCGTAGACACATATTCCAAGTAGTAGGTCTATTAATTAAACAGCAGTGTAAGAATCAAAACCGTTATTGTTGCAGAGTTAAGAGATAAAAAGCAATAGTATAATGTTTCACAAAACAGATTACGAAACTGTGAAGCATTTAAATCATAAACGAATAGTAATACGTGGTGTTGTGTCGCACTGACTGTCGTGGTCGTGTTACTCAGCTCCGTTCCCACTTGTGATTAACTGCTGGATAACGCCACAGACCTCCCAGTTGCAAAAGGCACACGTCAAATCAGTTATCTAAGCAGATTTCAGGAATGTTGTGCTGGTACAGTCTCAACGTTCGACACGTAGGCTACTTAGAAACGATTGCTTCGACGTGCTGAGGTCATACACAAACTACACGTGCTCTTCAAACAACCTCGCAAGACAATCTGAAAGGAGGTTCGTCTTAACATAAAATAAGATCGAATAGATTGACTTTCCAGGCATAGATGGAAACACAGATACAGGAACCGAAAGCCAGTCTTCCGGTTAAAAGAATGTATGGGGCATAAATGTTCAGCGATCATTTTTGCCTTCGTTAACAAATAAGCACTAACACAGCCCGCTGTATTGTTACAGGTGGTTTCGGAGTAATTCTCAAAGAGGAAAGTACTGATGACAGCCGTCCTAAGGTGGTTACACGCATGTCTTTAATAAGCGATAAACAGAAATCACTATCAGCATTAAAGAAATGTGAAAAATTTCTTAAAATCTCGATTAAAAAATCTAGTAGTAATACACTGTCCCATGGAAAAATATCCTGACATCCCCATGTAAGGTGGAATTGGCCACTAGATCGTTAATACAGGGTGGGACAAATAAAAGGGCCCGGAGAAGAGAGTTCAACAGGATACAAAGAAACACCGTAAAGGAAAGGAAATACAGTACTAGAATGAGATTTTCATTCTGCAGCGGAGTGTGCGGTGATATGAAACTTCGTGGCAGATTAAAATTCGTTCGTGTCTCAGTCCGGCAAACACTCCGCTGGAGAGTGAAAATCTCATTCTGGAAACATCCCCCAGGCCGCGACTAAGCCATGTCTTCGCAATACCCTTTCTTCCAGGGGTGTTAGTTCTACAAGGTTCGCATAAGAGCTTCTGTGAAATCTGGAAGATGCGAGACAAGGTACTGGCAGAACTGAAGCTGTGAGGACGGGTCGTGAGTAGCTCAGTTGGTAGAGCACTTGCCCGCTAAAGGCAAAGACAATCGTAGGAAATCAGCGGAATGAATTATACGTAAGTTCGAAAGTACTACAGCAGTCCATTTAGCACAGTGAGATTAAGAGAGTTGGAAAAATGGGGTACAATTGACGAGCAGCTCCTCATAAGCCACACATTTCTGTAGGCAGTGTTAAGCGACGCCTAAGATTGTGTAAAGAGTTATTCCACTGGTAGCGAAGTGACCCTGTAGCGTGTGGCAATCGAGTGAATGTGTACGGTCTTGGTGTATGCCTGGAGAACGTTGCCTCACATAATGTACATAGCATCAGCACTGAACAATGGAGGAGGTGGTGTTATGTTATGGGATAGTTTTTCGTGTTTAGGGAGTTGTTTCCCCATTGCACTTAAGAAAAAGCTAAATGCGGAAGGATACGAACATATTTTTTTTGGAAATTTGTGGCATGTTCCTATAGGACCAAACTGCTGAGGTCATCGACCACTAGGGTTACATATTACTTAACCTAACTTAAAGTAACTTATACTAAGGACAACACACACACCCACACCGAAGGGAGGACTCGAACCCCCGACTGCGGCAGCCGCGCGAACCGTGGCAAGGCGCCCCAGACCGCTCGGCGATAACGCTAGGGGAACAGTTCGGAGACGAAGATTTTATCCATATGACAATGCATCCTGTCGTAAAGCGGCATATGTGACTCAATGGTTTGTTAACAACAGCATTCCTCAAATTGGCTGTCCTGCCCAGAGTCCTAACCCGAAGGCAACGGATCTGGGATGAGTTACAACTTCGACACTGTTTTTTTTTTTTTGCTCTTTTCATTCTGAGGGGGTGGGCTGGCTGTTTGATACCGTGCGTTTTGCTCTATTCAGCCATAGGGTTTACGTTTATGTTGTTTTAGCTATGTTTATTTATTTTGCTCGCAGGGGGTGGATTTGGGGGGGGGGGGGGGTGTTAGACTCCCAATTGGGAATTTATTTGTAGGAGTTTGTTGGGGACAGTGCCGGTATTCACCTTAGCGGCCAAGGAAAACCTGCAAAATCCGACCAGGACTGCTTATGATTGGCTTCTCTTTTATTTTCCGTCCTGCCAGCGTTGGCGCTGGCGTTCATGGCGGGCAAGAGCGGCTTCGAGCCTTCTGCTGCGTTCCTATTCTTGTTTTCTTTCTCTCTCTTCACTTTCTCTTCTAAGTTGTTCTTCGCGGGCTTTTTCATTTCATCTTACGAGCTGCCGACTCTGTAGGAAGCTCATTTGGTGTTCATCTCACTCGGCCACTTTCGGGATCGTTCGGTCCAGGATCTCACTGTTCACCATGTAGTCGTTGTAGCTGACGAACTCCCTGGTTTTGACTTCTACGTCCTTACGCGTTGTGGGCGTTGCACTGGCTGCCAACGCGGTCTGCGTGGCTCGGCTTGTTGTCATCTTCTTCGGCCATGCCATTTAGGTGGTTTGGTCTTGGCCTGGGTGGGCTTCCTTCGTGGCAGGACCGTCGTCCTTCCGCTGTTCGCAGGCCTGTACTGCCCTCGTCTCGTTGTGTGGACTGCGGCGAAAGGATTCTCGAAGAGTGAGGCAGGCGGCCTCCATCGCCGCATGGAGTACCATGCGGAATCTGGTTTCCGCCTCCCTGAAGGCTGTGTCGACGTCGGGACCAGCTGTCGCCGTCTGCCACCACGCTGCGCCTCGCCGCCACCCGCCCCCACCGCCTCTGCCACTGGCGATGGGGGCCGGTGGCTGCACGTGAGCTGGAGCCTTGCCACAGTTCGCGCGGCTCCCCCCTTCTGAGGTTCGAGTTCTCCGTCGGTCATATATGTGTGTGTGTGTGTTTGTTGTCCTTAGTGTAAGTTTAGTGTGTAAGCCTAGTGACCGATGACCTCAGCAGTCTGGTCCCACAGGAACTTACTACAAATTTCCAAACAGAACGTCGACTTCGCTCAGATTCCAGTGTCCGCTCAACATCACTAACTCTTCTGGTTTCGGCGTATCAGGAAGATTGGGCTGCCGTTACCCCAAAACATTCACACATCAGTGAAAGTGTCTCCAGCGTAGTTCAAGCTGTGATAAAAGCGAAGGGTTGACACAATAGTGTAGTAAATAGTTCATCTGAAGACTTCTCTGCAAAGGGAAATCACATAGGTACAACGAAGCTAACTAACTCCGAAGAAAACTTGGATAAGAAATAGTTTAATTGGTACATGAAAGGTGGGAGTGCAAAATTTTTCAGGGAAAGACAGGAATACAGGTACATGAATTACTTAGAAATGAAGCAAATAGGAAACAGAGGACAGTCAAGGCGGAATAAAGTAGGAAACATGTGAAGAAACCGGAAAATAAATGTTCGTCAGAACGACTAATTCAGCAGATAGAAAAATGAAAACAAACTTCGGTGAAATTAAAATCACGGGTGCCAACAGTAAGAGCGCAACGGGAATTCCACTGTGAAATGCAGAGTAGAGAGCGGATGGGTGGAAACACTGCACTGAAGGCCCCTATGTGGGGGAGGACCTGTCAGATGATATAAGTCGATAAGGAAGGCATAGGGGGCAGTATTTAAAAGAGCTCCGAGAGAAATGAGATCAAGGCAAAAGGAATAGATAAAAACCCATCGGAATTCATAAAACGGTTGGGGAAGGTAGCAAGAAGACAGCTGTTCAATTTGGTGTCCGGACGTCTCATTAGACTTTCGGAAAAATTTCATCCAAATACTTCCGAAGATACCAAGGACCGAAAGATGAGAGACAATCTGCTTAGCGGATCATGCGTCCAAGCTGTTGATAAGAATAATACACAGGCGAATGGATAAGAAAATTGAGGATGTGTTACATGACGATCAGTTTGGCTTTAGGAAAGGTAACGGCACCAGAGAGGCAATCCTGACTTTGCGGTGGATAATCGAAGCAAGAATAAAGAAGAAGCAAGACAGGTTCGTTGGATTTGTCGGCCTGGAAAAAGTGTTCGACATTGTCGAATGGTGCAAGATTATGACAAAAATAGATGTAAGCTATAGGGAAAGACAATTTACAATAAGTACAAGAACCAAGGAGGAACAGTAAGAATGGAAGATCAAGAACGATGTGCTCCGATTAAAAAGGGAGTAAAAGTAGGAAGGAGTCTTTTGTCCCTACTGTTCAGTCTACCCATCGAAGAAGCAGTGAAGGAACTAAAAGAAAAGATTAAAATTCTGGGCGATAGAATATCAATGGTAAAATTATGACATTATTATTGTATGTGAATGTGCACAAGAATAACAGGATCTATTGTATAGAATCAACAATTCAGTGAGTACAGAATGAGGGCTGAGAGTAAACTGGAAAATGACCTACGTCATGAGAAACAGCATAAATTAGAGTAGCGAGAAGCTTAACATCAAACCTGATGATCACGAAGTAGACGAAGTTAAGAGACTCTTATACCTTGGAAGCGAAATAACTCCTGACGGACGGAACCAGAAGGACATAAAAGGCGGACTAGCATAGGCAAAGAAGATATTCCTGGACAAGAGAGGTCTACTGCTATTAAACATATACCTCAATTTGAAGAAGAAATTACTGAAAATGTACATTTGGAACACAGAATTGTGTAGTAGTGAATCATGGACAGTGGGAAAACCGGAGGAGAAGAGAAACGAAGTGTTTGAGATGTGGTGCTATAAATGAATGTTGAAAATAAGATGTACAGGTAAGGTAAGGGATGAGGTGATTCTCTCCAGAATTGGTAAACAAAAGAATACACGGGAAACACTAACAACAAGAACGCATAGCGCATGGATTAAGACATCAGGGAAAACCTTCCATAATACTAGACGGAATAGTAGAGGGCAAAACTGTAGGGGAAGACAGAGATTGGAATACATCTCACAAATGACTGAGGACGAAGGTGCAAAAGCTACTCTCAAATGAAGTGGTTGGTACTGGCGAGGAATTCATGACAGGTCGCATCAAACCAAGATTGATGACCCAAAAAGAAACAGAAAGTTCGGTCAACATGCAAGCATCATGGACACGCTCTGTGAACTCAAAAGGGAGCCTCTGGGGGAAGATGATGTTCTTTTCGCGAAATACTGTGAAGAACCAGCATTTGCGACCGCGAAGACAAGAGAAATCTGGGTTCGTTCGGATGCATGCAAACGGTCGCTTTTCCCGCAGTCAGTTTGCGAGTGAAACAGGAAACGGAATGACTAGCAGTATACGGTCTCCTCCTCCATCCACCGAATGGTGGCTTAAGAATATATAAACGTAGATGTACCAACCACTCGGTGCATGCTTAATTTGTTCACCATTAGTAATATCTTACAAAGGATGTGACCTTAAATGTCAAGACACATCGTAGTGTAAGATGTTCGTGAACGTTGACTGGGATTAAGGAAAGCGAATAGAAATATTTTCCACAGGAAAATAATCTCTCAAACCATATAAATTCATAGCTGTTTGATGAAATCCTTTCTTGTAGAAAGTGAAGAACATATCTTCCGACCCAACCAAGGTGTCTTCCACGTGGAATAGTATGACAATCAGCAGAAATGCCAAGGAATTGCGTCACCCTTGCAGTCTCTGCTTCCTCTGGTTCCTTAAACAATTACCATTTATTAGAAACATCTACAGTTTTACAGACATTATGATCGCCTCTGTCATACAGTGATCAGCGTCCAGAGACTTACCTGTTATCAAGTCTGCAAAGGGTCAACTGAGTCTTTTGAGACCAAATTACTAGCAATTTGAATTAATAAGTAGCTAAAGTAATACCTAAGGAGCCGAAGTGTAGCGTAATCTGAAAGCTTCATGTCACTAAGAATTAGTGAAATTAGTTTAGATTAAACTACAGATCGGAGAAACCCTGACATTTGAAACGTAGTAAGTCTATTTACACTTTTGGTTTGTTTAGTTGAAAGAAAGATGAAGTTCCACATCAGGGATTTACACATAGTTCAAGCGACCGTTACAGGAGTATAGAAACATACGTAACTTTGAAATTTGAGAATTTTAAATTGGATGAATATATGGGCGAACAGATGTATATCACAATGAAATGAATGTCCATTACACACGGAAATGAAAACCATTTATTATAGCTGGAAATGGAGAACATTGAATACAAGTAAATTACTCGCAACTAAAATGTTTTGCTAAATACAGTCAGAACATGCGCATTTTCCAGCATTTTCCAATCAGTGTAATTGTCACATATTCTATTTTTGCTTTTCAGTAGGCCGCAGTGCTTTCTACTTGATAATGGGATGCAGTTCAGCCTTGGCACGAAACATAATGAACATAAAATCTACGTACTTAATTTAATACTGAGAAGTAGTGAATATCGATTAGAATTTCACTTTTATTTGTAAACAGTTAAATTAAAAAAAAAAGAATATAGACGATCAACACGCAAAACATGTTTATTGGGTTGACATAAGTCATGTATTCATACGTCTTAGTTTTACATCCTAAGCTCAGATATTACTGTTTCTGTCAATGACCAACAGAGGGCTGACCGCATCTTTCATCGTGCTGTGTTAATCCACTATCCTGCTGCACTTTCTCGTGTAGATGATGTCTCGGATCCATGCCTCGAAGTTGACTATACAAGCTTTTTTTGTCTCTCTCTCATAGAATAAACAATGCTCCCATCCTAAAAAAAATCGGTTATCTGCAATAAATAACTGTCGAAAATCGATGACAGCGTCGCTGATAAGCATGTAGCAGTTACGTGTGGCACTACTGTATCATTGCATTATGTCTTGAGTTATTGTTATTTATCCCCTATTTAAGAAAATGACTGAACTATTAAAAGTTTTATTTGTATCTCGTATGTGAGACCGAAGTTACATCATGAAATGTAAAATCTACGTCGTGATTATTGTGGCTATAAATTGTATTTGTGGGTTTCACTACTTATCGGTAAGTAGGCTGTGTAAATGCTAAAACAAACCAGCTCAGCTATACGCCGCATCGTTGAGTCTGAAATTTACTTCGCCGTAAATACGTGAGAGTGATTTACGCCTGTCATTCCAGTGAAGGTTAATTACTAGAAGTCTTTTTTATTTTCTTGTTGTGCTGTCTGATGAAGTAAATGGTACTAAGAGTAATGTTATGTGGAAATCAACTGGCTTAAACATACCCTGGGCACATCGTTCCTTTTTCTGAAAAAAAAAAATGTTTAACCCAAGAAGTAAACTTTGTTAACGCAGCAGTGAGATATAAGTAATGACTGATTTTCAGGTAGAGTGCTTTTGTAGCAATACTCGGGGAAGATAAACCAAAATCATATGGATGGAAGGAAGACAGTATGATTTTTATTAATATAATAGGTAGTTATTAAAGTAAATGAATAACAGTTCAATGAACAACGAAAAGTAGGCGAAAAATGTAGTCTTCATGGTTTATTATTGGAGACCACTTGAATGGTAATGAGATAAGTACTGAGCATGCAATATGGTTAAGGAGGACAACAGAGAGACTATACAACGTAGCCCTTATTAATCAAAGGCTGATAATCGTGTAATACACAAAACACCGAAGTGGCTCATGAAGAAATGGAAATAAATTGAGGACGTGTTAAAAATATCCGAAAGTTTGGTGTCATACCAGAGAAAGGTCACTGTGCGTTTGTAGTGGAGAGCTGAATACTCATTTCTGCTTACCTCGACATTTAGTCTACATTCGCTCCTAATGCAAACTTCTGAAACTATATGGACTCTATTAAACCATATCAGTGTGTGTTCCTGTTAGCCATCCGTCTAAATGTGAGCATAAAGCATCTAAAATCAAATGAAATGAACGTCGGGTATTAGGTCACCAATTGCTGATTCACTTCTGAGTCATTTGATGTGAAACTGCCGGCCGATGTGGCCGAGCGGTTCTAGGCGCTTCAGTCCGGAACTGCACTGATGCTATGGTCGCAGGTTCGAATCCTGCCTCGGGCATGGATGTGTGTTATGTCCTTAGGTAAGTCAGGTTTAACTAGTTGTAAGTTCTAGATGACTGATGATCTCCGATGTTAAGTCCCATAGTGGTGAGAGCCATTTGAACCATTTTTCAAAGTGAAAAACGTTTCAGAAAAATTATTGTTTGTCACGGACATTGGAGAGAGTGCAAAAGACAGTGTCTGACGGTTAGTGTGGTAAAAATTTCTTTTCAGTTATTACTGAATAAAGGATAGTGGTCGCTGTGCATAGCTGACTAGGGCAAGGCGCGTATGTCAGGATCTCGCCACACCAGTACAAGCCCCCATTGGCTGTGTAACTGACGTTTAAATGTGTAATCTGCTGTTTGAGTTGAGAGGGGAAAAAAGGAAATAACGGTGCGGAAACGCGTAAATGTTTGCCATAGTGTTCGAAAGAGGAAACGAATTAAACGGCTGAAACAATGGCCGCCCACGCCTGCAAACACCGCACGCGCCACGCTCGTGTCACCGCTATCTGTCATTTCCGCAGGGCTCGGCTTTATGTCGATTCTGCCGGGATTCACGGCCCATCCGACAGCAGCAAGGGGTGGCGCCAAATCCCCTGCCTGTGACGTAACTGACCCGCATTTCCGAAAACGTGCGTACTGGCCCTTCCAACGGGATTCTGGCTGGTGTTCGGCGGACATCGCCTGTGTGCGTTAATGGGATAACTGCCATAATTTCAACTTTTACCGTATGCTATCAAATAAATCATGTGACAGGTAACCAATGCGAGACACAGAACTGACTCTAAGACACTTACAAATCAGAACCCTTCATGAAGCTTCAGATTTGCCCGAACGCCTGCCTATGCGCACGTTTAGAGAAAACTTCTTTATTGTCAAGGCAGCTGTCCGTGATTCACACAATTTTCCTACACCGTATTAAGGATGTTAATGTTGCGTTTTTGGTGTTTCCACACATTTGTCCACCACTAGTACGTGATAAACGTGAAAACAAAATATGAAAAACACACCAGCAAGAAGATGAACTTCCATTGGAAATAAAACTTGGGACTTTATGTCACGTGGAAGCAGTAACGGAATAGCCGGCTGTACGTTTAAAATACAAACGCTCGAGGAATACAACAGTGAACTCTGCTCAGTTTACAGTGTCTTGCCGTAGATCATTCTAGTCTCATCTCTAAAAGCTAGAAAATTTTGTGTAGTACATTAAATCAGTGATTTTTCTCTTTATGTTGAATGATTGTGTAACAACTGAGAGTCTAAGGAAATAAAATAAAAAATTTGCAAATAAGTACCATAAGTTTACTGCAACAAAGAGTACAGCATACATTGTTCATTGAATATTCTGATAAATTAATAGTGGACAGGGAACACCGTTGTCCAATTAATACCCAACACAGTATAATGCTTACTTCTACATTTACTTAGTTATAACATGTAACAGATATAAGCCTAACAAGCCCATAGTTCTGCCATAACGAATACTTTGCTCTCCTCCTGTCATTCCTTGTTGGCACCATAATTATTGCATATAACGTTTTCAACATATCTTCTGATTACATAAACGAGTACAAAATTGAAGCTATGTAAACCTGTAAGAAAAGGATTCGTGACACAATTTGAAATACTTAATCTAACATACCTTTTCATTTACTCAATCAAAGATCTCCACAATGCTTTAAGACGTGCCCTGAAATAATAGTTTTGTGTTGCAATGTGTTCTTTGTACTTTGAATTGTGTTTAGTTTTTGCTATATTTTCTTTGAACTTACCATTTTCTAAACACTATCTTGGTTTACGAAGTGTAACGGTTTATATGTGATGTATTACAGCAGAGAATGGGGCCTGTGACCACTGGAGGTATTTATTTCAGTTGTTTATCTGCACCTTTAGATGTATGTTCAGTTTTTCGTCGAACACTTATTTCCTCTGTTCGACAGTGCAACAGGGCATCCCAAAGACGTATCAAAATACATACGTCATATTAATACATATAAATTCACCTCACGATGTATGTTTAAAGATTTGGAACACGTGACTGGTAATGGTATACTTTCTGTTTCATTCGAAGAAATATTTTATTTATACTTCGTAAGTTTCCGAAGAAACATGAGATGACCAGAAATATCAAAGCTGATGAACAGGTTAATCATAATAGTAATCAAGAATTACGTCATTGTACGAGTTACGAAATTTATGAATACATATTGCATAAAACGTTTATGTGACGTGGCGATGATATTCTGTACTTATAATAATATTCTCGTCTTTATCACTAATATTTATATATTTTCCTTTAATCCTTACGGGCTTCGGCATTGCCCCATTTTCAACGGAACAGAATCTTGTTTATACAAAATATCGTGTCCAACTTAATACTATTCGAGTCTCTCACGCTGTCTCTACTACATTCATATATTTCATTAACGTCTCACAGTGTCCGAATAGGTACAATCCTGGGTACACATTGCATAAAAGCTTCATGTGAAATCGAGAGATGTTAACGAAATGTATAAATGTAAAAGAGGCTTCATGACAAACACGAGTGGGATTAAGTTGGTTGCGATGCTTCCAATCAACAGTGCTTTGTTTCTTTGAATTGGGCGCACTGCCGATACGTACAGAGATTAAAGAAACAATATAGAAACTGGTGATCAAGAGGAGATTCTTTTTAATTGACTAATTTATGTACTACGGCCAATTTGGTAACCACGTTTTGATTTACCGCAAAAGAAATGAACGAGTAAAAATATGGCGAATAGTTTAAGTATAAAGCCTGCAGTTTACATGTATCATCAGATTTGACTTTTAGCGGTGAGACATGGGCTTTGAATGCAAAAGCCACTGAAAATTGGAGAACTGCTCAGTGAGCTAGAGAGGGAGACGGATGCGAAAATAACTAGCGGAGACAGGAAACGAAACAAATCGTCCGGGGCCCAGACTGGAATGGACGACGTATTTATGATCGCAATAATAATGAAATGTGAAGCTTAACATGTACATACATGTGATTCATTTATTGTAAAATATGAATGTCTTAATCCGTGTTTGCAATAATCCAATTTTTGGACGTATCAGGACATTATATTTCTGCGAAGAAGATGTTGAGATCTAGTCAAACAATACTAAGCTTCTTAAGATGACTGGTTAACGTATTAAAACCGGGGCGGCCAGTGTGGCCGAGCGGTTCTAGGCGCTTCAGTCTGGAACCGCGCGACCACTACGGTCGCAGGTTCGAATCCTGCCTCGGGCGTGGATGTGGGTGATGTCCTTAGGTTAGTTATGTTTAAGTAGTTCTAAGTTCTAGGGGACTGATGACTTCAGATGTTAAGTCACATAGTGCTCAGAGCCATTTGAACCATTATCAAAACCAGTAAAGCGAAATAAAAGTATCTATGAACTGGCGACTGAATGTCATTCTAAAATATATACTAGAGTTCCCCAAAAAAGCTCTGAGTAAAATAATTATTATAATTCATCAATTTGTTACATTAGTTTCCTTTGTTTCTGTACAAATACCGTCGCATCAATGAAAAACACTGTAATGCGCTATCACCAAAACGTACAACGTTTCAGGTATATCGTAGAATGCTCTGTACTGATGCAAAAGGAGTTTGATGAGGTTGTCGTCACTGCGGGAACAGCTCAATAAAGATGACGTTGTGATGCTCCTTTACTGCATTTAATGAAACCATACACTGTGAGATCGGTTAACTGTTCACCAGTAAATCTAACCATACCACTATGTATCACAATTTACGGTTAACACTGTCGGAAAAGCTAACCAGAGACAGAACTGTGCAGCACTGAAAGCAAGCTTCAGGATGCAGATTAAAGTGGCATTGTTGCTTTCAGCTACAAATACAGTGAGTGAATGGAGCAATACTGGTTTCCCAACAAGACTGACAGTACATGCCGGTAACATCTGCCCTGTTGTGCTCTGTTGTCAGTACAATTTAGATACAAAGATAAATGGGACAGGAAACCAAACGCAGTACGATAACTCTGCAACGCGCTGCCAGTGACCGTGGATCTCTTATACCAAGTACCCAAAAGGTATCCCTGTACAAGCTCTAGAAGCTTTTTCGGTGGAGTTCTGGTCTACTCTGCATATTTTACGAACTGCCGTAAAGTGCTATGCACTGGACCCTTTAAATTATTTCATCAGCTTACGTACCAGCCTCAGATTACACATTGACCGCAGGTTTCGTAAGCCCACTGGGTGAAGAGTTGCGGGACGCGTTCTTCTCACTTAACGCCGAGTAACGAAAGCGCAAGCTGTTGAACTTCACGGCGAGGCCGTCAGTGCTCGCGTGCTGAAAGCGCGCACGTCGGACGTCGACGTGGGTCGGATGGCAGCGCACGTAGCATGCAGAACCAGTTTTACACGGCCGGGCGGCGCGGCTAATTGCTCGATCGATATGCGAGTCCCCATTGAGGGGAAACTCCAGGTGCGTGGCTGCACCAGACGCGGATTTGCGCCTCTATTGGGAGAGCCGTTCGTAAATTGCGTTCTGCTGTGACTATTTCTGTACCGGGGGGCGTGCCTCTGGAACCGGTATCACGGCAATTTACTCGTGCACTTGTTCTACAAGGTCAGCAGGTCCTGTCGCGTTGGAATACAGCTATGTGAGTGTACCGCGCCGCTTATGGAACGACAGAAAGTGTCCCTTTCGCAACATCTGTATCTCCATCGGCAGAGGTTAATAAACTTTAACTGCTTGGTGTGCCCGAACTGGATATACCTGTTACTACGTAATTTACGATAGTCTTCTCAACAGAATTGAGATGCTACATTTATTGGAGGGTAAATACACGAGATAATTAAAATTCTCATTTTCTTTACAGACAGCCGTTAGTAAAGATACATCAAAACTGCGCAGTTACTGTTCCACTTAGACAGGCGTAAGAGTTTATGTCTCCCAGATAAAAAATGAAGTTATTCTCGTTTTTGTCGAAGGAACCATATTAGAGTTTCTGTTTAGTAAGGAAACAGCTCAAAACTGAAATCAGGACCGGTGAAGGGGAACTGAACCTAGTTCTCCTGGACGCGAGTCCACGCGTTTACGTGTCTGAATATTGCAAGCCTGGTTAGCCAACATAATGCTGTGTAAACATTGTAATGTTATCAAATTATCAGTGTCCTAATTATTTTGCTAAAAAATCAAGAAAGTACGTGTGTACTGGCCCTCACCTGATGGCGCTAAAACAGACTACGTCCCCGGAGTCACTCTTCTAGATGAAGTCTTGCATATAATTCCGACCTCATGAAACGTGTCGTTCGTTAACTTCAGAGTGAATAGTGAGCACATGAAAGAAGCATTCCGATCTATTAATGTTAATTTGAGATGTCTGTGCAATCATTATCATTATCGCTATTGCCATTGTTTTATCTCCTAAATGTATTTCGAATGTCTGTACAGCCAGCCTAATACAAACTGTGCGTGTCCCTACAGCATTTGGTAGGGTACGGCACCACAGATATGCAATAAACAGTACATGAGGATGTGAGGGATAGCACTGGGCAAGTACAGAGACGTTACAACACTTATCTGAGCTCGATAACGGAGGATAATGATTGATGAAATCAATCAAAGGGCTTTACGTGCTAATGATAACTTCAGTAACTTCTTTTAATATTAAATGCTGAACTGAATCAAATTATACCAGAAACCGCCTGCTCAGTTGCTGTTTGACTTTTGGATGCCTGGTAACCTAACGGAGATTGCTATAATTTGAGGTAATTGAATTTGAGATTCGAATAATCTATGCTGAACTCTGGCGTTGCTGTTTTCTGGAAAACATGAGGTGAAAATTATATGCAAGTCGTTATCTAGAGTAGTGGCCCCGTTGTCGCAGTCTCACTGTTATTCCGTCTCCTGGTGGGGGTCAGTACAAGGATGACTTCTTAGTTCTTTCACAATGTTAATGTTGTTGACTCATTTGTGGCTACATATTATAGTACCTTTTTCTTTAGATGATGCGAGGGTACTTTATTCTAGACTCTCAGTACTTCAGGAAGGAGAATCGGCAATGCCTGAGGAAGGATGTTATTAGAAAGATCAGTTAAGACTGATGTTCGTGTAACGTCAGTGATCCAGTGGATAACAATTAAACCTCAAACTGTTGAGCATGCCATTGATATTGAATCGAATTTAATTTAGAATTACCATATAGTGTCGTATCAACAGACAAATGCTGAGTGCATTTAACATTTGCACCTCTGAGTCACTGAAAAACTAAAGACAAATCAAGGAACGTTCGTAGTATTTGTCGACGTATAAAAAGGCTTAGACAATGTCAAATAGTGCAAGATGTTCAAACTTTTGTAAGAGTAAGTTATAGGGAAAGATTCGTAATACAAAATATGTACAAGAAACAAGGGAGAACAATACGAGTGGAAGACAAAGAACGAAGTGCTCGGATTAAGAAAGAGCGTCAGACAGGAATGTAGTCTTTCACTCTTACTCCTCAATCTATGCATGGAAGAACAATGATGGAAATAAAAGAAAGGTTCAGGAGTAGAATTAAAATTCAAGATGAAGTGACATCAATGATACGATTCGCTGATGACACTGTTCTGCTCAGTGGAAATGAATAAGAATTACATGATCTGCTAAATGGAACGTACAGTGTAATGAGCACATTGAATGCATTGAGAGTAAATCGAAGAAAGGCGAATGTAATGAGAAGTAACAGAAATGAGGATATCGAGAAACATAACTTGAGGATTGATGGTCACGAAGTAAAGGAAGTTAAGGAATTGTACTATGTACCAATGACGGACGGAGCAAGGAGGACTTGAAAGGCAGACTAACACTGGCAAAAAGGGAATTGCTTGCCAAGAGAAGTCTACTAGTAACAAACATAGACCTCAATTTGAGGAAGAAATTTCTGAGAATGTACGTTTGGAGCGCAGTATTGTGTGGTTGTGAAACATGGACTGTGGGAAAACGGGAACACAAGAGAATAGAAGCATTTGAGATGTTGTGCTACAGACGAATGTTGAAAATTAGGTGGACTAGTAAGATAAGGAACGAGGAGATTCTCCGCAGAATCGGAGAAGAAAGGAATATATGCAAAACACTTGACAAAAAGAAGGGACAGGATGATAGGACAAATATTAAGACATCAGGCAATAACCTTTATGATGCTTGAGGGTAAAAACTGTATAGGATGACAGCGACTGGCACACACCCAGCAAGTTGCAACTGCTACTTTGAGATGAAGAGGTTGGTACAAGAGGGAAATTCGTGGCAGGCCGCACCGAACCAGTCAGAGCACTAATGAGTCACTCCAACGGATGCCTGAGTGATAGATCTCGACTCGGAGGGAGTGGGTTCGATCCGTGCTAGTTGAAGAAATTTCAGTGCCAGTACTTGACCGTCCAAAGCATGAACAGTGGCGGTCTATTTTTCGTGATCAGCAACTCAGGGACACTGTACTGGTCATTTTAACCTGTACTATCTGATGACGTTACTGCTGGTGACTCATCCGTCGGAAGGGCTCGTTAAGCGTGGCGGTCCTGTTGGTACTGTTAGTGAGGAATAGGCTGCGTGCGGCCAGTGGTACGACCTACTCTCATCTCCTGTCTCCTATATAAAGCAAACATGACTGCACATTGTTGCGTGAATAAGCTATTTCACGGAACACAATTCCTATCTCACCCAATACTTCGCGCCAGCACGGATCATGCCCTAGAGTAGCTCCAGTGGACGCCAATATCAGCGAGGTGGTTTGTTCAGTACTACGCCGAGTTTGGTTGCCGTGGAGCAGCGCTACAAAAAGAACAGTTGCAGAACCAGAACGAACCCCTTGCTACATCTTCTGGGAAACAGAGCCAGATAGCAATGGAAAACGGCTAACAAGTATGTGGTGAGTCGTCGGGGGCCAGGCATCGGCGCAACGACCGAGTTTGTTTCGTATTGGTGGAACCATCTCGGGATATGCCGCTGTTTGCACGATTAAGTGTGACGGGTGAGTACCAGTCGACGTGGGGCAACCGCGGTGCCAGTGGGAAGCGAAGAGGGATATGCCGCTGTCTGCACGATTAAGTGTGACGGGTGACTACCAGTCGACGTGGGGCAACCGCGGTGAATAATGCAGTGAATAATTCGGATAAAAACTTTTGCACCAGCAGTGGACAGACTCACTGTTTAGTAACCGAACTGTTTTTAGTACCAACTACATTATTATATAAATATAGACTAGTCTTTTGTTTTTTCGCCTCCACTGAGGTGTGATAGTTTCATCTAACTTCTCAGACATGTAATGATTTACGAAGACTCTTCAATGCGCTGATGGTGCGCCCTTTTCGCCAATACACTTTGTCCTAGATTTATCATTTGAGAGTCAGATCATTGATCTCAGCGAAATAGTTCCAATGAAAACTTCTTTTCGTCTTGCTTATTGTTCTCTTAACTGACGTTCCACCACAAAACTGTTGACTAAGAAACACTTGCCATATAGCAATGTTATATAGTAACACAAAGTAGAATGACTATCAAAAAACGCTATACTTTCGCGGCGATGGACAGAGATCACTGCGTAGTAATCCAATAATTGCAACAATCGCTACGGTCACGTTTCGGATTGCTTCACACCCCACCCAACGAACCGGATTCGGAACGGATGTGAAAAATCGTGCGGAATTTCCGGAGATGCGGAAACGGAAGCAGAGGTCTGTCGCATCACCAGTATGTTGTCTGTGTTCTCTGTCCCTGTTTGATTCAAGCACTGGACCTAGTGGCTTCTGAGGGTCCCTCGCTGTTGTATGACCAATCGCAATGGGCCGAAGTATTTATGTTGGACGATAGACGTTTATACGAGTAAGACGCCCTGACTGCTTACCATTTGCGCCCCCTCAAGAGATCTGTTATCACTGTGGGGCGAGAGCTTATTTATCTGAGCTTTTGGGTTATTATGCAAGGTATTAAGTCAGTTGCAAAAATGCGTGTGAACTCCTGGTTTGTTTTGTCTTATGCATGCCCTTTGGTAATTTTATGGTGCAATCCTTCATAAAATTAAATTACAGATGGTTACGTATCCAAGCTTCCACGAACCCTAGACCAACCCCACGCCCACAGAAATCAAGCACCTCAAGACTTTACACATCCATTACACTTGTCTGCACGCGACACAATTGACACACACCGCGAGGAAAGCGGCCGTTGCACGCTTAGGAAGAAGACACTTTACGATTTGGCGTCTGGACATGTGGGTTTCAAACACAACGTTGCCATACAATATGTTATTTGGAATAGTATGTTTTCAGATGACTGGCATTTTCAGCATATCTCATGTTTAAAAGTATATGCTTAGCTACTACACGTAACCGGTGTATGCATGAAGAAAGCGTACTTTTCTTTCCTCACATATAACACACAGTACTGGAATATATCTAAAAATGTTTAACGGTAGCGAGGAAATGTTGTTACCACTTTTCGGGCTAGACTGAAGATTTGAGGCTCTTAATTGACCAGTCATATAAAGATGAGATGGTGTAAACAAGGTGAACAGCACTGCAGTCACACGAGAATTTCATTAAGACGATAAACCGTGAATGCAATATATTCAGTGTCCTAAACTTCCTGGCACACAAATATAAAACGATAATTGGTAATAAGCTGTCGCGTAGGAGCTTTCAATCTGCAAAATTTAATGCGGCAACAAAAGTTGTCATAAATATAATGTAAGCTCGTGTATTACAAATACGTGAAAATTTTTAACATTATTCAGCTATGTAACACAATGCTACTATCGACATTTATGACACATCAGCCAAACATTTAGTAGTTGCTGTTTCCTCTAGTGGCCTGATTACAGCGAAACACGTATTACGGAATACGACACGTGCACTGTTTCAATTTTATAAAGGTTTCAGAGGTATCCGAAATGAGGAAGCAGCATACCACAGATTATTAAACAGTATAAAAACACCCAGTAATGTAGTCTTCAACGGCCACCTGTCAAACCGATGATAAACTTTTCGCAGATTATGGTGTTACCTATAATAGAGCACTGCCTGAAAAAAATAGCTTAAATTATCAACGAGATCTTCCTAAGATTTCAATGTGGTGAAAAGATTGACAACTTACCTGAAATCCCTAAAAGTGAACTACTGTACACTTCGCAGTACGAAAGAACATAATATCCTACAACTATAGTATCAATGAATCACACTCGATCAACTGATACAACTGCCTAGATGTAATACTTTGTAGCGATACGACATGTAACGATTACAAAGACTCAGTCGTGGATATAGCAGATGGAAGACTTCGGTTTGTTAGTAGGATAATACGTAAATGCAATCAGCCTAGAAAATTACTTACAAATCACTAGTGCGATGCATCCTACAATATTGTCAAGTGTGTGGGACCTGTACCAAATACGACGAACAGGAGACAATGAACGTATTGGGAGGAAGAGAACACGAATGGTCACAGGTTTATCTGAACTATGAGAAAGTGTCACAGAAATGCTAATGAAACTGAAATGGCAGGTTCTTGAAGATGGACGCTGACTCTTCTGAGGGGTAATACCAAGTGGGCTGAGGCGTGAATGGGAGTTTAGTTGTGGAGAGAGGCGTGTTAGGGTGGTCTACGCAGTTGTGCGAAGCGTTTATGCCAGGGTGCTGTAGTGCTTAGCGCATCTTCCTAGTGAGAGGGAAACCCGAGTTCAAATCCTGACCTTGGTACAATTTTCATTCGTCGCCTCAGTCGTATATGCAAATCATATATATAAGACTGAATCGACTCGGGTCTCCTGCTCACTAGGCCAACTCGCTAAGCATTACAGCACCCTGGCACAAAGCCTTTGCACAACTGCAGAGATTACCCCAGCACGCCTTTATTCACAGCTAAATTCAAATTCATGTCTCAGCCCACTTGGTGTTACCGCTCGGGGTAGTTTATATCCCGAGAAAGCCTCAGCAGAACAATCAGGCTTCAGAAAGAGTCGTTCATGAAATAATACATTTATAACAACACAGATTATTGTAAGACGTCGGGAAGTCGATTTGGAATGTAATGACAACATAGTTATGAAGTGGAAAGAGAAAAATATACTTAGGAATTAAAATAGGTTCTAGGATACCACTAAATACTGTTACACGCTGATGACAAGATAATTATGCAAGAAACAGAAAATAATTTAGAAGGCAGCATAAAGGTCAAGCCGAAACGCAATACAGAGGGGTCCAAAATAATGTATCCATTGTTTAAAAGTCTTTAACTTACAAACTAATTGACGGAGTTGTCTCATTTTTGGTGAAGGGTAGCTCAAAGTCTAACTTAAAGATATCACTGTAGGTGTTCAAAATGGTCACCATTAAGATCCACACACAAACGTGGCCGGCAAACTGCAGCACGAACTACTGACTGCAACGTGTTCAGCTGGATATTTTCACATGAATGTACGATGGATTCTCGAAGTTCATCCAATGTGCGTGGCTTTTGTCGAAAAACGACGTCCTTTAGTGTTCCCCACAGGTAAAAGTCCAGAGGAGTTAGGTCTGGGGAACGTAGAGGATACTCCACAGCACCTCTATGGCCTATTCATCTTCCTGGTATATACACGTCGAGATACGCCCTAACACGATTTTGGTTGTGGGCTGTTGAAAGTAAACTCTTGCGTCTCCATACAAGTCACGGATGGCAGCTACATGGATGTCTGAAGCTTCTGAAGGTACACCTCACCGGTAACTGTGCCTTCAAAGAAGAATGGCCCAATCAAGCACCGGTAAGACAACCCACACCACACATTTACTTCTGGCAAACTCACGGGTTTGACTACATGGACGTTCGGATTTTCGGCGGCCCAGTAGATACAATTTTAGCGATTTACTGTACCATTAAGTTTGAACTGTGCCTCATTAGACCAAACAATCATCTCTGCAAACTCTTCATCGTTGCGCACCATGTTAGTAAACCACTCACACAGTACTCGATTCTACGATCTGTGTCCTCCTCGTTCATTGCGTGTAGCAATCGTGCGATGTAGCACTTCCACTTTGCTGTCTTCAAAATTCGCCGCAAACTTGAGCGACTCACTCCAGTTTCACAGGCACACTGTCTCACAGACTTCTGTGGTGAGCGAGTGAATTGTTGTAACACACGACGGGAGTTAGTTGGACATGTTACTGTTACAGGTCGTCCAGGTCGTTGTTTGTGTACATCTGTAACACAGCCTTCGGCTTGAAATGTGTCTCGAACGCGACGAATCGTTAAACGTGTCGGTGGCTCTGTTTGATGCTCATTTCGTCATTGCCGTTAAACCTGATTAATGTTTTCGTACTTAAAATACCACTTCAAAACTGACTTCCTTTCATCGAATGTAAGTCTTGCGCCAGCCATGTTTACTAGAGTAACTTGGCGCAACTAAGAACAAAACACTATCTGGCGACTGTTATCTGATAAAACGAAACAACGCAATACAACGCTTGTGTGGTGATTGCCGGAACTACAAACTATTACACTACCAAAGATTAGACAACTCCGTCAATTACTTTGCCAGTTATGGACTTTTGAACAGTGGATAAATTTTTTGGACCCTTCTGTATATTTCACCTTGACTATATCTGCAAATAAAAGGATCCAGTAGGATCGGAAATGGCCGGCCGGAGTGGCCGAGCGGTTCTAGGCGCTACTGTCAGGAACCGCGCGACCGCTACGGTCGCAGGTTCGAATCCAGCCTCGGGCATGGATGTGTGTGATGTCCTTCGGTTAGTTAGGTTTAAGTAGTTCTAAGTTCTAGGGGACTGATGACCACTGCACTTAAGTCCCATAGTGCTCAGAGCCATTTTTTTAAGATCGAAAATAATAATTAAGCAGAAAATTTTAGAACAAATGTCCCACTCCGATTATCTAGGATGTAATATTAGTTTTGTTTATGACAAGGACGTTGAGAAGAAGGTTATTAAATATCAAACTCTTTGTGGAACATTTGGAAGAATTTTAAGAAGAAAAACAAGAAAGAAATAAAGATGATATTCTATAAATTTGTGGTTGCACCTACGCTTGTGTATGGTTTCGACTCATGAACAGTAACAAAAATAGCAAAACCACTACACAGGCAGCAGAGATGAAGTTCATGAAATATGTAAGAGGCTGTAATAAAATGGATAAAATAAGGAATGAAAAAAACATCAGATGTAAAAATATTTTCTGTTAATGACAAGATAGAAAATATAGTGGAATGAAAGGTTCATGTTGATAGAATGATAGACCGCAGGAAAAGATAATGAATTATCGGCCGACTGCAAAGCGAGAAGTAAGTAGAGTTCATAAGAGATGGATAAATAGATGACAGATGCTGGAACAGGTGATTACAGCACCTAATCCTTAGAAGGAGGTGGTGGTGGTGGTGGTGATGATGGTAATGAGCATGATGATTACTTACAAAGTTTCAAGTACTCTTTAAATGATGACTATGAATATACTGCAACTACCTCTATATCGCTCTCTTAGAGATCTTGAGGACAGGGTTATATTAATTACAAGGCGAACACAGGTATTAAAAAAATTATTATTTCCGTCCTCAGAGAAAAGAAGTCGTAATATCTGGTATAATGGAAGTACCCTGCATCATGCACTTCAGTGGCTTGCAGAGCATGGATTTAGGTGCAGATAGGTATTGTGGTCAAAGAATGCCACGTCACAGCCTGAGATGCTGAATCGTCAGTCATGTCTCCAGCCTGTGTCATGTAATTTACACGTCCGTAGGCGAGGAAATGTGGCCAGCCAAATCTGCATCATAACTAGGTCACAGTCTACCAAACCGATGACAGGGGAGCGCAGCCTCTCGCTGACACTTTCAGCGAACACACACATCACAGCCCACTTACAAACGTCAACTCTCCGCGTCACTCGTTTGTACGCAATCAGACTACAGCACACCTCTCGTCCGATAATTGAGAGCCATTCAGCCGCGGGGAACTGAGAGCGCAGTGCGGTCGAATAGGAGAGAAAAAAATGGAAATAAAAAAGCACGAGCCCTGTTTACTCATTCGGGACGTGGAGAGCCATCACCGTGATCTATTGTTGTGTTTATGAGGGCCGTAAACTGCAGGCGCAGGCCGCTGCAGCCCGTATGGGCCACGTGGACCGCACGGCCGCTATATGGACCGAAGGTGAGTGACTGGCCGCGCCGACGCCCCGGGGGAGCTCTCGTCACAGATGCTATACAGCGAGCGCACACGCGCGCCGTCGAGCGTGGATGTAGTGCCGGAACGCAGCCGGGGGATCGACTTAGATCATCTAATGGTCGAGCTATTGTTGGCTCCGTGTCGGAACATCCTGCGCCGTGACTGGCGGGAGCTGCATACTGATTGTTCGCCGTGAGGTTGGTCAGCATATGCAATCCGTGGCACACCTGCTCCTCCGTGTGCTTGACGGAGGTGTGTGTGTCTCATCCCTACATGTCGCTCGGCCAATCAACACCACCTTTTTTTCAGTTTGTGGAATGCAGTTCCTATATAGGTTCATTTTTAATTTTCTTTTGATGTTTATCTCAAGTATGTACAATTGTCTCATCTTTAGGTAAGAGGCGTGCTTCATAAATCCAATGCCGTAAGTCTATAACTGTCGACGAAAAGACTTTTTAACGCCATAGCTGCTCTTTATTTACTGGCTGACTAGTTTTCGCAAACCACACAAAGCTATCAAGTGATAAAATGATTAGTATGGTAGCTACTTAAGTATTTGTATTTAAGATACGGTTGGTGCAGATAGTGCTTTTTATATCATCACACGAAAGTGTGTCTCACATCTTTGTTAAAATATGACATAGATGTAGTTACACATTATTATAACAGCATAACAGTATTATCATGCGTGGATTTCACTGAAATACGCAAGGAACAATATGCTTCCTTATAAACGGTGCTGAAAAGGAAATGAAAATATAGTGTCCGTCTATGATGTTATGCAACACTGTGTCCCACACTAAACATATATCAGAAATTATATAGGACCTCACAATAAAATTATTTGCATCAACACCTGCGAAACTTACGGTAATGCTTACAGTAAATAAACCAGCGTGACACACAGTGTAATCATACAGCAACAAATCTTAAACTGTGTCGACTATACTGTTGTCAGATGGATCACGTCATGTTGCACATTAAAGGTACCACAGTTATGAAATGTATATATAATACACACCATTAACTCAGCACTACATGACGTAACTACATCTGTGCCATCTTGAACACAGATATGAGATACACTTAAGTGTGATGCCATAAATAGAACTGTCCACACCAAACATATTTCAAATGGAAGATTATGTTGCCACCCACCTACACAGGGAGAAATGATCATCACGAGGAAATAATAGAAATCAGGGCTCGCACAAAAAAAATTAAGTGCTCGTTTTTCCTGCGCGCCGTTCAGTAGTGGAACGGTAGAGAGACAGCTTGAAGGTGGTTCATTGAACCTTCTGCCAGGCACTTTACTTTGAAGAGCAGAGTAATAACGTGGATGTAGATGTAGATGTAGAAATGCAAATACGTAAGTAGTTACCATATGATTCATTTTATCAGTAATACATTAATTATCTATATTCTGCATATCCAGTCATAACAAATGTTCTTTGTAATGGGTGGCTTGTCAAAAAGGGGAAAATCCGAAACTAGTCAACCAGTAAATAGACAGCATCTTTAATGTTAAAATGTATTTTCTTCAACATTTGAGAGCTACAAGGTACGGCGCCCTGACAATACTTATATTTCTATGAATGTCGTTCCACCAATAGAGTCGCCTGTACTACGTCTGCCGGAAATTTTGGTAATTCGCGTCCGTAGAATTGTAAGAATGTTGGGATTCGGGAGTGACAAGCGACTGAGCCCACCATCAGCAGAAATTTTTTAAATTTATTTAGCTCCACCATTTGCATAAGGCACATGCTGGTAACCAGAGGACACTCGGTAATTAAGTTAAGCACTCGTAAACTAATCACTGAAGTGTTTAAAGGAGGTAATAAATAAACCAGATGTTATGAAGATCAAAATACACTGACGAAAGAAAAATC